>NC_054085.1:12551221-13903219 GCF_017562075.2 Anopheles merus
AACCTAATACGCATGCTGCAGTTACACTTTCGCTTTCTGCTAGCGTAATGTGCACACCGCGCAACGGGCGGTGCCGAGAGCATGTTGCATGATGGCAGGAAATGACCAAGCTGCTGCACCAGTGTGTTGTGGTGTGGCGGTATCGTGGTTCAATAATCAGAGACACAGGCTTGATTTGCGCCTTGCCGGGCGTCCGAACGATGCAATGGGTTACTACAACCACCAACGGCTGTGTTCAGGCCCAGCTGTGGACAATCGGCGTGTGCAAATATGTCGAACCGGTATGGCTAAAAAACCAGAACTTCTGTTCCCATGAGGTAAAAAACATAATTCCCGATCGCACTAGGGAGTCTGGTTGGTTCTCCTCCAGTGTTTTTCATTTTAATTGTGAATTCCTTAACTTTACCTAACAACATACCAACTCTAGAGAACAAGGCTTCTCACTGTGAGCGCGTTTGATTGCTGGAGCCTATAGATCGACAAAATTAGACACTACACACATGGTAGAGCCGACGGGTGACCCAAACCGAAAGGAAAAACATGGCCTTTAAATTATAGATATACCAAACTGTGCGCAGCTGTGCTATGGACAGCCAAGACGTGTATAAAACATCAACCACAGAACCTTAACTATCGACTAAACGTGCAAAAACCCGACTAGGACTGCATTGTGTCCAGCTGCACAAATAGGTCACAACTTGGGCAAGCGCTCTCTCTCTCTCCATCAGTGGGGAGGTCTTGATTGATGTTGGGAACACCTAGAGCAACAATATGTATGGAGAATTATACTCGATCCATCTACTCGATCAACACTTTTCAGTTGCTCCGCTCCGTCGCGAATGATGCATGACCTCCGTCGTCCTATGGCCAATCGCAGCAGTATCTACCTGATACCGGGGCGACCGATTCATTAACTACGAGCGAGTCGTAGAAGGTAAGGACACAACATTAAACTACCATTGCGCCCCATCCGTGAACTCTTCGAAATCTCGTCGATCGTACAGCCGGTAACTCCGTACCGAAACCCGTTAGCCGCGCACACTCGTGCCGTAGTACAACAGTCAAACAAACAAAACACGGCTAAGACCTCTCACATGTTCCGGCGATTATACTACTTTGAGTGGAATGGATTTGATGAATTAAAAAAAAACATACACAAACTGACGTACCCCACGTACCGAGCCACGAGGCGGCACACATTCAGCATCAGCAGCACAGCAGGACCTGTTTCATGGAGTGACTTATCTCTCCGTCATCGGCTGCTTCTCGCACCGCGCGCCACCAGCGAGACGGCGCAAAAAGGCTTCCGCGATCGTGACTTTAAGGCGCAAACCGGCCCCGAGACTGCTGCGGTGGTGGATTGCGCACTCGCGGCAACAGGTCCAGTAATTAATATGATCATTTCGGTCGTGTTAATCAACGCGTACGCGCGGGTTAGGCAGGCCCCAGCGGTCCGGGGTCCGGTTGGTATCGAAATGGTGGTGTTTGCAGCGAACGAAACGGTTCTGGCTTGGGCGACGAAGAGGGTGGCATGAAAGGGAGGGATGGGGTGAGTCGATTGACAACACATTCAAAAACATGCCCGAAGCATGTGTGTGGGTGGTGCTAGGAAGGTTGGCTTGCAGAGACGGTTGAAGCCGGGGTAGATTATCTATAAATTTGGTTGTACCACCTTTTTCCTGGTTTGGCCGTTATTACGCCAACCGGAGCGAGCAGCTGAAGCAAGAATAGGGGTTTACTATAAGGGGAATGCACGGGGATCTATAAAAAGCAACTTCGATCAATTAGTGAATAGTATGGAATTATACCCGTAATCGTTTTATTTGATTAGATTTTTTCTTGATTCATTTTTGAATCGTTTTGCTACACGTATCGATTGATGTTTCACTAGTTCAATCTTTTCAAGTTATATTACTTGTTTGTGTCATGTTTAGTTATATTCAGTTGATCTGTGATATTACATGCTCTAGGATAATTAAAGCCCATATTGTAATATTTAATATTAATATTTCAATATTATTTAGTAATATTATTTCAGTTATCAATCAAATTATTACCAATTAAAAAATAACTTCAAAAGCAAAAGAAAGTAATAAACTATATTTCATGAACAAAGATTTAAAATTTCAAAAAAAAAGCAGAGCATAATAATTGTAGCTGAAGTTGTAAGAAAAGAAGAAAATTAATAACAAGAGCAAAAGGAACAGTAAACAGAGTAATATTCATACAAAACATTAAATAAACAGGAAACATATTGAAATTTGGAATGTATGTACGAACTAACTGAATTCAACAGTACAAATAGAGAACACCATAAAAAAACAAAAGAATTACTAAATAAAAATACTAAAAAGGCCATATTCGTACTTGTAAGGTTAACTTACGTACATCTTACCGATTTTAACTAATAAATTTCAAAAATGCTTTTCGATTGATCCCCAATTCGCCTTACAATATATACAACATCCGACAAGAAAGCATAAACCGAGATAACAGTTCTGAGTATATTTTTTATGCTTATCCTCGCCATCATTTTTACGAGCTTTAAAGCAAATAGGATTGATAAAATGGATGTTTCAGTCGTTTCTTTGCATCCTTCTTCCCACGTAAAACAATAAAAAAAGACTCCTAAGACTGTTAAGCAATCACACTTGTTATCTCCGTAAGGTTTACATATGTAAATCATATCTAATCACACATAATCCTGTGCGGAAAGCGGGAAAACTCGAGCCACTTTTCGAGACCGTTTATCTCGTTTGCTTATAAGCCAACAAACAACCAAAATCCCCGGACGACTAATTTATAGGTAAATATGACACGAAACATATGAGAGAGTTCGCGTCGTTCGTTCGGAACCCTCCAATATCTCGAAGCGATAATTTCAACAAACAAGCCCACGAACACGAAACTAAGAACCGGGGTCACAAAACACGGAAGCGTCATAAATTTTAGCAGCTTTTTTTTAAAGAGATTAGGAAAATACATCCCCCAGGAAGAAATCCTCATCGACCTCGAAACCATCTCTTTGCTGCCGCGTAATTTGGTACTGTCGTAAATAATCGCTAAAGAAACGATTACAAATACGCGGAACCGTACGCCACGCCAAGTGCATCGAAAACACCCGGGAGGACCAACCATAACGAAAGAACCACTTACCAGTAATGATCAAAGGGACATGACAAAACGAACTTCATCTAACCAGTTTCAATTTTCCTGTTTTTTTTGTCTGTATATTCCTGAACCCTCCATGCCATTCGTTGCCTTCATGTCGTTGGCTTAGGGGCCTGGGTAAACCAACTGAAATCCCCTACAGCACACGTCGTCAAGTGTTTCGAAGCGGAACCATTCCTTTGCTCCTTTTTCCATCAAACCTCAGCAATCTAGCGAACGATCGTGGAGGACCTGCGTTCCGAAAGATCCTTTTTTTCGTATGCTTCATTTGCTCTCCCTCCTCATCTCGCACTTGTTATTTCGTCAACGTCTCGTTTTCCATGCCAGAGATGGTGGTGTGGGGAGTTTTTTTTTTTCAAACGTTTTCAAATATCCTCCTACCAAAGGGTCCTCTCTTGGTTACGTCCATCTCTCGCCTTCGCCTTCCACAAATTCATTATCCATCCATCTCCGATTACCGAACGTGACGAGGATAAAGAAGGAGGTCCGAAATGAGGCCCCCGTAAGGGGCGGCAACAACCCTGCACCGGAGAAGTGATCGCTCAAGATTTCGGTGGGTCTTCCAACAGGAACAACCGAAGCAGCAGCAACAGAAAAAAAGGAGCGAGATTTCACATTACAACCCCTAATATTATTTTACTCAATAGTTTACTTTGCTTTTTGTTGCTTCTTCGATCTCGGGTTCGTCTCTTGTCGTACGTATAGAGAACTTAACCCCAGAAAGACAGGCACCGCTACACTCACACACACTCTCTCGCTCCTCCACTCCAAACGT
Source organism: Anopheles merus (assembly GCF_017562075.2). Classification (NCBI taxonomy): domain Eukaryota; kingdom Metazoa; phylum Arthropoda; class Insecta; order Diptera; family Culicidae; genus Anopheles; species Anopheles merus. The sequence goes on from NC_054085.1 coordinate 12,555,168, forward strand.
ATTTGATTTCATAGTTCGTTTGGGACCGTCGTTTCCTCCAATAGAAAACCCCTCCGTTAAAAACGTTAAACGGACGTGCAGTGAATATTGGAACCGAAAAATCCTTTTCTCGCCGTGTGTTAGGCTGCTGCTAGCAAGACAGATTTTCGATTGGGCTTTATTTGTTTATTTACTTTTTTTTACTCTACACCCACCGCTATCTCTATCCTTCTCATCCTGAGCAAAGGTCCGTTTGTACCCCCATTTCTACGAGGCAAGGAGTTGCCGTCGCGTTTAAAGCACGGTTCCGAGCGCTCATTTTTCGTCTTTTCCTAATTACGAAAGATCTCAACGCTCGATAAACACACTTCCCAAAAAAAACTTGGTACGATCACTTGAACCGGTTCCTTGCTTGCAAGCGCTTTGCAACACAACCCAACAGGGACATTAGAGCCCCGGTTCGGACCCACGAATCGAGGATGTATCGGCATGACGAAGCGGGTTGCACCTGCGAGACGCGGCAACCCCGCCACGGGAGCAGAGTAAAAGGCAAAGGATTAAAATGACTCGACCAGATCGATCGTATGGCTGGCTAATGGATCGTTTCAATGGTTTTACAAGGACATGAATAATATTTGAAGATCTCTTCATCAGTTAACTTACTTTTTTTACTTTCCTGTTTTCGTTTGGCTGTCTCCCGGTTTGTTTGTATGGCAAGGGAATTGAAAAGGAAGAACCGATGGCGAAAGGCGTTTACCCGTGCGTGGAGATGCATATTACATGTCAAAAATGATGGGCAGACGCGGGTTTAATCGAATCGATCTTTATCAGAATGATCGATAATCGAAGGAAGGGTAGAGACACAATCGAACCCCGTAGCGCTTATTATTTGCAGCTTTTACTGTATTTATCGCAGTTTTGATTAATGGGTAAAGAACAAGTGTAAGGTTTTTTATCCTTTTTATGCAGTAAACCAACACAAAACCGTTTACACAGAAGAATAAAAAGCCAAGTTGTATTGAGATAATGTAAAAATTCACACATTATAACTAAACCAATTTCGCAATTTTTGGAAGATATATTATGTGGAAAAGAACCACAAATATAGAACTATAATTTTTTTAGACGTCCTAAGAATTGTCAATTTTACATGATGAAAACTGGGTGATAATTGTGTAGCAAGTGCAGGATATAATATTATTTCTCGTTCAAAGGAACATTATTTCTGTTCATAACATAACTTACCAAAATCGCTCCACAATAGATTTGATCCAACACCTAGCAGTATGTCACACGGAAAGGCTAACACGGCGCCACGGGTAAAACTTTAAAACAAGAAAATTAAAACTCCTATAGAACCAAAAAATGCAATCAATACCACCAATTATATTTCGTGCTACAGCAAAATGCAATAATATTGCTATAAAATAATATTTAACATAAGTTGCATTAATTGTAACAAAATTGAGAAATAAAATTATTCTAAAATGTACTTTAAGCTTCATTTTATCATAAAAAAACAACAACATAAGTATCAGTCGCACTAGCCACATTCGCAGCAATGTGCAAAACATAGCATCTGGAAGCCTCCGAAAAAGGCCTCTCTGCCAATTAATTAACCACTCCGCGAAACTTCACGGTAGTCACAACAGTTTTTTTTCTCTCTCTCTCCATCCCGAAATTGGCTCATTATGCAACAGCAAGCAAGCTAGTCACCCCCCCAAAACGAGAACCATTCCCCGATGGCAGATGAAAACACGATAAGATGGGAAGAGAATGACCAGTCGGCCAACAGTAACAGCAGCAGCAAAAAAGTGCACCACCATACCATCACCATCCGCCATGTCACACGGGCCGCGTTGTTGCGGGGGGGGCCATATGTTTCGCCTTTCACAAAAACAAACGAAAAAGCAACAATAACAACAGTAATGGCAAAGAAAAAACTGCATGTCTGTTTATCATCAATGACACTACGCCACACCATCTGCGTGCCTTCCTCCACACGCAATGGGAGGAGAGCTGGCGTGTCCTTAGATACAGGAGGGGGATACGCTCCCGCCGGGCGGAAACCAGTTTGCAGATCAGTTGGCCGGTTCTGCCGCACGATCGGTGCGACCGGTTTCTGCCGAAAATGGTCCGACGGCCCATAACAGCATAACCGAGTGTGTGTGTGTGCACGCGCGCTCGCTGTGGCATAATTGAGTGGAAAAGATAACATTTCGGTGTGGAAAGACATTCGCGCATGCGCGCTGGCAAACGACGATGACGACGATGGAGGAAAAGCACAGGCTCCAGTGCTCTCGAGACAACGTCCCCCACGTCCGATCGCTCGATCGTTTGCCCAGAATGTGACTTTCTGGCTGCGAATCATCATCTCGTGTGATCGGTGCAGAAGGGAAGGCGGCTCGCAGGGGATCATGAAACGATCGGTATTCTTATCTAAATTAAAAACATTCATAAAACCAGTCACCAGACTTGTTGTCGGACGCCCTGAACCGAGCAAGGCGAGGGAAGGGGAAAGAAGCTGTACGCAGAACGGGTCGCCAGCATCGCCTGATCATCTTCTCCTGATGGAGGACGCACTGTTGTATCAGGTTTTGGTGCTGCTGCTGCTGTCGTCATCGATTTCCCTCTCTCTCTCTCTCTTTGGCATCCGCAGCACGATCGGTGTGGTATTTGCATTTTTTGGTAATAATTTCCACCATTCCCATCCACCCTCGTAGCTCCAGGGACACTCCCAAGGGGGTGATCCACAGAGGCGGCACGTGTGGAAGTGTTCTGGTTGCTTCTCCTCCTCCCACCATAGCACCATTTTTCTGCTCGATAATGAGGCTTTTTTATTGCCCAAGATCCCAGCTCTTGCCAGCTCTGGCTTCCATGATCGCGAGAACGTACTGCTCGAGAAGAATTCACTATTATATCCCCAGTAGGACGACCCACCTCACAGGATCTCGTCACAAGATTCTCGAACACACAAACACTTTTAGTGAAGTGCGTCCGTCCGCGTATCAATTAACCTTACCGAATAGGCTCATTCAGCTCAGAGGGAGCAGTTAAGCCGCACATAAAAATGGTGCCGATCGAGCGCGATAGGATCTAGCAACACTAGGCTTGTCCGGATCTTCGGACACAACCCTCGTGCGCGCGTTGTGCGCTTCCTTAAAGCATAATAAAGCTCTTTTAAATTGATCGTGCTGCGTCACGCTGAATGAGTGGCGTACTCCCGCCGTCGTCGTCGTCTGCCAAAAGCATTCGCTAAATGTTACCCCAAATTGTTTGATGAGTCAGTCAAAACAAGCAGCACACTGCAAGGGACGGGGTTGAATGGATGTAAAAAATCGTTCCTAGCGCACCCAAGTGCCCCTCCTTCCGGACTGTCTGTGTGTACGTGTCAATGATGTCAATTACAGAATGGGGTGTAGAAAATTACTTAAATTGGTCCATTTGTATGAATAAACCTCTAATGGAGCTTCAACAACAATGTGCGAATAAAACAGGGAACTTTTTTATACACATTGATGATGTGACATAAAAAAACACACCAAAATCCTTAAAAGTGAAGTTAATATTCATAAATCAATATTTACATCAAACGTAGATTTAATACTCCCTACCCAGATCACAAGAATAATAAAAGAGTGATCATCATAAAATAAAAATGTTACGATGTTTTTTTAGCATCTCCCTCCGAAGATCCACAAACAGATCCGCCTCGACGCTGGAGCCTAGCGAAAGATGCTTGCGGAGATCGAACGCGATCCTCCCGGCATGCCTCACCGACACCAACCCGCGTACGCAATCTCAATTATAGTAATTATGTACACAGTAGAAGAAGAAGAAAAGTAAGGGGAAAAGGTATAAAATTATGCAACAATTCTCTTTCTCTCGCACGCACTCAACTTAACCAGAGTTGGTAGAGTCGACGTCATAAGGCAATCCCTTTTTTACATACACGGTGCGGTGCATGATCATGTTCCGCAGAGGATCGTGTCTCCGATTTGGTCTTTGGATGTGCATAGGCACAAAAATACACACCTTAATGTATTCCGAAAACCATTGTCTCGCCATGGTTGTACTACGGTGATGGTTTTTGTGGGACCTTTTCGGTGTAGCTGTAGTTTTCGGCAAACTTGACGTACTACAATGGCCAATTTCGGCATGTTTCAGGTTTTTGTTTTCTTGGTTGATGCCAAACGAAACGAACGGAATATCAATAACCGTGTCTGCAAAATGGCACCTTTCCTTGACGTTCCACATAAAGTATGTCGCAGGCCTCTACTACACCCTGCGCCCTACTTGAAGACATCCAATCTTCAATGTCCCGCGTGGAGTGTACCATACTTTTGGGGGGAGCTTTTAAGGAGTCGCGTTACACTTTAGTCCACTTCTAAGGGGTAACATCTCCCATGAAATGCTCCACTCGATGTTAGAAATCCCATCCTTGGCTTTGGAACGATTCTTATCACGCTCAACAGTTGCACTTCTCTATGCAACATTGTCGTTGAGCTCTTTACGAGTACGTCCTCTAGAGCAGCGGGAACGGCTGTGAGGACCAGTGTAATCGAAAGTGGTTTTGTTTCGATCATAGCTCTGGGATAGTACGCTACGCGAGGCAGCTGTAGAAGGATGGCGGCACTGAGCAAGTCGTTTGTAGCTCGAAACATCTCGTCTCGAGTCAAAGATTATCAGTTAGGAAAGGAAGGCTTATCGCTTGATTGAAGCATGGCGTTGTTTATAAAAAGTACAGCCTGGATGGGCGATGAGTTTGACCTATGGAAGGAACTGTAATTCCAATGAGGAATATATTATAACTATATATTCAACATATATATCTTATAACCCAGTTGAACCTAAGCGGTCGTCATCTAGAATTCGTTAAATTCCACAAAGAAAACTACCAAATTTTGACTACCACACAGCAACAATCCACAGACACTGCTGCAATAAACTGCATCCCGGAATTGAACTCTTGTTGAACACATTCCCTTCTCGCCCCAGAGTTTTGATAGTGCGCCGGAATTACTTCAAACACCCTTTCCAGGCTTGCGAACATCAACAATAACAGCAATATTTGCTTGCAAAACTCGCGTCGTCGTCGTCTCGCACGCTTGATGGCTTTGTTGACAAAACTTGCCCTGGGCACGACTGCGTCAATCGTAGTGTTACAAAAACACAACCGGCCGCGCTGTACACTTGTTGTACAGACTGCTCCGGCAGACGTTATCACCCATCATCCGGACCCGGCGCGGGGGATTTTGATAACTTCTGACATATTCAACCCAGCACATCCGCATCTCGGACACTGTGGAGTGTGGTGCACATTATTGGCCGCTTTCCGTGCATGGGAACGATTGCTGCACATAGGAGGAGGCCTCCTCTTTTTGCCTTTGGCAGCGTTCTGTCCGGGGATCACTTGAGGGGAGTCATAGTTTAAGTAGAGTTTTTTTTCCCGAATGCCATGTAATCATAACATACCGATTACAGCCATGTATGCAAGCGGGGCAGTGTAAATAGACGCTGTTTGAGGAGAGATTAAATTCTTAAAACATTAGTGAGCATCTTAGGTTTAGAGATGCTCGGTAAAAGGTACAACAGTGTAAATATTATTTAGAAATGAGAGGAACACTCATTTACAGGGGTCGTCTCTTTATCTCAAGAGCTGTAGCACTCTTTCTCGAATATTTGATGTTGAATAATGATTTAAATGGTGACATTGCTAGTTAATGTTTTAATGGTCACATGTAAAGTGTCAATTGGCAGGGTTCTTCATCAAAAAAAATCTCAAGGTTTTTAAATATGGACTAAATTTGAGAAAATGTGACACTGTATTGAGTTTGAGAAATACACATCTTCTTCAAAACATGAAATCATACATTTTTGATTGACTAAAACCATATTCCTGATTATCCAAACAAAATTACACGAATACTCGACAAAAAATCCAACATTCTTCCTTTTCAGATTCCTTTAGACTGATGCACACTTTTACCGACAGTACTAAATAATGTGTGTTTCTTCTAGTTATGGCATTGATTATGGATATTCTTTCCATAACTTGTTTCAATTCCGGTTCGATCGGTAATCATGCACCTTTTTGAAGTTTTAATTTATTTCCCCTCGTGAGAAGATCAGGACGTGAACCAATTATGGATCTTTATCATACTTAGAGGATGGCTTTAGGAAAACATAATCAATTTTCGCCAATATCAAACATAGTAAGATATTAAATTTGGCCATTGATCTCAATAAATTATATTGCAGAAAAAGATACTTTGCATTTGATTTCAATGAAAAATCAAATTCATGACCCAACATTGCCAGACATTGTAACACTCACCAATCGCAAGGGAGATTGGAAACTTGGTCCCAGTGCACAACCGTTACCAAAATGTTTTGCTCCCGAAAAACCGATCCCCAACCGCCCATCCCATTTATAAACCCTCGCGTGCTCTTTGTATTTGACCGTTTCCCTTTATGTAGTGCACTTTGTGGAGGGTTCTTTCTTGCTTTCTTGCTGCTGCTGCTGCTGCTGCTGCATGTGCCCCTTCGCGCACTTCGCCATTTCTATAAGACATTTCATTAATCTTTCCATCGGTGTCGGGGACTGGGCCCGATGGAAAGGATTGGTTTCGCCTCGATTCGGGAATTTTGTTACGCCTCCTTTGGTACACGTATGCTCAAGGTTGAAAAATGGTCAGCAGTAGCTGCCTGGAGCTCGGAACCTATAGGCGAATTGGTCCGGAGGAGCCCGACCACTATAACCGGTTGCATCATCTTCATCACCATTATCGACCACCGTGTCCATAATCGGTCCCGGCGTCGTCGTCTTGGTCCTGCGGGGCAGGCTGCGGTTTTAAGTGATGGATCGACACATTGTTGCTTCAATTCGTTACACTCCCTCTGCCCTCAGCGGCTCAGCCCCTACCAGCGAGCGTCCAGAATGTAATGTTCAATGAGCGAAACCGTACGTTCGTTAGGACGTCGCCTAAAATCTGCCAATTTTCAAGTGCTTGTATGCGTCTGATAGTATACAAGGGAACGGCAAGAAGCTTGCGGTTAGTTGGCGAATTCTCAGCCCTTCAACAACAAGTCCCCAAGAACGCGTACCTGCGTACCAGGAATCATTGTCCTTTTGGGGGGGGGGGGGACTGAGACAGGATCCCTCGTAAAAACTTGCTCCGAAAAAATAAAAACCGGTGCGGACAATGTTCTCTGAATGGAATGTCATCGTCCTGCTATCCAATGCCTATCCTGTCGTGCCAGTTCCAACGATTGAAGCCGATCGGAAACACCACAGAACCACAAAAATCACCGGTTGCTTGGGCACACAAAACCTGAGGTTGTCCTCAAGACAGAACAACCACTTCCAAAGGGAGCGAAGACACGCTTTGCGGAGGAGGCAAAAGGGCTTTGTTTTAATTTTGGGCCAGCCGTTCTTTCTCGGGAAACCAAAAATTCCCTTCGTTCGGCTCTCTGCGTCCTTTTTTTTTCGAAGGGTTGCGGGTTCCTCTGAGCACTGCTGCTACGTGTGTCGACAAATCATGCGATCGAATAATAATACCAACCAAATACAGGCCTCCGACAAAATCCTCGCGCTGTTGCGGATCGGAGCACCACGGCAGCGTGGTGGAAGGATCTCCTCTGACATCGAGAAAAACTGGATACTTCGGGGGCAGCTAGCCCTACCACGAATCTTCTCTCTGTCTCTCTCCGCTCGCTCCAACCACACAGGTTGGGTTGAAAAATATCGGTTTACTTAACCGTTTTGTGCTCTTCGTTTCACCGAGTTCGTCGTCTGGCATTCCCTCTGCTACGCCGCTTCTAGCCCCCAGTGCGGCGCAGGGTGGCACGTTTTGGCAATTTTCATGCCCATGGTTCTCTCCACAGGTTCGTTCTTCTTGCCAGCAACGTTGTCGTCTTTCCAGGTTTCGGGGCTTTTGGTGGAGCTGTAGTTTGCCTTTTTCGCCTTCTCCGGTTCTCCGCTTGGGTCATTTTTTACGATTTACGAACGTAAACAAGTTAGCATTTTGCGACGTTGCTTGTCGCGTTATTTATTTTAAGCAGTTGTTGTTATTGCTGAGTTTGACTGTATTTTTCTCTCTCTCTCTCTCTCTCTCTCTCTCTCTCTCTCTTCCTCTCTCTATCTTTTTTGTTGTTGGTAGTGATTCGAGCGGATTGTTTCCACATTGATTCGCGTTCGTCCGGTTCGTTGTGTATGTGGAAGTTGGAATCTTGCAACACTGCGTGAATCGGTTCTTTGCATGTTTCTTTTTTTTGCTGCTGCTGCTCTCTCGTTTCATTTTCAAATTATCTGCAAGGAGTATTTACCGATGCGTCAACCAAGAATGGAACAGGTTTACGTTAGGCCGGACCGCCGAGAGTGTGTGTACGTTCGGCGGCTTTCAGCCATTCGATTCATTAATAACATGTCAACAGCCAATGGACAGGTCACTACTACTGGAAAAAACGAGCCAGTTTGTTTCCAGCCCCGCTACGAAATGGCCGCGGGACGGAGGACTATTGAATGATGAAACGTGTTAAGGGGTAGGGGGTTTTCAAGCGCATTTCCGAACATCCCGTGGGAGTTGCCGATTTTGCAATACACCGTATGCCTAATTGTAGGGTTGCATTTTATGCAATTGAGCGTACGAGGTGAACATTTCTTACATTCTGTGCAGTAGGAATTGAAATTTAATAACCTTTGCTGGCAAGTGTTAATTAAGCATGTTGTTTCATGGCAGGAAAGTATGTGAAAGATACACTTTTTCGGTCCAAAAGCAAGTAGCTTGGAGTTATTGAGATTTAAAGGAAATCAAAATAAATGTTGATCAAACTAGATTTTTCTTTGACATTTCTCACAACAGGTCTAGTACATAAGAAAGCGCTTAAACATGTCTAGTAAATTCCCAATTTAAATGATCATGTATCCAAAACTTATCCAATAACTCAAAGCTTTCGTCTCTTTTTCATAAAGTTTAAACCTTGTGATTTATGCAGCAAAAAGCTCTTTTTATAACCAATGAAATAACAAATAAATCAAAAAAATCTGTTTAAATCAAATAATCTGTCTGTTTAAATTATGTTTAAAAAATATATATGGGTAACTATGTTTGGCAAGGTCCTAGCGCGTATGTAAAGTAATCTATAGCCTTTCATATCACAATATAGAATAAATGAGTTTTTTTATCAAAACGCATAAAAGTGTTCATGATCCATTACATGACTTCTTCTAGTTCTGATTTCAATAAAAAGAAACCATTTCTGGATTCTTTACAATATAATGTCAAACTGCCAATTCTTGAATTTGTCACAACATTTTGCGACATCATCACGACTATTTCAGATATGGTGCCTTAAGCTTGAGATAAAGTAACATGAACGTGTCTAGATGCCAAGATGTCGTAAAACTTGTTCAGACATCAACCTGCCCAATTAGATGCGGTGCTAAGTGATTCTTGCTTAAAATTTAATAAACCCAACACCATACATTATGAAACCATCTCTTAGCTTAATTAGACAGGTCATTGGCTACTGGAAGACCATATTCACCTTCAATTAGTTTCGCCTAAGACCAACCACATGGCACTCGTATGCTAACGACAAAACCTTAAGAAGAGCTCCATTAAACACGGAGCTCCAACAAACCTCCAAACCCTCAACATCCAAAGCATAAGCCACGCTCGTGTGTTCGGAGGGTTTCTTATCCATCATTGAAGATGAACCATTCCGCAGACGTTTTCAATGCCACTTCCCGACGGGAGGGAAGTCGACCGCCAACGCCCCTCTCTTTCTCTCTCTGTTCTTGACCCGGTTCTCAGAGGTTTGAAGTCGAAATTTCATATTCCATCCAGCACACACTCACACATTTTCAACGAAACTTGAAAACTTCTTCCGTTTCGCCGAGGGTTGACCCTCGACCGATTGGGCACGTACCGCGCGTGGAATCCTCGTTGCCCTTCGACCACTCCGGCGGTGGCGGCTGTTGTTGGAAAGTGAAAACCCATCCACCTTCAGCCGGCGGACGTCTTCAGCCGGCGATGATATTGCACCACCCTGGCCTCACCCCCCGGGGGGGGGGGGGGGGGGGGGGGGGGGGGTACGCAAAGTGCAGAGCCGTTGAAAACACACAACAGCCTTCGCGGGGCAATACTACAACGAAACCGAACAAAAAAAAACAGAACTGAATTTAAACAACCACCCGCCCGCCAAAAGGTCCGTAAGGTTCATGGCGGGGTTTCGGCGTGGAGTACGTGGTACGCAACCATACCGAAATCCCTATGCCTAATGATACCGGCGGCTCTGGGCGACTACACATGGGGCCGGCAATAAAGCAAGAAACAACGTCCAAAATTTATTGCTCCAACCGCAGCCTCTCTCTTTCTCCTCGCGTTGAAGCGGGTGGTGCGCCTGTAGTCCTCCAACTCGCGCAACTGACCATTATATTAATAGATTAGGCTCGTAGATCAAACCGCAAGCGCGCGCGGGCGCGCTCTCAGGTAAGGTTTGCTTCGGACGGGCTAATATGCACGGACCCGCGCTCCGCTGTGTCAAACGTGGCGATCACTACACCGACGACCCCTATAATTTTTCGGGGGTCCCTGAGTGAGCTCGAGACCTCTCTCGTCTAGGACCCATTTGCCCACAAACTAACGGACTCTGCACTCCTTTTCGATTTTTTTTTTTTGCCATCATGCCCCTCTCGATACACGAAAATGATCCTTTCAGACATGGAGGTTCTCCGCCAGCAAAACCTTCGGCGCACAGGAACCGGCTAGGTCGCAGGCGCACAACAGTGCGACTGGTGCGCGGCGGCTACGTGACTTCGCACTCCAAACGCGCATAGAGCCGGGTGTATCGATTCGTAAAATTCATTTCTGTGTCCGTTTCATCCCCCTTTTGGCGATCGTTTTGGGGGTCGTCGCTTGGCTGCCGAACACCCCCTTTCCCATCATCCCCGCCGATGGCTATATCTTATCGTACTGAAACAGACCCCGGCATTCACTCTATATACCTCGACATGTGTGTGTGTCTCGGAGTGGATGGCTTTTTTGCTGTTACTTTATTATGCTTGTATTTCATGGCTTTGTTTTACCACACATTTTCGGTCGGAGCATGGAAGAAGGTTTGAAAATTCATTTCATTTCAGTTTTCACCATCCTACCAACCCGCCCCCCCGTTTTCGGCGCAGACATTACCGCGAGGTGACCTTTTTTTTTGGTTTTGTATTTTGCTACATGGCCCGTCTGGCCATGCTGTTGCGTGAATCGTGCACCGAAACTGAAACTTTTATAAATTGAAAATATCGGGCGCGCATTGTGAAACGGACTCCCCCCCCCCCGCACAAAACCGGGTGCGAACACAGTTTGGGGCTCGGAAAGAGGGGAGGTTGCAATAGAGCAAAAGCAAACGAAACCAACAGAAAAAAAGACGCATGTTTATGAATAAATTAACCTTGAATCGCATCGGCATCGATGTCGCTCGCGAAATGGTGATCAATACATACTAAAAAGGTGGTAGAAAGAAAGCAACACATCGAACAAAATAAAAAAAAACAGTCGTTTGCACGTATCCACAACCGCGCGGCTTGATTCGGGAAAGCAAGTTTGCCCCAAACACATTATCCTCCACAGCCCACGGTTGGAAGAGGATCATCTTCTCCCGTAAGACTTGTTTCCCTAGCAAGATGGTCTCACTGAAGCAGAGCCGTTTGCGGGGTAGTTGCAGAGTTTTGACGAACATAAAAAAACATCCCAAAACGCGTCCTACAATTAAAAGCAAATATTAAACCCTCTCAGGGCAAGAACTCCCCCGTTGCAACCCTTTGCATCTCACAATGTAAATATGCTTGCAGAAAATATTTCATACCAGCTCTTACCTGAAATCGCTCCGACAACCGTACATGATTTAATCAACCATGCCCCTTCTTCCATCTTCTAGCTCACAGGCAAGCGCATTTCGGCATTCTAAAATGAAAAAAAAAAAATCACACACGTTAAAAGAGCAAACCAAGGTGCCAGCGTTGCTTGATTGGGACGTATCGGACACGAGATTGGGGCGCAGCAAAAATGCACGACGACGACGACGGCGATGATGCGCTCGAAGCGTCCGTGAAATTATGCTGGCAAATATAAATTGGCCGTAGCCTATCCGCCATCATCGACAGGAAAGCAAGGAGCGCGGAGAAGGCCAGGGACAAGATCGCAAACATCATCGAAACAACGGGCCCGCCGGTGCCCTATTTTCCATTGGACTTTAACTTACGATACGATACCAGACGGTGTGTGTTACATAAATAATTGCTGATGGCTCTTCTCCGGCTCTTCTTTTTTTTGCTGCTGCAGTTTGCAAGATGCAAAACTAAAGCTTAATATTCGATACGAAATTAAACACCGGTTTGGTTATAAGGCAGCTTGTGCCACGTTAATGAATTAAGCCATAAATATGCCAATGTCACTAAATTAAGCCGAAATTTAATTTCTATCACCAAACCTATCCGCAGAGAGCTACCTTTATCTAGTTAATTTACGTATCCAAAATTACTAGATTATGCTGGAGAATGTAAATTTCATGGTTCAAGTTTTCGATGTCCTTTCGAGGTTGCATTTCATCATCCCGTTCAAGGTCAGACGTGCCAGCACACAGGCCGAGCTTTCCATAAACCGTACGCCGCTAATATTTTTTGGGGCGTGCATAATCATCAGTATGCTGCGAAGATTATCATACATAATTTGTATTCCAAGGCACACTAAAACACACACCCCACATTATCAGAACGCCACACACAGCAATGCAAAACTTGCTGCGAAGAGGGTAAACAATGGCAGCAGCATCGTTGTGGCCCAAGGATTCACTAGCTTCAGTCTCGTAATAGACTCATAGCAATGGTCCATTGTGTTATCGAAGCCAAACGCACCTGAAACCGGGCGCGGTGGAAGCTTGAAAATGTATCAGTTTGTTGTACCGCTACGCAGAACCCGCCGTGGCAGCACGTGGCGGCGTATCGCGCCATTAGGACGCGCACGTACGCACCCTACAGAGGCCGCTGGGTAGGAAGATTCGTGACTTCAGGAAGAACTCATCATCAGCTTCGGTCGGCCTATCGGTCCTTGGCCTGTCGGTGGCTCCCAAGCTCATTGAGTCTGTACCGGCAGGCTAGCATTGCGTATCTAATCGGGTACCTCTTCCAAACGCAAGCCCTACTCCCAGCGTCAGCCCGTCATGATGGGTGTTAATTAAAATGTACTGCCCCCGTCTTGCGTGCGGCTTCGCGATGACCTACCCCCAGGGCGAAACAATAAACCGGCAAAGGGGGCACATGTGTTTACATATTTGCAATATCTGGTGCGTTACACGATAAGAATTCGCTCGCAGATGAGGAGAACGACTGCGCGCACACAGGCACCGCCGATCGTAGACAAGCAGCGGAACGAAGATGGACGGCTGGCTGACAGTTTGTTGCCTTCTACTTTTCGATTGCTTGTTTTTTTGTTTGGGATGGAGTGTGTATGTTATCATGCGTGTACACACACCCTCACACGCATATCGGACAGAGGGATACTTTCTGTAACAGTTTGCTCCTGATTGAGCATCTCCGAATGGGATTGCATCATTCGAATGTTGAATTGCTTTGCGTTGCTGTTAACATTTGAAAAAGAGCATGATTGCGGAGGTTGAGGAACAGTTGCAGATTTAGAAGTAAGATATTATTACCTCGAAACTCTTTGTCAGAGTTCTGAGAGAGTCTTGGGATATTTAGAATTCATCATATTTTGTATTCCAATTATCTGCTGGTATTCCTCAAAGCAGGAACTTGAATGAAAGGGATCGAAGTCTAACTGATCTTAGTTGTTATCTCATGCAGAGACCGTAAGACTTTGGAGCATCTCTAAGGGTTGAACTTGGTAATTAGTTGTTAGTGCATCGCAGAGCTCTTGTCTTGATGTGGCGCTAGTGTTGGAATTGTGATCTTAGCATCTCTTAGACACTACCAATGAAACTGATTAACAGCCCTTTTACTATCTTTACATTTGGAAGACATCTATGAGCCGATCATGGGACGATGTCAGACATTATTAGGACCTCTGAGAGATAGTCGTCTTGTGTTAATCCGTCGAGATACTTTTCATAGCCCTGTTACCGAAGCCAAACTAACTCGCTGATACGCAAAAAAACCCTCAAGCGCAATAAGGAAATGCCAACGGAACTGCGCTTTCTTCGTGCTGACAGAGAGAAAAAGTTCATTGAAAAGTCTGAACTCTCACCCTCCTTGACTTCAGAGCCTTCCCCCCCGTTACTGTTCCCCTTTCCATCCTCTTGCAACACACCACATTGATAAGGAAACCCCTTCCCTCCTAGAGCTGCCCGGACTGCCCCCAGCTCACACCAGCAGCGCTGCCGCTATTGCGCTGCTGCCATTATGACCTGAAAATGTCCAGTACGCGCCTAGTCACGGCTGTTGTATAACAAGCGAGTTAATGACGCGACCCTCTGATAAGACGGACGCGCTCGCGCGAACATGTGTGTGTATGTGTTTGATCTGCCTCAGTCATATCATGCCGGCAAAATGAGCGCTTGGCAGAGCCAAGGCTCTTCACACAACACCAACCAGCACCCCATTCCTCCCATGCTCCGGGGAAGATAAGAACCGTTTGTTTAACTTTTGTAAACGTCAACGATTCCGAGCGATCCGAGACAGAGAGAGGGACAGGGCATCATCATGAGGCTCAGCGAACGCCACAATCAGCAACGCTGAGAGGCCACCAAAGGTTCTGCGCGACGGAATTTGGCTGCATGTTTTTGTTATACTTTTGTGGCTGGGGATGGGATTTACTTAACATTTTGGTGCCGGTTTTTGGTTTGGATGTCCGTTCTTCATCCGTGCTCAACGAAGGTCACGCCGTTTTTTGTTCGTCCATCTCGGGATCTATCCTCTCGTCTAAGTTAAAGCGGCTTCCTATTTTGAGATGACGGCACAGAGACGTTGTGCTTCTTTTTTGCATGTGTGTGTACAATTGGATTGAAACATGTGTCAAGTGGATTTTGGTTTCGAAAAATTCGGTTTGCAGAGCGATAGGGAGATGATGGAACCTCGCAAGGGGCGACCTGTTAGGTCAACCGTCGGAAATGGTCGATAGTGCAGCACGGGAAGAGCTGAGAGTGCATCGGAAGGTATTAATCATTTCATTTGCGTCATTTCACCAAACCGAACACTGTGGCATAGGGATTTGCTATCTGTCACGGTGAACGACAGAAAAGTACTCTTAATCGAGTGAAATGATTCAATAAGACATCTTGAAGTACTAAAGCTAGACTATTTAATTAAAAATCAAAAACAAAACCAACTACACTGTCGTCAAAATTGTCATCGAAAGCATTAAATACATAATACATAAATACGTCCGAAGCGATTAACAAAAACGTTCAATCACTCAAAAACCATCTCTCTCTCTAAGCCATCTTTTACTCCACTTTTACTACAACATAAAACCCAACACAACTGCTGGGCCATAAAATCCACCACTAATTAATTGTCTTTAACATAGCCCAACACCTAAAACAGATCAATTGCATGGCGGGTTTTATAGCCTGGGGCGGACTTTAATGGCGCTCTTTTGCAATCAATTATCTCTACACGTTCTCTACACGCCAAATCGCCCATGCTCCCGTGTCCCGCCAGTCATTAATGTCGAAACAGCAGCAGCACCTTTCGCAGCGTCAACAACAAATCAAAGCTTTTTCTAATTATTTAAACATCTTCCCTTTTCCCATTAAAGTAAGGGTGTGCCTTAGAGGGCCTTTTGCCATCCCTCTTTGCGCATCTTTTTTTGTTTACAAAATCACCCGTAAGGACACGTTTTGGTTCCACGAAAACGTAAACACGACACGGAGCGACATAGTGGTTGCTGATCATCAGAAGGCGCAAGGTGTGCAGGGGGATGCGATTTCGAAAACAATGGCCGGTTTTTTTTTGGGGAAGAAGGTATAAGGGCTGTGAGGCCCTGTACTTTTCAAAACAAAGCAAAAAAAAACCTGAACACAACAATCTCATCTCTATACAACATCAAATTCTGCGCATATAGATTAAGTTCCACCGAGCCCCCAAAACACAGCCCTTCCGTAAAGGAAAAGGAAAAACAAAAACTACGTGAATCAGATCGCGCAGGCCAGGGCTCCGCAGAAAAGAATCTCCAGCGTTGGTTGGGTTCTTCTCCGTTTCGCCCATCGAAATGCATACTCTCCCCCCCCTCCTCCTCTTCTCCTGTGCAGCCCAAAACAGGACACGGCCACGCAAACAGGGAACGCGCAAACGTAAACGTAAAGCTGTGGAAGCTATCCACCAGCAGGGAAGGTAGTTGGCTGAAGAGAACTGAAGGAATTATATAAACGAAACACGACACACAGCCGAAAATACGATACAAACACACCAACAAAAAAGGCCAACTAACAAGCAAAGCTTGAAACAAGTTGCAGGAAGAAAGCAAACACACACACACACGCACGCACTTGTACAGAGCCTTAAGAACGGCGAAAGAAAACAGTGGACGAAACAAACAACCAAAGCAAAAAAGGAACATTTCAGAATCATAAAATCCTATACCTCTCCTGCCACAAACTTTGGTTCTCGGAGATGGTCGAGAGGGAGTGAGTGAGTGAGGGAGGGTAGGGTGTTGCCTCGCAGGACGATGGGAGAGAGAGGGTAGAAAAGAATCCTTTTTCCACTTTTTGAAAACTTGTTTCAATGCGAGTTTTGTATGTGCTGCTTCCCCTGTCCCGTTTCCCCTTGTTCCGCCGTCCCATTCCGTGGTCCCCGGTTTTTTCGGGACCGTTCCTTCCTTCGCCGCGGGTTTCCGATGGGTTCCGATTACATTGCGTCTTTCGCTTAATGGTAATGGTCCGCCATTGACTTTGGTTCTACAGGGATGTTTTTTTTGTTTTTTTTTTTACCAAGCTCTCCTACTCTCTCCTTTCTACCCATTCTACTCACCCGTAATGGACCTGGCGTGCTATGAGTCCTGTTTGGGGGGACCCACACAGGGCTGGATGGATGGTGGAATGCCAAAAAAGGAAGCCAATAACCGATCTTCGAACCGATCACCAACCGGATCACGAGAATGTGTGTGTAAGTGTGCTGCTTTCTTCCTCTTTTTTCATCCTAAAAACAAAAAAAAAGTTCATACGAAAGTTTTCGTGTTTCGGTTCGTTTTATGTAATCCACCGTGCCAGTGCCTTACGGGGGGAGGTTTGTCAGCCCGGCTCGGGGATCATCTGATCTGACGCCTTTGCTCGTGCGTCACGGTTATGCAAACGATCCAAAAGGATCGTCAGGGCTTTTACTCCCAGTGATTTGGAAGGTTTCCTCTGTGATTCTGCTCCCTCGGCAAAGATTTTCTTCCAAGGTGCCATCATTTTCATTGTGATCCTGCGGGGAGAAGCTAAAACGAAACAGGTAGAATTTTTGGAGTAAAAACATAATTTAAAGCTTTTTTGCTTTTGTGTTTATGTGATAAAAAATGAACAATAATAACAGGGTAGAGTTCGAAAAGGACAGTGCCAGTACCTATAACAAACGCCTACAAAACGACAAATGTCCTATGAGGTAATCTGCACTGCGCACTGTTATGGAATGGGGTGGTGGTTCACAAGGCCCTCTTGGACCTAGCAGGTATGTCATAGGGGAAGAAGGGAACATACTCACAAGCAAAAGCACGGAAGGAAAATCGCTTACCTTACCAGTGTCGTGTACAAGGAATATGACAAGTTGGCAAGGTTTCTCTTTCTGCCAGTGCGGCCTCCATTTATCAGGTGTCAAAGGTAATATTTTAAAAAAAAATGTATCCTATTTCTATTACGATGGCACACAGGTACACACACACACGCACCGAGGAGTGAAGAAATCGTTTCGACAGGGTGTCAATTAGTGGTGGGATTCGGCTCCGGAATCGATTCCGGTATTGGAATCAGCTCCGGAATTAGAATCGGCTCCGGAATCGGAATCGACCTTAGAAACCGCAATTCGCTCCGGTAATGGAATCAGGTTGGACTCCAGAAATGTAATGTGCTCCGGAATGAGAATCAGTTCTTGAATTGAAATACGAAGTTTCAGAAGCGAAATCAGTCCGGGCATCTCCATGAGAATGCATCGTTTACAAATAAGTTGTGATTCTTTGCGGCTATCAATACGTAGCATCATTGGACCCAAACACCTATTCTTATGGATATGTCGAAACCGAATCCGTTTCGATGCCGATTCTGATTTCAGAGTCAATTTCCATTCCGGAGCTGATTTCGATTCCGGAACCGATGCCGGAGTCAATTTTGGAGCCAATTCCGGAACCAAACCCGGAGCCGATTCCAATTCCAGAGCCGATTCCGATTCCAGAGCCGATTCCGGACACTGATTCTGGACCTACTATTCGGAATCGATTCCAGAAAACTGCGGAGCTAGTCCGAATCAATTCCGACGAAAACTTCATTTTTCCCAGTCACTAGTGTCAATTGCAAATTGAAGCCTTCGATACTGTTGAAGCTTCCTTTTTTCTTGTCAACCAATTGCTTCTTCTTCTTCTTCTTGTTCTAATGGTATTCAACAATCAATAGCCTTCTTTTCCACTTCCTTGACGATGCTAATTATCACACCCTGCAGGTTTGATAATACGCTTAGATAATACACACGCTCTAGTCTAGTCATCCGCGGAAAGCGTCCGCGTAATCAATTTCGTTCCGAATTATCCACACATCCAAGTGGTGTGCGCTGAGGGGGTGGGAAAGGGACCAGCAAGGCAAAGACGAAGAAAGGAAAGAGAGAGAACAAAAAAAACTGCACATAGCACCACACACGTGCACTCACACACGCGTAAACAACCCGCACGCATTTCGATGGTCTCGCGATGAGAAAGAAAGAGAAAGAGCGAGCGACAGTGAGCGAGATGCAACAGCAAACAGGCTCGAACGGTTCCACAAAATCCAAACAAAGAGCTAAACTGGCACCAACGCACACACACACCGATAAGGCCACACAACACAACCGCGCAGCTCCAAAGACGCACACGCATGCACGCACGCACGCACCCGTAGTCGAGTGCGGCGTTGATGGCAGGGGAAGTTGCCTACTCATGCATGCTGTACTGCTTCCGCACGACCTGCACATACGATGCGATTTGTTCTCTCTTTCAGCCGCGCGCTCCTGTGTTGGACACTTGTTTTGTTTGGTTTCCTCCTTTCTTTCGCACTGCTCATTTCGTTTTCATCGCAGTGTGTGTAGCGCTCAGCGTTTAACGGGTCGGGTTGAGTACTGCACTGTGTTGCGGAAGGGTGAGAAAAGTTGTATTAATACATATAAAACGTATTGTTATTGCTGTTTTGTCTTGTCATACGTAAGCAAGAATGTTTCGGTATTAAGCCCTATTTGATGTTTTATCATTTTTCTAAGAAAATTACACTAAAACAAGCAAAAGTACATCCATCACAAAGTCGGCTTGAAACGACGCACCGTTCGCCGTTCTCCACACAGCTGGTTTCGCACACACACACACACCCGCAAGCGCGCAACTAGTACGCTGTTCCGCACTCTCGCTCTTTCTCTCTCTCTCGCACACACAGCGCGCGCGCACACACTTTCCCTCTCGTTGTGTGCGTGCGTGTGCGCGAGCGCTCAACGCGCGCGCTAGTATTGGTGTGCGTGTCTGTTTCTTCCATCCATCCACTGGCAGGCGGCGCAGGCTAGTGCGATCGGGCTCAGCACACCACTGCACAGAACTGAAACGAGCGGCGTCCAGTGCAGATCGTAGCGGACCAAGCGGTAGCAGCAGCAGCAGTACAACGATATAGACACACCGACACAAGAGAGCGAATCTACCACACGCGCCCGAGGCAGAGCAGTGTAACGTTACGTTTTCGGTGTCCAGAGTCGAAGCAGCAGCACGCACAACATCTCTTTCAGCCTGTGCCTGTGTTCTAAGTTTTTAGCCTCTGTACGCTATTCGCGCAAGAAGTGTATTTTACAGTACAGTAAAGGTGACACCGAAAAAGTACGGTTCGAGTATAAAACCACGCCAGCAGAGTGTTGCTACGCAAACAACAGGCAAGCGAACTTTCCGTGAACAGCACCGCCACAGCAGTTTTTTTGCCATTTTCTGCCGCGAGTTTGTGTTGTTTCGATTCGTGTGATAATTACGCGCGCGCGCGGCCGACAACTTCCGCGAATTCTGGTTTTCGATTCGTCGCGTGGAAATATCACCAAGTGCTGTGCGTGTGTGTGCAATTCTTTGCGAAGTTGGTGGAATCAACCGTACAGCCAGAATATGTAAGTTGCATTATGAGAGTTTTTTTTTATTGGTGCAAATTACTTCACTCGAAAATATTACATTACTTTAGCTTTATGTAAAAGAAATAGTTTTTTTTCCTATTTTCTAATATATATTTTTTTTAATTTTTCTCATCCTTTTTAGCGCACCCCACACCAGCAAAAACTCTCCCTCACACTCAAACAGAAAAAAAAAACTGTCCCTTTCGTCCTAAGTGTGTGCGCGCGAGCGTCATCCACCTAAGTAGGAAAAGTGAATTGTTTGTTCTAAGTGAGGTGCAGTGTGTGTGTGTGTTTAGTGCACGGAGGAATCCATTTTCCTGAAAGCCCCCCTTTTAGCACACACGCATTTCGTAAAGATCCTTTTTTGCGCACAGCGCCTACTAAGAGAGAGAAAAAGAGAAAAAAGCTCCGCACACTGGTACGAGCCCCCGGTTTCGAGAACTGCCATTTCAGTAAAGAAAAATTAATATTCGTGAAATATTCGTCCACTACGAAAGAAACGTGTTCACGACGACGAAGAAAAGTGTGTTATCCGAGTGTGAAAATCATTATTTGATGCGCCTTGAAAATAGTGCATTTTTACTAGTAAAAAGAAAAGCGTGCGAAAGAAAGTCGAGTTTAAACACACCACGAGCCTCTCTGCCTGCGCCATATTTTTTTCGCCGTAAATAGTGTGTGTTTGTGAGCAAATCGCGATTTGAAGTGTGGTGCGATTTTTATATTTTTGGAGCAATTTTTAATTGAGTGACGAGTGTTTTTTTATGCATCGCGGCTAAGTGAAAAAATAGCAGCTTCATTTGTGTGAGAGTGCACGCGCGAAAGGATAAAGGAGAGAGAGTCCTTTCACCTCTTTTGCATATCGCGCGACCGTCGTGTGTGTGTTATCTCGATCGCTGTTCGCCTCTACGAGAGTAGTGTGTGCTTCGTTTCGATACGAGTGTGTGCGCAATCGCTAATATCCTGTTCCTGCGCGCTCCTGTGTGATACATATCCGTGTGTGCGTTTGTGTGAAATTGGCAGCAGCAGCATCCATCCGCGGCAAAACGTGTTTTAGCAAGCAACCACCATGTCTACTGCGATAATGCACCACAGCACGTCACTGTACGACTTTGGAGAGTACCCACGCAAGGTAAGAGAGGATTACAATTACACACGCTCATACACACAATCGATCCACCAGCAAGGAGGTGCCATTTTATCGCTCGAGTGGGGTCAAGCTTGAAATATTGAAATATGGCGCCCAACCATCGAAATACATCCAGCGCGCCATCGTTCGTGTTTTTATATTTGTGACTTTTATAGCATCAGGCCTCTCGAAACATGGACAAGTTTCTCCTACAGTGCGAAATACCCTTTTCGTGTGCGAAACCAAACCATTTTGATTCGATTTCGTGAAGCTCCCTTGTCCAAGAGGACGCAAAGAGGACGACCCCTGCACACAACACCTTCCCTCAAATGTTCCCCTTGATCGATCAAACCTCCCAATTTGGCCGGGAATCGGGGTTCGGTGCGGTGGCGCAGACCGATACCGAGAGAGTGAGAGTGAAACTGTCATTTGCATAAGGTTTATAGTTTTACGTTATGTGCTTGACGGTTTGCGGTTTTCTGTCTGTGGGTTATTTTTGCCATATTTTTAAAAGGCCTCGAGTTGGACCGGAAGCTTGTGCAGCCAGCACCCCGCAGACCCAGACCCATACCCAGTGTTCGGATCGATTTGGAGTCTCCCCAACTCCTCCCCACACAATAAGCAGCAGCAGCAATAGGCAGCAAATAAGTCATAACTTTCACTACCACCCCGAGAGCTGGGGGGAGTCTGGGCCACTAGAGAGACCTCTCCTACTACTACCACCACCACCATCATCATCTGTTTTCTTTCCTTCCTTCGGCTTGGTTGAATGGGAATAAGGAATCCGCGGGTGCACTGGCATCTCTCCCATGTACAAACGGTCGAGGGCTCTGCTACCTGATCTTTTCCTCCTTTGCTTTGGAGTGTGTAAAATGCGCTTGGTGTAGTGGTGGTTGGCTTGAGACAGGAGGAAGGTCTTTTTGTGGTGGCTGATTGCCTGCCAACCAACCCAATCCGCACACTCATGCGGAACGAAGGGTCACAGAGCTCTCTCAGAGAATCAATTGTTTGGGAAGAAACAAACCTCTCGACCTGAAAATCCAAATGAAGTTTGCAAGCTTTTTTAAATGTAAAACTCGGAAGTTCATAAAGCGATCATTCTGCTGCAGTTACATCCAAATCTATATCTCCTTTGATAGTTTAGAAGTATATATTGATACGCATCTAAGGACATAGCTTTACAAAATTGGAGATCTTTGATAGGATCTATTGGAATTCTGGGACGAGCCTTAGGTTCATAAGGATTCTAAAATTGGAGAACTTTGATAGGATCTACTGGAATTCTGGGTAAGCCTTAAGTTAACGAACTATCTTCTTCTTAAAATCCCAATAGTATTTTAAAATGAGAGATATATCATCTGATCTCATCTGATGTTCTTAGATCCTAAATCTTGTCAATAGACTATTCGGTTGGTATTGAGGCAATGCTATCAATCTCTAAGCAAAGAACCTGTAAAAAATTAACCTCTCCAACCTTCAGAATATCAATTGGGAGATGTTCCTTCCATTTCTGTTCTAGCGGCAGTTTCTGACCACAAATTCCAAGGTGTACCATCAGCAGCCAAGAGCCCCGCTTGGTGTACATTTCAAAACCACCAATATTTAATCCCCCTTCCTCTTACTTCGATTTTGTCACTTGATATGTTTACATCGAGCGAGACATTGCGTCGAGTTATGACACTAAGATCTTGATAGTGTTTTGGGGTTAGAATTGCCCCTCCAAAAACCATATCTGCCGATGAAAATCTCATCCGGTGTGTCGTGTAGACATCTCCAAACTCTCCCATGCGTAAGCTGTTGGGAAATTGTGATTGTTCCCTTGGACCACGGTGGACGTCTTCGTAGAAGTTAGTGAAACATCTCTCTTTCGGCATGGCCAGTGTTGAGTCTGTTCTGATAGAAGTTCCCAAAACATTGCCAACTGACACTCACACACACACACACACACACAGAGGCAGATCTAAAGAAGATGCCACATATTTCGTGCTTCGTTGGACGCTCCAATGTACGCGTTCTCAGTTGTGTAGCTGCTGCTCGCTCCCCTGTATGTCACACAAATTGGCTTCAATGAGAAGAAATTGAATACAACCAATTGAGTCAGAGTGTAGTAGAAGAGAAACCCACCAGCAGCAAGAAAGTGGATGCAATATAGAGAGGGGTAAGATTGGTAGTAGGAGCAGGGCCTTGCCTTTTTGTTGTGCGTCTCCATAAACAAATACACACAACAACAGTGCACAGGGGCATCAACCATCTGGAAAGAGGGAGGATAAGGAACAGGTCATTCTCTTTCTCTCGCTGTATTTTAATTGCTCTTGATTTAAAATCACCACAAATCATTTTTCTTCGCTATGAACCACACCAGCCCTCTGTGCCTGGTCAGTTTTTCGGGGGGACTTTTGTGTGTACTATTGCTGAAAACCGCCTATTGCTTTTGGCGCCACGTCGTCGTCGTCGCCCTTCTTCAAGCTGCGTGTTTGCGATGTGTCTTTAATTCAATCAAAATGTCTGTCCCGCTGTGTGTTTGTGTATTTGTGTCCTGTATTATGACACACAAGAACTCGCAAGAACAACACTGTGCTGCGCGATCGAACGTCATAAGACAGTCGATAAAGAAAGAAGTGTGTTGGTGAGTTTGTTGTTGTGTTGTTTGGTTCCGCGATTTCGCGCTCTTCATTAGCATTGATTAGATTTTTTTTCGTTCAACACCTCTTCCTCCTACTGAACAGTGTAGCAACAACGCTTCTTCTTCTGCTCGATAAAGTTTGCTTTACTTTACACACAGGAGAGGGTTGTGCGCGTCGCCGCGTATTGTTGCGCTTTGCGGAAGTTCCGTGGCGCATTCTTAATCGCTTCAACTTTGCGCTTCATTTTTGCGCCGTTTTTAGTTTAGTGTGCGTGTGTGTGCTTATAAAAATGCGTTAATGCTTTCATTAACGGGGAGCAGCAGCAAAGGAGAGTGAGGGGGGGGGGGGGATCAAGGGTTGATGTTTCTGTTGGGCAGGTGAATCATCGCACGCCACGGACCGACCCAAAGAACGGTGTGTCTTTTTTGTTCGTGTGTCTTTTTTGACCGATGAGTAATGAAATTTTAAATAATTCACTCACCACCTCTCACTCTTCACAAAGGCTGCGCAAAGTTGTGATGGTAAAAACATGCGCCGTGGAGAGCGGAGGGGCCCCCCTGGCGCACAACAAGCAACTCTACACCAAGTTCCCCTTGCTGGCTGCTTCATGCATCGGTGACTGCTCAGCACACCCTGTTCGTTTTATTTTCTGCAAATAATTCTGGACGTTTTTCACGAAGGGGAAGGGAAGTCCAGGGCGTGCAGAATTGCACTCCGATGCAGCTCCCTTTTTCCTCCCGTCGTTTCCATTCTATACTTGGCTCTAAAAAAAGTTGTATAGAACAACAAACGCATGAAATACACACACACACAAGGTCGTCACGGTCATCGGGGACGCTTTTCTTCGCTCTCTTTCTCTTTCCGGTTCCGATAATGTTCCTTTCTCCCGACCAACCCTCACCACATGTTGTCATATAAGTCCATAAAATGTAGCAAAATGCATGGGAAGGAAAAACAAAGCGCATTTTCATGCGGGCTCCTAGAATTTGACTTTTTCCCATTGCTTGTGAGGGTGATGGGGGAGGGAGACCCCCTATTTAGGCCTGATGGGTGGAATTATGCTGTTATGCTGGTAGGGCGGGCTTGCCCAAAAGCAGAACAATAACAACGTACTCTGTTGCATTTAAGTGCAGTTATTTTTCCCTTGTGACGATTGATTTTTTGTTTTGTTTTTGGTCGGTTGCATTTTCCCAACCCAAAAAAAAGGGTAGGGTGTGTTTGACGGGTTTCCCCTGGACGTTTTTTCCGCTCAGAACATTCAAAGGTAGAGGAAAAAGGGCTCGTTTTAACTAAAAATTGGGCGTAGCAACGTGATATCCATGTCGACGGCGTCTCCTGTGTGTCTGTCGTGATAAGGTGTGCCGGCTCTTGAGGGTCCCCTTTTGTAATAAACCCTGTTACGTCTTTTCGTGTGGGAAATTACGAAGGCTTCTTCCTCTCTCTCTCTCAATCTCTCCACACACACACGCCGAACAACAAGTGGTTGTTGGCTGGTTACGTCAAAGTAGGCGCAACAGAGTAGAAATGCCATGCGTGTGTGTGTGTGTGGGGCTGGTGGAAAAAATGTGGGTTAAATGGGTGGTGTCTGTCTGGCTGTGTTGTGGGCCGCCACCGGAAGAGAAGAAAGCAAGCGCGCTCAGTGCTTTCTCGCGTGCCCACCCGTTTGGCGAATAGTTTTTCCCGCCCAACATTTCCAAATGAAAGGAAAATTGTGCTACAAAAAAGAGGAGAAAAAGAAGAAGCACCGAGAGGTGTTGCACAACTCCCGCTCATCTTCATCATCATCATCATCATCGTTATTATGAGGCCTTTTCTCCGGCGCCTTCGGTCGGAAGCGGCACGGATTATCTAATCGCTTGGAAAACAGAAAGAGGGGAAGCGAAAGAGTGGGAATTTAATCTTTCTTCCTTTTGCTGCTGCGCTGGTGTCTTCGTTTTGAGGTGGGGTGGTATGTTCGAGACTTCCTGTATCCACAACCACCTGTCCCCGTTGTCTCCTATTGGGTATTGGGGATGGTTTTGTTTGCTACGAGGGGATTTCCAATCGGATTTTTTCGTTGGATTTTGGCAATGGGTGTTTCGGCATTCCTTTCAAAGTGAACAAATAGCAATGTTTCATGATAGTGGTGGGTGGTGGTGCGTGTTACGTCGGACATTTTTGGGCAACCCCACTTCCACGCTTCCACTGTACCACACTCACTTTGTTAGTTATACTTCCTTTTGTGTTTTGTGCTTAAAAAAGTAAGAGTTTTTCTCATCTTGGATGTTGCTTTGTTACTTCTTCATATCATTTTTTTTTTTTCATTTGAATGCCTTGTACGAAGTTCTGTTTCTTGGGCTACACTATTGTGTGTCTGGATAAATTCTGAAGATGAAAGGGAAGGAGAAGAGCGTCCCGAAGAAGCCGAACATCGCTGCTAGAATAATTGTATAAATTAATTGTTGGCAATTTCGCGTTTTTTTAGATGTTCTTCTTTTCCTTTTTTTGTTTTGCCTTCAGGCACATACACACCCTTTCCTCATGCTCCTTCCTTCGTTTGAATGAGTTATTTTCCCCCCTCATAACATTTCTTTACTAGCGACGCAAGACTGCTGGGCAGGTTTTAATTCTTGCGTTAATGTATGGCGCACGATAAGTGCGCTTTTTTCCACATGATCTTCCAGCACGAGGCAGAGGGGGGGGTTGGGCGAGTAATATTTAACCACTTTTTCCGCATGCACGCGTGCGCTCGCGCAAACGCACGTTGTTTTGTTATCATTCCGGCGCTCTCTGCGCAAGCCGCCATGAATGTTTGTGTGTGTATGTTGTTCCCGCTTTTGCATAAATAGCATAAAAGTAGTAAGCAGCAGTGCGCTTTTAAACAGTTTCTGTTTTGCGCGTTTTTATCATCCTTTCCCCCTGTTTTGGGGTTTGTGTTTTGCGTCACACATATTGTATACGCAAGAGAGACAGGGGGGATTTAGTTGAGTGACTTAAAGCACCCAATTAAAGTGTCTACTAAGGCTACCCTCTCCATTTAGTTTCCTGTCTGCCTTTTTTCGTCGCTGTTGTTGCTAAAGATGCTACCCATTTTTCAACACACAACCCAACTTTGTTTCGAAACGATCTCACACACTACTGGTTGGGTGACTGTTTATGGACCTGTGTCCGAACGGTGGGGAGGGTACGGGCAACAACCACCCACCCCATGCTCGTAGAATTGTAGAATTCTCTAATTTTATGGACAACAATTTATGCGTTGTGCTGTGTGTGGGGTTTTGTTTCGTGCGTGCTTGTGTGTTCGACTCCAGCACGAAACGAAGCATGTCGTCGAATGAAGGGGTGATATAAAGAGTTATAGAGCTGTGCCCATAAAGAAACTGAAAGGAAGAGTGTAGTGTGTAGAGCAGAGAGAATGCAAGAGTTGCTAACCACCACCACCATAAAGCACAGTTTGTTGTGTTTGTTGTTGGTGGTTCGTCGTCTGCCGATGTGTAACGCTTCTTTTTGTGGTAATAATAGCCCTCGAGCGGGATGAAACGCGCGCGTATTGCTAATTGCTCTTCAACCTGCTACTACGTATAGGGTCGGTTACACTTATATGTTTACTGACCCAAGAGTTTCACTACTGAAGAGCAGCAATACACCATAGCTTGGGTTTTACCGGGGCATAATTTTGAAAATTACCACAGAACATCTTCTGAATTATTGGTTCATAAACAGCGGGGTTGTAAGATATCATGCAAATGCATCGTTTCATGATGTCGAAGTTAAATAAACATGAAATTTGCCTTCGGTAGCTCATTCGAGTAGTTTCGAGTAGTTTTCGAGCAGTTGATTTTTTGCATATAACCATATTTTCCTTACGAAAAACGAACAAATATCATGAGACAGAGTACAGTGACTCCAAGTACTGTAAATGAAACTGCTCGAATTGCATTTTGAACTTCCAACCATCAAGATACACACAGCGTGTGATTGAAATGTAAGTTTCAACATATGACCTAAATCCTGGGCAATGTTGAAAGCAAACTGATGAATTGCCCTTATTCATTTGATTAATGGTTAATGCGCGCATGCAAATGCTTCTTTTTAGCTTTGCACGCCTATTGACTGCCCACGTAATATAAAATCGAGAGGTTCCTGTTCGATGACTGCGTTGAAGTTACCCCCAGAACGTCGAAAGGGGCGCGCGCGCTCCCTTCAAATGTATGCAGCAAGTCCGACCCGAACCTATTTTTTCTCTCATTTTATTTTTTATTTTTATGCCTTCATTTTACCATCACACCATGACAGACGAAAAAAGCATCACCCCCCCCCACATTTCACGCTGATGATTATGCAGCATGTTAATAACACAACACCAAAAAAAAGGTTGTGGGGCGTTTAAGTTCCGCCTTGTGGCGCGCTGCCCTGTCTGTTGTGTTTGTGGTAGTACTGGATGTATTATTGAACAGTCTTTCTGCCATAAACGCTTACCCACTTCAGCAGCAGCAAATCAGCTAAGAGTGTGTGCGAAACGATGAAAACTCCCCATTTCCCCTCAACCCGTGAAACAAACACACGGCCTCGTGATCTAATACCAATTCGGAACTACAGAGAAAGAAGAAAGAAGGTGGAAGTGTAAGTAGTACCAGCAGCAGCAGCAGCATTACCAACACACCCCCACACGAATCGAGTTCCCTTTCCACCCAGTTCCAGTGTGGTGGCAAGTGCCTTTTCCGCCAATTACACAACTTTCCTTCTTCTCTTTCATCATCATCATCATCATCATCATCTTCACTATCATCGCGCGGCCCATTATTGGCGGCCGCATCGCGCCGCGCGTGTATTATTGAAAGCGAAATCACACCACGGCAAAGATGATGATGCTCCCATGCCTCTCTCTATTATGCTGTTGTGGGGGGACGAGGTGACCGCCAGTACCACGTTACGAGTGCGGAACCACTCCCCAACCCCCATGTGGGTCTAAACGCAGGAAGAGCGAAACAAAAAATTGAACCACCATTGAACGCCAACCCAACACACAAACCGAAGCATTATCTTCTTCCTTCCGAGAGACACACTCTCCATTCCGGGTCACTTCGGAGATGGTTTTGTCTCATCGTTGTCTCATCGCCATGATCACGCGATCTTTGCTTGCCGAGAGAAAGAGGGCAAGATCATGCGACGCGAGTCTGTGTGTCGTCTCTGCGTGAAGTACGTCCGGGAGCACACACCCCGCGAAGGGCGAATGATGTGAGATGGTGTGCAGCTTGTGCGAAAAACACTCTGCGTCTTTGCGCGTGTGTGTCATCTCGCGGCCCTGGAGTGGAGAGGTGCGCGTAGCTAACACGTTTTGTTATTCGACGGGTCTGCGTGCGTGTCTTTCCACGTCCTCAACCATACGCGGGACGTTGGTCGTAGATTTTCTGGGCGCTCCATTGAGTTATGACAGACCCGTCCACACTTCTTCCACCCCTGGTTGAGTGGTTGTGTAATAGTGCGTGCGAGGAGAGGAGGAGCGCAAGATTACGTGTGCTTTTCTTTTCTTTTGGAGAAAATTTACACTACGACCTCCAACAATTTTGAATATGTTTGGTATGAATCGAAAGGTGGAACAACAACTTCACTTGAATTCACACAATTTTTTCAATAGTTATCGGAAATAGCAAAAAAAATTGATATATTTTCAGAACTCAGACTAGAATTCAATGTTAAAAACTGTTAAACAATCGTTTTAGTTGAAATCATAATCAATTCAGTTGATATCACATTCGATTCAGTTGATATCACAATGGATGCAGTTGATATCATAATCGATGCAGTTGATAACACAATTGATTCAGTTGATATCACAAATTTGTTCCTTTGAACTCAAAATCCTCTTTCAATGTTCAATATTTTTTCAACCATTTATAATTAGAAGAAGTCTTTTGTCCACTTCGACTGTATCAGTGTTCACTTTTGCTTTCTTTTACACATTCATATTGCAAAACGCCTTCAATAGTTTTCTCTCTTGGCGCTGCACACACACACACTAGAGACGCCAACACACAGCCTCCTCTTTCCTCCTGCAGAGTGTCGTTGCTTCATTTCGCTTTGAAATCACTTGAAACAACCAAATCCCCATTGCGTGTGCGTGGGGCGAGGTTGTTGGGTGGCGCAAACCACTGTTTGGCGTGAAAAAAGGCGCGAAATCACCTCCTTGTGTACGCGGAAGGGAGGAGGAAGAGACGGAGGTAGGATTGTATGATTTTTGCTCACTTTTGCCGGCCCGGATGTGAAGAGTGCTGCTTGGTAGTGGTGTGTAGTGTGTTGCCCAATCACGAAAAAACCGGTCGTGCGATGACGGGGCGAGGGCGAGAGTTAAATTTGTCCTCAGCGGTGCGGGGGTGGTGGTGCGACTTTTACATAATCATGTCGGGTTTTTTTTTGCACGGGATATATTGTGCGTTTCTTTATCCTTTATCCCCGTTGTGTTTGCAATCCCTATTTGGACATTTTTTTTTATATTTGCAAGAGGGTTAAAATCAAACGCGCGAGAGGAAGTTGTTTGTTTTTTTTTCCCGCCTCTAGCCGAGAGAAATGTACAGAAGAAAGAAAGTGTGTGTAGTTTTGCTTGTGGAGAGGTTGTACGAGGATTGTGTATGTTGCCCAAATTAGGTGACAGTTCGTTCGCTAAAGCAGCAAAAAATAAATATAAAAATTAATATGTGCACATCCGGTTTGATCACTTACACAGCGCTGTCAATTAGCAGGGGAAAAAAATAACTGGGGAAAGATTAGCTCATTAACAGCCACTTCCTTAAACTTCCACGGAGAGAGAGACGCACACGAAAGCGCGGCGGCGGCGGCGGCGAAGTAATCAAACCGGAAGTGCAGCGCACGATTATCTCGGTTGCCCTCCGCGCTCTGTCTTTCTCTGTTTTGTCGTAGTGAGTAATCTCGGTGGAAAAATGAGCATCATGTCTCACCACACACACACACACAACTCCCCGTTGTTTGTCACATGCCAGAAATTGCATCTCTTCCACATTTCACACAACAACAAACCGTGTGTGGGAGGAGGCTCACACTCACAGTTAGTTCGCGGAAATGTGTGCACGAGCGGCGGATTTATTCCAGTTCATAATTAAGTGAAGCTGTGGCTGCCTGCTCTGGTGCCTGTTGGAGCCCTTCTGTACGGCCCACGCCGTTTTTGGTTGAACTCTCGGCATTACTTATGCTCCCTGCGTGCTTTCAACAAAACCCACACTCGCACGCGACGGAGAGGACCGTAACGAGATGAAAATTTATCACAACGATTCAATTGCAACTGTTGTGTGTACTCTTCTAAGAGCTAGTTGATCGCCTCTCGTTATGTGATACACATGCGCGCGTGGCTGGGGGAGGGATTTCCTTTACTTTCTTCTCCGCGCGCAAATATTGTAGGCGTTTGCGCTGCTGCTGCTGCTCTGTCAATGCACTCGCCGCCTGCCGCCAACGATTACTTTCCTTGTCTTTCAGCACCAAAAGGGAGGGCTGCACACGGCCAAACACAAACATAGTTCCCTAATGTGTCAAAAAAAAAAAAGAAGGTAGACACAATAGCAATACGCCTCTCTCGATGTTCCGTGATGCCGGGCACGTCCGGCAAATAACTCAAACCCTTGTACAGAGTGAGCGCAAATAATTAATTGAAATCTTAATGGACGAGAGTTGCTAATTTGAGACAATTAATTGTTGCAAAAGCTTCAAATGGAATCGTGTTCCGGTGGTGGTGGTGGTGTCGTTGTACCCATGAGTGTGTAACGTTGCATTGTTCCATCGCTCTAACGTAACTCAAAAATTTCACTTTAATGCTACTTACAATTATCAAATTTGTATCAAGCTTTCCACAAATAATGTTGGAAGATGATCTTTTATATCAAGTTTATTTTGAACTATTGACGTAATGTGCTTTTTTCTAAAAAAAAAAGAATCAAAATAACGTGCAGAGCGCTAGATTGTGATATTTCCCGATGATTGCTACTCAATATGAAGTGATATCAAGTTGTAAAATCTATCATCTATGCTTCTCTCCGTTCGATGGTTGAATTCCAATTCACACAGGGCATACTGCTTCATCGGTGCCTTACGCTCTCCATACCATCACTTCTCCAACTCCAATTCATATCATACTCTCCGGTCATCGTGGTCGTCATTTTGGCTAGTGTGTGGTTCTTCCATTGTCCGTAGGGCCATAGCACCGACTCTGCTGTACCTTCACACTCTAGCTTCAAGTGCGTCTTGGAAGTGTAACTCCCTGCGCGAAATAATTATCCGCTGTCACGCAACCGGTGGTAAAAACCCCGCGAAACGTTGTCTCAAGTGACTACCGTACATGTGTGTGTGTCTACTACATCCGACACCTTAAGTAAAAACCCAGCCGCTCTTGAGACACTTCGGTTGCAACAATGAATTATAGTGCGGCCTGCCTGCCCCTGGTGGCGGGCAGCACGTTTCATTGTTACTTTTTTGCAAGCGAGAGACGGCTGTGTAAGCCATTAGAGAGAGAGAGCGAGAGGATATTGAAGGGAGGAAATTAATTCGCGCGTTACTATTTTCACACCAACCCCAAGGGGGATGTGTGGGTGTTGAAAGTGAATTTTTGCATTACTTTTTGTTTTTGCCACCCTTAAGACACAGGACCGGGGCGGGGGAAGGCTTATCTAAATATCAAAAGATCACTTGATGTTAATGGTGCTACTATTTCACACAGAATTCGTCTCGCAAACACACACACGACGGTACACAATACGCAAGCGGAACTTAAGGCACAACGAGGGAAGGGTCGCTGTGCCCCTCTTCGACATTATTTCCGCTCCGGTGTGCGCTCATTCATTATTCAGCAGTTAGCTAACGCGATCGCGATTAGCCGTCCTCCTTCCTCTCCTCCAACCATCGTGGAAGCGAAAGAGGAAGTGATCGTGGTGCAAGAGGTGTGTGGTGTCAGTGGCCTAAATCACCCAACTACCAACACAAAACAATCGATTGCAGAAAGAGACACCACAACGACGTCGACGACTTTGTCTAGGTTATTTTTGGGTTGGTGCGTGTGTACCCCCGGTTGCTTGAAGTCTTGCTGCTTTTATAATACACCTTCCCATGAAGGTGTGGAGATAGTTTCAGTGTCTTGAGACTTACGAATGTTGGTGTGTGTGTGTTTGTATCATAGTTGTCCCCACCTCATAGTTTTGGAGGTATTTTAAGCGTTTGACCTTGAGCTACTCCAAAGTAAAAGAGTATCAGAAGACGCGCGCTCGCGCGTACACACGGATCGAAAACGTCGGAAACCTTAACTCCACGTGGCTCTCTGACATTGACCAAAGTCGTCGCCACTAATGGGGAAATAAAACAGTGTGGCTTCGCGGTCTCTACCAATGTGCCCGTAACTTCTGTGTGGAGACATCCAATGTTGAGGAATAGAGTCATTAGGTCATCTGGACTTCCTGGACACAAAATTGAAACATTGGACGTGGACATTGAAGTAGAATTCACAAAAGCCTGATAGTGTCTCGGACTTCTTGAAGTACCTCTTCAGGGCTTTTGATTAGATCTGCTTGGAATAACGTGATAGTGTGTATACCTTCTCTGGTAATCAATAAGAGAGAGCCTATCAAAGGGAGGCACTCTCTGATCGCGAAATGTATCATTAACACTCCGCTCTCCACTCTTCCACCCCAACCACATCTAATTC
The DNA here is from genome assembly GCF_017562075.2 of Anopheles merus. Classification (NCBI taxonomy): domain Eukaryota; kingdom Metazoa; phylum Arthropoda; class Insecta; order Diptera; family Culicidae; genus Anopheles; species Anopheles merus. The sequence goes on from NC_054085.1 coordinate 12,588,881, forward strand.
AATTTAATCTAATCACCTTTTGAGGTGGGAAGGAGGACCCTGCCAACTACCTTCTCCGCCACAGACACCGACTCTTGCAGTGGACACTTCGGGGCTGTAAGAGGCCCTCCACTTTACTGCTTCCGCTGATTAATAAGTGAAAATCCACCCGAAGCGAAATTGCCTTTTTGTGTGATAGTGCGCGATGTGCTGCTCTGTGCTGGTGGAGGTGCTGGCGTTGGTGCCCTTTAATTCACGCCTCATCTACTGGCGGGGGAGGGAAGTTGTGAGGAGCGCGAAGAAATTTACTGCAACCTCTCTGTATCACCCGCACTCCTCTGCTGCACAATGTGCTGTGCATGCCGCCTAACGCCCGACTTTAGTGCACTTGTTGAGCCATATTTTTGCTCCAGGAAGCGAGAAAGGGCGCACAAACGGGCGCGAGCGCGCACTCGATTTCTTTTGGAGCTGCCTCATCGGTCGTCCCACACACTCTCTTGCTTTAATAGTTTTAGTGCTGCTCAGTCTAGCGCAAAAAGTGAAGGTAAGAAAAATCAATCTCCTGTCAAGAGGAGAGAGGAGAGAGGTAGGCACGAGACTCGTGTAGTTTTGCACCTCAAAGACCCGGGCCATGTTATACATGGGGGATGTGTCACGATGGGCGTGAGACGAGACCCCTCTTTTCACTTTCGATTTCACTGCTCTACGGCTGACAGAGCGGGAATCATGTCGCTGTACCGCTTTTTTAGTTCGCAAATCGCGAAAACTAGAGCTTCTTGTTGCGCTCGTGAACAGTGTCATGGCAGCAGGGACTGGATTTGCATGGAAGAAATTATAAGTGAGTGCCTTCCCTTATCTTCTATTCGCCATCTCTCGTACACACGACGTAGGCGAGCGTTGCTATGCCCTAAAGCAAGAAAAAAAACTGATTGCATTTGTAGAGCAGTGTACTAACAGCTCCGGGAGGAGATATACAGAGAGTCGCAGCAGGACCTCTGTTTGCCACTCTCCGTCATCATTTCATATGCCCCCGAGGAAGAGAGCGTTCCAAGTAAATTGCAGACCAGCAGAGTGTGTTGTAAATTGCATCTTCTGAGTGTGTCTCTATGTGTATGCACAAAACGCTTGTACTCTTCTCCTCGGGCACAAAATTAATAGAAAAACAGCTCCACCACACACTACTTCCTTGTTTCTTCTCGGGACCACAAAGTGGTGGTGCTGCTGTTGTTGTTGTTGTGGTTTTTGCTCTCGTCTAAGATATCACAGATTACCCTGGAGCGTACGCTGCATGATGCTGTTGTGGTAGTAGTGCACCGAATGAAATGGAAAGGTGCGGCAATTATTAGCATGTTGGAGACGGGCGGGAGTAGTGCCTGCGTCCCTCGATCGGATTTGCCTTGATCGATTCGGTTCAAAGAGACCGGTTTGATGTTGTGTTGGCTTTAGCTCTCCGATGTGTCTACCTGGGTGTGGAGTTTCCTTTGCACGATTTAACGGGCAACCGACAACTCGCCGCTAAATGTCTGAGGTACTGTTAGGAGTAGAGGGGCGACTGTTGGCATCGGTTCGTGCATCAAGGGTGTCTCTCTCTGTAACAGGAAAAGAACCCCGAAGGCACCTCAAGGTGGCAGTTTGTTTCGAGACAGAGCTGGGAGGTCGTAAAGTGTGAGGTACATAAAAATAGACTCCAGAATTGTGGACGACCTCCCTGGAAATAGCTAACCTAGAACCCAGAGATATCAGATCACTCAACAGAAAATTCGCAACTGTGGCGCGCCTCACACAAACACGCGGAAAGAAACTGATATCTGAAACTGAACCGGTGTTGGAGGAGTTCCTTCTGAACTCAAACAAAAACACGTTCACTTTCGAAACGGAAGCTCTTTGGCGCCTTGGGTCGTGTTGGGTCTCTCGTGCGCCGGTACGCTACTGTACTGTATGTTTTTGCAGTAGTCGTCTCAGTCTACTTTACCACAAGTTCTTCGTGCTCTGTGTCTGTACGTTCAAGACATCAACACGAAAACGTACTTCCTCCCACCTGGTCGGGTCGTGGTCGATGGTGGTGGTGATGGTGCTGTTGGTAATGGTGATACCATCTCCCACCATGATTGCTATGCTCGCAGAACCGGTTTTTGAAGAAACAACGGTGGATTTTTTCCTCCCCTACTGGTGTTGTCTTCTATGCGCCACAGTGTGTACCACACACAGTTACGGAAAAAGGGTGTCCGATGACTCCTCACTCGCTAGCATCACCACCCTTTCGGTGCTCTAATCTCCTATCCACCGCCCGCGAAACCTCTCCGGGGTTTAAAGCCGGTTTATCCGGCGCCTCAAGCACACAGTGACCTCCAACCGCGCGCTTGTGTGACTTGGTGTGCTTGTTTGACGGTTGAATAAATCAAACATTGCGGGCTTCGCCAACAAGCATTACGGAAATCGCAACTCACACCAAGGCACAAAACACATAGCGAGAGACGATGCGATCTGCTCTTTTGGAGTTGGTAGTGTTTAAGATCTTTAAATTCTCTAGCGTGTCTGTGTGTTCTATTGAACGTAAACGTATGATAATACTTCAACAGACGGAGGTCTCTCTGGGGAGGAGGACGCAGCAAAGCATGTACAGGAAACATCTATTGGCGTTATATGCTACACCAAAGTTTTGGAGGACGGACACACACACCAAAGACAATGCAAACTCTTTGACTGACAACTTCCAGCTGCCTCAAAGTGTACTTCCCAAACCTTAGGAGACTTTGAGCGTAAGTACGCGCGTGGGAAATGCCACCGCCGGTGCTACACGACGCGCGCGCAACACACAATGAATCGAAGTTGACATTTTGCGCGCCTTGCCGTTTGTGCGTTGCTGAACAGCCTTACATTGTGAGGCCTCTCCGGGGTGGAAATGGGAAAACGTTTTTAGCTCCCACATTTAAGCCGCTCCCTCTCCACCAGGTTTTGCAAAAGTTCCGTTCCGCGATGTCTTCATTCTTGGGACCCCATTCGGTGGGTTTGCGCTGCCCGTGTTTTCAGTGGGAAATTGTTTGCTAACTAAACACAACTTCTGGGTGGTACTATTATTGTTGGCAACAACACCAGCGGATATCGTGAGGGTTCTTATTATCATGTGATATGCATGCCACGACCTTTTGCTTACTTCTTGCATGTTGGCGGAAGTTGGGTGGGAAGTCGTCGCACCGTTTTCCAAGTGTTTCCAAAATAATGTTATAACAATTCAAAGTCATTAAATTGGTGAGGAATTCAATAATACATAAGAAACAGCCTTAAAATGATGATATATATTCGAATATCTGAGAGACGCATACTCCAACTCCAACAGTCCAACTCGAATGTCCTAATGTATCAAAATCATTCGTCCAGACATCTTCAATGCATGTATTCCCAACATCCAACAAACATCTCTAAGTACCCAAGAGCTCCACGGACTAAGTACCACACCATCTCCCCAAACATGGGAAGGAGGATTTTGTTTCGCTTTCATTTCTGGAATGAAACACTTCTTCCCTGCTGGATTACACACCGTCGTCGCTCACGCAACCGACCACCGCCTCGCACGCGGACACACAGAGGAGAGCAGTGTGTTGTGCTGTAACGGTTTTTTTCGGACCGCTTTATCTGCTGTCTCTCTGCTGTTCGTTCCTTCGTCCACCTTTCCATTTCATTGGCCTTCCATCCAGAGATATGATGGTGGATACCCCACCGCTGCTGCTGCTGCTGCACGTTGCATAATCGTAGACACCTTTTCTTGAGATCTCCTTCGCACGTGTTGGCCCTCGGCTAGGAGAGAGAGAGAGAGCACCTCCTAGACACACACGAACTTCGATTATCGATGCTCTTGTGCTGTCTGGCCCTCTGCGTGCGCTTATGTGTTGCACCCGCGGGGTGGAAAGTATGTTATACACCTATGTGGTGTTGTGGCCCCCAATCTGCCAAACCGGCCACAATTCCGGTTTTTTTTTTGTTTCGATCTATCCGATCGGTAGCTATTTGGAAAGGAAGAAGAAAGACGGGCGCTCGCGCAACCGTTTGCGGTTGTTGTGTGTCATTGGACTTCAATTATGGGAAAAAAAGGAACGGGACTGATGTAAAAAAAAAAACAAAATTCACTCCCCAAACTTTTAGTGTCCAATGTGTGGCGCCCCGGCAATCCGCAAAGACACAAAGTCGTCTGGTTTTTTGTGTATGTGTGTGTTGTGCTTCTGCTTCTTAACGACCGCGCGTGGCGACCACATTGGGCTGAGAAATTAGGACACTTTCACTTTCGCGTTGGATGCCATATGCAACAATTTACGCGAACTCCCTCTCCATATGGCGGGTTGGTGTTTGGATGAAAAGGAGGAGTAGGAATTATGACACAACAACAACAACCCCCAAAAAAACTGACCGTGCCTTCTACGGGTGGACCTCCGGAGTGTGTGTGTAAACCTGTCCTCTGAAGGAGGAGTTGTCTTGTGATCAAAACCATCAAAGCACTTGTAGGAGTTGTCTGGAGGTGTGTGTGGGGGAGAGAGAGAGGGTATGTAATCAAAACACAACTCTCCCCCTCCGACTCCTTCACTAAAAATAATAAACCAACACTCCTCCTCCTCCTCACACGCGAAAGGGAGAAAACAATGCGAAACAATAATAAATAGTGTCCATGTGTCATGTGCACGACGGATGTCCGACTCGTGCTGCGCGACCAGGCAGGCAGCAAGACGTCCTTCGGGCAAGGTTGTGAAAGTTGTGTCGTCTTGCATGGGAATATTTGGGCTTGTTGTTTGGTGTGTTGGGCCGTTTTTTTTGTTCGTCGCACCCTATAAAACGGGATTCCCGGGGTGTCATTTTGGCGCGCACGCGAAAGCTGCAATTAATGTCAGGGCGCAGGGGAAGAAAAGGGTAGTTACGGCGCCCAAGCTAACGTGTTATGCAACTGTAGGAGAAGCAAGGGTCCTTAAAGTTGTGACGGTGGGGTGCTGTACTGCAATCTTCCATCTGTCCTTGTTTTTTAGTCTCGTAATTTCACGCACTTCCCCCTCCTCAACGATAGTGACATTTCGATACACACATTCGCGGCGGCAGTCTTCTAGTCCGGGAGCATTTTTTCCACATATCTGATGGAACTCCGTCCCCTTTTGTGCTGGCAAGCATGTGGCGTGGTTTGGTGTGCCGTTATCGATTCCCCTCCGTTCACGACGAACTCTGGTGTGTACTGCCGGCAACATTCCGCGACAAGCTTTTGCACAAATTGTGTGTGTGTGTGTGCCTGTGCGTCCGATAATATACAGGCAGGAGGGGAGAAGGGTACAAGGGTGGGATGCGAATATTTCTTTACCACTCAACAACAACACATATCATCGGGCAGCGGCGGGGACGGGACACATCAAGCAGCCAGCCTAGCATGCTGTAGGTCTCTTATCTTTCCAACTGAGCGCATTTTCGCCCCGCCACGACTCGCTCAGGGTGGGAAAGAAAGGCGTTGTAAGGGTTCAAGTGAAGGGAGTGTGTTTGATAAGATAGACGACGCAGCAGAACATTTGCAACGGCTGTTTTTTGTTTTTTTGCTTTGTCGGTTCCCTCTCAACGTGTGCGTTCCCTAGGTTCAAGTGGGTTCTTTCATCCCCGCTCCTCCGTCGGGTGTGTTTTGCAAAAGTATTGTTTTTCCATCGCGCAATGACGCGTAGATCAGGCACTGTACAGTCAGCAGTAAATACTGATCCAAACTAGAGATGGGTACTTCTGATTCAGATCTCGAAGTTTGCGTTAATCTCCTGAGTGAATCAATGAATCTGAATTCAAATTTTGAGATGCAAAGAAAGAAATACCCAGCATTTTGGGTACCGCTGACTTTGAATTTAAGAATATGAATGAATCGAAATCTCATATTTTGTGATCGAAACATTCATGAATCGCGAAAGATGTAAGAATCACTAACGAATTCATAAATTTCCAAAGAATCATGAATCGCGAGAGGTTTAAGGCATAGCAAACGATTCATAAATCTCTAAAAAATCGTGAAGATGAATCAATCCGCTGAGGGAATTATTGAATTAATGACTCTGAATCAAATTTGTCCAGGAAGATTAATGTATCTCCCAAGATGACTGAATCATCAATGATTCAAGAGTCTCCAAGGAATCATGAATCTTTTTTGCTAAAGATTGTTTCTTCTTTGCCTTGTCAGTTCCATTTATTACGCATACATAGTTTGAACTGATCTAAAAATCGTCTCAGCACTCGTAACTCACATCTACACTTGCGATAAATACTGCAGATCCGTATGAATACATGTTATCTAAAATATTTATAACACAAAACTAATCAAATCCCCCTTTTTTCTTTCTCTCCCCCCTGTCTCTCTCTCTCCAGAACCAAACCAACACTTCCCGAGGCAACACACAGGCGACCATTGGCAGTGGTGGTGTTGGCGCCGGTAACAGCAACGTACACAACGGCGGTACCTCCAGCAGCAGCAGCAACAACAGCCAACAGATGCTGCTGTCGCAAAGATTCAGCGTGGCCGCTGCGCTCGCTGCCACCTCCAACAACAGCAACGGCAGCAACGGTGGAAATTTGCTGAGCGCCCAGCAATCGCTTAGCGGCAGCAACCATCACATCCAGCATCAGCAGCAGCAACAGCTCCAGTACCAGCAGCAGCAGTACTCTTTCAATCTGCAGAAAACTGGCGGTGCCTCCCAGCACAAGCACCACGGTGGGCACCATGCCGCACTGCACCGTACCGCGTCGCAGCCGGCCGCCCGCCACATGGTGGAAAACATCCTGGAGATGTTCACGCTCAACAAGGCGATGGAGGACGCGGCCCTTGCCGGGCTGACCGGGACCACCGCAGCCGCCGCCGCCGCCGCCACGATCAGCTCGAGCAGCAGCAGCGCCAGCTCGATCAACAGCAACCACGGCAACAACGGTAGTCACAACCAGCAGCACGCCACTAGCAACACTTCCTCCTCCTCCGGTCACCGGAAGTTGGAACGAACGCAGTCCGAACCGCTGCCACAGCAAGTAAATACCTCGAGGTAGGTGTCGGCTTTACAATGTTCTACTGAATTTCTGTCTTTCTTTAACGCTTTAGATCGGGTTTTTTGTTAATATTTTTGAAATGTTAATCGTTTATTTGTATTCTCTCCCTTTCCCCGCTGCACAGATACAAAACCGAGCTCTGCCGACCGTACGAGGAGGCGGGAGAGTGCAAGTACGGCGACAAGTGCCAGTTCGCGCACGGCATGCAGGAGCTGCGCAACCTGCAGCGCCACCCGAAGTACAAGACGGAGCTGTGCCGCACGTTCCACAGCGTCGGCTTCTGTCCGTACGGGCCGCGCTGCCACTTTGTGCACAACGCGGAGGAGGCGCGCAACCACAACCGCAACGTGGCCGCCTACCACGCGCGGCTGGCAGCGGCAAATGCGGCTGCCGCCGCCGCCGCCGCCAACGGCAACTCATCCCAGTCAGCGCAGGGCGCGGCCAAGAGCAACCAAAACGGTCCCAGTATGATCGCCAGTAACAACAATTCGTCGCAGCAGCAGCACGGTCATCACCAGCAGCAGCACAGTGCCCTAAAGTCACTGTCCGTCGCGCAGCAGCTGCAAACGGCGGCCGCCGCCGCTGCCATTCTGCAGCAGCAGCAGCAGCTTCAGCATCATCACCAGCAGCAGCAGCACCAGCACTTGCATCAGCTGCCGCTCAGCCCGGCCCTGTCGATGTCGACCGGGTCTGATCGGGCCTCCCCGATCGGGTCGCTGTCCCTCAGCCCGACCACCTCGATGGCCAACTTCTTCCCGGAGGCGATCAGCCCGACGCTGCAGCAGGGCGGCGCCATCCCGCAGCCCTTCCTGTTCCCGAACAGCCCGCCGGCCAGCCCGATCGAGGGCCTGTCGCCGATGGCCAGCCCGCCGCCGTCGTCGCCCTCGCTTACCACCATGAAGCTGGGCGGTGGGGCGGCCGGTGGCTGCAATGGCGGTTCGGTCGAGGACCGGCTGCCCGTGTTCAACCGGCTCAGCTCCGCCCTGGAACCCTTCGTCGTCAATCTCAACCTGTAATCGGGGAAACAGCGGCGGCGGCGGTGGTGAGAGAAGGGAAGGGAGCGCTTACTTTATTCCGTTTGATGAGACGAGGGAAGAGAGAGAGAGAGAGAAAAAGAGAGACAGTGGGACAAAGAGACGCTCCATTTGTGCCTTTTCACACCGAGCGCTTTTTCGTTGTGTAACACGCACAAGTAAGGATGAATTTTTGCCCAAACCGCGCGTTTTCTATGTTTATTTTTCCCGCCAGCGTTTTGGGCTCATTTGTGTAAAGAATCTAAACCGAACTTGTGCTGCACTCGTTTCATCTGCAATAGTGTGTAGAAGGGGAGGGGACACCTGGGTGTGTTTGTGGGTCCCTTGGGAGGACATGGGAAAGGGTGAGCGTCGTACGTGTGTGTGTGGGTGTGAGCGATTGATAATGGGAATTACTTTACTCTGAACTCTTCTGACATGTATTTATATTTAAATTAATTCGAACGAGAAAAGATTGCTTTTGTATACTTTTTTGTTTATTTTTGGATTTATCAATCATGTACCTCACACATACACATACACACGAACGCGCGCTAATACAAACAGCGCAAATACTTTAATGGATAGAAGGAAATATTTATTGATTTTTGCACTATAATATTTACAACACAACCACAAAAAATCGTCATACACACTCACACGCACATAGAAACAGATGAAAACTCGCTGTTTCTTGTTGTGTTTAATTCAATTTCTCTTACATGTGATTTGCAAACAAACAAACAAACAAAAATGCAAGAACTACTACGGTACGCGATAGTAATATTATTTGAATACTTTAATAATTATTCTTAGGTTGCGCGATGTGTAATTATCAATTTATTTACCTTTTTTTTCTTGGATGACTTCATTCGCTAACGGACGAACGAATGAAGCGACACGAATTGAACATATAATGGGGCGAGGGAGTGGTGGTGTGGGTGACAACGATTAAAATAAAGCGATAAAAAGGGGCTGTAATCATCCTACCCAATGGTTGTCTCAGACGCTTGATAGAAGCGCAATTCTTCTTCGGGAGAGAGAGAGAGAAAGAGAGAGTTTGCCTCCTCCAAGGAAGTTGTGGCGCGCTTGTTTTTGAGCACTTAGGCACTGCAGATATATAGTAGAAGCAAATGCGCTTAGAATGTATGTTACGGGACTTTCAATGGAGAGAAGAACGCCTCCCAGAGGAGTCTGTTTGCCAAATAGTAAGCATTGCGCTCTCCCAAACCCACCCAATCGACTGTGTTCTGTATGCCATCATGCGATCACTCTATTTCTTTACTTTCGAAAACCCCCTCCCTCCCAGTTCACTCTTTATTAACACCCTTTTTACACCCTGCTGTTCGTGCGGATAATATGAACATATATGATAGTCAGTTGAACTCAGTTGTTTATTTAATTATTTATTACATCCACACATAAGGCTCTCCCTCCAGGGTTTAGGTGTTTCATGAGCTTTTCTTTTTTCTTTCTTCTATTCTACCGCAAGTTGTTTATGCGTACATTACTACACTAATCTTTTTTTGCATTATTATGATTATTATTATTATTATTTGTACTTCCATTTTTACCGAACTGAAAAATGAATCATATATGCAACACCCCCCGATACGTTATTTATAAACTTTGTGAACTACAGTTGTTATGAAGAAATAGCACAACATGCCAACTTATTAATTATTATTAGAATATGAAGAAGAAAGGGTTCGTCTCTTCCATCTCTATTTAATCTACAGCCACCACATGCACACCAATTGTCTCTCTCTCTCTCTCTCTCTCACTCTCACTGGCTCTACCGGTCTCTCCCTGTGCCTGTTCAAGTTGGGAGTCTTATTGGTAACTGATTTCGTATTTTATACAACAATACAATTAATGTGCTATACATTTATATACATATATATATATACATGCAACAAAAAAAACACACATACACATTAATATATCTGCTGCGAGAATATTTTTGCTGCGTGTTTGAAAATATGGGTGATGATAAACGATATATATATATAATATAATAGTGCATAGAGTTTACTTATATAGACAGCGTAAAGTGAAGCAAAACAGAATGAGCACAATATGTCCGCACCGATAGAAATGTCCCCTTTTTAATTTATTTTATTTATTCTCAAAACTCTCCTGTAAAAGAAAAATGCACGCACGAAAGCGTTCAAAACCGCACACAGCACAAATATTATACACACACAATCAAACACCTTATGTGTGCTACACTCATCAAAGTCGATCACTTGCCACCACCACCACCAACCAACAGTTTAGTTTTTTTTTCTTCCGTAGATAGTCCACCGATTGGGAACAAAGGAACTGAAATATCTGACGTTAATTTGAACTCTTCCGCATCATGGTACAAACTGCTCTTAATATGTGTCTGTGTGTGTGAGGATTACGAATCCCCATGAACCCCCCCTCATCTCTCCTGAAACCACCCACCTAGACATTGCTTAGGATTATGCGAAAAATGAATCGAAAAAAAGACAAAGGGTGTATAAGGTAATGCTTGTTTGGAGTTGCCGATGAAAACCTAACGTACGTAATGTAATATTTTCAAATCCCACACAAACACCACTACTCACCCCGTATATATCCCCCCTCTTTTATTATGTGTTTGCGCGGTAGGAGATTATTTATGCGAAATATGTGATGCCGAAGTAGAATGATGAGCTTTTCCTTTCATTTTTTTCGAAAACAAAAGATGAATTTAACTTATATGTACTTGTATGAACTGTTGCACAAAAAAAAGACAAAACAAATATAAGGGTGGAAAAGCTGCACTAGTGTGATGCATGCAGGCGAACCCTGTACGTGTGTTTAGATGTTAGAAGCGAGACAACGAAGTAAGGAAAAAAAGACGAGCGATCGATGTGAGAGTGTGCAGCAAAAGCGCGCGCGCGCAGCAAGTGAAAATCAAAACATACAAAATGCGATAATCTATAGTTCTTCCCTTTTTCGTCGAGTTAGTACACTGCAAAAAAACAATGCGTGCGCGAACGCTTTTACTATTTTTGTGTAATAACTACCTTACTACATACGACTACTATTATTATTATATTATTATTATTATCTATTATCTTTATTATTTTATTATTATTATTATTTTATTATCATTCAATAATGCAAACGGATTTAACGATTAATTTTGCTACTTTGCGCGTGTGTGCGTGCGTGCGGCGCTCCTTTATTAAACGCTATTTCATTTGTACATTTGTAGTAATTTATATTTTTTCCGTGATTTTTTTGCAAGCGAGTTCTTTTTTATATACATATATTATATTATTTCCTATACTATATATAGCAAGCAAGCACACACACACACCGAACTATACACCTCTTTTATGTACATGCATGTGTAATATTATAATTTTGGATTCACCAAGCGAGTGCCTTATTAAAAGAAATGGAATCAAAACAAATCACACACACACACGCACCACGTGCACATCTCATTATCGTTGCCCGTTGCATGCGTGTACTCGCGTAGCGTGTAAACCCACCCATGTAAATGCAAGCCACATAGCACCGAGAGAGAGGGAGTTCAGTGGGTGGTGTATGATGTGTCTGTCCTGTCCTTGGAGTGGAATTTGAGTTCTCTTTTCTGTCCCTGTTTTCTTCCATCAAGCTCGGTACGTTGATTTTTCACTTGTGTCTTCCTTTGCTCTAACTACTACGAGCTTAACTCTCATGCTCTCATGCGTTTGAATTGAAGCACACGACGGTTCCGTATAGTGTTGTTTCAATAAATGCACATGAGGCGAGTTTTTGCTTTAAAAAAAAAGTGCTTCCAAAAAGTAAATCGTACCCAGCAGACTAGAGGGACAGATCAAGCGAATGCTCTCCACCAAAGGAAAACCAGACGCGTAAAGGCGCTTCATATCATGCGGTGGCTGCTCACGTGGCTTCGCTGCTGCTCTTCGCGGATGCGTTTGAGTGCTGCGCTCGGCTGTGCTCTGTGTGTGTAAATAAGTTTTCCTATCCAACCAACCAACCCGCAACTGTTCATTGTGTAAAGAGTGCGTAAGCAAAACTTATATTCGTAAGGAAAGATGCAGCGCAGTAGAAGGAGCGCGCGTGTGTGTGTGAATGTAGGTGGGTGCAGTGGCACCTGAATAATGATATAAAAAACAGCAGCAGCAGCGGTAATCATAATAGCGAGTTAAGCGTTTTGTCCGTTAAAAAGGAAAACAAAATAAAACTGTAATGATTGCTAGGAAAAGGGCAAGCATTCAAAAATAAGCAAAAAAAAAAACATAGAAAAAATAAACCCAAAATCGTGATCATATAAATACTGCAAGACGTGTTAAAAACTGTAGTCCACAAACTGAGCGCGCGCTCAGTGTGATGTGTGGCGGCGTGTGGCGTGTTTGGTGCCTGCTCAGCGTGAAAAAGACGGACGGCAATGTTTAAACATTAAAATGAAAACGAAATGAAAAATAATACACAAAACTATATTTAAAAAAAAAATTAAATCCAATTGTCTACATATTTTCTTTTCTAGTTTTGAGAGAAATAATCCTCCCGGTAGTAGATTTGATTTTGTTTTGGCGTCGTTTTGCATGGTCGATATTGGAAGACTAAGGCGTTAATGTGATACCGCTCGCAAGAAGTACTAAAAGAGTGGAAAGGTAAAAGACTATTTTTGCACATTTTTTTTCTTTTTAATTTTTAATACTAATCACTGCTAACGCCTAACATAAAACACTGACTGATGATCAGTGAAAAGGAACGGTTAAAAAATGCCCTTCACCGATTGGCACCTGGATCGATCGCTCGAGGAAGGAATAATTAAACCTCCTTACGCGCGTAACATGTGAATGAATGATAACAAAGTAAACAGTAAACAAATAAGTACAATTCATATCTAATATACGCTACTAAATTGTTTTCCAATCGAAAATAATCCTACTTGCAAAAATTATTAAAAATAATACAAAAAAGGGAAGAACACTGCAGCACGACGATCTCCCACGCAGAAAGCAAATCTTACCGATTGTCACTCAGTCTCTAGCTTCAGGCACTTAATTTATTCCCATTTTCTGCTATAAAATAATTTATTTTATTTATTACAATAATATTACAAGTCAAAAGACGAACACACACACATACACACACTCAATCACTCCGTCTGCGTACTTAGTTGCGCAAGAAGCGTTTGCAAAACCGTAAAATCACGTTTGCATTAAAGCCAAATAAAACAACTTCCTTTGGAGGTGCGGCAGATTATGGAACCACCACCACCCATCAATCGCACCAGACCGGCCATGCCTTGCTCTGTTGCTGCCTGTTCAAACAAACTAATATGCGACGATGTGTGGGATGTGAAGTGTTAACAGGCAAAGAGATGACAGCACAAATATCAATAAAACACTTCTTGCAATGCGTATAAAATCGCCTGTTCAGTCGATAGTGCTCAAATCGTACATTAAAAACTGGGGGGAAAAAAGGTGTAAAGAGTTGTAAAACTCATCTTACCAAACAAGAAAAGACAAGAGCGGCCATGTGACGCGGCTTCGTTCGTGTTAAGGACAAACGAATTGAGGATGCGGTGAAGCGTGTGAAAAGGGATAAGCAAAAAATGGATTGTGAAAAGTCAATTTAAATACTGCTAAGAACAAATAAAACAGTTTATGATGCAATTTCATACCTAATGGAACCCTTCGCTTCGTGTTTTCCTTCATTTACTTGGTTGGTTCACCGATTCCGAAACCGCTCAAACTTGTGTAAATTTTGGTATCGTAAAAATTTGCGTGTCTCATTGCCAGTGTGGAATAAATTTCAATACGAAGGCGTATCGCCATAGTCTCCTTACCGGCTCCTTCCCACTACCAAAGCACACAGCCCAGTCTCATTACATCAAAGTCCCGTGGTCCGGGTTTGTTGAACACAGCAACACTTTCACAATCTGCTGCCGAGTGTCTGCTGTTGTGGTTCGTTGCGGTTTTTTAAGGTTATCACCGAAAAGCTCAACTCCCAACAACACACAACACACAGCAGACCGAGCAGTGCAGCGCCGCACAAGCCGCACGCGATCATTGTGTTGTGGGAATCCGGGCAATAGGTGGTAGGAGGATCGGTGGAGGTGCCCAGAAGTGAACGGCGGAACTACTCTAGTTCCGGTTTGGTGCTCCGAAGTGATCCCACCGGACAATGGGGGGGGGGGAGATGTCTCGTTTCGTTTTAGGGGGTGCGTGTGGGGGTTTTTACCTCTTTGTGGGAGGGTTTGCGGGGGGTTTTGAATAGGTGTGCATGACGTTGCTTACTTTCTTCTTTGAAGTGTTCTTCCCAGGCTGATGAGCTTGCTGTTTTAGGTTCGATATTAAAAAAAGGTAATTAGAAGAAAATGTAATGAGATATCACAATTTAATCTGATATGTTGAAGTTATTTCCTTAATTCAAGTATGGTAAAGAGCAGCCCACAAACTCTAGGTTCTAGTCTTCTAAATATGTGGACACGAGACACCTTTGAACGTTATGTTGACTCTAGCATGTCATAAGAATATCGAAGGTGAAACATTCTTCAAAAAAGGGTAGCTCTTCTTCTTCTTTTTGAAACCGTTCTTCAGGATAGTCATCCCAAGAGAACATTGCTCTAATCCCACTATCCGGTAGGTCCAGTCTCCACCTGATCCAGCCACCAAGTCACCTTCTTGGTGGGTTATAAGTTCTCCAATCTCTACCTTGGCCGCCCCATCCGATATAGCTTATCGGCTTCTCCCCGAAATCTGCTGGAGATCTGCAGTTGGCAAAACCGTATTCAAAACGTTTTCTTTGAAGAATGCGTCCTGAGATGGATGATGTCCTCTTTCAAAGTTACGATCATTTCAAGATAGTAGAAATTCTGCTCGACTTCCCGATCGTCGCCGTTAACTAATAGGAGCTATTTCCGAATAGTAATCCTCTATAACCCCAAATCTAAGAATGCAGGCAAGAATGAAGAGTTGCAGCCTTTCAATTTAGTATAAATCTTGGAGAATTATTCGCGTTATCTACATAAGAAGAGATCTTGGTATAACTTGATCTACCTCAGTATTGCTGACCTGATGTTAATATCTTCTAGAAGTTATAGTTCATATATTAGCGACATTATTTCCCTGATCAATCGACCGACACACCATAATTCCAATCTCAAAGCCTTGTAACAATTGTAGCCAATATGTGTTATTAGCTGCATTCCCAACAGCCTAAGAATGGCCACTATCTGTCCGACTACAGTGTATACAACCCCTTTTGGGGCGGCCACCGATTAGTCACAGGCCGTACGTGTGCGTTCGCTTAAGCTATCCCCGCGTGCCACCGCAATGGCTCTCAATAAGGAGTTATGTTCCCTCCCTGATCTGGGCAGCGTTCCACTCGCAGAGTATACTTACCACCGCGGAATATCCACTGTATCACCTTAAAACGTGATCTTCCAGCCATCCTGCCAGCAGCGGTGCCGAGATCTGGAGTGGGAAGAGTAGGCACGTGAGCTGCTTGTGGCGTCTTGTGCCAAACGAATCGTACCATCGTACAACAGTGTGTGACACAATCCGCAAGATATCGGGATGGACATCGCGTGGAGTTCTCGAGTTAGGCACGTACGCAGTAGTAGTGGTACACTTAGCTTGTTGATTGTTTTGATGACTTTGCTTTGTCTCGGTGAGTCACTTGTCCGGTCTGTCTGTTTTGTGCCTGGGTGAAGCCCCCTCTGGGCCCCCCTGCCCATTAAAGCAGCCCCGTCTGTGTTCAGCTGGACAATTGTCGTCGGTGGTGGACTTTTGTAACGGTCCACAGGTACACCACTTGAGGTGTAAAGCCACTGCGTCATGCTTCCTGGTATGTGAGTTAGTGGCGATTGGGTAAAAGGTGGATTCCCTTTTGTTTTATAACTTATTGGCAGCTTGCTAGTTTGCATTTCAATGAAGCTTAGGACCGTTTGTAGTGAATTGAGTCACTACAATAGTTTCTGATTTAATAAAAGTGTTTCAAAAATAATGTAAAAAGGTTAATCAAAATACCGCATTATAAACAGTTGATTGCTGTCAGGCAGAACAATAGTAGTAACAAAATCAGACAAAAACAGGGTTGTTATCGTAGACACGAAAAATTCTAGATTGTTCTATTAATTTCACATCGCGATCCACATTTTGTTGTGTGCTCCTCATCGGAAACGTGTGCACGAGCTTTGATGGGGTGGCCTCATGAACCATGGGTTGATGTAATTTGTATGAGGTGTCCAAGGTTGCATTAAGTAAAACAAAATGCCTCACAATGCTCACAAGTTTCGCTCGTAACATTAATTGATATTTCCTTCTTTTTGTTCATATTTTTAACCTATTCAAGAAGGAAGTTACACGTTAGCTAAATAAATGAATTTCAATCAAATGAGCTAACATCTTTATGTACCTAAATCCATAATTCATTTGAAAAAACTCCAATGAAACTTCCTATTTGACAGCAAAAAGCATCGTTTTTTTCACACAATAGTTCAACTTTTTGCCCAACTGCAGCTTGTTAGCCTTGCCGTTTAGGAACCGATCGCGATCGTGTGTCGTCGAATTCAATAACTGAAGGGAATATGTATTTCACAGCAGCAGACAAAAAAAACGCCCCTTGCCACACTCAAGGATTGAATTTATTACGCAATCTGTGCCGGGTTGCGCTGCCTGTGCCGATCGTCCATCTGCCTAGCACCGGGCTGAACGATGGGGCCGAAATGGGGCTGCTAAATTGTTAGCTAAATAGATGGAACTGCACATCAGCGCCTCAGCTTTTGGCACCAGCTTTGGCCACCTCTGCTGAGAGAGAGAGAGAGCCATGGTGGGAAGGGGTTGGTGAGCAAGGTGTGCGCCACGCTCGTGTTGAGTAATCGAGCGTAAAAGGATGGCCCACGTTTGGAAGGGCTTCGCCGGTGTGAATGCATTTACCAATCGATCGATTGCGTGACGCACTGGGACGACGGCGGGGTTGGCGAGTGCTTCGCTGGCCGCTACTGTGTGTACTGGGAAGCTTCTGTGCGCACTTCTTTTTTCCGTTTGGGCAGAAGGCTCGTGTTTACAAAACGTTTACACCATCGCATCAGCTTGATCGGGTGGATCGGGGCGCAGAAGAAGGCAGTGATGGATGGTCGGCGAGTATATTGAATTTTATGTTTCTATTATTAAATGAATCTACACTTTTTTTCCCTACCGGTCATTAAAATGCGTTGCTCAATGCGGTGTAACGTGAAGCGCTTGAAGTCGGTTCGTTGAAGCTTCAAGCTCGTTCGGTTGTGAAGGGTCGTTCATTTCCTGCCTTTATTTAGTTTTTTTATGCATAATTTTGTTAAAATTATTTGCGGCAGAGTTTTAAAGCAGTATATCGGAAAAATAAACAATCATTTTAATATGATTAACGATCTGCACGAAATGTTACTTATAGTTAATTATCAATTAATGATATTAGGTGTACAAAACAGTGCTAACTGATTTTCACTCATACATCGTTCTCCTTAAAACACATCGTAGACTGACACTTAATTTAAATTGTATTTCAATTTCAAATTTACCTCAAACCTTCAACTGCGAGTATCATCTGCATTTAAAGGAAACGATCGCGATCGTGCGATGGCTGTGTTTATGTGCTGTAGAACATTGCACCATACCGCATTGTGTTTGATTCCGGCGGTCATCAAAGACGGTCATTTGGAGGCGCTTGTCAAGAAGAAAACCCTCAAGATGCCAATTTGAATGTCACGATGATGAGGTGAGTAATTGCATGAATTGGAATTTATTGAAAAATCATCATCATGAGAAGCGCTTTGCTGTGAATTTGAGAGTTTGTTATTTCTACGACAAAGCTTTGACAAAGAGTAAACAAGCATTCTTGTGATTTTAGAGGAACCAACGAATCATATCCCTCATGCAATCTCTGCCCGAATATCAATAATAACACTCAAGATTGGATTGGTTGCAATCATATGCGAATTTAATAAATTAACAAAAATAAAACCCAAAAGCTATGACGTCACTATTTTGAATGATCTGTACAGTGATACTATCAAAATTATGTTCATGTTATTATGGCATGTTTTTTCGAAAAAAATGTGTAATATACAAATATAAAGAGCAATAATTACAATTTTTACTTACAGTTTGTGGAAAAACATGATTTTATGTTATTTAAATGCTTTTATTTATCCGTGTTCTTAAATTTCTGAAACCACCAATTAAACTCTCTTTAACATGACTTACATGAGCATTATACATTTCTTAGTATAGGTCCTCCTTTATAAGGATCATGCGAATAAAAAGGAATCCCTAAATCCCTATTTATATGTCACTTTTATTCATATTTAAATAACCCTTGTGAATATTTTACTATCGGTTTTGCATTCCATTTGCATTCGATTGGAAGATTTCTCACCGTCTTAAAGCGTCATCACGAGAATCGCTCTTTACCATGAATGGCACTGGGCTCGTAACGTGAGCACACCGGGAAGAACTAAAACCGGGCTCATCAATTTAAAGCGGATCTTTTAAACTTTACATCCGTATCAGTGGTTTACCTTGGAGAGTTCCAGTGTACTAAAACCAACCGCAGCTCGAATTGGAATACGCTGAAGATGGTTAAGCTCTGGCTAAACGTTAATGCATTCGCCTAATAATTAAGCCTCAAATCGAAAAATGACCTGGAATCATTTGTCTGCCGTTCAGAATTTTATCAAACATCCATTTTTTGCCATTTTGAAGACTAATTTTCGACCATCTAAAAACCACAATCTACTATGTGGATGACTACGGAGCCAACAATCAAACAAACCCGGCCCGGAACGCGGAAAGATTCCACGCCTGTCAACAACAACTTCACCCGGGCAGCGCCAAGGACTACCGCCTGCCGCCAGCACGTCATTGGAACCGGATCCGGTTGAAGTCGAAGCAAAATCCGGGTTCGAAACGTCGATTGGACACCCCTTGTGTTGTGCCTCCGCTCACAACAAAGCACCGGGCGCCTGGTGCTTTATTTGGTATCGTGATCGAGAGAGGCGAGAGGGGGGAGAGAGAGGAAAAGCGATATAAATAGAGACAGGAGCTAAAAAATGGTTGTTATAAAATATACCATTTATTACTTATCTGTTTTTGTCTGCCTTCACCTCCTGCTCCTTTGCCTTTAATGGTTGTTTTTCTCCTTTTAATCACTTCAAAAAGCTATTTTTAGGCAACAAAAACACGACCCCTGGCCAAAATACGCCACAAAACTCCCCGCGAACGAATACGTTTCGCGTCACAAAAACACAGCGTCGCAGCTCGCTGATGCGACAATAATGGCTCGTAATCAAAGCCTCAGCCCTCTGGACCCCGCGGGGACAGTAAACACCGATTCGATGCACCCAACGCGGCTTCGTGACTGCCATGTGTGACTTTGGACTCTGGGAAGAGGCGTGCGCTAATCAATGCCTACCATCATCCTTCTTTTTCCAGCAAGCACATCGATTAATTGATTGGCTTGAAGTCAATTGGCTTCTCCCCCAAGCGTGTGTGTGTAGAGATGGGTGAACGGTTTGGTTTGGTTAGATTTGTCAATATTTGATCCAACCGGGAGAGGGATGGTCGCTTGCTGGTTGAGGACTGAGCGATTGAGTCCAAAATTGCTAAACGTCTTGCGGTGCTATTTTTAAAAAGCGAGTCCCCGTTCTGTTGCTGTCGGTTTGCTTTTATTTCCAGTTTATTGAGTGCCAAATTGGGTTCGATTGTTGGTTTTATTGGGTTAAGAACGGCATGGTGCATGGTACTGTACTGTGAACGTGGGATTAATTTGCATCTGGTAGCGAAGTCATACCGCTCCGTTGTGTGATTTGATTTATAAGTTTTGATATTTGTTTAACAACTACTTGACCAATCGATCTTACATCTTTGGAAGACGATATGGAAACGTTCACCATGACTACAAATCTTGAAGGAATAACTTGAGACCAAGCCTTCAATTCTACATCTTCAAGTTTTTTGAAAATACTCTCCAAAGAAGTAATAACTTACCAAGCTATTGACTAACCATAAGAGTTTAAAAAAAAGTACCGCAAAGGCCCACAAACTTACGCCGAAAGATGTCAGATCACGTTGAAATAATAGAGTTCATGTCTTCAATTTCTCAAACGATTGGCTCTGAACATTTGGGTACTGTCCTAAACTTATTGAAGCTCTAGTTTCTCATCTTAATATAGATTGCTGGAGTTCCTGGAGGAAATAATACCAAAACATCAAATGATAGAAATTATTGTTGTAATTGTTTATTTCTCGTTCAATGGATAACAAAGATCCATGTGAATGTTCTTGAGTCTAGTCTAACTTTTTAATTCAAATACATAGATCAACTTAGTAACTCGTTTCTAGGTTCTGCATTAAATACCCAAATGATGGATTTGTGGGGGTCTCCAGAGCTTTATCCAGTTCGACTACAGCTCTTAGCAAAGCAAACTATGAAAAAAGCATCTGTGAACAATATCTGTGAACTCCAAAGAGCTATTCCATTCATTTTGCCGTCGTCGACTTCATCAATATGTTCTGTAAGGGTAATCCTCCATCTAATCGATATATTTCCGGACACTCCAAAAGGCTTGATCATTTACAAAATTATTGTTATTCAAGAGTACTTCTTTATCTTACGAATCTTACAAAAAATCCATTTTTAAATCTATTCTTCATTTTACACAGTTGTGATCATTAAACAGTCCATCAACCCTGCCATGAGGTATGACATATTATCAAAATCTAGTCAGTTTTTTTGCGTAAACTTGTCCGTAAAGATACAAAAGCTAGTCTAAGCTATCGTCCCGCCGCTGCACGACACTACAAACTACCATACCCTAGGAGCTGTAGCTCGTCCAGCTGCCCCGAAGCTTAGAAGTACAGCTTGACACCTAGCACGAACTATCGATCAACCGTTATCTACACACCTTGGCCCAGGCAAACCTGTATGCAGATTGACCATTCCACAATGTTTACTACATTGTACAGAGAGGTGCAAACGAATCCCATCGGGCACTGGCTGATAAAGTCATTCCGAAACCCTTTGCTTTTCCCGTCGCTTCACGGACGATCGATGGTTTGATTTAACATTTAAATGTTACTTTGTGCAAATGCACGAATGATAGAGGTCTAACGTGAGTCCGTGTGACGTCAGCTTGACAGCAGCAAAGCAGTGGGAGCTGAGGCTCGAAGGACGGCCACTTTTTTTGTTTTATTTTAATCCGGATGTTTGCACGTTCCTTTCCTTGTTGACAATAAAGAAATACGGTGGCGTTGTTTTGCCTGAAGATGCCTGATTCCAGTGTGTTTGGCAGTTGAACTATCAAACTACAAGCGTTTGAACCTCCCACCCAACAAGATCTGAAGGTCAACGGTCTCCTCCGGGGGAGGTAGAACCGACAAGAAAACGTTAGACGACCAACACACACACACCGAAACCATCAAAATGCCATTTCAGTTTATTCTAACGGATTTCTCATGATCGAAAGATTAATGGAAACGACCTGCGCCTGCACGCGGAGCAGCACGCCAACCTCTTTTGCTTCTCCAAAAACCCGTCTACTCCGTTTCTCCCCTCTGCACGCGATCGACGAGAGTGACGCGCCTTCAAATTTGTAAATCCGATAAGCATCTCGATGATGCGGAAAAGGCGGCTTTGTAGGGAACTACAACCCCACAGCAGAGGTCTGGAAAGAAGGACTGTCCAGGGGATCATCAAGAACCTTCTGACAGCAGGTTGTTGCTCCGATCGTCGTCACTCACTCGTCATCAAACAAAAAAAAAAAGATCGATTGTTGATTTGTCCAACGTTCAATGATCGATCGAGCTGTGCTGAGCGATAAACGCTTTCGCTGGCATTTCTCGTTGACTCCGGGACTCAAGGCTTTCCAGAGCTGCGGTGTTTGCACGAGGGTTTTTGTTTTTATTGTCGCTAGAAAGCTTAAGGTCTTAACACGGATGCTTCCGCAGTTACGACACGGGTGCAATAACATATATCTCGTCTGCATCTAAGGAAGGACCTTCTGTCGAACGGGGACGAACTTCCTGCCCTATGCAAAAAAGGAAGAAACCACCCGTAGTGCGAACCCGGGCAATAAAAACACCATAAATGCCCTCGTGCCCCGAACGACCCTGAACGACGCTTCCCCGTCGATGTAACATGACCCGCAGAGAAGCGAGAACCATTAACGGTTTCGGTGCTGGGCCCATAGATTGAACGGTGCAAGGTAGAAACGTAAATGGGATAAAATGAGATCTTAGCTGCGGGCCAAGACCTTCCAAGAATTGGGCATTCGCCTACCTGGCTCAGCTCGCTCAGGTAGGATGGGCGCACAGACCACGGGGGGATGATCCGTGCGCTGCTTTACCGTCCGCTGCGGGATATCCATCCGATCGATAGCACAGCCAGTAAGTCGGTTCGGGAGGACTGAGCCTTCAAGGAAACATAACTAATGCCCGAGTCGGGATGTTACGATAGGATAGGACACGCTACAGGACGTGTCGGGGTGTTTTCGCGTGTCTCCTCTCCATTCTCAGAAGCTGCAGGGCCCAGTGTTTGGCAATTCGTTTTGGGTTTTTGTTTTAAACCTTTTCAGGCTCGGTTTTTTTTTTATTCGGGAAATGACTATGCTGGTGTTTCGAAAAACGGAACCAAGGGGTAATCTATTGCTTCGATACGCGCAGATCTGTAGGTGCTGAGAGGATCATCTTGGACCTCGTCATTCTACGTTGCTACTTTTGTTGATCGGTTTGTAATGGAGGTTTAGGAATCGGTTCATTATTTTTGAAAATGAAGTTAAATCTGAATTCGTACAGAAAAGCAATCACCTTAAGCTATAGGGCTTTTGTTTCTTTATGGGCTTTTGTGCGGTGATGTTTGAAAAAAATTGTTCTAAAAAAACACAATCAACTTCGAGATACCAATACCCATACAATACAACCAATTCAATACCCATTTCATTGCCGGTGCTGACTCTGTATACCAACTAAACCCTTTAAATTCAAGTTTTATTGCATTTTTTGAGTTTATATTTATATAATAATTTTAATTAATTATGTAATAACCAATTGTAATTCATGGTCTCATGGTACAGTCGTCAACTCGTACGACTTAACAACATGCCCGTCATGGGTTCAAGCCCCAAATAGACCGTGCCGCCATACGTAGGACTGACTATCCTGCTATGAGGGGAAATCAATAAGTCACTGAAAGCCAACCCCACAAGTGGGTTGGCAGGCCTTGACCGGCATCGGTTGTTGCTAACAGCTTACGCAAAAAGAACGATTGTCGATTCCCACTATATTATAATATATATTTTCACATTATCGGACACTTAATTCTTTCGTTTTGTCTAAAGTAGCTATAAAAGTAGTGATACAATATGTCTTACTTGGAAGTTGTGTCCGATTCAATAGTGCTTGCCAGGGATGCGAATGGTATCGTAAGTTTTCA
Source organism: Anopheles merus (assembly GCF_017562075.2). Lineage (NCBI taxonomy): Eukaryota > Metazoa > Arthropoda > Insecta > Diptera > Culicidae > Anopheles > Anopheles merus. Next base: position 12,612,355 of record NC_054085.1, read on the forward strand.
CATGTTATGTTCGATTTATCGCTTGACAAACGTTATTTCCATGTTCAGTAAAGAGTTCTGAGATAATTTGATGATTAAATACATTACTTTAAATGCCCTAGCTAATGATAACTTTACGATGAAGTATTAATAAGACAAGCAAGAATAGAACTTGTCACTGACAGCATATTACTTGTTGGGATTAGGAAAGATTAACTGTGCTTTGACGCATAATACATCTCGATCAAGCATTCGTTTTTATGAATGTTTGTATCACATGTCACAGTGACTGATCGGAAGTTCTAGAACAAATTTAATGTTTGGATCAAAATCATATGTCATCTATTTAAACTTTCTTTATTTTTTTCATTTCAGATTTACCTTTTCTACCTAGAAGAGTAAAAAAAAAAAAAGGCATTATGAAATCAGTAACGATGCAAACAGTAAACACACTCCTTACTTTCAACAAAATTACCAATTACAAGCATTAAAAACATGTTAAAAAACAACACGATAAGAAATACACTACATCTCAGCACTACAATCGATCTCTATTGCACCAGAAGCATCTCGCACCCTTCCCCACTGAAGCTCCAAAACTACTCTCGCACATGCGTTGGGGTGGGCAAAAAGGCAACCACTAATCGCCCATCAAATGCGATGTCGAACGCGCATTTATTTTCTGTTTTACTCTACATCGCTTTTTTTGTTTGTGGGTCACTGACGATACGGGGCGCGCGAGAGAGCTTATCTTATCGCGGGGCGCTGGCGTGTTGCGAGCAGGGCCGAACCAGCTTACGAGAAAAGCACTCCAACGCACCACTATCGCTATCGAGCCGCTGATTAGTGGATGGTGGAGGAGCAGATGGAGGGTGGCCACCACACTGCGTAGCGTGCGAGCGATGGCAGCAAATCCGGAGCCAAGCGCGTGCTTAAAGGGTACTTCGCCGGAGTGGCCTTCCCTACCTTGCCGCCTATCTTACCGCACTCTGGCAGGGGACTACCCAAGGCGGGGGACTGTTTTGTTAGCGCTGGGACACGTTCTCGGAGTGATAGGATTTTTGCTTTTGCGAGTTTGTAGTAAATTACGTAGTTTAACAATTGACAAAACGGTCGTTGGCGCAACGATAGCTTCTTACTGTATGTGACGCGTTTGGTTGTGGTCGGTGATGATGGTTCGTGGCTCTTGCAGGTTTGTGTTTTCATCGGGTTGAGAGAGACAGGGCGAGTGAGTGACAGTATATACCGTTTGTCACTGCGCGTTTGCCGTTTGGTCATTGCCATTTGGGTGGCGAAGCTGTCACGAACGACTATTGAACTTGCAAATGGCAATGAACTTTGGAGACGCCATACCTTGGAAAGGTGATCTTTATTGTCTTTAAAAAAACAAAGGTTGAAATCATAACATTGATGATTTCATATACTGTACTGGGTAATAAGGTATAGGAAAGTTGAAAATATCGATAAAAGGATATTTTGGGCCATTTTCCAGCAGACAAAAGCAGAACAGGTCATCACATTTTGATTTCAAAGTGGAGATAAGTTGCTCAAATTATCTAAATGAAACATTTCTTTAGATAGCTCAATATTCTAGGCGAGTATCATAAAACAGTTAGTAAATGCACTTGATTTTCTACAGCTGCAACTTGAAAGATACTTAGATAGCACTCAATACATACTTTACACAGCGGAAATAAGGACTTGATGGATTTCCGATGGAGTGTTCAGTTGAATATCTCTAAACTTAGTACTTACTTCCAAATCATTCCAGAACCGATTATCGATCAATCATTTTTGACACTTTGGAAGAAATTGAAGAAGATCTGATCTTGGATAGTTGGATTGCAGAAGTCGAGACTCCTAGTAGCACCTTATCCTTAAGGATCTAACCTATGGTTCTAGACTCATGTTAATATCGTTGAACTTACTGCTAAAATGTAGTTCAGAATATATTTGTATACATTCTTCTTCTTCTTTTGGCTCAACAACCGTTGTCGGTCAAGGCCTGCCTGTACCACTACTTGGGGGCTTAGCTTTCAGTGACTTATTGATCCCCCCATAGCAGGATAGTCAGTCCTACATATGGCGGCACGTTCCATTTGGGGCTTGAACCCATGACGGGCGTGTTGTTAAGTTCTTACGAGTTGACGACTTTACTACGAGACCGGCTATTTGTATACACATCTTTTGTAAACTTTGTTAGAATTTGAGACTAATCTATGATAGTTAGATTGCAGACGTGGAGACTCCCAAGTAGTACCTTAACCTTCTTGATCTGTTTTAGGTTCCAGTCAATGATTCTAGACACATGTGAATATCTCTAAACTAAACACTACAAATCATACTAGGTTGTAAAACTATTTCATCATTTTGGACAGTACAAAAATAACGGAAGAAGATCTTCTATGGGATTACATGATTACAGAGTCTTCTAATAGCAAAGTATCATAGTTGCTGGTAATGAAGATCATTGTTGGCATTCTAGTCAAGTCAAAAATACTGCACGAATGGCTGCAGTATGAGGAATTGAAGCTTTTTCTCCTTACCGTGTCTACATTAGCTCGAATTCTTCTTTTGACAGGGGTTCAACCTGTCGAAACAAGTGTGGAATAGTGTGGACTAACGGACTCAAAGATCACTCTTAAAGTCTGGTAAAACAAGATCATAACGCAACTTCATTCGAACATAGTTTGGTAGCATCTCAGTGTACAAAAAAAAATTCTCCCACCGGTGCTGATGAGAACATGGAATGTAACTGTTAAGCTTGTAGTATGCAAATTGCCTGCACGAATGGCGCCTCCCTATGGTGAAGGTGTCTGGCGTGTTTGCGTGAATTATTTACTGGCACAAACCTAAAAGCCGCCTCCTCTGTGGATTTGTTACCGTGGCAGCTACTGCTCTAAAGATGACCGCGGGGATAAAATGTACCATTGCTTATTCAATTTTATCGCAATAAATTGTGCACACTAGAAGCCGGTCGGTCAGAGACTGGAGGATGCGCGCGAAACAAAAAGCCAAGCGTCTCTCACAGTAAATATTGCACTTAGATCACGATTTTTTTTTTGTTTTGTTTGCCAACTGACTGATTGCACCACTTGCACCATGAACTTGTTGCACCGGGTGCGCTCGGGAGGGTGGTATGGGTCAGTCGTTAAGCCGTTGCGGGAGAATGAATGCTGCAGCTGCTGCTCCTCCCAGGAGAATGCAAATCATCGCCGCCCGGTTAATTAAATGGTAATGAAGTTGGTCGCTCGGTTTTTTCGCCCCTCCGCCGCGTTGTTGATGCCCGATGACGTCACGGTGCTTTTTGTTGGTATGCCCGGCCACCCAATCTCCGGTGCATCGTACCGCGATCTCTATGCGTTATTTAACGACGATAGGTTGGCGGCGGGCATCGGTCGGTCAGGAAACGCCACTGCCCTCCAAACGATCGCTTATTATACAAAACACTTGCATCTCGGTTTGCACAAACCCAGCGCGGGCAAAGGGCAAGCAGCGCGTACGCCGTAAACGGTTGCGGATGATGGGTCAGCTAGCATAGGCTGAGGAATGCGCGCGTAATTAAGTGAAGCACGCTTGGCGGGCTGCTTGGGAAATTTGATGATTGGGCCAGATATACGGCATAGGTGTTGTGGATTTGTGGCTTCACGCCCGCCCGTGATAGTGTTCTATTTGCACTTGCAACGGTCACGGAATGATGTAGCGATTGATTGCTTTATTATGGATGGTGATTTAACATGGAAGTGGTGAATTTTTGCATAGTGATGTTATGTGTGTATGTGAAATGGTTTTTATTTAACATAAACGCATCTATTTTGTTTTGTTGTAATATTGCAAACTTAAACAGACTTTTAGTGAAATTTTCGTAATGTTCTTACATACTCTAGTCACGCTTTTCGAAACGTTCTTTTTTGATGGTAAAATCAAAACGAGAGATGTAGTTACAGGCGTCCCCCGAGTTATGACCTCTTCGATTAACAGTTAAAAGTTGTCATTGAGAATAAATTGATGTATTTTTTTAAATTTCTATACTGATAACCGTTACACACACATTTCCAAAGATTCCACAACTGCCCGATATTGTATATCTTTATCGTGTAAACGGCTTTTGAATTAAAATTAATACATTATTGAACATTATTTTACATAAAATACACAATATTATAGATTCCGACTCTTCAACTTCGGTTATAAACTTATTTTCACAGATATTTGACATACGACTATTTCGACTTACGCTTTTTAGACATATTTTCGGTCCTAAATACAGTCGTATCTCGGGGGACCCCTGTATACACACAAATTAAAGTTTAACTCATTAGAAAGATGTCAGTTTATTCAAATATGTTGAAAAAAAAAGTTATGGTTAAAGCAGCCTTCACTACGTACGTTGACCACATGAAGAATTAATGGAGTTTTGATATGTTAATCAAACCCATGAACCAAATAATAGTACCAAAAGACATCAATAATTTTAACAAAGACATCCAAAAGTATTAGATTGCTTGCGTTATTTCATCCGCAGAAAGTAATTGGAACAATAGATATACAGCAATTATCTGCAGTACGCGATACTCGATGTACGCGAATTTGCAGTACGCGATTCCTCTAAATTTGACAGCTCCATGTGTTTTTTGCAAATATTTTAATTCTTTGAAATATTTTATGCTCTTTTTGAATTTCCTTAATGTTCTTAAAGCATTTTGCATTAAATTTTTGCAAAAAAATACCTGTTTTACAACAAAAAACATTAATGCAAAACTCTGTGACAATATATTTCAACCCTCGAACCAGTAGTGTAAACTATTTTTCCATAGGATACCGCTATACGCGAAAACTCGAGATACGGTATTGTGCTCGGTCCTGTTACGATAGCGTACATCGGATAATTACTGTAAAAGAGGTAAGATATGCGACCAAATTGCTCAAGTTCAAATATGAAGATGAACTATCGATAAATATTCAAAAGAGCTTTAAAAGATCTTAATATTCCAAATATGATGTCAGAAGAGGTTTATTAAAAAGTTATTCAGATCTTAAGCTTCTTTCAATACCTGGAACAAAAGGATAGCTTTCGCTGTATATTTTTAAAAGATACATTATTCATGATTCTCCGAATCTTAGGGATGGAGGATTCAAAATCTACAAAAATGTACTAGCAAAGGATGTACTTCCAAGAAAATTTGATCAGCCATGGTTTTCGACAAGATTTCATAGACTTAAGAACATCTTTAATATGAACTAAAGGCCTAAACAGGACATACATAAGCTGTTATTATTTTAAAATATGCTCAGATACGTACATACTGTCGATTGGATGCTGGCGTTATCGTCAAAATCATACTTAAGTTGATCTCATTTTGAAATAAATGTAAGTACATCAAACAATACTGAAGATTCCTTTACAAACTTTAAACTTTACGAACGTGTTTAAAATGTAATTTAATTTGACAATCGAATAATCTATTAAATTCGTCTTCTATACAGAAACGACTTTGGAATTATGTGGAATAGCCCTTAATCAGTTTTAAATGTCAAGTCCTTAAAAATACGATATCGCTCAATATCTGACGTTAAGTCGGTGTATTCTTCAAGAACAACGAGCTTAGAGTAGTATTGATATTCAGCTCTTCCACTCATTAAACGACTCTTTAAACCTGTTTCAACACACACACACAAACTATGTATTAATTTGCACCATAAATTTTAATTACCACCAACGCCATCATTATCTCAAAACCATTATCGCGTAGCTTAGCTTTTCGATAAAAAAACAAACGCACACACACGTCCAGATAATCACACTATTATATCACCCTTTCGGTAACAGTCGTTTAATAAAATACACCATTAAATCCCTCAAAATCCCTCTCCCCACCATCCGCTGTATCGGTCTAGTTCAATGTTTATTCATTTATCGAACCCTCTCTCCGCTTCGCGCGAGACATCTATGCCGGCGTGTGAAACGAATCGGAGTTTTTTTGGGAGTTTTTTTTGTGGTTGTTGAATATTTTACCATCGTGAATGGTGATTTCCTATGCGATTTCGATTCGCACATTTCATCATCAATCGATGATTCATATTTCATTGAAATGGTTTCCCATATTTTTTCTTCCACCCTATGATTTAGCGATCGCCACCACCCGTCAATGGAGGCTAGGCACGGTGCGCCACCAAACACGTGTGAAAGCGTCGACCAAAGCGTTGTTGTATAGAGATTGTCAAAGTGTGATAAGATCGATGCAGGGAGCGGGTTTTGGGTTTTTATTTTAATTGTTGGACCTCTTCCTTTTTTGATCGTTAATTAATTTATTGAAATTTCCATTTTATGCAATATTTGTTTATGGTTGGTTTGCATCTTTTTGGCTATATTTTATGCGTTAATGTTTTTTTTTGCACCCAAAGAAACAACCCCTGACACTCAACGAAAGCTTTACGATTTGTCACTTTTCAGCTGCGTTGTGCAATTGATACAGAAATCGCGGGTTTTGTGATTGTTTTTGCCTTCTAACACCAATAAAACCCCTCGTCGTTCAGCCCGCATCTTAAGCGGTTTTGGCCATTTTTTTTTTGCACGCGCGGGCTCGCTTGCACCATAAAGATATAGCAATGCTTGTTTTTTTTTCCTGCGCACCAAACATTTCACACCAAAACGCGCCCCGTTTGGGGGCTAGGTCCTTGCGTATTCAATCGACCGGATAACTGATTCGCACCTGGACACACGAAGCCACCAAACGAAGAAGGAGAAAAAAACCCCAACACGGCGACGTTACGAGATACAGCAAAACGGCTCTCGGACTCTCGGGGCCGTTTAATAAATACAGCTGATTTTTTATGCTAATCCAATAAGCCGTCGAGCAAGTTTCGATTGCTGCTGGTACGACGACTGCTGCTGTTGCTGCTGTCGTTTGCCCCGTCCAGGCCTCGGGGTGAGAGAAATTTGCATTTTATTGGGTACCTCTCCCTGCATCGTGATCCTCCTCCAGCTGCCGAAACCTCTCGAGCTCCATCAGCACACGGGGAGGATCGAACCCGCCCGATTAAGGATGCACGGATGATAAAACTGCAACTTTATGGCACATATTTAGAAAACGCGATCCCTGGCCTGCAGAGGAGAGCATACGAACCGTTTTGCTTGTGAGGTTGTTGCGAAGCAACCCTGACGGAGATATGGTTTCGGACAGTTTTATGTCCTCCGAAAAGGCCCCGGTATGTTTGTCTGCCGATGTAAATTGCGAACGCTTCGTTCGGGTTCGATGTGTTACCTAATCGCTGTCTCTTACCGGGGTTTTTTTCCGCCCGATCTTGCAACGGTTTGATGATTACTGGTTGGTTTGCCGGCTTACCATCCCATTTGTTCGGATGAATTTTGAGCGTTTCTGATCGGGTCTGATGATGAGGACTAGCAATGCACATCAACTGACGCGCCTGTCATTGTCGCATTAACGCTGGTTCATAAAAGATATTACGTGGACATAAATGTGTGGAGGAGATTAATCAATCGCAAGACTGTTAAATAAACAAAGAGCTATTACAGGCTTACACACTGACCAACAAAAGGGTATAAAGGAATGAATATCTTTCAAAGAATAAATCGATTGTAAATCGTGTGAGAATCACAGGAATATTTCAATATGTCTGCAATGAAGTATTTTTTTAAATGTATTAACTTGCTATTCTTCATCTTGTATGCAATGCATAAGCTCTTAGAACTATGGGAATATTGTCAGCCATCGATCCTTCAAAAATCTGCAATGAAACCCAAGACAGAAGTTGAATATCTCAAACTTTCTTTAGTTAACAGACATTTGTTACTTGCCAAGCGGCAAGAATTTTCTGTATCGTGTAGAAATCAATGTTCTATACATCTATTCTTGCTTTAAATTTGTCAAAATGAGTTAGAAATTATCGTTACTTTGTCTACAAGTGTGTACTAGCATTTAAGTGAAAAAGAAATATAGGACGACATTTGTTTATTAGACATTTTTAATTCTGAACTGGACAGTTTAGTTTATCCTGCTAAACGAGGACGAATCTACGAGCTAGACCATAATTGGTTTACTGAAAAACTTTTTGAAGTCTTGCATGGTTTACGCCCATCTTCTGCAAATCAGTTAGGTCAGTTAGAATGACTCAATTTTTTATGTTTTCCAGCCATAAGATATTGTCCACTACCCATATTGGCTGACGGGATCCCTCGGTTCCATGTGAGTAATATACCAGATAAACTAAAGCCTACGCTCTTGCACATATTCGAGCGAAAGGATACTAATTCAAGAGACAATATCGCTGCATACAGCCCCTTTACGGAGATTTGCACTACTCTGCAATTCAAGGTACGACAATACACGAAGTCATGTCAACGAATCAATCCACCATTGGACTTCAAAATTATGTAAAAGCGGCTGATTCCAATGGTGCTTCAATTTGTGCTCTTTGGAACGTGATTTCTGTTCCATTAGGTCCAATAGGAAGAAACTGTGATTAATGCCAGAAGATGCAATGAGTGCATACGACAGTACACAAGTTTAGGTTAGAGCTCGTTATACCTACGTAAAAGAATTAGCTGAAGCCTTTACACTAGAGTTAGATGAGCTATTACTAGTATATATAATCAGCGAATTGAGTTGCCTTTTAATAGATGTCTCTGTAAGATATCAAAGTCTCTATTCCGGGCAGGATCTCGGTTTTTAATGTGTGATTGGTATTCAAAACGAATTTGTCAACCTCTTTGGCTTAACACTTTTTGAGGCTTAGTCCTAAAAAGTATGGCTGTTAACATCTATCAACACTCGGGATTTTGTATCAATACTATACACTAACTTCAGCAATACATCTAGTCATCGAAACAGTCCAATCTATTTGCTTTCTTGTTTGTTCTGACGAATATGGAAAATTCAATAATTAGCTACTGATAACACAATGGCAAACAAATAGGAATACAGATGTCTCTGCAGACCTGAAAGACAAAGTAAAGATCGCTCCGGAGCTCATCGAGCGAAAGCGTGACCATGAACAACATAGGCTTGGGGTTATATCATCGATTTCTTCAAGAGCGAGATTGTCTACAGGCAAGGTTTAAGATCTAAAATTACCTTTTCAATAAACAACTGTTAAACAAATAGACAATAAATTAATAATTTCATGTTTTCGATCCATTTTCCCTTCCTTCCATACTTACTCCTCAACATCCACGTGGCTAATCGAGCGAAGGAAACCATCCGTCCGCTGCCAAACAACCGCACCGGAAAGCACCGGAATTGGGTGTGAAAACCTCGACATTGCATTACGCTGTTTACTTCCTATTTTGTTCCCGCTCCGCGCAGCCCACCGCCCAGGGGGGGAAAACCGGAATCCATCCCAACCATGCTTTCATCGACAGAAGATATCGACAAAATGCTTTTGCCACTTTTCCTCTTCGCCGCATGTGCGCGCATGTTAGAGGCGAGGGCTAGCAAAGCTAATTGGATCGGTGCTTTTACCTTGTCAGGGTGGGCACGCCGATGCAACATTCACTCTTCACTCGGATTTTCCTCCTCGAAGGAGGAGAAGGCGAAACTCATCCGACCGGAAGCGAGGAAACGAGCTTTTCCAAGCGTACCAAGGGCCCACCCCGCAAGCCAACTTCAAAGTCAAGTTGATTGAAAGGGAAGGTGTGAGTGTGTCCAGTTTCCGGGTTTTCGTTGGTGTTCAAGCGGATGGGGCCGGTTTTCCTGGTGATGGATTGTCTTTCTTTGTGTGACGGAAGTGCCTCGACTGGATGGGGGCCCATATTTAGTGCTTCGCCGTACTGTCGCGTCATCCTGCACCGTCGGGTGTGAGTAACGGAGCGGCATCACGCTGACATTGAACGGCATTGAACGGGCGTTGGGGAGAAGATCGGGTCGGGTTGAATGGCACACCGCACACTCACCGGCGTGTGTTCGTAGTGATGGAAAGATCACACGGCTCGCACAGGTTATGGACCAGCTCATGTCGCCCGAGGTCGTCCGGCGTTGGCAACCCTGGAGGAGAGGGCCACAAAAAACCGACATCGACCGCAATTGGAGAGCTCAACTCGGCGGTGGCGGCGCGAGACCGTGAAAATGGTACCAAACGCCGCTCGGGGTTTCACCGAAATAAACAGTGCCTTCCTCCGCTACACTCTCCGCCACACCGGACGGGTGCTAAAATTAGTCAAATTCCTTGTCGTCCCTCCTCCGGCACTGTTGCGGGAGATGTGCGCTCTTTCCGTGCGTTTCTGTGCAACGGGCACCCGGGCGCACTCACTGGTCTGCACTTTATTTTGATGTTTCTATCCACACAAATAGAAATAATAACAGATGAGGTTTTGGGTTGCAGTTGCACTGGAGGACACACACACGCTAGATGCGCACGCATGCAGATGGGTTGAAGGTGCAACGCAATGCGGTAGCAATGCACTAGCGATATTGGTGCAGTGAGTGTTTCGCCCTTTTCGAAGGCGAATGCTGATGCTCTTTGTTTACATTTAAAGCGGTTTAATAATTTTAAACCAAATGTGGCAAGAGGTAGAACCATGCGCAATGGAAATAACCTGTCCTTCTTCATGTGTATGAACTATACTTCTTTGTTCTTTTTTTTACAGTTGAAGTTATAAGTTCAGAGTGTTCTTTGGTTTTGAGCGACTTTTGTATAAAGCTTAACAGTTTGCACGTTTTCATTTTCTTTATTTAATCCTTTAAATTTCTAATTATTTTGTAACATACATTTGCCTTTTTTGAGTTTTTAGTTAATCTCCTTCATATGATATGATTTGTTATAATGATATTTATATGTTTTGAAACAATTATTTTTTTGTGTTTTTGTGTGTGTTTATTTTTATAATTGATCACATTTGTGGTTATCTGCAATTATTTCTTGTTTTGTCTTGTCACGTCTTCTTAATATGGGTACATAAATTATATTCATTTAACCTGAATTCTGTTTTCATCTCTGTTATCTTACTTAGTATTCTAGTTTAGCTTTTGTTTTCTGTTGTTTTAGTATTTAGTACTTCGTTTTTTTTAAATATTTTTCAGGTTGAAATCCTCATCTCATCTGGTCAAATTTGTGTTTATCTGTAATTTATTACTCTTATGTGTTGTCTCCTCTTCTTTAAAATAACGACCACGTAATAACTATTGATTGAATCTGAATCCTATTGTTGAACTATTGATTGAAATCTGTTATGTTAAGTAGTTTTCTATTTAAGGTTTTGTTTTCAGTTTTTTAGTATGTAGTAGTTTGTTTTTTTAATTATTTCGAGGTCTAAAACAACTTTTTGAAGCTTTAGTACATGTTTTTTTTTCTGCTACTTTTTCATATTTTTATTTACTCTATCTTTTCTCTTACCCCTTACAAAGAATAGACCTTGTGACGAGTTTTTCGCATAACGAGCAATAACATCTGTGGGCCTGGTACATTTTCCGGTGCCGATCTGAAAACAAGATCACAATCGGAAACATTGAGCATTGCTTCAATTTTAATTTTCGCTCAGGCAAATAAGAGTTTTGATACTAAGCATCATTTAATATAAAACTATTGCCACGTATAAAAATGTCGTGTGCAACAGTGTGTGGTATATTAACGAGTGTTTCTTGAACGCTTTTATCCATATACTTGTTCATGAAGGCGATAGTGTCCCCTTTCGAGTTTACTTCCACTTGGAGAAGTTTCTTTGAGAACAGATGTGGTGTGTAAGTGTTGTGGATTTGATGCCAAACTTCAATCACTTTAATCTTCAATCTTTAATATCCTTATTTGTACTAAAACTTATTTACCATGATTTTTTTTCATTTGGGACGAAATTGGTTCATTTTGTACAAAAGCCTTGCAGGTACCAACACAAACCAATGAAAAATCTTTCTAAAACGTGTTTTCGGAACAAAAAAAAATCTATCACTTTGCGAGAAAATGGATCAAGGAGAGAGTCAACTAAAATATATCCCAAGTATTAGTATTATGAAGACATTATTCATATTTGCAGATGCGCATAGACCAATTTTACCAGCACAATTGCGGTCCTGGAACCAATTATTTCCTCTTTTCATACAAATTATATAGAGCCTCTCACATAAGTTTTAAGCACCGTTTATGTTTTGATTACACTGTAAAAAGCTATAACTGTCTTGTCGTGATATGGAAGGTGCTTTCTATAATCTATACAAAGGTTACAGAGTAAATGTAATTTACCCTATTAGAAAAAGGTAAAATTTCCTATTAGTCAGCAATAAAGATCTTTTTTCCAAAAAAACACCATAACAAACAAAAAATGTCACTTTTCCAAAAACAGGCAGACAACGAAAGCCAACTGTTTACGAAAGATACAGCGACTGAGATCGACCCGAATGCATCGCGCATCGCATTGTTCGATCGGTCATTGATATTTCCTTTGCATCGATTCCAAATTCAACAGCAAACAAACGCGTCCCGTCGGCATCAAGAATGAGATGCGGGCTGCACAGGAAGCCGGCCCGGCCCCGAACGTTTGCACCGACTTCAATTGACCTCCGGCTAGCCAGCCCGCCAGACCGCCAGCGCATCCAAAGCCGATGCATAAACACATCCACGAGCAGTCGCCAGCGTCGCCAGCGTCGAGTTGCAGCTGCATTATTTACAATAAATCACACGACGACGACGACCATCGCTAAAAATATTCTTCTAGTTTAGCCTTTCCGTGCCGTGCCGGGCAGGAAGCGCACCGATACATTATTGTTGCGTGCCCGATTCCGTGCGCTATAAAAGATGGAAGATCTATTTTCGTAGCCCCGTACCCCGTTCTTCTGCAGCACTTTTCTCACCTTTCTCTCTGTCTCTCACTCTCGATGCTCTTGTTGGGTCTCGTCGGGTTGGTCGGGCGTGCCATGGAGACCAATGGCGATCATGCCCGGCACCTCAAACACTCGCCTGACCGTGAAATGGTCCTCGTGCTCGCGTTTTTCCACAAGCGGCTTCCTTCTCGCCTCCCAATAGTTCGCTTTGTTCGACGCGATCGCGTCGAGGTTTTACTAATTTGTTGTGAGGAAGCAAAGCCAGGGCGTCGTCGTCGTCTTTGTTTGGTAAACAATTTTGACCGCAGCGTTGGTGCGCCACCGGCACCCGCATCGCCTCCCCTACCCGAGCGGAGAAGCTCACGTGAGGTGTGTTTCATTCACGTTTCCAAGCCGGAGGAGGGTGTTTATGCTGTACCGTACCGTCTAGGCACGCGCACCGACATGCCGCACCGTGGCAATTTGGCGGCATCTGCGCGCGCGCCTAGCACGCGTATGATGGCGAAAGTATTCGCTGATGCTGCAGGTGCGAACGTGCATGCTGCTGTTGGGTGATGCTGGTTCAGTGTTTTGCTTTGCAGCGCACTCTTAAGCGATCGGATTTCTTGCTCGCATCGTCCTTTGTCCCGGTGATGATGATCATCGGTGGATCAGTCTTCGCCAATCTGTCAACAGAGAGGGGCCCACTGGGAAACTGGGTCAGGGACAAAGGTTTCAGATGATTGGGTTCGATTCTGCAGTGGACGTTTTTGCTGCTGTGATGGCATGCGCGCTACTTTCCACGGCGTGGCAGATGGTGGTCTGATTTGATTTTTTTTGCTGTGCCGTTTGGTTTTGTTTTACATATCAATCATGCATGTGAAATGCAAAGAAATGAGGGTATGAGAATGGGGACATCATCGGTTACGAATTGCAATATTACCATACAGCTACAAGAAACAATCGATTATGAATGAGTATAATCATCATCAACACTTTACTTAGACTATTTTTAAAATTATAGTTAAACTAAACCTTACAATCTATAAAGATGACTGCTGACATAATAAATATTAAAGTATAATAGACAAAGACATAAAACAATCATAAAATCTCCCACATACTGACCCTAATTGAACAATTTTACAGAGAAATTTATTGCAATTTTCTTGTGTTTTACATCAGGAATGAGTGATCCTGGACAGTCGTCGACAGTCCTAAAACTGATTGTGAACAATACCAGTTCTAGAATTTATTGAAAAACCCCGTTACAGTCCTGAAGCATATCGCGAAACCTTGGAACTGATGCGAAACGCATACCTATCCTGGAATTGATTCCATTCTATTTTCGAATGGATTTTCGAACTGCTGTTGATCCGAGAATGGCCCTGGTACTGTTCCTGAACCGGTACTGGATTTGATCTTGAATTCATAGTGCAATCCTGAATACTGGATGCAATCCTGAATCTATAACGATTTTGGAAATGATTCTGGTTCCAATCTGGAACTGATTCTATATCCATAACAGTCCTTGGAATCAACCTAATTTCATGCTAGTTCTGGAACTGATCCCGGTCTTGGAATCGATCTTGGAACTGATCTTGATCTTATAATAGTCCTCGCCCTAATCCTACAGACATACCGGTACTGGAACTTATGCTGCACCTATACTAATCCTGAACCCATATTGGTCAAATAATTTATCCAGAACCCACACGCGACTCAAAGATTGTATCAGGATCTGTCTCAGTTGAGGAACAGCTCAATATAGCTAGTCCCCTTAATCGCTTACATGTGATTAGTTATGGCCTTGGCCGATATATACGGCCATCATACCATTTGCCGTAATGCTCACTGTCACTGTTTTTGGATTGTTTTTAATGATTCTAGATCATATTCGTAGTGATTACACGTAATGCACACAATCCTTGCCTTTAAATTACACCGTTTTGATCCGTTTGATGTATGGAGTTTAGACTTGTCTGTGTGTCTTCATTTACAAAACGAATACGGATAATATCAACGTACGTTAATATTGGGAAATGCAAATGATGAGTTGCGGTTAAACAATACTTAGAAAGCCATAAGAATTTCAGTTGGCCGTTTGTTATGTTTTATTATAGTTGAACAATGTTGAAAAGCACCTTAACATTATTTACTTGTCCTCGAAAAGGGTGTAATTACTTTCTTTCATCTTTCTTTGGTTTATGTTTGAATAGCGATTTCATTTTGGCATTTTTTTTCCACGAACTTGCTCTTTTATACAGTCGTTGCCAACTTATTTTGGCTCTGAGGTATCAATCTTTGACAGTGCGCGTCAATTTTTGCATTTAGGATATCAATTTTTGACAGTGCGCATCAATTTTTGACTAGAAAATACTGTTCTTTTGAGGTGAGTTAGAGTCAAATTTTAGCGGCAACGACTGTAACTTCTTATACCAAACTGATAAAAATTAAAAATAAAGATAAAACAGAATCTGATGTTCAACATTTTAACATTTGTGAAACTCTTCAAAAGATTTTGTTACTTCTGGATTTGTTAAGTTGATTGGCAGTTCCTTTTAGAACTACACATTAAATGTAAAAAGTTCAACTACCTATTCAACTACAACAAAATACTGAAACCCTTTTCGATACAGTTATTCTTTTTAATTGTGGAACAAATCTCAACTCTCACTTTAGCTCAAGCAATTGACACCCATCAAATACAAATTCCCCAGCTCAAAACTACACCCTTTACCGATCTACACCCAAACTTTGATCGATGATCTGCACCCTTTTTACACGGACGACAGGAGTGGCGCTCTCGATGGATCATTTACATGCAGCAAAAAAGGGTGTCGTTCCCCTTTTCAACCTCGTTAACAATTTCTTCCATTGTTGTACCAAAGGGCAAAGAAGCTACACCTTCTTTGGATTTTAAAAGTGGTCCCACCCAACCGAGCCTTCGCCTGAGACGGAAAAGAGTGACGAGCAACCAAAAAAAAGGAAAAGTGCTTGATAAAGCGATTCTATGTGCTCAGAGTGGGCTCAACGCACCGCGTGGTAAGGAAATACCAACACCAAGTAGGAATAGCGTCGCTCGCCCCTCGCGGGAAGGAGTACAATCACTCATCTATCATCCCGGCTGCGTCCGATAAGCGAACCCTCTCGGGGCGGGTAAGGAACGATTCTAAATCAACTTCCTGATAAGACATAAGTACCTTTCCCAGCACTGGCAGCAGCAGCAGCAGCAGCAGCAGCAACCACACATTTATGGCACCTCTTCGCTTCGCTTTATCAAACCCCGGCCGGGAACGGGCGCACACGGTCGGTCACCCAAATCTTTGGCCCCAACCGGTATCACTTGTGGCACTAAATAAAATATTACGGGCTCTTCCGTGTAAGCCTTCCGGTGACTTAAATATTGACCCACCCCGATAGGACGCTGCCTGCGCGTGTGTCTGTGCCTGTGTTTGCTCTCGTTCCAAGGAGAGAGGGTCCTAAGAAGAAAGGGGTTTCTTTTCGGTGGACTGGGAGCTCTAAGAAGTGAGGAAAGCACACACACACAAAACACTCTCTTATTTGCTCGTTTACTTCACAAGATGCCCAACGCTTCGTACAAATCTTCGTACACCCCGGGACGGAGCAGTTTTATGGCGCGCGCGTTCGTATCAGTCACGGTTCCGTCTTTGGGACCCCGTTCTGATGACATTTTCGACGCTTATCGGAGGGGCGCACGGCGTCGTCTTCAGATAGAGCAGAACAGACTTTCTTTCAGAGTTTTCCAGTTACGCGGGTCTTTGCATTTCCATTGCGCTTCTCAAACCAAGTTCCCAAGACTATTTCCTGCCAGGGTCTTGGAGGGAAGTTTGAGAACAAACAAGCGCAAACCCTCTTGGAACCTTCTCCAGGGATTGAACAAGAAAGCAAAAAAAAGTCTGGAATATAATCCAGGGAGCCATATATATTTTTTTCGGGAGACCTCTTATCGCACGAGGGTTTGCAGCCGATAACGCTCATGCCTCCTCACAACCATGTGCACGCTTGCAGCCCAGCTGACACATCTGAAGATAGTGAGTGGTCACCAGCCCGAAAAACGGCCAACCCTTCGGGACATAGGCCCTTCAGGCTTGGCCCTTGCTCTGGCCCAATTTGGCTGGCCGGTCACATACGCTCACACACACATTTTTATTGTATTATGTGTGTGGCGTATTGGGTGGCGTGTATGTTTGAATTTGATAGCAATAAATGGACTGCATGCGGGGTTCTTTATCGTCCTGGTAACTGTGGTGCGCCGCCAACGGGGCAGCTGAAGCAACTCGGCAGCATGGACAGCACAATCTGAGCGGGTTTGTTGCAAAGTTATTGCACAACTTGCCACACACATTGGTGGTGAGAAATTACGCATCGGCTTAAGGCGATTGGGGGTGGGAGTGGTCGGTCAAACGTGACACAAGCACAAGAAAGCAAAACCGAGCTGCTCGTGGAGGGAGTCATCTTTCTTTGTCGGAGCGTTGTTGTTGAGTTTATCGCTCGCTTCAGCAGTGATTTTGCATTAAAGGTTGCAACGGTGCAATTAATTGTGTTTTGTATTTTCTTTTTCTTCGATGTAAGGAATGGTAAATGTTCAATATAGGGATGACGATTTACTGAAGGCCTTAAATTAGCAATTAAGTCAGAAGGAAGCATTACAGTACAGGAAGCGCAGACGATATGTCCAAAGAGCTTGGATTGAAAAAAAAGTCAAAAATTATCAATTTTATCAGCAATCTTGTTCTACAAATGTCATCTACAATCAGGACCTGATTGCATCTCAATTAGAGAAGAGCAAATGAGGGATTTGAATTTCATGAGAAATGGTACAGATTCTACATCTGTACGGCTCATTTACAATTTACTCATGGAAAATGCTATATAGATTTGGAAAACAGAACTTGAGCGTTCCAGTTCATTCGTATGAAAAGACTAAACGTGGACGGTAGTACTGCAAGCGACCTGTCAGTGCAATGCAATGTTTACGTGTCACAGAATTATGCACCTCAAAGGAGTTAGTAAAATATTCGATTCGACAACTCCTCTTCAACTCTGACTCCGCTCAATCACTCAAAGTTATCAATTTTATGTTGTTATCAATTATAAATCTAATATAGGGACCTTTCGCGATATTCGTCAGCTTTTTTATACGGAGTTTGACAGTTAGCGGTTGAACTCATGTGAACTTAGTGATGGGTAAAGTTGGCAAAAATCCGGAGTCGCCTCCAATCCGACTCCGATAAATGCGGAATCGACTTCGGAAGGTAGGTCCACGTTGCAATATCCGGAGTCGTTTGGAATCGTCCGAAAAGGCCCGGAGTCGTCCGAAAAGGCCCGGAGTCGGAGTCGCCCGGAGTCGGAGTCGTCCGGAGTCGTCTGGAGTCGTTCGGAGTCGTCCGGAGTCGTCCGGAGTCGTTCGGAGTCGTCCGGAGTCGTCCGGAGTCGCCTGGAGTCGGAGTCGTCCGGAGTCGTTCGGAGTCGTTCGACTCCAGATGACTCTGGACGACTCTGGACGACTCCGAACGACTCCGACTCCGGGCGGATCTAGTGGTTCCATTTTGCCGGGGTCGGAATCAAACTAACAATAGTCGGAGTCGTGGGTGCGCTCCATACAGCACATCACTAATGTGAACACTCCATACAAAACCACACACAAAACTAGCCTGTGATTTTCCTGCCTAGAAAATTTCAGCCTCACATCTAGAATTAGATTCGAGTAACTGCTCGAAAAAATGTCAAAACAAGGTCGTTTTTTTCATTCATCCCAAGGTACATTAAAGAGACCAGGTGGTGGAATCTAGAATCAAAGTATGTAGGCTAGGGTGTCTCGTCCTCTATAGTTTGAAAACTAATTTCTGAATAACAAAAAACTCTATTTGACAGTACTGGGTGAAATGAATTTGCCATAGGAACGGATCGTTATTCATAGCAGCACATACGTATCAGACATTGGTCTCCTCATCGAAGATGTTGTATCGAAACAAAGATGAATGTTAAGTCGTTAAGCTTTGATTTAGCTTACAATTAATAGTATTTCACGTGTTAGAAGAAGTTTTATTAAACATTAGAGTGTTTTGTGTATTCGTCAAGTTTCCAGAAAGCCTACTCGAGCAACCTGTCCTGTCAACAAGTTACTTTCAAATTTGGCAATAAAAACCAAGCTATAAGGCTACCTTGTCTACATAAACTTTGGAAATTTGTATGCAAGGATTGACAGATGGTTCCTACAATGTCGCCAGCAGAAGCGATAATAATCAACCTTCTAAATATACCTTGGGATATGCCCACCTGTATATTATACCCACATTGATAGCTGCTCGAAAACTGCTATACAATGCAAACAGCTGAAATTTCAGCCTATGATCTTAAAACGGGAAAGGATTCATATCTATAATGGAGACAACAAAGCTCAGTAATCAAGATAGTTTACTTGGTCTTGATCCTTTGGTCTTGATCCTCCGGACGATCCTTGATGGTGCGTGGAGGAGAAGGATGAACCACGCGGTTGCTAAGCTGTACGGCTAACCGAGCATTCTGACATTGGCGAAGTCTGGCCTGATATGATGACTAGGGCATGTCATGAGGATGCTGGAGTCATGCCCCACCAAGAAGATGTTCGACAGCGATCCCCAGTTCGGTATAAGGCGCAGGGGAGCACAGCGTACTCGATGGCTGGACCAGATGAAGCGAGACCTGGCGGAGATCGGGTGTCTGCGTGGATGGGAGGGTGCAGCCAGGGACCGAGCATCTTGGAGAATAATTGTTGACCGGGCCATGTCACATCGACGTGCTCTTTTGTGAGCAGGCCAACAAGAGAGAGAGAGAGAGAGAAAGAGAGAGAGAGACTTGGTCTAGGTACCAAAGTTCAGAATCTGAATAAGGTAATATATTGACTGGAAGATTGGGTAGTTCAATGTACCAAGAGAGTAAAATTTCCAGCTCCCAGATCCGGTCAACACTGTAGCTGAGACTGAGACAAAGAATAGCACCAGAAAAATATGTTGCTAAATAGATCAGTTCCTGAATTTTATATGTGATCAGTGCATTACACTGTTGCTGCAAGACAGACCTCTACTGTATCAGGTTAAGGTAAAAATAAGGAATAGAACAGTAACGTACTGCTTGCTGCTTGCATTTCTGCCCTATATCATCAACAATAATTTGTTGCGTTTTTATCAACTTGAAGCCTCAATGTGCTGATTGCATACATTTCACTTGGAAACTCCATACGACCCGTGTCATTTGCCAGTGTCCTAAGTAAACACAACGGCAACCTGGGCTTGGTTAGGTACTGGTAAGCCGAACCCAACTGCATCGATAAGCAAAACGGACCGCCGGGCATAAATGGTGGAAAACTGACACACACTGCAATGCAAACGGGGTACAAAAACCAAAAATTTGAATCCTGATATTGCACCCGAGCTTCTTGGGAACTTGCGCTTTCGCATTCCTTTCGCTTGCGGTCTGGAATCAATCTGACCGTGCGTTATGTGAGCTGCTTTCACAAAGCACTCTGTCAACACACCACGGTTCAACTGCGTAGTGGTAAGCAGTTTTTTTAAGCTGCCTTATGCTAAATCCTTTTGCTTTATCACTGTTTGAAGGGCAAGTGTTAGCTCATGTTGCAACGGGAGGACAACTTGCTTGGAGTTTTGTGATGCGACAGGAATCTGCTACACAGAGAGAGGGATGGAGAGGAAAACAACAAATCCAACATGGCCTAGTTTGGGTTGTGTTTGTTTAGCTGGCATCTAGACGGGCATCCAGTTTGCTCAGCTTTTGATAACCCAATCTGCTTCGAGGTTAGGAAGAAACAAACAAACAAACAACATTGATTGTTTTATGATGCATGTTGTAACGAGCATGTGGGGTGGAGTTTGGTACGACATTGCAGTTGTTGATCAAGCAGTTTCTTAAGGATGACACCAACCAGTGACACTTGAAGCAGCTTGACCAACTAGTTAACCTAAATTGACACATGCTTTTGTAGCTAATGGGTTACATTGATTAATCATTCCTATGAAATCATTAGATGCAGTGTAATGACACGCTAGCAGCACATTATAACCCTCTTGCATCTCGGAATATATTAATGATCTTTTCGTGCCCATTTACTGGTAGATGTGTAGTAGTAGCTAGCCCTATAAAAAAGAACGTGATTAATTAATAATACCTTGAGTGAAATCTACCCGTTGTCTCTGTGGGTAGCTCTGCTCAAGGGCAGGTAAACGCTGGCTGGGAAGTGTCTAAAACCATAATGCAAGATCAATTTTGATTAATTTACGACACAGTAGCTTGATCGTGAACCGATTAGTGCAGTCGTAATGGCACTAACATCGCAACGTAAACATTATTTTAAGCTATGTTTTTTTTTTTTGTTACAGTGCTTGGCAAAAGTTTCGGAGCAAGTTTTCAGAAAAATAAAGGCTCCAAATTAATTCTCGACATATACTACTTCTGGGAATGATTTGAACAACAAAGAAATCAACAACTGTATCGGTTCCAGGACAATGATAAAACTCGTTCCCGCGATAGGTACCAGCACGAATTCAGGACCAATTTCCTGAACAAGTATAGGTTCAGTATCATTTTCATGATCAATATCAGTTCTATGAATTCACTATTATTAACAGGTTCGGCACGGGTTGAACATTAGTTCTAGGACCGGTATGGATTGATTATTAGTTCTTGGTTGGGCTTAGGTTCAGCATCAGCTCTAGGATAAGCATATAATTGATTTTAGGACCCGTACATACCATCAGTTCCAGGACTGGAGTTCCATTTCCTGCTCTGATCAAGATCAAAAAGTTTAAAAATGATTTGTTTCTTCACTTAATAATAGATTCAGTTTAAGGATCTTGTTCTTCTTCTTGTTCTTCTTCTTCTATTTGGCGTAACGTCCTACGCGAAAATGCCGGCCAATTCATGACCACGCAACCTGATAGTTACACCTTGCTGCGGGGGAACGGTCCATTGTAGGATTGAACTCATGACGGGCATGATATTGAGTCGTTCGACTTAACGACTGTACCAAGGGACCGCCCGTTGTCTACTTACTTACTTACTTATCCGGCGCTACAACTTCTTTGCAATCATAAGTGTCCGAAACCGCTCACGGTCACGCGCCTTCGTCTGCCAATCCGTTATCCTGGGCTTAATGGCGGACGCCTCCGCACCATCTTATCTCCAGAATTTGGGTCTACCACACCCGCTCTGTCCTTGTGGATGGCCTAAAAGGACTTTACGGTCTGGGTCGTCCGTTGCCATACGTACAACATGGTCAGCTCTCTAAAGCCTGGCGAGCTTGATACACTGCATGACATGGAGGTCCTTCCATACATAACGGGCCAATGATCCTTCTGAGCATCTTCCTCTAGAACGCCGCTAAGAGGGTTTTGTCAGATTTGGACAGTGTCCATGTCGCAGAGGCGTATGTGAGTACCGGTACTATATAGTCCATGCTTCGTCTGTCACGATAGGTTCTTTGAGGTGAACTGATTTTTCACAATAACCGGTTGGCAGTCAGCATCCTTGCGCGCAACTCAGCTACCATGATATTGTCGTTGCTGACCTTTGACCCGAGATAGGTGAGTTGTGGGACGACTTCAAAAGTGCGTTTACCTATCTGTACGTCACGCCTACGATAGTACGTACCTATTGCAAACATAGTTTAATTTGTGTAATTGTGAATTTCCCTTTTATCAAACTGATCTTACTGTTGTGCCCAGCACTGTTAAACTACTAATTTAACGAATGCAACTGCACACTACACAGCCATACTTCAGCTCATCCTACCAACCGCAACACCCATCCAACCAAGGATCATTGCGAGCCATTTTGCAACCGCAACCGCAATGCACTCAGCCCCAACCCCCTCAACCTTACGAGACACACAACCATTTGCCCCCTCCCGCCACAAAAGCAGCATGCATTAAGCCACAACTCCATCTCGGTGAGGTTAGGAAGTTAAGTATCATAAAATAAATAAATAACAGTGCGAAAGATAATGAACTCCTTCCCTCCATGTGCGGAGTCGTGCAGAAAACGAAAAGCTTCACCCGTCCCCTAGACGGACGCGACGCGCTAGGCTGTCAGCAGTACCGGCGCTAGGTGGAGCTTGACATTAGACAGACACCACAGCACCACAACACTGGAAGACCTCGATAAATCAGTCAAATTCGCAGTCCAAACAGTCTTCACAGCAGTGAGGCTGGTGAGTCATTGTCACCACCTTCACACGACCTCCACCTCTAACACCAAGCCGGCGCACACAATGACGAAGAAAACGGCAGATTCACCGCCACCGCACGTTGCCGAGGGCACAAAACACTCTCACTTTCACAACCCACCATTCGGCGATCTTTCGCCGCGCTCGGGCTCTTGACTTTTGACCAGTCTTGAAATCGATGACCGCGCGCGCCGTTTCGGTTCAATTTGATGGCTGGCGATGGCTGCTAGCTGGTGCAAGGTGAAGAAAATTAGTGGCCCCATAAGTGGTTGGCCAAGCACAAAGCTTTGTGGCACGGTGACGACAGCGATGAGGGGGGCCACACTACTCTTATCGAAAATCCTCTTTTTTCAATTAAGTGCCCTTTACTAATGAAGTGCACGATTTTAATGGAATTTGGAAAATACCCTTCTTCAGCGTGTCTCAAGTAGCTCTTTTTCTCTCTCTCTCCGCATAATGTTCTCCTTGAGAAATGGACCGTTTCCCGTACAAATCAATCGTTGCCTACGTTGGATGGAAATTTAATCTCCATTACGCATTAGCTGTCGAGTGAGTGTAGACCTTCACCGGGGTCTAGTTTCTCGATTCGCGAGGACATTTTCCTTGAAAAATTATGAAAATCAAATTACAATGTAGCTCTCTAAGCTCTTTGAGATAATATTTTAATGATGTAGGATGTGAACAATTCATGATCAAATATTTATTTCAATACCAAAAAGTCAATAACAAACAATGCTTTATTAGTACCTAAATTATGTCAATGAAATGATTGTAATATACGTAAATTGTTTGAAATTAATGATTTATCATAAAAAGACTATATAAATAACCAGATGATTTGTATTTTAAGAAATAATTGTAACCAATACTTTTTACAAATCAAATCAAAAATTAATTGATTTGTATAATTATAATATTTAGCAAACGTTGCTTTTTTCACAAAAATATATTTCTTTATGTTTATATGAAAGTATGATTATTTCAAGAATAAAGAAAGAAGTAAAAACTTTATGATTTACATACATATTATCTTAAAAACATCAAGAACTAATACTACTAATAAACTAGTAAAAAGATCAATCAAAACAATTGAGCAATAAAACAAAATTGTACAGAATATGTAACAATATATTAACCATAATAAACCGAAAACAAGATAAATTGTACCCTTTGTGTTTAGCTACTCTAATATAAATAAAAGATATCATAATGAAACAAAAGGTAAAATTTACAATAAGAAACAATAACACGAAGCATGCAAAAATATAGCAAACAAGAAGAGAGAATTATCAAAAATATAGATCAAAGAGTGTTTAAATAAGAGAAGGGTGCAAGAGACAAACATTACACGAACAGCAAATAAATAATGTGCCGAAACGTATAAGAACTTTGAACTTGAATATAAAAATACAATAATAATAAAACAACACCCAAAACAATACAAAAGTCAAACCAAGATGTAGAAACAAAGCCAAAACGCTCGCTAGATTACAAAGCACCCGAAGAAAAGCATCGGCAATCGCTGATCGGCAAGCGCAAACATCAAAACACACTTACCACACCTGTGGGGCCGCAATTAGGAGCCGGCTAATGCAAGCAATCGTTTGAACGCCTTCTAAACATCTTGCTTTGCGCAGGCTTTAGGCAATCGACCCAAAAGCCACACACAAGCGCCCAAGTGCAGCAAGCACACACGAACACACACACACACACACACACACACACACACACACACACACACGTCTACGTGCATTAGGCCAGTTGGACCTCATTCGCCAACCAGCATGACCATTCAGCTCGGTTGATCCATCACCGTGCAAACATTAGGCCATCTTCATAAGTCACCCTGCCTGCCTAGGGCTTCACCGCTCTCCTACACTCTCTCCCCTACCTTCTCTGCCCATTTACAAGTCAGTGAAAAGCAATCAACCTGGCAGTACTGCAGCAGCAGCAGCAGCAGCAGGCAGCAGGCAGCAGTTACGCTAACGGTTGCCTAAAGGGCATTACCTACGCGGCCGCTTGTCACTTGGCTGGCGGAGGCCAAGGCAAACGGTTTATTGTCCCCAAATGTGTTCGATCGTGAGCACCGGAATCGCTCACGCTCTGCCACTACTCTCCTCCTTCTCCTCCCCCGTGTTGCATTCGCACAACCGCGTAGCAGTCTGCCTCGGAACCTCGTGTTCATCCATCTTCCATCGTGCGCCGTGGTAGGTTTCGTATTTCGTGGCCTGAGAGCGGGAAAGCGAGACGGCCCGGGGTCCGGCCCCGGCTGGCCGAGACGTAACATCTTTTAGCATAATCAACGTAATAGTGGTTTCGTACCGTGCAGAGCACCCACGAGCTCAATGACAACCAGCCTCAGCCGAATGACCGGATGGCGGTTGCCGGTGTGAGAGATATCACAGCGGAATAGATGAAATTTCCTAGTGTTTCGCTCACTGTTTGCTGATTTTTTAATCCATCGTGTACGCGGGGATGTGGAGGAAGAAGCGGTGGATGAGCCTCAATGTCGTGCTCGTCCGAGGAGCATGAAACGATCGAAACAATGCGGTGGGAAAATGGAGAAAAACTACTGTTTAATAGCAGTGGCGTTTCTTACTGTCGCACATAAAAATTGCAGGTCAAAATCAATGCTAAAAATTACACCAAATGTCACTTCCTGCTGCATAAATGTTTTTGATTTGGCTTTTTACTTTAGCTGTACCAAAATAGCGCCTCTTTGTTTTTCTTGTTTAACATTTTTCACAGATTACAGAAATCTAGATACGTTTAAATTTGATTGTAAAGGCGTTAAGAATGAATTGAAAAAAAAACATGATATTTACACTCCTATTTTATTGTTTGCTTTTTAACTGATCATTTGAATTTTTACGTTTTGATAATAATAATTCCTTAAATGCAATTAAATCAAATATTCATAATCATTTCATTCAGCAATTTTCACATTTTCTGAGAACTTTTACTCACCGTTTCACATTAAAAAGAAGTAAAAAGGAGTAAAATTAGAAACAAAAATAAATACGATCAAACTGAATCGAAAGACTTTGTTAACACCTTCAAATTAGGCGAGGAACCTTAAATAGAGTTTATCTTTGAAATTTATTCAACTACTCCAAACATATTGATTGCATTACCCATTTTAATCATAATACAAGAGCCAATTTAATGTGGTTTTGTCTAATTTATTTTAATTTTTTGTCAAAAATCAAAAATAAATAGAAAAATTGTAAATTTAATCATTTGCAAAAATAGATCAATATTTCATGCTTAAGAGTTTCAATCGCCGTATGCCTATTTAGATTATTAAAAATTAGGTCTGAATAAACACCTAAGTGCTAACCAATAATAGCGAAACACATTCAGTATTTAAATCAACATCCCTTTAACTTTCCTCAACCCTTTATACCTTTGCAAAAAAACCCTAAGCACTTTGGAAATAGAGCAAGCAATTAATTGATTCTTGCTGAGCAGTCATGTCATACCGACAGTGAACAAAGCAAAAAAAAGCTCCAAATAGCTGTGCTTTTTTGCTGCATTTGTGCCCTTTTCATAACCAAATCCCACCACCCATCCACCCCTCTGTGTACTGCCTCAAAGGCAGCAGCAGCAGCTGACTCAATGGAAAGTGAAACAAACGACTACCGGCACGACGGCAACAACAAACTAAAAAACCGACGCTTGATGCAAATTACCATACCCACCTACACCCCCTCACCTACTCTTCTGTCCCATGTATGTCAGCTTTGGTGTGTCCGTCAGTCCCCCCCGCGTCTAGCACAAAAGCTAAGGCCACACAAACGGTGCAGTTTATTCACATCGTTCATCTTGACGGGTTCGTTTTTTTTTTTTGCGTGGTGCTCCAACTCTGATCCAGCGGGGAGGGCCTGGCAGTCATTGTACTGTACCGTTGTACACCGTCTTTTGTTACGTGGCCATTTTCCACCCTTGCCTCACCCCTATTTCCGATGCATTTGCATCCAGTTTCGGTTTGGTGCATGCCGCTCTTGTCAGTGTCATATTTTACTGCAGCCCCGTACACATCATCATCATCATCATCTGCATTGAATCAGCACGGAACGGAGATGAAATGGGAGGGAGGACCTGCGGCTTCGGCAACCTGGCCAGAAAGTGTGTGCTTGTCACGATGGAAAGGTTTGTTACTACTATTGTTTATTGGGTCGTTGCTTTTCGGTGTTGCATGCCATGGAAGCTTAAGTCGGAAGGCTTCGCAGTGTGAGAGCGATATCAATGGACCAGTGTGACATTTATGGTGAGCTGAATAGGAGTTGCAGGAGGGGTTCAAGTGAAGATTTAAGGCATTTAACATAAATTCAAGAGCTTTATACAAGCTTTCTTTCGAGTAGAAGATAAGAAAAAAGTGTCATTTTAATAAGGATGAATATCGGTGAAAAAGAGTTGGGAATTCCTAAGGAAAAAACCCTGCAATAACTTCCTAAATATCAATAAAAACTATAACATGAAGTAGGCATATACCCTATGAAAAGCAGACATGAAAAAGTGGTCTTATACCAAAAACTTTTGAGAAAGATTTGAAAGTGGTTAAGCGGGAAACCCCTACAATATATGCACTGCAATAGCACTGACTAATATCATACTACAGAAACCCTTTCCAGTCCATGGCCAGATTCGGTTGAATGATCGCCAAAGGCTTACCCAAAGGCTGCACCAATTAAATAAGACTAATAAATAAACCTCCTTCGATGTAAACGTCTTGTAAACGTCACAGAGATACAATCGCTACGATAGTATGACACCATCACCATCACACATTGACTTCCAAATTGATCCCCCCTTTAACAAAGCTTTAACTTCATTCGATCGACAACATATTCCAGCAACTGTTGCATGGAATCGTAAATCTCCGTTTGTGCAACAGCTCACCGGCTCCTTTCCAAGTCCATTCCAACGCCGAGATGACACAATAGACAGACCTCCGTGGCTGCACTTGACTTCCGAAATGTGCACTCACACGACTCCCAGAGCTGCAAGACGACTGGAATTGGAATTCACTGTTGGAATTTCGTCCTCTTTGTGTGTGTGTGTGTGCAAGATTGCAAAATTTATGCGGCTTCCGAGTGTCATATTTCGAGCTGTGTTTTCTGTTGACCAGCCACAACCGTTGACAGTTGTATGAGACACGGCTGAGTTGTGCGAGGGACAGTTGTGGAATGTGACAACCTGTGGACGCGTCATTGTCGGACCGTGCTTATGCTTATGTGGAAGGCAAACCCCCGAACGGATGTAATCAAGCTGTGCCCGTGGATGCTGTGGTGCGGTTGTGCGCGGTGCGCTCTCTATACGAGCATAATAATCGGACATTTGGGTGGCCACATTCCACCCGGGTGGGAGAGAAGGCAAGCGAATTTGCTTCCGAAGCTAACGGTTATTGGAGCCATAAAAATGAGGCACAAAACAAAAACATAGCGTGATCGGGAGGGTGATGTGGAGAGTTCGGGAGAGAGGAGGTGGTATAATGTGCGGGTGTTTGCTCGTGGGAGGCCCACAAATCATTTTGTGACAAAATGTAAAACTGCTGCAGCGGCGGTATTTTACGACAGTAGCAGCAGCTAATGATGGAGCAATAGGGCGATGTATTGTATAAAGTTAATTGTTTTATAAGGGCCACCTATCGGTAACGGGACTTAAAATGACATGCACATTACGTAGTGTGGGATTTTCAATCTTGAAATGATTTAAACTGAATATATTGTATAGTATAAGTTAATAGTAAGTTAAAAGAAGCTGTTACAAGGAGCTTTTTTTTAATATTTTTTGAATGTAAATGAGCGAAGTAAAATAAAAACAATATTCTAAAATTATGACAATTTATTTAAAACAATTACAAACAGTTTCTAGCTCGCAACATGCAGCTTCATGGGCTTTAAGCTTCCAACAGAATGATTGATACCGAAAAAAACAAAGAAATAATTGCTCAATGTTTTACAAGCACTCTTTCCCGTACAATATTTTTATAGGAAAGATAATTAAAGTTTCAAACCGGATTTTTTTTAACGCTAAAATGCAATATAGCAATATACAGTCTGTTCCCTAGTTAGCCGATTCTCAACTTACGCAGATTCGAAGATTCGCGTTTTTTTTAAATTTTACATATCAAGCTATCAAATCAGTACAATTTGCTTCAAGAAATCCAATGCAGTAAAAATTGCATTTTTGCTAAAGAAAAATTTAATCCACTTTAAAACCAGATATATCAGGATGCTCGGTACAAATCGTATCAGAAAAATGATAAAGTGTTTAAAAGTACCAAATTTTATCAAATACAACCAGCAATCAAATATATTTTAGCTGAAATACATGAAATTCGACTTACGCGGATATTCGAGTGCTTAAAAATCTTAAAGGATGATGAAGTATTGAACAGAATGAAAGAAAACTTCTGTTTTAGCAGAAAGAAATAAAAGTAATAAGAGACTCCTCATAAGCTGTAAACGAGGCAATCAAAATACATGAATGATGATTAGTTTGTTTAAGAAGAAAATATAAATGCGAACATTCAAAAAAACAAATATGACCAAATGAATAAAAAAATAAAAAAATATGGAGAAAATCGAATAATTATCTGAACAGTTTACATCAAACATGATTTTTCTATTAAATGACCAGTGTGAAAAAACATACGTGCAACAAAAACATAAAAAATTAAATATGAACAACAACCATTAAAAAAAATTATGTGTTATTAGTTAGACTTTAGTTTTTAAAGGTTTTAAACAATATCGAAAAGATCGTACAATGGAATATTGAAACGAACGAGTTAACACAACCAGTATTTTAATAAAACTAATAACCTTTGCTCGGTGAAATATTCAGAGTAAGTTAATGAATATAAGTTTTTATTTATCTACAATGTCAATCCCATTGCAACATAGTAGAACGTCGATTATCCTTAAACTAATCGATTAATCACTGATAAAATATTTTTTAAATCAAAAACAATACATTAAACAATTGCTCTTCATCAAAAATGAAGTTAAAAAATATCACTAGACTATAGATAGCTGCAAAACAAATGTTTTTGCGAAGCTGACCATCGCAGAAAATGTTCGCCACGATTGGCCAACTGTCAAATTCATGCACACGGTTAAGCCGCCCGCCGGTTAATCCGTCCATGGATAATCGACGTTCTACTGTACGTGTCAAAATCAAACAGACAATTCCTCAAACGAGCGACATTATCATGCCCCTTAATGTCACATTATTTCTGCAAAAAGTAAGTAAAAAATGGTCCAAAATATCAAACCCTCCAATCAAGTAAATCACTCCAAACTCTACGCTCGTTAAAGCAACAAGTTAAGCCGATGCTGCAAAAACGCTCATAAATCGATTAAACATAAAACCGGGCCCCATGCTTGCCAGCTTCACGCTGAAGCTGTTAAACCAAAAAGGCAAGCCCTTTTCAACGGACTGTGGTACCGTGCACTCCCTCCTCGCCACGGGCTGCACCCGAAAGAAGATTTCGGAACTTTACGGCAGCTCTCGGGGCTCAACTCTATTAGCTTCAACTTTTAATGTCACATCGCTAAATGTCAACTCTTACCTCATCGATGAAGATGAGGCGGGGGGAAGAAAAAGCTATCAAAAGCTCGATCGTAAAATTCCAACCCATTTCCTCGGGCAATATCGCACCCTAAATTTTGTGTTTCGCTCCCCCCCAAAGTGCTTCCCTCGATCTTCTTTCTTTCAGCGCAACAGAGACGATCTTCAAACATTCCACCTTCAGGAGTAACAAAAACCCCCGCTCCCATTGCACACGACGGAACCCGCTCGGATAGCAAACCGAAGAAAGCAAGCCACCACTGCGCCAAAGGAAATTGAGAGTAAAACGCGCGGCGACACATTGCGCCATGCGCCCGCTCGGTTGGTGGGTGATTCACTTTCGTTTTTGCCTGCCCTGCACTGTGCACAGTTACACGGAAATGTGTATCGAATTTGAAGGGCTCCCGGGTCGGAACCGCGGGCCGCAGTGGTTGCTCGTAAGCCGTCTTGCTGTTGCTGTGCGCGTTCCGGTTGTGTTTATCTTAGTACACGCCAAGGAACCGTTGTGCCAAGTAAGGCGAAGCAGGAAGCAAAAAGGTTTCCCCCCACACACACACAGCTCCACAACGATCGAGTGTTGTAGCGCCCAAGAGTGGCCCGTTCCCTTTCGATTTCGATTCGCGAATAGCGCTTTGCGCGGCAATGGGGTAAAAAGGGGGTAGAAAAGAGATGTAATTGCCGTAAAAGCTCTCCAGCATGCACTCCACGCCAGGCTGCACCGCGTCTTCGCTGCTGCTGCTTCATTCCTCCACAATTTATGCCAGCATAATCCAGCATAGAAATAGTGAGGCCAGTGTGAGGGTAGAAGACGCGTTTCCTCGCTTGCCTATACTTTCTTCTCCTATTATTTATCTCTCTCTCTCTGTCTCTTTACCTTCCCTCTGCATGTGGTGCATCTTCCGATGCTTTCTTATTTCTTCTTCTTTTTTTTCGTCTGTTCATGCCAACCATAAATGGCCAATTCTGGTCGCAATTCAAATGAGCAAAAGGGAAGTACCGAGGGAGGGTGCACTTCATTCCGTGCTCTGGGAGTGCGCGAGTTGGCTCGGACGGCACGGAACATGAGGTTCGTCGCTTACGGCCGGCCTACGGATGGTTGGAAAGTGTATCTGCGCGCCGCTCAGCAGATGGCGAATAAAATTATTACACACGCATAAAGTGGCACAATGATTGATTACGTACAATCGGCAATGGAGAGTAGAGAGAGAGAGTGCATGTAAAACTTTGAGCATTTATTGCTTTGTTTTTTTTTGCGGTATAAATGATTCTGTTGGAAGCTTAAAGCTCATATTGAGCCTTTGAAATTGTGTGTAATTATTTAAATAATTTAAAATCTATTTTTGCTTTTTTCCTTTTTTCTCCTTTTTATTCTTCTCTCTCTCTCTCTCTCTCTCTCTCTCTCTCTCTCTCTCCATCTCTCTATCAACCAGCCAAACAATTCACCTCAATGATGGAAAGTGATGTGACCCAAGAAAGGGGTTTCCGGTCCTCCAATGCTGCTTTTTTAACAACAACCCGGTGCGGGTAAGTGCACCTCCCCGCAAGACCCCTACTCCCCCTCTCGCTCCTCCCTCCACCATCCCACTCTATTGGCATAAGTTATGATTATACAATACGTTGAGGCGGCGCAGAGGCTTTTTCCGAGCGGTTTGTGGCCTTCCTCCGTGGACCCACTTTCGTTTCGGAAAGTGATCACATCGCCGTGCGCAGGAGGGGTAGAGTTACATACGGTCAGCTCGAACATATGTAATGGGTCTGCTTCTCTCTCTCTCTCTCTCTCTCTCTCCCTCTTGCAAGTTGCCTTCCGGCCCGGGGGCCACAAATTACGAAACTTTTGCTCCGACCGCTTGGACCGATGTTGGATGATGTTGCGTGCCATGGTACATGTGTGTGTGTGTGATTGTGGCGGAAAGCGAAAACAACTCGATCATGGTGATCATGAAAACTGTGATGCATTGCATGCGGTCACGGCAGTTTTCTTTTCTTTCTATCTTTTTTTGCCTCCACCATTCGTTGTTCGTTGCTGTTTCATTTGCTATGCTTCCTATGCTGCTAGTAGCTTTGAGCTCCACCACCACCCGAACGGGAAATGTATCATCAGCGATAGATGCACCCGAGATAGATGGGGAATTAGGGCCAGCGGGATTAGTGGTGGAGGAGGAAGAGGAGGAATATGATACAACGCGTTAAGTGCCGGGTTGGTATGCAATCTGATTAGTCGTTAATTTCATGCTGCAAATGGGTCTGTACATTGTACCTTCAGATTCAGGTTGGTGGCATCCATTTCGATCGCTAGAATCGTTAGGAGCAGTTTGTCATTTCTTACGCTGCTATTGCCTCCAGCTCGTAGTGAAGCAAGATAAACTACCAAGAGAATCAAGCAATGCATGATCTGAATTTTATTGAAGCTAAACACCAATCAGAACATTAAGCCATCCCATTATCTGAGCAATTCAGTGCACAATCATGTTTATTGCTTCATATTATGTGTCCTTCTTCATTAAGCTTTGAATAATCTAATAATTATTATAGTAATCCGCCGAGCAATATTGGAGGCTAAAGATTTCTAAAGATATGAAGTTTTCAACAAACCAAGTACTTCCCTGAGTGTTGGTCAATAATTTTGAGGATCAGAAGATGCTTCTACTTCTATTTCTTATTCTTTTTTCTTTTCATCCTTTCCTTCTTTTTTTCCTTCTCATCATTTCTTCTTCTTTTGCATCTTCTTCTTTTTCTTCTTGTTCTTCTTCGTGTTTGTTTTCTTAGTTATCTTCTCCTTCTTCTTGTTTGTTTTCTTCTTTTTCTTCAGCTTCTTCTCCTTCTTCTTGTTTGTTTTCTTCTTTTTCTTCATCTTTTTCTACCTCTTCTTCTTCTTTGGTCTATTCTTTTCATACTTCTTTTTTTTTCTTTATTTTATTCTTTCTATACTTCTATAACAATGCACACCTTTCGTCAATTGAAAGAGGCCTTCTCAGTAACATATTTTTAGGCGTACCAGTTATAGATAGAAATTTAAAGAAAATATATTAAAGAATAAAAAGTAACGAAGGGTTGCTTGTTGCTTTATTATGAGTAGCTAGATACAGTTACATTAAAACTGTTACCTGTTACTGATAATCGATCTAGTAAATAGGTAAAAAAACCCATTGGCAATAACTAGCAATAATACTTACTAACAGTAACTAGATGTAAATAATTGATTGTGAGAGTGAAATACTAGTAAAAAAAGAAACCAGCATCTAACTTCTAGATACTAGCTAGAGAATCTAGCTGTTAAAAATAACTGCTTGTCAAAATAAAGTGTTACTACTTGAATAGCACGATTAGGGCAACTTATTTACTCAGATTTTTATGTTTTTTTTTTTTTAATAAGATGGATATGTACAACTTAGTAACTATTTATATTTACCAGTTACAGCAAAATATTCCAATCTCTAGAACCGTATTATCAGCGGATACCCCTGAGAGGGCTTTGTCTGGATCATAACCTTGTCCAACACTAGGAACCGGTGTGACGACGAATATAACTTGATTATTTACCTTTTAATGGCAGTCGTAAAGATTACCAGTTAAGTGGATATTTCAATTCTTTCTTGATCTTGATCACCCCAACACATGTGAGGTCTCGTTCATATTCTACCTTATCGAGGTTTCTCGTAATACGAATTTCACTGTATTTAAAACAAAGTGTATTTTATTAAAACTATGCTCCTTTAAGTACGTCATTTTGAATCAAATAAAAAAAATCAAAATCACGAGAACGGTCCAAGATAGAGCCACAATGCTCGAAAAATCCGGTTCGAAGGACCATACAATATTCCCATTTTTTCCTTTTACAACTCCATGAGAGTTTCACACGTTTTAAGATTATATCGTAGTTTTATTGAACTAGTTTCTTTATTAAATCTACTATTCAATCTATTTACAATTACAAACCAACAATTTTAACATTTAAAATGGCATTTACACACTCCACATTCATTGTAGGACCCAAAATTCGACATGGCTGGTCTCATGGTACAGTCGTCAACTCGTACGACTTAACAACATGCCCGTCATGGGTTCAAGCCCCGAATAGACCGTGCCGCCATACGTAGGACTGACTATCCTGCTATGGGGGGAAATCAATAAGTCACTGAAAGCCAACCCCACATGTGGGTTGGCAGGCCTTGACCGTCATCGGTTGTTGAGCCAAAGAAGAAGAAGAAGAAGGTCTTCATCCAGACCTAAGAACCTACGTTTAGGTTTGCAAAATGGTTGAAGATTAGGATACTAGGGTAATTATTATCATTACGATCAAGGAAGACATCAGAAACGATAATTGGCAGCATTTTTACTAACAGTAACTAGTTTATTTTCAAATTCCTTTGATTAATAGACACTTCGACACAAATTTATCCATTATGAATATAATCCTTGACTGAATGATTGTTTGATGGTAAAAAAGTAGTAATTAATCTTTTGTAAACCTCTACCATGACCCATCACATTGCATAATGAACTGAAAGCTGCCGTAGATCGTGCTAGCATTCCAATCTCCCCAGCAACATCACCAAGTAGAGTGGGAAAATTGCACATTGTTCTAATGAAAAAAGCACTTACTAACACCACAAAAAAACACACACACGTTGTAATTAGCTCCGTTGTATCGTTCCTCGATCCAGCTGTCACGATACCTCGCGATCAGCCCCCCTTCGCAGCAGCGTGGACATGCATGTGACTCAGCAGCGGTAGCAGCTTTAAACGAATCGCCATCGGGAATGCTGACCGGCCGCGACAACCGTCCTCCCGAGTGACGACGGCTCAAGGGAGGCGTTGTTATCATCGACGCAGACTGTGCGAAAACTGACCGGAACTCGGCACAGCTCGTGTGCTCGTGTGCCATCCCCATGATAGCTCGATAAGGGTTGCTGACAAGCGCGCATTTTGCGCAACGCTACACTCGCCCATCGCGCCCAAAACTCGTCGTCAACTTCCTCGTCGGACCGCTAAGCCCGTGTGGCCCGAATTATATTTATTTATTATTTGCAACTAATGTCCACAAATTATGGTGCCCCTTGGGATTGCAAGCGAAGCAACTTTGGCGCCGCCATCGTGTGTGTGTGTGTGTGTGCAGTGTTGATAACGGCTGGGTTTTGCTGACACACACACGCGGGTTTTTGTGCATTGCATTGCTCGGGGTTGCGCTTATTGCAAACCTCACCCCCCATTTGATGAGACAGCATTCCTCGTGTGACCTTGTGGGTATGGATATAATTTCGCGGGCGCGGGTTCGCCGGTTTTCGGTTTTGTGGCGGCTGCTAAACCGGGCAACCGGTAGGCACCACCATCACCGTTGGCGATTCCGTGAACGAAACGACGACGGCTGCGGTGGCATATCAACTCAAGCTACCCGCTTAACAACCGTTAGTCAGCAAATGAAGAAGGGAAGCTTTTCCTTACCAAGGAATGGAATAATGTTAACAAGCACAATTCAAGCTGACAGTAGCAAAATGTGTAATAAAACTGAGCACCAGAAGGGGGGCTTGGGCAAATGGTAAACGGTTGCTTATCAAAATTTGTTATTGTCGGTATAAATGCAATTACACAAATTTGCATAATGCGTCGATTCTGGGTGTTACATTGCATTATGGATAGATTTTTTTTCCTATAAGCTGCAGCATTAGGAGTGACACTTTTTGCTATATTTCAACAAATGTTTGATGATTTTATTAGTATATTAGTAAGAATATTAGACAAAAATCCTGGATACGAGAGGCAGTTTTCCCAATTTTTGAGCTGTTCTATTTTTTCCTAATTGCTCTAACAACACGATAATTAAATATTATTTTACAATTGCTACACATATATAATTAATATCGAAGTTATGTTTCTACCTCTTTGCAGTTTCCGTATTGATTCAAATTACGGACACTGAAGGGTTTTTAGATTAGAATATTTTATTTATTTATTCATTTATTTTATTGATTGATTGAACGCCATGAAAGTTTAACAAATATTACAAGTAATAGTGAATAGTAATTCCTAACAAAAAATGCACTACATAGGAAGTGGTAACGAAAGTATTAAACTGTCTGTGGCAGTTTAGCAAGAGATCATTATGACAGTACAAGCTTCCATGAATGCTGATGGCTGATAGAGGACGACGAAGACGGAGGCATCCGGAAGGAACGTTGAAATTAATGGTAGAGAGAATGTCAGGTACATCGATAGTACTAAGGATCAAACCAGCAGTGAAGTAAGAGTGAGCAATATGCCTTCTCTTTTCTTAAGAGTCAATTCCCAAAAGTTGACAACAGACTGCATATGAGGGCAAAGAAGAAAATGGCATTATGTGCCGAATAGGTGACTCTAGTGAAGAGTTGCTGTACTCCTTCAAGCCGATTAATGCCTCTAATACTAGTAGAATTCCATATTTTGCTGGCATATTCTGATAGAGGTCGAACTAGAACCACATACAGAGTTTTGAATGAGCGAGGATCATTGAAGTCATCTGTTGAGCGAATTATGAGGCCGAGAATTTGGCTGGATCTGCCAATGACGTTATCAATATGTACAGAAAAGGTTAGTCTGTCGTCGAGCAGTACCCCAAAGACAAGCATTACGTTAACACCATCTATCTGCGTACCCATAGCCAGATAATTGTGTATCAATGTACTACGAGCACAAGAAAAGGTTACTACAGAGCATTTTTCTGGACACACATATGGTTTGAAAGGTAAGACTGTAACCATTCGATAAGAGCAGATGAGATTCTAAGTTGATTAAGGTTAGCCAACAGAAGAGCATGTGAAAGGCCTGAGGTCAATCAGAATGCTATTATTCAATGCCTGATATAGAGGAGATAAAGGACATACAATTGGTACTTGTTGAACGTCTAGTCATAAAGCCATTTTGGTTTAGGTTTAGCCAATACCGACAAGCATTAAATATTGCCGGATGTAAAAATGTCAATGAAATAAGTCAAACCTTTACATATTCCGCTATAACTAAGCTTTTAAATTTAAATTTAAGAAATATATAAAAAGTTTCAAGTGTATTACTCAAAAATATCACTAAACCGTTAGTTTGATTCCGACTCCGGATATGTTCAAGCTTATGTATTCACATTAAATATTATTAAAATTGATTACGATCTATCGTCTTTATTATGTGAAGTTTATATGCGGTTTGAGCATAACCTGGATATGCTAAATAAACAATTAAAACCGTAAGAATTTCGAGAATTTGGAAGTAGTCCGTAACATGAATCAGAACGATACATTGTATACGGTATATACGAAATTGTCTTGCTTCTTGCTTATGCTTGAAGATCGACGACTCCGATGCCTCATGTTGGTAGTTTTAGATAAATCCTGAACTTAATTGAATAATTATCCAAGAAATTATGAACATTAACTCTAAAATATTGTAGAAATGTAGAAAATGTAGAAGAAGATATGAGCCCCTTTGTCTCCCCTTCAAGTTACTAAAGACCAACTCCAACAGATACTCTTCAATGCTACTATGGCAAGATTACCAGTAATAAGATATTTTGCAATAAGATTCCAAAAAGGCAAATCCATTCCTCCCTTAAATCCTCTCTCCAATAATCACTCAATTTCATTGTCCAACAGGCACCCTTACCGTCTTCAATCAGCTTAATGAGTCGAGCTGTCGATGACGCTACGCTACGCCCTTGAAAGAAATCAATCGACATCGAGTGGCAGTAACATAATTTACACACACCAATACACCACAGCCTTATGTCAACCTGCCAGCGCCACACAATTATTACCAGATCGGATGCCCTTTTCCCCAAAGTTATTCCAACTTGCCGGTGCAGTTGCCTTCAACGGCAGCGCTAAGGTGCATCAACAGCTCTGCCATTCGGCGTAAATCACCGCATGCAGCGAACCCTCTCTTGCCAACGATAATGAACTTCGCTCGGTTGCAGGATGCAGGAACTTGTGCTAGAGTTGAAATAGCGAGGGGTAGGCGCATCGGGTAACGCTCACGACTCTGGCGGATTCATCTGCCTTGATCGAATCGATCGAATCGTAATGTACCAAATCGTGCCGGGGTATAAATTACTTTTTTTTTAAAATTAATGAGTTTGATTACTTGCTGCATACGACTTGGAAACTGAAACAAAAAGTCTCGGAAAACACCTGACAGCTCAAAACTGTATTTAAATAATGACAAAAAAATACGGAAAACGATAAGCGTTTGATGTCAAATTAAGGCAAAATTAATAACGAGCCGAGATTAACGGCAACTTAAACTTCTTCTATGATTATTGGTGGCTTCTTCCCTAATCGACCATATCTTAACAGCGACCCAGGTAATGACCTCCACCGTATTCAGATGAGATTTCGATTAAAATTGTAAACTATTCCGAAGGCCAAACCAACAAACCAACGGCGGTTTCACTTCACTCACTTCAAGGTTTGGACAGCAAGCAAAGAGTGAGAGAGAGAGAGAGAAAGAGAGCGTGCCCTTCGTCAACCTTCCTGTTGTGCATCCCTTCAAGTCAGTCATTATCCGAAAGTTCAAACTCACGATCACCCCAAAAACGACACCCCCTCTACGGTCCAGCTTCTAACGGTACCGGCGTCCAAGGTGCCCAAGGTGTCTGATTTGATTGCCTGCAGCTCTTGGCGGCTGCCCGGTCAAACCAGTCCAACCACTTCCAAACCTAGCCGATCGTAGATACAGTTGCTTCGAGCTGGACGTCTGTTGGGCCGCATCACGGAAAGTGAAGTCCAATCTCTCCCCGCCAAGAATCGAAACCGAAAGGGAATGTGTTCGTTGGGTTCGTGCATTCCCGGGCCCGTTTCCCT
The DNA here is from genome assembly GCF_017562075.2 of Anopheles merus. Lineage (NCBI taxonomy): Eukaryota > Metazoa > Arthropoda > Insecta > Diptera > Culicidae > Anopheles > Anopheles merus. The sequence goes on from NC_054085.1 coordinate 12,651,726, forward strand.
GAGATACTCTATTCTACTCGTTTATAGGAGGAAGTAGGGGGGGGGGGGGTTTGATAGGGAGCTGCAGAACGCTTCCCATACAACAGGGTTCATGGTCAGCGTCAGCGCACAAAAACACGTGGAAACGTCGTGAGCGTACCACGGCAGAACGAAAGTGAAACACCCGCCTCCCCCCCGTCATCACGTGGCAAGGAAGCAGTGGAAAAGAAAAAACACAAAAAGAAACCGTTAGGTCATGGCAGACCTTTACCAAGGCCCCCCCCCTCGAGGGTGCTTTTGGATGTTGCTGGTGCCTCGATCGATTGATCTCGAGAGCCGTTAGCTTTACACGATGCTGTAATTTTCTCGGTTCGTCTTCTTCGCCAAGACAATGCAATCGGAGCGACAGCACGGAAAAGTATCTCTTACAGGTGATTTTAAATGAAAGTAGCTGTGTTTCTTCTTTTCTGTGATGATTGTCATTCCACCCGCACCCGCGAGCGTGCAAGTACATGTGCGATGATCACGATCGAAGCGGATGCGACAATCGTTGACGTTGGATCACAACAGAAATGCATCACACGCAGCGTGTAATATCGAGACTATCGCGCGTTTACGTTACAATCAGCTGGAAATGGTGCGGGAAGCTGTAATAAGCAGTTGAAGTGCTTTTATTAATGTTACGTAAGAAGTTAAGGCAAATTGCCTTAATTTATCAAGAGACTGCTAACGATTACAGTATTCATAACGAACATTACACTCCCCAATGTTTAACAGACAGGCTTCCAACAGTTTTTAGCAAACGGCACGAGAGTTAACAGAGCTCCGCAACTCAGTGGAAGAGTCATTAAATGGTCGAGGTGGAAGTGTCGTTAGTAGGCACATACAGGTTACAGGTACGTTAAGAAACTCTGAAGAAAACCCGCCTGGCATGCTGAATTAATTCAAAAAGGTGAAACAGTCCAAGCAGAACCTTCCGTAACACCCAGTAGGTGTTAACCACCTGACAATTCCGTTGGATAAGCTCAAGCTGCATAAAAGTCTGAATAGATGAGTACCAGCACTAGTATACTGATTAGCGAGCAGTACAGCGTCTTGATGCCCACACATAGGACCACAGCGGTCATGTTCCCTAGCAGTCTAAGCAGAACACTGTATCTACTTCACAATGTACTCTAGTTGTTCTTAGAAAGAGAGTTTAGCAGCTAGTACGACAAATAGATCCTTAACACTGTACGCTCTTACGTAGAATTGAGCTCAGATTTGTCCGTAGAAATGAAAATTAAGTATAGAAGTATCAGGAAGTACCGCAGGCACATCATTGGTGTAGAGCAGGGGTCTTTAAACTACGGTACTCGAGAGACATTGAAAACGATTGATTTTTTGTATATTTTGTTAGTAAAAACGTTGAGTTTAATAGTCGCATTAGTTAAAAGGCCACGGCAAAATGCAACATCTACGTTATATGCAGCATTACGGCCCACGAACTCAAAAGTTTGGAGATCCCAGGAGTAGAACATGATAACCCTGAGTAACCCTGAGGGGAAAGAATCCCAGATAGATCTGTATTACTGAGGACCTAACAGTGTATGATCTTATCCTAATACCTATATGATCTTATCCATTTTACCAAGGGCGGTGACAAACGGAGTCAGTCCCGTTTGACAAGAACTCACCTGTGAGATACGCTCTCTTCTAGGAAATATACAGTTACTACGAGCCTACATAACTACTATACGCTAGACAACGACATTCGTGGCACGATCCTCTACCGATCTTTCCAATTTCTTGGCCATGCGGATGACATCGACATCATCGGCAGAACAACAGCGAAGGTGTGTGAGGCATACACCCGACTCAAACACGAAGCAGCAAAATTGGATTAAGAATCAATGCGACGAAGACGGAGTAGCTGCTTGCCGAAGACTCAGACCATCTGGGAAGCAATTTATTAGCGATCCCCAGTTTGGCATAAGGCGCAGGAGCGCACAGCGAACTCGATGGCTCGATCAGGTGAAACGAGGCCTGCCGGAGATCGGGTCGGGAGATGGGATCGGAGATGGGAGGCTGCAGCCAAGGACCACCATGGCCACAATAGTTGCAAGCTTTTTCTTTTTGTACACATAATGTTTATTGGAGTATTACGCCCCGACATTCGGAGACATTTTGCTAGACCACTGTACATTTATAAATACATTAAAAACACCTACTAACAGTAGCATAAGTTATCCTACCGAAACAGATCTCCAATATTCGAGTGTGCTGTACACTTGGGAAGTACTAACGATTGACTAAACTTAACTGTGTAAAACAAGAAGGAAGTTATTACCGGTCGCTTGCAGCTGGAACGAATCTCTGGCCATCACTGGCCATCACTGAAACCTCAACAAAACCTTTGTGCAAAGAAACAGACAACACCATTTAACTAGCAGCAGGCTTCACATCATCGTAATAACCATTGATATTGATAACGTGCAGGAACTCGGATATTTCCTTCTGGTACCCATGGTCGTACATCTTGTTCCCGAGGAAGATCGTGTACTTGATCAGCTTCTCAAAGTCGATCTCATCGTCCAGCATCGACCGGTAGCGTGGATGCACGTAGTACTGCTGCGATTCCTCCTGCAGCCGCCACTCCTTCGAGCGCAGATGCCTGTAGAACCGCAACACCACGCGAAAGATCTGCTCGATGTTGTTGTAAAACTCGATGCTTCTCCTGTTCAGCAGGCACAGGAAGATCACCCGCTTCAGGTACGTACGATGCTTGCGGAACAGGTCTTCCATCGTTTCCGTCGCGTCCTGCAGATCCTCCCGGAACGTTTCCCAGGACGCGTGCAGCGCACTGCTCGTGATGTAGTTCTTGAGCGCGTTCACCAGATGGGACAGCTTGTGGCGGATCAGCTGCACCCGGGCGTACTGGGGCGAATGGAGCAACGGTTTCCCCAGCCGCTTGCTCGCTTCCTTCAGCAGCTGGAAGGAATCCTCCAGCACGTAGCTAACGCGGCGCACCTTCACCAGGTATTTGAACACGTTCGTGTACTGTTCGATCGTTTCGTTCGAGAAGATCAGATTGAGGGGCCACTCGACCCGGTAGCTAAGGTTCAGCATGCTGAACACGTTCGGCGAGTAGAGGTCAAACTTTTCCGGCACCTGGCACACGATGAAGGACAGCCGGTCGGCATTACGGTCCGTGCCGGCATTGCTCGAGTACAGCGCCCCATCCAGGATGGAGTGAAGCGTTTGGTAGTTCAGCAGCTCCTCCGGCGTGCGTACGGTTTCGAGCCGCTGGAACAGATTGTCACAGATGTGGGTGGAAAACTCACCGTCCATCAGGAGGAAGTAGTTGCGGAGGCTTTCGAAATGGCCCAGCACATCCAGATCGTACAGATACATCTTCAGTATCTCGTTGTTCACGATCTCCATGTGCGCTTTCAGGGGAATGACGAGCGAGTACTGCAGGAAGCGTGTGATCGTGAGGACGTCCACACTGTTGAGCTCCTTTTCGAGTGCTTTTGAAGCGCCTACGTGTGCCGAAGTGTCGCTATCCGACGTCGGGATCGCTAGTCGACAAAAGTTCTCACTTTGCTGCTTCATTGCAGCGACAAATTCGCGATAAATCTCGTCATCCTCCTCCTCCGTCAGCTCCACAGCAACAGCGGAAGCGACCACCGGCACTAGACTATTGCAACCGCTCGGCCCTTCCCTTCGTTCCAGTGCTTTGGCGCGCGTAAAATCAAACCCTCCATCGAGAGCGTCCTCCACCTCGCCAGTCGCTTTCATCGCACTGGCCGGGGTTTCCAGCTCTAGCGCGGCCGTATCGGGAATGCCAAATCGCCGCTCAATGCCAAACCGTTCCGCTGCATCAGCCGCCGCCAGGACGTCCAGCTTTAGGCCGGCACCTTTTCCTGCTACCGGATTCGCATTAACGTCCTGCTCGCCAGCGATGGTTGGCGTTGTGCCCGAGGCGGTCATCGCCACCGAAGGACTGGCCGACTCGTCCACCGTATCACTGTCCACGGACATCGGTGAGGCGGGAAAGTTTTCCACCCCGGTCGCAATGTCGAACTCCGATTCCAGTATTCGGCGCCGGTTCCGCGCCCGGTCCGAGTCCAGGTTCAAGTACATCGTGCGCTTCTGGTTCGGATCCCGTCCGCCCGTGCCATCCCAAACCGCCTCGTCCGTAAGCAGATTGTACTCTTGGCTCATAATCTTCCTGCGATTCTTCTGCAGCTCGCTCAGCTCTCGCCCCGGCACCGGTTGACCACCCGGTGCCACTTCCTCTTCCCTGCTGGTGTAATCGCTTATAAGAATGCGTTCCCGATTCTTCCGCCGCTCGGCAAGCCGATTACAGTTCTCATCCATCGTGCCGGGCTCGTCCGGTGGAGTGATTTCAAACTCTTGCGATAGGATTTTAAGCTTGTTGCGCTGTGCCTCCGTCAGCTTGCGCAGTCCCGCACTCGCAGTGGCCACGACCAGCTGCTCCACGTTGGCGTTTGCGTGATCCTCGTTCAGAAAGTCGCCCACCGTCGATCCCAACACCTTCGCCCGATTCCGTTCCCCTTCGCTGACCGTTGGAACGTTCGAATTGAAGCGATCACTGTCGAGCACGGCCGGCGGCGACTCCACCGTTGGTACGATCGGTCCCTCCACGAGCGTGCAGTCGAGATCTTCCGCACCGGACGTGGAAAGATCGCCCTTCCCGGCGGAACCGTAGCTGCTCGTACTGTCCGCCCCGTACGGCGACGAGTCCACACTGCACGCAGGTGACTTTTGTGCATCCTCGTAGATGGAAACGCTCGTCACGTTGCTCGCACGGCTCTCGCGACAACTCTCAAACGGAGCTTCCTCACTCACCGTCCCGTCCGTCCCGTCCACCGTCACCGTAACCACCGGCACAATGCTCAGCTCGCCGGACGCGGCCTGCAGCGCCTCCAGCTTCTCATCCATCAGCGTGTTCAATGCCGTGTACTTCTTCACCCGATCGGTAAGCTTCAAATTTTCCCCTAACAGCTGCCGATTTTCCTGCTCGATGCGGGCCTGCTCGAGCGCCAGCTCCTCCTGCAGCTCCGCCCGCTTCGCCATCAGCTTGCTCTCCCGGATCTCGTTCAGGTGGTCGAGCAGGTCGGCCATCTGCTTCTGCTTGCGGCGCTTCTGCTCCTGCGCTTCCGTTTCCTGCTCTACCCGCCACGCGTCCATGTAGGTGCGGAAGTTTTCCTCCACCAGGCGGTAGAACTCGACCTGCTCGCTCTGCTTCGTTTCGTACAGCTCGCGCACGGACACGGCGGGGCCGCAGAGCTGGCGCGCCTTGGCGACGTAGCGCAACCATTGCGTGCGCATCGTCTGGATTTCCGCGAACGAAAGGCACACGGTCAGCTCGGGATGGCGCAGGGTGAAGAGAGGGTGCTTTAGAAAAAGAAACAAATAAATATCAATATAAAAAATGAAGCTATCGTTCACATTTCAGTCTCTTACCAACGGTCGAAACGCTCGCAGCAGCATCACGTACTTTCCGCACAGCAAAATGTCCTCATCGTAGCCCTTCAGAAATCCCGGCACACTCTTCCGCCTGATAAAGTACGCCTTATCGAAGAAATGCTTCGTGTTCGATCGATAGTGATCCACAAAAAACACAAACAGCTCCCCGGAAGGATCGTGCAGCTGGCCCTGGAACAGCCACCGCTGAAAGATCGCAAAATACTCCAAACAGCACCGCCGCAGCGTCGACAGCAGGAACACGCTCACGCTGGGCTGCGTCACCTGTATCAGCTCCCGGTACAGATGATCGAGCAGCATCGAACCGGTCGGAAACTCGCGATCGCTCTCATTGCCCGGATGCAAGCTGCACAGTTTTGCCATCGAAAGCAGCTGCTTGTTGGCCGGGGAAAGTATTTGCAGCAGCTGCAGTATCGATTCCCCGGCGTAGCTGTTTACGAGCACGCGGTAGCAGCACAGAAAGTTTTCCACACTCTCACAAAACGCCCTAAACACAAACCCTTCCATGATGAGCTCGAGCGTGTACGGGTTTTTGCGGGTCATCATGAGCAGCCGTCGGAAGCAGGTGCCGATTTCGAGCGCTTGATCCACAAACGATTGTATCGATTCGATGCGCACGTCCTCGATCGTAATGTTGGGAAGGGCGCGGAAGCGATTGCGCTCGTCAAAATGGAACAGGCTGGAGCTTACACCGGCTAAAAAAAGGAACAAAAATGCATTATTAAATAAACTCTTCCTAATTAAAAATTATTTAAAAGGTAACTTACTGATAAGAAATTTAATGTCGCGTATGAAATTGGCCCGCGAAACGACTTTCTTCTCCGAAAGTGCATGCCCCATCGCGCTTTCCTGCACCGCGGTGAACCGAAACAGTGCCCCGGCACACTCGGACGCGAACGGTTTCTCTTCCGGCACATACTGCCGTCCGAGGTTTTCCCAATTCATACCAAATATGAGCGATTCTTCCGTCGGTTCCGCTGCCTTTCCCGCAGGTACTATCTCAAAGTTTGTGACAAGCTCGTACGGCGGTTCACCGTTGGTCGTTTGCCGAACCGCTCGCAGCAGATTGTACCGAAACGGACCCTGGTAATGGTTCAAGCTTGCCATTTTGTCACTAAAATAGGAACAATCGGCCGCCAGCGGATCGTTCCGCGCCGATTCGTTGGCAAGTATGTGGGCAATGTTGGCGGTGAAGACACCATTAGTGGCGCGGAAGAGATACGGATTCGCTTTCCGGTCGTAGCAAGCGGCCACCAGCCGGCCATCGATGTGGAAGTCCTCGGGTCGGAAGATCGGGTAGGGTCCGTAGCGTGCGGCAGGCATTTTGCTGTGCCCGAAGAACGGGTTCTAAAAGAAAAGTGGTTCAAAACTGATGCGTTTTGCCAAACAAAAGCAGTCACCCGACTCACCTCCGCCAGCACGTCACCGCGGTCGGTAGTGGAATTTTTCAGCGACAGCAAAAACAGCAACAAGGAACAGTCTGATTCGGCCAGCGGCCATTCGCCGCCGGTGTCGCGTCGGATTTGGTCTAGCAGCCGCTCGAACCGTTCGCACCGCACCATCTGATATTTGTATCGGGCCGTCATCTGCATCTCGAACTGATGGCATTCCAGCATTGCGAGCGGATCGGTTGGCGCGGGTGTAACGGGGCATTCCGATACGCTCGCCCCAGCTCTCGCTGGCGGTGCACGATGGTCCGGTTTGCCCAGCAGTATTCCAAATGCTCGTGATTTACACTTTTTCACCGTTTTGCCGTCCGCCCGCGCACCGCACTCTTGCCCAATCGCCTCGACCAGCTCGTCAACGAGCCGGTACACACTGTCGGAATGCATTTTTGCATTCAGCTTGCAGGGGGAAAATCAATAATCGAGGTCCGTCGTGTGGGCGCTGCTGGCGTTGCTGCTTTGTTGTTGTTTGGTAGCGGGACCTTGGCTTTTCTTTTTCTCTCCCTCTTTTGCAATTGCTTTGCGAGCTGCTGTCAACAATGTGGCCAGATTATTTTGGCGGTTTACGGAAGGCACATCAAAATTTTATCGGTAGTTTTCGGTAGGTTAAAACTCGAAACTTAACTCGAGTTAAAAGAAGTGTTTAGCGGGATTGGGGGGGGGGGGGGGTGCTAATGCGCAAAATGAAAGTTCCATATCACGAGAATATGTATCCTTTATCTAGGATTGGATTAGATTTGATTCAGCGGTTACACAAATGAAAGTCTTTCCGAAATGTCGATCTGAAAATTGTACTAGGAATTCAAGCCAAAGAAGGACTAAGATGCACATTTTCTATTCAATGGTGGCAAGTTCTTTTTCTCGGGGCTCCACGCGACCGGTTAGAGCCGCAGCAATTCTCCATTGAATACGATTTTATCGTACGTGCTGTCATTTGATTTTCGCTGGATTGTTCCCAAATAGCCAGCTCGTACACTGGTGGACATAAAAATAGGAACTTTTTTCTGTGACCGAAAGACATAGTTCTTGTCAGAAATATTTGGTAGCCCTGAAAAGGACTGTTTAAGTGGTTGTTGGGAGGAGGTGTTGCGGTGTTCCACAGAGCGAAAACACATTCTAACGGTCAATGTGGTGACCGTTATTTGCTATCACTTCCTGACAGCGTTTGGCCATATCGTCGATGAGCTTACGGCATTCGCTTTCGGGTATGTTTTTCCACATAACCTCGCAGCGTGTCCATAGATCATCGGCTGAACGTGCAGGCTGGTTCTTAAGCTGACGCTTGAGAGTTGACCACAGATTTTCAATCGGGTTTAGGTCAGGACTCAACGCAGGCCACGGTAGAACTTGCACATCCTGGTTTGCCAAATAACATTTAACTGTTCGCGATGTGTGCTTAGAGTCGTTATCATGCTGAAAGATGTAATGCTCTTCGTCTCCGAATTTTTGTCGGGCGTATGGCAACATCTTACGACTAAGTATTTTTCTATACCCTTCCGAGTTCAGTGTCCCGTTGATACGGAACAAAGGACCCGGGCCGTGCCAGGAGAAGCAACCCCACACCATAACGTGGCCGCCTCCGTGACTTCAGGTTTTTATCGTATTTTTCGGATGATACGCCTGATTAGGAAGGCGCCAGACGTATTTAATGCCGTCCGAACCATCCAGATTGATTCTGGACTCATCCGAAAAAATGATTTTGCTCCACCAAAAGATGGATGCAGCTAAATGTTCTTCGGCAAACCGAATGCGCGCTTCTACGTGGTGCGGCAGCAGCTTACGAACCTTCCGCGGTCTCCGGGCACAGAACCCAGCGGCGTGTAAACGGCGAGACACCGTTTTCGCCGAAACTTGCAAACCAAGCTCCTGCTTGATTTGAGCGCAAGTTTTGAAAGGATCCGCCTTGATTATCTCAACAATCTGCGCGTCAACGTCGGCCGTTGTTTTTCGCGGACGACCTGTCGATTTACCCGTAGCCTCGCTACGAATGGCGTTGTCCACAAACGTCCGCGAACGGCCGAACGCCTTGCAGATTGTCTTGATTGGCACGTTCTCACGATAAAGCCCCTGAATGTGTTTTCGCTCCTCTGGTGTGCAGTGCTTTCCGCGACCCATGATGATTTTGTGGAATTTTTCAACAGCAACCTTTCACCTTGACCACTAATGGAAGAATGAAGCTCAACACGATTTGGCTCTCCTTTTATACTGCCGCAAAACGCTGCCGGCACTCAAAACTCAGATAAGTAGCGCACCAAAAATGAGAGTATAAAAGGCAAAATTCGGCTATTGCAAATTCAGTACGCCTCGAACTGTTGGCGATGACACACCTAGTGCACGCAAAAAAAAAACACACAATTTTTTTTTTCCTATTTTTATGTCCACCAGTGTACTTTATAGCTGATTTAGCGCTGTTTAACGAAAAATCGTTCCGATGTCGTACTTTGTGGCTGATTAAGAGATAGACGGTACTTTGCGGAACTATGGAGCTTTTTAACAGGCATATGGTACTATTTGGAACTTTGCGGCTGATTAGCACTATGTGTAGGGTTCATGGTGGAACTTGAAGGCTTGTTAAGAAAGCGTACGGAACTTGGTGGAACTTTATAGCTTTTTTATCCATGACATCGGTACAAGGTGGCTCTTGTCAAAGTGTCAAAGACGGACGCCGGCAATAATCTCATTGCTGCTGCACAAGTTAGATTCGTTAATTGAAGGATGAATATTGAGTGAAGTGATTGTGAATTATCAGTAAATTGTGTAAAATTTTGTGTAATTCATCAACACAAAAGATTTAAAAATATACATATGTGTTTAAACGAAATAAATCTTGTTGTTTATTTCATCGATGACGCTTGCTTGAAAATAAGACACAAAGAAAATTAATCCCTGGCATCGTGGCATAAGGAAGCTGCTTAGGCGCTGTTTGAAAGACCCACATAGAACTTTGATGCTGCCCAAGCGCCACAGATTAAGCTTAAACGACTGGAAAATTGAATATCCATAGAAAAAAAATGAAAGCTCCACAGCTTCATTGGTTTGATCAATAGATGGCGTATTACAACTCATCATTCCCAAATAACCAGCTCGTACTTTATAGCTGATTTAGGGCTGTTTAACGAAAAATCGTTCCGATGTCGTACTTTGTGGCTGATTAAGAGATAGACGGTACTTTGCGGAACTATGGAGCTTTTTAACAGGCACATGGTACTCTTTGGAACTTTACGGCTGATTAGCACTATGTGTAGGGTTCATGGTGGAACTTGAAGGCTTGTTAAGAAAGCGTACCGAACTTGGTGGAACTGTATAACTTTTTAATGCATGACATCGGTACGAGATGGCTCTTGTCAAAGTGTCAAAGACGGACGCCGGCAATAATCTCATTGCTGCTGCACAAGTTAGATTCGTTTATTGAAGAATGAATATTGAGTGAAGTGATTGTGAATTATCAGTAAATTGTGTAAAATTTTGTGTAATACATCAATACAAAAGATTTAAAAATATACATATGTGTTTAAGCGAAACAAATCTTGTTGTTTATTTCATCGATGACGCTTGCTTGAAAATTAAACACAAAGAAAAATAATCCCTGGCATCGTGGCATAAGGAAGCTGCTTAGGCGCTGTTTGAAAGACCCACATAGAACTTTGATGCTGTTTATCTACTGCAAAAGGCGAATTAGAGCAGCGATCTTTAGCGTGCCAAAATGAGCTGTTTAAGCAATTCTGGCTATTTGGGTTATATTGCTATCCTGTTCTTGCAATGTGTTTCGACAAGTTTCATCTTATCATGACCTATATAGCCTTATAACTTTCTGAGCAAAAATCTATGTGAATGGTCGTGTGGTCAGATACGTGGGTATCAACACCAACGACCATAACTCAATTCTCACTTGCTTCAGTACTGGTGGTTTCCGTTGGAGTTTAGTAATTAAACAATTGTATCGCCGTTCTAGTTCTAGCGATGCATAACTTCAATGCGAAACCATACAACAGTACAGAGGAAATGAGAAAGCTCTCCTCCAAGCGATGAAGCTCAACTGGTTGGGGTATCCCACCAACAGAGAGCGCCACCAGCTTTTTTGCTATTTTTAGAATGAATGAGTCGTTTGCCGTCTGCTAAACGAAGTCTTTCTATATTCCGTTTAGGTAGAGAACTTGAGTCGTTTAGAAGCCGTTTAGTGGTCGTTTAGTGGATTTGTGGCACTTGGGATACGCACCCGTTCATCCATATTCTCACTTGTTTTGGAAAATACGCAATACCCACAATAACCGACCAAATCCTTATATTTACCATGCGTAGATTCGTCCAACTGCGCCATTGTCGTGATCTGGCCAAGCAACCATCCTTTAAAGCAACCTTTCGGATTCAAGAAATTAAGGAACACACGGTGTCATGCTCTTCCGTTGATTAATCCAACACGACTGACGTTTATTCGCATTTCCTGTCATCTCGAATGATCTTTCACGCTCGTCCTATCTCTCTCTATCTATCACTTCCTTGTCTATCCTAAACCCTACAGTAACAAATGAGGTTAGCGATCCTTGAAACAGCATCAGCGCCACAAATTAAGCTTAAACAACTGAAAAATCATATATCTGTGATTTTCGGTAGGATAAATGGAAAATCGGTGGTTTTAAGGCGGTCATCAGTGACTCGGTAGGCATGTAAAAAATCGGTAGGAATACGGATAAATCGGTATTTCTGGTCACTCTGCTTTTGCATTTGCTGCTGTCCAACGGTTGTCAAATCGGGATGTTTATAGCGCCGGGTTGAGAGTGTCCGGTGTGCGAAATTCGAACAAGGGAGGGTTCGTTTCGAAAGTGTGAATTAAAAATTCAAATTCTAGACCGTTACCCGTTATGTGCGACCACGTGTTGAATGGAGCTGAAGAAAATCGAAATTAAATGCTTTATTTTTACTCTATTTATTATAGCCGTTTTAAAAGCAATTGGATTCTGTTGAAATTGTTAGAAAGGTCTACATGGTAAAATACAAGTTAAAAAAATTATTCTTCATGTCATTCAATTATGTTTTCTGTTTTAATAAATAAGGTTTAGTAATATTACACATATTAAATGAAATTTATCAGTAGTTTAATAAAGTTTAAACTGTTTGAGTGACTTAGAGATAACCCAAAGAAGGATAGTCAATCCTGCATGGTTGAGCCATGGTTGAAACGAGGCTTGAACACATGACGGACCTGTTGTTACACAATATATTAAAAAATAAAAATAAAAAAAGGCTTACCTTTGCTTATCCATTAATGAATAGCTGCTCTTTTTTTTTATTTTTTATGAACAATTTATTTTTAAATTATGAACAATTTTCCCATTTTGGATCAAACGCCTCAGCATTATGTAAGCTTTGGCCCAAAAATCCACCATTAAATGTACAAAACAAATTTAATCATTTAAAACACAACCATATAATTTCCATTGTAAGCTACAGCAGCGGAGTAAGTGCAGCTGTTTTAATTTAATTTGCTACCTTATATTAATTAAATGACAAAATTAAATTTGTCCTTCACACAAATCAACACCTCCACCCCACCCGGACGACGCACACAACCAGGTGCAAACAACCTTCCCGTTGGTTGGTTGGTTGGTTGGCTGGTGCAACGTAGCCAAAGCTGGTTCGACTGACCGACCGACCGGTGGCCGAGTGCCGATAGGCTAGGATAATTTTATTAACATCCACCGTTTGGCAACGTATGGCTTCGATTGCGCAAAATTGCTTCGGCATTGCAGCAGTAACGCGAGCCGAAGGCCGCCACCGCCTGTCACTGCGTCGCATGGGTGTCTTCTGCAGAAAAAGGAACGCATACACACATACACAGATACACACAATAATGCGATCACATCGTGCTGACGCCAAGCCCACCGACAACTTAAGAACTTTGAGGAAGCATGGATGGGGAGTGGAGGTCCATAAATTGTCCAGCCAGAGCGCCCCTTGGACCTCTAGGACCTGACTTTCTGTGCAGTGTGTGTTTTGCGGAAGTGTCCGGATTGTCCACCACCCCCTTCCCCTCCCCTCTGGAGGTCAGCTTGCCATTGCGTCGGCTGCCGAATCTGCGGAGGCAGCAGCAAAGCGCAGCATTAAATGCCGCAGCGCGAACGCCCCGGACGCACCCAATATTACGCGGCAAACGCGCGGCCACGTTGCAGTGTGTGCGGCAAAAGTGGCCAAGCGTAGTTGCAGGAGGAGGGCAACACTGCAACACGATTGGGAGTGGAGAGAGAGTGGCACAGAATTACTTTGTTGGAATTCACCCGCTCGCACCCGCACCCTGGGAGGGAGAAGGTTCGATTCTCCAAGGATCTTAGCGCTCTTGGCCTAGCTCCAACTCGCTCTCTCTCTCTCTCTCTCATTTTTAAATTTATTATCCTGGTGCTCTTCCCTGGCGTTATACACACTTTCTCCCATTTTTAGAAATTTTTTCTTTGCTTACCTCCCTCTCACTCTCTCTCTCGCGCCCGCAATGACGTGCTTTCTTTGCTGATTGGAAGCACCATTTAGCTAACAATCAACAAGTTCTCCTCGGAGAGTTTAATCCCTAGCTCTCCCCGGGTCTACAACCCCCGTCCCCTAAACCCTCCCCATCAGCCCCGGTCGGCCAATGCGTCGGAGCAGTCCAGGGACTGGAGCTGTCGGGCAGTCCCCGAAATGCGCATGACGTCGACAGCAATAGCGTAGCCGGGTTGGGCGTTATTCCTTTTTTTTTGCTTTGCTCTGCTTTGCGTTCTTACGCCACACTACGCCAAACGCTTCCGCTAGCGCACCAGAATGCGCACAAACCCGATGGCGCCCAAACGTCCTAATGCCCTGGTCCAACAGAGAAAGAGAGGGAGGGGGTGGGCACCGGGCACACACACACAGACACACTAAGAGGCAAAACCTAGTTACCAGGGAGGATGTTTATTTTGCTTTTGCGTCTTTTTGCTGCAGCCTGTAACCCACAGCTGTGCTAAAAATAGGAGAAGAACTACGCAGAGCAAAGAAAAACAGAAATTCAGAAGTGCCTCTTGATCGCATGTCCGCACGAAGAGAGGTCCTTACTGGCGACTCTGTACCGCAGGCCGAAAAGGGATTGAAGATTGGAGAGCACCCGGGAAGGTGGTAGCCATCGTCCTCGTTTCGGATGGCAACAGCCAACGCAAATGCTCCGTGTTTTTTTGTCGTTTTCACACGAGCGTTTTAGCCAGCCGAAATAACTCCAGCATTACAGCTGCATTGAAGGTGACTGGGAAGCTGGATGCACACATCCTGCTTTGCTGCTGCAGCGTTTGCCAACTCCCAAGACGGATCTGGGGAGGTTCTTCCCCAGACTGCACTGACATCGGACGAGTTGGAGCTGGCGGGCTCATATTACTGAGCCGTGCGCCTGTCCCTAGCCTCAATACTTGGCGGGAGCATGGTGGCCTGTTGGCGTACGGTTGCGTCGTCTCCGTCCGGGCGCTCTGCAGTTTCCCGCAAAGTTTCCCGCAATATGGTAGCGTCAACGTCTGCCTGCAATACGCCTGCCGACTGGCGCGTATGTGTGCAGTTTTTTGGAGAGAAAAAAGCGTGCGAGAGAGTGGTGAGAGTGAAGGAGAGATGAGGGGTGAAAGGGAGGATACGAAAGGGGGAAACGGGCATCACAGTCCGATAGACCGACTATGCCACCCACCCCAGCAGCAGATATCCCACTGTACGTGTTGACGTCTTGATGGAGCACAGTTCCAACGTGGAGGGGAGTTGGACGGCGGAATAGGCCTGGGCAGGTTGGGCATGGGCATGCAGGTTGTTATGCGATGCTTCTGCAGCTGAACGGTATTGCTCGCCTCGCCCTCGGGTTCGCAAACTAATCAAATTAAGCCTACCCCGGGCTTGCCCCGTACATCATCATGACCCACTTCCACCCACCCATGAGGTCTGCACTTGATCCTGCTTGCGTGCGGGTGTGCGTTTGCTCAAGGTTAGGAGTTTTTGATTTGCGAGGAAAACGAGCCCCGGCTGCAGCGGAGACGGGACGGTTAACGGCAGCCCGTGCGTGCATGGGTGTGCTTTTGACAGGTTTTTGCTGCGGTGGGCTTTAATCGAAGTGGGAGTACCTGGGCAGGTGTTTAAAGAGAGGAATCGGACTGCTGGAAATATCTGAGAGATTATTTGAATGAAGGGCCTAAAGAAACCATTGCTGATGAAGGATATGTTAGAAATGTGATGAAAACATCATTCGTTTATGACTTAATGAGGATGTCTTGATCTTCAATATATCAGAATTGCTTTCAGTGTACATCTGGTGTTTTTGAAGATATTAACGACTAATTGCACGATGTTCTACTCCGTTCTTTTGTTCCAATAAAACCAAGATAAAATGGATCACTGTTCTGACGAGCACATTTGAATTAGTCGTCTCGGAAATAAGGACACCTTAGAGTTTCCTGATTATTTTTCAAAATTCCAATTGAACGAAGACTTTTTATAAGTTTCTTTGCATTAAAATATGAGGATGAAACTCTTAATTTCCTTCCAGTAACAAGGATTTAACTGAATTTGACGTATTATATCCTAAGAGGAACAAAAAAGGTTGGGATTTGTTTTTGGGTTCGAAGGAATTATTCAAACTGTCAACTTCATCCTCAATTCTACCCCTCTAGTTCATTGGATGCTCTTATCCACACTTATGTGCTCTCTTGGAGAAAGCAGTGCCCTCTTGGAGCAAACGTTTTCCAGCACGGCTATCTCGGAGCCATTATTCTGAACATGGTGAATATCATAATCCCAAAACTGGTCCGATTCGAGCACGGGTTGAAATGTTTGAAATCAGCTCAAATTTACCTAACATCCTAAGCAGTTGTTTTTCAATTTTCGTTAAAATTGTTGGCTGTGGTGGTAAGCTTTTACATTTTCCGTATGTTGTTGCTTCTATCTGCCGACTAGTAGGTTCCTGTCATAGGTACATCGTTGCACATGATCTTTTACGGACCGTTTAACATCTTTAACCCAATTCTGAGTGTCGGTGTCCTTTTAAGGCCATATTACATTACAGGAATAATTCCGGAATTTATTTGTCGCTGACCTCATTTGACAGAAAACTCCGCTCGGCAAGTGTAATAACACTCGGGATAGTGAAACGGAAATGTATGTGAAACATGTCTTACTCTTTGAAATAACAGTTTTGTTTAAAAGATTTTGTATTGTAACGACACTCTCTGATCTGGTTCAATTGTTTCTCACAAAAAAACTATCGTTATACACTTTGACAGTAGTATTCTCCTTCTTTAAAGAATGTACTTTGGCCAAGATCCATTCATTTTTGGCCGAGGTTAAAGCTGTAAAACGGTGTTTGACGTACCAATTCTATACCAAATTCCGCAATGTGATAGGTCCTTTAGACCGCCAGGACGACGATCTTCTTTACTTTCTTTGTATCTCTCCGTATGACCATTCGTCACATCTATCTTTATATATTGTTGTTTTATTGTTATGATCACTGGATTAAATAATATTTTTATGCAATCAATTATAATACAGGCTGTCGAATTAAAACAATCTTGCTTCGTATTCCATACAGAAAAAAAAAACTAGAAAAACTAGAAAAACAATCTTGCTTCGTATTTCATACAGAATTAAATACGTATTTTTTAATATTGTTATTTTGAACTGTCTCTACAATGGATTCACAGAAAGTATTTATTAATCGTAACATCAGGACCTATGAGGGGCCAGACACATTTTAAATTGATTCAAGTACACCATGGCAATTATGTATATTTTAAAATCGACAGGTACTAGACATGAAGAAATTCAATAAAACCATGCTGAATGTCTGTATATTGAAGCTGTCCGTAATTTGATTCGTGTGTTAAAATAAGGTAAGAAACAAAAATTTACACCACTATTTAATTATTATTCTTCCATACACGTGGATTATCTACTTTTCATCTCCATCCTCCAGAATTATTGGAACAATATTCTTCAAGATCTTCGGTATACTGAAAGCGTTATTCCAAATAACGTAGCTGTAGGATAAATTATTGCACACGAAAATGGCAATGAACTAAAAATCAATTTCTACGCCAACCATTACTAAAAACTATAAAATGCAATCACGCCCATCATTTGGTCGTGAAATACTATTCCTTTATTATGCAGGGTGCACAAATATTCCCTGAAATGTAACAGTTTCTGCTAACGCAACATAGAAATTAAATCAAAGTCCGCTCTTACGCAAACGATTACTGCAGATTGTTTAACGCGTTTTCCAACCATAATTGGGATGCAGGCCGTGATTTGCATGCCGTGCGCATCGTAACGGGCACACCCGCGTGAGAATTGTTTACATCGCAATCGGGTCCTCTAGCACGCGCAACGGAGGTGGAGGCTCGTTCATTATTCGTCCAACCCTACCGCCCAAAAAAACAACAAGCAAGAGAGAAAGAGCTACTGAACAGAAGAGAGAGAGAGAGAGAGAGCATGCGAGAGAGATCAACCACAGGAAGTGGGCAAGCTTTTCTGGACCCAAAAACAAAACCCATCGCAGTAGACGCAGAATCTCATTTCAGTACGGTTGCGAGATCCTTTTCTCGAGGGGGAACTGAGAAAGGGAAGAGTGCACCCCAACCACCCCTAGTCTGTGTGTATGTATTAGTATATGGACTGACAAAACGTCCCATGCATGAGAGTGTATATGTATGTCACAGCGTGCTGAGCGTGCCTTACCCTGGAATTTCTAAAATAAGGTTATCACGCCACCAAAGACAGGGGACAGTGGGAAAACGCTGGGAATGGAAAAGGGCGGGCATTTTGCGTCAGCAATTTGGTTTTTGCGATACTCTGGGGAGGTTCTGGTGCCGTGTGGAGCACAAAAAAACATTATTTCCCCCCCCCCCCCACACACACACACACACACAATTTGCGTGTTTGCCGAGCCCCAAACCAAACGCGCTCGAAATGAACCTGTTGCACGGCTTTTCACTGCACGGCTTGAGGTTCGTTTCCGGAGCCTGGGCGCCTCCATCGCGAGCCATATCACGCACGCACGCCATGTTGATTGGGCAATTACAATCGAGCCGCTCGTTGTTGGCCGCTCTCGATGTTGATCGATCACTGACGGGGGCCATCATCGTTTTTATGGCAGGATAGCGCAACGGGCAGACATGTGCTGCGGCCGATAACAAGCAATAACGAGCACGGGTTGATAAGGGGTTGTGCCCCTAGTGCCCGGGGAAGTGATGCACTTGCGCGAAGGCCGACAAACGGTATCGGCCAAGGTGACGGGCCGCTTGGATCTTATCATCGGAATCGGAAATGATAAGAAGGGGAAAAGGAGGAAGATAAAAACACCGCTTTTTTCGCGGCACGCGGCACAAACAGAAGCAGCACGCAAACCGGATGGAATCGCGTCCGTCTCGTTGTTGTTGACAGAGTACTGTTTATTGTCATCCGATGTCATTCGGTGGGGTGGCATTTGCTCTGTGTACCGTGCGTTCATCTCATATGGCAACCGCCTCATGGCCAACTGCTCCGTGCTGAGTGCAGCTTCACACCTGCTCCAACGGGCTGCCGCCCAGCAGTGGGAGCCGACAGGAGAAACATAAATCATCTGCCCAGAAATGGAATGGACAATAAAATTATCAACCCTCTCAAAACCCTCCCCAATCACCCCCCCCCCCTCCCATTCCAACAAGCACACGTGCACTGCATCTTCAGCAATGAAACGTGCGTCCACCTGTTCCGACACACGAAAAAAAAATGCGGGACGGGGGAAAACAACAACACAGCAACGAACAGACGCGCCGTGAACGCGTGTTTGTGTAGGCGTTGGCGCCCGATTTACTTGGTTTGCCGCGTCAAAAATCGCTTTTGATGAAAGCCTCTCTCTCTCTCACACGCTCTTTCACTCTCTCGCTCTCACGCCGTATTTGTCGCCCCGGTTCCGGTTTCATCCCTTCGGCCAATAAGCACCGCAATGGTAGTGTGCGTGCGAGCGGACGGACGGATTTTTCGCATTGCAGGTGCTGCTGCGCCAATCGGAGCGCCCGGTTCGGTTCCACCAACACACCGGCACGCAACACGGTTGCGGACGACAGCAGCAGCAGCAGCAGGTTGAAACAGCAGCGCCGGTCGGCGTTCTGTCGCAAGCGCGCGCGTCCGCACCGAAGTTCGAAACTCGCGCGGCGCGACTAGGGTCGGTACCGATCCCGGCAACGGCCAACAGCAAGGCGGTGCTGCTGCGTTGCCGTGTATGGAGAGCTCTGCGAAATAACTGTGAGAGCGGTTCGCTCTCGCGCGTCCACTACTGGCTCTCTCTCTCTCTCCCTCATTGCTGTTTTAGTGTAAGCTGCTACACGCGCGTGCTTCTGCTCTGCCTTGGTTGTAACAATTACTAGCAAACTAGAGCGGGTTGGAATGAGTAGGGGAGCTCAAAAGCGCCTTCGCTTCCTCGCAGTTTGCCGTTTAATCGTTAGGGTAATGAGCCAACAACGGCAACAGCAACAACAACAATAAGAGTAACTCGATAATTTCTCACCCTCTTATCACAAACCGTCAACCGTCTCCCCTTTTTCATTCCATTCACTCCATTCTCTTCCTCCACGCACTTTGCATAGGACGCTTCCTAATGCTGCAAGAAATTGTGTCGCCAAACGGACCACAAAGCGAAAGGATGACTAAGCGCTACGGAAGCTACGCTCTTAGTAGCCGGAGCGTCGCTTCTCCGTTTACAATGCATCGTTCAGCTCTTCTGCCGCTCGCGCGTTTCGCTTGCGTTTCAGCGTGCGAAGATGCTGCAAGATGAGACATGATGTCGCGCAAAACGGCAAAAGCTTTGCTTCCCCTCCCCACGGGTTCACAGTTCCAACTCGGGTGGCGTACGAGTTGCGGCAAAGCTAATAAAAAAGCGGCCCATAAATTGCGACATTTTACTAGGCAGGATAAAGCGGTTAGCGTCTAAGCAGCTCCCAGCGCTGCGATGTCGCTTCTGAGAGGCGGGCCTCTCGCACTTAGGACGCTGATAGTGTACGCCAAAGGCCTTGAAGTATCTGGTACGCGTGGTATGGCTCCGTTCGTGCTGAGATAGAGCCCTATGGATTATGGATATTTATTACAAATGAGATGTGTTGGACTAGTTCTACGTAAATTCATAATAGTTTTAATTAACACTTTATTGAAATCTTCACCAGAGCAATATTATAAAGATTAGAAGTGCACTACTTTTTTCTAAATCATGATTATGAACAACCTACAAGTCATTTAAAACTCAAATACGGCTAAAAAAAACCTCCATACAAGTTCCATTCTCCTTTATTATCACTCAAACGCACAGGAAGCACAGATAATGATCGCTTACCAATCAGCCCGACCCCTCGGGGACACAATCCTCCAGTGCCATATTTCATCCCGCTCCACGCAAACCTGGCCCGGGTAGTCCACCAAGGGCCTCCACCACCTGCCCATAAATATTAACATCATCCCCGCAATAGACGCCCGGTCGGATCAGTTCGGTTCAATTATGCTTTTGAAGAAAACGATCGAAAAAATAACAACCACAATAAAGATAACAGCAATTATGGTTGCGAACCCGCGCCCCTTGCCGAAATATTTCCCATTACGTGAGGGTGTATTGTTTTTTTTTGTCCTCTTCAATTTCGTCCTTTGCTTCCCAAAAAGCCTGGCTGATGAATATAATTATAAAAATGTGGGATGGCATTTTGGTTGGGCTTTTTACATTTTTGTTTCATTTTTCTGCTTGGCACGTGTAACATTTGGGCCATTTTTGTTTTATTTTTACTTCACTGTTACCTGATTTTCCATTTGCGTGAAATAAACGGACAAAGTGATTCCATGGCAAAACGGGAAGTAATGTCGACGCATTTTCGCCGAAAATCGCGCTACGAAAAGTGCGATTTTCAATTAACTTGTCAGTTTAATTGAAAAGTGAACGACAGGATAGAGCAATGCAGCTCGTCGCTTATCGACGGAGCAACGAGAAGTGCATCGTTTTTGTTTGTTTTTATTTAAAAAAAATGCTGATAAGTACATTAATCTCTTACTCACGGGCAAAAGAGATAGGCAAACGGTTGATAAAAGAAAACGAATGGGAAGCGGTGATATGAGCCTCACGCAATACCGATACGGTTTGAACGGTCTATGGAGGTCAATAAAGTGCTAGTTACCAATGATACTGATTCGAGAAATGTTATTTCTTAAGTGGACAGTCAATAAAAAAAGATACGTTGAAATAACAATTGTACTTTGGTATATATATTTTTAATACTTGATTAGAGTAGCTCTAGTGTCTGAAGCAACAATTGATATGAAATATAAGAAATATTTTTCCCACACTTGGATTAAAGTAATCCAAAGCTGGAAATGCGTACAAAAGTCAATGGTTAATGACACAAAATACAATAGAATTAAAAAAAAACAATACGAGTGGGTAAAGAAAAATAAACAACTATTAGTTCTCGAACCAGTAAACAAAAAAGGTAAACCTAAAAGTATAATAACCAAATATTTAAAAAATTTAACAGTTTTTTCAAAAAGCTTTTGTAATGGGATAAATTATAGTATAGCTTATCTACTTTGTTATATTAAATGTAACACTCTTTAACAACAGTAATTGAATCCATTACTGCTGTAATTTAGAAATATGTAAATACTTATCTATTTTTAATATTATTATTCATGAATTTAACACTCTCTAACGACAGTCATTCAACTCATTACTACCCGGGTGTACAAAACCTAAATGACTTGAAACTTTATATTACACTAGGATTTTTCCAAAACGGAAAGGAATATTTTTTAAAGATTTTGTCATTCCTGACGTAAGAATATTCAATTTAAAATTCTACTTATAATAAAGAGATATTATTGGCTTCAGAATCACTGAGTGTGGAGTTGCCGTATGCACATCTTCGTTTAGTTGTGGTTGGATTAGCTTTGATCAAATGATTTATTCCGTCAGACTTAACTTCCAATGATATAGATATAATTTTTTGATGACACATGATTTTGCAAGCCGTCATCCACATCAAAATCATCAACAACGAGATACGAGTTCTTCTTATAAAAATAAAAAGTATAAACGGTTTCACTAGTTTGTTGAGATCTAGATATCAGGCAAGATATCTCTTTTTACACTTGTCTTGTAACGTTTTGTCACAAATTTGAGCAATAATGAAACCTTTAGTAAAGAAAAAATTGAGAACTCTAACTATTCGAGAATTTTGGCACTCAATTAATCTTGGATTTTCTACACTTCAAACACAACGAAAACATCGAAAAATGACAAATTAAGTAATTCTGACTCAAAAATCACTTTAAAATTATCAGCTTGTATCATTTGTCTGTACGCGAAACAGTTCAGTTTTTTTTCGTTTAGCATTAGTTAGTTTATAAATTTGGGTATGAAATTTCATACGCTGAGCACTAATAAGTAAAAGAAAAAAATCCAAAAATAAAATCGAATGATAAAATAGTAGATTTTTCTAAAAAACGTATCTTGAATATCGAATAATGTGAAAAGTTTAATCTGAAACTTCACAACTTTAATCAACAGAAAACATCAACGAATTGGAAAACAAAGCCAAAATCAATACATCAAACAGTATTAACAAGATTAGCTAAACTTTTAATTAAAATAAAACGAAAACATTAATCATTTCACAGCGAACAGAGTGTGAAGAAAAAGTAACAAACGGTCTAAATGCCGTTTTGCGAATCCAATCAGAAACAGTGTGGCACTTCAAAGCCCTTTGCGCGTCGATTCGCTCACTGTATTATTAATTGTTGCATCAAACAGGCACGTAGAACCGTTACGCGCTTATCAACACGCCAATCTATCGCTTTTACACTCACAAACAGAAAAGAAAAAGTGAAGAAAACACAATTCCAGTCGAAGAGATTACAAAAACCACTTTTACCCTCCAGCGCGGAACGGGAGTGAAAAAAAATCTCATTACATGTGTAATAATTCTTCATAAGCGGAGCCGTTTTAACTAATTCAATGTAAATCAGTGCCACAATTCTTGGCTCGGTGTCATTTTTTTTTGTTTTCGGCTTCCTACCTCACACAGCACACTTACGTCAGCGGGGTTTTGTGTCAGGCTCGTGGTGGGGACAAAACCTGACTCACGGACGCGGCCCATTATCACCATTAGCTAATTGATTGCAGGCTCGACATCGAGCATGGGATGGTAGCGAGTAACGGCAACGGGGAAGGTGTTCGCTATCGAAGCGTCACAATCCAACCTGACACCTGATCTGTATCTGATGGTAAATGGCGGAGGTTGGCGGCATGGGTGGTGACACCGGTTTAAGTACATTCGCGAGGGCCAATTTGAACTGGGCGCGTGATTTTACCATTCATTTGAATTATCACTAATTTTCGCATTAAGCGACACTGTTATTTTTGTGTTATTAAGTTCGCATTAGAGCTTTTTTTTTGTTTGACGGATTTCAATAGGTACTGATGAGTGTTTTTATATTTATTTTGTCTTTTCTAAAGTAGCCATAATGATGTGACACACCTTCCTTCTACAAAAAAAAAAATGGAACCCTGCACCCACATTACCTTATCACGGTCATCAGGTCCTCTACCCTTACAGAACGACCCGCCCGGTGCGTGCCTGACCCAAAATTTGCAGTAACGTTAGCGTTTGAATGATGGTTTGCGCACTGGTCAGGGGAAAGAGGAAGGACCTCTCTCTCTCTCTAGGGTGGAAATGCGATGACCATGAACAACACATTGCTACTGCATCCAACCGTACAGAAGAGTCGGAGAGAATGGTAGCCTTTTTTTGTTTTAGGAAGTGGAAACACGTGAAACTGTCGCAATCTGACAGGCGTTCGCGCAAACACACACAGCACGCAAACGGTCCTTAGAGTGCGAATAGACAATCTCACCCATCCAAAAAACAAATCGAGGCAAAAACACCTAAATACGAACGCTATTATGATCGAGAGGAGAAGAAAAAAACTGAACCAACCTGGCAAAACAGGTAGGATGGGGGAGGGAAATAAATAACAAGGTACAACACGTGAGTGCGTTTCGTTGCGCGACGCTACTGCAGAGCGTCCCGTTCCGGGTGGGCAGCAATGACCGGTCTGCTGCTGCTACTGCTGCTGTCCATAAAAGGCCTTCTCTCTTTCTCTTTCTGTGCATTTGAATGGTGCACAACTGCACAATTCGCCCGCAATAAAGCAAATGGGAAAACTCATCCGAAACCGAAATACAACTGCGCCACACACTAATGCGCTGGTTATTAGCGCCCGGAGTGAAAGCTTTTAGGACACACACACACCCACCCACCCAATGGAAAGGACGGGAGAATAAGCGACGAAGGATAAAACTCCTCGGAACGGGTCGCCTGGTTGGAGCATAAATTATGATGGGTACTACTACTGTGAGCGTTTAGTCGCTCCTAACTGGATAAGGTTATGGCTGGACAGGGGGCTAGTTGGAAACAGTGGATGGAGGCGCCCAACGGCAGAGACAACGAACCCGCAACGGGAGAGTGTGAGAGCGACCCGAACACGACACTCCGCTGTGTGTCTGTGTGGACGAGCCCCAAAAAGCGC
Organism: Anopheles merus; assembly: GCF_017562075.2. Lineage (NCBI taxonomy): Eukaryota > Metazoa > Arthropoda > Insecta > Diptera > Culicidae > Anopheles > Anopheles merus. The sequence continues at coordinate 12,676,211 of NC_054085.1, forward strand.
GTTGTTTTATCGAATATGTAAAGAAGGAAGCGAACTTTTGTGTGCATTGCGACATTTCTGCGCAGTAATACGAACCGACCTCGTTGCGGGGGAGAACGTAACGCCGTAACGCTGCTGGACGGGCTATGATCGTACGCACACACACGCAGCGCGACGCAGGAGAGCGTGTCCTTCGAGCGGGCCTATCCAGAGGGAGCCACCAGCAACCACCGTGAGCAACAGCAGACGCTCGCTCTGTCTCTCGCACTTATTAGTGTAGTTTTCCCACACAAGTAGGGAGACAAGTAGTATCCTGTGCTATCACTGTATGGGTGAGGTACGATACCATCCTGCAGTGAAAACTGCGGCGTTCTTTCGTTCGTCTTCGGAGTTGAGGAGTTGAAAAAGGGTCGCAGGATCATGTGAGGATGTGGAGGGGGGTAGAAGCAACCGCGTATTGCCATGGTAGCAAATCGTTCGTTTCTCACATGCACACACCTTCAAAGCGCGATGATTTTTTTCCCACAGACACACACACACACACATATACAGTGACCTGCACCTTGATCGCTCGAATATATTTCCGGCCCCTGTCTCGGTGCTTAAGATCTGTGCTGCTGAGGTGAGCGACCAGTCCGAGAGCAGTTGAATCCGAGTCGTCGTGGAAAACGGTTCTGAGTGTTGCGAGCACAAAAGCCAAACCCCTTTCTGACCATCAAGGTGACAGCGAAGTTTCGCAAACATCAACAACACACCGTGTGGCTTGGTCGTGTGAGTGTTGTTTCTGTAGATAACAAGTCCGCGATCCTGTGATAATGTTGCGATCTGTTTGCCGCTGCTGTTGGTGCTGTGGAACATTTTGATGGAAATTTTTTAGGGGAAAATTTGCGCAAAGTTTTTAAGTAATTTTGATCATATTTTTTCTTGAAAATTCTTGTTTTTCGTATTTATATAAAAGAATTAATGAGACAACATCTTGGAAAATTATGCATTTCTAAAGAATTGTCATGAAAACACGCACATCAACACCAGCGGCAAACAAATGAAAAATTAGAAAAAAATAATAATAAAAAATGTGTGTTAATATAGTTTTCTCATAATTCCCTTTTCCATCTAATTTACTCCAAAAACTTCTAGTTATTATCAACTAGGTGATCGTTCGAGGAAAAATCTTCCCCCCTTTACTACGCGAAAATCACCCGCACGCGCGTCTGTGTGTGTTGCGTAGCTTTTTCCCGGTCGGTGGCATTTGTGGTGCGGTGTTTTTTGTAACCCCGTAAAGTGTATCCCTGTGTGTGTGTTAGTGCATATACAGTGCGTGCGAAAATTGCATCAGTGTGTGTGTGTGCGTAACGCGTCGCCAGCGCAAAAGTAAGATCCGTCGTTCGTGGTAAGAGAGTGAGAGAGAAAGAGAAGAAAAAACATCGCAAGCGAAGAAACGAACCCATCGGCATCGATACGCAAACACCGCATCACGGTGCACTGAGCGAGAGAGCGAGCGCGAAAGAACGAGAGCGAACAGTTCTCGTTGCGTGTGCGCGCACCTCCTACCCCGTATCTGTGTGTTCGCGAGAAGGCGAGAGAGAGAGCGCAGCTGAGCGGCCGCATTAAGGGCAGAGAGCGTGCGAGAGCGATAACGTGCGCGCGCGCCTGTGTGTGTGTGTGTCCCGCAGTTCGACAGTGAAGCAGCACCGGACCGTCAGTTCACTCTGAGCAGGCAGCGGAAGCAGCAGCAGCAGCAGTAAATCGTAAGCCGCAGTAGTTAGCAGTTGTCGCCCGAGAGTGTTCGCAGAGCCCAGCAGAGCGTCACCCGAGAAAGCAGCAGCAGCAGCAGCAGTAGCCAGTGTGCAAAAAGCAGCGAAACCACACACTACCACTCCACCACTCCAAGCACCAAACACTCTTAGCAGCAAAAGATGGTAACTATTGAACAGGCACAGTGTGCGGAAGCCATTAACCCCCCTGTTTTTGGGCCGTTTTGCAGCGCGCAATCACTTCTTCCCTTTTTCAATTTCGATTTTTTTTTTGTTCGTTCTGTTCCGGTTGAATGGCCACCTCGTGTATTTTGTGTGGTGTGCCCCGTTTGCCAGCAGCCGCGGCGGGGGCCATTGAAAGGCGAGGCTTTTTCGCACGGTGTATTGTTTCACGTTCATCGGAATATCTTATCAGTGCGTGTCTCCGTTGTCGTCGTCGTCGTCGTCTTCGTCCACCTGGCGTGCGTGCGTGCGTGTATGTGCAGAAATGTAGTGATATTATACGGTTCTCTTGTCTTCTCTCATACCCGCAATGGCGGCGGCGTCCGGTCGGTCCACCGTTGGCAATCGAATCCGCCTCACAATATACATGCCGGATGTGTGGTGCGAATGGAGGAATTTTTTTTATTGCTCGCGAACAAGCAAATGGCGCTAAGTGATTGTCAAGCTGAAGGGAGGTGAGAAGGGGAAGAAGGACAGGAGGCAGTGAACATTCACCTAGCACAGCGGGGGGATTGCGCCTACTGTGTGCTACCGCTACCACCCCTGGATGATGAGATGAGATAGTGTGCAGTGTGTGCGTGCGTGCGCGCGTGTGTTTGTGAGCTGATCAAAGTGTGCATGAAAACGTACTAAGGAGTTGGCTTCAAGTTTGCAAAAGATTGGTGGCCGCCGACTCCCTGAATTTGCCTCTTCAAGAGGGACTATAGGAGAAACAGAGAGAGAGAGAGAGAGAGAGAGAGAGAGAGAGAGAGAAAGAAATATGGAAAAGGTTCTTCTATCACTCGGAAAACAGGGGGAAATAAAGATGACCTGCCTCGGAGCATTAGAAACAATAGAAGGTCTCCCCAATCATTGGACTCTTTGACCATTAAGTGAAAAATGGGAAAGGTGAAATTGTTAGTAGAGGTAGCAGGGTGAAGCCCCCCCTCCCCAGTAAGCCCAAAAGATGGCTCGCGACCGAACCTCCTGGAAATGGAATCCGGGTCGGCCATATCTCTCTGTACCCGTGCAGTGTATATGTGTCTGTATGTGTGCCCTGTGCCTGTGTATGTGGCAATGCTGTGTGCTGCGCTACCGTGTAGTGTGGTGACGTTTACCCTCCTCTCCCCTTTTACAATCACACACACACACACACATGCTCACCGGTTGCTGTATAGGGTTGAAGATGTAGGGGACTAAAAGATTGTCATCACACACACACACAGCCATGCTACGGGGTTGTGGGGGATCTAGATAGGTAAAGGGAGGGGGGGGGGTAGAGTTAAGAAGCAAAAACTCTGTCACCAAAGAGTGTGTGAATCACAGTTTGCACGCCTCCCTCCCCTTTCTTCCCTGTCTGCAGCCATTCCCTTTTTTATGTGTGCGAATTTCTAACCTCACTTTTTGTGTCGATGTGTGCACAATTCCACTCACAAAATCATCCCCCGTTTGTGCGTGTGTGTGTGTGTGTGCTTCTGAGTCAAACGAACGCGCTCTCGCTCCCTTCCATTCTCCCCACTCCTCTCTCTCTTTCTCTCTCACCGTCATGTTGGGTTTATACTGCTTGGTTCGGTGGTTCTTGTTAATTATAACCTCCAAAATGTGTGATTCGCGCAGGAACGGGAGTGTGTGTGTACCGAGGGCGGCGGCAGCACATTCGGATTGAGGGAAGAATTGATTTTTATTGTTCTTTCCGTTGTAGGCGGATGGTGAATCGGAAGAGAAGTCTTCCCACATTCCTGTAGTGTTACTTTTTCAGCGTTTGCGGCAACGGGGAAAATACATGTTTTTTTTTCTGGTGGACTGATTGTAAAAAGTATCTAATGAGGGGAAGAGAGAGAGAGAGAGAGGCAAATGGCTTTGTAAAACGATGAAGTTCTCTGCTTCACTGGGGCCGTTTTTTTTCCTCGTTGCTTCTCACGAACACCACGTCGTCGTCCCTTCAAACATCTCTCGTTCTCTCTCTCCCTTGGTGCGCGCCCCCCCCATATGTGTGTGTGTGTGTGCGCACACCAACTTTGAAAGGTTTCTTCTCTCCGGGGCGCACACACAACACCGCCTAACATTGATCCCGTTGCGACATTGAAGTGCTGCTGCTACTGCGAGAAAACACGCAACTTGTGTAAAACACGAGAGCGAGAGAGCGATACAGAGAGAGAGAGAGAGAACGTTCCCGGCGGAGTGCGAGAAGGATTCGCGCGCGCGGCAAATTGCCCTCCCTCGCTCAGCGAAACCGAGTTTTACCGCATTGCGGGTTTTTTCTCAGCGGGTCTCCCCTATTTTCCCAACATGCGCCGCGCTCTCATCATCTTCATCGTTCCGTTGTGCCCTGTGGTGTGGTGTCTCTCGAGGTCCATGTGTCGGCTGAGGCTGGTAGAGGGGTGCCGTGCTGGTTGGCGGCGAGCAGCGAACGAGGAACGATTGTGATCCGGCCTCTGAGCCGCGCGTTTGCTCAATTGATCATCATCTTGTTGATTAAAATGGAAAAAGGAAAATAGCAGCAGTAGCAACCGCATGCCTTGGAAGAGGAAGGAAGGGTGGGAACGGGTTTCTTCTTTTTATTTGTAAAACCGTTGCGAAAATGTTACTCATTCCGCACACACACACACACATACCCGTTGCGGTGCAGTTTTGCTTCCGGGAACTGCTTCTTTATCGCCGGTCGTCGCCGTCTTGGAGTTTTGGCAAATAGTTTTCCGTGCTGGCGGGGGGATTGAGGGTGGTGCAAAAGTGGGTTAAATTTCCTGTCCCGTTTTAGTATTGTATTGAAAGCACATCAGCACACGCCCGCCGCCCATACAATAAGCGCAGGAATGTCCAGAAATGGGAAGAGATGAGCTCTAATGCCTACTTTGATACTGTTAGCCGCTGATTTTGCTCTTGTGTGTGTGTGTGTGTTAGATTCTTCGCCGAAGTAAAGGGGTGAACAAACACACACACTCTCTCTCTCCCGTTTCTCTTTCCCGATTGCACCAGCAAATTGAGAGCGAGAGAGGGTGCAAAAACAGGCCCGCACAGACACACACACACACAGTGACAGTCACAGACTCACCCCTTAATGCTTCTCAACCCCCGGAATGGTTGTGCACACCACATTCCCGCGCACAAACACAGCCGCGCGCGCGCTCGCGGGACCGTTTATGGCCGTTGGAATTAAATTTTTGAACCCTTGTGGTGTTCTTCCCCTGTGTTTGTGTGTGGGAAAGAGAGCTAAAAGGAGAATTTTACCTTAGAAAGGGGTTGTTTTTTTTGTTAGTTTATCCTTGCAAGTACAAAAACTGGATTTGTGTAAATCATCTCCTTTTTGTGGAAGAGGGAAGAGGGGTTGACACCTTTGTGGTGGTGTGTGTATGTCTTGTTGTGCATCTGGAGTTCGTCGTACTGATAAAAAAGGGGTGATGTCGCTGGCGGGGGTGTGTGTTATCAGCCACTCCTGATAAGCGGGCCAGGTATGCAATTAGATCTGGCGGGTGGTGGAGGGGTGTTACAGGATGGCTTTTATCATCATCCCCGTTTGGTGAACAATGGAAAAGCGCACCTTCCCTTATTTATGGTACCCCCCCCCCCCCCCCTAAATTGTAGGCTTCCCCTGTGTCACAATTGCGTGCGTGTGTGTGTGTGTGTTATGCAATGGGATTTTATAATTTGTGTTGTTCAATACAAAAAAAAAAAAAACAGAAACACCTTATTTTTGTATTGTCATGTCACACCTGCTCAACTCCAACTGCGCCTGTCTCGATGTGTGTTACCTTGCAAAGAAGCCTTTTTGAAATTTCATTCCTCCACAAAGGTATGTCCTTTTACAGTAAGGTTCCCCTTCGGCGCACGGGTGGGGTTGCTCTGTAAATAAGATTACCATTATGCCATATTTCCTATTGGGAGACGATGGGCGATGGGAATACATGAGCTTTGGGACACCTTGTTCGTTACTGGTTGTGTCTCCCTACCCATTCGTTTTGTTGCGCCTGTTTTGGGTTCCAACTGGAATGACGACGATACGCTGGGGAGCCCTACACATCCACTTTGTATGGCTCTACCTGTGTGACAATTAACAGAATCGGGGTTTTGTACCGTTTGGCTTTGAAAGTCCACATCGCCCATCGTCGTCCAGCCTACTTCTACTTGTCCCAACAGGCTACACACGTTCCGCTCTTCGAAGCTTCGAGCGAAGCGAATTAACCAGCCTTCAAAATCCAATTAGAATCCCAAACGCCAAAGAGTTTCTGTGCCTGCGTGCGCTTCCAGCGCGTGTGGCTAGTATCCCACGGGGTAGAAAGGGAGGCTCCCTGCTCACCACCTCCCTCTCAACCACTTTCACTTTGATTGGCTTGGTCTCTGATTGGGTCGAGCTTTTCTCACCTCGTCTCCTTCGTTCCCATTAGATTCCCACTTTTTGGACACGATTTGAATCTAGTGCCCGAAAAATGATGTAGCAGAGCAGAGAGAGAGAGAGAGAGAGAGAGAGAGAGAGGTGACGATGCAACTAATGAACTTGCCTCCTGCCCCAAATGGTGATGATGAGCGACCGTTGGTCCTCTTTATGGATAATTTGATAGGATATGGGTTATCTGTGGATTGTGCTGACACGTCCTCAGCGCAAAATGTTAGGCCCACCCAGATGGTTTTGCACGTAGAACAGTCCCCAGCCACTCTCTTGTTGGTATCTTGTCGTCGGTTCATATCCTTCCATGGGATAATTTGTTTCCTGTCTGCGCACACTACGGGACGTACCCACATTCGTACAAAGACCAGGATCGATATGCCCGGTGACCTAATTACGGGAAGCGGCGCTTTGTTTGCTGTCCACTTCTAGAGCCAGACAGGAGAGCAGCTTCTATGCCGCTAACTTTGAGCTGTAGAAAGCATTTGCTTGTAATGCTTCAAATTTCGACAAAAGTCGTGTACTAATCTTTGCAAAAGGTTGAAATCTTTTAAACAAAAAAAGACTAAATAAGTAGTTTACAGTACGCCTAAATGAATCCTTGGTTTGGGGATTTGCAATTAATTTATCTTGACATATTTTTCCTATTTTTGTAGAATCAATCCTCGAATAACTTGGAATATTCAATGAATAGTACAAACAGTGATGTCCCTCAGACATGTTACACTTTGCACGAATAATCTCACTCATTCGTCATCTCTAGGAATACACGTTTAGGAGGATAAGCAGCAATGACAAACGTATTCGTCATCCATATCTACAAGGCGTGAATTAAAGAACCAACTACCAAATCAATGACTAAACCTGCATGAGGAAATTCCCTCTCTTACTCCAAAGGAAGCTAGCAAAAAACCCATATGCTTCAAGCTGAAATAGGAAGACCGGCTCACAGGCACGCTCTGATATCATTGCGCCTAACACAAACGCCGCGAATCATCAAAAGAAGGTACCCGCTGCGCACACAGTGCTGCTGTTGGTAGAAATTGCAAATCAAAGCACTGAAAATGCGCGGTGGTACACGCTCGCCGCACAACGATTTGACTTGGGGGATATTTACCTTTCCGCAAACGTGGCGCAGCCACAGTGCAGCAGCGCCGCACTCCAATCTGCAGGCGACGGTGACGACGATCTCACGGGCATGCAAGAAACACACACCCCGGTGACCCGGAGCGCCCACACGAGCGCGCGGGGGTCGACCACTATACTCGTCGATTGTGTGTCAATTTGCCCAGCGCGGGCGTTTCGGCACGGTGATATGGATGGTGGTTCCCGTTGCGGCAAAACTTTTACCGGGGTCTGTGTGTTGCCTCCTTCTCGGGGCAGCTTCCTCTCCTCCTGCCCAGACCGAGGGGGAGAGAGAGAGTTGCACAGATGCGTTTTTGTTGTTCGTGGGGAATGTGTGTGCGTGTGTTTTTGTTGCAGCTCATGCCAGTGAAACACCACCAGCGCGCGGAATCCCGTGATATATGCGATGTGGCGCACTATAGTGGCAACAAAACAGGCAGCAGCAACGCACCATCATCGTTCCCTTGTGTGTGCGGCCTCCGACGATGTGTTGGAATGTTATTTTTGGGACACCTTCTGTGTGTACCACCCTTCCCTGCCCGTACGAGTGCGCCCTTTCCCTCTCTTGGTGTGGTATAACGGGTACCGACGGGTTTTCTCTTCCTCCGTGGGCCGTGCGACTGGCCGCGCTCAGCGTTTAGTGTGTGCGGCGGGGGGGTTTTTTCGGTGTCCGTGTTTTGGGAAATGTATTTTCGATTTTCACCGGCTCGGCACACCGGTGTGTTTTAGGTCTCTCTCTCTCCTTAGTTCTGTTTCTCTAGTTCTGGGTGTGTGTGTGATATCTCGCCACCAAAACCATGCTTAAGGGCGGACGGAGGAGGAGAAGACTCTGTTGCACCGGTTCTTCGCTGACTCAGGCTGCAGGTTTTTCTTTTTGTGTTTCTTCTGTACGCGCTTTTGATGTTGCGGTTTGGTGCGGGGCCACCTTTCCATGACCATTGGACCACTCCTAAGCCATCAGTAGCTCCTCAAGAGAGTGTGAGAGAGAAAGAGCGACCAGTCCAGAGAGTGCATGTGGTGTGGGCTGTGTGTGTATTTCTTGGCACCCGCACTGCATATGGTGGTGGTGATGTGTTGTTTTGGTTTTCCATTCCGTGTCCAGTGCATGGATTGTGTTCTTGTCCAAATTGCAATTTTCCCCACATCTGGCACAGCACAAAAGAGAGCCAGCGAGAGGGGGATGATGGAGGAGCAAGGGGGTTTGAACACACCAAAATTGAAATGCAATTGGAGCAACACACTCGGTTCGATATTTCGGCCTCAGTTTCGACCGTGTGCAACAAATATTCTTATTTCGGCCTGCAAAGCGAGAAAAGATTGCTACCAGAGGTCAAGAACGAAGATGTCAAAATATAACACATCAGACACACACACACACACTGCTCACATGGCATGATGTTGGCGGTTGAGAGGGTTCCGTGCTTTGGAATTGTGTGTTTTGGCTGCTAATAATGAGGGAGGCGCGCAACAATTGCCCATTATGTTTTGACAATCAGTGTCAAGCAGCCAAGTTGATTGGGAAGTCTGCAACAACTAGGCATGTCCCGAGGGGGGAAACACGTGAGTGTGGCGCCTCCGGGTCGGGGTCAGCCTGTTGCAATGACGTACACTCACCTGTGTAATTGTTTATGGAATTAGTACGTTTGTGTCAGTTTCAGTTTGCTTTATTTCACACCCTGAATCTGACACGAGCTGTACAGCTGTGAAGCTGAAGCTCTGATATCATCTAACATCAGCAATTCCTGAAGTGTGCTTGTTCAACGGAGCAAGAAGAATTCTGCAACATGAGCTCTCTCTGCCGTCCGGTCATGCCTAGCATCCTCCTCAAGGCAAGGGCGACCTCCACCAATACCGGGTGTATAAAATTGTCACCTTATTAAGATGGTTTGCTTGCCTTGCCGCTGGTTGGTTGCTTATGTGACTTCATGTACAGCAGAGAGAGACAGAGACAGAGAGGAGATCACAAATTGTAAAATGATGACGAGATCATCTCTATGCGGGCTTCCGAACGGCCTATGCTCCGGTGTTGTCTACCCAACGCGCATCTGTAGTAGTGGTGTAGTAGTACCAGCACACACTATCTGTTTTTTTACAACACACTGTCTGCTGACCGGTTTTGTTGCCGGTGTTGTTGCCCCGTGTCTCTACACACATGCGGCCGGTTAGACTGTGCGTGTGTGGAATACACCGTGTTAAGAGAGAGAGCGAGCGAGCGTGTGTGTTGGCTGGTTGGTGTGGGTTAAATCGGTCAATCGCCAACAGCCGGCGACGGCAACAGTCCAATTTTGGGGGAGGTGTGGTGGTGTTTCGGGGGGGACCATCAAGAAGATGATCTTCAGGAGGTGTATGAAGCGTAAACGCTATGCGATGCTTACGGTTCGATTGTTTTATGTATTTTATTACAATTTTGCTATGATATGGTCTTGTAACATGTACCAGTTGTCTAGTAAATGATTCCAAACACGATCATGTGTTGGGTCGGGCGAGGTAGCTACTGTGGACACAGTCCCTCATAGCTTGTCAGGCACACGTGTCCAATAAGTGGCATCGTCGTCATCGTCGTCGCTGGGTCAGGAGAGAGTGAAGGAGTGGCAAGAGACGACACTTTCCAACATTGATTCGCGCGAAGGTATACGCCATGCATATAAATAATGTTTAATGATTCTCGAATAACTTGTCGCACTTCGCGAGGTATAACGGGTAACGCGGTGAACGCGCGGGCCACGTTGGTCGTTGGCATTTTGCATCTCTCGCTCCACCATGTCTTCCACCATCGCAGATTCGCTAGGAGTCTTTTTCCTTCTCCTACATTTAGAGAGAAGAGCGATGGTGTTGTTCTAAATTGATCAGCATGTTGAGCGTGCGTTGCATTATATGTGTGTGGAACGGCTCTAGTTTCTCTTTTGCAGCCTTCTGAAGCATCAGAAAACAGCGGCCAGATTGTGGGAAAGCAAACGAGATCCTACTCCAACACCCCCACCACCACCGCCACACTGTGTTATGTGTTGCTTGATTGATGACATCGTTTGTTTGGAGCTTGTTTGGAAGATGGCCGATTATTTTATGACTCCTCGGTGTGTAGTGGTGATGCGGCGACGCGGCACTGTGATTTCCCCCGCTTCGTTTGGTTTGGTTTTGTGTAAGCCGGCGGAAGATTTACGAAGCGGGAGAAAAATATCTAGAATTGACCTCCGGAACGCACAGCCATGGCGCAAAAATTAATCTTATTTCTCACAGCCTGGGGAGCGTGAGATACTGTGTGGCGTGTGTTTGTTGTATCACGATAATCGCATTTTCCTTGGCCCTCTTTCCCCTTTTGGCAAATCCGGAAGTCACTCTTCGCGGGGCCAACCTTTTTTTGAGTTTGGGGTCGCTGTTTCGTGACCACAGGATGATTTGTCGTGTTCGGAAAGATTACCACGTGCGCTTATGCGCCTTCAAAACATGTTGATGAATGGGAAGAGGGGGCGGGAAAAACTCCCAGCCAGCACTACCACCAAAAGCAGGATGTTATAAATTTGCCCCAATCAATCAATCTCCACAGGTAGAGAGAAGTTCACGGCAAGCCATGAAATCCATTACACCACGTGTGTGTGGTGCTCACTGTGGTGGAGGGAAACATGAAGATGGAGTTGTTGTGTTGATGCGAAAGTAAGATTGAGCGTGTTGTAATCATTCTGGCTCGTTTCCGGGTAAATTATGTCGGACGGCGCTGCAAGAAGCGGCGTGAAAATATTTAGATCCACAATGACATGAGGACGAGCGGCAGCAGCGCCCGCTGTAAGCCAGCCATTCAACCGGAGCAAAAACATTCCCGTACACAAATTAGTTCACCGTCTTAAATATTGTTTTATTACCCATTACACACACCACCGGCTTGTCAAAGTAATAGTGCGCAAACACTAACCACACCACCGCTCTGTTTTCATCTTTTTCTTCCCAAACTCCTCCCCACAGGCCGATCAACTTACGGAAGAACAGATCGCTGAATTCAAAGAAGCGTTCTCGCTGTTCGACAAGGACGGCGATGGCACAATCACCACCAAGGAATTAGGCACCGTGATGCGATCGCTAGGCCAGAACCCCACAGAAGCTGAATTGCAAGACATGATCAACGAAGTCGACGCGGACGGTAAGTAGTGTTGTAGGCGACGGTTGAGTTTTGAATGCTTTGCAATTTAATTGGGCGGGATACAGGGGGGACGAACATTCGTTAGAAAATTCCTCTTTCGGCGCGCGGCATCCGGCAACTTTTTAATGGATGATGGTGGCCGGAGTTGTTCCCATGTAGCGGTTGCATAGTGTAATGAATGGAGCAGATGAGATATCATGCTTCAGTTGATTCTTGATCAAGCATTCGTTTAATATCATCCCGTACACACTGGATCGTTTATTGGACGATGTCCACTAATCAGGTGACACGTCATATTCCGGTATCGGCTGTGAACAGCTGAACTTGAGTGTGTGAGCAAACGGCAACATATGGTTGGTTGATGATGGATGGGAGAAGTGGACGCTTTTTGTTGCCACTCTTGGCCTGCAACAGTTTGGTACTCGGTTTCATCGGTTTTTGGTTGAATCGTAGTTGATTGGAATTGAAAGCAGAATTAAATATAGGATGTTTTTATTTTAATATTATTGTATTGTTACAGGGTTTTCCAGGAGTTCTCGTAGCTGTGGAGCACTTTTTTGTCACTTTCTTGTTTGAAATGAACTTAATGTAATGGGAATTGCACTCTATACAATTGAACAAATCCAATAGGAATTTCCGAGGAGCCTGTCCAAAACGGTGCCAGAGTTCAATTTTCAACCTATGAAGTTCACTTCTTCTACGAAAGAGTTAAGGAAGTGTCCAACAACTATGAGAACCACTGGAAAACCCTGTAAATAGCATGTTGTATTGTTTGGTATGAAGCATATGAAATTGTTTTAAATTTTCATTTTAAATGTTTGTAGTCACTATTCGGGGACTAATATCGTTCAGTTGCAGAGCATCTCAAATCAGAAAGGCTTCTTCAAAGGTTGTACTCATTTGCTTCTTTGCAAAAGGGTTGTACACACGTAGCAGTGGCATTTTTCATGTGTTACCCCGCAATCAATATACTGTGAAGGTGATGGTGGCGCGGCATATCTCACGAGAGACGACCTCTCCTTTATTGGGAAACTTGTGATGATTGGTGTTTGGCGCGCTTCTGTAGCTCTGTACTCTCCACAGCGGCACGCGATCGGCGCATTAATCACCACCCTCCTCAGCAAAGGGGTTTTGCAATCAGATTCGAATTATTTTCCTGGACCCCACACAACCACCACCAGGCCGCAGGGGGGACCCCTCTTCTTCTGATGTTTGCACACACCTGTGTTGGTTGGTAGTGGTTCGCGGCCGGGTAGTAATGATGGTGATGACCATGGCGATGTTGTATTTGATTGTGACCTTCGATAAAAGCATGATGCCATTACAAGAAGAGCGATGATGGTGGTGGTGTATTTAGGAACCAAATTTTGGGCCACCCCGCGGCCAAAGGTCACATGTAAAGTTTCCGATTAAGGGTTGAATGGAAGTTGGTGGCCTCCCTCCCTAAATCGTTGTGTGGCTTTGAGCGGCCTTTATTTCCTTTTCCAATCTATCCAATGTTGTTTCAACATTGGGACTACCCGGTATGATGGTGGGAATTGCACAATTTCCAGAGCATTATTTGCTGCTTGCTGTTGGGGCTCCCATTAACTTCGTCACCTTGTCGTTAAAGGTTGGTACACTCAATCAGCCCGGTCCGACACTCTAACGCCACTTGTCACACGTCTTGTTTCAGTGTCCTTCTGTCTAATGGAAAACGTGTGAGAGAAAATGAGTTTCGGAAACTATATTGATCGTCGTCGGTCGAGCACGACAAGGACGAACTTGCTGCACCGGGAGGGCAATGGTTTAAGACGTGACGTGGCACTGAGCAACTATTTCCCAAGCAATACTGGCTTGGCCAGAGAGGGTCCAGTGCAGGAGGAAATGGGAAAACAAGGAAATCATAAAGTAACAGCGCGAGTGCGCGCGCGCTCCGGTCATTAATTGGATTTCTAGTGAAGGGATTGTGCTTCTTGTCGTCTGTCCTACACACACACAAATCTAGTATTAACCCTAGTCACTCTGCTGCGTTCATTCTGCGGGTTTGATGGCGAGGTGTGCACTATGAAATGATGATTACATACGAAACTGAAATATATGTAGCAGGAAATGAGATCATCTGTGTGTGAACACACACACACACACCGAATGACAAGAGCCTGGGAAAGCCCCCGGTTTTGTGTGCCACATGGGAACAGTCGGACGTGGCTATGTTCTTCCGAAGAAGAAGGATGTGAGACGGCGCCAGGTCGCCCGTGTATCCTGATTCTGAAATTATTCCGAAGGACTTCTCGCCGCCGCACACTGACCGACACTCCGTGACCATGGAAGAGAGGACGATGTGTGGGGTTAAATGGATTTGAATAAAAAGGTCAAAAATAGAACTTACCCACTTACGCCACCGTCGTCGGTCTGTAACTTTTCCCCGGAAAAAAGAGAGTATTTTGTTTGTGTGTGGGAAAATACATACGTAGGAAGTAGGAAGGAAAGGAAATCCTGGGAAAGAGGAAATAAGTTATTTTATCGTAATGAATTATTCATTAAAATTTATACCAAGCTTTCTGGGAGTGAGAGAAAAACTTAGCTTCCATTTAAATGTTTCTTGTCCCTAGGACCCTCCTCCATATGCATGACTGGGGAGGTGGAAAATAACGCTTTTTGGACGTTTTGGACGAATAAACTTACCGCTAAATGCAGCGATGGAAGGAAAACTTTTCCATACACTTCCGTATTGAATATTAAACGGGGGTAGAAAATAAAAGTTAAGTAATAAGCAGATTATTATATCCATCTGCTCCTTCCTCCAAGCTTCCTCCTCAAAACTCATTAAATTTTGAAACAATTCTGAATAGCAGCAAAACGTGTTTTTTATGTCTCGCTTTTGGTTTAAAAGTACCTTTTTGGTATGCTGCTGCTGTCGTTCACCAATTATCTTTTATCGCAAATTCAGCACGTGCTCGAGCGATAAGAGAGGGTCCGCTTTGGTGTGCGTGAATGCTACCTCTAAAATAATTATTCCTCGCTCGTAATCTTCTAATGAGAATATCATTATTAGTAGACCAGAAAGAAGATTATTTCGATCAGCGCTTGCCTCTCAACCCGATTGTGCTTTACGCGGTTCGAACCGGTGTTATTCGATCCGCAGTATCGAATATTGGCTCCCGTAATGAGTATTTTCCTTTCGGTGTCTGTGTCCCCTGCTACTGGTTGTCCTTTTCGGCTCAGCCATCCACTGCGGCGGTTTTTGGCGCAGCAAACACGATATCAATAATGATTATGTTTGAATCTCTGTTCGCGTTTCGTGTTACGTGCGCCGCGCGCGCGTTTGTATATTTTGTTGGCCTCATTATTATCAGTTACCGCCACGTTTCGAAACGGAACTGGAAATTAATTAACGGACAGAAAAGCCCGAAAATAATCAACATCATCATGATGTACGTGGCGGTGGGCTTCGTCACCCACACGTAGCAGCAGTGCTGAAATTGATTTATTTTGCGCTGTTCTGCCCTGTCGTGTGACTGAAACAAGCGGGAAAATGTTGCAAAAGCAGATGTAATTCAGTATACAATTTCTAATCCTGTTTTATCAATAGAGAGAGAATGCACGTGTGTGTTTAGGTGTTGTGTAAGAGCCCGCTGTACATTGTGTTGGCTAACTTTTATTGGAAGAACGTGGCCTCGCCTAGAGCACGATGTGCTAACCAACCGCACTGCCATAATTGAAATATGTGGGGGGCTATGCTAATGGAAAACGGGTAAAAGCCACCGCCCATTTGTTTACTGGCCTGCTGGTGTGCTGATGGGTGTGTGTGAAACCCTGAAGCAGCACCATGTGCTGGCACAACACCTTTTCGTGGTATGTGTTTGTGAGAGTTTGTTTTGTTTCAATTTGTGGCAAATTGACATCTTTTGGAGGTTTCCAACGAAAACGATCAAATGTACTCTGTCTTTGCATATTTATCCGATTTTTTGTTCGGCTTCTAGAACGTACCAAAAAGGCATTTTGTGTGCCACGAAACGCTGCGCTCGCTACAACAGTGAAGCGCAACAGTGTGCTATCGCCGTCACCCATCCTTCCGTACAGCGGGAAGCCAGGAAGGATGAAAAGGAAGGAAGAGGAGGAGTAGCAGGTAGTGAAGATATCGATCGTTTTCCAGCGGTAGAAAATCGGCTGGCTACTGTAGCATGACGGTAGCGCAGCAGACCCCAGCTAAATACCACCACCGCACCGCGAGCGTGTGTGTTGTGCGCAAGCCCATCCACTGTTAACAGCGCACACACAGACCCGGAGAGAGAGATCGAGATAGGGGAAAAGGCCGATAAAAGGTGCTCGCCTTTCCACTCTTCCAACAAGAGAGATAGAGAGGAAATTCCAGAAAGATATACCAACCTTTTCATCTGCTCTTCTCAAACCCCACTGGAAAGTGGTGTGCCCGAGGGCGCTGCGGAAAAAGCTTTCCCTCCGAAAAAACAAGAGCCCCAACTCTCACGCTCTCTCACGTTACACTAGTACATCGAAACTGAATAAAAGCCACACGACGACGAACCCCCTCGAAAGGTATTTCGTTGGATTTTTGGGGTTTGAAGTTTGTCGAGAGAGAAATAGAGAGCCAGATGGTTGATGGTTTTTCGGAGCGTTTCACAACCCCCAAAAGAAGCTGTTACTATGTTTCAAACTCGGTGTGTGTGTACGTGAGCTTTTCCAGGTCGACTCTCTCTCCCACTCTTTCGCAACTTGTAAGGCCCGCAACGCCGGCACCCAAAGCAAAGCTGGCAACAAGCCACAAAATTGTGTGAGAATGAGCTTTACACACTGCATACGGCAACGAGATAGAGATACACACCTGGAATTTCTCGAATACCTCTTGCCTCCTTCCAGAGCCATCCAGGCTCCCATGTTCTCTTACCTCTGACTCCTTTTTGCTGCAAGAAACGTTCTGCGCAATAACAAAGTGTAGCGCAGCACCAACTCCGTTGTACCTTTGCGCTACTGCATCAAAGCTGCTACTCTGTTGCACACTCCTCTTGGCTTATGGCAGCAGCAGTGGGGGAAAAAACAAACAGCCACAGAGAAGCACAAAGAACGGAGTAGCGAGTTGTCCGATGCTCTCGTCGTCGTCTACGGAAAAGGCTTTCGGTGGGTATGGTTGGACATACAGGAAATGACACGTCCGCTTGATTAATAAACGTGTCACGCGGGATGAGATGTTCGGGAGGAGCAGGATACGCGTGATCGGAAAAGAAGGAGAGTTTAGATGAAGATGACAGACACATATGTTGTGGTCTTCCCAGCTCTCTGATGGATTTAACACGCACAGCTGGTGGAGAAAATCTGCCTAATTCCTTAAAATACGAAAACAAAAATACGATTTAGGATGAAGAATTGGAAGTAGCTACACATATTACTACAAATAGAAGACAAATATGTTATCGAAATGTCGATGCATGATAAATATAGAATGACGGAATGTTACACAAATTCCTCCACAATGATTAGGCACAACCTAATATAATTCACTGCCGCTGACAGTATCTCTTGACGATGAGATGGAGTAGTCGGTAGTGGTGACGTCAGTCCAAAGCGTTTCTGTTTTTAGAGCGTCCATCATCATCTAATCCTGATGAGGGAGAGGTGTATGGTCTTATTCGCTGGCGTCAAATTCTTCCGCTCTGTGTTCCATTTTGTTGTTTTCCATTTCCCCCGTGGCATTCGTGACGACAATGTGGAAATTGCCAAGGATATCACTATGGAAAAATAGAAACGTCGTTGGGAATAGTGGCGACGACGACGACGACGATGATGGTGTATCGGTGCTGGTGGCGTCGTGTCTATCCATCTCCTACGTACTCTCTCTATCCTTCATCGTTATCGTCGCCGTTGTTTTCGTTGTTCCATTAAAATACTCCAAGGAATTGGAATGCTTTGGACTCGTTTTTTTATTTTCCTTTTTTTTAGGTCGATAAGAAGTGAAAAATGAAGCAAACGAATTGGGCTCCTCGTCTCCTACAGTCCTAAACCCCCCGGTAGCGAGGGCTTCTTTTCCAGCCAACGTCTTTCGCTTCGGTTCCTATTTTCCCACCCAATTCTGGTTGGTTAAATATAGCGCATCCCCTGCTTTTATGGCAAACAGAAGAAAAAATAGAAAGAAATGGGAAAGCTTTCAAAGAGTTGTCATTGCGGCCCAAATTTCGTGTCAACACACTGTGTGTGTGTTTTTTTTTGGAATCGTACCAAATTTTCAATCACGGAAGGGATGAACGACCCGGACGAAGGAGAGAAAGAGCGTCTTTTTTTCTGTATGTTTGTGAGTGTGTGTCTAGTGTAATGAGTAGCTTTTTAGAAGGAGCACAGACACAGCGCGCTGTTGGAGTATAGGTTCCTGGATTTGGCTCCAATTTTCCCGAACGAACCAGCGCCGCCTTATCGAAATGTTGCCATGAAAAATGGCTGCTATTGATTTTCCGGTTCTCTTGCACTTCAGCACTTTCTAGGAGTTTCCCGAAGCGGCACCACCATATCTCCTTAGCCTTCTTTTGCTGGTTGGTTTGGTGGTGTGTACGTGCGTGGATTGGTGTCTAGCCTCTTGAACACAAAGCTTTCCTTTTCACTCCAGCGCTCTTCCTCTTCGCTTATCCCCTCTTAATGATGGTGGTTTGTGTTGTTGTTTTCTTTTTGCCGGAATTGTGTTTTCGGGGTGTTTTTCCGTTGGTGTGCCGTTGGTGGTGTCCAATTTTCGAAAGCCGATTTATTTTTTGCCCTCTTGTTTGTGCTGTTTCGATCGAAGAAAGTCTGCAAGTCGTCGGTTTTCGGGAGTAAGGTGGGCACCGAAAATGGCTTCTCAACAACCCCCACCGTGTGCAGTTGCCAATTTGTAAACAAACATGCGAAACACAAGATGCAAGAGAAAATCCGCTTTTCGCCGTGTGTTGGCGGATCAAAGCAATATAGATACACGAGAAAGCTCACTCTCCACAACCACCAGCAATGGGGATTAGTGTTTCGTGATGGAAAAAGATGTCAGAGTTGTTTCCGCTCTGTCTCCTGTTGTCTTTGTACGTCAATTTATTTTGGATCCCTGAACCTTCTCTGTGTGTTGTGTTGGTGGGCTAAACGACGAGGGAGGTTTATCAAGATCGGTTCCTTGTACGCGAAGGATCGGTGCTGTTGAATGATGGGGGTGTTTCCCCTTTCCCCCGATTCCTCTACTCTTCTTTTCCCTTTTAGCAGACAGCAGGAAAGGATGGCCATTACAAATTGTCAAATGGAGTAATTTACAACCTTGTGGTGATAAAATGGAGGTAAAAAACGAGTTCCCATTTGTACAAAACCCCCGGGTGTTGGTGGTACCGTTTTGTGTGCTCAAAAGTAGGGCAAGTATTATCACAAAAAAGGATCCCTTTTTCCCTTTATAAAGAGATGATGGAAGGGGATTGGATGGTTTGTGGCTCATGAGCAATTACGAATGCAAAGTATACACGTGCGCGCTGTTAACCGGATGTGGTTTTTGAAATAATAGTCTTGCACAAAGTGGTTGTGGTGCAGTAGCGCTGGGTAAAACAGCTTTTGAGAGACGGAAGTGTACAACTTCTTGTGTGTTTGTGTGTTTAAAACGATGTTGTTTTGTTATTGTTTGTATAGAAGGCTTTTTTACAACACACAGTTGGTGGCGGGAAGAAAATATAGAGCAGAGTGAAGAGAGGGGATTTGGTGGCGGCTTGACGTCACCATGAGTCGTCAAAACCGCATACTAAATTGCAGCCGAGACCCTCCTAAACTCAATCCCCCCGTACCATTCCCTCGTCATCAACAGAAGCAGCAGCAGCAGCAGCACTCACGTTGTGAACGGGGTTGTTGTGTGTTGTTTATTACGGGCTTACTGTAATTATATACCCCAAACCATCTTTAGCTGCTGTGGGTCTGCTCCAGTGATGGTGGTGGTGATGGGGTGGTCGCGCTATGATGGTTATGAAAAGGTTAAGCCAAGTACTGGGCGACTCCATTTGCTGCTTGCGCACGAATCATATTTCCGCAAAGCGGCCAACCGCCGAAAGGAGGAGTTACGGGTGAGAGGGACAAAAGGGCACAATTAATTTAAAATGTAAATTATGATTTGTTGCCATTAGGAGTGTGGGGTGTGTAGGGGTTGGTGGTACGGTACAGTACTGTGTGTTATCTGATTACTATATACCCCCGATACACGAAAGTGCGATGCAATCTAATGCTGTGCAAGCTCTCCATCCGGCATTAATAATCGGGTTGTGGAAGTTGTGTATTTGTATTGCGATGCTTTTGCTACTTCCTTTTTTCCCTTTGTAACTACTTTCTACATTATTTAAGGTGGGTTATAACGCTGCCAAGGAATGGGCAGAGCCATACTGAGAAACCATTACACACCTTATTTATAGCATGAATGGTGGCTGGTATCGTTGTACTACTACGAAAGCTTCTCTTCAGTGTTAATGTGTGAATTACATGGCCTTTTTTGCACACTTACTGCTTACTCGAAGTATCTAGAGCCTTCTGTTGTGCGTAATTTTGCTCCCATCCTGCTGCGTCGGTCGATTTTGCTAGCACACATTTGTGCACTCCAGGGAAAATGATAGCCGACGGCGACAGGACACCAACTAGAAAACCTACACCACGCAAATACCGGCCAAAAGCAGGCCAGCCGGAACTCCTTCTACTGGGCTTGTATACACACCACCATCATATGTAATGACCCCTGCTGCTGCTGCTGCTGCTGTCCCCCCCTGGGGGAGGATTGATTATAGCCTGTGTGCGTCCTTTGACATAGGGTTTGCATTTTTTTTGTCGCCCCTTTTTGTTGGACACACGAGACGACAACGATGATGACGATGACTGCACACAGGTCACGTACCATAATAATCTGATAGTGGAATCTCTATTTAGCGCTCTCTCTCTCTTTCTCTATCACCGTCTGAAGGTAATTCTGATCTGTTGTATCCTTAAGCTGTTTTAAGCTTAAGCGCAAGGAAAGGTTGATGCAGGTTAGAAGAAAATGGATGGCAGCAGCAACCAACCAACCCCATGCCATTTATTGTCTCGTTTTGTCCCGGATGCTTCAAATCCCTGTGTGATCCCTACGGCCTTGCGAACAAATAAGGATGATACGGGCGAGTTCCTTATTATGTGTGAATTAGCTGCTTCGTTTCAAAATGTTGTGTAATGTAATCCAGAAACTTTTCATTACCCAATTTCACAATCAATTATTTTACCTTCATAAAGAAGCTTAATCGATGATGTTTCTATAATTCTTTCGTTATTGGGCCCCTTTGCCATTTAAGATCGTAGGCTGAAATTTCTGCCTATCAGCTATTTACATTGTATAGCAGTTTTCGAGCAGCTATCAAAGTGGATATAATATACAAAAATGTGTGTATTTAGAAGATTGATTTTATCGCTTCTGCTTCTGAATGAAGATTTTAAGTGTGTTTTGTGTATTTGTCAAGTTACCAGAAAGCTTTCTTCTTATTCTTATTTTTCTTCAGAAAGCCTGTTTGAGCAAAAAAGTTCACACGTCCTGTCAAATAGTGACGTTCGTATTTGGTTATAAAAAACAGGCTATGAGATAACCTGGAGGACTACATACACTTTGATTCTAGTTTCTACCACCTGATCTCTTTAATGTATCTTGAGATAAATAAAAACACGACCTTGTTTTGCCATTTTTTCGAGCAGGTACTCGAATCTAATTCTAGCTTTGAGGCTGAAATAATCTGGAGCTTGTTATGTGGATGGTTTTGTATGGAGTCGGCCGCCAGCTGTCAAACTCCATTTAAAAAAGCTTATTAGTATCGTAAAGGCGCAATTATTGTTTTGTTCCTCAAAATGCAAATATGTCTACATTCAATATCAAACCAAGAGCAGAGCACAAAGCGCGTGATGTCGTCATTTGCAATAGTGTGTAGCTGATTCGCCCTTCTTGCTTTTTCACACCTGGTTAAATTACGTCAATGTGTGATAAATGTAACAAGGCGACTAACCGACCCGACCGACCGGTGGGATACTGTTTGCAGTTATCTTTTGCGCTCGCGCGCGTTTGTGTGATTAAGATCCAGACCCCGGACGGTGTGGCGCATGATGCGTATTGCTTATCAGGCCTCTACTGGTCTCTGGTGTCTTATCTGGGTGAACTTTTGGTGTACGTGTTTCGTTGGCGTTGGTATGCAATTGCCGAGACCAACAATGATGCTCGTTTGTGGCCACTGCCACTCTGTGTGTTGTCCCAAAAGGGCGTATGTGGGCGCGTTCGATGCTGTTCCAGATTGTTGCCCTTATTTTGTGTTTTACTGCCGTGGCAAATATTTCAATAAAAGAGCAAGAGACAGTGGAACTAACAGCCCCCCGGAGCAGAGTGAAAATGTTCGAACCATTAATATATAGTAAACGAGCAGAGCAGCAGCAGAAAAGGACATGTTTTCGCTCGTGTGCCTTTGCTAAGCGTGCATCTACATTTGTGGACGATCGCGTTCCCGTACACAAAACACACATCAAAGGAACTGCCACGTACACACAAACCGACCACCCCCAACCGCCCAATTGTGAATAGTTGAACTTTAGGAATTTCTTATCGGCTAAACGTTGCTACGTTCTCTCGGTCAAACGTTTAGAACGGGAGGCACAACGGGTAGCTCGAGTTGGTGGCATCCATTTGCGCTTTGATATTGGGTATTGGACTTAAACGAAGAAAGAAGAGGAGAAGAAGTGTGTACACACAATAGCATTCGTTGGTGTGTATGTGCTTGTGCTTACTCGGCTGTCCTTGATTGCACTGGTATGCGGCGGGGCAATTCGAAGATTGGCGGCGCTCGGTTTGGCCTTTTGACTGTCATGCTTTTGAAAAGCTAGATATATTGGAGCGTCCACCACTCCAACCCCTCTCCGGGGCACGACGACTACAAGAGTAAAGAACTTCTCCCCCAGCTCCGAACAAAAGAGCAGGGAAAAGATGTCTACGATGAGAGATGACGCCCTTCCACACTTTTTATAAGGATGCTTGTAAAATCCTGCAAAAAAGTGCCTCCCATTTCTTGTTCGTTGCCTTTATGGTATGCCGATTGTGTATTTGTGTGTCAGCTACGAAACGCGCGATGGAGCTTTTTTGCATGCCTTCGCTTCGAACAAGCCGTGGGCGAGCGAACAAGGGAAAAGATCGAAGAATTTAATTTTCTTCCTAGCGGTTGTCAAATTGTGCAAAATTTAAACGTTTTTTTTTCGAATCAAAATCTAACTTTCTATTTCATTTCGTGTTGTTTTATGAGTCGTTATGAGTCGCCTTCCATTTATTGAGTTACTACTTTGTTTGTTTTTATTTAATTTTTGAATATCATTTTAGGAAAATCGGTAATGTAATACATATACCGATACGGTAATTGGATTTAGCTGCTAAACAGATAGCATGACGAAGCTACATGTGCGTGGGAAGGCTACGAAAAGAAACAGGATCCCCATAAATAATCGCCAAAATCAAGGCAGTAAATATAACGCAGGAAAGGATAACGATGAAATTTATTGGCTAGGCGAGTGAGAAAGAGTGGTCTCATCCACGTCTTCTCTGTTAGCCTACCACAACCGTACGGTTAAACACTGTTGCCCACCCGAAAAAAAAAAGAAATATTACACGAATGTGTCACATCGCAAAAGCTTATGCTGGTCCAAAGAAGGGCGAGTTTTTGCCCGTGTCCCCGTCAGCGGGAATCAACAGTGAAAAAGGACACTGTAGCCGGCTGCGGGACGGCTTCCGCTCCTTGCTTAGGCGCCGTCGAGAACGCGATAGCGCTTTCGGGAGACAGTTTTATTCGCCGTGAATAGTTTTACTTTTCATGACACGTTCGTAAATCGTTCAAGTTTGTTTGGGATTTACGCGGTGGTGGTGATGTATGATGATGGTGTGCTTTTCGCTAGCCATGCTTCTTTCTGCTGCCGCACGGTGAAGAGAAGAGATGTGTGTGACGTCCTTTTGTTCGCTACCTTGTATTGTAGACAGTTATCTCCTACACTGGCGTAGTATCCCTGATTACCATAGAGATACAATGAAAATGATATTTATTACCAGCAGCTGCACGTATAGAACCAGCCACCGAGAACGCAAAGTTTTGTGAAGCTTTTTTCTTCTTCCTTTTGTGTTCCTCTAGAAGGAGAAACTATTTTATGGGAGTAAATTCTTCCCTTGCACGAGCTTCATTCGCCCCGTTTGTCCTTTTCGTCCTTTCGATGGCCGGGGCTGTACACAATAAAGTGCGTCGAATTTGTCATGAAAGGGAAACCATCGCTGACGCCGGCTTCTCGTGTGTGGGTGTTGCTTGTTGTGTAATATTTTTGTATCGTCAGCTCCCCAAGCTCGCATAACTTTTTAAGGAGGATCAATAGAAAAGGCCACCTCCATGGCGCAGTAAACAAATTCTTCAAATACACTGTGTCCTTTCGACTGTTACTTTTGATGGTAGGATTTTACTGGAGATTTTCCTTGGTATTTCCTGTTTTGTGTGTCTCCACGGCATTGAAAGGACGGCCCCTGGTCGGATCGAATCGGTTACGAGATAGCTTTCGGTCTGGTGCGTAAACTCGCCGACGCCTTAAATGAGCTTTTCTTTGCTCGCTATCATGCCTACCATACACCAAGATAGGAAATGACAAGGCACACATAACATAGACTGGACCGAGAGAGCGCGGTGGTGGTGGTGTCTCTACTGTCCTTTCACATAGCTCTACGGAAAGCTCGTTCGTAATCACGCTAGTTTGACATAAAAGCCCTGTACGAAAACCAAACCGCCGCTCCCACGGTTACGATACGAACGAAACACATTATAATAAATTTTCGTTCCCTTATTGGATACCACCACTTCTCCCGAAATCATCCTGGCCAACCATTTCTACACTGTAGTGTTCTCCTCCCTTCGCCACTGAAGTATCGGTTGGGTGGGGGCAAGTCATTATGATACCACCACCACCAGCACAGCACGGTTTGTGCGGCCATGGGAAAATCAGTGCCGTCGTCGTTTGTGCCCTTTCGGAGTATCAATTCATACACTCTTCCCAACACCACTACTACTCCCCGTCCAATTGTGGGCTCCTCACACCCTTTGAGTTCTGGTTTTCTCGGTGGGTTTGGTGGGTTGCTGCTGCTCCCAGGTCCTTTTTGGATTTTATGGATAATGGGTAAAGTTTCGGGCGAAAGGAGTAGTAGTAGTCGTCGTTCACTATATTTCATAGCGAAACCTCTATTTCACTTCGCCCCCCAGAAGTGGTGTGGTGCGGATGACGGAGGAGAAGAAGAACGTGTCCTCCCGCTGGCACACAACAATCCCTTATCTTGTGACCTCTATTGCCAATCATGCCCTAGTCCTCAGCGTTGGCGTCCTCAATCGGCGGGGAGTTTGTACTCGATTGAAAGGTTCTTCGTGCACTGCGGTTTGTGTCCTTTGCTTTTGGGTTGTTGTCCCCGCTCTGGAGTATAAGGGAGGAAGGGAAGTCTATCGAACCGAGAAGAGGGTGGTAGGGTTAGTTGGTGGTGGTTACACACAGCAAAAGAGCTTGAGGCGCAACCTATTTTGTTGGTGTGATTGTGGTAGTACAATTACCAGTAACCACACCACCACCAATAATGCCTCTGTTCGGATTTGGAATTGTAGCCTTTTTCCGAGATTAGAAATCAGATCAGAATGCTCTCTATTATACACAAGAGAAGATAGAGAGGGAGGATAACAATTTCATAGAGTTAATTTAGTTGGCTGTAAAGTATGAAGCCTTATTTTAAAAGGGCATGGATGGTCGTGGGGAGTCTTGTTCAATTTATTTTTGGAGCTGAAAGATCCTGCTCCAAAGTTATTTGTGTTCATCCTATGACATTGGGATATGTTTTATTTGTGTGTTCAACAATTCTTACCAATGACGTTATATGATGAAAAACATTAAACGTTGATTTTTGGTTAATATTATTCTCCCCAAAATTAAGCTACCATTGTGGGGCAATATGACGCCACCGTTGTTAGCCCTTGTTATGTCGGCAAGGACACACTGAAACATTAAAATCTCTCCCCCAAGGCGCCTTTTATTGCCTACCAAAACTAAAAACGACCATTTGGGGGAGAATGGTTCAATCAGTTTACCGTTTGTGTTGATTAATTTTTCAAATCGAAAACACCTTTACACACTGACCGGCGCCCTCTCCCCGAAATTGATTCCTGCGCGGGAAACGGTAACATCGGCGTTGGTTACCCCTGGTGTAGTTGGGTGTGTATGCTTTGTATGTGTTCTCTAAGGGCGACTTGGGAATGTGATTTAGGTAGTGGTGTGTTTCTCCATGTTGTAGTGAAATCTGCTGTTACCTTCGCTTCTCCTTCTGCAGTAAGACATTCAAATATACGTTCCCGCATAGTACGGGGAAAAATCGATACAAACCACCCCCTCCACACGTGGCATTACGCAAGCCATGATGTACAGTCAAGTGTATGGCAGGTAGAGTCTACCTTTTGCTCTGGAATCCATGGAAAAAACACAAGCGAGGGTACATCCTTGAGTATCCTTTTTACTGTGTTGTATGGTGTACTTCTTGGAATTGGAAGAAAAACGGAGCATTATAATATATTTAAGCGCCTGTAGCGCTTTGCTCCTTTGACCATAAGGTGTTGGGCTCTGCTTCCTTGGCGTGGCGAAGGTGTTTCGTTTGCGACCCCAGCGGAGGTGTCCGTGTGTACTACACATGCGTGTATACTTTCACATATTTATATATGTACGCACTGGGAAGGTCGTCCTGATAGTGCTGTGGGGCCTGCTTTTTTGCGCATAAGATATTGAATATGTACGGGATTAGGCTGATTCTAGGCTTGTGTGTTTTTGCGATTTTCTTATTGTATTATTGATGATTTGACTTTTGCAGATGAAATTTAAATAAACATGATTTGTGAGGCAACAACATATTTTTGGGTAATTTTCTTTGCCATTTTGGAATCTATTGTATAGAGGAATCTAACGAATGTTCCCTGAAATAAAATTACTACATAAATTATACCCATTGACTTTACTTTACATACATGATTACTAATATTACTATTGTTTCCAATTTTCTTGGCGCGAACAGGTAACGGCACGATCGATTTCCCCGAGTTTCTAACAATGATGGCTCGTAAAATGAAGGACACGGACAGTGAAGAGGAAATCCGGGAGGCATTCCGAGTCTTCGACAAGGACGGCAACGGTTTTATCTCTGCAGCTGAGCTGCGCCACGTCATGACTAATCTGGGCGAGAAGCTAACAGACGAGGAGGTCGACGAGATGATCCGTGAAGCCGATATAGATGGCGATGGCCAGGTTAATTATGAAGGTAAGAGTTGCCTTTCGCGCCCACATCAAGCATTGTTTCGAAGCAGCTAGTGTGTTATTGTTTTGTGCAAGAGAAGCAATGGTTTTTTGTTTTGTTTTAGTTTCACATTCTATTCACTACCTGACGTGGTTAACATCCATTTCGATGGGGGTAATAGCCAAACAAATTCTGTCGTCCTTTCTTGTGTTGGTGTGTGTATATGGACAGATTGGTGCAAATCAATCGAACCCCGTTTGATCGATATATACAAGCGTAAAAGCGGCAAGAAGGAAGGAATATAGTAGAGTTTTAGTTTCATAGCGCCGCTCTTCCTGGCACCAAACGCGCCACCAAACTCTCGGCGGCTTCTCCAAGAACACAAAGCATACTGCGCCATCAGCATGTTGCCAGGGTCATGTTTTGATTTTTGCGTCGTCAAGCTCTTCGTGTTTCGGTGTCCTGTGCGGAGCGCCAGCTCCCCAATAAGAGCTTACTTTATGAGTTAACATCGACGATGGTTTTGACTTTTGAACATTTTCGTGTTACATTGCCGGAAATGGATGCCTGCCCTGTAGTAGGAATATAATTCAAACTTTTTTTTGTGTGTGACCAGTTGGCTCAAAGTCACTTCTTGCTTCGTTTTGCAGTCACTCATCCCTGAATGACACTGTTGAAAGTTGCATTTCAATCATTTGTTGACTTTACCATTCACTTTACCGCCCGCTACACCTCCTTCTGTAACAACCACAGACACACACATAGGTACGCGCGCGCCTTTTGGGGTGCCTCCTCTGTGCACAATTTACAATCCACTAGAAAAAAAAAGCCTTTGAAGAAGTGAAGGTTTCGGTCGTGGTGCATATATTGCACAAGGTCTTCCCTCATTTTTTATTGCCACCAAGTTTTTGTTCTGCCTTCAAGAAGTATTCTTCTCAGACAAAAAGGAAAAAGGATTCGCCAAATGTGTGCGTGCAAAGAGGGGATATAGTAGAAGGAGCGTGCTTTTACATTGTAACTTTGAAGCCAAGCCCATCATCTTCAAAGGCAAACACGACGGAGTCTGAATGAAAGAAGATGATGTGTGTTTGACTTGGCGGTTGTGTTTCGTGTCTGTGTGTGTGTTGCAGTTTTGATGAAGGGAAGGATCCTTTTGTGTGAGGATGTGTGTAAAACTCTTCTGACAGGTTCTTCAAAGGACCACCAACAGCACACACACCACCCATCCGAGCAAACTTGATGATTTGAATGCACGAAAATCCTAGAGGTCAGAGCTCTGGGAACGCACGCTTAACACTTTTTGGTGGTGGTTGTGCAAATCAACGAAAATAAATCACTCAGCTTGTTTCATTCTCCTTACCCCGTGTGGTGGGGTGCTGCAGTCGCGTGTGCATTATTGAAACCAGAGGACCCCTGTCCCCTCTGGTGTGTGTGGCATTCATGTGCATGTTCATGGTGTTGGCGCGGTAGAAATCTAGCAAATGACAATCAGCTCACTATGCACTTGCAGTGTTCCTGAATTGATGGATTGCACCATACACCCCAGTGTGTTGTTCCTCTGTATTTGCGTGCTGCATGCAATTTTTCCAGCACAATCCAAACTTTTCCACTCCTTAAATTTTTCGCAAAGATCCTCCTCTCCAACATTCACGCGCCTTCTGCTTGAGGGTAAAATATTTCGCATTGCTGCCACTCCCTTTTGGCAAACAGTGCTGAGGGGGGAGACTCTGTGTTACGCAAAAATCCGACTGCGGCAATAAAGCTTCTTCGCGAAAAATCTAACCATGCCCTAACTTGGGGAACGGCGAAAATAAGGTGTGACTGGTGGTGGTGTTGTGGGTGGTTTAATATTTGATGCACCTTCAACACACACACACACACAACGTCCACTGGGGTGATATTACGCTGTTGGAATAAACGGAAAGGAGTGTTTCGGAAAAATCTAACCGCGAGCAGCAGCAGCAGTGGCAGTGGCAGCCGGCTAGAGAGCTTGTATTGTGTAGAGGGCAGCCTTTTTAACAGAATAACGTACACACCACACCGCCGTCCTGTGTAGTGTAACGCGCACGCACCCAGTGGTGGAAGGCGCAATAAAACTTGTGGAGCACACGAACGTGAATGCTGTATGTGTATATTGGGAGGAAAGGAAGGAGAGCTTGGTTGTTGCGCGAAACACGTGAACTCATAAATTTCAAGCCTTTTGTGGTGTGTGCCGTTTCGGAAGTCGGCTCACGGCACGGCGAACAAAAAGAAAAGTAGAGGACCCTGTTTCGCTTTCTCAATATAATGCACATAAAGAAATGCCTTTACTAGCGAAGGAGGGAGAGGAAGAAGAGAGAGAGGGCGTTGGTTGGCGGCTTGGTTGGTGCACACAGAGATTTGTTAGAGGATCTATTTTTGTGGGACGTGCTTTTTTGTCGCTTTTTAGTGTTACTACTAAAAATGCTTTTTTCTTTGGAATGTTGTTGTAATTTATTACTAAATTCTTTTTGGCTATTATTGGCCCCTTGGGGAGGGAGGAGTTGTTGTAGTACCACCGTTGATTGCAAATTACATTTACATCATCCGCCGAACGACACTACCCCTGGCGCGCAATATGGGAAGAGAGGAGTCTACTCGAATTATGCAAAATACAAATTCTCACATGTTTTGGTGTATAGGGTGGTCGTAAAGCGTGCTGGGCCTACTACTACCTTCAACTCCTTCTCGCCGTGCTCTCTGCCACCACATCCTGCTTTGTATGCACGGGATGAAGAAGGCGTCTCAGCGTCATCATCTGACGGGGGGTGTATACTGTCGCGTAGGCATCATCTACCAATTGTGTATACTGCTGCCCGGTCGAATTGGGGAATGAATTACTCACGGCGCTTTTCGCTTACTCATCGCTCTAGAAGGGTGAAGTGTGCTGCTGCTCGTGAGACACACGAGAATGGCGAATGTTGTTCCGCCACAGATGAAGGCAAAAAGCGGGTGCGAAGGGCGAAGACGATGAGAGTTCTAAGGGGCAGTTTGACGCAAGGTGCACACGAAGCAGCAAAAACACAAGTAAAACGATCGTTGATCTTTAGCCGGGTGGGAATCCACACGCTCGCTACGATCGCTTGTTATCGAGAAGCAGCGGCGCACCACCGCCACTCACTGTGTTGTTATGTTTTTAACCTTGTTCGGAGGTGTATATACAGCTCAGAAAAGGAAAGGGTTTGTTCCGCTGTCTTTCTTCGGCGATGTTCATGGTCTCCATCTCCTCTCTTTGATGGGGGATGTGTGGTATATGTGTTTTCATTGACCAGATTGACACAACAAACAGGTTAATTTATGGTAGGAATGGGGCGTGGCCGCGGCAGTATCTTTTTATAACCCGAAATCACGGGACTGCTTTCTAATTGTATTTGTTGTTGTAATGAGAGCTTTCGCGTTTAATTGAGATTGGTCAGGAATTGCTGCTGCTGCCCCCCGTCGCACGCGTCATCATGTGATATCATTGACGACGTGTGACGACTTGCTTTGCGCGCGTGACTTAGATACTAGAGTCCCATAGTAATGTGGGATGGTCAATTTGGGTAATGTTATCGATCTTTTTCACAGGCGATGATCGATCCAGAAGCAGCATGATCATCAGAATTTTCTATGGAGTTTGATGCATTTCAAATCGTTTAGCTGATGTTTGTATTGTTTTGTGATTTCAAATGAATCGCCTAGTAGTAAGTGTAGCTTCATATTCTGGTGCAATATAACCATTTCAACCCGTGGCTGCAAACTCTGTGCAGCTCTTGGTTAAATAAAGACTGCCCCAACAGCACGCTTCTGGTGTTGCTCGGCGCGTCGTAACCTGCGCTAAATAGATTTATGGCAACACTGTACTTTGTGTATTACACTTCCGTCTTACGATTTGTTTATGGATCCCCCGCCTGCCATATGTTGCTGTTCAAATAGTCTTTTTAATATAGCGCTCTGCTCTCTATCTCTCTGATCCGATACAGTTCCGGCGATGGCAGTAGTATTTTGTAGTACAGCGCAAGGCGCAACGTCATTTCGGGTTGAACTATTGGAACCCGTTGTACCTAGGATAACTCTACCAAAAGCAAGGGAAGGTTGGGAGGTGTTTGTGCTGCACTACTGCTGCTGCTGCTTAAACACCCTTCGACAGGCGGCACCCGAGTTGACAGTAGAAGTTGCGCCGGGTTTTGTGTTGTTTACCATTGGCTGTTGGAAGATTTATCTTCCATGTGTGGTCGGTCTACCGACATCGACTACTACCTCCATATACACAAATAGGACAAAACAGGGAAAATGGGATGGGGGGATGGTCTTGCGTTTTGCAAGGCGCGTAATGAGCACGGTCTTGTAAGTTTTATCTACGTCATACGTCGGGTACTGGTACTGCATCTCGAATTCTACACTGGAGGTGACGAACGTTTTGCGCGACCATCCTCTCTCTCTGTGGACGGAAAGCGGGGGATGCTGATGATGATGGGGTCACTCCCCACCCCCTGCATGTACTC
Organism: Anopheles merus; assembly: GCF_017562075.2. Lineage (NCBI taxonomy): Eukaryota > Metazoa > Arthropoda > Insecta > Diptera > Culicidae > Anopheles > Anopheles merus. Next base: position 12,707,586 of record NC_054085.1, read on the forward strand.
CAGCAGTAGAACTCACTGTGTGTGGTGTACGACTGTAACCAGAACCACACAGCCGGCGCTTCAGTATACTGTAAATAATCATCTAAAACGTTGGCGCAAAGTCTAGAAGTAGCACTGGGAGGAAAAAAAAGAACTATAACATTGAGTGTGTGTGCCTAGGTTTTAATAATATTCCTGTACTCTAGCGAGAAGTGTGGCTCCTAGGTTCCGCTCACTAACCACCACCACCATTCCATCCTACCATAAAGATAATACTGCGGTTATTTGGGCACGATGGCACTGTTATTAATATTTGCTTGTGGATGAGAGAGAGAGACGCCGCAGTTAGTGTGGTTGCATTGTGGGGTTATTCTTTTCAAAAAAGAACCGAAGCAAATTGCAGCGAACGACGATGACGTAGTGTGGAAGGTCCGGGGACCCTTCAGCATCCGTTATCGATGCACTGTGTGTCCGTTACTATTGTGTGAACTATTTTCGAGAAGCGTTACTTTATTCGTAGATTCGAGTTGCTGGATGATAGTATAGGAATAATGTATCATTGAAATGTTGATTTTAATGTTTTTAAATATTTTAAAATCATATAAAGTAGTTTTAGACATCGCGTCGTGAGCACTTGCTATTATTAAACGTCTCATTACTCCGGTCAAACGAATTGCACACGCAATTGCGGTGTTATACTGTTTTGTTTTACTCTTACACACACCGCGTGTACACAAATTGCACGATCATTCTTTTGCACAAGCCAAACATATGTTAATATATTCATCCAGAGCCCCAGTTGGTGTTGGCGCAAACAATGTGTGCCTCAACAAGGCGTATGTTTGTGCTTCTCTTTTTGCACAATACTTCCTATTCTATTAGTAAGATTTTTTTATATCTCTCTACCACTTTATCTTGTGTTATGGACGGTTAATTAGTGTTTACTCTAGGATTATTTGCTATATCTTGTTGTAAAAATACAAGTGTTACTCTTTTTAGTATAGGAGTTTCTTGTTCTTTTTTTTCTTATTTTTGGTTTCACATTCCTCTTTTGCACAACTAATTTCCGTTTTGTTTTACCATTTTTCTTTCTCTCTCTTAACTATTCCAGAATTCGTAACAATGATGACATCGAAGTGAGCTACAGGTCGATACATTGCGCCTTTCTATTTGTTTATTAAGAAGACTGTAGCCACGCGCAACAACAGCTGCGCAACGCTATCGATTTGGATTTAAAAAAGAGCGAAAAGCGGAAGAGGTGGAGAAATGCAGCGTGGGATTTAATGGAGTGGAGAAAACAAGAGCGAGAGGAGGATGATGATGATGATGATGAAAAGAAAGGAAGAGGAAAAGAGCTACATACAACAACAAAAAAAACGCAACGTAAAAGAGCAAGAAACCATACGGAAAAGAGTAAAGCTAACGAGAGATAAACATTAAATAAGAAAACTCTTAAGCATAACACAGCAGTAAGCAGTATACAACAACAAACATGATGGAAACTAATTGAAAACACTACCTAAGCATAGCAAATCAACAAACAGCTTTTTGATAACATCTCAACCGATGAGAAAGATAGCATCAAAAAGCGCTGCCCGAAAATAACATCAGCAAGCAACATAATAGCAAAACAGCAGCTATAATATTTTAACAACTTCAACAGCAGTAACAACAGCAGCAGCAAAAATAAACAACAACAACAACAGCCATAATAATATTTAAAAACAAAGCTTCTTCATCACCACCACCACCACCACCCACCCACTACCATCACATTGAGACACAACAACACAACAACTCTCTCTTCCCACGCAGACGAAAGAAAGAGAAACAAGGTAAAATTCTCATTTCCAAAAAAACAAAACAGAAACAAACAAAACAAAAAGAGAAACCCGAAGAGAAATCCTTATTGCAAAATAAAAGTAAACAAAATGGAAAGGTACAGCAAGAGTCGGCAGAGAAAAAAAAAGGCAAAACACATATAACTTAAAAAATTTTAATTGTAACAACCACAATTATAAATAAGAAGATAAATAAAAATGGTAAAAGAAAGAAAAACAAAAAAGGGCATACAATCAACTCCTATATTGTAATAATGCAAACCAACAAAAGGGTGGAGCACACAGCAAAAACTGAAACCTTTTACTCTTTACTCCTATAATATAACCGCACAGACAGCCAGACACACACGACACACACAACACAACAGAGCTATTTAACGACAGCAACAACCATCACCGCGCAATTCCACTCAATTCTCTAGCGTGTGTGCACAACACCCTATTACTACTCTATTACCTATTACTATTATCTACTTCTACTTCCTCTTCTACTACTACCACTGCTCTACACAACAACACCACAGTACTCTAGTGTACTACTTCTGCTACACCAACACACCACCACTACTTTAATCTTCTGCATCACAACAAAATCCCTTCGCGCAGCTTTTCCAAAACAACAAAATTTCAATATAATTCAGCTAGTAGAGAGAGAAAAAAGAAACATCGCCGGACAGAGAAAAGAGTAGAAAGAAAGCAAATTGGAAAGGAAGGAGAGGAGGGTGTGGGCAATGGCACGTGGCGGCTGAGTCGCCACGGGCACCACAGGCCCAGAGATAGGCAGAGAAGAAAGCAGCAGCAACAGCAACAGCAGCAGAGCAGCTGAGGAATGAGTCAGAGAGGAATGGAGGGAAAGAAGAGGAAGGCACCGGAAAAGAAAAAGATTTAAATTAAATTAAATTTAAACACTATCCTTAATCTATTTGTGTACATTTTTTTGTAAAAATAAAAACAACTAAAATCTACGGAAATCAATTTTCCCTTTCTCTCTCTTTCTCTCTCTCACTCTCCATCGGCATATTTGAATTAATCGAAGTACCAAAAGAGCATTAGCCTTTTAGAGGAGGGTATCTGTTTTAGATAGTGTGATGAATCTACAGCCAACGTAAGCGCGCATAATGGAACGAGGCGATTTAGAAAGAAAATGTTTAAAATGTCGAATAAAGTGGTTCAGCAGTGTGTAATAAAAAGAGAGATAGTTAGAAAGAGATAGAGAGAGTAGAATAGAGAACAGAAAGGTATTATTTAGTAGCTTAGTAGCTATATAAGAAGATAAGGATACACAAGATCTAGCTACAATACTTTCAAAAAGGATCTTGAAGATACGGTTAGAAGAGCATTTTTGATGCATTTATCTAGCTCATTTACTCTCTTTAATATGTGGGTTATGTTGGTAAACAAGTGAAGCTATTTTTGTTTTATCTTGGGAAAGAATACTTGCTGCAAGAGAATACTTGTTGTGGTGTAATACAGAAACATACACTTTCCTCCACCACTCGTTGGGTAAAAGAATTAATTATCCAATTCGACACACTCAACACAGAATACTTCACACACGCGCGCACCGTTTTCAATATTCATATAAAATTCTCTAAAATATTCCACATCGTTTCTGGTTGACATTGGTTGTTTGTGAATATCGAGAACATAGCGGAAGAGAGAGAGAGAGAGAGAGAGGTTTGCAATTGATCTGTTTTCGGTGATGGTGTGGTTGTTGATGCAAAAGGATTTTCTGCTCGTTTTGTTTTTCTTTTGGCAGGATGGGAAAGTATAAAGAAATTGAATTTTGAGAATGGTTTTTTTTTCTTTTTTAATTGAAAAATCACTTTAAATATAACCGTTATTCTAAGACTATTTTAACACCACTCCGTTCGATTAATTTTAGTGTTTGCGTGTGTCTCTCGGCAAAGCATTTGCGTGTGTTCCTATGACACCACGAGCACGAATTTGTTCAACAGCCCGACACCAAAGGAAAGCGTTCAGCTAACAGCAGCAGCAGCAAACTCAGCGGCGGCGGCAGCAGCAGCAGCAGCAGCGCAAACAGCAAAAGCGGCGGCGGCGGCATCAGCAGCAGCAGCAGTAGCAGCAGCAGCGCAGATGGCAGCTTATCCTTATATCCTAGTATGGCCGAATTGGATTGATTGATCTAGTTGTATCTCTCTTTGTCGTCATTTAGTGGCTTATTGACAGTGTGTATGTGTGGTGTGTAAGACGATTGCTATCGAAACAGCAACAGAGTAGTAGCCTCAATGCGATTTAGGAGTAGTTAAATGCTTGCACTAAAAGAGGGACCTAATACGAACAGAATCAGAAGCATGAACCGGTGGCTGCGTGTGTGTGTGTGTGTGAAGAAGAAGCAGCTGTGTTGTATCCTTCGGGGAAAAAAAAACAAAACACATCGACTACGATTTGCAAATCCATCTCACGTTTATGAAACGTTCTTACGCTGTAGAAAAAGAAAGCAAGTAACCAACCCACACACACACACATACACACACCGCATATGATAGTCTCACTCGGGTTTTAGTAGCAGAGGGAGTGTCGAGGAAGTGTGTGGTGTCCAAGATGTCAGTTAACACCGGTTTAATCAATGTTTAACTTGAAAACGTTTGTCAGCAAATTGTCAGTTACAAAACAAAAATCCACCTTAGAATGCAATGCGAAGCGAATATTGCAAAACACAGCACCGCATATAGTGTATGGTAATGAATGGTATAAGTGCGTAGTTAAAAACACACAAAACAAAGCATAAGACGAAAGAGAGGAGAAAAGAAACACAAAAGATAGTATAAAAATGCAGTAAGTAACTCATTATTGATAAAAATAAGAGCTTTTCAACTAAAGAACTACTACTACTACCAAGCTAGTAAGAGAAGAGAGAACGTATTTAAAAGAAGAAAAAAACACACACAAGCAAACTATACAATCACACACATACACACACACACACACACTCACAGACTTTCGAGCACACCAAAAAAAACCGTTTAAACAATTCCAAAACAAAGTTAGGAATCAACGAACACACTTAGCTCTACTACACACGATACAAAACTCCCAAAAAAGAAAGACATTTTCTTCCTTTCTTCCTTTCTTTCTTTCGTCGTCGTTGTCGTCGTCGTTGTCGCGTTTGTTAGTTGAGAGGTAAACAGCGAAAAAACAAAGTTAAAAAAAAAACAAACAAAAAACCAAGCAAAACCCACTACGAGAATAAAAAAAGGATAAAACCTAATAACAAACCCAAAAAAAAAACTACAAAACAACAGATAACAGAAAAAAACAGCTAATTACAACAATTTTCTCGCACACAAACAAATACAAACATAGGCAAACACACACACATACATACATACGCATACAAAAGAGAAGAAGGAAACTATAAGAGCAGTAGCAAGCAAAGGCAAGCAGCAGTAGCCGCAGCAATAGCAGCAGCAGCAGCAGCATTTTGACAATTGTTGGCGCATTAATGCACATATACAATTAAAAAAGCACGGAACACGTGACAACAACAACAACAACAAAATTAAGAAAAACAGAAGGTGTTGTAATGCAAAAGTAACAAAGAGGAAAACTAAACAGAAAAAGGAAAGTAAGTTGCTAACAGGTACACTATTAGATAAAAACACAAAACTGGAAAAGAAGCAAACAGAACATAGAAAGCGTCAAAAGAAGAGAAGGAAAGCAGACAAGAACAAAGATATATTAATACAGTATAGATATCTATATATACACACACACAGAGTAAGAGACAGGAAGAAACGTACATACACAGATTTGACTCAAAAATCCCCACCATCGCCTACTACACCACCACCACTACACTCTTGCGTGCGATCGCGCGCGCGCTTGTGTGTTTGTGTGTGTGCGTTTGTGTATGTGCGTATGCATTAGTTCATGTGCGTGAGTGTTAGCAGCGCGCGCAACACCTCGCGCGTACGCGTAGCAGAGTGTTGAGGGTTGCGCTTTAACGTGCGCGCTGCGTAAATGGAGGCGCACGGGCGCCCACGTGGCACGGAAGAGGATTCGTTTGGAAGAAGGGTTTGTAGGCCAGAGGAGGTGGAGGAGAAGGAAGGTAGGGTTTGTTGCGTGTTTTGAGAAGCCCGTTGGATATGGGAATTGCATTTGAAATACAGAGAGAGAGAGAGCGAGGATACTGATGTGTGTTGGTAGTTTGAAGGCAAGGCAGAGATGAAGGCAAACAAATATAATAATTAATAAACAGCTGAAGAGCACTCTCTACTACCTATTCTCTTTTTCTCTCCTTCTCTCTTTCGCTCTTGTGATTATATTTTAATGTTTTACTTTTGTAAGCGTTTTTACTACACACCATTCACCATTTGCTCCTTAAACATTATAGAAACAACACCAGTTTTTCTACACTTTCCCTTGAAGGGGGGCAAGTAGCCGAAACTTTTCAACAGATCGAATATTCGCCTTAATTGATTGATAGATTGTGCCTCTTGCATGCCCATTTTTTCACATTGACATTCTATTGTGTCTCTTACGTGTGTGTGTGTTTGTGTATGTGGGTGCATGTGGTTGTCCTCAATGTGTACGTTGTTTGTGTGCGTTTTTGGCTGAGAAAAGCTGTATTTTAGAGGCGTGCCCTGTGTGTTTGCTTACTATCGCCTACAACTGTTTGTACTATTACTCTAAACCAACTCCAATTTCTACTTCCTCTTCTTTCTTCCCTCCGTATATAAAGGCAAACACTTCGCTACCGTTAGAAAAAAAAACAGCAATGAAATACAGAAACACAACCATGTGCTCTGCAATTGCTAAAGCAAAAGATGTAAAAGATTAGCGCAACAATAGAGAAACACAGCAGTTTATTCACAGTTTAAACAAGTTAAGACAACAAAAAGACTAAGATAACAAAGAGACACAATACACACAACAAATATTTGTTGGAAAAGAGAAAGAAGCGAAGGAAAAGGAAATGTAAAACCGAATCGGCAGCTTGGCTACAGTTCAAAGAAAACAATATATTTTAGAGAGTAAAAGAGAAAAGATACAAGTAACTTTTCCCCCACTGGTAAACGAGGCAAAAGCATTCCAGTTGGTTGCGCGGTTTACTACTAATTATTATTGTGACAGAAATAGTTTAAAACAGAAAAAACGTACACAAAAAATCCAACTACACACACATGAGTAAACAACACTCTTTAACCCTCTCTTGGAACGTTTGTGTAGGGAGAGGAGACGGCAAAGCCATTACTGTGCTTTGTTGTACTACGTACACGAATACACAGCATAATCTCTACTTATACTTGAGACATAAAGAAAGAAAAAAAAACATCAAAAGTGAACAAGAAAGGGATACAAAACAAACAACAACAAAAAAAGAGAAAAAAAACGAAAGACACAAACACAAAACAAAACTCCCTCTTTCTTCTAATGCTCTTTTGCTTGTGTCTCTAAAAATGTGTTATTTTTTAAAAGTATTTGTATTTTAAAGAAAAAAAACGAAAACAAACAGGAAACACACAAAACAAAAGATCAGAAACCGGGATTTAAAACAAAGCAAAATATACTAAAACGTTTCTTTTTTTGAAAAACTGTAAAACAAAACAGAAAAACCAACAACACAGAAACAGAACGTTGGCTCTCGCAAGTGAAGTGGAGCGTCTCGCATGTTTCCATTTTTAAAACCAATCCCAGTTTTCGATTGATCGCGTCGTTGATCGGTTGCCATATATTTATTGTGTAAAACTCTCTTTTGTACTTTGTGTCGGAAATCCTTGTTGCAGGGGGAGTAAAGTTTTTTCTTTGGTGAACACTATAACACGAGTTTTATTTATTTGTTTGTGCTTGTGGTGGCCGTAAAGGTAAGCTGAACAAACAAAGAAAGAAAATGAATTATGTTGGGTAAGTTCGATTAATTCTGTAAATACATTTTTGAACATAAATATTTTGAATTCATTCAATTCTCGCTAGATTTAGAAAACAAAACGTTGAACACGTGGTACATCTAGTTCGTAGAAATGGCCACAATAAATCCTCAATGAATTAAATACAGGACTGATTCATTGAAAGTAAACTGAATTTCATGCTATGCTATGGCATTACGGAGATGATTTAAAAAAAACGTACAATTTGTAACGGTTTTGTAGATGAAATTTCGAATTTGGCCAAAGTTCGAACATTTTCTCACTGTGCGCGCTCAGAAATCGAAACTGTCATACGCGTCAAATTCTGTCCTACAGCCAATCTGTCAAACGAGTGTTTGCCAAAACAAGCCAACAAGAAACAACACTTTGGACGCGAATTGGCTGTTTCTGTTGATTTCGAACCATATTCCCGGCATTTTCGTATAGTAAGTTGTGTGTACTGGATCGGCAAACGCGTCAATCCCAAACGGCAGAAGGCATCCATTCGAAAAGCGCCACAGTGTCGCGTTGTGCCTCTTCGTAGCGGTTGGAAGGTTTGTTTGCATCGCTTGTTTACACGCTACCGAGACCTTTGGCAGCCACCAGCCATGGATCAGATGCTGCCGAGTCCGGGATTCTCGATCCCCAGCATCGGGACGCCGCTGCACCAGCCGGAGGAGGATCAGCAGATTCTGCCCCATGCCTACCAGCAGCAACAGTCGATGCCGCACATGACACCGATGGGTGGCCTTAGCTCGAGCAACTACACAATGCCGGCCATCGGTTCGACGTCCGGCAAGAGCATGCACACGTACGCGCCCAGCTTCTCCACCCCGCAGAACATGATTCAACCACAGACACCGGTAAGCGGACTGGATTTGGTGGTTTCTCGTTTGCAGCTAAAGTCCTTTCTAATCCTTTCTTTTTCTGCCCCCCTCAGCAAAGTCTCATGTCACCGATGGTGCCGATGACGGAATCGAAGGCGGCAGCAACACCGAGCCACCCGCAGAGCGGCAGCGGGGGCAGCGTGCGGGATCCGGAAAACATCGGCAGCGTCAACATCCACCAGACGATGGGTCCCGCCACCCCGATGACGCCGATGACGCCGAGCGAGCCGGCCATCCTGCCGCAGCTGCAAAACATCGTCTCGACGGTGAACCTGAGCTGCAAGCTCGATCTCAAAAAGATTGCCCTGCACGCCCGTAACGCCGAGTACAATCCGAAGCGTTTCGCTGCGGTCATCATGCGCATCCGGGAGCCGCGCACGACCGCGCTGATTTTCTCCTCCGGCAAGATGGTGTGCACGGGCGCGAAGAGTGAGGACGATTCGCGACTGGCGGCGCGAAAGTACGCGCGTATCATACAGAAGCTTGGCTTTACGGTACGCATAGCGAAGGATGACACCCATTGTGGCCTTGGACCAATTTAGCTTAGTTTCCTCTCTCTCTCTCTCTCCCTTTTTAGGCCAAATTCCTCGACTTTAAGGTGCAGAACATGGTCGGCAGCTGTGACGTGCGGTTTCCAATTCGGCTGGAAGGGTTGGTGCTAACACACGGTCGGTTCAGCTCGTACGAGCCGGAACTCTTCCCCGGACTGATCTACCGTATGGTGAAGCCGCGTATCGTGCTGCTCATTTTCGTGTCCGGCAAGGTGGTGCTGACGGGGGCTAAGGTGCGGCAGGAGATTTACGACGCGTTCGAAAACATCTACCCGATTCTAAAGAGCTTCAAGAAACAGTAGAGTGGGGGGGGGGGAACTGTAAGGAAAGGGTGGGTACTTTTTTTTGTTTTGCTGTTTTACCTATTATTCGTTTACTCTCGTAGGCAAGTGCGGGGAGGAAAAGGAGGAAGAGAAGGAGGGGGGCAACGCTTGACGCGCATTTTTCTAAAAAAGCAGCATTAGCACGTAAGTGAAGAACAATCGAAGCGAAATGTTTCCGAATAAAATGAAAAACCGTTGGAATTCGTCGTGCGGTAGAAGTGAAATGATGCTTTGGCCGTTATTTGTTTAAGTCTTATTGTAAGGTTCCTTTGTGATGGCACGATTCCAGATTTTTAACGCGTTTCCTACACCTTATCTCCAAGACCTCCAAGATAGATGGACATTTGATAAGTGACTTACCTTGAAGCGACTGCTCGATACGCTTTACAACTCATTTTTAGTGATGGGTCATACGACTCCACTAACAGATCGACATGGAGTCAGGTGTAATGAGTTCGGTAGGTTCAATAGGTTTGCAAAAGTAAATGCGATTCCTACACGTGGGTGCAACGAGTTCGGTAGGTTCAGTAGGTTTGGTAGGTGCATACGAGTTCAACAGTATGACCTCGCTGGTAAGAATTCGTGCTAAATAGGGAGTTTGTACTTTTTAGTTGCGTTGATTCACAAACGGCAAATGTGATCCGGTGCGCTCCGGAAGGCATTTTGATGGGTAAGACCCGGTAGGTTCGGGTCAATCCACCCATCACTACTCATTTTTGCTGGAGCGAATGAGGGTTGCTAGGCAACGGAGAACTTCCATGCGTTCGAGGTAGCGTGTTCTAAGCAATGCTTTGGAGACGAAAAACTTCAATAGTGGTTCCGTTAGCCATATTACAGGGCTGTTCAAGGATTCTGTATCACGATTTATTGACCGTTTCCCAAAAGTTTTTTTTTATATTTTTTCCGCTACTAAGCTTTTCCAACATTTTGGGACCAAACAATTAAGGACAATTGACTTCAAAAAAGGCGTTTGTCATCATTCTTCATTGTACATATTATTCATAAATCTCTCTAAAAGAGATATTCGTTAAAGGATGGATTTATTCCAGTTATGTTTAAAGTAGCGTACAATTGAATATTCTAGTTTACGTCCTATTCGCGCTAATTCCAAATGTATAGTCTACCCTGTCTCTCGTTTGCTTTCCTCCCGGGAGAATCCAACCCAGTATTACCATTTTTCGCTCACAACTGCTGTCGTCTCCTCCATCGATCGCTGCCCCTTCGGTTTTTGAACAGTAGAGACTAATGGATTAACAATAAACACTATCAAACGTCTGTTTTTTGTTCTGGTTGCTAGTAGTAGCAGCTTAGCGGCAGCAGAAGCAGCAGTAACAGCAGCAAGCAACCTACTTCGTGCGATCCGCGCTAGGCGAGAAGTGATCTCAGGCGCAAATGAGATCGTCGAGTGCCGTTCTTCCCAGGGCACACAATGCGCACACAATCACGTGGAATGATTAACCAACCGTTGGAAATTGCACAATTCAACCAATGGCTCTTTGGACGGGCGGCGGCCCTGCCGGCATTTTGTGTGGGTTTTGTGGCTTTTTTTTCATGGGACTTTGTGGTGTACCGGGGGGTCATGGGGCATGCTTTCCAACAAGGCCACACACGAATGACAATACTGCTGAGATATGGAACACGACCTTCTTTGCGTCGGCTTTACGTCTGCGCATCCAAGATGGGAATAACTACTTTTGAAACGGCTGTTTTAAAAACTTTTCCTATTTCCTACCTCTCGCTCTCTTTCTGCTTCTCTCTCTAACGCACTAACCACAGCTCTTTTTAGGTAACAAAACCCGGTTCCGAATGGCCCCACACCAAAGACTTAAAAACAAACCTACGGCGATAAACTTGTGTACCTGGGGGACTGCTCCGTAACCGTTGAAATTGCTGCATGGTATCCCCCCGTGTGTATCACCTCCTTCCTAGCCCTTGACGGACAGATTCTGTACCAAATGTTCTGCCTGCGCCTTCATGTGGTCCGACGCGTGTTTGGCCGCTTCGCGCAGCTTCTGGGCCTTCGAGGCCTGGCTGGCGGCAGCGGCGGCGGCCGCTGCCAGCGCGACCGGATTGTTCGGGAACATGTGCTGCAGGACGTAGTTGAAGCCGCTCACCGTTTTGGCGCAATTCTTCTTGAACCGCTCCAGCCCGAATGCGCGAATGGCGGTACCGAAGCCGTACACGGACGAATCGATCCACGCCGACCGGATGGCAATGGTTTTGCCCGGCTGGTCGGGGAGCGATTTGTAGACCACCTTTTCCACCACACTCTGGAAAAGAGAGGGGAGGAAGTGTTTGTTTAAAGAATGTGTTCTAATTTCAATGTGTAAAAGTGTCCATATTACCATTATTTTGTTGAAGCCAATGTTACGCGTGTACGTGACGAGCGTTCGCTCGTTCGGATCGACCACCGACTCCTCCACGATGTTGACCGACTTTGCCTTGAAGAAGCGCTCGCCCCACTTCGGCACGTGGTTCGTCTTGGTGAGGAGCCGCTTGCTGTGCAGCTTCCCATTCCGCACCTCCCGGCAGACCGTGTCCTCGGAGAGTACGTGCGAGCTGTCGCGTGTTGCGTGTGCGTGCGTGTGTGTGCGCGCGATGCATCCGGCGCAGATAACGAGATGGTTGCGTGTGTGTGCGCGCGCGCGTGCCGGCATGCGACAGAGGTGGTGGGGAGGCCAGGTTACATAAAAATAGAACGTAAAGCAGAAGAATTAAAACGTGTTCAACCGGCGAGAAAGTGCCGCACATTTACACATGTGCCGGAGAGGCATGGTTGTGGCAATCTCAGTGTGTGCATTACATAATTGGCATGGGGCGGTAGATGTGTCTGTCTTGGCGCGTGCGGATGGCATTGTGCTTTGCGGTGGGCATCCAAGGAACCGCAAATTCACTTGCAGTTGCGCGGGCAACACACACATACACAAGCAGTTGGCGGCACATTGGCCACCCGAAAGGGTAACTAGAGCAACCGAAACTGCAGCTATTTTTTGACAAGCTGACAAATTTTCCGCCCTTCTAGGGACGCTAAAACGAGTCTTAGCCAAGGCGATGTAACATTACAGCAGCTTCATTGTGCTGCTTCCTGAAGTCACGCCTGCCCTGAATGGGGGGTGAGCCTTACCTGAACGGGTTCGGGTATCGGTTCCAGAAGCCCTGGGTGACCTGCTCCCAGGAGTAGTTGTACACGGTTTCACTTTCATAGTATTTTGTCATTTTTTTGAGTAGGTTTAGTTCTGTTCTCTCTGTTGTCGGGTTCGGACTTTGGATTCCCCGTTTTCCTGTGACTTATGTAAATTGCAGCCACTCAAACGAGCTCGGTTTCACTTTTCAAATTGATTGCGATGTCGGGTTTGCCGTTAGTCAGCTTAATTTTATCAATTTTCAGCGCACCACACTACCAACATTCCTCTCCGCGGGATTGGCTGGTGCACACACACACCTTGCCTTATCACTTTTCGATAGCAACGATGCGGGGGCTTGATTAGTGTGGGCATACACAGAGAGAGACACACACACACAATTCACACAGGACAGATCGGGATCGTTGCACGCTGAATGCAGTTGTCTTGCACTTTTGCCACCTCGAGGGAGGGAGAAATGCACACAAATTACAACACGATTTGTTTTCGATGGCACACACGATGGCGAGCGGTCGATCGATTTTGGATGCGGTTTTGCACAAAACAGAAAAACACACAGAGCCTGCGACGGGAAGGAGGGGAGAAGGGGTTGCGATTTGACAGCTGGTAATTTCTGGAACGTCGAACACAAGTGACAGCGAACGGAGGAGCGCTCACTGTGCGCGGTTGACGTATAACAGTTGAAACACATTTTTTGTTTCTTTATTATTATTTACATTTTCTTTTTAAGAACATTTTTTATACCAAAATATCTTAAAAGTATTGAAAAAGTCGTAAAAACCGCTTAATTATTAAGGTTAATTTTTTCTCTGCGCTCTGAGCGACAAGCGACCACTATCTCACTCATTTTGACAGCTGACCGGCGTGTCATTGTTTTGTTTACATTTTGTTTTCCGCTGCCACCATGCAGTCCGGTAGTTTTCCCAAGTGATTGCAGCGGGTTTTGTGCACAAAACTATGACGAGCGAAGAGAGCGGTGATATAAACGATGTGTTTGAGGACATTTTTCTCACCGAGGAGCGCATCATCGAGGAACACTTTCACCACGGGCTAGCGGACGGACGGCAGGAACGGTCCGTACAGGAGGCGGAAGATTACGGCCACAAGAAGGGTTCGGAAATCGGACGTGAAATCGGCTTTTATCACACAATCGTGACGGAGATTGCTTCCCAGCCGGAGACGGCAGCGAACGAAAAGGCACACACGCTGGTACAGGAACTGCTGGCGGCGCTGGGAAAGTATCCCCGCGAGAACGATCCGGCCGTTGATTTGCTGCACGATTTGCAGCGCATCCGCAACACGTACCGACGGCTCTGCGCACTGCTGAAGCTGCCCTACAAGTACACGCAAACGAATGCGCTTTCGTTTTAACCCGTCGCTGGCGAAGATGGAGCGTATCAGGCAGCAGGTGGACTCGATCGTGCGCTTCCTGCAGCCCAACCTCCCGTTCGTCAACTGCCACATGGTGGACTATCTGACCGAGCAGCACTGGAAGCGGTTCGTGCCGGTGGCGATACAGAGCGAACTGCGCACCGTGTCTGATTATTTGCAGGCAAAGGAGATATTTTGGGGCCAGTTTGAGCCGTCGTTTGACGGGGAGGAGCATGATGGTGGTTGCTTTCCGGCGGTGCGGGAATTTATCAAAAACACCCGCCAGTTCCGACTCGGAGGAGCGGAAGCTCGGGGAACGGCCCTCACGCTGGACGAGTTTATGGATGCGCTGTCGGACTGTCGGAGGGAAACGCGACTGAAAATGACGGAACTGATGAACGTGAAGAAGTGTCACGAGGTGGAGGTAGCGGCGGCCGTCGTGGCGTCCCTTTGCAACGGTATGGCAGCGACCCAGCCCGACACGAGCCTGGAGGACATTTTGGTGATTGACGCGGGCGATGGGAAGGGCTATCTTTCCTCACGGATTGCGCTGGAGCACGGCATCAAGGTGCTTGGAGTGGATTGTAACGAAGCAAACACGAGCAATGCGGAAAAGCGCCGAGAGCGACTCAAGGTAAGGATGAAAGATTGGTCAAGGAAAGGCAAAATTAACTTATTGTCTTCTGTTTTTTTCAGACCAAAATACCAAAAGCCGTGCAAAAATCGAACCTCGAAGAGGATGAGCATTTTACCAACCTGCTGCAGCAGGGCTCACTGGACACGCTGTACCGGACGGCAACGCAGCTGATTGATTTCAACACCAACCTGATCGAGCTGGCGCAGGAATATTTCCCTGGGGGCCATCACAGCACCTTCTGTCTGTGCGGTTTGCACACGTGCGGCAACCTCGGCCCGAACTGCCTACGCCTGTTTCACGAAAATCCCACCATCAAGGGAATCTGCAACGTTGGCTGCTGCTACCATCTGATGCAGGAGCAGTTCGTAGTGGACGAGTTCTACAATCCGACGAAAGTGTCGGACAACCCGGGCTATGGGTTTCCCATGAGCAAATACCTGCGGGGGAAGAGCTTTTACCTCGGACGCAATGCGCGCAATTTGGCGGCGGAATCGATTGAACGTGCCTGCACCAATAGGGAGAACCCAAGCGATAAGCTTGGCTATCGGGCCCTGCTGCAGGTGGTGTTGCTGGAGTGTGGCGAGAAAAAGTCCCACCAGGTCGGTCGGCTCAAGTGCGGCGGGTTTGTGGACTATGTTCGCCGATCCGTTCGGAGGTTAGCTCTGGAGGAGCGAGTAACGATTACGGACGGCAGCCTACAGGAGCTGGAGGAGCGCTTTAGCGCCGAGCTGGAGCAGCTGAAAGTGTTCTATCTGATAAGGCAACAGTTTGCGCCGGTCGTGGAGACTCTCATCCTGCTCGATCGGCTACTGTACCTGCGGGAGTGCGGACACGACCGTAGCTTTCTGGTGCAACTGTTCGAACCGGTCGTGTCACCACGGTGTTACGCGTTAATAGCTTTAAAATAGAAACCGCTCCCGAGTGGCTCGCAAAACCACGCCGAAAATGACTGTTTGTGTTGGTCCAGTTGTTGTATATATTTCACATCGCATCCTCAACCAGCGCCGCGTACAGCCCTTCGTTGGAGTTGAGCGTGAACGCGTTCTTGCGGTAAGTTAACACCTCGGGCGTGGAGGGCGATCGCTCGATGCGATACTGGGAGAGCAGCTTTAGCAGGGCAATTTTGATCTGCAACGTCCCAAAATGTGACCCCAGACAGGTGCGTGGTCCAACGCCGAACGGCATGTACGTGCAGGGCTGTATCTGGTCCAGGTTTTCCTTCGCAAAGCGCTCCGGATCGAACACGGTCGGGTTGGGGAAATACTAATGCGAGAAAAGCATCCGGAAGTTAATAGAGAATCGCTTTTGATATAGTTTTCATAGTTTTTTAGCTACCTTTGGATCACGATGGATGGCATAAATTGGAATCATGATGGGCATACCGTTAGGGATAACGTAATCGTGCAACGGTTCCAGCTTGTACCCGGTGCTTCCCTCCGGCAGGGTACACTGTCGCTCGATGAAGGCAAGCACCGGATAGAGACGGTTCGTTTCCGAGATGACCATACCGAGGTACGGCATCTCGTTCGCGTACGCTTCGTACGGAATTTCGCGTCCATATTTGACAATAATGTCGCGTATCTCTTCGCGCAACCTTTCTTGGACGTGTTGCTATAATTACGTTGAATTAGAAATTATTTAAAAATAATTTCAAACATGTTTCATTTACTTACATTTTTCGTCAGCTCGTAGAGAGCGAACGATAGCACCGAGGAGGTCGTTTCGAAGCTGGCCATATAGAAGGTGGCAGCTTGTGCCACAAGTATGTCTCCTTTGAGTGCTGCAAAAGAGGAGATCCAGAATCTTGTAATCACATTTTAAGGGAATTTAAGGCGCTCCCCCAACTTACGTATCTTCTCCTTCACACCGAGCGTGGCATTATTGTTTTTCAGCGCAATCATTGAGTCGATAAAATCGCCCCGACTTTCGCCCGTCTGCTCGCGCCGTGCTATCTCCTGCTCGATAATCGCCTTAAGAAATGCTTCCGTGTCGCGGGGGAAAAGCTTCAGCCGCAAATAAGGCACCAGCTCGGGCAGAAAGAAGAACGATGCCATCGTCAGGCCGCGCCCCGGTCCGTAGTCGAAGATCTTCCGCCCATAGTACCGGAACTCGGACTGCTCATCCTTCAGACAGTTGGCCTGCATGCCGAAGAACGTGCTCGCGATCACATCGGTGGTGAACCGGGCGCAAAGCTCCTTAAACTCCGTCTCGCGCACATTGGATTGCAGTACGGGTAGGGCGTCGAGTGACGCCATCATGTCTGCACCGACCTGGAAAGTAGTGACCAACACAATTAGCTTCTAGCGATAAGCACTTGAGGTAGAAGACAAAAGGGGCAAGATTTAGTGTGTGAAAACACCTGCTCAATAAGGGGCTGCATTCGCTTCAGCTTGGCACTGGTGACGGAGGGCGAAAGAAAGCCGCGCAGCTGCTTCCACAGCGGCTCGCGAATCATGATCAGATTGAAGTACCCGATCGTGTCGTGAAACGGATCGGTACACATCTGCCGATTAATGAAGCGCTGCGCATCGGTACACGTGAGCCGCTTAATAAGCTCGGGGCTACGCAGCACCAGCGCAGGCCGGGTGAAGATGTTAACGCCGAAAAAGTCACTCGAACGCGTTCGGGCATGATGGTAGATGTGCTCGATGTACTCAAAACTCGAGTGGCGCTGCAGGAAGATCGTGGCAAAGTTGCCGATGATGGGAATCTCCGGTATGTACGGTACGCCGGCCCGAGTCCAGTAGGTTTGCTTGCGCCAGCCGAGGTAAAGGAGCAGCAGCAGGGCTACCGTGTACAAAATATCAACCACTTCGAGCGACATGATTGCTGCCTGGTACGGGATACTGATAAATACTGACTACGGCAGCCAAGAGACAGCGTGCACGCGCTAAAATAATCCAACGATACAATAATGCAACAGGTAAGTGATTATTTCTTGTGCGTACACAGCGGACCGATTGGTTCACTGATAACGCTCCAAATTCGACCACCAGCCATTGTGTTTGTTGACTCGCATGGAAGGATGCATGCCAACAGTGAGCCCTTAACTGGGTCTACTATCAATGGGAAACGGTTGAACTGTTCCAAAATCTTAAATGCATTCGAGCACACGTGGCCGCTATCTTGCCTCGCGGGCCAATACGATTGCTTATCGCTCTAATCTAATCCCCCGCTGACGACCTGACCGGATTCACCTTGTATGTCTGTAATTGAACGGTCTTTGGGGTGGGATAAAGGGGGTTGAACTTTGCGCGCTTGTGGGTGCAAGATTTGAGTCATGAGATATTTTTGAGGAGAGAAGGTCGGTTATAATCGCTCAGGAAGTAGTAATTAAAGCATGGGACAATAGTTGATAATGGCAAGCAAATTTATGTTGAGTTGAATGGAGACTTAGTTTATCGTTTTTGGAACCATGCAAGCATCAAATACATGATGACCAAGTAAAAATCGATAAGAGAACAATCAGTTTGGGAGATACGAGTCTTGAAGAACTAAGCGGCGTAGTTTTAAACAGTAATAACCCACACTAGATTATTTGAATGGGTTACAGGATTACTCTTTACACGATTTTTCCTATTCTGGAACTGATACAAGATCTGTTTCTATTGTGAAACTGTTCTAGAATCGTGAAATGTTCTTAAATTGAAATCAGATCCAACTACTGTCCCGGAAAATGTCTTGAATTATTTTGGAACTTCTTCATATCTGTTGTATTACTGGTTATCCAGAAGATCATATGGAAATTCTCCTGAACTCATCCAGCATCTCGACTTGACCACGACTGACTCCAGGCCTCTCCCGAATCAGGAATTGATCCAATATCTAAGCCGGTCGTGGAATTGATCCGAGATCTTTTAATAACCAATCTGACCCGAACAATCCGAATAAAACATGCCATTTTGTGCCCTTTTCCGACGTGTAGTGGAACTGATCCATAACTATGCTAGTATTGATCCTGATCATAGTGCTAGTCCTGTAACAGTCCAATTGCATTTAAACCTGACCCTGATCATGACCCTGGGATCCTCAGATATAAGACTTATACCATGCCATGGTCATGGAGATGATCTCAATCGATGTGTTGGATATGATCCCGAATCGATTATTGCTCTGGAATTTATCCCGATTTATACCGGAACTAATACTAATCATATCGCGGTGCTGGAAGTTATCTTGATTTCATCTTGGTCATGATGCTGATATCAATTCTACTCAAATGCTGAAACTTATCGCAAACTTATATTGGTGCTAAAATTGAACATGCTACCAGTTATTGGGTCGAACGCTATTCAAGGTGACTGCTAATTCTTGCTAAGCATTAACTTCATATTTAAAGTCCTGTATGACCTCCATTAGAGACATTAGTGACCTCCAAAAGGCTCATCTCTTGAAGGATTATCTTAATTATTCGCAATGCCTATTATTCAATTGTTGTGGCTACGCGAGAAAACACAAAAAGTAAACATCATTACGTCGTCTGTATCCATTTTAATGGTGTGCCCGTAATCAGTCATGCCTACAATGGTATGCCTACATTGTGCAATTGCACTATTGCAATTGCAATTGTGTAGGTAGGTCTTCACACACGACCAAGTTTAATGTACTACCGACATTCGACCAATTGTCGATAGAGCCGCAGTTGATATCACATCTGCTTCTATGTTAGTTTTTCGTTATTTAGAAAATGCCTCTGGTAAAAGCAACAGTCATGATCGCTGAAATGATTCAATCAGCGAAATGATTCAAGATAGGACTTAGAAGGTCATGGGCATGACACTTATTAATTATAGTTGATTGTCATGCAACAGCGCTAGCTTTGTTGATGCCAATTGCATTGCCGCTCCATGCAATTCTCTGATCAATTAGGCACTGCTCAGCGGTCTACTATTTGTTTTAGTATTTAACATCTATTCACGTTGTAATACAGTGCTTTATATAATGAATTCGACATTCTTTAAACAAAAATTGAGCACTATAAAGGAGACTGTAATGTTTATACCAATTTACTATTTTTATACTACCTTGATGTATTAATTGCATATGTTACGTATAGATTCCTAAGCCAATAATTAAAAACCCCAGTCCCAAACAAAGACCTTCACACATGCTAATGAGCTTACCTGATCGAGCAGCGGGTACATCTGTTTGATTTTGCTCAGGCTAAGCGACGGCGTTAGGTAAGACCGGAGCTGCTTCCAGGGTGGATTTTTAATCATCAGCAAGTTGTAGTACCCGATCGGATCGCCATGTTGATCGGTAGACATGGAGCTGCAAATACGCCGCGAGAGATAATCGAAACGATTTTAAGTGTTCCACGCGTTCTTTCCCTCTACCCGTTCGTTGCACCCTTACCGATTGCAAAAGAACGCTGCATCTTTAATTAGTATCTGCTTGATCAGCTCCGGATCGCGCAGCACGAGGGTGGGCGTGAGCAGCTTGCTGATGCCAAACAGTGCACTATCCCGTACCCGTTCGTCCACGTACAGCTCGTCCATTAGATCGAACACGGATTTTCGCATCAGTAACGCGTCGAGGAAGTTGCCCACCAGCGGGCGGCCCTTGATGTACGGCACCCGGGGGACACACTGCCAGTAGCGTGTGCCGGTTGTAGCGAGAAACCAGACCAGATACAGCACCACACACACCAGCACCAGCCAGAGATAGCTCTGGAAGGCGTCCACGGTTGGGAAGATCATGGTTGAAAAGGCACCTTTTTGGAGCTGTCTGAGACCTGTCAAACGCGCGCGGTTCTGTAATGTACACCGTGTCCCAGGTAAGGTGTCCCAGACACAAACTGTAGAGCGCTCACGGTTCGCTGGAGTTCGCTACCGGCCAGTGGGTTTAGAGTTGGTATCGATTGTTTCTGTGGGCACTGATTTCCCTCCTCCGGACACGGTAAATGTGTCAACCGGAGATGTGAGACACAGACGCGCGTGCTACTGTGTGCTGCGTTAGCGCAACGGTGTACGGCCTCTATCACGGTTTAGTGCGCGGTCGGTACTAACGTGCAGCGTCGCTGCTGGAAGTTCGCAACGCGCGCTCAAAACCGGGTCGACGGGCAATACGTTTGCAAAGCTGGATGAGTGTGCGTTCTACGTTTTCAGCCGGCAGAGAAACGGTATTGCTAACTTGAGAGCATGTCCCCGGAGTGTCCCAGACTTGGGGGGGTAGGTAACCTGAGCAATGTGAGATGATACTTAACTGTCACGTGGAACGTTTCGAGAGCTTTGTTTAATTTCTTTTTTTCCTATTCTTTTAATTACAAAATAATACTGCGTCATGAGCAGAGTTAGCTGCCTCTGACGCGGCTTCCTATCGCTCCAGGGAGGTTCGTTACTTTTATGAACGATTATAGTGCGCGACGCACTTGTCCGGCTTCGCCCTGGTCGAGCATGTGATAGTGGTGGTGGGAGTTCAGCAGTATGTGAGCAGATTAAATTTCTGCTTTTGAAGCATACGCATATTTATAGGCATGCGTAGATGGGACGGGTGTTTGCTCTCTGCTTTGCGATTGCTTTTTGATGAATGAATATCGCCGGCTTTTGGATTGGATGTGGTGCGTTGGACACACGGGGGGCAATGTTCAGTGTCCGAGTCTCGAGTCGGGATGATGGCGAGGGTCAGTTCCGAAGGCTAATTGATGGTATGATGTAATGTTTAGTGGCGTAGGTAGAGAAACCGGGGAATTGATAAGGCCTGATGATTAGGATTTGTTTCATGTATTTTAGTTTTTTGGTTTTGACGGTGTTTCTTGATGTTACCAGTTATTTATTCTCGTTATACCCTAATTTTCTATGTGTTAGATATTTTTGTAAGTGGACTTTTATATGTTATATTCCATAGTTCATACTTTATTGTCTAAATCTTTTATACAATGAAAATTAATCATTTCACATACAAATTTGTTAATATGTTCAGAGGTGTCAAACACAGGCGGTTCGGCTTATTAAACCGAATGCTATTTTTATTTCATTATCAGATGCAAGATATCAGGCTTGCCGTATGCCACCAATGGGGTTGGTTATCTTTCGCTTTTAAAAATCCGCTTAACCCATTGCAAGATAGTCAGTCCAGCCGTGTACTGGGCATAATGTTAGGCCGTATGCCTTGAAAACTGTATCAGGAGGCCGGCTCAAACAGGTCAAATCAAGTAAAATGTGTTTTAGTTAATCAAATGACTTTAATAAATGCGAAAAAATGCATGATAAGTTTTTATTGATAAGATTTTACATAATCCATTAGTATTACAGGGTTTCCAGTCCACAAAAACAAGTGCCCTCATGTTTAGTAATGCTAAGCTACATTGATCGTTCTCGCTAGAGTAATTTTAATTTTCCATGGCGCATCTTTTTTTGGTCATTGAGGGAATGGCCATGCCGGATCTCAAATTTAAGTAGTAAAAAAGTAGAAAATAACATATTTTCTGCATCGGCTTCAAATTGTTAGGAAAATGCTTCGGTCAGCCGCCGCCAGATGCGCTAGTGTAAATCAAAATTACATTAGCGAGTACGGACAATGTACTCCGGCCTTTATAAGCTGGGCAACGTGTAACTCGGTAAGAAAAAGTAGTCGAAAGTGATCCGACAAAAACTCTGCTTAGAACTCATTTTGATTAAGGCCTTATTAGACGGAGGAAAATACTCGGCCTCATCACAATTTTTCAATCAAAAAAATTCGATTGATCCGGCTGTCATTTTCGTGTCATTTGACACTCATTTCGCCGCCGCATAGGTGTTCATTTTACTGGTCTTTTCGAAAACTGGTATACCATGACACTCACGAGCAAAATGAACTATGCTACAAAAATTCGATCGTTCCGCTTTGAATGGGGAAAAATCCGCGACGCATTGAGCTGCGGAAATTTTCGAATATCAGAATAATTATATAAATCAAGGTTGATGGTTTTGAAAAACGTTATGTAAAAGCAAGTTGGTAAATGTTTTGGTTCTTTTTCAATATGTTGGGTGATAAAAAATAATTTAATGAATATTAAAAAAAATGGTTTGCGTACACTAAATACTGAACTCGATGGGAATCGACTTCATGTAGGAGTATGAAAGAAATAGTTATACTGTCAGTTTTACGTGAGCGCCTATCGATTTTTTTTGATCGGAAAATTGTGCTGAGGCCGACTGTCAGTTTTACGCCTATCGAATTTTTTCGATCGAAAAATTGTGCTGAGACCGAATGTCATTCGATTTTGGAATCTATCCCTCAAACAGGGTTTGACAGATAGATGCCAGTTGGAAAATCGGAATTCGCCATGCTCATTTCCGATGTGCTCCCGAGTAGATTTTTTTTTGTCGACGTCGATAGAGCGAATTGAATTTCCTGATGATGATGATGTACAAAAACAACAATAATGGGAAACAAAGAGTGATTCATTCGGATAAAACCAAGAAAGTCAATAAATTAAATAATAAATGTGAAATGTTACAATTCTCTTGCTTTATTACACGTACGAGAGGCAGTTTTGTGCCAAAATCTTAGTTTGACAGATAAATGCCAATCGAGAAATGACAGTATTTTCCTCAGTCTAATAAGGCCTTTATAATCATCTTTCGAATCTCGAGAATATAATATCATCGAATCGAATATTATAAAAGTTACCCTACCCTTGCCTTCCTTCATAGAAATTATAATTATGTTGTGATTGAAATTTTGTTACCATCAAATTTTAACTGATCCGGCACTTTCATCTAACGCACGATACGTTTAAAAAGCATTCATTTTTATCATTTTTTTAACTGGATCATTCTAGCTTTTGTCATTTTTTCACCATTTGCTGATCATTCGCAATGAAAGAATACTTCGCTACCGTTAAAATTACTTCATAACATTAATCTGTATCTGTATAAAAATGTAATACTGTTAGTTGTTCTTTTGAGTTTGACACCTCTGAGCTTCAGGCGCACCGTACTGTTGTACCTATTTTAATTGCATTAATTCTACCCAAATGAATCATACGTGCTTAATGCTCAATCTCGAACCACTCCAAGCGAAAGTGAACCTTTAAGTTAACCTTTTTAAAAAAGAATAAAACCCCGGTCCTTTACCAACTGATACGGATTAGTATTTATGTTACCGACGAATGGTTCGAACAAAAAGAGAAACGCAACGTTCGGGCGAATGAGTGTTTATTGACGCTATAACTTTCAGCACGTCATATCGCAGGAATGCCAATGATGTTGAGGTAGAAAATGATTTTCTACTGACTTCCTCCTCTGCATCCAGCCTATCCACCGATCGGTGTGTCTTGAGTTTGGGAAGATCGCACACGATCACACATTCTTGGTGGCAAATTTATGGTTCATTTTTCCACATGTTATGAGCGCGTGAAGCGAAACGTCTGCAGCGTTACCAACAGATTGTTTAGTGTTTATGAGACGTTCGGACGTTGCCTGTTGTGCACGCGTGACAGTTGGAAATAAAAGGGAGTTGTGGAATATTAAGCACTAACGGTGAAGAATGTTTAGTTATGTTTTCAAGGATGCAGGGTTTAAAACCAGACATCAGAAATTAGTAAATGATGGACTAGCGGGTCAGTATTTGACATCGCCGTTTGGTTAAATCACACAATTGTGAAGGACGCATGAAAAGCAACCGGGTTTGCGGGTCCCATGTGTTGTAGAATAACAGAGCATTAAACTAGTGACGCAAGCGGAGCGAGACTCCCTTATCTAAATATTATTTGTCATACAGTTTACTAAACTATATGATATTTCTGTGTGTGTGGCTGCAAGGTTTCACATCCATTGGCGCTTGTTTTTGGAGTTCACTTTTATCGATCACGTCATCGGCGGCAGTACAGCTGGTGGAGGGCCGTTTGGTGGTGTTCTAAAAATGAACACATTCAAAGCTGGCTGCGGTAGTGCCAGGAGCTAGTAGTAGTGCCGCCCCAAAACAGCACATGGCGCACTCTGTTCACTTTTTGGCGCGACTTCCCGAGATTTTCCCGATAAAAGGCTTCACGCGCCACACGTGTTGCCGGTTGCCGAGGGCGAGCGCCGCACATTGACTTTGACATTGAGCGCGGAAAGCAAAATCTGTACGGCCTCGCGCTCTCCTACGTCCTCGAGCAGAGGGAAACTGCTGCTAATGGAGGGCTGCTAATAGTGTGTAGATAGTGTGCGAGGGATGAATTTTTATTTTGAGAGCATTGCCACCGGTGACGGCCATTCCATGGACCGAATTTGTGTGTGTTGGCGGTATTTGACATGGTTTTTTGGCACAAAAACGAGTCAGAGAAGAAACGGCGAGAACATCTTGATGCTTCCCCGAGAGCGAAAGGTAGCTGATCTCATCGTTTATAATATCGAGGTTTTTCTTATAGATGTTGGATTTTGTTTTCTCCTCCTTGCCTTGTGTACTATTCCTAGGGCAATATTTTTGCTTCCTGTGGTACAGCTCGGATGTGATGTCACCGTGACTTGGGGGGAGATTTTGTGTATTTTTTTGCGAGAGAATGGTGCCCCATAGGCTAGATTTGTGTGTTGACGACAGTGAATGATTTGTCGCGGTAAATATCAACTACTTTGGAATTGTTTGTAAGAACGACACAGGTTGTACTTAAGGATAAAAAAGAGCCAATGGGCAGCATACAAAGCGAAAAAGATTAAATCATTGACGAAGGATTGATATATTTACTAGAGAAAACATTCATTCCACTACAACTTTTTTCATTTTATCTGACACACCTTCTTTGCTCGTCAAATATATGATCTCGAGCCATATTCTTTATGAACACATCGCATAACGCATGTCACAGAGATAGGAAAAAGTGTGCCAACTGTATCAGATAGAATAAGCTTTAGTGAATTTAAAAAAAAAAACCTCTTCTCTTCATTTATTGTCGTTGGTTGAATGTTTAATGGCTTTTGATATTTGTTTTTAAAAATCGTCTTCAACATTTTACTTATCGTTCCCATGTATTAATTTTACTGTTTATCATGTTCGCTGAACTAATTTTAATTTATTTATTATTATTTCTTATTTCTATATAACTGTTCAATTCGAAGATCTGTTCCTATATGTTGTTTGGTCTAATTATTTACGGTTTCGTATAACATAATATTTATTTTGGATGAATCATGCTTTAGCAAATGTGAAACGAAGGCTTTTGATGCTTTTTTATAGAAAAAATGTAGAAAAATGGAGCAAAAATAAAAAAAACCATACTACAAATACCCAGACAGGAAAATAGCGAGTGCAAGAATAGAAAGAAAAATAAAATATGATTTAAAAATAATAATAAAAAGTAATGATGAAATAAATATACAATGCAACGATCAAAATGAAAGCAAAATATGCAAAATTGGTAAAATTCACGAACTAAACAACGGAAAATCCAGAAACTAGACATAGAAAGGCTCTTCACGTAACCCAATATCTTGCCAAGATTCGGACCATTTTTATCTGCTAAAAGAAGATGCTCCGATGATCGAAGATGACATCGTACAGGAATAGATTTGAGATTCTATGGGATTACAAAGACCTAAAAGTTGAATGGTGGAAAAATTGGATAGATCTATTAACAAGACCCTCAAACATTCTGGGGAAGACTGGGCGGCGGACTAATTTCCATAAGGGAAGTTCTAATTTGTTGTTCTATAATCTCGAACAACATCAGCTGTTAGTGTCCGATATTTAAGTAATGCCTCAGCTCCTGCATTCTACGATATATTACAAGCGGCGCTTACAATTCCTAAATTAATGGATGAATTGAATGAACCTTTGTTGCAATTGGCTAAGAATTAGTTTATGTACGTACCAGGATGTGGAAAGTAATAGGATGTGGATGCGGAAAGTAATTCACCGATACTGTTAGTACCGAAGAAATCAGTTGAAGGCAAGAAGAAATGACGTTTAGTACAGTGGCGGATTTAACGGACTGAGCGGCCGCGGCGGGCTCCGTCTATTTAGGGGCCCCGTGGATGGTAATCCCAGCATATACAACAATGTGTACAATGTGTTCTCATCGAGAACTTTTGTGCCCAATAGGGGCCCCATGCACGAAGAAACTCATACTTGGTCTTTGATACATGGTGTCTAAAAATGATATGGCTAGCTCGCTTTTTTACTACATCGTTTCATAGACTTGAAAAAACGATCAAGTATAATTCGTAATTCGTTGTTAGGCAGTATGTTAGATCGTCGTCAAGAAGTTTGTGATTGTGAGCGTAACGCCTAGCTGGACTCTAGTTTAAATTTCCGTTTACACGTTGACAACACTGTTAACAAGGCATATAAGATGCTAGGTTTTATCTTTCGACAATTTATTTATTTATTATTAATTAATTAATTAATTTATTTATTTCATATATAACCAACGGACCATCGTGTCTAATCGGCAACCTTATAATAAAATTAAGGAGCATATAAATAAACCTCTAGTTATAAGCAAACATTAAATGTGACGTAGACGCAATTTCTCCTTGAACATGGAAGTAGACATACTAAAATCGAACAAATCTAACGCTTCATTGAACTCGAGGGACATACGTATAATAAGGTGTCCCTGGCTATGATTGTTGCGGGTACGCGGTACACGGAGATGGAAATTAGGTCTAAGAATCCGACAGAGAGCGAACAAATTGATGCTGGCTAGTAATGCCGTGGAATCGAACTTTCCGTTAAGGAGCCGGAATATAAAAAGGCATTGGGCGTTTTTGCGTCGAGAGCAGAGTGGTTCAAGTCCGAGAAGCAGACACCGCTGATGGTAGGAGGGCCGAGCATGGTGGGATTGCCATGGAAGGAGTCGAACCACGTACCTGGTGATTCTCCGTTGAATGGCTTCGAGGCGATTGATGTCACCAACGCCAAGCGGGCACTAGATCGGGCAGCAGTACCTCAGGCACGACCTTACGATGGCACACAAGATCGACTTGACGCACATGGGATCGGTAAACTCGCTACAGGTCCGCGTAATTAGACCGAGTAGCTGATTTCCCTTCGCAACAATGCTGTCAATGTGAGGGCGAAATGACATCTTCTGGTCGAGTAGCCCAGATCACGGATACATGTCGTGCGAACCAAAGCCGTATTGAGCATAGTGTATGTAAACGAGATAGGGTAACGGACTCTGCTGAATGATATACACTGACATTTATCAGCACACACTTGGAGGGCATTTCAGCTGCACCAGCTGTCGAGATTCTCAAGGATCATTTGAAGGCGTACACAGTCACTGTCGTTTCTAACTGGAGCGAATATTTTTACGTCGTCGGCTTACATTAGGTGTTGGCCTGGCGGTTAAACAAAAGATAGATCATTTATATAGATGAGGAAGAGTAGCGGTCCCAAGTTACTCCCTTGCGGCACTCCGGAGGAGCTGGTGAAGGAGTGAGAGCGATGAGATCCTATGCTTATATAGTACGAACGACCAGTTAAGTATGAATGCAGCCAGGTGATGTGCCAGCCGAGGAAACCGAGTTTTTTTAGCTTCGAGAGTAGGATATCATGAGAGATACTATCGAACGCAGCCCTGAAGTCAATATATACTGCATCAACTTGAGTACCACGATCCATGTTGTCGAAGCAGAAACCAACAAATTCAGCAAGATTTGTGGTGGAAGATCTCCTTGGGAGAAATCCATGCTGACTAGGGCTCATATAGTTTTGAATTGCTGTGAGTAGCGGATTGTATAGAATGAGCTCAAACACCTTTGCACAAGCGCATAGGGAAACAATGCCACGATAATTGCAAGCTTGAAGTCTTGAATAGTCAAGGCTTGAATAGTCATGGGCCGGTCTGGTGGTACAGTCGTCAACTCGTACGATTTAACAACATGCCCGTCATGGGTTCAAGCCCCGAACAGACCGTGTTCCCTTACGTAGGACTGACTATCCTGCTATGGTAACAATAAGTCATTGAAAGCCAAGGTCCCTTCACTAGTGGTTAGAGGCAGGCCTTGACCGACAACGGTTGTTGTGCCAATGAAGAAGAAGTCATGTCTTAAGTCTTATGTCGTTGTTTACTTGTCTTGTGCGCATGGGGGTGCTCAGTAATTTGGTTCCCGAATTGCACTACGATGATTAACACAATAGAGGCAATACAACGGAAGTTTACAAGACTTGCGTTAAAATGCGACCAATTCAGAGGACTCCCAACCATGCCAAGTTAACGCCTCTCGTTACCCTCTGCTTGGCCTACAGACGCTCGAGCACCGTTTTAAGGTAAACAAATGTGCATTTGTTCTTCATGTTAGTGCCTTCGAGACCTCTTCGCTCTCGTAACTTGCTTGTTGATGAGAGCAGGCGTACTTTATATGGAATACAATGAGCCATTACTAGCTATGACAAGGCAATTCAATACATGATCTTATGACTTTGATTTTAATTTATTAACGAGTAAACGACCAACGCATTTAAAGAGAATATTTTATTAATTTCACCGGACACCGGATTAAGGCAGATGTCGATCTCGAGAATCCCCCCCCCCCCCCGCTCGACACCAACAGGGGGCCTCAACTCCTTTTACCGCTTAGGGCCCCCAACACCCTAAATCCGCCACTGGTTTAGTAGTGGATTTTCGGCAGTTTAACAAGAAAATTTTACCAGACTAATTCCTTTTATCCCGCATAGACACGGTTCTAGATCAGTTAGGAAGAGTCAAATGCTATAAAACTCTTCAATTCCTAACGTTTTCTACAGGTGTCCATCTTACCTTTCATGGTGTCCATCTTTCCCATATTAGGTGTCCGTCTTACTCGAACATTTCAAAACTGCACAAAAAAGACATGTTTTTTATTCATGACAAAACAAAACAGGGGATAGGAACTTGACAGTTTCAACAGTTTTTCTAATAAAAAATGGTTGTAACATAAGGTATACTCATCTCTTCATGGTGGCTGTATTTATATATCCCTATTTTTAACGTTTCCTTCATGTATACGTCTTTACCTACCTACCTCTATAACTGGGTCAAACAATAAAAAAAGACAGTATCTAATAATTTAATAAATAATGGAAAAGAATAGGGCAATTCTAAAGGAAAGGGTCAACAGTTATCTAAAGACAAGCATGTATAAATATATGAAAAATATGAATCAGGTGATAGGAAACTAGGAATAACGTCTTTAAAGATAGTAGTAATGATAAAGGCGACAAAATAGCATTAAACATAAGAAACTCTCCACTTGTCTGGGAAATGCTTTCCCAATCCTGGCTTCCTTTGCTAGCCTTTATATATTTCCTGCACCACAGCAATTCCACCTCAAACCTCATCCTACTGCAACAAAACACCATATCACAATAAAATGATGAAAGACACCCGATCAAATCGGATCGATCAAAATCTCGTGTGGTCCGTTTTGTTTATTTGCTGCCGGACCCTGTCAGTGTGATGAAGTGAAGTTTCATCACGCATTCATCACAAAATAAATGCGCAACTATTTCTGGTGGTTTTTGTTTGGAGGCATGGCGTATTATGCCTTCCGATGATGAAATCATTTCAATTTCATCACCTATTCGGACGATTTTGAGGCACGAAACGGGCTGTGAAGGGTGGGAATGTACTATTTGCCTTAACACACCGTATGCTCAGTGCGCGCGTGTGTGTGCGTTGTGTTAGAAAACAGACGACGGGAGGATGTTTTCTCAAATGCCGACTCCACCGAAACTTCCTTCAGGAAACTTGAGTCTTATGAATGGTACGTGAAGGAAATAATTATTTGAGCAAACAGCGCGTGTAAAAGCAAATCTTTCGGTCATGAATTAATTATGAGGATTACCGGGTGACAGGTGCGCGGTCAACCGTCTTCTTCACACACTGTTTGCATAATGAGCAATGAATGCCGTCGCCTATTGACCGCTCATTCGCCATTGATGGGTTAGCAAATAGGCATTGAAGGTGACATAATTTAAACAGCTTGTAGTTCAGCGCATCCGGCCACACAAATGGAACCCCAATAATTGAACTTGGCACAACAAACCCAATGCGTGAAGTGTTTTAGCACCCTTGAAAAGGTAGTCACTCCCTCACACTAGACAAATGACGTCACTCCGAGGATGTTCTAAGTGATATTTAGATGCTTACCTTGCGTGCGTGATCGTTGACAAAACAACTTGCGCGCGCGTCTCAAGTCGCGTGTGTGTGTTTGATCGCGGAAATGTAATCCTACCAGCTCATGATGACGTTGCATGGGCTGTCTAATGTCTGGAAGTCTGGACACAGTCGGTCATCCGATTGGACGACTTGGGGGCGACGGCGCGTATCGCACTGCTGCCTTTACATTGTCTGGGGTTACGGGGTTTTTTTACGGGATCGAATGCTTCGTTGATTTCAAAAGACTTTTCCCTCTGGATCATTCCCTTCTGGCTGTCTGTAGATCTACGTACACTACAAATCTCGGGTCTGGCGAGGGGTTCTTTTTCAAAATCATTTTATGTTGATATTCTCTGAGCTGGGGAGATTAAATGGTTGTGTTTGTTTTCCAACGAAGCATTTGCAGTTTTTTGGAGACTGAATGAAAGGAGCAATAAAAGAACTGAATAAAAGATCAACAATGATAACCAAACAGGGCTTGAGAGGTCGTATGTCAATTTATACACCAATTTGTATCTAAAATATGTGTACAATCGTTTGAAATTGATTTTTTTAAGGAATCATAAAAATGTAGGAGAGGTTATTTTGAATTAATCTGATGGGCTGAAAATCATAAAAAATTATAAATTTGTTTTATCCAAAGCAAAACTTTAGAAAAGATTACTTTCAAATACTAATGAACTTTCCATAGCTCGAAATGGGACCAACAAGTATTTAAACCATTTAAAATATTTCAATTATTTTCCCTCTACAACAACGCCGAAGTGCGATATGAATCTCGTCACCGTTCGATGCGCATTCGGCCAATGGATTCCGAGAGTTTGTCGGAGCGCCGAGCCCGAGTGTTTGGATATTTGTTTTCCTTTGCCAACGCATTCATAACGCAACGGAAGGGTAAAACGGGGGCAAAATCTGACGCGGAAAGATGCAACACTGTCCCGCAACGCCGATGTTCATGATGATGGCCAGAAACAGTGCGTTAATGTTGCTTTTCCTCCCCACAGGAGAGAAACAAATAAACCACACCGAAACGCGTTTTGGCACGTGTTCCGACGGTGGGGCTTGGAAAACGCCAACACGAAACGTGCGTTTTAATCCCACAGCAACAAGTGGCATATCGGTGGCTAAAGTGCGTCAGGCGCGCGGTTTGGTACCGGTTTGGTGTGGTGCGTATCACTGTTTATCAGACCGTAGCCGTGCCTCGGGAGGTAATCAAACGTTTGCAGCGAGCCGAGCTGATGGACGCATTTTTGGACGCATCAAATACGTTTGCACACGAGGATATACAGAAATGATAAACAGGCGTTTGCAGGAATTGAAGGAAGGTAGCTTATTCTTGGTGAAACTTTAAAATGGTACATTGTTTGGTGCCGAGTTGGAAGCTTCTTCTTGGAAGTGCATTTCCTACGCTGACAAAATCACGTACCAGTGTGCGATATTTTAATCAACATTTCAAATGAAAAAAATATTAATAGTAGTCGAGTCGTCTGATATTTGAGTTACGCTAACTAAATTGTTCATAGAAAGCAACGGCTATTTGTAATGCAACAAAAACCAATTATTCGATGACTCACGATCGTTTCTTGACGTTGCACACAACCTTTTACAGGGTTACAGTACATGTCGCTCCTCCGTATCAGGCCACCTAGTACAAGACCGAGAAACGTCCTACGAACGGCTTTGTATGGTCATTCTGGATGTAATATAGTTCTATTCCGAACGGTTCTGAATACTAACGCTGCGATTCCATATCTGCTTTATACTGGCTTACGAGACTTTTTTTAACAGGTGGCCTGTTACTACAGGGAAGTAGCCTGGCATCGAAACAATCCGTTTCAGGTCTTGCATGTTCTGTTAATTAATGTGATGCTATTCCTATTGAACGCTATGAAACACAAGCACGTCCAGGTAGTCCCCGAGATATAAGCGGATTTATCTTATACGCGGATTTCTGAATTCGACAATTCTTTGAGCAAATTTTACTGATTTGACACATCAATTGTAAATTGCCAAATAAGTTCCCTTTGGATAGAATGTTAAAAACCATTTCAAAAGGGTTGAAACTATTATTTTCAGTCAGAATCATAACAAATAATTATTTGATTATTATACGAAAATTAGTGATATTTTCGCTGGAAATCACGAGATTCGACTTACGCTGAAATTCAAGATACGCGACATTTTGCTGCCGTTTTCGGTCCCCATTTATATTTGTATTTATTTATTGCCCTCTTTTAAAAGTGCCTCTTTTAATCCGTTGTACAGAAATCTATAGGGAAAACGTACCTACAGTGGTGGTAGTACCAATAATGGTGGTATTGCACTAAAATGCGTTGCCTACGATAAATTAAAAGTAATTAAGTTATTTAAGTTAGTGTGAAATGTTCTCTGGCTTTTAACAAAGGGTTTAAAAGTTGGGGGCCATTACGTTATTTAATGGTCAACATTTTTCCAAAATCCTTAGGATTTCATAACGAAACTCATATCTTTGTTAACGTTCTAAATGACCGCATAACAACGAAATTATTAGTTTTTTAATATAATTGTTATCCAATGATATTGCTTTATTAAAATTTATTGCCTTTTGACCATATTTATGCATTTTAAAGTGTTTTTTACCATAGTCCCATGATAGGTACACAAAACAGGCATGTTCCTATAGTGGTCTTAGTTATAAAATCAATAAAAAACATGACATTTTAGATTTTTTCGACGCTATTTTTGACATTTCGTACTGTTTTCATAAAAATAAGCAACAGAAATGAGTTTTCTGTACATAATTTACCAATCAAAGGCCAAAATTCGCTTACCTGGCTGAGTGAAAAATCAACCTCAAATCAAGCACACTCTTCCGGGTTGACGACAGGTGTGATACAGTACTTTATAGTTTAACAATACGTTATACAATATAGTACTCAATAGTTTTATCAATCAAATTTATACATTTTTAAAGATCAAATTACCCAAGAAATCAAAATTATAACAGTAATCCTTACTATTCATACAAAAACAGCTTCGAAACAAAGTTTTATTGATATGCCTCTTTTGGAGGCATCTTTGTTTACCACCACTATAGGAACACAATACGACGACTATAGGAACCATACCACCATTAAAGGTACAACGAAGCAGTCACAAAAATATGTATTTTTTCTAAAATTTGATGCGTTTTTTAGTAAAAATGGTTGTGATTGCGAAGATGAAACATATTCCAATTGCTATGTGTTAAAATATGCATGAATTTACCTTCCTGACACTTGAAATCCATTAAAACACATTTTTACCACTACAAATTGCACCACTATTGGTACATTTACCCTATCTAATACGTGTAAAATAATCGAAAAATCTCTAGCACGTACAACAGTAATAAAAAATTACAAAACATTTCAAAGCTGAAATGTGTGTCACATATTTGTTAAGCTTGATTTCGATGTCGGAAAACTTGCAAAGTACATCAACCACAAAATTGTTCCGCAACAACAATAACTAGCCCTCTATTAACCTTGTTCAAGATTACCCCAAATTTTTATTTATTTATTGCAAACATTTTTAATCTTTTGAACGGGGTTTCTACTCCTGTAACTGTCACCAAACTGTGGGAAAAATTCAAATACATGTGTGTAACAGTAACAGACATCTCATACAACCCTTTACACATGCGAAATATTTTCATTTCCTTCGATTTAAATCGATTTGTTTGCTGCTAGCATTGCAACTGTGGCAACAAAAAACGAAACAACAGGTGGAAAGCAAAACAAACAGAAGAGGGTAGAAAGTAGCAGCAGCAAAGTAAAAAATGAATTTCCCTCTTTAAATCCAAACCGTTTCGAGCGCGATCGGGAAAAGAGAAAAAATCATAAATAAATTTCATTGCCATTTTTTAAATCTACAGCTCACCATAACCATACTCTCTTATTCTTTCGTTCTCTCTATTTCTCTCTCTCTCTCTCTCTCTTTATATCTACCTCTCTCATTCTGAATGTTGCACTTCTCTTGCTAAAAATATCCTTTTGGTGTGTTCTTCTTTCCGTTTTCCATTACCATTACCTCTCCTCACCTTCCTCATTTGGCTCCCCATACTCACCCTTTCATTGGATATGTGTCATCTTTAATTTGCTGATTTTCCGCGAGTTTTTCCACCCATTCGCGGCCAGCACGGACAGAGTCGCACACACACATACAGTTACACCGTTAGGCACAGCAGGTGATCAGTGATTGTGTGCGATGAGATGTGCGGAAAATTTGTACTCGTTTGCCTCATTTACCACCTCGACCCTCACTTCCCCCGGTGCACCTTAAGATAGTGTGTACATTTCTGTACTGTTGAAAAAAAAACAACACACACACAGATAATATTGTGTACAATATTTTAACGCCGAGCGTAGAAAATAAAGAATATTTGCTTCTGAACCATTCGCTCGACGACTGGCGCGGCGCGGTACATATGATTAGAGTAACGACCGTCGTCATCCACCGTAACCACCGTGCGGGATGGGGGGATATGAAATAGGGAAAGCGGAAGACGATCACCCGGAAGGAAGTGGAGGAGGAATGGGTAGGGTGGTAGGGCGTAGAAGCTGAGGTAGAAGGGAAACTCAAGTGTATCTGTGCGGTACCGTTTCCGCCTCTCTCCCCGCCGTTAAAGCCTCCCCTGTCCCTTATCTGTCCTCCCCCCCCCCCCTTTGGCATGGGTTGAAGTCAATGGCACAAGGCGGAGGGTAGAAGCTTGAGGTGTGTGTGTGTGTGTGTGTGTGTGTGTGTCTGTGCAGGCTGGCTTCACGGCTGAGCTCCCGCTTCTCGGTGGTTGATTTCCTCCCCTTTTCCTCCTGTGGGGGCAGCAGCACGCCGTGTTACACTGTAAACCCATACATCACGGCATGTGACTGTGTGTGTGTGTGTGAGTGAGACGGTGGTCTGTCCGAGCGAACGGCGGGCGAGACCGACCGAAACTCTACGGCGCGACGACGACGACGTTCAGCGCTGGTTCCTCCTGCGCCATTAGACAGTTTCTTGGCGGAGTTCAAACGGATCGGATCAACCGTTAACCGTACGTGCCTCATTTTGTGTACCGTGTGTGCCGTGTGTGTGCGTGTGTATCTTTTGGGTGATTTGTGGGGTGTAATTTTACGAGTTTTACGACTAGCAATCAAAGCAAGCGCAGAAGTATCCCAATATCTTGTTCCAATTTTGAGCAAAGATCAAACTCTGTCTCGCAGTGCGGAGTTCTTGAGAAGTGTCCAGAAATTCAGGAACAGATCCTCGCGATCTAGCCGTGATATTAACTGTGTCTTTCCGGCTCTGTTCGCAGATATCCGTGCGAGAACCTCTACGTGTGAAGTAGTGTGCGATCTGCGATCGTGATCTGCGGGAAGATCTTCGTTATGATCCTGCCGTAACAGTTTGCAGTTTTTTTTGGGGAAGAATATTTACGCGAGCTGCTCGCAACAAGTGGTGTTATGATGGTAGTGGCCTCCTTTTCTCCCCACTGTGTGTGTATGTGTGTGTGCGGGCATCCGTGTGTGACGATTATTTTCCCTGCAATCATAAAGAGAGCGAGGCAGAGAGGGATGTGGAGGGATTGTGTGTACTAAAAATATCAATGTGTGGTGCTTGTTGCGCGCGGTTTTTTGAAAGCGATTCGAAAACGTTGCACTCGGCGGGACCTTTCATTATCATTAGTAATGGGATTTCATCTTGCTAGCTTTTGGTTGCTGCTGCTGCTGCAGAGCTACGTGTGTGTCTGTGTTTCAAGATTGCAGATTGTTCCGTTTTGTGTTGTTTGTAACGATCGTTTTGGGTTATGTTTAGTAGACAATCTGTGGTGGCGAAGACTGGTCTAATGTCTGAGATCATCATCAACCTTGAAATTCTGGTGATGTAGGCTTTCTTTTTTTGTTGGTAGTGAGAGACTTTTCAAAAATGTTTTCGTAAATAGTTTCCTCATTTCGTTTTGGAGAAGACAGGAAACTTCATTATCCTTACACTTCGTTATCCGTTCAATATCCTGTGCTAGCCTGTGACCTTGATTGGGTGACTGTGACGGGCAGCAAAGAAGCAAAGAGCCACCGAAAAAGTGAAAATAGAGCACGCCTAGTGTACCGAGAATTTCCTCAATGTTGTTCCATCCTTTCCATTCGCCCTCCAAAGTAAACTCCACGAGCACGGAAGATTGAACGGCGGATAGTAAATAACAGGTCTCACATTACACATTGACAACCCGAACAGCAGCAAAAAAAAGGACGAACCTTCGAAGAATTCATCGGATCACACCGTGCCATTGCGATAGGCATGCTGCTGATGTTTTATTGAGTGTTATTTTTGGGGACCGTGTACTGCTTGCTTTCCCGCCGCCTCCCGGACATTAAAATTCAATAAAAATCCCATGTGCATCCTTGGTGGTTTTGAGGGAATAGTGTTTTAGCACACTGACACATAATTGGCCTTCGATGAGATCATGGTTGTGGCACACACATACACGCACACATACATGAGATCATGGTTGTGGCACACACATACTCGCACACATACAGTGGCTTGCAAAATTGATGGTACTCTTAATGTTTGTCAGTATTTTGGGTAATTCTCAAGCTAAACCTTAATGTTTGATGTCATTAGATAGATAATATTTCTGATCATCGATTCAGTTTTGTGAGTGAAAAATGGTCATACTTTGTATATAACATTTTGGGCAAAATGGTCAAAAACTCCATTTGGTTGGTACTCAAACAATATTGTGGTACAGCTTAATGCATTAAATGGAGTAATTCTTTGAGGTCTAAATCTAGTTTTCATGAGCAACGAGGACATCTGACCTTCTCAGGCTACTGATTAACAGTAAAAAATCAGGAATTAATGATCTAAATTAGTATCCTCTGGCCACATTTTTATTGTTCGTACCTTTTCCAAGTTCGTACAGTAACTTGAGGGCAAGATGTAGACAAAATGTGGTTTCTTGTGCATGGTTCAACTCACAAATGGTTTAATTAAAATTTATTTTGAACAATAGAATTTATATTGAAATAAATTAACAATTATTAACAGTAACAAAATCATAACAAAGTTGTCTCTAAAAGAACAAGACAGATTAAATTAAAATAATAACGGTATGACATGTTACATGCAAAGCCAATGCAACTGTACCATTAATTAAGTGAGTCACTGTAGATCACTTTCCCCCTCGCCTTCTATGCTGATTAAACTATGCTCCCCTTCCCAAAAAAACAATAAACCCATCAAACTGGTCAAAGCAAGCGATGCTGTGCCACGCTAGTAATGAACCGTTCGTCGCCGTTACACCGTGAAGTAAACAATGGAGCTAATGTGTATCCCGTCCAAAAAAAAAGGCGTGTAAGCCAGTGAAATAATAGTAACACCCTGTTCCTTTTTAGTGTCCCCGTCGTCGTGTGCTTGTGTTTGTGTGTGAAAATAGTGAAAATTAGGCAAGGAAAAGAACGAGAATTTGACAGCGGTGCGGATTAACGCGAACTGTGCGGAATTGTGGTGCGTCGTCGTCCTGTGTGTGACGTTTACGACAGCTGCTGCGACGGGGCATTATTGGACCAGTCGTCATCTGTACGGTGTGGGTCAGTCGTCTGTAAACGAAAAGAAACCCCCAACCACCCCCCGATTCGAGATCCCATTGACACGTTGACATCGAGAATGGATAAGCGGCGGGGACTTATTTTTAACACCGGATTAATACTCCTTTTCCTACTGCAAGGTAATTGGTGTTTGTGTGTGTTTTTTGTTTTGTTTGTTGTGTCTGTGTAAGGTCGTAACTATCGGGTGGCCACCATTTCCTTAATCGTTCGTTTACTTCTATCTTCGTCGAAGTTACACGGTCCGCTGAAGAATTTAAACGGAACAAGTTAGTTGATACTTTCTTGCAAAGGGAAACCTTCGTTTGGGTCGTTTTTTTCTTAATTTTCTCAAGTCAAGTTCGCTGAACCTGTGGGAAGGTTAATCGTGTGTGTGTTGGGAATGCAAGGATGGCGGACTTTGAGTTATGGTGTTATGAACTTACGCAAGGTTACGGGTTTTGGTTTCTGTATTTTTCATCATAATCTTTAGTTGATGCATGGGACAAACTGTCAAAGGTGGTCGTAATGTTTATGAAACGCTATAATCAGCTGTTTGAATGACCTTAAACTATTGAAATAAACACGTAACTCACGTTGAAAAACAAACAACTTCATGAAAGAAATGTCAAGTTTTTGTTTATTTTTAAAACGACTGAGTTACTGTGACAAGGATGTATGAAGGATTGAGTGATTTTAAAGCTAAGTTAGAGTAAGTTAAATGCTCTAATGTAACTCAAAAATCCGCGTGCGCTCATGATTGATGGCTTTGATTCATGGCCTCTACGACGTATTTAATACATTATAATCTAATAATTACGCGATTTTTCTGAAATTCTGATGCTCTTTGCATAGTAGCTGAACTCTTCGCAACGTGGTGGCATTATCTGGCCGATTAAAATAAGGCAAGAATTTGTCACTCAACGCCACAGATCATCCAGAAATCCTGAAATCCTCTAATACAATGTTATACTGTAATGTCCTCGTTTGATGTACCTGTGTACCACTATAAAACCTACTGTACTGTAATGCTATACTGTATCTCAACACTAAAGTATCAATGTACTGGCTGATCCTGGAATATTTAGTGTATCTGATCGTGATTGATGATGATGATTGATGGCTTTGATTCATGGCCTCTACGACGTATTTAATACATTATAATCTAATAATTACGCGATTTTTCTGAAATTCTGATGCTCTTTGCATAGTAGCTGAACTCTTCGCAACGTGGTGGCATTATCTGGCCGATTAAAATAAGGCAAGAATTTGTCACTCAACGCCACAGATCATCCAGAAATCCTGAAATCCTCTAATACAATGTTATACTGTAATGTCCTCGTTTGATGTACCTGTGTACCACTATAAAACCTACTGTACTGTAATGCTATACTGTATCTCAACACTAAAGTATCAATGTACTGGCTGATCCTGGAATATTTAGTGTATCTGATCGTGTGGTATGGTTATTTATGAAACTTCAACACAAAAGCGTCCGGTAAAAATTAGAACCTGTATTAAAGATAGCGTTACCACCCCTTTAACGGTAAATGGAGTGTTGGTGCTCATGATCTTTAATATCCCTTTCATAAATGACGGACTTTATGATCTACACATTATTGTCGTTTAATGTATCATCGATCATATTCATGAAATAAGGTTAATCGAGGAAATAAAATATGAGTAAAAACTGTCAGAGATATGGAAAATAATTAACAACAACTCAAAAACATGTTGAGAATATTTGGAGAAAAAAAAACTGAAGCTTAGACACATGGAATATTTGAGTCCTTTCCTTGTAGCAGAAAGAAAGCTAATTTCTTGAAAAGAGGCAGAATTGCAAACAAGGTTGCAGTAAGAGAAAGACATCGCAACTATCATCTGCCACTAAAGGCAAGGATTCTATACATCGTGAAGGTATTTACGTTTAAATTGAACATTCTGGGCGAATCTGAATTCAATCGACTTAAGTCGAAGGTTAGCGAAAGATAGACTTTAGACAGATAGAGAGTGGAAACGATCATTATGCCAAAGCCAAACGAAAGCAAATAAACTGATGCAGGTCTGCCCTGGGGCTATCGCTAGTGAACCCAAACGTTCACCAGACTTATGTTGATTTATTCCAGAGTTCCAGTAGCAATACAAAGATTTCTGACAAAGAGAAGCATTGATTCCAGAATCTATGCAGTGAATAACTATCGCAAAAACGCGTTTGGCTTATTTTATGTGTATTTGTTTGCGACTTGGAGGACAATTGGTAGTCTGGACCATGTCTATGTGGACATTTTTGAATGGAAATAATATTCCAATAAGTGAAGTAATCTTGGATAACTTCAAGGCAATTGTCATGATCAGGGATGTATCATATCGGGTATTTTCAATTTCGGGGAAAAATCACTAGTAAATACGGTATTTTCCCAGGTAAATTGGGTAAACTATCATCTATAGTCGTACGAATTAACAACTTTCCCATCATGGGTTCAAACCCCGAATGGACCGTGCCTCTATACGTACAGTGCGAAAGAATGAGTAGAAAAAAATCATCTATAACGTTTCTTAAACCATAATTGTACGACAAATATGATAATTTTGTAGCTCGATTAGTAGATAAACTGTATTGATTTGTGTTGTGCAGCCACTCAAATTTGCTTGAACATCTTTCCACAATTGTCAATATCCTTTTTAACAGCCGTGTTATATTTGACTCCATTGTTTACCTAGAGCTAGTTACGTTCCTTGATCTGGTAGATCTAATTTGAAAGAAGTCAAATGTACCGGGTAAAACGCTTTGATCATTCACTTGTACAACTTTTTGATACGACATGATTTCTTAGGATCCATAAAAATCTTAGAGTTCTCAATTTGAAGAAAAAGTAAGTGGGTTTAATGATTCAAGATATTGAAAATTTTATGAATAATTCAATCGTTCTTTTTGAAAACATTGAACAAATCGTTCACCAAGTTCTGACTGCACGACAATTTCAACGGGAAAATAAAAGTGTTAATTCAAAGCCTTGTTAAAAATAAGATAAAATGTATTAAATATGTAGATACAGAGACCATGTAATTACCTAATCTAAACTGAACATTTTGTTTTACATAAAAATTCGAAACAGATTTTTAATATAAGTGACAAAAATAATTGAAAATTCTATTCAAACGAAAATACCCAATAATTACCAGGGTAAAAACGAAAAAGATGGGTAAAAATGAACCCGATAAAAACCCAAAAAAGGGTAAAAAAGTATCTACCCCACAGTACATCACTGCTACTGTTGGTAGTATCATCAAACGATTCTTCATTGGCAATGGTTTGCTTCCCAAGTCTTTATTGTTCTATCCTTTTTTTTCATAATTAGATCCATGCAACAGCATTTGAAGGACCGAGTAATCGTCATTATAGATGTAAATTGATTACAAGATAACATTGAACCGCCCTTGATTATAACCTCATTATTACTTCTCGATCATCGCATCGAAAATAAAACATTGCTCTAAAGCTGCGATTTGCGCTGTATTTCACCTTTGTGTAGAGGTGCCAGAATCAATATTCGTATCTAGCTGCTAACGACTATGCACTACAAATTAACACGGTGGAAATTGCCACTCGCACTACCAACCAAGCAACAACAAGCTGATAAACAATCAGCAATTATCAAGCAGCGACTGACAGAACAAATTTCCATGTGGTGTGCCACTATAGTGTCCCGCGATTGCTTGCGAAATTGCGCCCGATGAGATCACTGTGGTTCCTACATCGAACAATATTACCTCACACAATACCGAAATTCTTCTAGCGAATATAATAGAGCAGATCCACTCCACCCTCAATGCAACTATTTTTAAAGAAAGGAAGCTCTATCCTTGCAAAACTCCAATGTATTGGCAAAAACACACGGAAAAACAAACTCAAATCGCAAGTAAAATAAGCGTGCGCTTCCCCAGAGTGTTTGGATCCCGAGTGCGCAAATCCGCGTACTGGTGTTGGTGCGCCCTGGAAAGTGTGTGTGTGTGGTGGAAAGGGGAAGGGAGAAAAAGAGGGAGGACACACTCACAGAAATTTTGGCACACATTTTCTTCTCCCCAGGGCAGACTTGTTCGATAAGATGAGATCGAGCCGGCACCACACTCGAGTGTCTTTGACCGGAAGAACGTTTGGAGCGAACGGGCGTCCACTGTGTTGTCACACTTGTGGTGGAATATTTTTAGAAACTCGCTTGAATTGCGAGTTTATTTTCTCTTCTGTGTGTGTGTGAGTGTGTGTTGAAGGAATTTTTGAAAAGCATATTGCAAAAATGAAAAAAAGACTGGAAGGGAGGAAGCCGTTCGCATGCAAATGCGCTTCAGATCCGATCGAAAAGATCGTCGATAGTACGATGAAGCGTGGCGCACGTGCGATGCAACGAAGTGCAACGGAATTGCACCTTGGCGAAAAGTAGGTGCGCATTTATGATGAATGGCCATGCTGGGATGGGATTGGTATCATTTCGTTATGCACGGTCGAGTATGCAAGGTTGTGTGTGGTTCCATGGGTGATCTAATTGCGGTGGCCAATCCCCCGGTTTTTTCCGTTTGAAGGCTGGTGTTTGAAAATTATAGTGCAAAATAGCGCCAAAAGCATCGGAATTTCCCTCAAAAGCAACAGTTTTCCTTCCCGGTCAATGCGCAGGGTCTAACTTCCCCCCAGCCATGCCGTGCCTATCAAAAAACCGCGCTCTCGTGCGCTATCTTTATCCTATGCGCAGCGCGCGTCAATCATGTTTGAAATTAGATTTATGACGCCTTGCAGGCATCGTACGGCCAGCTGTTTTCTTGCCTGTGTTGTGTGGGGAGTAAAATATGGTAACTAGTGTGGAGGGAAGAAGAGTTATCGGGAGGTAGGGGAATTAAAGAGCGACTAAAAAGCGAACGCACACCCGCGTTCCTTTGCGTGACCTTAATTTATCGTTTGCGCGCGCGTTTCTCTGCCGGCGTTTCCATCGTTAAGGAGGAAAAGTGTGCTTCCGGTATATATGTATATATATAAAGCGAAGGCAGGAAGGAAGGAGCGATGGATGGTTGGAGGAATTTCCTCCTGAAAGGGGTTTGGATTGTCTTTCAATTCTGACCGGTGCTAGTGGGGTGTGGTTGACGTATTGGTGATTGTGAGGAGATGTGGGGTTTTCACTTGTAATATTTTAAACGTTTATCATGCGGAAAGAAGCAATGTATATAAATTTAAAGCAAATTTCATTTGTTGTCATTCATTTTTTGCTGGTAGAAGTATGAAAATAGGAAAAAAAGGGTTAAACGCCTTGAAACCGTCTTCGATGGAGCAGCCTGGCATCTCATGAAAACTGGTGTTGATAGGAACGTGTGTGTGGTCTTGGATAGTATCTTTGGATAGTGATATATGATAAAATAGATGTATTTTAGTACAACCAGTCAGTATATGAAAGCCTGTTTTAAGGCTGTTCGTTCGTGGCACATGCAGTATTAACGGTGACTATGATACTACCAAAATTGATTATCAGCAGTAGATTCGTTGTTGGACCGTATGAAGATGAATGTTTGATGCTTTCAATACGATAATAATTGTGGTTTTGGAGTGTGAGCGTTGCCTGGCTGTAATTCTAGTAAAGGGATTTTCCAATCAAGTTATAGTTGCATTCGATGCACTCAAACGGAAACTGTTGTATTAATCTGTATTGTAATACAGTACATTTGATGAATATAATTGACGTATAATTTACTTTTGCATTACAATAACCTTAGCTTAAGTTTAATTGCAAAGAACATCTTTGATTTATTAAAGCATATGCCCCTTCTTATTTGATTATTTGACCTGTTTTAGTCAATAATAGGCTATTTGTTTCAATCTTGTGCACAGGGGCTCGTTCTATCGGGGGTTTAAAGGGCATGTTGATATGCAAACTAGAATGTTAGCAAAAATTATAAAACGAACAACTAAAAACATTCAACAGCGTATAAATCGAGTTAATAATAAATATATAACTGAATACATAAATGATTAAATAAACAAATAAATAAATAAATAAATAAATAAATAAATAAAACATAAATAAAAAATAAAAATAAAATAAATGAAAAAATGACGAAAAAAATTAATAAATAATTAAAAAAATAAATAAATAAATAAGAATATTTAAAAAAAAAACAAAAAATAAAATAAATAAATGAATGAATATAAATAAATGAATAAATAAATAAATAAATTGATAAATATATTAAACTAAAAAACAATAATATTACCAATAAATAATCAAACGTCATATTATCGACGAAAGAAAAAAATGTCTATAAATAGATGAAATAGAGGTAAAGGGATAACAAGAGATGAAGAAAAAAAAATATTTCAAAAAATCAACGAAAAATTATTAAAACTAACAAGTAAATTTCTCTCTTCTTGTTTGGCTCAACAACCGATGCCGGTCAAGGCCTGCCAACCCACTTGTGGGGTTGGCTTTCAGTGACTTATTGATTTCCCCCCATAGTAGGATAGTCAGTCCTACGTATGGCGGCACGGTCTATTTGGGGCTTGAACCCATGACGGGCATGTTGTTAAGTCGTACAAGTTGACGACTGTACCATGAGACCGGCTCAACAAGTAAATACATGATCAAAAAGAGTGGAAAGTATAAAATAAAACCAAATAACTAACTTTTAACATTGGACTAGTTTTGTTAAGGAATATGGAACGATTAAAAAAACAGAATGTAAACAAAAATAGGCAGTATTTAAATTAATCGA
Source organism: Anopheles merus (assembly GCF_017562075.2). NCBI lineage: Eukaryota > Metazoa > Arthropoda > Insecta > Diptera > Culicidae > Anopheles > Anopheles merus. The sequence goes on from NC_054085.1 coordinate 12,752,566, forward strand.
AAATAACAAGTAAGAGATAAAATGGCGCGCCAGAACAATAACAAATTAGAAACAAAAAATAATAATAAAAAAGATTTCATAGAAATGAAAATTAAACACATGAAAGAGGTGAAAAGGGAGTATAGAAACAGCAAAAACAGCAAAAGGTACAAAAAGGAAAACCAACAAAACAAACAAGGAAGGGTAAAAAGTGTTAAATCATGTTGTTTTGTTGTACGATAACCGATTCGCTTGTTATTTCACCGAGCCTGTTTGTCTTGTTATTTTTTGTATCACTTCACTTACTCCCTCAACTGGTTAACCTAAAGACAAGCAATAGATTGGACCACATTAACGTCTTGCGTTGGTTCACCATCGCCCCTTCGATATAGTAACAACTCCCGCACTACTGACGCTTGTTGACGCTTTATGACGTTTGATTTATGTCTTGCTCGTAACGTGCTCACTCCAACCCCAAGAATGAAAAGTTATTTGTCCATCCATTAGCAAACCGTCCACACCACCCCCCCGCGGAGGATAACTGTTACTATTACTACTACTACTACTACTACTACTACTACTACTACTACTACTTTCAACTTACTGTTTGGGTTTGCTTGTGCCCAACCATCGACTACCGGGAAGTTCCGGGAACCCGCAAGGAGTGGCGTTGTTTTTGCAAACTTTAGCTTGCTTTTACTGCCGCGTGCGCGCGTACGTTTAGCACGTTCGTTTGGTGGTTAGAATATTATCAAAATACGCGAGTGACGCGTGGAGGTATGGACAGTTTATTTTCCAAAAGCATTGGGGCCGTTGGGTCGTTGAGGCCGTAGTGTACACCGTGTAGCCATGTGTTTTACTGCCTTGCCCATGCGGACGGTCAAGTGGGTACGGTCGTCTTCATGAAAATAGAACAGTATGTAATATTTAATAAAAAAAATAAGCATAACAGCGAGGGAGGTTAGGAAAGTGTTGCCGTTTGTAGCGCTTTGTTGTGTACGGCAGTAGCAGCAGCAGCAGCAGAGTCTCCTCTGTAGTTTAGCTTCAGATTGTTGGCACAGATTTCAAACGTTCTGCAAATGTTTTAAAACCGACCGACACACCTACACACCCTCGACTTGCAATCGAGTAATGTAATTCCACCAACCTCCAATGGTTGGGCAATGAAGACGGTTTCGGTCACAGGCGATTGTGCTTAGTAGTGAGCTAGTGGTGTGTGTAGCTCTGTAAAACGCTTCAACGAATGTCAATGGGTTTTTGCTGTGTTTATTATTTGTAATGCTTTTTGCTTGTTGGCAAGGCGTCAACATTTTGCGGGGTTGTTTTTCCTTCAATCTTGAACACCTTTTGCAGCTGAGGGGTGAAAACACGGTGAACGGCGAAAATGTACACTTTCCTTTTTATCTATTTTAAAGCGAGACCTTGAATATTTGAATTTTAGAGTGGCGTTTCATTAAAAAAAAGGCTGTGCCTTTTTACCTTTCATAATATAAAAAAAACCCAAAATTTATATCCCAAAACCCTGTACCATAGTCGCTAAAATCCCTGCACATCCAGAAAGGCTCAACACAGATAAGCGGGCGAAGATAGTCGTTGGAATGTTGATCATTAACTCTCATTTTGGGAAGAGATCTACACATTATCGATTACGTTTCTACGATAATGATAGCAAACACTAACACAGCCGAGTCGTTAGATGTCACCTCCTTCAATGGATGCTCTCCTGTTACTAAATCAAAACGAGTGAACCCAAAGTTGATCTCACTCACATCTATCAACGATCGAATTTCCCCTTCGCGTGATAAGAATGTGATATCGCACACACACAAGCACACGGTGATTGTGGTACCTTCACATTTGGTTGATCTCCTGTTGCAAAATGCCAATTTTTGAAGCTTTCTGATTGGCCCAGCGAGAGTGACAGAGAAAATAGGAGGAGATCCTAACAATCTAGGACACACTCACACTAACGATCATCTTCTTCGTTCGTGATATGATACACTTACGGAGTGCAATTTGATTGTAGATAACCTCTCTAATAAAATGCTCTCCTGGTACCAAATGCCAATTTTCGAAGTATTTTGATTAGGCGTGAATACAAAATCCAGCGAGGGTGAAAGAGAAAACGGATCTTTCGCGATCTATGAACACTTACACTAACGATCAGACCGTAGATTGTGTAGCCTCCTCCTGAATGGAATGATCGCCCGTTACATAAATGCCTAGGCTCCTGGTATGGCACAGCATCTTCAAATCCAGTGAAAGTGACAGAGAAAACGGGATATCAAAGCTGCCTAGGATACACTTTTAGGGGAAAGCGGGGTAAAATGGAACTTGAAAGGATTTTGCTCTATATCTCATCGGGTCATCATCACTTTACACTTCTGATATTTTCAGGACAATCGATGCTTAAACTTGTTATTCATGAAAAACAATCAAAAATTGACATATTAATAACAAATATAAATAAATAAAATAAAATTTCAAAATCGACATTGAAAGTTATGAAAATGTATGAATGCGCAATGGGGCAAAATGGTCATACATATGTCAAAACACATCAAAACAACGGCGCAAAATTGACCACAATATTGGACATTAGGCTTTTGGTAAAACTCTTGCATCTTGGTAGAATTGTTAGAAAAAAGGTTTAAGATTAGTATTTAAGTGTTTTGTTAAATAATTTAGTATAGTGCTGGAATATTTCAGTAATAACGTGATGTCAATGATTTTGCTTATCGATAGAGTATACATACAGCACAGTTTTATTTACAGGGTTTCCCACGATTTATTGGTTGGTTCTTTTTTTTGTGCGTTCCCACGATTTTTTGGCCGTTTCCCAAATTTTTTTGGTGCAATTGTATTGATATCTAATCGGACGATACCAATAAATTATGGGAACGAACCAATAATGTATGCGATACGATGAATAAATCGTGAGACGAGCCCAAAAAATTATGGGAACTCACAAATAAATCGTGGGAAACCCTGTATGTTAAGCTAACATATTGTAGCGACCTTAGCTTTCACCACATTCTCAAAATGTTGCTCCTGTCAAGACATACCGACCATTTTGCCCCAAGTGATACATTTTATAAACTTTATTTTTTTAAACGTTTGATTAAATTAAAATTGTTACTTCTTATACGTAAATAATAGATTTTACGAAAGTTTATGTTAGAGACGTTGAAAATTGCATCGTTTTGAGCAAAAACTTTATTTGCTAATTTATTCGCTTATTTTGAAATTATAGGTAGTGAAACATTCATAGTGGGCTTTAAACATTGTATTTGATGTTTTTCTATCATTAAAAGTCATTATAAACGTGTTAATTTACCAATAATGCAGATAACCATTTCGCCCCACGTAACCATTTTGCCCCACGCTCCCCTACCAATGACCAAATGTAATACTAATGTAATACACTAATACAACACACTAATGCAACGCAATATTTTGTAGCGCACCTCCTTGATAAAATGCTCTCCTGTTACCTAAATCCGGTTTTCTAACAATTTAATTTGGCACAGCATCATCAATTCCTACGAGAGTGACAGAGAAAACAGATCACATTCCGATCTAGAACACTTACACTAACGATCATCTTCTCCATACGATACACATACGCAACGCAATTAGTTGTAGCATCCTCCTTGAAAACATGGTCTCCTGTTACAAAATGCCAATTTCCTAAGCTCCTGGTATGGCACAGCATGGTCAACTTCAGTGAGAGGGACAGAGAAAACGGACTATCAAAGCTACCTAGGATACACTTATACTAATGATCATCTTCCCCACATGTAATCCTAACGCAACACTAATACACTGAGGCAACGCAATTTTGTGGTAGGCAGCCTCCTAAATAAAATGCTCTCCTGTTACCCAAATCCGGTTTTCTAACGATTTAATTTGGCGCAGCATCCAGCGTGTGTGACAGAGAAAGCGGAAGGACACTTACACTATCGATCATCCATTTCCATTTTGTGTTATACATAGTTGTGTGTGTAACTGAAACTGTTTCCCCTCTGTAGCATTATACTTCCCGAATAAGCATATACTGCAATGAGTTAGAAAGAGAGAGATGGAATAGCCTTCCCCTCCATGATAAGAACAGGATGTCAAATACTAGGACACAAACTAACCTTCTCAACACACACTATCCTTTGCGGCTTTATTAGTGTCAGCGAACACATACGATCAACCACCGTTTGCTTCGTGAGCAGAGTGTGATAACACACTGGACGATCAAATTCCAGTACAGATCTAATGCAGGGGGCGTGGCATAGGCATCTACTAACACCATGTAATGTCACGCAATTGGATAAATGTAGCCTTCTTACTTACGTGCTTCCCTGGTATCGATGATTTCAAAAGTGGATAAAACTATACTGTGGTATCTTTGAGACTAATCAATGTGTGAGAGAACGGGATAGGAGTACTGAAATCAAATTCCAATTGGAAATTTTCGGTCGATCAAGAACGTGTTCGGTTGCGATAAAAATTGCAAAAAAACTTTTTAAAATGCATTGCTTTATTTATATTCTTAATTTATTAAGAAATTCATATGCCTTTAAAGGCAATGTTTTATTTAATGTCCAATTGATTTAATGATCGCTGTGATATAATAAATATTAATGAGCGAATGAAAACAGAAACAAATAGTTGTTAAAATTTACTCACTTTCTTTATTTACTTTCATTTCTTCCTCCAGCTGTCACCTGCCTTGAGATCAACAACCTGCGAGTACCGTCCTCGTACAGCATATCGCGCGATGAGGGCGACCACAAACCGCTGATCCTCGGCTGCGACTACGACATCGACGAGAGCGAGTCGAAGGGGTTCGTGCTGAAATGGAAGCACAACGAGCTGCAGATCTACCAGTGGATACCGTCGCGGAATCCGGTCGTGTTTGTAAGTCCCGACACACACCCACACACATGAAATCGTGCCAAGAAAGCAGAAAAACACACTCATCTGTTATCAATTTCCAGAGCGCGTTCAAGGGACACATCGATCTCGGCTACTCCGAGTCGGACGATCGGCTCCACAAGCACAGTGCCTTAAAGTTTATCAACCCGAGAGCCAACTACACCGGCAACTACACGTGCCAGGTGCAGACGTACCAGAGCGTGCAGTCGCGGACGGCCCACCTGCAGATAATCGTGCCCGAGACGGACTTCTCGCTCGGCTTCCAGCGGGAAACGAACGGCAGCACGGTGGTGTTCTGCAATGTGGGTGAAATTTTCCCCCGACCGGAAGTTTCGCTGCTGTAAGTATGCAATTGGGGATGATCGTGGTTTTTGGTTGGATTAGATTAGATTAGGACGCACAAAAAAAGGCGAGAATGAACGGAAAAAGCATCCTTCATCGGGATGATGATAATGGCGTGGCGCCACCTATCGGCGAGTAGCGATACTAGCATCAAACACGATTTTATCTATTTATTTATTTTAATTTAACCGCATTAAAGCACAGCACACGAAGAAAATTCACGACTAAAAACTAAAATGTATTCATTTGGCATTCGGTTTGACGAAGTTAAAGTATTGAAAAACTAATTCGCGTTGTAGTGCGGCTAGTCGACCATAGATGGCGCTATATGCAACAAAAGAGAAATAGTTCAAATTAATTTTTCAATTCTAACCATAATTAAATCACATTCTATCTCATTCTATTCTCATTTTCATAATCTATTGCCCTGTTTTTGGCTACAGCATTGATAACGAGAAGGTGCCCGACGCGGTGGAAACGGAACAGGTGCAGGAGTACACCAACTACTACAACATGACGGTACAGTACATCCTGCCCGACCAGAACAAAGACATGGAGCTGGAGTGTGAGGTAACGATACCGGGGACCGACTACAAGCTGCGCACCAGCATGCCCTATCTGGGTAAGTGCTCCTTTTCTCGATCGTTTACTCGATGACCGTTTCCAAATGATTGATATTCAATCCTTTCCCATTTTCAGGTGCCGCCTTCCGGGCGAATGCTGCCACGTTGCAGGTCTTCCTCTGTACCTTCGCGACAGTCACACTGGCCCGCATGCTGACCCTGTTCTAGGGACCGCGTTTGCATAAGTCGCTTCGAGACTGAAGCTGCTCCACAGAAAATGCCTTTTCGCAGCGATCGCAGGTGGTTGTCGGTCGTTAGTCGCCCGGTCGGCGCGCATAAAGTCTTCTTCCCCATTCTCGACTTCCCTCTACCCACAGTCTTCCCCCAGCTCCTCCTCGCCGCCCCCTGTGTCACACAGGATTCAAAGTGCAATTAATTGTTTGTTCATTACGCTTCCCCATCTATTCCCCGACTCCAAAGCGTCCCCGCTCCGAGAGGGATAATATGGAGAGGGACCTGTTGTAAATAATTGTTTGTTTTCTGCTGCTTTTTGTTGTTGTGATCGCTGTTTTCTTGTGTACACCACCCATAGAGAGAGAGAGGGAGTCAACAACCCCTAAAAAGCAAGCGGTTTGAGTTTCGTCAAACGAAACACGTTGTGCCTTGGAAAGCCGCAAAACAACCTCCCTCGAACAGGCGATATAGGAAATATATTGAAAATATATTTTTAAATGTTTAAATTATTAACAAAACTCTGTGCCTCCTCCTCCCCTCCCCCCAGCCCTGCCTTACCATCATCCCGAGGAGGATTTAATATGTTTAATAATACAGAAACAATTTACGCTTCGTGTGATGAGGAGGTTATCATCACCCTTGTTGGTGTGCGTGTGTGTGCACTCTCGTTCGTGTCAGTGATTAATTTAAATGTGTTTCCCCGTAGTCAAAGAGAGTCAGTACGCGAAGCGGATGATCGCAAGGATAACTTTATGTTGTATAACACACGCGTGTTGCTGAAATAAAGAATGATAATATTAAAAAAAAAGAAAATTGAGTACTTTAATTGCTTCTCGGAATGATAACTATTTAAGACTGGCCAGACGTTGTGTATGTATGATAAAAGAACAGTGGAGCGCCTTTTATCCGGGCTCATCGGGACTCGACCTAGCCCGGATACTCGTATAACACGGCTTATGAGTTAAAGTATATATTTTACAGGGTGGGGCAACTCGAACCAGTATTTTAAATTCCAGGTTTTTTCCCAGTTTTTCCCTGATTTTTTTTTGGGGTTTTCCCGGATCACTATAATTCGTGTGCCGGTTATTGATACTTCAATTCTAAATTGTTATATCATAAAGCGTTTTCAAAAATCGTTATCTAGCTGATGGAGAGTAAAGACGGGCATTACGGGAAAGATGAACACTTGTCATAAATACTGGATAAAAGTTATCAGTGAATTATTCAACAATATAGTATCCAATCTGGAGGTGTGACAACACATTAGAGAACCATTTTTGGCATGATTTCTATCAAATTTGTACAAACAAATTTTCAATCGTGCGCTCGTTTGTGGATCTAATTTGGCTACTATGGATCTTAAGCTATTTAAATATGCAATCTTTATATTTTCAGAAGTGTTATATGAGCAAACAACTGATGGAAAAATGATGATAAAAGCTTTAAACATATTGCTTTTTGTAAGGTTTAGCATCATTAAACTAACGTGTAAAGACTTTTCCCCGTGACAAAGATATTTTGCATCTGCTGTCAATTGTTGATTAACAGATGCCATCACACACCTTTAAAAAGGGGTAACCGGAAGTGATGGACCAACCAGCCGCTGGAGAAAACTGAAAAATCGCCGAAGAACGGATTTCCTGTAAAACAGCAGCCATGCATTATGCTGTTACTCGCACGACGCTGATGATGCACCCCCCCACGAATAAATCCGGGAGATTTAAGTGATTTTCTTCATTTTGGTACATTTTCTTGATAGTGTTTTACGGGAAGTGTACGTTATGTGATAAGAAGTGCGTTCTACAGCACCCTTTTTAAACAGGCTTTTATCTATTTATTCCTGCGTTGAAAAACACGCTCTTGGTTTCATTTTTCACTCATTCTATATAAAAAAAATCCACGACAAGCGATAGCTGGGCGGTTGTTCTTCGATTCTCGGAAAAGATGAGGAAGTCAGCAATGCTCATCCATAGCGCTAGTGAGGAATGGATGGATTAATGCAAAGCTCGTAAAAAACAACGGAGCAACGATCGGACTACAGAAAGTTTTTGATAATTTTCCTGTTTTCTCGTATTTTCTGGAAAAATTAAATTCCCGTCTAGTTCCCGATTTTATCACAAATTCTTGATTTTTTTTAAATTTATATGATGTGTTGGTGAAAACCTAGCCAGTTTTCATTAACTTCATGTTTTCCAATGAGAAAATATTTGGAATGCGCCATGAATAATAGCGTTTTTTTGTTATGACAATGTGCTTTGATAATCGTTTAATTTATATTATCCTTAGCACGTAATGCCACCTTTGTATTGAACTGTCATTTCTCAACAACACGGATAAACGGATAGCTGGATTAAAGGTACTCGAATAAACGGCGCTCCGCTGTACTAAGTTGTTCCGTTTGTTGTGACAGTCACAGACATTGCGCAGTTTTTGCGACAAAGTTTAGCAAACTATAGCACAAATCGAACGCAATATTGTGCACTAAATTAAAATATAAAATTGAAAATGTTATCGCAAGTTTTTTGTTTTTACATTATTTTTTGTCGCATTTTTTTACTACAAAATAAAGTCGCCAAATCAGGTCACGTTATTAGTTCGCAAAATCCTGTCATAAAATCTTGATGAAAAATCTAATCGCAATATTAAATCGCAAAATCCAGGCAAACTATTTTGTCGCAAAATCCTGTCGTAAAACAAAAAAATCAACGTAACAAATAGTTCTAGAAAAAAATTCAAACAATCACTCTTTATTGTGTGAAGTTCAGCTAACTACGTATTCAGCGTAGAAAATCAGCGTTAAAGGTCGAAGTAAAATTGACTTGTTTTTAAAGTAAAGAACAAAAAAGTTGACTAAACTCCTGTTTTCTTAGAAAATCCAATGTCCCGCTTTTTTACTATGCGTCATAACTATTCATCAAATATATCTGCCCGAGTAAATATTTAGAGAACAGTCATTTATTTATTATGACGCCGGACAACCATTTACTTGAGCTCGGTTTTTGTCTTGATTGATTGTGAATAATTTCGGATACTGTAACTTGCTTACAAAACCAATAAAATGCTAATATAAATTGAAGGAAAAAAAAAACTATTCTTGCATAAAAAGCACTATCTCAATTAAACATATTTAAATTGATTTATTATTCGTTAAATAGTAGAGCTCAGCAATCACAATAAACTGCCAATAGAGAAACTGTTCAATACCGAAAAGGGTTTGCAAAGGGGTAATGTTTTTCGTTTGTTTTATAGCAAGTGGAGTCTTTTAGCTCCCTTTGCTCTCTGAACGTATGCCCTTTGTCCTTTAGCATAGATATTGATTTAAAGAAAGAAAGAACACTGAACCGATAGAGAGCGTATTCAGATCGTTACCACTCTTTGCTTTTAACGCTTGAACGTCGTTTTAGTTTAGAAGATGTACAAAAAAACAGGAGCATATTTCCAGCTACACAGACACACAGACAAAGGCACTAAAATTAAACGAATCTTCCAAGGTTCCAAGAGAGGAAAACTAATGTAATGTAAATGTAACAAGCTGCGCGGGAATCATAATATTATAACATTTCGCCTTTACGCATATATATTGTGTTGGCACGACAGGTTTTGTTTTTGATAAATATGTTTGGATTGGAAGAAAACAAGGGAAAGCAGTACACTACTACACTACTACGACGGGCTCTGGGGGGAAATCAATCTACGGAAGCGGTATACAACGTTGTGTCCTCTGTCGTGAGCGAAGAAATAGGCCCGCCAACCGTCTGGCTCTCAGTACCGAACCGGTGTCCAGCAGCCGGTCGTCTCGTCCCGCCGGAAGTAGTGGGGATTGTTGTTGCGGAAGACGGTAACGGCCGGGAACTGATTGTCCTGAATGTATCTAAGTGTGGCACGGACCTTTTTGGGAGTATTGAAACAACACAGTTGTAGTATATTGTAGTTTTGCAGTTCTCCTTTTCCCATTCCTGCATTGACCTTACTCACCTGCATGGCAAAGTGTGGCGGTTCCACCTCCGGACTGGTGGAAAGATGCTTCAGTATAAACTCATCGCTCTGCGCCAACCAAAGATCAACGCCACGCAGTGGATCGTAATTGAATGGACCGATGCGCAGCATACCAACAGCGGCATCATATATATCTAGCACCTGCGAACGGGGAAAGGATCATTATTAGAATTGAATGGTCTTAGAGTTGATTCCTTTGCTCATAATGCACCTACCTGATGGCTTCCAGTAAAGTGTCGCGCCATGCGCAGTGGCAGATCCGGTCCCTTGTCCGGGAAGTTGGCGGGAAAGATTTCGCCCGTCTTGATGTTCACGCCGACGCCGTAGATGATCGGCCAGTTGATGTCATCGCGCACCATCGTGTTGAGCTCGCCGACGCACGACTGGGTCAGATCGATCTCCAGCGGATGTTTGTGGAATGATTCTGATGGTGATGGAGGAAACAAGCAAATGAAGGAAAATGTGTTAAAAATTTGTCAAATCTTGTCAAGTCTTTAGGAGATACTCTCAACCTAATATCCATTGTCATTACTATCATCATTCAAATCATATCATCAAATATCATCCAAAAGTTCATATCTTTCACAAGGAAAATAAAGACATAGCCTTATTCTAGATATAAACAAACTAAGATGAAATTACACGCTGTAGATTTCCGGTACCAAACTGGTACTAGAATCTTCGCGTCATATTGTAGAATCAACTAGAGCTACCATTCATAGCAAAAACAAAAAAAAAAAAACAAAATCCTTATCGCTAACGAGCGCAATGCTCCGGAATGGGGAATAACTAATACGGAGGAAATTATTAGGATTTTTTGTTATAAGCAATATTGAGTATGGTCATGTTTGTTCGCAGATTAGTTGGATTTTGATGTGCCGTATCCATAAAAAATGCATGCAAAATGCTTTTTTTATATTTACTGTATTTATTTAGTTTTTTACTGACCGAATTTGATAACATTTTCGGCTAATATATGATGCCCAGTACATAAAAAGCGTCGGGCAAGAGGACGTGTTAGAACGTGTTCACAGAACGTCATCTGCATCATGGTAGGAACGCTGTGAGATGCTGGTCCTAAGCACGTTAGGACAATCGACGAAAATCCGTTCAATGCTCAAGGCTTTGCGTTGCCGTAGTTACAACAAATATAATTGAACATATTATTCTTGTAAGAATGAATGGTGCTCTTTCTGCCCACAGTTTAGTTGCACACTACTAAAAATCGGTTTGTTTGGAAAATAGGTAACGTTTCCCGGATGCCCATATTTACCTAAAAGCATTCGGCAAAAAATCCGCAGCTCTAAACCTGGACGATTTTCAACCATAGAAATGGGAATGAACGTTATCGTGCAGCACAGTTCATTTTCCCCGTGAGCTCCCTGTTATAAATATATTCTCAAAAATTAAATAAGGTGAACATCTCGCCTACTATGTTAAGCGGGAATGAGTGTCCCGAGGAACGAAATTTCGTCGTTCGCTCCAACGTGCTGAACAAGATCTATTAAGGAGAACAGGTCGATGCAAAGCCCGTTGCTAGGTTGCCATGTTGCCATGTATGTTCCAACTAGGTAACAGAAGTCTTATTTACTATCATTTAAACACTGAGAGTAAAATGAAACATTGAATCGGCACACACAAGTACAATATGCATACCGTCTTGTGCTTCTAACCCGGCGACGAGTGATAAAAGAGATCCTTGGATTGTATCAGCCATGTAATATTCCAGTTGGATTCTAATTCTTCTCATATTCTAACAGGAAATGATTGCAAAACGTTGAACAAAACTCTTATTCCCTACATAGCAACGTCCATCGCTAAACATAAACAATGTTCAATTTAACTGTCAAATTTTTCCCATAGCTTTCTGGCAATTTACTCTAAACGCATCGACCTGTTCTCTTTCAAAGACCTTAGTGCTGAAGACCGCTGTGCTTATGAAATCCTTTTCTATCTTAAAAAATGGCCCGGTTAGAGAGAACTACCCAGTGCTGACCAGGAGAGAGATCTTTTTGAAGATAGAGAGCATGTCCATCAGTAGTTGGCAGTGCTCATGGAATATCCGTGAAATTGGAGGTTGTTACCACTGGTTGATCAAAACAGTAAGATCAGGAGCTCGAACACGATTGGCATCGTTATTCAAAGAGATTTGTTGTGTCTGAGCGCCTAAGATCACCCAGAAAAACCTTTTTCGGTAAGGGGAGTGGGGCTGCCGTGTTAAAACGCCAAAAAGAAACCTGTGCTAGTAATCGACTGGTAATGGATCGTGCTTGTGGCATCTCGGATACTACTCTAACAATTCAATAGCGCAAAACAAAATCACAAAAGCACTATGAAAACGCACTACACAATAGACTACAAGGAAATTTTCAAGAACATAGCATAAGGAATGGCATTCGGAACGCCTAAGGATAGATATTAAGGTAATTTGTTGATAGCCTCGAAACACACCTATCAATATTCGTATTTTAAATGACCTATGATTTGAAAGTTGTGAAGTCAGACTGATTATAATTTGATCGTTAGTTAAATGAGCAATATTTACAAAATAGTTATCACCCTTTCCTTGACCAATATCCTTTCGAAGTCATTCAAGATCATTGAATTCTTCGTATTGCACCGGATGGCACACATTTATCTCACAAAACACAAGATGTCCTACTACTACGTTGTCTCTTACATCAGAACAAACAACATCGCACACTCTCGCACACAACACTACTCCGTCTGGTTGATTGGTGTCAATTTTTTGATTTAATTATTTTCTAATTGACCTTTCGTCGACGACCGACCGGGACCGACCGGGAACTAAATGGTCCCTCTCCGGTCTCTCGATCTGCCACCGTGTTTGATGGTCGTTTGCACTTGATTGAATTAAGTGGCCATTACAATGAGGACCGGCGTGACCAGTGCGCAGGGAGAAAGAGATGAAGAGAGTATGCGGTTCATTCATATTTGATCGTGAATAAAGAGGGATACTTTGCCGGTCGGATGTAAGAACACGTACTATCCATTACTTTTTTGCTTTTCTACTCTCCCATCAGAGACGACGCTGAAGTGGGTTTTAATGTACTTGAACGAATCTAAAAGTACGCTGGAACCCATTCTTCCATTCCTTCACGGTCCGGTTGCTCGCATTTCTTGCCGCGAGGTATCAATTAAATGCATTACTCTTCATTCAATTAAAATTGAAGGAAGCAAACCAAGTCCAACACTGCAGGGCCGCCGCGGGAGAGGGTGATTAACACTTCTTAGGAGAAGGTTCAACAACAGCGTAAACCACCGTCGTGTCTGCCCTACCCATATGGGATGGGTGTCACAAATTAGCCTGCCAACCGGTTCTGTCCTGTACGATACAAAAAAAAAAAAACCGACACGGCCACACCACCATTACCAGCATAAAACAACAAACGCATGCATGCGCAGAGACAAAAAGAAGGAGCCTTCTGGGCATCATATCTCCACTCCCGATGGGTGGGTGTTTGATGCCCGTTCCGGTGGTCAATTATAATTTACGAGACGACGATGTTACAATCACTATAATTAAATTTCTTACACCGCGGAGAGCAGTACCCCATTACAACCACCAAGATCAACGCCGGATCGTGGGCAAAGATCCGTCGAGAATGATGAATGAGAAATTAGAGTCGTACAGATACACATGCGTACACACTGCAGCAATTCATTCCCTTTAGGGCATTCGATTCGATGCAATAAATTATGTACCGCCTGCGGACATTAATAGCCTATTACCGGTCATGCAAGTCTTGTGATTAGCGTGTCGCTTAGTGCGAAACTGCCAAATAACCAAACACCTCGCGATAAATTGACCTTTTATCGTTATATGTTATGCATTTGATTGCGAAATATTGGTTTAAATGGCATCGTCACGGCGAAGATTAAATAGCTGTTTTAAATTGATTGGGTCCGTTTTCATTCCAACAAACCAGAATAATCGATTACAGAACAATTTCATAAACTTATCGTGGATTAATGTGTACTGAGCGGTAATAAATTAATTCAAGTTCCTTTTTTAACACTTATTACATGCTTCATAAGGTTGGGTTTTCCGGTTGCCTGACCGTGCAAATGTAAACTCGAATGCTTTTTTTAAAATTACCCATAGAAATAATACTTGCTAGTATCACTTAATGTCACAAATATTCAAGGTAAAGTATTATCTTTTCGAGGTAAAGTATCATGTTGATTAAAATCGTTGAGAAGAATCGTTACCAACTAAGGAAGGTAGGTACGCTTAGCATTATCTGGAGTCGTTCGGAATCGTCGGGAGCCGTTTTGAATCGTCTGGAGTTGCCCCGAGTCGTTCGGAGTGGTTCTGAGTCGTCCGGAATCGGCTGTGATCGGATTCGTCCGTAGTCGTCCGATATTGGTTGGAGTCGTCCGGAGACGACTGGAGTCGACCTTTGAAACAAAAGCCTGTTCACGCAAGGTGAAAGACAAAAAACACAACGAAATGAATTGTCTGATCATAAGCACGACTTCGAATGACTCCAACTCCTAAAGACTCCAACCGACTCCAACTCCGAACAACTCCGGCCGACTACGACTCCGGAAGACTCCGGGTGACTCCGGACAACTCCAGGCGATTCCGGGTGACTCTGGACGATTCCGTCTCCGGACAGAACTAGTGGTTCCGATTTTGTCGGAGTCGGAGAGGGAAAGGAGTCGTAGATGCGAGAGCACATTACTAATTCGTTGGGTTGGAAAGAGGCCCCTAGTTTCAATGAATTTAGAACTCTAAACCAAAAGTTGCATTGATAAGTACTGAGCACAGCTCAGTTAATAGAATGAGGGCTCAGTTAGTTCGTTCTTTTTCTTGTTCTTTGCTTGGATAGAAGGTTCAGTTCAATGTTTCTAAACAGTTCGCTTTTAAATTGGAATGGGAAAAAGAGTTTCTATAATTTAGAAAAGGGATAGCGGATTGAAATCGAATCCCTTCGCTAGTTGATGGTAGGAGCTGTGTTCTGTTCTTTTTTACTTGTCTCATCTTAATCTCAATAGTATCAAGATGTACTCTTCTCCTTCTTCTTTGGCACAATAACCGTTGTCAGTCAAGGCCTGCCTGTAGTACCAGCTAGTGTGGGGCTTGGATTTCAGTGACTTACTGATTACACACAGCAGGATAGTCAATCAGTCCTACATATACACCGACTGCATCAAAATGTACACGGACCAATATTATAAAGGAAGTACAATATACTATTTTAGAATAATAAAACATAATATAAAGTGCAATTAAACCTGTTTTTGGCCATTTTATCTAAAATATCTTCTATCAAACAATTTTGACTATGATAAATAGCACGAACTAGTGTAAATAAATTCCATAACACTAAGAACAGATTCTTTCGGTGTATCAATTATTAAAATAGGCTCTCTCAGTGTGCATGTGCATGGGAGGCGGTACCAAATTTCCGTTCCAAAATAGTCCAATTATTTTACCTTGTCCCAAAAAAATCCAATATCCCACTGCAATTTGATAGGGTTGTTTATCAACACTGCAGGGAAGGAGCTGCCGGACATTAGACGATTTGTCTAACACCTGGGCGTGAAGGGGGGAAAACGGTCAGTAGACTCCCCATCTTCCATTATAGCACATGTGACGGCAGCAGGAGCCGTAAAAGCGTAGCAGTGCCGGATAGAAATACTAATGGCGTTACCTAATCTTTTTCTATCATCAATTTAGAGAAAGTATCTTGCTAGCCGCAGGGATTTCGGTACGGTGGTGGTACGAAGGTACACACAAACACACAAAGGAGGATGATTTAAGCTTCACAAATCCACACGATGCATACGATCCTGCTGCTAGAGTGTGCGGACAGTGTGGATCCTTATATCGTCATTAAATTTTGACTAAGCTTTATTGGAAGGGGATTGATTTTTTCGTCCCTCCGACTTGTTATTTTTGCGATGAGTTTGGTCAAAACAACGTCCAGGGGAGATGGAGTGGATTATTAATTATTCGAAAATCCCTTTTTTACCAGTGTCCCAACGGACCGGCCGGATCGAATGGCTTTGTTGCATTACACTATTAATCGAAGCGTCAGTTTGCGTGTGATTTGCTACAGAACATGAGAAACGAGGTTTCGTACCGAACTCGCACTGCCATAATTGCAATAGAGAAAAAAGGCGTACACAGGCAAATATAGGCAAAAGGCGGTCGATAAAGCGGTGAATCCGCAACAAATATACGTGGCATGGGAATCAATAGTACTGATGATTTATTGACGCACACAACAACGATCCGTGTGAACACGGCGGTCTGTTTGGCGAAGATGTATTCCCATCCCATTTGTGCCAACCGCCAGCCATCACCTTCACCTGCAGAAAACTATCATGCTTTATGTTTGGTTTGATCGTGCTTCGCGTGCAAAAAAAAGGGAAAACGAACGAGCGCCGTTTTGGGATGGTACTAAATTTCACCACAACTCGACAACACATCGATACGTGGATGAAGTTTCCTAGCGCCCTTCATCACTTCACCAGTCCCTCCCTCTCCCTCCCCGCTTAAGCAACGGGGCGGTTTTAAATAGATTTCAATTCCATAATTATACCACCCCAAGCCGAACCACTCCAAGCGAGTGCGATCAATAGTGAATCATTCCGGGTGTGCAAGTGCTTCGCGCGTCCCTTTTGCAAATCCATTTGCCGTTTAGGATTTTTATGACCACTAAACTGGCAAAGCCTTTTGCCGCAACCTCTGACTCGGTGGGTTCTATGGGTCGCAGCAGCATCAGCAAGGTGGGCTTTTTTTTTGTTTCGTGCCATTGCCAAGTGAAAGATTGCATCTCTGGACACAAATTCCACACCTTTTTATAATGCCGCCACTATGGTGGTGGTGCTGTTTGTGCGCTGTTTTTGCACTTTTATAAGGAGAATACGGATGATACAAGCCGTCGTCGTAGTTGCCGTCGTCGTTTGGTTTGATCTGTGTTTTGCTAGGTTAATGGTTCTGGACGGGCTGTAGTAAAAGCTGTTAAAGCACACGGTTACGGCGGTCACACTTACGCATAATATTACTGAACAGATCTTCCGCATAGCCCTGCGGATCGCTGAAGCCTCCAATAAGCTGTAGCTCGATGCGGCCTTCCGGGTAGCCGAACGCGAGCTCCTGGACGCGGGCGACCATTGCCGACACGGCCTCGTCCGTACCGTTGCCGTCCAGGTGTGCCAGTGCGATCGCACCGGAACCTTTTGGTGGATCAAAGAGAGAAAACAAAAGTAATTAACACTTTAATTTGCTACAAATGCATTAAAGTAAGCCTTACCGGAATGCCGCACTACGACGATAATGCATGTGGTTGCATCGTCCGATCCTATTATGTTCACGTTTCGATCGTGTGGAGCGACGGCGGCCATTTCTCGCTGGCACACATACAGCAAGCCTGGTGCACCAACCTGTGCAAAGTATTTGAAAGTATTTGATTAATTTAGGGAAAAGTCCTTGTTTGTGTTTTATGCTTAATTGTATTAAATGCTTAATTGTTTGAAAGAATTAAACAAGGTTGGGAAATTCAAGGATAAATTAACTGACTAATGTTGTTGTACGACCTAAGCTAATACTTGGACATATTCAAGTAATTTAAAAGTCTCCGCAGTCTACCTAAAGTCTTAAGGATATGACTTTCTCTTTAACCTTTGTAGACACTTATAACATCACATTATCGTGCAGAAAATGGCTCCTCTTTGAACATATGGCATAATTTTTCACATACTGTGGTATGTTTCTATCTGAATGAAAGTCCTTTTGTCAAGAAGGACTGTGGAAATTCACTTTAGAATATGTATCTCCAAGAGTAGCCAATTGTGTAGAAGATATCACCTGCTGGTGATGTACATTTTGAGTCAAAAGTAGTAAGTGTAGCAGCTTATTCACTGTTAATGAAGTCATTTCTGAGTTTGGTAACACTTTAGAGCAGTGATGTCAAACTCGTTTTGGATCGGGGGCCTGGATTATAGACAAAAATACTCGCGCGTGCCGACAACTGCTTTGACTTTGACAACTGCTGATGACTAATAACGATAATCCATAATTTGAGCACAATATCAAAAAGACTTTCAACCGATCTCATAAAACTCACGCCATTTTTGTACACTTTCTCTTGGTTCTCTGAGATTTTTACAGACATCGGCCTGATTTTTTGAAGCAGGATAACTAACAAGTACCTGCACCAATGAAGTGAAGAACGTATTATTACGATACGTAGTTTCCGAACCGTCCAGAAAGCCTCAATGTCAACAAATTGGTTAAAATATGAGGAGTCATCTTTAGGGTGCCGCCGCTACTAAAAGAACTTTTTCAGGAATACTGAAACACATGCTACATGACATCTTTGCGGATATACTAACCATAGAAGCCTCTAATTTACTGCGCTTTTCGTTTGAACTAAGATTGAATGTTGAAACCTTCTTCCTAAGCAGACCAAAATTAGCACACCAATTTTTCTTGTCTATTAACAATCTATTTTGGTTTCATTTAAATAACTGCCAAAGTTCTTCGCGGGCCGTATGTTTGACATATCTGCTTTAGAGCGTTAAATTCCAATGAGTGAGATTTAACTCTTCACACAAACAAGAAACTCATTCATACTGAATCAAATTATTTATGAGTTAAAACTCTTTCGTGAATTTACTTTCAATTCGTGAGTTGAATCACTCTTTCGAGAATTACATTTCGATGTGTGATAGACTATCTTCGTCGACTGTTAAATCACTCACAGTGACTTCAATCATTCGTGAATTAACTCACACTATTGAGGAGTTATGTTATGTTATCACTAATGACTGCATACATGCATACATGCAACGGATCAAACAGCTAAAAAAATCGTAGAAAATTTAAAGAAGTTTCAAATTACTGTATAATATGATACTAAGCCGATAAATGCTTAAGAAGATGGCATCATCGTGGTCCAAAATTCTAAGAACCAGCCTACTTAAATTATTTATAAATGTTAACAAATAATGCTATCTGTGAGTAATTGTCTAAAAATATACATAATACATTGTAGTAACTAAACATACCGTTTTCGTAGGAATCGAGAGAAGCTGTGTGGCCGTTTCCCGGTACACCGGATGCTCCAGGAACAGAGCGTGCGTGTTGATGGGACGCTCGTCCTGTATCACACCGTTCAGCACCAGCACCATGGTGAGTTGAGCTCCGGTTGCTCGAACGATCTGTCGTATTTGCAGTAAGCAAAGGCGGATGGCTTCCCCTGGTTGGATGTCACTTCCTTCAGTTCACTTCCTGCTTTTTATTGTTGTTGATGAAAAGCACTGTGCGAGAAAAATGACAGAGAGAAAGTCCTGCTTTAGAGTGATTGTGATCTTGACGGTTGGTATGACGCATTGATGTCTAATCTACTGCAACGATCGCAATGACACACAGCGGACGATTCAAACATACATTTAGTTTTTTTTTCTTCGCTTTTCTGTTTTGGATGGATGTGATTTGATGTTTTGATTAATCATTCATGTTCACATGTGGCCATTTCAGTGTGAGCAGCGGAAAATCACACTTTGAACGATGTACATCATGGCGATGATGATGATGATGCAAACGAGTCACCTGCGAGGTCGCTCACAACGTCGCCGGGCGAAGACATACACCACCGCCCGCCGCCATCGATCGATTTTGACATTTTATGCTACAATGCGCGTCCATGCCGGAGCTCTGCGGTCTTTTGACGGAGTGTACAGCAAACCTAGCGGCTTGCTACAAGCCGACGGGCGCACCCATCCGCGGGCGATCCACGCTGTCATATTGCCCGTTTGATGGTTGATTAAATTATAGAGATTATAGAGACGCGCGCCTAGGATCGCACGCTCGGTGAGGGTAACTCTTCCTCGAATCGCAGCAGTGGAGACTGCACAGAGCGAAGGACTGCACTGACACATTGCAGGGGAGGAAAGGGCAGAATGTGTCTCTTCACCCTGCGGGGGACGGCTCCTTCTCGTAAAGGGGCCTCGCCCCCTTTCCTTGCGCTTTTGTGAGGCGTATGATGATGGATGATTAATGATAAAACCAACTTCACACAAAACGCAGCCAGCCGACGGACGCACGCACGCGTCGGCAGTTTTGAGCCATCGCTTCACTCCACAAAGCACAAACTTCTGCCGTTGCCTAACGCGATCTTTCTATTTCCTATTCACTACTGCTGCACAGCGGAGGAACTGTGGAACTCCGGGCGGCGGACGGTGACGTTTGCCGGCAACAATCCTCAAACGGCTGGGACAGTAGTGTATTATCTTAAAACGATGGACATCTTTCGCCCGTGAATGGGAGGAACTGATGTGGTTAGCTGAAAATCATAATTCACCGCACTGGAGCGGCCTCGCCTGTTTCCGCCTCTCTTCGGGACAGTCTCTTTCGTGCGATGCCCAGTTATGATCGATGCAGCTGTGCAGGCTCTGTGAGAAAAAAAGTAGGTGCGTCTCTAATGGTTCGTTTTATCTCCGCTTTCCTACTTTACGTCGCCCAAGTCACAATACAAACAGTACAAACCGTACATCATTACATCGTCGAGTCCTTCGTCATCAGCCGCGCGCGCGCTGGTCGCGAAGTACGATCAAATGAGTGCATTGTTGGTTTGCCGACGCAATCAACATTCTTCCTTCCTACTATTGGTTTTGCGGTCGAGCCTCGTAATTGCATTGTAACGCGCTCGTCGGAAGGAAGCGATGGGGATGGAGGGAAAGAGAATGGCAACAATGTAGAAGGTTGAAAGTAATGTTGCGAAAAAAAAATGAGAAGGAAATTAGATTTTCCATAACAAGCTAAAGCTCTTCACTCTTTCGTTCCAACTCTCCCTCTCTCTGTCTATCTATCGGAGTCGATTGATTGTTTTCATCAGTGGGTCAGATGTTTGATGGATGCTGTTTTGTCGGCACTCCACAGGGTTAGGATTATTTTTCAATGTTGCTTACGCGCATTGTTTGGTTTGTAATTGAACAGTATGCAAATTTGCAAGAGGATTGGTAATTTGTTTACTTTCAACAGATGAGATGCGCCAACACTATGTACTTGTGAAGTTAAGATTTTACAGTTGAGTGCTTCTTATATTTACAAATACTTATTTAAATGGGATTTGATGCTGTAACGTTCGTTATGATGAATTGAGCTGTGGCACAGGTAAAAAGTGAATATTTTAAAGAAAACATTTAAGTTTATTTAGTTTTTAAGTGAAAGTTTAGAATGTTTTAGTGGTAGTGAGGTAGTATTTCAAAGATTGCCACAACTAAAAACATGTCAAGAATGAGTACCAAATTGGATCCCTAATCGCAGCTAGTTTTCTTGTTTCACATTTTAGTACTATGTATATATTGCAATATGATAAGATAATTTTTAATTTGTACAACTGTCTCTACTTTAGTAGAATTTATGTTTCAATACGTCAAATATTTTGAAATTTGGCAAGTAGTTTCTACAATTGAGAGGCTCGATCTCTAGCTTTCTTGTTCGCTATCGAATCGAATTCTACGCACGAGGCTACGGGACGGCCAGACAATCGTTACGTTATATTGTTTACATATTCAAAAGATTGAAAGGTAAGAAAGCTGAATTCAAATAGTGTGAACATTGATGAAAATATCTGGACCAGTATGCATGATGTACTGTTTTAACTAAATTATTTAAACTAAAATTACACATAACATCTAGAGATCCTAAAAACTAACAATGTTTATCTTACGCAACTCATTGAGATACATTTTAAGAAGTAAGATTCCACTAACACTAAAATGTAAGACTACAAGCCATTACATGATCAATACTATCATCACTGATGCATATCTATGACGATCAAAACAACAGTAAACATCTTTAAACGTACCGAAACCAACAAAGCAATTTTAATTAATACCGATCCATCGCTACAACCATATTCGCTCGGTTTCGCGATTGTGAAAGGAAATGCAATAAAAAAGAACGTTCCGCATTCACACCCGAAATGAATGTCCTCTCGCTTCTTTCTTCGGTGTACCTTTTTTGTCCGGACCGATCGGATCGGTCTCTTCCAGAAAGCACAGAAGCAGCAGCTCCCTCAGCCTGGGTTGCCAGATCGCTAGCAATTAAGGTTATAATTTGATAAACTGCTGCCATTTATTTCATCATCAACAGCAGCAGCAGCAGCAGCAGCAGCAGCAGCATCCCCACAAGACGATCATCAAAAACGATCGTCGTGTACGGTTGCGTTCCGCCAGCGAATTGGCAACCGAAGTATAGCGCGCACCGCGTAATTGAATACGTACTTGGTGCTTTGCGAAGATGCTGGCGTCTTTCGTGCTGGCCGGGTATTCGGAAATGGCATCGTAAAGAGGTTTTAATTATTTAATGACATTTAGCACAAGATACGGAGGATGTTTCAGATGATGCGAAGGTTCGTTTGTTGGGGACAAACAGCAGGTCTGTAATGCTGGAACGAATCACAATTCGCAATGGAGCTGGTGCGTACGTAAGATGATGGGAAGTTTTGCAAGCTGCATTCTGTACTGTACTCATCATAAAACAAGCTATAAAACTAGTTATGCCGATAGGTAACAAACACTTTATCGGATCGGGTTGTCCAGTTTCCACACACTGCTGGAAAGCAAATAGCAGCAATTATAGATTTATAGGCACAGCAGGTAATTGATGTGCGCTCGTAAAGTCTCTATCTAAATGACGGACATAAGCGATGTCCATCAGAAGACACATAAAAGTCTAGTGTGCAGGAACATTTGCTTGCAATTGACGATTGATATCTCCGGCAGGAGACAATTGTGCATATCCCATTCCTGCTAAGGCTCCATTACAGCCGATGTCGATGGGGATGTTTACGACGTTGGGTGGGTGTGCCGAAAATTAAATTTAATACCCTTTCTTGCATCTTCAAGCGTTCCAGCATTGCTGTGCAAGACCCACCAAAACATGCCCCATTGTACATTCAATCAGACCTCCCGGGGGATTCGAATGTCCGGTTTGTGACACGCTCCGGGGTGAGGTGGGAGGAGAGTGTGTATAATCATGTCGTCATGTCGTCATAAAGTATCAATCGTACAAAATGCTAATTACAGTCGGTTACACAGAGCCATGAGAGTAAGTCATTATCTAAATCTTCGCCACAGTCGTTACCTTCTCCTCGGGTTTCCTATTCTAGGCTGCCCCGGTATTGTCAATTGCTTGGTGGATGGGTCGAACGCTTGAAAGGTAGGCAGTAAGAGGAGGAGCCAGCTGCATTAATTCTCTGTCATCTCAAGCAGTGTTGTGCAAATTTGCCCACTGACTCTCGCTCGCTCTCCCACCTGTCGAACCATTGTGTTGCTGTGGCGCAAGATTCGACGGAGAGAATGCCATGGCGGCGCGGTGGTTTCGCGTGCAATTTTAATGAAACTTAAGTTAGATGTCTCACCGTTGGGCCACATCTGAGATGTGAGAGACACCCAGCGACCCCGGTAGGCGGACCCGGCTCAGGTGCAACGTCAAGAGGTGAGCTGTTATCATTAATTCATTCCTCCTCCAAGGGAAGGAGTTTCTCCCCGTGCGCCTATTGGTAACGCGAAGGACTCTCCCCACGTACGTCGTATCTCCTCCCTGTCAGTGTGTCGATCAAGCGCTCATAACTAATCAGTTGCCGTTGTCTGACGGTGACAGACGGACGACAATGCTAGAACAAATAGTTTCGTTCGCAATTGGATAAGTGACGGCTGGTGGGAAATGGGAATTGTACCAGCAGGGCCCTCCCCCTGATAATGAGGTGTAGAAATTATAGGTTGTTTGGATATGGCGTTGTGGTATGGGCTTTAAACTCGACGCTACGTTCAGTTCTGTGTTGAAAGTGAGACGAGATTGATATATGAAAGGCACATTGCGCACCGAATGAAACCGGGACGAAGCGATCTTGTGTGCATTATGCTTGGGATGGAAGATCGGATAAGGCTTTTGTGTGAAGGGTGTCTTTAGCAATAGAAAGACATTTCTGTGCAACAAAACGTTGAATTTAAAAGGGAAATTTATATCGTTGCTATTAATGGTTTGGTGAAATAGTCAACGATCTGTTGAAGTCATGAGCATTATCTTAAATTTGCCAAATTCATATCTGTTAATTGTACACAGTTTTACGCTCCGTTTGATTTATGATCGCAATTATGTCCATGTATTTTGACAATAAGTCATTTGTTTAGTATTTAAAGGTATTTATTAAATTATCCATTTCAGACTATTTCAATCGCGCATTCCATCTTGTTTACTTTACAATGTTTGACATATATTTGACATGTTTTTGTCACATTCAAATGAAGAGTTTGAGTTTAACTTAAATCAATTCAGCATGTTGCTTACGACATAAAGCATGAAAAAGACATTTTAAAATTCAAATGTTTAGCATTTTTTAACAATTACTGGTCATTTTATAGCATCAAGATGAATTGACTATTTGAGACTCTAGACAGGTTATTATGCAGTATGGAATTTGTTCTTGCCATTTTCAAATATGCATAAAGTTATGCAATTGGACACGCTACCCCACAAGAAATTTAATTAATTACACTAACGTGAGACGCCGCAACACAACCCGCCGAAGGGTGTGAGTGGTAATGAGCAGTTACAAATCCCGCTATTAATTACAACTTGCAATCATCCATCGAGACGAGTAAAGGATTGAATGGAATGTTTAAAATATGTGTTTGATTGTGTGATAATATCATTTAAAAATAAGTCTGAAGATCCGTCTCCTAACGAGATGATTAATGGAACGCATCGGGGATCAGCGCTGGGCACGGTTCTTAATTGATTTAAATCCAATCGATGAACATACTATTGCTGACGCACAATTAAATTGTGTACATAATGTGTGCCGCCGCCCATCACCGATTTGCTAGGACGGTGAGAAATGAGATTCCTTCGATAACCACCTGTTGTGAGCTGAAGACGGTTAAAGAAGGTACTACACAGCCCTGCGAACAGATGTGCTGCGCTGCAGCGAGAAGGCATTTCAGATGGAATGTTTCAAACCTTCATAAATCATAAAATCGATTCAAATGACATACAGCGCGGGTTAGGAGGCTTTGGTTAGTTTGTGTGAGCTTAGACATTTGTTGCATGGCAACCCATGAGCTGCAGTTGCAGAAAATGTTTGTGGGATTGTTTTATGCATTTTAAAGCAATCTCGTTCGCTCAAGGTGTTAGAAATGATTTCATTTTCATCTACAACAAATAGTTCTAGTTCTCCACTACTACTCCCTATTTCCGAAGATTTATTGCCCTCAAGTCCGTGCCAAACCCGTCGCTCAAACTCATTATTTAAATTGATGGAATCGAACTGACCAAAGGGCTGCTCGGAAAGGTTTCTTCAGCAGGCTCGGGAAACGAACAAATCTTTCACCAGACAAACATTTCGCACCCCGTTGTGCACCACATACGGACACCAAACCACACCCGTGTACACAACAACACACACCTTCTACAAAATCAACATCCCGACATGGCACACGATCACGTTATGTTGTTCTGTTCGGTGAGATCTTCCCCAAAGCTTCCATCTGCGATGGATAGAAGATTGTGTTCGTTAGATCACCCGTTTGTTGTTGGTGGTTTGTTGGCGCTTTTTTTTTTCGCACACCAAAGTCCCCCAGGTAATTATTCATTTCCTGCATAGCAGCCAACTCGCCAACTCTTTGCACCACGCGTCGCTTCGTCAATCTCCCGCGCGACCGTAAATCCCGACGCGCCTCGGATAAACGGTTCGACCTAGATTTTGCGCTAGCGCAGGCGAAACTAATTAAACGGTTCAGGAATTGAACCGCTTCAATCTATTTCATTAATCAGATCCGCCCGTGTGCACTGCACTTTCGTGCGCGTTGCTGTTTGCCCGTTTGTGGCTGAAGCTCGCGGAACGGGTCAGCAATTGAACGCTCCTTGTGGCTTGTGGGTGCTCCTCTGGAGCGATACTTGGTGGTTGGAGGGCTTTTTTGGACACGACAACTAATCGCACACGAAGCCCGGCTGAGGATTGTTGTATGGTAAGTAGGGTGGAGAGTGGAGAGGAAATTTCGCTACACGGTGATATATCGGTACCAGAGGGCTCTCCAGAAATCCTCCCGATCACGATCCCGGAAGAGAGATGGGCAGCAACAGCCAAGAAAAGGCAGAAAGTAGTGCGGATGTGAGATAAAAGCGCTTCTCTGATCCAGACGTTGCCTGTGGTCTTGTTGCTAGCTGCGCTGGCTTGTCTAGCACTGAGGCTAGCAGCTATCTACGATCATGCCGTGGTCGATATATCCGATTAGATCAGCAACTCAAGCTCATGCCAACGATTAATCGGTATACGATGGGTAACGCCACACAGTGACCGTGCATGGTTACTCGTCTAATGGGGGGAAGAAATTAAATTTAATTTGAATACGGTTTAAAATCATGTTCAATTAAGTTTTTTGCCACATTGTTCATCACCTCAATTAAAACTGCAATGTGATCAACGATCACATAGACACCTATCTTAGTACATCTTTAAGCTATTTTTAGCAGCTAAAAGAGTCTAAATACATGTCTCATACACACCACAAATGCGTCAGAAGAGGGAAGAAAACAGGAAAACAAAATGCTTACATATGGTCAATTAATCAGCGCGTTCACGTGTCAAATGAAGCTGCAGCACACCCACTAGACACACTCTTTCGCCTGACCCGTTTGCCGGCAGAAAAAAACGGACGTACGGCGTAAACCGTAATCGCTACCAGGAAACAAATCAGCTTCCACTAAATATTTTCCACAAACACACACAGCCACACAAACACTCACTATAATCTTTCCTTCTTTCTATGTTTTCCTGCTCCACACAAGATGGAAGCACATCTAATCAGTTCACTATCAAGCCGGAACGTAAGCACACCGGGACGATATAATAAACAGCCGCGTCGGAAGGATGCATTAGTTGATACACTTTCAGTAGCCACTATCAGCAGTGTTTGTTTTGCTGCCCATAAAATGTACAACAGATGAGCAACACAGATCGGGATGTCTGCTGGATGAGTGTAAGATCATCACTTTCCTCGCTACATCGGGATTTGTGGCACTTTCGCTGAATGTTGTATATCTTTTTTAAAACATCGTCATATTCGTTTTTCACTACACTTGTCCACTCGCGATCACTTTATGGTTCATTGTACAGTGCCTGTGCGCACGAATGTTGCTGAACGATGTTCACCCGGTCGGTGTTGTGGGCAGACTGAGCGTGCGGTTGAGACGTCGATTCGCTTGACGTGGGGCCACAGATCCGCTGTGATGCTGCCGGGAGAGCGTGGACAACTGTTGAGGAGGATAGTGCTTCTCTCTCTCTGTCTTGCTTCAGCGTTATTCGTTTTCAGGCGTTATTAAGCTCAGCTGATTGTTGAACCGCTCACACTGGAGGGATGATCAGCATTTTAACGCACGACGGAACGCTCGTTACATGGAGGATTTTTGTCGCAGGAGAGTAAGTCTGTAAGTATATGAAGAGACGATGTTTTGTTTTTAGTGGATATATAATGAACAATTGCTACATTATTGTCAGAAGATATGTTTTGAATTTGATTAAAGAATGCAATATCAATTCAAATTTCACTTCATACGTTCAACGCCTGAAGTGGGTTCCTAGGGGCCGTTATTTCAATGAAATCTCTGATTATATATTTATATAGTATATTTTAACTTGCTATATCTTAATTATTTTTAAATGAATATATAACAATGAGTTCGATATAGTTTTATTGTATGATTGCCATACAAACCTGTCATTAACATTCTCACTGAACAGAATATCCTTTTTCATTCTTGGGTAAAATTCACAATAAATTCTTGATCATCTTTTGGTTTTCCTGGACAACAATATCACGTCTATTTTTAATGACGTATACAATAGCAAGTCATAATTACTCAGGGATTTAGAAGTAAACTATTTGTCCTCCATTTCAGAGTTGCTTATCAAATAGGTAAAGGAAATATCTCAACTTCAATATATAACCGTGTAAGTCGTTCTTTTGAGAGCAAACGGAGGTGTAACGATATGAACTTAGGTTCAAGAATATGTGTAACAAACCTAACCTTATCTCTGTATTTCTCATAACACTAAATTGATGCTCCATTTATTCATTGGATTGGGTAAAACTGAACACTCCCCTCGAAGATAGCAAATCGTTGGCATTCCATACTGCTTGCTATAATCAACAAAAAAAAAACAAAGCAATATCTTCAAATTTCCCTCCTCATTATTCTACTGATTGGATCATCACTTTTTGCTTGCTGGCCGTCAAATGGGCCAGCACCGAAAAATAATGTTGTACATATTTTTATTGCACCTATCCACCGCGTGTTTGTGTTTTGTGTGCCTTCCTTCGCGACACAACCTCCCCCCGTCCCCCCTGCAACGATTACGAATTCATTTGCCTCTCACTGTCCCTCATCTTCGCATTATTTTTGAAACCTTTTCCAAGAATTGCTTGATAAGCCGGGCTTGGGTTGATAGGGTACAGCACACGCTGCGCACGTTATCAAAGACGCAAGCGCGTACCTAATGAAGGAGGACGCGATCGCGTCTCGGTTCCCTTTTCACACACAACTGTCATATCGCGGGCGGGCGCGCGTGTTTTGAGTGAATCGAATGAAGCTGTCAAACTTTCCCGGTGCGACTAATCTTTTTTCCTCCTCCCTTTGTCGGACCTCTACCGTGCCGCCGCCCGTAAACACCGAACTGAATGTGTGTGTACGTGACGTGCGGACACATGTGCGCGCGAGCTCCCGATCGCTCTTTCTCTGTGTTATCTTATCAGTACTCCATGCTCCTGCGGGGGGAGCTTGTGATTGGACCGAATGGGTTGGCCAATCGTGTTAGGTGTGTAATGAAAAACTTGGAGCCGCGGACCGAAAAAAAAAACAAAATACTGGCGCCACCATTCGATCAACTCAGGAAGCGCAGACGATTCTTGGGGCATTGGAGGAGTGAAGTGATAAGTTGAACAGAGCATCTCGTACGGCGATAACTGCCGCATGAGATGAGCGAAAGTTGTTTTCAGTGATAATATTAATACGTTATTTTGTCTAATCCGCAAACGCTTTATCAACCTTCGAATTTGAATGTTCGAGCAGCAGCGTGGTGATGGAGATGGACGACATTAAGCGAACGACCACATCTGAAGGGACCAACCCAACCGGACATGTCTGGTCCATTGACAGGAACAGATGTTTTCTGATCCTCCCGGGCAATACACTTCACTTGTTCGAATCAATTTACCAATGTGTTAAATGTGTGTTCTGTACCATTGAGCCATGTTCTGTGCCGGCGGAATGTCCAGTGAAGTCCAGTCCGCACCATAATCGTCTCACAACTCGCTCGACCGGCGCACCGTGCACCGAAGGAGTTACCGACCCTGTGGGTGCAGACGAGCGACGTTGCTACATATTTGATTAATATATTCCTACCCGCATTGGTGAAGGGCGATGAGTGGAGTAAAGCGTCTTAAGTTACATACACACACACACGCGTTTGAAATGGAGTTAATTAAACATTACCGGCGGTGAAATTGAAAATGGAATTCATTAGAATACATTATCGGGTTACGCTACGGATGTTGATGGCGATTTTCGATTTTGGACAGGCAGTCGACCAACGACAGGCGCTTCTCATGTCTTCTTCTCATCGCCTCCCCCTCCACTCCGGTGGGTTTGTTGGTGGCTTGAGAAAAAAAGTCAAAAGCACGGTGAAGTGCGACAAGAAGAGTGTCCGGTTTGCATTTCATTTGCAAAATCATGTGTGTTTGTTATAGCTGGTGTGGATTTCGTGATTGTTCTATGTTCCGACCGCTCTTGTTGTCAATTGACGCTCGAGACAGCACGGTTTGGAGGGATGGAGGAGCTCGAAATCAATGACTCCTAGAGGCCGTACACTGCTTGGGGAGAACTGAAGAATTGAGCGCTTGAGAATTTGCGACGATTAGAGCAAACAGTAGCAGCTTATCGCTTTGTTTTGCACGGCAAAAGATGACTTGTACTTGCTTTTCGTTGTCAAAGTACGAAATTAAAAGAAATTGTTTACATCGGCAACAGCAGCAAGATAACATTAAAGTGTAAGTTGTTTCTGAACTTTCGAGAGAGTAGCGATAGGAATAAATGAATAAATGAATTAATCCACTGCAAGACGTATTGATACCGCGAAAGCATTGGACAGATGTCTAGTGGGTAGATGTAGATGCAATTTGAAGATGTTCTGAAGATCTTGAAAATCCTAATATCTTAGCCATCTTAGGACATCATACATTATACATCATGCATACATTCTTCTATTTTGTGTAGCGCTCTACGCGGACATGCCGGCCATTTAGGCCATTTGGGTTCAAGCCTATTTAAGGCTTTCGAGATTTAATTCATTATCGGATAGTCACAGTCCTTGCTACGGGGGACGGTCTATTGCAGACTTGAACCCATGACGGGCTTGTTATTGAGTAGTTCGAGTTGACGACTGTACTACGGGGCCGCCCCAAGACATCATATATAAAAGTGTCCTTACAAGACGGATAGTTTGGTGCACGATTTCACAACACTTAATCACATTTAAGCTATTTAAGCTTGCAATGTTCACGATTAAGTACTTTGACATAATATAGTAACTACCGGAATTTGTTTGGAGGTTTTCACAATATTCTACTGCCCCTACTGCTACTGCTACTCCATATTTCAATACTCCGGCACAAACGCCTACAAGGATTTTTGAACAATATGATACGTCTCTAGAGCACCCGAATTAGTCTTGGACGGAGAACTTCAGATACGACTGGCATCTGACGTTCGTAGAATCATAGTTGAAATAAATGACTCATTTACCATGCTAAAACCAACTTATTCGTAGCAATGAGTCCAAAAGCCTTTTCAAAACTACTATATTAAACTATTTTACAGTCGTATTTAATTACTTCAAAATCATCTTATCATATTATTATAGCTTTGAACTACTATTACACAAGTGAAACCATCCTTTCTAACTGTATATTGGCTGATGTGTTACATCGAACTATGTTATTTGTTCCTGCTTTTTGGTGCATGCTCCAATCTCCACAAACAACACTCAGTGCGAATGATTCACCCAACACGTCCGAAAGATATCTTCAACACAAAATGCGACACACACTCGGTGTTCCCTGTTGCACGTCAGTATGTGGTTTATTTTTTTCTTCTTCTGTGCCTTCACCCAATTACGGCAGTGTGACGAGGGATGGCCTCAGATCCACCACGTATACCTGTGCGCACGTTGGCCTGTTTGCTTCTCAGGTTTATAATTTTATGATTTCGCGTAATAATAGTAATGATTATAAAAAAGTGATTCCAGTCCTGCGGTGAGACTGGCAAGCGCAAGATGGGGAAAACCCATACCCTGTCTACTCCGGCACAGCACACAGCATCTTCGATGCACTGTGGGTTTGAGAATGGTCGATTGTGAAAAAAAACAAGAACACACCACCGCAATCGGATGAACGAGCGCATCACTTCTTGTGCTCCTAGTGGCATGCCATTTTTTTCTTCTGTTCACAGCACAAGAAAATGCCCTTTATTGTAGAAGTTGCCCTACCATTCGCTCCCGGCGAAGTAGGCAACAAGTATGACAGCATGTTTTATGACCATGCGAAATGTGAGCTGCAGCCCATAGTTAGACGGGGCCGCGAATGAAATATCATTTACTTTGCGCGCGCATTATTATCGTCTGCCGCGAGTGCCTTTTTTTTGTTGCCCTCCCCATCATTTTCCTCCGGGGCATCCCTTTCCGTGCCGAGTTTTCCCTGCCTCCCAGAGCTAAATGAGTTCCTGCCGTGGTGTGAAGTGCATCGAATGCACTCGGCCACAAGCTGAAGGAGAAGGCACACGTTGCTGGGGTCGTATGGTTTTAATGCGCGCCATGCCGGCCGTTTCTCAAGGGGCCAAACCAAAGGCAACCCATTTTTCCGTGAGATAGGAACAGTTTGTGGCGGGAGGGCTTTTTTGTTGTTGTGTCGGTTGGAACCACGTGCGCACGCGGGATGGCAGTTATATCTTGGGATCTCTCTCTCTCGTTTTCTGCCTGTGTGTGTATGTCTGTGATCGTAGCGTTGTTGTAAAAATAACCGTCAAAAACACAAAGCTTCAAATAGATACAGCTCCATACACTGAGTCGCCGGAACACAACGCTCGAGCGGACGTAAAAGATCCGCTGCGATGCAAGCGGGTAACGCAAAACACGTAGCCGGACGACCAACATTAGCCATGCGTCATCGTCCAAACGTCGCCGCGTGTTCGACGTTGCGGAATGGAGTCTGATGGTTGTTACGGTTTTCCGCGATGAACTGCATCAGTAGGCACATCAGGGGTGAAATTACAGTGAGTGTAAAGTTTTGGCAACGTTTTGTTGGTTTTAATTTCTAGTCTTTCCTTTTCGATAATTACAATTGCAATAAAAACCATTTAACTTTTTAGCTTGAAATTAATAGTGAAGAACTCACCTAGAAAAGACGAAATTGTACAAAATGTTTGAAAATACGGTTCTTTTCAACATTAAAAATCTTGATATAAATTAAAAAAAGTCATTTAAACCTTTTTAAAATCCTCATTAAATAATTTAAAAAATTACAACAACGTAATTTGATTTTTGAAAGGAACGCAATTGAAAGGAATCTAGAAAAGATTACATTAAAAACAGAAAAATAAACCGATAAAATCGACCAGCAACACCATAAAAGTATAAACAGCTGAATGAATGAATGAATGCAGCATAAGCCTGAATAATACAATACTGAATATCTCAGAATGTCATCAATTACATCATCACAAACATACATAGTTTAGACAAGATAACCGAAACAGTCATAAGTCATTACTGTCATTATCTGTAGAAATTTTCGAGGCGTAAATGATTTCCAGAAAGTTTGCTATACAAACAAAAATGGCTCAATTAATCTTTTGGCTTAGCAGTGTTGCATAATAAAACGAGGCCAAATGAACTAAAAAAAAAATCAACAACCAAAACATGCACTAACAAATTCACAGCTCGTTGATGACTTTTTCAAGGGCAAACGCATCGGTTGGCAGGACCTGTATATGCATGGGGGGGATGATATGGTACAGATTTTGCTTCCACTGACCAAGGGAGAATGCAATGATGCTCGAAAATCAAAACAAACCCGTCGGCGATAACCGGGCGCGCGGCGCGAATTGCTGTGGCCGAACGTTTCATTTTGCAAAATAAAAGCGAAACACAAAACAAAAACTCACCCAAAACCGTTGCAAATACTGCCGGTCGATGCGAGAGGGAAGCACAGAGGAGTAAGGAAAGCTAATTATATGATACTGTATAGCACGGCACAGCAAGCGGCCGTAACCGTAAAGAATGAAAATGAAACAATTTCCTATCGCATTGCACCAGGTCAGCAAACGGTGCGAGCTTTATGGGCGGCTTGCGCATCACATTTCGCATCACACGCCCCCGGGAGACACTTGCGGATGGAAAAGAGTTCAAACCATTTCCCAGTGCCCATTACACTGTTTCGAAGGGTTAAGGAAAGTATACGGTTATGGTGCTAGGGAGCAACACTTATTCACATCGCTGTGATAGCCATCTTAAGGATTTTTTTTCGTTGTCAAACGTGTTCTTCCCCTATCCATGGACACTTGCAAAAAGATCCTCTTTCTTACGAGCTAGAAAGAAAGACATTATGTGCTAGTGTGTATTCCTGCAACTAGACGATAGCAAAGCAAGATAAATTTTTCCGACACAAACATACCGCCCCTAGCACAATTTGTCGGGATGAAACGCGCTCACCGGCGCTCAAGTGTCGTGAGAAATGTCGCATATTTTAATCAACCGTAACATCACGTTCGTACGTAGACGTTCTAGCAGCAGCAAACTCACTTCCGATCCATACATTTATACGCTTTGCATCGTTGCCCCCGAGGGGTTTTGCTCGGGTCAGTAGCGTCGGACAGTGTGTGCTGAAGATGCCGCCATCATAATGACGGTCGATGCGGTCATTGGACGGATTCAATTTAAATAATCTTCCGGATGGGTTCTGCAACATCTAGCAGTTTGTAATGGTTCACTTGTGACAAATGTGCTGACAAAGTGGGTTGGAAGTAGGTTTTTTGAAGACGTATGGTCGAATACATGCTGGTTGGTATGGAAATACCGGAATAGAGTGATGATATTGATGGCTGACATTACAACCCACAAACAGGAATCGTTTTTGGTACATTTGTGATGTATTTTGGATGCACGAATCAGTATCAGCAACGAACATCTTGAAGCTACATAAATGAGGTAGTATCAAATTAAGAGTATTTTTCTTGTTATTTGACGCCACAACCCTAATTGGATGGTCTTGATTTACCTCAGACACTTAAATAATTCACTACGGATGACAATGATTGGTTTGCTCATAGCAGAATGGTCAAATCCTACGTAAGGTAGAAATATTCAAACGTTCAAACGGCGTGGTTATAAATATTAGTAGTTAATAATTTACTGTTGGGACAGTTTACTATGTTGTCCACATACACCCGGTTATTGACCTAAGCCTTATAAAGGTTCATAATCGACAAGAGCAAGAAAGTGCTCTATAAACATTGATGGAGATATCATAAAATTGGACATCATCCTGTCTATAGTGGAGTCAGAGAGGATATGCAAAATGTTTATTGAAATCGTGTTTTTTGGAAACTCTTCTCCAGGAAAAAGGCGCCTATGTTCTTAACGTTGGCATTGAAAAAAAAAGTCGATTTTTCATGGGTTTATTTTCACCTGCATTAACAAAGTGTTAATTGCACTTTCAATATGCATATACTATCTCTAGCCATGATGACAAAAAAGTGAAGAAACTTCGTTCAGGACCGTGTGTGATCAAAGAACGGCACCCCGTAGCGTCTAAAACGGAATCCGCGCGCCAGTTCATGGACGTCGTATAAACCTGTTCCGGCATCTAAAACATTTTGGCATTATTAGACAATAATCAGAGATGGCCCTGAGCGACTTGAAGATCCATAGGAAGGTGAAAATGAAAATCGTTGGACATGTGGCTACATTGCTGCGTTCGATTGGCCGGGAGGTACTAGCTGGGGAGTACCTACCCAATGAAATAGTACATTAACAAATATATCAGTAGAAGTAGAAATCGCGTACACTGGTTTCGCAGCGGCAAGCAATGATGCCAAAACTCAAAGCGATCATTTTAGGTGAATATCATCGGAATTGCTATATGACACGTAAGTCCGCAACCCGGTCCAACATCTGTGCCTCATTGTCTGGACTAACATGATGCAAGAGCTCCATTCCAACAAATAACCGGGTGTATGTGGACAACATAGTAAACTGTTGAAAAATTGTGTGGAGTTGACAGTTTGATGAGTTTGATCAGTTTTTCTTTAGCGCGGGCATGGAGTACCTCAGATAAGATAGAAGCAATC
This sequence comes from Anopheles merus, assembly GCF_017562075.2. Classification (NCBI taxonomy): domain Eukaryota; kingdom Metazoa; phylum Arthropoda; class Insecta; order Diptera; family Culicidae; genus Anopheles; species Anopheles merus. The sequence goes on from NC_054085.1 coordinate 12,788,056, forward strand.
GAACTAACGTAGACATAAGATTATAGGCGCAAAACGTCAAGCTCTATGAACAAACTAGTTGGCGTCGTTGAAACTCCCAATATCTGAAGTCAACAACATGGCTGTAATAAAAGGTAAACATCTCTGACAGACTTATAAGAGTCTACGATTCTCCGACAACTTCAAGATATTTGTTCCAATAACATCTTGAGTCTTTCCACTAGACTTACTGTAATAAAAAATCGCACATCAGGTGGTTCTATGACACAGTACCTCCCTTCTCCAATAAAACGACATAAAGTTGGCCGAATTCCATGCCAATCCCGCACACAGAAACACACACAGGATGTCACAGATTCCATATCAAATGTATGCTACCGGATCAGCTCATCACAACTCCCGCTAGATCCAGCAGGACTGAAGAAGCACAAACACACACATCGAAGCCCATATAATAAATATTTCCATTCCACGATGGAATGTGCCGTAAAGACGATTTCAGCCGCGATCGGATGGATGGGTCGACCGTGGAAAAACGTGCACCACACTCCACGCCAACAATGCACAAAACAGCACCGCGCCGGATCATTCTCTACGTGGGCCAAAAGGGGTAACTGGCAACAGCAACAGGAACGGTACAACAACAACAAAAAAAAGGTCAGTTCGGTTCGATTTTCTTCGCTTTTCCGCTCTCCGCACCCACACGATTCGGGCGGGCATAAAACTAAATGGAACGGAACAGATCGACGACCGAACGCGAACGCCAAAAAGCGGCAAGGTTTGCGAACGGTTGAGGTTGAACATCCTCTGCCGCTGCTGCTGCCGCTGCTGCTGGTGGGAAGCGACCAGGAGATCCACAGTCCGTTATGCGGCGCTTGCGGATAAGTTGCAACTCTAGGGGGAGTTAAAAATTAAATCCGTACCATTAAAATCCAAGTCAACCTCGGCGGCCACGATATCGAGACCACGGCGGGCGGAACTGGGCGATCGAGCTGCGATAGTACTGCGACCCGGAGGTTGCGGGAAAGGGACCCACCAACAAGGAAGCATCTCCAAGGGTTCCTTCCTCACGGTCTTCTGCAACACAATAAGAAGCACGTAGCACCGTTTCGGGGCCAACGCCGCCGCGATAAAGTATCGCACTCTGGGGAAGGGTTGCTGCTGCTACTTCTGCTTCAACACAGCCCGGTGTCTAGGCTAGGAATTAGGTTCTTCTTGGATCTTCTAGCGCAAGATTGGCGCTGGAAGTTTGGGCGCGTTCGCGTTGCGCGCGCACACGGTCATTCTCGTTCCGGGTTTTGTGGCCAAGGCAAGCGCGGCAGTAGCAGCAGCAGCAGCAGCAGCAGCAGCACCAGAGCATGTACTTCTTACTTTGCACACATTTTTCTCCGCGTTTTTGTCTTATCGCGCACGGCGCGGACGCAAAAGAGAGATGAGGCATCGTTGCAACAACCTGGAACCGTGGATGGCGGTATGGATGCAGAAACATACAGAAAACAGCCCTTCCTACCCGGTGGTGATGGTGGTGGTTTTGTTGTGGCTGCAAGAGTACAAGCGATTGCCAGCGGAAGATTAATTGCGAATATATATTTCATTGCACCGGGGCCCGAGAGCCGGGCCCGGCGCGTTTATTGCACCCAAAGGGGGTGCACGCGGGTGGGTCGTAAAACTCGGTGCGACGAGAAAAGCCTGCTGGAGAGGTGAGCTTGACTAATTTTTATAATACTATTAGTTATTTCCATTATTTCTCATTGCCCGCGCCTTCCGTGCGCCTTCCTTTTACGTCACACCCTGTCGTCGTGCTTTGTCGTCTCGTAGGCCATCAAACGGTTTCTTTTTGTTTTGCTATTATAAATTATCAAATTAACTAAACGAAAGAAGTTTTCTCTTGAATTATTAAATCTTCCGCAAGTCTGTGCTGCACCCACCCAATGATCAGTAGTTTGGGGGACCCGGTTTAGCGGTTACAGTAAATCCGCTAACTAATGTGAGTCGCGGCCACCGCATCTAACCTCACATAAATCTTTCCACGGCACAGCAAAAATAATAACAAAACCATGACAAAGAAGAATTGTGTCGCACGGACACACAAATCGAGATTAGACGCTGCACCAGCAACGAATTCCGACACAGCACGCATCTGCCGTTCATCTGGTTGTGTATGAGTTTATGTTGCTCTTCACCGTCGCCAGCGTTATTGTGCATAAATTCGGTGCAACAAGAGACAGGTAGGCGTAGCGTACGGGCGCAGCAACGCAAGGTGTGTGGTGCATCCATTACATATGCATCGCTGTATACCACCACTACTACTACTACTACTACTACTACCACTACTGCTTGCCATTGCCAGAGTGATGCAGTGTTTTATTTTATGATGCCGTAGCTCGGGGACCCAATCCCATCTCTCGCTCAAGTGTCTTCGTGGGATAATGGTACAGCCACGTTAAAGCAAGGGAAGAATGGTAGAAAAAAGATGCAGCAAAGATGAATACACTCCTTCCGTTGCAAGTGTCGCGAGTGGAACCACACAAACAAACACAACCTGAAGAGTGAAGAATGGAACGATCGAATAAATGGGCAAGTGGGAAAGAGTGACCAATTTGAAGGTTTTCTCGCTTGGCGCCGCATTGAAATTTCTCGCGGTTGCACAGTGAAGAATGTACCAACGATATCGTAACGCAGCTGGAGTTGTGTGGTGTATATTTTTCTAGTTTGAAGCTATTCTATCATGTGGAAGTAATGGGTGTAAAAATGGAGAAAGAATAAAATAAGGTTTTAAGTAATGTTTATTATTTGAAAATGAATAAATCATTGAAGGTTAAAAGGTAAAAGCGCGTATTTCGAAAAACAAAACACAATCACAAGAATTTCAAATATTAATGTTTTGAGATAAAAGATAAAAGGAGTAATACAATGGAAAAAAAGATACAAATAATCAACCCATCGCCTATGAAGCATTTGAACAATATAAAAAAAAATAAAAAAAATACATAAAATACATAAAATCGAATTAGACGCATGAAATAAATAGATTACTAAAAAACAGATTACAAAATATTAATAAACAAAATGAATAAACAAGAAGCAATAAACGAAAATAAATAAGTATACCAAAATAACTGAAATAAATTTTTCAGATACATCGCGTTTAATAAACACCATCAAATCGGCATAAAATAAAGAAAAACGTTTAAAAGAACAAATATATCAACAAAAGACTATGAAATGTAAAATTTTAAGATTATATGCTTTGAAAACTGAATTTAATGCACAAATGTTCCGTTAAAAAGTCTTCCTCTTCCATGAACTACTCCCACGACCTGTTCCCATGGGAACATCCTCTTGAATGCACTTTACACGCTCAATCAATCCATTTTTCTAGTGCACCAGGCAATCCGACTAGCCCCAAAATGCACCTCGCTCTGCACCGGACGACGCGAGAGAGCAAGCGAATCGTACGCCGCCCCGTAATGCAATTAGCTCAAAAGAATTTTGTGCCGAAGTGCTGTCAAAAGTGATCGCTATTAACATCGGACACAAATCATGGCGCAGGACTGTGCTCATCAAAGCCAGCCAAACTCCCACGGGACGACAGCGGTTTCGACATCCGAGCGATCCGCTCTGGCAGTATCGCCTCCAGGGTGATACGGTCCAACGCCATCGTACCCAACACATTGCTCCTCTCCAGCCAAGTTAATGCTTCTGCACCGGCAATCCGTGCGGAGTTTACGTTTCGTTTCATTTTACGTTTCAGAAGCACACAACTCACATGTGTGTGTGTCTGTAAACGTGTGCTGTTTTACGTTCTTTTCTTTTCTGTAAAACTCTTCTCTAACCCGGTTGGAGCAGCAGCGCCAGCAAAGAACTGTAACGTACGACGGCATACTTGTTACCTCTTCAGCTGTTCTACTGTATCTCAGCTTCTTCTTTTTGCCTTAGCCATTTTTTGAGGGGGGAGTCTCTAAACGGCATAAGCGTTACCTTCGGCTCCACGAACAAGGTACGGAAGGCCGGCGCTGTCGAATAGCCCGAGCACCAGCGCGACCGGTGCAGCTTCCTAGAGACCGGGGCTACAAAGACGACAAATAGCAATTGTGAGCGCAGCGGCGCAAGATCGTCCCAGCAGCGGACAGCGATCAGCGTAAGCCACCCCGATATAAGACACCATCACCACCTGGAGACGAACCGACCGGCAGCGGCTTGGAATATGTTAAATATTATTTACTCTTGCCATCCGTCCTCCCCGTTTTTTTTTGCTGCTTTTGCTCGGTATGATGGTGCCTTGGTAATATGCCGCGGCCACAACGCAAGTAAGCGCAGGGAAAGATTATTATCGTTCAGCCGGCGTGGAGCGAGTGGTTTGTTGTTTTTTTTGTTGCTTTCGTTGCTTCGTTGTTGTGGTCATATCGTTTTTGTTACCTTGCTTCATGTCGGTTTGCTTCCTTCATTGTGGAGAACCCCCCCGCTCCTTGTTTCGATGGTTGCGGGGTTTATTTTTCATCTCATCTTGGCTCGCCCTTGTTTAGTGAGTGCGCGCGCGCGCCAGAGTAAGCGTTTATTTCCAGCAAGGCCTGGCGCAAAACATAGTAGAAAACCATGCACAGATCCAGTACGGTTTTAGCAAGAAGTTCCCGATTGCTAGGTAAATGCAACCTTTCGCTATGGTGTTGCATTGGAACGGGAAAGAGTGGCTAAACAACAGACCCTGACCAAGAACAAATCTGAACAAATAGATTCTGAACATATTAAGATATAAAAAAATCTAAAAAAGTTCAATAAGCCATTGATAACTAATTACAAACCTTGAAGTCAATTCAAGTTGTGTTATGCAAAACAAATGAAGAAATAAATAATTTCATCTAAAACTAAATAACATCTCATTGCTGAATTAATACTATGCCATTAACATGTGAATTTATCAGACAAATAAAACAAGAAATAAACATCTTCACATCAAATATAAAAAAACGAAAAGTGTGCAATTTAGGCATCTTCGATGTGTGTAATAATGAGATAAACAGTAAAGTAATCGACACAATGAAACAAAACTCCTTAAGCAACAGCTATCAATCAAGTACGAAGAGAAGAGAATAAACAGTAATATATCAGAGGAAACAAAACCTGATGATGTTGCCGTAAACGATTCTTCTCTGTAATTAACACAACTCTTTATGCATGCACGTGGCAATATAATGACTAAACAGATCAAATTAATAATGTAGGGTAAAATCATATAAAATAACATTTTACAACTGCATGTCGAACACAATGACAACTTCAAGTAATGTAAGTACCTTTGGATAGTTTCGTTGTTTTATGCACTCACTAAAACGATCTCCAGCTGGTTTGCCTTCCAGGGGTAAAATTGTTTACGAGTCTTAAACCACCGACCGGCACCACTTGGTACCAATTTTTAAAAACACCATCACGTGCACCGCTCCTTCACATCCCACTTCGCGTACGATTTAACACAATTCACGCACAACACAAGGGGTGTGTTTAAGTCTTGTACACAGATTATGTGGATAACGCGAAATCATTCGAGATCGTACTCGAGAGGACTCGCCAATAACCCGACCAACGCACCAGAGCGCAACCCGAAAACATCCGGCACGGAACAATATCGGACGGCGACTGAACGCTCCAGCGAAAGCTTTCCCGACCGCGATGCAAGTAAAAGATGAGGCGCGCGCGCGGTCGCTTTCAAAGCTCGGCACACGCACACACGAGGTGAAACCGCCGAACGAACGCCCTTTTTGTTGTCGGAAGGCACGAATGCACACCAATACACATACGATTGAACCGCAGTTGGCTGGAACTGCAGGACTATCCGCCGGTCGGGGTGTGAGCGGGTTCGTACGCGGCAATGGTGCTCCGGTACGAAGGGACTGCTTTTGGGAGCGATTAAGTTTAAAAATATGTCGCCGCGATAAGGCTGAAAACGCTGAACCGCATGATTTCGGGGTTTGAATTGCGCACGGAAGACAGAGCTATTGTATCATCGAAGTGAAATTGTTTAAAATGATTAAAATTTATTTTGGAACATAAAGGTAACTTTGAAATTATGAAGAAACATACGAAGTAAAAAAAAGTACAATTTCTGAAATGGAATATAAAAAAATATAACATATTTCATTGAAAATTAAAAAAAACATGTACATATACTAAACAGAAGAACGAAAGAAAATGCAAGGAAATGTACTAAATATAAACAACTTTAAAAAAAGTACAAGAAAAAAAAAGAGAAAAATGAAGCTAAAACGTTAAGAAACACGCAAAATAATGAATAAAATTAGTAAAATATTAAAATTTTCGAGAGTAATTTATTGAATGTCTTAATTTGGCTTTTGTTTTTCTAGTGAGCTCTTTCTTTTACATTGAACATTACCATTGAACAGATATTTCCTATGGTTCATAGAAAATAATATAAAATTAGCTGAAACATATGAAAGTAATACAGGGGTTTCCATGCATTCTGATGGCTGTGGGACACTTCATTGAGCCTTTCTTGTGTGACATGAACTTTATGTAATTTGAATTGGACTCTATAGCACCCTTGTTGGACAAATTGAATAGGAATTTTCATGGCCAATTTCCAGTTTACATCATATGTAGTTCACTTCCAATAGGAAAGAGCCAAGGAACTGTCCCACAACTATACAACCCATGTAAAACAACAAAGCAACAAAGATATTAACATTTTATCTTACTGATTATACTCATTGCGAAGAAACATGCAACAAATCATTCAACATTTGTGAAAGCTCCCTACGAATGATTCACTTTAACAAACAAAAAAGGTTCACAAGCTATTTATTGAACCAAAAAAAAAAGCAAACCAAAAAGGACACATTCCTACTTCCAGCGGATGCTTAATGAGCCACACGAGACACTTGCCACTGTTTTAACGAACGGACGGACGGCGAGAGGACGTACAATTTACACAGCAAATGTTGTCTCTACACTCCAAAAACCAAGATGAACCTCCATCAAGCAAGATCGCAACAAACGGTGGAAATCCCCCCTTGGCTTCAAGTGTGCTACAGTGTGCTAGAGAGAGGCTAGAGAACTACCATCGAAAAATGCCATCGAAAATGATGCTTCAACATCTAAACCGAAACAACCGTACATCCACAAAAAAAAATGAAGAAACCGGTCGTTCTTGACCTTAGCAATAATGAGGAATTGGTTTTGTTTTTTCATAAGAGATGTGGGAGTTCAGTATGCCTTACAAAAAGCTTTCCAAAAGACATTTTAAGCGATAAAAATGAACTCAGACAAAGGCATCAAGCTACGTATCTCCTGCATAAAATATTGAACCAAATCAATCAGATCAGGCAAATGATGCAAAATAAGGCAAATTACACCTTCAATCGTGAATGAGGTGATAATTTTTGCGTTTGCCACCTTTTACATGTATGTGTGTGTATGATCATGATCCAAGTGCCAAACCACAAATGGGGTACATAATTTACCACCCAACAACGGAATGATCCCAACAGAGAGAGAAGGAACACACCACGGTGGCCGAAATGATTTACATTACGATTCACCGTACGGGAAAAAAGGCAGAACGAGAATCGTGCCCGTGATCCGTTTTTTTTTTATTTTGTGCGAAAGTGCAATCATTCCTTACCCTTTCGGTGGCCTTGATTGACCGGGTGATGCAGAAAATGCAGATTGCCGGGCCCAACCGATGGCGACGAGGATGGATTATGAGATCGATGGTAAATGCTTGCATTGGATTCTGATGACGCGACCGTACTTGAAGGAATCTGGTTTCGGTTATCGCGCTGGAACAATCACCAGGAACATTATTTGGAGTAGTTGGCGCTGGTTGGAAGTGGTGCGACCGCTGTGGCCCGGCCAAGAGTGAAGAGTGTCCAGTGGTGACGTTCACCGGTCAGAGATACTGCCATCCGTCCGTCCCTCTCGGGGTCTCAAAGAGAGGGTTCGAGTGATATCTTGAACTCATCGTGAAAGTGGTGGCGGTGGCGATGATGATGATGATGCGCACACCGTCTCCAGATCCATCCATTCAGACAGTACGGCATAAAGCAAGTGCACAAGGTCGCCCGGGGCCATCCTGAAGGCGCTGGATCGATGGAGGGCTCCCAACTCAAATGGTTCGCCACAACAAATTACCCACAATCAACACGAGCCACAGAGCCTTGAATGCTGTGGCTACTATTTGCTTACCGCTCTGGTACACTCAACCAGACCGATCACAAAAAGAGGGAAGGGAATAGGACCGGATCGGTATTGTTTGCGAAATGGAATCGGTGTCAGCCGATGGTGTGTATCGTGACAGTTCAATTGTGGTTTTGCACGGTGTGATAATTTGCCATAATTGAGATTCGGGGTCCGTTATGCTGATTATCTGCGACCGTGAAGGTTGTGCCGATGGATTCTGGATCTTTTAGAGCGCAAAATGACCCAGTGAACTGGAAATACTATTTTTAAATCAAATTTAAATTGGATTCTTTAGAAGTTTGAACCAAAAAAACGGTACTAAAGGTATAGAAATACCTATCACAGATAGCTATTGCGACCACGAGTGACCACCATATTCCAAGTGACCCTCGTAAAGTAGCAGCCGCCACAAACCGACGTCACCCGTGTCTGGGCTTCGGCACGGCGACTTCCGGTCGCGGGTACCAGGGTGCCCGTTTTCAAATAATACATTTATCGTACGTTTCCAATTTTTATTGACCGTACGTTTCCTGTCTCTGCAGGGCATGAAGAGAAGAACAAAAAAAACGAATTAAGAACAGAAAAAAAACACACGCAAACATGCATTTTGGACGTGCGGACAAGAATAAAACAAAAAAAGGAAACAAAAAAGGCTTCCGATCGATGCACTTTTTGATCCCTTTCTTCTTTCGCCTTTTTTGAGGGGGTTTACACACGATCGATTGGACACATCGCCGAAGACAATCTTCCGTGCGAAGGGTAGGGAAGGGAAGACAGGGTGGTGGAATTTCACATTTCATTCTCTTTTTGCATCGTTCTTCGATCGATAAAGGTTTTTGATCGCCGGGTGCGATGAAGTGTGTATAAACGGGATGAAAAAAACAAAAACAAAAAAAGAATCAACCGACAAACGCAAGGGAATAACCGGCCGATAAGGATAATGCAGGGTCCGATAAGTTGTGGTTTATGCTTTCCTTAATGGGGCATAGTTTTCGGTACTTTCTTATCGCACCGGAACAGTTGAGCACTGCTTGTTGAATTATTCAATCGTCGATAGTATGTAATAATGTAACTGCTGTGTGTTTACGTTAATAAAAAGGACGCTTTTTAGTAAACTTACCTGCAATACGAATACAACACAACAATCGGACCCGATACAGGCTTAGGAACAGGATTTGTACAATGTTTACGGCAATACAACGGTAATTGTGTATATTGCTTAAGCTCTTTCGTTACTAGCACCACGAACACTTTTCCCCCTTTTGTACCGCACGGAAGTAAACTAATTTGCACCAAAAAAGTAGCAAAAACAACGTAACTAATTTTCTACGCCCGCACCAAAACGATCAGCTGGCAGCTACGAAAACCTTCGCTGTGCTTGGGCCAGAATCACAACAAAGCGCTTGCACAGTGGTCGGTCCCGTGGTGGTGCATGGTTGACAAACTTATTTAGAAATGCAATAATTTTTGCGGTTCATTGTTTGAATGATGTTGAAAATGAGTTTGATAAATAAAGTTTAGAGTGAAATGTTTTTTTCAAATCGATCAATAATAAATTAATTTGAGAAAATATAAATAAAAACTGGACCCCTTTGTGCAATTCGCTTTGCAAGATTTTCACGTTTAGAGTACAATGTTCAGTACTTACATTCTGATGGGATCGTGTGTCATCGCTGAGAATATTCTTTTCAGTTCAATATTTTCAACTGTTATTTTCCAAAATCCGATGAAATGTTATTAAATAATGTGAATCATAACCTTTCTCATGAATTACATCTTTTTATGAGCATCAAACCTGAAACTTTTGATTTCTCATTCCGTTTTAAAATTTAAAAATTGCACAACATGTTGCACAAAAGCACCACACCCGCTTGCGCGCAACTTGCATGTGCTCGCGTACAATAAATTCAAACGCAACCGAAACACACCCAACTGCACGTGTCATTTCTTTACTTTCAGCAGCAGCTTTCTTATCGCAAAACAGCAATTCATCGGTTACCTAATCGGTGTAATATCAGTGCGAATTAAGAACTGTATCGTTATTTTATTTTTATCTTGCCAAACGGGGAGCTTCTTATCGGTTTATCGGTGATATGCAGCGCCAGCGGTGCAACTACGAACACGCATTCAGTTGACGCGTTTCGTTCAGTCTGCGTTTTGCGCTCGGTTCGAGATGTTCGTGTCCAGTCTACTGCTGAGCGGATTGTTTTACCACCATCCGCTGGTGGCAGTGCCGCTGATTACACTCGTCGCGCTGCTTTACTGGCTGGTGAAGCATAACTACAAGTTCTGGGAGATCGATGGGGTGCCGTATCCGAAACCGTCGCTGCTAACGGGCAATCTGGGCCCTTCGCTAGCGCTCAAGAAACACATCTCCGAGCTGGCAAGCGATTGGTACAAGTGAGTATTGAGGTGGGGTTTGTTTTTCTGTTAAATGTTCATTTGTGAAGGCTTTACTTCCCATCTTGTGCAGTGCCTATCCGGACAAACCGTTTGTGGGCTACTTTAAAATATTCACCCCAGCCATCATGGTGAAGGACCCAGTGCTGGTGAAAAACATCCTGAGCCGTGATTTCGATTGCTTTGCCAACAACGATTTCCTGCTGGACGTCCGGCAGGACCCGCTGCTATCGCACGACCCCTTCCTGGTGACGGGCGAGCGGTGGAAGCGTTCCCGCAGCCTGCTGACGCCATCGTTTACCGGGGCCAAGATAAAGCAACTCTTCCCGGTGATGGAATCGGTGGCCGATGCGTTCGTGACCTTTATCGGGCGTCATGTGGCCCAGGAGCTCGAGGCTAAAGAGGTAAGCCTGTAGAGGTTGGATAAACTTATCGGCTCGTTAGGATGTATTTTAATCTTTTTTCTGGTCTTTGCGTATCATTGTACATTGTGAAGATAGCTGCCCGGTTTACCACGCAGAATGTCGTTGCGTGTACGTTCAGCATCGATGGTGATTGCTTTGGGGAGCAGGAGAGCGAGTTTCGGCGCATGGGAAGGCGCGTGTTCGAAACGTCACCCATGGCCACGGTGAAGACGATGATGGCCGTGTTTCTGCCAACGGTGGCCAAGTACATCCCAGTGCCGTGAGTGGATTGCAGCTGGAAGATATCGAAGGCGCACATTAAACTCATATATATGTATTGTTTCTTCAGCTTTTTGCTAAAGGACGTCGATGAATGGATTAGATCGCTTGTGGCTAATCTCATTATTCAACGATCGGCTTCAGAGAAGACCGTGCAGGAAGATTTACTTCAATCTTTCCTCAAAAATAGAGAAAAGAGTAGTACGTATCGGATTGATTCTCCCCTTTCAAAATTATTTGAATGTGAATTTTGTTTTAGATGCCACTCAGACGGAAATTACAGCTCACGCGCTCACCATCTTCCTGGAAGGTTTTGAAACATCCAGTGTGGTGCTCGGATTTGCCCTATACAGAGTGAGTACTATTGGGTTAAATGAATCTTTTTGATTGAATATATTATTTTAAATATCTACATTAGCTCGCTAAAAGCCCAGAAGTGCAGCAAAACCTGTACAACGAGATAAAGAAACGAATCGACGCAAACGATGGCCAGCTGGACTTTGATGCATTGCAGCAGCTCGAATACCTCGACTGGGTGATGCTGGAAACGCTGCGCATGCATCCACCGGCCGCAACGATGCACAAAGTGTGCACCAAAAAGTACATCATGCGAAAGGGCTTCCGGGACGAGCAGGGGCACGACATGAGCATATACGTTCGCGGAGGCACACCCATCCTTATTCCCGTCCTTGCAATACACATGTGAGTGTGTGTAATTTCCTTTCTTTTGTTTGAAGGTCTCCTGAAATATCTACTTGCTTATTTCGTTTGCAGGGATCCGAAGTACTATCCCGAACCGCACCAGTTCGACCCGGAACGGTTCAGCCCGGCCCGGAAGGTGACGCACGAGGGTGCGACGTTTTTGCCCTTTGGCGAGGGGCCAAGGATGTGCCTGGGGATGCGATTCGCTCAGGCCCAGGTGAAGCTGGCGATGGTGAAGCTGATTCTAAACTATCGCGTGACGGTCGGGCCGAACGATAAACCGTTCGCAATTGATTCGCGCTCTTTCGTTTATCAGGCACGGGATGGTTTGCGGATTGTGTTTGAGCGACGATAGGGAACTTAGTGTGTAGGTTAGTGCTGTGCGGTAGTACTGTGGGTATGATATGTTTTATACTTGCAATAAATGATGAAAAGTAATGTGTTTTGCAATTATCACTAAGAAGAGCACTTGTGGGAGATTAGTAGCCTGGGTTTATCAATAGATGGCGCTATTTGAGCTATCGTTGGCTAGGCGCTGCGTTTTAGCAGGACCGTAATTTACTTTCCACCGATTTTTATACTTTAAAGTGCTACTAGCTATATGTTTATAGAAGCAGTCATTTTCTAAGCATGTTACTTCTTACTATTTTGTGATTTAGTTTGTTAGGAAATGATACAATAAAATAAACAATTGTCCACGTGTTTATAACAATTAGCTTCTTGAATATTCTACACAGCACTATGGTGTGCGTGGTGGACTGTGATGCATATTCAAAGATTGTTATAAAAAGACTAGCGGATTTACCCGGTTTCACAGGGGATAAAATTGATGTCTCGTTTTAATTAAAAATAGAAAAATATGCAATCCGAGGAGTACAAAAACAATGATTACAATGATTACTATGATTTTATCCATAAGCTTCGATTATTCTTATCTGTCGTAATAACAGTAGGTAATTAAGATCTGCTATGACAATCATCCTTTTGGGTATAACTGAGTTTTTGATTTACCACGGAGTTTATTGGACCCATAAACCATATACCATATAAAGGTACTCTCCGATTATGCTATGAATGCGGACTGGAGGTAATCGCGGATCTTGAATATTTGCGTGAGTTGAATTTCGATGTTTTCTGTCAAATTATAGCTAATTGTCGTATAATTCTGCTTGAAGGGGTAGGTTTTAGCTATTAAATTAGTTATTTGATCTGATTTCACCTAAAAATTACAGTTTTGTAACATTTAAAATGGTTTTAAAATTCGACCAAAAGGGAATTTATTTTGAGTTTGACATTTGATGTGTCAAATTAGTATTAGAACTGTCAGATTTTAAAAATTCGCGTATAGCGAAGTAGCGTATAGCGAAATAGCGTATAGCGTGTATGGCGTATATCGAGGTGTATGGCTTTTGAAATGGGTTTTAAAATTCGACCAAAGGGAAATTATTTTGCCTTTGACATTCGATCAGTCAAAATTTGTACAAATTGCTCAAAGAACTGTCAAATTTAGAACATACCGTATACAAAAATTGCGTATATCGAATATGGCGTATATCGGGGAATATCTGTACCCATATACCAGCGCTAAAACGCTATCGCGAATGCGAGGCCTCATGCGAGTTCGCAAACTGCTCGAATTTTCTTGCGAGGTTTTAACACCAGTGTAAACTGCACTTATCACCGAGTGTCAAAGTGCTGTATACAACAACAAAATTGCTCTTGGTATAGGATTGGAAAATTGCAATTAAATTAAGTTGAGTATAACATCTGAAAATGATGTAAGTCTTAAAACCTATTCACATACCACCATAATGTGTGTGCAAAGTTTCGTTGAAAATGATCCAGCCGTTTCAGAGGTTGCTCGCAACAAACACCGTGACACGAGATTTTTATATATTTAGAAGAAGAAGAAGAAAAAGAAGATAGAAGATAGATTAAGATTATTATAAACATGTGGACAGTTCTTATTGGACTAGTTAACCATGTTAACTCTGTAGCTACAACATTGCACTGCATTATGTATATAAATGCAAGGTCGATAAGTAAATGCATAAACTCTCCTTAACTTATCGTATGCTGAAAATATTGAATTCAAGCTGTTCCCTAGCTATTCAGTTTTAGTAACAACGGCAAGCAATGAATTGTGGACTTCATTTGCTTTGCGCTGATCTAACCTACCTAATCTCTTTCTCACCGAAAATGGTCGAATCGTAATGTAGTAACATAACTCCAATAGACTCAATATGCTTACACCCATGAAGAGGCCTAGCAGTCCACCACAATTTGCCAGAAAGTCTACCCATCCGTACAGCTCCGATCGCTTGGAGGTGATGAAGTACGACTCCTTGAAGTAGATCGCTATCGTTGTGATGTAAAACTTGTCCGGTCTATAATATCTACGACGGTTTACGCGCAGAAACTTTTCCAGATCCAGTGTGGTTTGCGTAGTTTCCACGTCGTAAGATATTGAGCTGCATGCTGGCAAGCAGTTGCATCTGTCGACCATTGCCGTGATCTTTTCGTTGACGGGTCGTTCAGGATCGTCAATGTCATACACAATCCATTTGACATCATACATGCATCGAAACATCGATAATGGACAAACTTTCGTGTCGTTTGATCGTGGCATTGAAAAACGAACACACCCACATATTGCCTGCGTCACGTTGGTCAAGCATTCAAGTTCGCAGTTTTCCTGGTTGTAGATCTTAAAGTATCGAAGGTGACGCTCGTGATTGAAGAAGCACTGACGCTTCTCCCAGCTATAGTCAGCGGCCGATGGAGAGGTAACGATCATTTGCGGCTTGAGTGCTATCGAGATCTCGTGACCAAAGGGTATGCGCATGTTGCGCATCGACACCTGCGGGTACTCGCCTGGGTCATGAATCATAAGCTTGTACCCTTGCGAGAATCCCTATAGAAAGATGATTGAGGAAAAAAAACTAGAATTATTTCTGGAGTTGACATTTAGCGTTTCTGTGCTATACCGTACACATGTAGTCCACATCTTCCTTGATTTGTCGCAGGAACAATGTAAGCCCGGCATGCAATCCTGCGCCACGTGCATACATTGGTTCTGTTACTGTTTCATGTCCCGGGACAGGGTACCACATCTCTGTGTACGTGTACTCCGTGTGGAGTGAGGTTTGGCGAAAGATGTCCTCTTCCGGCATCATGTTGAAGGTATAACACAAACCCTCCTCGGTGAGCGTTGTTGCCAAATGATCGTCACAAAGTATGAACTGGTTGCTATACACACATCCCTGGATCGTATCATGGTGTGATAAAGACAGGTTCTTCAACATGCCAACAACGTCGTCCTTGGTACCGTTTAGGTACTGCAAAAATTCATAATTGGAGTGAAACATCATGTTGCACAGCTGAGCGACGGCTTTCAGTTGTTCAATGCTAGTGAATGACAAATATTCTTTACTCGCGAAGATCTACATATATTCGATATGTTAGGCCGCAAATACACGACGCGTTTAACAGTTCGTAGAGATATCCAACATGAGTATCTCTGCGTTTCCGCGGTAACACGTTCGAATAGTAATTAATTTCTATAGCTGGATTGAACGTACGTCGTGTATTTGAGGCCATATAGTGCATGGAATAACTCACGATTCCTGGTCAGATGTTGCGTTGTTGTCATTGTAATCCTTCAACAATGCTTCGATTTCAGCAGTGAAGTTAAGCGTCCTTGCGTGTACCTTTGTCTCGGGACAGATTGTTATGGCTGGGAAGTAAATGTCCCTCACCGGAGTGGTTTTCTCCGAAAAAGTAACAATGATTGGAGTTTGGTTCCATTTCACGTACGTCTTGTATATCATCACGCCACAACCCAACATAGAGAGCAGAAACACCACTAGCCACCAGAATCTAGAGAAAAACGAATTAGGTTCAAGATTAATGAAAATTGAGAGTTAACGTTAACTATTGACACACCTTTCACAGGTCGTTCGTTCATCACGATCGAAGTATCGTACACCGTGGATGGAGCTGTTGGCACAGTACTCGCGGAACACTTCCACCTGAACGGATTGACGCAAACGCCCGCTCAACGTTGGCATTGTTGGCGTGAACGAAGCGAAACACGCCCGAACGAGCAGATTATTCAGAAGGAACTAGTTGTGAAGGATTCAACTGACCGAATGGTTAGAACTGGCATCTTATTCTGTAAAACGATGGCCTCGTGCGTGTGTGTAGCGGTCAGAGGTAGTAATTAATTCGTAGTAGCAACATGACACGCGTAAGTAATACCCTTAGGTATTTTTTTGCTCATTTTTGAGCGCTTTGACAACATATTATGGTGGATGATGATTACATATGCATGAAATTTGCATAACAAGCGTTAAGCAACAGCATCAAGAGAGGGGCATTGTTCCTTGTGCTTTTATTCTCTGGACCATTGTTAGTTCTAAGCTTGAATGTGCATTGGGGTTTTTTAACATTATTTTAAACTATTATTGGTATCTATATCTAAAGATACGTAGTGAAGCCTTGTCATTATGAAATGTATTACATACTTTATGCATTTTAACGTTGAAGTTAGTGATAAGTTCACGCAACTAGTAAAGAAAATGATGAAACAAGTACACTACAGGATGGCAGGCATGTTCAACTTGTAATGTTAAGAAAATGAAAGCATTTAAGTTGCATTACAACACTTTGAATGTATGCAAGTTTGAATATGTGACCAATTGTCTTACTTTAGTAATTTTGTTCGATCGCGAGTAGACTCTAAACTCATTGCGTCAGTGAATTGGATGGAGACGTGGAGAGAAAATTCCTTACGTGTTAGGACCATAGCAAATGATTGCATTATAACAATGTTTGAAAGTTTCGGTAACCCAAGTTATATTTATTCATTCGATGAAGGTACTTGTTCTCGATGAAGGTACTTGGTGTTAAATACATTCATATGACAAATAGCTCTCCAATTTGTCGGCTGTACCGAACTGTGTGGAATAATATGAAAGCTATTGATACATCCCAAGTGACATATGCTCGAAATTGTTTTTCCATGTCTGCAAGAATAGTACTCGATACGCCTGAAATTGTGAATTTGTGTGTGATCAAGTGTGTTGAAAGCGCCAAGATATGGTGTATTAGTAAATTAGACTTTGTTCTATCGATGGACGATTGAGCTCATTTTACATTAATAACTTTAGTTTTTGATGAAAAACAAAAGCTAACTTTGTGTGACATTATTTACCCAAAAACATCGGTATTATTTAAGTATAAAATGGCTACATGACCAACTATAACCAGTGGCGGATTTAACGGTGCGCGGACTGAGCGGCCGCGGGGGGCCCCGTCAATTTAAGGGCCCCGTGGATGGTAATTCCAGCATATAGAACAGTGTGTACAGTAGTGTTAAAAAGGCCCCCCCCCCCCCGCTCGACACAACCGGAGGGCCTCTTCTCCTTTTAACGCTTAGGGCCCCCAACACCCTAAATCCGCCACTGACTATAACAATAGGAAACATGATTTCCGCTCTAGATTCGCTCTAGAAGAAAGCAACGAAAAATCCGCATCACAGTTGAGTATGAAGGACTTTTTGTAAATTTAATTCTAAATTAACTAGTACAGTTTAAGGGAAGTTTAAGGTTCCAGTTTAAGGATCTTTGCGCAAATTCCCGGTTATTCGTGCTAAAAAATATCAATGTCAAGTAGAACGTCAATTATTCGGGGACGGAATAACCGGCGGGCGACTTAACCGTGGGCATAAATTTGACAGCTGTTCATCATGGTAAATATTTGCAGCGATATTCAAGTTGGTAAACAGTATCTCTGTGCAGCTATCTAGTGAACATATCACTTTTCGAGCTTCATTTTTGTTCATGTATCGATGTAAAACCTGTAGTTATTGATTAAAATACTATTGTACTAATGATTAATCAATTAATTCAAAGTGAATTGATAGCCTAACCAGTGAAATTTTTAATTTCAATATCAATTTGATAGTTTTGGAGCTATTATCCGTTAAATCCATAAACCACTCAGTTTCGAGCTGCCCGAATAATTGACGTTATACTGTACAACATTAAACAAATAGTAATATATCATAAACAATTCAACCTACAACTGGGTATTCACTCTTAATGATAACGGGAAGCATGACATTCTGGACTTCGTTTGTATCTCGCTTTTCAACACTGGCTATTCTACTTCTAACTGAAAATGGTCGAATCGTAATGTAGTAACATAACTCCAATAGACTCAATATGCTTACACCCATGAAGAGGCCTAGCAGTCCACCACAATTTGCCAGAAAGTCTACCCATCCGTACAGCTCCGATCGCTTGGAGGTGATGAAGTACGACTCCTTGAAGTAGATCGCTATCGTTGTGATGTAAAACTTGTCCGACCTATCATACTCATGGTTGACGCGCAGAAACTTTTCCAGATCCAGTGTGGTTTGCGTAGTTTCCACGTCGTAAGATATTGAGCTGCATGCTGGCAAGCAGTTACATCTGTCGACCATTGCCGTGATCTCTTCGTTGACTGGACGTTCAGGATCGTCAATGTCATACACAATCCATTTGACATCGGACATGCAGTGAAACATCGACAAGGGGCAAACCTTGGTGTCGTTTGATCGTGGCATTGAAAAGCGAACACATCCACATATTGCCTGCGTGACGTTGGTCAAGCATTCTAGTTCGCAGTTTTCCTGGTTGTAGATCTTAAAGTATTGAAGGTGACGCTCGTGATTGAAGAAGCACTGACGCTTCTCCCAGCTATAGTCAGCGGCCGACGGAGAGGTAACGATCATTTGCGGCTTGAGTGCGATCGAGATCTCGTGACCAAAGGGTATACGCATGTTGCGCATCGACACCTGCGGGTACTCGCCTGGGTCATGAATCATAAGCTTGTACCCTTGCGAGAATCCCTATGGAAAGGGATGAAGAGGATTAGTCTTTATGTATTTCTGCAGTGAGCATGGCATCTGTCGTCTGTATGGTATACCGTGCACATGTAGTCCACATCTTCCTTGATTTGTCGCAGGAACAATGTAAGCCCAGCATGCAGACCTGCACCTCGTGCGTACAGTGTTTCATGTTCCGAAAATGAGAACCAACTCTCCGTGTACGTATAGTCCGTGTGGAGTGAGCTTTGGCGAAAGATGTCCTCTTCCGGCTTCATATTGAAGGTGTAACAAAAACCTTCATCGGTGAGTGTTTCCTTCAGATGTTTTCCACAGAGCATGTACTGGTTGCAGTACTGACACAACCCAAGTGTACCGCGGCGTGATAAAGACAGGTTTTTCAGCATGCCAACGACGTCCTCATCCGTTTCGTTTAAGTACTGCAACAAGTTATATTTTGAATGAAACAACGTGTTGCACAACTGAGCGACGGCTTTCAACTGATCGATGCTAGTGATAAACGAGAACAAAAACTCTTTACCCGTGGATATCCACCCATTTTGAGATAGCATTATATGGGATTACTTACGACTCGCGGTCGGATGTTCCGTTAATGTAATTGTAATCTTCCAGCAGTGCGTTCATTTCGGCTGTGAAGTTAAGTTTATTGGCTGGCACCTTCGTTTCAGGACAGATCGTTATGGCTGGGAAGTGAATGTGCCTAACCGGAGTGGTTTTCTCCGAAAAGGTAACAATGATTGGAGTTTGGTTCCATTTCACGTACGTCTTGTATATCATCACGCCACAACCCAACATAGAGAGCAGAAACACCACTAGCCACCAGAATCTATTGTAGAATGAATGAGATTATGCTTGCTGAAAATCGAAATACACAATCCTGCAGAAACTACAGACACACCTTTCACAGGTCGTTCGTTCATCACGATCGAAGTATCGTACACCGTGGATGGAGCTGTTGGCACAGTACTCGCGGAACACTTCCACCCGGACGGATCGTCGCAAATGTCTACGGAACGTTGGCATAGTTGCTGAACGAAGCGAAACACACCCGAGCGAGCAGATGATTCAGAAGGAACTAGTTGTGAAGGATTCAACTGACCGAATGGTTAGAACTGGCATCTTATTCTGTAAAACGATGGCCTCGTGCGTGTGTGTAGCGGTCAGAGGTAGTAATTAATTCGTAGTAGCAACATGACACGCGTAAGTAATACCCTTAGGTATATTTTGGCTCATTTTTGAGCGCTTTGACAACATATTATGGTGGATGATGAATACATATGCATGAATGAATTACATATGAAATTTGCATAACAAGTGTTAAGCAATAGCATCAAGAGAGAGGCATCGTTCCTTGTGGCTTTATTCCCTTGACCATTGTTGGTTTTAAACTTGAATGTGTTTTGGCGTATTGCTTTTTTTCTTTGAACATTATTTTAAACTATTATTGGTATCTATATCTAAAGATGCGTAGTGAAGCCTTGTCATTATGAAATTTATTACATAAGTTATTTATTTCAACGTTGATGTATTCCTGTAACTAGTAATTTAACTCAATGCTTCAGTGAATTGGATGGAGACATGGAGAGCAAATGCAGTACATGTTAGGAAAACCAAAGCAAATGATTGCATTACATCAATGTTCGTAAGATTCGGTAACCAAAGTTATACAGTAGAACGTCGATTATCCGGGTAGCTCGGGACCGGGCGGATGCCGGTCAATCGATTTCCACGGATAATGGTCCAAGAAATGTCAAATTAATATCAAAATCATAAAATTCACTGGTTTTACCAACAATTATCGAGCTCATTTTACATTAATAGCTTTGGTTTTTGATGAAAATCAAAAGCTAAATTAATGTGACATTATTCAATTTAAAAATGGGTATTATTTAAGTATAAAATCATGTGATCAAGTGTTGAAAGCGCCAAGATTTGATATGTTCGTGAATTAGACGTTCCACTATCGATGGACGATACCGTCGAGCACATTTTTCATTCATAGCTATGGTTTTTTGATGAAAAACAAAAATTATTTTTTGTGACGTTATTCTATAAAAATTATGTTTTATAATTTAAGTATAAAATGGGTATATAACCAACTATAACGATAGGAAACATGATTTCCGAGCAAATCTAGAAGAAAGTAATGAAAAAGCCGCATCTCAGTTGATTGTAAACGACTTTTTCTAAATTTAATTCTAAATTAGCTGGTGCAATTTAAGGGAAGTTTAAGGTTCCAAGTTTGAGGACCTTGCGCAAATTCCCGGTTATTCGTGCTAAAAAATGTCAATTGGGATAGCATACTAAAGTAGAACGTCAATTATCTGCGATATTCAAGTTGGTAAACAGTATCTCTGTGCAGCTATCTAGTGAACATATCACTTTTCGAGCTTCATTTTTGTTCATGTACCGATGTAAAATCTATAGTTATTGATAAAAAAAAAACTATTGTACTAATGATTAATCAATTAATTCAAAGTGAATTGATAGCCTAACCAGTGAAATTTGTAATTTTAATATGAATTTGACATTTTTTGAACTATTATCTGTGAAAATCCATAAACCACCCAGTCTCGAGCTCGAGCTGAACAATAGTAATATATCATAAACAATTCAACCTACAACTGGCTATTCACGCTTGGTGATAACGGGAAGCATGACATTCTGGACTTCGTTTGTATCTCGCTTTTCAATACTGGCTATTTTACTTCTAACTGAAAATGGTCGAATCGTAATGTAGTAACATAACTCCAATAGACTCAATATGCTTACACCCATGAAGAGGCCTAGCAGTCCACCACAATTTGCAAGAAAGTCTACCCATCCGTACAGCTCCGATCGCTTGGAGGTGATGAAGTACGACTCCTTGAAGTAGATCGCTATCGTTGTGATGTAAAACTTGTCCGACCTATCATACTCATGGTTGACGCGCAGAAACTTTTCCAGATCCAGTGTGGTTTGCGTAGTTTCCACGTCGTAAGATATTGAGCTGCATGCTGGCAAGCAGTTACATCTGTCGACCATTGCCGTGATCTCTTCGTTGACTGGACGTTCAGGATCGTCAATGTCATACACAATCCATTTGACATCGGACATGCAGTGAAACATCGACAAGGGGCAAACCTTGGTGTCGTTTGATCGTGGCATAGAAAAGCGAACACATCCACATATTGCCTGCGTCACGTTGGTCAAGCATTCTAGTTCGCAGTTTTCCTGGTTATAGATGTTAAAGTAGCGAAGGTAACGCTCGTGATTGAAGAAACACTGACGCTTCTCCCAGCTAAAATCGGCGGCCGATTGGGAAGTGATCATCATTTGAGGCTTCAACGCGATCGAGATCTCGTGACCAAAGGGAATGCGCATGTTGCGCATCGACACCTGCGGGTACTCGCCCGGGTCATGAATCATAAGCTTGTACCCTTGCGAGAATCCCTATGGAAAGGGATGAAGAGGGTTAGTATTTAAGTAGTTCTGCAGTGAGCATGGCATCTGCCGTCTGTATGGTATACCGTGCACATGTAGTCCACATCTTCCTTGATTTGTCGCAGGAACAATGTAAGCCCAGCATGCAGACCTGCACCTCGTGCGTACAGTGGGGCCAATGTTTCATTTTCCGAAAATGAGAACCAACTCTCCGTGTACGTATAGTCCGCGTGGAGTGAGCTTTTGCGAAAGATGTCCTCTTCCGGCATCATGTTGAAGGTGTAACAGAAACCCTCCTCGGTGAGCGTCTCTTTCAAATGTTCTCCACAAATTGTGTACTGGTTGCAGTACTGACACAACCCAAGTGTACCGTGGCGTGACAAGGACATGTTTTTCAGCATGCCAACGACGTCCTCATCCGTTTCGTTTAAGTACTGCAACAAGTTATATTTTGAATGAAACAACGTGTTGCACAACTGAGCGACGGCTTTCAACTGATCGATGCTAGTGATAAACGAGAA
Source organism: Anopheles merus (assembly GCF_017562075.2). Taxonomy (NCBI): domain Eukaryota; kingdom Metazoa; phylum Arthropoda; class Insecta; order Diptera; family Culicidae; genus Anopheles; species Anopheles merus. The sequence goes on from NC_054085.1 coordinate 12,810,849, forward strand.
CAAAAACTCTTTACCCGTGGATATCCACCCATTTTGAGATAGCATTATATGGGATTACTTACGACTCGCGGTCGGATGTTCCGTTAATGTAATTGTAATCTTCCAGCAGTGCGTTCATTTCGGCTGTGAAATTAAGCGTTTTTGTGTGCACCTTTGTCTCGGGACAGATAGTAATTGCGGGGAAGTGAATATCCCAAACTGGAGTGGTTTTCTCCGAAAAGGTAACAATGATTGGAGCTTGGTTCCACTTCACGTATGTCTTGTATATCATCACGCAACAGCCCAACATAGAGAGTAGAAAGACCACTAGCCACCAGAATCTGTGGTAAAATGAATGAGATTATGCTTGCTGAAAATCGAAATACACAATCCTGCAGAAACTACAGACACACCTTTCACAGGTCGTACGTTCATCACGATCGAAGTATCGTACACCGTGGATGGAGCTGTTGGCACAGTACTCGCGGAACACTTCCACCCGGACGGATCGTCCCAAACGTCTACGGAACGTTGGCATAGTTGCTGAACGAAGCGAAACACACCCGAACGAGCAGAAGATTCAGAAGGAACTAGTTGTGATGGATTTAACTGACCGAATGACTAGAAAAGGCACCTCGTTCTTTACAACGATGTCCTCCTGTGTATTCTTAACGCTCACAGGCTGCAATTAATACACAGTAACTACCTGGGGCGCGTAAGTAATGACTACAAGCTTTTTCTTCTCTTGCAACGCTTTTGCAGCAGTTTATGCTAGTTGATGATTACATATGCATGAAATTTGCATAACAAGCGGTAAAGAACCGGACCAAGAATGGGAAATTGTTCCTTGTGGCTTTATAAAATGTATGTTCTTTATAGAAAAGTTGAACGCGCTTGAGCGTATTATTTTTGTGTGTGCACTCCAGTAGACTACAATATCTACCAATAATTTATCTACCAAACTGATACATTGTACGTTGATAAAACGTACTGCTTATTATTTTGCTATTGACATTCAGGATTATAATTATTATTGGTGAAATTTTTAGAGAGAGAAAGACAGATAGAGAGAGAAAGAAAGACACATAGAGAGAAAGAGAAAGAAAGAGAGAGGAGAGCGAATAAGAAAGAGAGGGAGAGAGAGAGATAGATAGAGAGAGAGAGAGAGAGTTTTAGGTTCCAAGTTTGAATGAGATGGATGATTTTATATTTTAGTCCATTATAGAATTTTTTGTTGTTTGATTGTATGTTATGTATTGGTAGAACCTAAACCTTTTTTATATAAAACTGACATTCTGATTCGTCATTTAGTTTATTGATTTTTACATGATTTATGATTTTTCGTTTACATGGTGTGGTATGTCCTAGAAAATCGTCAAAGAACTCTGTATGTCCCATAAAGTCGATGTACACACATTAACCGGAAAAAAATTTGCTTTAAATAGACGAGTGTAGCTCACGCACTCAACATCTCTATGAGCAAAACGAGTAACAGCAACAGTCAGAAAATCGTCACATTATGTAAAGAATTAAAGATGTGTGAAATTGATGACCACATCCAACATACGTAAAATGACTAACATGAATGGTGTTTCAATTTCTATTATATATTATATTTGAATTATATTTATTATAGCATCAAATATGGGATTATGGTTACGGGATTAGGAACAAACAACACTTGAAGGCTAGAATATACGCAGAGATTTAGATGAAGATTGAATGAATTGTATAGTGAATTATAGCATGTAAAATGAACTCAAACGGACAAGTGAATACACATAGGTAAAGTGAATGTTCAACTGCTACACGTTATTTATTCCGATTCACAATGTCACAATTTTCCTCCAATTTTCACACCCGGTGTAATTTCCTACATCTTGGAAAACGTAAATCTACAGCCTACGGTAAACGAATTATAGTAATTCAATTTGTTTATGTACTTGATCTATATGTCTACATACTTCCAAGCGGTACTGCACATTTATAAGTACATTATTTTGATATATACTTCTCCAACATCACGTCAGGATGGACACTGAGCCAAGAAGTGAAATGTAAGCAGACCTGTAAAAATTTAACAGATTGTTTAAATTACATTAGAAAGAAAAACAACTGACTATTCAGGAATGCAGATAATGGGAAGCATGGCATTCTGGACTTCGTTCGATTTGCGCTTTTCAACACTGGTAATCCTACTTGTAACCGAAAATGGTCCAATCGTAATGTAGTAATATATATCCAATAGACTCAATATGCTCACACTCATGAACAATCCTAACAGTCCCCCACAGTTTGCCAGAAAGTCTACCCATCCGTACAGCTCCGATCGCTTCGAGGTGATGAAGTACGACTCCTTGAAGTAGATCGCTATCGTTGTAATGTAAAACTTGTCTGACTTATTATACTCATGGTTTACTTGCAGAAACTTTTACACATCGAGCATGGTTTTTGTGGTTTCCACGTCGTAAGTCACCGAGGTGCAGGCTGACAAGCAGTTACATCTGTTAACCATTGGTATGATCTCTTTTATAAGCGGACGTGCAAGATTGTCAGCTTGATGCATGAACCATTTGACTTCGTGCATACATTCCCACTTCGAAAGAGGGCAAACCTTCGTGTAGTTCGATCTTGGCATCGAAAAGCGCACACACCCACATATTGCCTGCGTCACGTTGGTCAAGCACTCTAGTTAGCAGTTGGCCTGGTTGTAGATCTTAAAGCATCGAAGATGACGCTCGTGATTGAAGAAGCACTGACGCTTCTCCCAGCTATAGTCGGCAGCTGCCTGAGAGGTGACAATCATTTGCGGTTTGAGCGCGATCGAGATCTCGTGACCAAAGGGTATGCGCATGTTGCGGATTGAGACCTGCGGGTACTCGCCCTGGTCGTGAATCATAAGTTTATATCCTTGCGAGTATCCCGAAGGAATAGAATAGAATTAATTAAATTATAACTCTATAAGTTCAACAAAAACCTGTTGACTTATGTATGGTATACCGTGCACGTGTAGTACACATCCTCCTTAATTTGCCTCAGTGAAAGTCCTTCAACCAGATCGACCACGTGTTAATAAGCCGCCGACGACAGTCGAGCCTGTTAAACGTCAGAACTTATCGAGGAGCCAATATCGATTCCGATCACTACTTGGTTGGCTTAGTGATACGTTGTAGAATCGCCCGCCCCCGCACCAATGGGGGCGGAGAAAACACGCAGCCTCGGCTCAACACGGACTCTCTAAGGGACATTACTGTCCAACAGGAATTCAAAGCCGCTTTAGACGAGTCTCTACTACCAGAAAACAGATATGAAACTACGAGCGAGAGGTGGAACGCTCTAAAAACAAAAATAATAAACTGTGCAAGAAATATACTCCCACCACGTCGTGGCAACACCAAATCTGGCTGGTTCGACGATGAATGCAGACAAGTGACCGAACGTAAGAACACTGCATACCGAGCAATGCAGCAACGGCATAGAACGCGGGCATGCGCAGAGGAATATTCACGGCTCAGACGCGAAGAGAAACGAGTTCACCGCTCTAAGAAGCATGCTTTGGAAGAGCAAAACATGCGGGAACTCGAGCAAACCAGAGAGGCGTACGGACCGACACGAAAGTTTTACCAAGCGATAGCAGGTCACCGAAACAAGGTAACCTACGTACCTAAGGTAACCTGCTGTCGCAACAAGGATGGAGATCTGGTTAGTAACCAGCCAGAGGTCCTCTCGCGGTGGGCTCAGTACTTTGATGAATTACTCAACGACCAGTTAAACAAACAGCTAGAAGCGCCACTAGCAGATAGTGTCATGCTACTGCCACCTAGCATAGAAGAAACACGAAAGGCTATCCGTCGGCTGAAAAATAACAAGGCACCCGGAACCGACGGAATTGCAGCTGAACTGGTCAAGAATGGAGGTGCACGACTAGAAAACGAGATTCATCAAATTGTTACTGAGGTGTGGGATAGCGAATCGATGCCTTGTGATTGGAATCTCGGCATCATCTACCCCGTATACAAGAAGGGAGACAGGTTGGACTGCAACAACTACAGGGGTATTACGGTGTTGAATACCGCCTATAAAATATTCTCCCTGATCCTTCAGGATCGCCTTGTCCCGCACGTCGAAGAGATAGTAGGAAACTATCAAAGAGGATTCCGAAACGGAAAATCAACCACTGATCAGATCTTCACCATGCGGCAGATCTTGGAGAAGATGGCTGAATACAAAAACGACACATACCATCTCTTCATAGACTTCAAAGCCGCATACGATAGCATAGCCAGGGTAAAACTGTACGACGCTATGAGCTCATTTGGAATCCCGGCCAAACTGATAAGGCTAGTTAGAATGACTATGACCAACGTCACATGCCAGGTGAGGGTGGATGGAAAACTCTCAGGACCTTTTGCTACCACCAAAGGTCTGCGCCAGGGGGACGGGCTTGCCTGTCTCCTATTCAACTTGGCGCTAGAGAGGGCCATCCGCGACTCGAGGGTGGAGACTACGGGAACCATCTTCTATAAGTCAACCCAGATCCTGGCATACGCTGATGATATAGACATCATTGGTCTGCGGCTCTCCTATGTAGCAGAAGCCTACCAAGGGATTGAGCAGGCGGCAGAGAGCCTCGGATTGCAGATAAACGAGGCAAAGACCAAACTGATGGTGGCAACATCAGCGGACCTACCAATAAATAATCCGAATCTACGTAGGCATGACGTACAGATAGGTGAACGCACTTTTGAAGTCGTCCCACAATTCACCTATCTTGGGTCAAAGGTCAGCAACGACAACAGCATGAAAGCTGAGTTGCGCGCAAGGATGCTGGCTGCCAACCGGTCATTCTATAGTCTGAAAAAGCAGTTTACCTCAAAGAACCTGTCGCGACGGACGAAGCTGGGACTATATAGTACCTATATAGTACCAGTACTCACATACGCCTCTGAGACATGGACACTGTCCAAATCTGACGAAACCCTCTTAGCCGCGTTCGAGAGGAAGATGCTCAGAAGGATACTTGGCCCCGTATGTGTGGAAGGACAATGGAGGAGCCGCTATAATGACGAGCTATACGAGATGTACGGCGACCTCACTGTCGTACAGCGTATAAAGCTCGCCAGGCTCCGGTGGGCTGGCCATGTTATACGCATGGAAACGGACGACCCAGCCCGTAAAGTCTTTTTAGGCCGTCCACAAGGACAGAGGAGGCGTGGTAGGCCCAAATTGAGGTGGCAAGATGGCGTGGAGGCGTCCGCCATTAAGGCCGGGATAACGGACTGGCAGACGAAGGCGCGAGACCGTGAGCGGTTTCGGACACTCCTGAGGCAGGCCAAGACCGCAAAGCGGTTGTAGTGCCGGATAATCGAATCGAAAGTCCAGCATGTAGTCCTGCGTCACGGGCGTACAGTGGTGTCAATAACTTGTTATCCGGAAAATAAGATTTCCGATAAGATCTGTATACATATATTCCGTGTGGAGTGAGATTTTGCGTAAGATGCCTTCTTCCGGCATCAAATTAAAAGGTGTAACATAAACCCTCCTCGGTGAGCGTCTCCTTTATTTGCTCGTCACAGAGTTTGTTCTAGTTATTAAACTGGCAAAACCCAAATGTACCGTAGCGTAAGGGGGACAATTTTTTTTTTTTGCATAAGGGGGACAAACGTTGCAATCGTCTACGGCACGTTTGCATTGTTTCTGGGCGAATCGAAACATATCCGAACGAGCAGATGATTCAGAAGCAACTAGTTGTGAAGGATTCAACTGATTTGGGCAATGGCTAGAGCTGAATAAGAATTCTCAATCACAAAGTTGTTATAGGTAATCATTAATACACAGTAGCATCAAGATGTGCCTTAGTAATAACCTATCTTTTTGCTGCCTCTTTGAATGTATCTCATCGCACCAGGTAGTGTTAGTTCATTATTACATATGCATAAAATTTGCATAACACGCATCGATAAATAATAACTGGAATGGAAAATTCCATACACTAGCCTGACAAAGTCATCAAAATTCCAGAATTGAATGCTTGACTGTTCTCAGATCATTGATGTGTGTACTCTGTCGATTACTAAAGCTAGATTCCATTAATGGTGTTTATTGCTGTATTTATGCTTGTTATTTGAAACGAGACAGGTAGTTATTATTAAGAATCCGATAAGCATAATTTGCTAGAGTGATATGCCTCAAGTATTACTATTGAAAGTCTTTAGACTAACTAATTGACAGAGATTGATATGCCTATCTTATTTAAATTAATTCTGCAAATTTGTTTCAATACAATACAAATAGAATTTCTCAATTGGAAACAGTGACTTCATTTATTTTATAAAGAATCATTGAACTTCGGATTTGTTTCAATTGTGAGATGGCACTTGGCTTAAAACTTCGATCAATCAATACTGATTTCACCGAGAGGGTCATAATCTTCGCTTTTCCCTGTTTTGGTACATCAATACATTGCACAGCATGGGTAAAGTCTAACACAAAAAAGCACTAGGCAGCATTGTAATTAAGCATTGTGGACGATAACAGTATCCTATTCAAAGTATGGTATAAGAGGAGTGTTTATATGATGTGGCAATCTGAATTCAAAAACTGCATCGATCGTCTATGTTTATCGTGTTACCCCAAGTACTTACATCTTTTGGTAACTCTTCTCAGTTGAAGTGTGGATTGGCTGCTCATTTTTATATAAGATGTATAAACAAATTATTCAGAGAATAAATCCATTCCTAATATAGCATATCCATTCAACCTTAAATTCTAAAATCCAGCCTGCACTTGGCTTTTCAGGTTTGGTAATAAAAGGAAACATGGCATAATGGACCTCGTTTTCATTGCGCTTCTCAACACTGGCTATTCTACTTCATACCCTAAATGGACGAATCGTAATAAAGTAACATATCTCTAACAGACTAAGAATGCTCACACCCATGAACAATCCTAACAGTCCTCCACAGTTAGCCAGAAAGTCTACCCATCCGTACAGCTCCGATCGCTTGGAGGTGATGAAGTACGACTCCTTGAAGTAGATCGCTATCGTTGTAATATAAAACTTGTCTGACTTATTATACTCATGGTTTACTTGCAGAAACTTTTCCACATCGAGCATGGTTTGTGTGGTTTCCACGTCATACGTTAAGGAACTGCAGGCTGGCAAGCAGTTACATCTATTGACAATGGCTTTGATCTTTTGGTTGCGTGAGCTTGCAAGATCATCGGTTGGGTGCATGAACCATTTAGCATCGTACATACATTTCCACATGGAAAGCGGGCAAACCTTCATATCTTTTGACCTTGGCATTGAAAAGCGAACACATTCACACATTGCCTGGGTCACATTGGTCAAGCATTCTAGTTCGCAGTTTTCCTGGTTGTAGATCTTAAAGTATCGAAGGTGACGCTCGTGATTAAAGAAGCACTGACGCTTCTCCCAGCTAAAGTCAGCGGCCGATTGGGAAGTGACGATCATTTGAGGCTTCAACGCGATCGAGATCTCGTGACCAAAGGGAATGCGCATGTTGCGCATCGACACCTGCGGATACTCGGTCGGATCATGAATCATTACTTTATATCCTTGAGAGAAACCCTAGGGAAAAGAAAAGCAAGAAGTTTCATTCTTTACAGTACTGAATCTAATATGACATCTGTATGGTATACCGTGCACATGTAATCCACATCTTCCTTGGCCTGCTTGAGATACACTAAAAGCCCGGCATGCAGACCTGCACCTCGTGCGTACAGTGGTGCCAATGTCTCGGTGTCGGAAAAAGGAAACCAACTCTCCATGTACGTGTACTCCGCGTGGAGCGAGCTTTTGCGAAAGATTTCATCATCCGGCATCAAATTGAAGGTGTAACAGAAACCCTCTTCGGTGAGCGTCTCCTTCAAATGCTCGGCACAGAGCATGTACTGGTTACTGTACTGACACAACCCAAGTGTACCGTGGCGTGACAAGGACAGATTTTTCAACATGCCCACCACGTCGTCCTCCGTACCATTAACATACTGCAGCAACTTATTATCGGAGTGAAATATTATGTTGCACAGCTGCGCGACGGCTTTCAGTTGATCGATTCTAATGTTAAAAGAACGACAAAAGTTGTTCTCCTATAAATGCGTGAACGTGTTATAGCATCGCATAGAATAACTCACGATTCTCGGTCAGATGTGCCGTTGTTGTCATGGTAATCCTCCAACAGTGCGTTCATTTCGGCTGTGAAGTTAAGCTTATTGGCTGGCACCTTCGTTTCGGGACAGATCGTTATGGCTGGGAAGTGAATGTCCCAAACCGGAGTGGTTTTCTCCGAAAAGGTAACAATGATTGGAACCTGATTCCATTTCACATACGTCTTGTGTATCATCACGCAACAGCCCAGCATAGAGAGTAGAAAGACCACTAGCCACCAGAATCTAGGGCAAAGTGTGTGAGGAAGAAGTTGAAGGAGCATTAAGACATACAATGCTATACAAACTGAACACACCTTTCACAAGCCGTTCGTTCATCACGGTCAAAGTAACGTACACCGTGGATGGAACTATTAGCACAGTACTCGCGAAACACTTCCTCCCGTACAGATCGACGCAACCGTTTACCGTGTTTTGACATCCTTTATGAACAGGCAAACACACTCGCACGAACAGATGCTTCAGAAGGGACTAGTTGCAAAGGATTCAACGAACTTAATGGCTAGAACTGGGAGAACAATTTGCCTGCCACGTCACTCCCATATATGTAGCATGTAATTAGCAGAAGCACCATGACGCAGGTAAGTAATAACCATAAAGCTTTCTTTTTCTTTGAATGCTTTCGTACCAGGCACCCTTAATTGATGGTTAATATGCATGAAATTTGCATAATAAACGGTAACAATACGAGTGGGAAATGGTTTCTTTGCTTAAGTAATGCATTAGTTCATGTGCTGTTCCTCAAACATTGTCGCTTCATTTGAATAGATTCATTGTTTAAAGCATGCATGTGTTATTTGTGACGTTATGAATTGTTATTGTTTAAAGCATTTGAGTATGATCCATCGATTACTAATTAAAGATTTAATAGATGGTAAACTGTTTATTGATGAAGTTACGTCTTTATGGAACGAAGGATGCAGAAAAAAAGTTCAATATGCAACTAAAGATTTGTTTAACCTCTCTATTTGATGCTGCTATCAATATATATTGACTAGCTAGACATAATATTAATCACCAGACGTAAGGACAAACCAAATCAATTCCTTGCTACTGCGTTTTAGCTGCAGAATTCTACACCAGATTGTGTAATTAATGAACATATTCCGACGACGTAAACATCTACTCAGGTTTGCAGATAACTGGAAGCATGGCAGTCTGGACTTCGTTCGATTTGCGCTTTTCAGCACTCGCTATCCTACTTCTAACCGAAAATGGTCGAATTGTAATGAAGTAACATATCTCTAACAGACTAAGAATGCTCACACCCATGAACAAACCTAACAGTCCACCACAGTTTGCCAGAAAGTCAACCCATCCGTACAGCTCCGATCTCTTCGAAGTGATGAAGTACGACTCCTTGAAGTAGATCGCTAGTGTTGTGATGGTAAACCTGCAGAAAGGACACAGTGATACTTAATGTGTACATTTTTCTTGAATACTTGAAACATTTTTTATACTTGTCCAAATGATCGCGCGGTAGCTCATTGTTTGCCAGCCGGAACTTTTCCATATCGAGCGAAGTTTGGGCCATTTCCACGTCGTAAGAAACCGAACTGCACGCTGGCAGACAGTTGCAGTTTTTCACCATTTCAAGAATCACTCTGTGAGGTTGTCGCTTTAGCCCGGGAATCGGGCGTAAGAACCACTTTGAGCGGTACATACAATGCCACATCGAAAGTGTGCAGACCTTTGTGTCGTTCGATCTTGGCATCGAAAAGCGAACACATCCACACATTGCGCGCGTCACGTTGGTTAAGCACTCTAGCTCACAGTTTTCCTGATTGTAGATCTGGAAGTAGCGAAGGTAACGCTCGTGATTGAAGAAGCACTGACGCTTCTCCCAACTATAGTCAGCGGCCGACGGAGAGGTAACGATCATTTGGGGCTTGAGAGCGATCGAGATCTCGTGTCCGAGTGGTAGGCGTAGGTTGCGTTTTGCCATATGCGGATACTCATCTATACCATGGATCTTTAGTTTATATCCTTGCGAGAATCCCTATGAAAAGAAAGGAACTACAAAATGTTATCCTTTAAGGAGCTTCACGACTGCTGGTGCGTACCGTGCACAGATAATCCGTGTCCTCATTTTTTTGCGCCAAATAAAACGTAAGACCTGCATCCAATCCTGCATCTCGAGCGTACGAAGGTCCAGGTGGCTGAAATCCGGGAAAAATGTACCAATTCCGCGTGTAAATGTAGTCAGTGTGCATGGCACTTTTACGAAAGATTTCCCTGTCAGGCAGCATGTTAAACGTGTAGCAAATACCCTCCTCGGTGAGCGTTACTTTTAGCTGATTCTCACACTCCGTAAAATCGGTACCGTAATAACATAAGGCAACTGTTGTGCGCCATGGTAAGGACAGGCGCTTTAACATATCAACTATATTGTCTTCCGAACCGTTGACTTGGTTCAACCAACCATAGTTTGAATGGAACATTATGTTACACAGCTGCGCTACGGCTTTAATTCGTTCAACACTACTGCAGAAGAAACCGAGAGAAGTTTAATGCCATACAGTAGTACTCTCCTTTTTGAGCCGTACCTAGATTTGCGTTCCGATGTTTCGTTATTGTAATGGGTATCGTCTGCAAGAACATTCATTTCGGCTGTAAAGTTAAGTCTATTTGCTGCTACCTTCGTCTCGGGACAGATCGTTACAGCTGGGAAGTGAATGTCCCAAACCGTAACAAGATCGTAACAATGATTGGAGCCTGATTCCATTTCTCGTACGTCTTGTGTATCATCACGCCACAGCCTAGTAACGAAAGCAGAAAGACTACTAGCCACCAGAATCTGTGTGGAATGGACATGGAAGCACCTGGATGTTAAGGTTTAAGGCGGCTGTGAGATGCAGTTATACGCAAGCCAGAGACAAACCGTTCACAAGCCGTTCGTTCATCACGGTCGAAGTATCGTACACCGTGGATGGAGCTGTTGGCACAGTACTCGCGGAACACTTCCACCCGGACGGATCGACGCAATCGTTTGTTGTGTTTTGCCATCGGTCGCCAACAGAGAAACACGTTCACTCAAGCACACAAACTTCGAATATGGCTGACTGCAAACGGTGCTGCTGACCGAATGACTAGTGCTGTCGAAGGATTGCAAATCATGGTGTATTCATGTATGCGTTTAGCCTTCCGAAGGCAGCAATTAGGAGTTTTTTTTGTAGTCGCATGGTATGTACGCACCGCTTTCTTGTTAACGGTAAACCATTCTCGTTGATAATTAGTTATGCGTATAATTTGCATACATATTATAAACAAGGATTTACAAGCATACTCCTTTTATTGTTTGAATAAAATATAAGCTTAGCGTAGGAATGAAATTTGATAGCATTATTCGTAGTTTTTATGCGGAATTAAACAATCACAAGGAGTTTTGCATCCTTCTTTTACCATAGACTTAACCATAGTTTCACCACATGTGGTTTCACCACATGATTATTTTGTGTTTTTTGCTCTCAATTATAATGAAAAACAACCGTCTAGCTTTAATAAGTATTTAAAAAAATTGTTTTTATAATAAGATGGTAAATGGTATATTATTTTGATTTTGAAAAAAAAAACTGTAACCTTACCTCCTGGATCATAAAACACATTCCTTGATGCTATTTAGATTGATAGGAAAGTTACGGGGCACTTTTATTAGCAATGACTTTGTTTTTGAAATACTTTAACTAAGGATAACCAATGTATAAATAAATAAAATCTCATTCATCTCAAGAGTTCATTCATCCGTTTGATTTCATGACATTTTACGACCAAAAGGACAAAACTAGTAGAATAGACTACATGACTATCGCTCTGAACGTTGTTGATCTAATTGTGTTAGGCGTAACGTCCTTCGCGGGCATACACCCGGTCTATATAGGCTTGCGAGACTTAATAAATTAATTACTGCGCAGCCGGATAGTCAATCCTTGCTACGGGGGAACGATCCATTCTAGGCTTGAACCCATGACGAGCATGTTATTGAGTCGTACGAGTTGACGACTGCACCAAAGAACCGCCACGGGACGTTGATGATATTCGACATGGTGATCTGTCATTCTGTAATTAGGTACAGTGCATACTGCCAACATATAACTCAGAGGGGACTATTTTGCTAAATTACTGTTTTTAATGGTTTTAAATGCAGGATAATAGCCGGCATCGCGAATAAATGAACTCTTTTTAACAGTCGTTTAAAGTTCATTTTGGTTTAACCGAGTTCATTTGTTGTTCATTCTTGTTAAAATAAACGATCGTCAAAACAGTTAACGACTGCTCGAAATGGCATATATGCAAACACGGGAAAAAAATTCGAGCAGTACAATTAAACGACTGTTAATTTGTATCGCATACGCTCTTGACAGTCGTTTGTTTAACGGCGGCATAGGACCAGTCGTTAAAATTAACAAATGAACTCAATGCGTTCGCGATGCCAAATTCTAGCAATTTTTAACGACTCTGGTTAAATTTTAACCACTGTTAATTTTAAACCAATTCTTTCGCGATACCAGCTAATATTTGGAATCTAATAGCATCCGACATATAGTATTGCATGAATTCAATAAAAAGAGTAATGATCAACAATTTAGCTTACGAAGAATCGACCTTCCGATTATTCTGAAATTGTAACAACAGGAGGAATACTATTTTGAACGTCATTGGTTGTGAGTGGATCAGAACACTTATTTCTCCTTTCCCACAAAGCTTTTTTTAACGAAAATGGACGAATCGTAATGAAGTAGCAAATCTCTAACAGGCTCAAAATGCTTACACCCATGAACAAGCCTAACAGTCCACCACAGTTTGCCAGAAAGTCTACCCATCCGTACAGCTCCGATCGCTTCGAGGTGATGAAGTACGACTCCTTGAAGTAGATCGCTATCGTTGTGATGAAAAATCTAAAAAAATATTATAATGTAATGTTACCAAGATCATAACCACATCATGGAAACACGTTTACTTGTCTGAATCATCGCCCATTAATTCGTTGGTAGCAAGCAGAAACTTTTCCATATCGAGCGAGGTTTGTGTGGTCTCCACATCGTAATACACCGAACTGCACGCTGGCAAACAGTTGCAGCTGTTGACTATTTTTGTGATCTCAAACTCTTCATTTGGTGGCAGTCTTGAATTGTTACTAGGACGTAAAAACCACTTCGCCCGGTACATGCACTGCCACATGGATAGCGGGCAGACCGTTGTGTCGTTCGAGCGAGGCATTGAAAAGCGCACACATCCACACAGTGCTTTTGTCACGTTGGAGAGACATTCCAGTTCACAGTTATCCTGATTGTAGAGCTCAAAGAATCGAAGATATCGCTCATGATTAAAAAAGCACTGACGCTTCTCCCAGCTAAAGTCAGCGGCCGATTGTGAAGTGACCATCATTTGAGGTTTCAGAGCGATCGAGATCTCGTGACTGAATGGTATACGCATGTTACGCATTGAAACCTGTGGGTACTCATCTGTACCATGAATCATTAGTTTATATCCTTGGGAAAATCCCTACAGGACAGGAGGTATTAATTTAAATATAAATTGTTATTGATATTGTTGGCTATATGTACCGTGCATAGGTAGTCCGTATCCTCCTGCATGTGCCTCAGGTAGAGCGTAAGTCCATCGTGCAATCCTGCACCACGAGCGTATACCGGGGCCAGTGGTTGATGCTCCCTAGAATTGAACCAACCCTCCATATAATTGTAGTCGCTGTGAAGAGAGCTTTTGCGAAAGATTTCTCTTTCAGACATCATGTTGAAGGTGTAGCATATACCCTCCTCAGTGACCGTTTCCGTTAAGCGATCCTCACAAGCGTCGTACGTATTACCGTACTGACACATAAGGACTGTCTCATCTCGTCGTAAGGACATGTCTTTCAATGTACCCACTAAATCGTCCTCGGACCCGTTTAGTTCGTGTAGCCAGTGGTATTCCAATTGAAACAACATGTTGCATAGTTGAGCTACAGCTTTTAGTTGAGGAACTCTGTTAAAAAAAGCAATTTTACTCATTTAGTTACCTTTTAATGGTTTTCAATGGAATACTAACGATTCCCTTTCTGATGACCCATTGCCACGCTCAACTGCTGCAGCCAGTGCGTTCATTTCGGCAGTGATGTTAAGCTTTTCTGCGGACACCTTTGTCTCGGGACAGATTGTTATAGCAGGGAAGTGAATATCCCAAACTGGGGTAGTTTTCTCGGAAAAAGTAACAATGATTGGAACCTGATTCCACTTCACATACGTCTTGTGTATCATCACGCCACAGCCCAACATAGAAAGTAAAAACACCACTAGCCACCAGAATCTAAGGAAAAATGAATGAGATCAAGCTTCATGAGAATTGAGAGACACAATTCCTCCTAAACTATAGACACACCTTTCACAAACCGTTCGCTCATTGCGGTCGAAGTAACGTACACCGTGGATGGAACTATTAGCACAGTACTCGCGGAACACTTCCTCTTTGACGGATTGCTGCACACGTTCACAGAGTCTGGACATCGCCAGAAACAGGGAAACACATTCGTACCAACAGATGTCTCGTATGAAACTAACTGTTGCGGACAAAACTGTCCTAGTGGTTGGCACTGTCGAAGAATTATATACAACATTGTCCTGATGCCTGACAATCTCATTTACATGGTCGCGTTAAGTCTCGAGGTAGTAATTGGTTTACTATGGTGCTAGTTACACTTGTGCAACACTTGTGGTTGTTCGGAGAGTGCAACACTTTGAAAATAACGATTATTTAAAATTTGCATACAAAGAGTGCTGTGCTGCGTATAAGAAAAAAGAGTATAAATTGATTGCTGGTTTTCCATGCACTTTAAAGAATTAAAATGTTCCATTAGCAAAGCTCTTTTTGTTCTTTATCATTCAGTTTTTGCTTTCGTAATGATAAAGGACGAATGGTGATGTAGTATATTGCTTCCACTATGCTCAATAGGCTTACGCCGATGAACAGCCCCAACAGTCCACCACAATTCGCCAGAAAGTCCACCAGCCCATGCAGCTCGGATCGTTGGGCCGGTATGAAATGAGTGTCTTGAAAGTAAACCTGGAGCACTGAATATACTGGACTGGAAGAGATAGAATTGCAAAACAAAAAAGAAAGACCAAAATAGATTGACATCAATAGGTTCATATGATGATTAAAATGCTTGAAATAATCGTATGTTTTAATCCATTAACAAGGAGATTGACCGTTTATCTAGCAGTGTAGTTTTTTCCCCATGACAGGAGAATTCCCTCCATATGAAAAAGCAATCATTCCGACCATCATTAGTGCAAATAATAGGCCAAAGAGAAGACTAATATTGAAATGTTCGATCAGCGAATATCCTCCAAATCTTCATTCTTTGAAGCTATCTTCAAAAATTCAATTGATAGGCACAATTTCAGTATTCAATTTACAAAACAGAGCAATTTTTGACAGCTTGAACATCCTAGTGGCAATTTTAATCAAGGCCGTAATTAAAAATGAAAGACTTGCCACATTTTACAGATTCATATTCGACAGAGTCACTTCCCACACATTGTACCTACATTTCTCTTCAAAACATTTAATGTCAAAACCTCACACAAAACATTGCCACAAATTCGTTATCCCACCCCCCTTAACAACCAAAAATATGTAAATAACCCAAATGGTAACCAATTCACTTACATCTGTAACCTTGCCTGCAGCTCTTCCAACGTCTCAAACCGTGTCCGCACTTCACGCTCTTCCGTGTGCGAGTCTTGAGTAATCTGCAGATCGAACCGTACGGACGAGCAGGCCGGCAAACAATCGCACCGCAGCAGGTAATCATCCGTACCGGTGCGATTCTGTTTGCGTATAAATAGTGCCCCACGTGCATCGTACGGACAGTGCTCCTCCTCAAACCGGCACACAAGCGTCCCGTTCGTCCGGGGCATCGAGAAGTGGACGCAACCGCACCGAGCCAGCGTGTAATTTGTCAGGCACTCGAGCTCACAGTTGTCCTGGTTGTACCGTCGGAAGAAGCGCAGCGGATGCTCGTGTCCGAAGTAACACTGGCGCTTCTGGGCACTGTACTTCGAAAGCTCCGGCGAAGTCATCATGATGTTGGGCTTGAGCGCGACGGTAAGCGTCTGCGATAGCGACAGCCGTATGTTGCGCTTAGAAAGGTCCGGATAGACGGTGGGCTCGTGTATAAGTACCCGGTAGCCACGGCCACGCTGTGCCGAAAAAGAGGGACATGCATTTGCGGCATTTCGTAGATATGAAACTGCCGAGAATAGTTTCACCATTACTCACCACACAAGAGGTATCAATTTTGAGTGGATAATGGATTATGTTGAAGCCGATCGAGGCATCCAACCCGGAACCGGCAACTTTTAGAAGCTCGCCCCGCGCCGCCGTCGCGCTGTCCGTGTCCCAGGGTTCCAGATATTGGTACTCGTCCTGCAGCACGTCCGGGTGAAACATTTCCGCCTGCGAGATCATATTGAACGAGTAGCAGATGCCTTCGTTCGTAAGTGTCACCTGCATGTAGTCGTTGCAGCGAGCGTCACTGGTCGAGCTGCACATGGTAAATACGCCCCGCCGGTCGAGCGCAACGTCCTTCAGAAAGTCGACCAGGTTGGGTTCGGGCACGTGGTTGAAGTTAAACATAAAGTTTTCCTCGTACTTGTAAATACCCGAGCAGTGATGCATGATGGCTTTCATTTTTCCAATGCTGATGATGCAACATCAATAGGAATGATTAGTTTTTTTGCCATCGGAATTCAAATACATATGAAAAACCACCTTTCATCAGTAATGGTGATCGTTCGATTGGTGGTTCCCTTTCCCTGATACCACTGACTCTGGAGGGCTTCAAATTCTTGCGTAAAGTTGTACTTTGTATTTAGCACCTTTATCTCCGGGCAGATTGTAATCGCAGGGAAGTCCATATCCCACACCGGCGTGGGCACCTCCGACAGTGTCACGATGACGGGCGTTCGGTCCCATTTATTGTACGCCTGTTGAATCATCATGCCACACCCGGCAAGCGAAAGAATGAAAACGCTCACCCAGATTAGTCTGGGAGCACGAGAAAGAAGAGCAGAAGGAAAAAAAGGACCATTTTGTTACAAAACAAGTGTTTTAATTTTACCGCGTTTTGTTGTTTCACTTACTTTACACAGGCACCTCTCTGGTTGCCCACAAAAAACCGCACACCATGGACCGAACTTTCGGAACAGTACTCTTCAAACAATGCACCAACTTTGACGCTCGATTTTCGCTTCGTGGGGGTTTTCATTTTGGTCAAACCGCTTCTGACCAACTCACTAGCAACTGGCAAACTAAACTAAAGTTGGCCGATGTTTGGGTTGTTTGGGTAATAACGATGACACGGCTACCGGTTAGTGTCGTGACCTGTAGTGTGGACATTGCTGGGAGTGGCAGATCAGCTGTTACAGTGCCACCAAATCCGTCGAGAGATATAGAATGTTTTAGCCTGTATAGGGAGTTTATATTGATTTTTTCTTTCCCTAAGGCACAGTAGTTCGTTATGAGCTGTTTGGTGTGACCCTAGGGGTGAGCCCGTGTAAAAGGTACATACAACCTTTCTGCGGGCCCGGCTATTGTAATATCCTCCATCGCGTCATCGACACTTTAATGAACTTGATGTCAATGTTCATGGTCTTCGTTTATGTGCTGAAAATGGTTCTGTAAACTATTCTGCTTTGCTCATCTAGGGGTTTACAAGTCAGAACTCACTGTCCACAAAGCGCTTTTGCTAGCTCAGGATACAATTTGATTGTTATGCATTGAAGTTTTCCCTAAAAGACGGGAGTTTTAATTAATGTATCAATATTTGTTGTACAATCTTCGTTGCCTGAACGCGGTATTCAAATCAACAGTGATGAAATTGTTACCAAAATCACTACAAACAGTAAGATATTGCTAAACTATCTTCTAGAGAAATTCATTAAAATTCATTATCATTTAAAATAAGCACTACGATGACCAAAATTTACATCAAATGACGACATTTTGTTTTCGCACAACAGTTGTGACAAGCTGACAGTAACATAGAAATATAAATGAAATGTCAAGATTTAATAACATGAGCTACAATACAAATGTTTTGATGTGCAATGGTTGAGACAAATCACCCAACATATAATTCTTTTTGAGTCTTCGACTTAAACGATCATGGAGGCTTTATATAAGATTCACAAACTTGTTTGGTTCCTTGCAACCATGCAGGATACGAATAATTCTAAGCTTGGTTTTTGTAGGAGTTTTGCAGACAACTTATATCAAATGTATTGCTAACTTCTCTAGCACGCTAAGAGCATAATTAAATTATTAAAAAAAGGTAAGAAACTGTAAAACAGTCATTTAAATTATACCTTCTGGTGCTGAAACTTCGCACTGCCCCAACCATTTCTATCACATTTCGCTTGATTGCATTCGAAATTTAAAGCTGCACATTACACCTGACAGCACGTTACAGATTGCACCGTCATACAAGCGCAACCGTGATCTATTGCGGCACGTCTCTATGAATTCTACTCGAAAACACCCTCCCGCCGAGAACGGGGGCGAAAGTTCTACCGAAAATAGAGTGGAGAAACCTCTTAAAATGTGTAACAACTAACGGGTGGCCCGCATCTCAAACTCCAACGTGAGCCTGGGAAACCTCAGTATAACGAACTGAAGAATATAAGTGAAATGAATTCTACCAGGCTGACGTGAATGCGGGAGCTAATTGTGTTCAGGTAATTTATTGCCAATCTCACGGTTCCGTAGTTTTCCACCCATTTGGCACTGTGTGTGTGTGGGTGGGTGGTAGGTGGTTCGTTTTTTTTGCTTTTTGCCAATTTCTTTACGTTCGCAAATACTTCCCAGTGCCTGATTTTAAAATGGCTTTTCTTCTAGGGGGCGTGGAGGGTGCATGCCGGTTGGAATGTTATATTGCTCCCGGAGCACGGCATCTCCGGGAATTGCAACTTCGGCGTGAAGGTGTGAGCTGCATCATCGCGGTAAGGTAAGCTGCCGAAGCGATAAAGGTGCATCAATTTATGGCCTTACGGGTGCGGGATGGAGTGCAACCGTTTGCAACAATTATTTTCTCGATCAGCAGAAATTAAAAACTATCGAACGTTCAGGGCAGGTGTAACTCTTCTTTTATAGGGTACGGTACTTTTATCTACCAAAACGTTAAGCTGGTTTGAATAAAATATTATGCTTTAATGGGGTTTTCGGTGCTGGTTGGAAAGGTTTTTGTTTTATGCCCTAACCGGATTTGCTTGTAACTTTGAAATTGAATGATGTTTAAATTTATAAAAGCAACCACACGTAATCATTCTCCCACCCAAATGCATCCCGGATTAAAAACCTTGCCGGAAAGGCATAAACTTCCCCCCCAACAAACTCTGAGACCTCTGAGCTTGCTTGTACTATTTGTTGGCGCTGTCAGTTGGCATTTTGATAACATCCCCTTATTGTTTATTCTAATCCACATCTACGCTTGCGGGGAAGGAACACCGAAGCGTACACTTTTCACTCCACACAATTTATGCACATTCAAATTGCTTTAGACACTATCTGCACTCCACCCGGAAAAGCTCTCGAACCCGAAAACAAACTCCCCACAATCAAAGAAGCGCTCCTCCTCGACACAGTCGCACCCCGTAGCGGGTTGGTGTTGCAAAAGATTTTGTAATTTAATAATTCCCCTCGGTAGCACGGTAGGAGTGAGTGTGTGTGTGTGTGGAGTGAACGACGTCGGCTTTCGTGCGGAAACTGTTTAAGGATGGAAGCAGCATTTCTTTCCAGCAGCAGCAGCAGCAGCACCCCAAGGGATAACCCGTAACGAACACGAACGATGCTACTGCGCTCTTCCGTCCGGATGCAGATTTTTGGAATAAAATAGAAACTTTTGTACGTGTGTGCGTGTGTACGTCTAAGTAGGGAAATGAAGAGAATGAAGTCCACATTGGAGCATTGGAAAATGCTCTCCGGGAAATACATTCTTTCCACTCCGTAGTCCGACCCGAACAATGGCGGCGTGGAAATGAAGCTTCAGTCGGTGTGGAAAAGTTAGATGATTGCCGTTTTGAATGGAAAATTAGTTCATAAACGGCTGAAGCGCAGTTTTGATGCAATGGATGAGAGTGGAATAAACAAGTAGCAATTCTCTGCCAACGAAATGGGATAGTGGGTTGATGTGACGGGGATTTCATGTGATGGCGGGTTTTTGAAGAGTCGAGTAAAAGAGTCAAAGAATTTGAAAAGATAAATAGATAGTTAAAGGTTTTTCTATTGAAGATTGAAGACTATTTTATAACTCATTCATAGACTTCAGACTTCTTCAAAAATTAAAAAAAAAACAAGACACACGACTAGTTAGATCTTATTTATATTTATACGCACTTCACGTGTCTAAAAGCCTCATTCTTGGGATGGTTTTAGGCAATGTATAAACCAGCCGTTTGCTCATCAGAACAGATATCTTAAAGGTGATGAGACCTGGTAGAACATTATGGCTGCGAAACAAACTCATGAAATTCCAGAAAGATGTATGTTTGTTTGATTAGGTAGGATGAACTTAAAACCTCCGAGGAACTTGAGGAACTATTGGAAATATTGTTACATCAACTCCTCTCAAGATTGAGAAACGTTGTACATCATACAGTAAACTTTCTCTAATCTGCCCATAAGTTGGATTTAAAGGGATGAATAAGCAGTAAAATTCTTAAGTTAGTTACTTTTTTTTCTTATGTGAAAAACAGGAAGTATACTAAAAACCTCAAATATATAATAAATTCTACATTTTATAGTAACAAGCGTGTCCTTAAGTCTTTTATGAGCATGAATGCTTTACCTTTCTAATGGATTTCTGAGAGATGTTTATAATACATACTGTTTTAGCAAGGGATGCGCTGAAAGAAGGAAAATGAACGACCTAATCAATTGACGAGTCAAGACTGAAAGAAATATTAATATTCATTTCATGAGTTATTGCAGGATCTTTGACAAAAAAGTCTAGTATATCAATACAAAGCGTAGAGTATATGCGTAGTAATTAGTTGTTTAAGAAACACAAAAACTGTTGCTCTTTTCATGCCACTACATACATACATTTCTATCAAACAGGCAAACGCTCAACTTTTCTCCTGTAACCTTTTGCTCGAGCCCCATCTACTCAACTGTATTCAATTAATAAATCTAATTTTCGCCTGCCGACATTTCACCACCACGCACCAAACACACCAAACTCAGCTGAACAAATCGCCAACGCAAAGAACACATCATACCAGAACCATCAACGCCGCCACCACCACCATCACCGGAACAGTGCTGTTTGTGAAGGATCGAAGAATCGGTTTTGTTTCCGAATGCCGATAATTATGTTTGCCTTTGATTAACGAACTTCATTTTTACCCAAACCGCGCGCACAGAGCGCAGAACTTTCGGAACCCGCGTGAGATGTAAATACCACGCAAAATCGAGCGGTCGAGCTGAGAGCTGAGAGGTCCCTGCTGTTCGCATGGAAAATTTGGCCACTTTTCGTCGAAGTAAATGAGCGCTGGTTTCCAGGGGAAAGGGAAGTTTATTTTTTGCGTTTTGGAAGGCTCAAACTTTCGAGCCATTGCTGCCACTGCTGGGTGTGCTGGCCCATATAACGGAGTCGTGTGGTGCTGGCTGCTTAATTAAGCAGATTGTGATTGATGGAAATGTTGCGGCTAATTGATGGAAAGAGGCTATGCCCGTTCGGGCGTACGATATCGATAGTGCGGATTTGGTGTTGTGCGGTAAATGGCACAAAGCCCATTTATTAGCGAATGGTTGGTGGCGTAGAGTCTTCCAAATTTGAATCTGTTTATCTGGTGGTGCGCGAGGCTTTAGAGTTTGTACAGTGGGCTGATAAGCTGGGTGAGGCGTTGCGTGGAATAATGTGATAGAATTAAGCCAAGCCATTAGACTTCGCTCGTTAAGTAGGCATTGGATTTCTTTGAACACTAAAAATAGAAATGGTGCTGTAATATAGCATTAAATGAATCTGACAAATGTAGCTTTTAATTTGTTAAATTTAAGCTTTTAAAGTTAAAACTCATTCTCACCAAACACTGAACACTTCTACTTTTCAGTATTGTGAATCGCTCACGAATATAATCTGCGTAAAATATGCTTTCAGCTACGGATTATTGTAATCCTGATAATTCAAAAGAGTGAAAAATGTCCCCATTCCTCACTCCACTCACATCTCCCCTATAGCAGGATGATGTATGGATTTGCAAAACTTTTATCCAGCTGCATGGCCAACAAGCAAAGCTTAGCATGAATTAATTAGGGTGCTAATCTGTTGCAAATGTCACTGCTTTAAGCCTGCCCATTTAGAAAAGTTAATCGTGTTCGTTTGTATGTTTGTTCGCCACTCTCGTTACTGCCATTCATCAGCATTAGCTCCCGGGGACCAATGTTGAAAATTTGCGATAAGGAGATACCAACGGGAAACATCTGAAACTTGTTTTGAAAGATGTATTCCGGGACAGGGAAATGAGACTTAAAAATAATGAGCATTGTCTATTGGGAATTTAATAACTTCCTAAGGCGAACGTTTATAGCGTACGTTGTTCTAAGCATTACAACAGGTCGCAGCATAGAAAAAGGATCCCTAAAAAGTTTCCCAGTTCAAGCTCAATCTCATGAGCGAAAACTATCAGAATATGAGCGAGCTTACGTGCCAGCCAAGACAAACAATCTTTTCCTCAAGAATGAAAAGCAAACGAACGAGTGTGTGAGTGCATGTGTTTGAGGGTCGATTGCTCAAATATTGACGACCACCTGGCCAGCCCATTCGATGGGTGCCTCTTCTGAACGGGACCTGAAGTTATGACGGACGGCTAATATTTGCCAAGTGTTAGGTTACGAACTAGTTACGAAATCAAACAAACTTCCCCCGTCAAGCAAGTGTTAGACAAGAGAGCGCTCGAACGGTATGGAATAAAAGAATGCCAACCTGCTAGTTTATCACCTTCCGGCTAGATGGAATAGAAAAGAGTGCCCTAAAAACACAGCTAACCGTACGGTTCCATAGCCCCCTAGCGTACGATTACGGATTGCAAAGATAAATGTCTTTATTCCGCACACTGGGATTCCACTACACATTGCTGCTGCTGCTAGAACAAAGCTAATAAAATTCCCCTCTGAGGATAAATCTACACAAGAACACTTCAAATCATTAGCATAATCTCGAAAGGAGCTTTCTGGAGTGGTTAAAAATGAGGAGAAAAAACAGGAAAAGAAAGAAAAAAAGAGAGAGTTAAGTAATGATTCCTATTAATTATCCAGCTGGCATTAAATTTATGTTGCGTTTTTTTGGTTTCTTTGTTTCTTGGTATTTGCAATTTTGGGTCTCGAAAAGCAAAAAGCTTCATTCTCCCCTTACCTTAAAGCATGATCCTTTTCGGGATTTTGTTTTGTTTCGGATAGCTGTGTTAGCCTGGAACTGTACGGAAGCTAATCGGGGTTAACTAGTTGCCGGTTAGCTTATCGTAATCGCAAGAATACGCCGTAGAATGACGCTAGTGCGGACAAATCAATATTAATTAATTAGCATAAACAAACCATTACGAGACCGGGACCGGGGCAAGATTGTGGCAAACGGCGAAGAGTTATGTGCGATAGGACTTTGATTAGAGGCGAATTCGGCGGCTGAGAAGCTACTGCGGAGATATTCTAGTGGAGCTTTTTTTGATAACGGGCAATATTTAAGCATAATGAGATGTAAAAATTGCAATTTAAATCATATCAAGCGTTATGTTGTGCTGCTTATGCATATTGATGTTTGAAAAAAGGTGTAACTCTTCTAAAAATAAAGCAGTGATCAGAGGACATTAGCGATATTTGCCTAAAATACAGCAAAATTATGAGTTTTAAGGGACTAAACGATAGAAACTTGAATGATTTGCTATGTAATATATATGAAAAGTGTATTTTGGCTTCAATAAATGTTTCTCCCTCTAACAACATGTCATTTTGTTTGCGAATAAGTATAGTCAAAAAACCAAGATTTTAAAAATTATTATTGATGAAAAACTACGTCAGTACCTAATGGAGCTCTTCAGTTTAAAATGAAACTTTGATTTTTGATTATTGGGTGGTTTGTTCTGCTGTCTTTTTATTCATGTTTTTCAGTTAAATCATTCTTTTTCATTGCTACGAGGTGGTATAATGGGCTGTATTTTAACAACAATATGAACGGTACATGATTCCTTTATGCACCTTCATCCACCGAGCGGAAACAAAAGGCACTCCCCGCCGACCGGATTGGGAAGACAATACATTTTGCCCCACGCATCCACTTTCAATTATGGAAAATTATCAGAATCGTTAATGAGCATGAGTGATGGCGCATAGGCGAACGAAACCACCCCCATTTAGCTGTACACCCCATAAATGTATCGGAAACACATTTCCAATTGACACATCGAGCATCGAGCCCACACTGCAACCGCCCGAGCTACCCCCGGGTTGGATGAATTAAACACCTTTCCGTCCGGTGTTGAGATTGAACTATGAATCACACCGTGGGAGACCCACAACGGGGGAGAGTAATATAAAAAAAGAATCCCCATTTTCCATGATTGGCGGCCCTTCTATGATATATGCGCGTTTGCGAAATTATTCCATTCTTTATGACCCCCTGTCAAACGAAGCGCAACGGAATAATTGCTAGAATTGGCTGCATAATACATACACTTCGGTGCAGCGAGCAAAAAATCTGCGTTATGAGGCATTTTTTTCATAGTATTTTGCTATTTTTGAAATAAATTGATGGAAGAGTGGTATAAATAAGCTTGCTAGTAACACCTTTTTCCCTACTACTCTTCTCATCATTTGTTACAACAAGCGTAAGCCGCCTCTGGGAGTTGCAAAGAATGAATACGCTAAAATTCACTACCAGTACTATTTCCTTTCCAACTGAGCTCAGTACAATCTGGCAAACAAAAAAAAAAGCCCCATGGAGGTCCCCTCACAAAAAAACCCCAATACAGAAGGCTCATTAATCAGTGGCAGAAAAATGACAGACTCATGAATAACGGAAGCGGAAACGTGAAAGTGCTGAATAATTTATCAGCTCCATCGAAGGAGGGGAGACTTTTGGCTGTCCTATCCTCCCCACCAGCAACTCCCCAAGAGGATTCCCCGGCGCAGTGATGAAGCATGCAGCGTGTAGTAAAGCTACGCGTACGGATGACGGTTTCTACTGAGCCGTAAAGAAACAAAAACACAGACGGCCTACTACACGAAGCTGCCATTCATCCCAAACCATGGCACCCACTGGTACACCAAGAAGGCTCTGCTGCGCGGTGGAATCTGGAGTGTGACAAAATCAAAACCTGCTGACGGCAACGAATTTATGTTTTACTTGATTTTGGCCTTTTTTTTAGGTGTGTGGCGTCTGATTCGATGGCAAAGTGGGTTTTTTTTATCATAACACTTAATGTTGCTCGAGATGGATGTATCGAACAGCTGTGGCGGATGGACTCATTTCCTGGCGTGCGTTTTGTGCTGAAGCTTTTGAGAATTATGTTTCTAAGCACATGGAAATGAAGATGGTGATTGGAATAGGCCAATCGGTGATGGATGAGAGTTAAATTTTTTTACACTTTTGATTTGGATTTTTGTTAGTCTTCTTTGGACTGTTAATCAAGTTTACCCGTCGTGCCAATGGATGGATCGATTTTAATTAAAATTTTACAACGCATCTTTCCGGCGAGGGTTGGGATTTTAATGAATATATTATAACAAAATAAACTTTTTGTTATTTAATTTTTAATTTGTAGAATAATATATTTTTGCATTTGACAGCAGCAGCAAAGAGCACGGAGATGAAAACCGAAAAGTGACCGCACGGTGCCTGAAGCATAACATGAATCAAACAAAACAGTTATATAATAAAAATAGTAACGCTTTTGATAGCATAGAGCTAAACGTAAAGCGTTATAACTGAAATCCCTCTCAAATATGTCTTCTTATTGGCGTCTTGCGACCTTCACGGCCATGCCGATCTATACATGCTTCCGAAACTTATTGCGAGCGCCTACACGTACGGTCCAAAACACCCGAAGTCATACAAAATCATGAAAAAGTCTGCGCCTTTGCGTTCTAAATAAATTATATATGAAATAAATAATAGAATTCGAAGTGACTAGCCGAATGCATTATTTCTTGTTGAATTTAAGAATTGACGCTAAGTTTCAAAATTCAAATCAATAATTGCAGTTCCGAATTGAATCACTCACAAGGGAGTCATCAGTCATCAACGATGAATGGCACCGTTGAAACTTTCCTTGAAATAAGCATTCTGCAGAGAAGTTATTATTGAATCATCAAATGCTTAGAGTCTTGAAATGCTAAGAGCTATGAACTACAATATGTTGTAAAATAAGTGAATAATTTTGTTATTCTGGGGGATAATAATATTAAAAATAAACTCGATTTTCTATAAAGAAATTCATGGGTGATTTCGAACTCTTCATTTATAATTCTCATAATATTTGACCCAAATTATTGGCATACTTTGTCAAACTTCAGCCATATGATATCGCTTAAAGTCACTTACAAAAGTCCCAATTATTGTTCCAGACCCCAATTCAGAAACTCAATCAAGTTTGCCGACATAGCTGACAAGTGAGAAACCCTGCCAATTATCGATCGATCTATCAAAATACTGTGTAAACTCGGTGCATGAAAATAGCTTAGAAAGAGCTTTATTCAACAACATCCCACCGGCATGTTTAGCCGTCCTGTTTGTAACAAACATACGCTACAGTTTTCATACCTCCCAAATTCAAAGCACTCCATTATTTAGCAAATGCCACCCACTGGCGTGTCACCGTATCGCCATCGCTGTAATCGATCGAAAGTACAGCGAGGTGTGGAAATTGATCATTTATCATCAATTTGCATCTGGGGAGCAGGGAAATGATGAGCTGGTCGTGTTTAATCCAGTACGCGGGCTGGCAATGGCAAGGATATAATCAACCACCAGCAACCACCAGCAGCATCAGAGGCTGGGTTTTTGCTGCGTAATGTTGTACGCCACACAACACACAGGCAGGAATACACAGGCCTGAGTATTCCCAACACGGATGCAAACGTTTTCCCGAAACAACAATTTAATTTCCATACCGAGCCGCCGTGCCCAAAAGATCGCCGCGCGCTTCGAAGGTGCGCATCGTACAGGGCTTTCGGGCGGTGGTGTTTAGGATGTTTCCGATACGCTTATCGACACCATCGATAAATTGACTACTTTCGACGAGCGCGGGCTCTTCCTCTCTCTATTTGCTGTCTACCATCCTGCCACTTAATTGGAATTTATTCGGGTTTGCTTTTAACGGGAAAGCCGGCGAGGAGACGAGCAACGTTGTTCCGTTCCACGAGGTGATGAGCATAGTCTGGTATTCTTAATTTAATTACAAGTTTTTGGGCCACATTCGACATTTGACGGTGCCGCTTCGGAAGTGCGCGACACTTCATAAAGCGAGCCTACGTAAGGGACGACTACGACGACGACGGACGACAGTGTTATGTACTTGATTGGCGGGAAAAGTCCCGAAAATCCCGAACGAGATACACCAACACCCGGGCACGGATGGTTGAGGATGAGGAATGATAAATCAATTAACAAAATTGAATGTTGTTCTGCCGACGGCGGGAGGTGTTTGCATTGGCTTCAATTTTGGTGAATTAGTGGTGAAATCAGCAGACACTGACAGCAGGAATACGTACATCGGCTTGCTTGGTGGGTAATTGTTTAATGAATCATTAAACACCAACCGGCAGAATGCAATTGAAGTTGGGTCGTTAACTGATTTGGGATTAAATTTGATAAAAAAGAGCACTCAATAAAAACACCTCCAAGAAGCTCCTTTACATCGAAAGATCGACTCTCTATTCCTAAAACCTATGCTGCCGCCTGCTGCTCTGCCCAATCGAAAAGGAAGCATAAATAAAACGCCCCAACAACACCACCCCCCGGCGCAAAAGGCACAAAACGATTGGCACGTGGAAAGATTTGCCTGGCTTTCTCTCGGACTGACCGCTTATGTTCGGCATCATTTAGCAGTGGCACGATTTATGTCATTTTAATTCAGTCTAATTCGGAGTTTCGGGGCCTCGGTACGAGAGACAAGATAAATTACACTCGTTAGCATGTATCTGTATCCTCCATCCGCTTCACGCTAGAGCTGGACAATGGCAAATGGGCATAGAATGGAATATGCTAAAGATGTTGCCCTGTATTTGCAATGGCAGGGGAATCTGTTCTTATGGATGTGTCAACTTCCTTTCGGAGGAACTTTTTATTATCAGCTTTACGTTTTTGTTATGCAAAACAGTAAAATACAAGACAGTATGTTGTAGCATATAAGGCAAAGATTAGGACGAGCATGCACAAGACATAACAGATACTATGTTTTGACATTTATAAAGTATCCTTTAGATATCCTAAGAGCGTAGTTCAGAAATAATGGTTGGGTTTTCAAGACTCATTAGATACTTTATAGCGTTTTTCAGAAAACACCTATCGTAGTCGTCTAATTTAATTTCGTTATTCTGGCACTATCTATCGATGTTCTCGCAACGATGCAACAATACGGGCGAGCGAACGTTTATAAATTATTCCTAGATTAAGAAATTGATTGAAATCATTGGTGCTTGAATCCAAATCGAGTAACATCCATAAACACTGTAACTTAGCCTTAGACATTTTCAAGCAAAGATGTCTCCAAGTTTCTCTTTCGACCCATCCGTCGAAATGTGCTCAACCAAAACCCATAATCAACTATTTGGCTGCTAAATTAAGCCTAATTACAATAGCTTCACATGTTATGTGTACGTTTCAAACACGATCCACATTTGCCTTCACACGCCTTGGTGTCATTACTCACGCATAACACGATTGAAAGCGAACGATGTGAACCTCTTGTAATTTCTTGTATTTAATCATTCCTTGCTCGCCTGGGTGGCCTTCGGGATGAAATGTAAATAAACACAAGTAATCGTTATTTGAATCTCTTCCGACTTTTACCAGCCGTAGCTTTCAAGTGGCAAGTGTCGATGATACGATTTGATTAGAGATTGCTGTAGGGTGGCAAACGTTCTTAAAACGACACAACACGGAAAGGTCAGTTAGTTTCATTTCAACCGGCAATCGCAGCAAGTGCAGTTCCAGAAGGTGTAGTGATGTTATTTCCAAGTGTGATCATTTTGCTGTCCGTAGCAGCACACGTCACGAAGGCGAACGTTATAACACAGTCAGATGTAATGTGAAACGAAGTGCTAGGAATTCAGCAATGCGCTAATATTTGTTGGAATTTGTAATTTAGGTTTGTAAAGGAGGACTCTGTCTGCCGAAACACTTGTGTCCAACGGGAAAGCTTGAGGATGGACCAATACCACAGGGAGAGCTTGTAGCGCTCAACGTGGACGAAGAGAACGTTTGCGGTGACTTCATGAAGAAATGTTGCATCGGAGCATCGAGCGCTGATGGCGATTTGGTAACAAAAAGTGAATTTTTGTTTTACTGACAAAGATAGGTAAATGTTTTCTATGGTCTTAGATTCAAGAAGCACAAACGGCTGAAGTTAAATGTGGAAGTCCAGTCACTTCTCCGCTGGTGTACAATGTGGAATCAAACCTGACGTACGCCAACTACGGCGAGTTCCCGTGGACGGTGGCCATTTTTAACATCTCGTTCTCAGCAAACGACATGAAGCTGACCCTCGTTGGTGGTGGCAGTCTCATCCATCCTAAGTTTGTGCTGACGGCAGCCCATACGCTCAAGAAGCCAGATCGGTATGTGGCTCGGTTTGGTGAGTGGAGTATAAATTCTGATGCGGAAATATACCCTTCACAGGTAAATATACGCTAGAAAGCAATAGTTGAAGTGTATTCTAAGAACTGTGATGCATCTTTCACGAAACTTCTAAAGGATATTGGCATCGAGGAACACATCATACACCCTTCATACAGAGATTCATGTTTACTGGAGAACGATATAGCGCTGGCCGTGCTGAAACGCAACGTAATCTACACCGAGCACATTCGCCCCATCTGTCTGCCAAGTCCGACGGACGTGTTTGACGGTCAACGGTGCATTGCAACCGGTTGGGGACTGGACGTTAGAACACAGCAACCGGCGCCGATTATGAAGCGCATCGAACTGCCCGTTGTACCGCGCGATCGCTGTCAGCTGTTGTATCGGAGGGCTGAAGTGGACTACTCCTTCAAGCTGCATCGCAGCATGATGTGCGCCGGTGGTGAGGCTGGTGAGGATACGTGTGACCAAGACGGTGGTACGCCGTTGGCGTGTAAAAAGGAGGACGGATCTTACGTGGCGGCCGGGATAACGTCATGGGGATTGGATTGTGGTCGAGTGGACGCGCCTGGTATTTATGTAGATGTGGCAAAGTTTACCTGCTGGATCAACGACACGATCGAAGGGTACGCAGAGCTGCATGCTGAAGAGTAGATGGGGGTTTGGTTTGTAATGAAGGGGTGTGCATGTAGTAAAGGAACATTTGTAACGTTGCGGAGACGTAGTGAAGGAAAGCTATTAAGCATATATTACATTATGTAACACTTTTAGTTGAAATTAAATTGAGATTCTTATCAATATTGCTTTAAAATTGATCATCATAGAACGGAATTTTGCCTAGGAAGTGACTCATTACAATAAAATCGTAAATAGCAGGTGGAAACATGTACATCAATCTAGCACACGAAAACCATCTCCGGAAGACGCTATTTATGAGTGTGCTATTCATCTACCCATTAACGGAGGGTGTGAGAAATGCCTTTCGCAGCTGCCACGCGGAAGCTCTGCAGTGTTCCATATTGCAAAATTGAAATTTTATGAGCCTCGGAAAAGTCACCAGTAACCTGCAAGACTTCAAGTTCTACCTCCGTTCTACCGCTTTACCATCATTGACATTCCAAAGCTGCTACTACTACGGTGGCGGCTGTTCCTTCACCTGCCTCTTGTTGAAATTCTACAAAGCGACGCGAAAGAGGCTTTTCAAAGATGTTCTTTAAGGATGGATGCTTTCGTGTTTATTTTTTGGAGGTTAAAAAGCAAAAAAAAGAGGAAACCCAAGAGAAGAAGGGCCCAGTAATTCCATCACAGCAGTGTAGAACAGCAGATTTACAGCTTCCCGGCAGATTTACGACAGCACAAAGTCGTTCCCTTGTCAAGCAGTTGATGCGCTTGCCCGCGGAGATGACACTAGACGAAGCAGCCCGTACCGTACGAACGGGCGGCGTTGGGTTCCGTGTTTCTTTTCCCTTCGTTTTCATTACCCTTCCCTCTTCCAAGGGAGAAAAGAAAAGGATCGTCAGCGCACGCACGTTTTCCTTCATTCGGCCATGAAAAAGCTGCCGTTTGTCACAATGTTCACGGGAAAAGCTTATTAAAAATTATAACATCCAATGCCGCCCCGCCGGGTGGCTTCACAGCCGCAACCCTCCACCGCACGCCATGTCTTTCTTGTTCCGTTCCGGAAAATGTCACCCTGGCTGGAACGTGTCACGCGGTGGATGAATAATATGGCAAAAATGTTAAATTTTACATCGCAACATTTAAACGCTTTTGGCGGTGGCTCGCCGGTCTGGTACAGTACGCTCAACTCCCCGAAGGTTGAGGTTGTTTAGTGTGAAAAGGTGAGCAATAAAACCTGGGGGAAGAAGATTGTGGTCTAGGACGGGTGATGGTTTAATATTGAAGCTGAAGAAAAGGTAAATAGGTATACTCAACAAAAAAAAGCTTAAAAGAGTCATGAGAAGGAAAAGAACCTTTTTAGCTTTTATGCAGAAATTAACAATGTTATGAAGAATTTCGTTTGACTAAATTCTTTATAATGGATCGAGGTGTAAGGAACCAAAATTGAACAATTCATACACAAAATATAATAAATGATAAAGAAACGCTTCAAAAACATTAAACTCGTTAATTTGACGAGTCTTTTGATGAATGATTTAGGTTATTTGAACAACCTCAAATTTTCATAAAAAACCATTTGATACAAAGCCTTGTGAGATGGCAATCAGAAAGATGACTTCAAACAAACAAAGAACTTTTGGAAAATGATTGGTTTAAGCTTACGAAAATAGGTTTGATTTTACACACATCAACAACCGTGGGATATTTTAACTTAATCTATTCTAGAAGAACTCTCAGGAAATGCAAAAGTTCTATTCGTGACCTACATTTTACAAAATTTCTATTCTTTCAGTCATCACACGGTGCTGTTGCAATTCAAGCCTCTAACGATTTGCTCCATATACCGTTCCATTCCATACTTTCAACACATTTTTGTTCCCATTTTGCATAAGAATAAGAGTGGATTCTGTTAGTGCCCACCATTGGCCACAAGGCCACTCAGCACTGCTCGAGCTCGTTACAAAATCGCACCAAAAACCAGCACCGTTGAGCAGGCATGTGTTGTATTAAAATGCAATCATCATCAGGCGCATTAGTAAGGCAAACGGTAACGAAGAAAGATTTGTACGTGTATGGTTAAGGCCGGAACCTCACCGGCACATTTGGTACATCACGGGAAAATGTATTATCACATGCCGGAAAAGCTGAGCTCTTCCGAGCGATTCAGGAAATGGATTTTTCATTGCGTTTTCAAAGGAGAGCTCGGGGGAAAACATGAAAGAACTCGTTGAGGAAAGAAGAAACCGCTAAGCGAGAAACACTCTAAGGATAAGCGTGGTTAACAAAGAATCTTTACGTGTTTTTGGGCAAAAATTATATATCCTGAACATTTTTAGTATGCAGTTGACACGTCCGCATTGTCACTGGGGGCTTACACAAAACTTGATTGTCTCTCCCGTCACCATCATCGGCTGTGAGCTGATGAAGTACCAATAGCGCACTTTTAACCCTTTTCTAGATAAAGTTATGAAACGATGGTGCGACTTCCTTATCAAAACAAAGACCATTTTGACCCTTTTTCTCTCGTTACACATAAGAACCTTTCTTGGCCCAACTTCTCCAGGGAAATAAAGCTACGGAAGGAGCTCTAACGAGCAATTTAGCAACTTGTGCCGGAGGTTAAGCTTTTCTGCAGACCTTTTGGGCATTGGCTAACTTGTACAGCGCACCAACTATTTATGTGTCATACAGAGCAATGGAAGGATCTGATGGGAGTTGGAAATTATTAAAGAAGGGGGGCAGCGTTTGGGTTGTTTTTGGCCAACCAAAAAAGGTCGTCTGGCTCTTGTTTCAAACAAGAGCTCTTTCACCATAAAAAGACTTCAATAACTAACAATAATTCAGCAAAAATTGTAAAAGTCACGCCAAAAAAAGGGCAACACATACTCCATTGGAAAACAAGCGCCCGAACGGGAGGAGTGGCAATCGCAAAAATAACACACATTAACACAGCTGTCCATTTTTCCATCGCTCGTTCAGTTGATAAAACGCTCGCAAACAAAGAACGTAGCGGGATTGTGCTCCACTGTATAATTGAACGCTACTTCGTTGGAAGCTGCTTTTCCCTTGTTCTCGATCATTGCTTTCCCCCTCTTTGTTCAATTCCACCCTTCCGCAAACCCAAACACTCCCAAAAAAAATCCACTCAATGAAAGCTTAACGACTTCTGCGAGGTGCGGCGAGTGTTGTTGTGAAAAAGGCTGCCACTACTACCCACTGAGTTTTCCAACCCAAGCGTACCGGAAAAATGTGTACGTTGTGGCGCAGCTAACAAGCAAGTGTGTGAGCGTGTGTTTGTGATTGCACACACACATTGTGTTTGTATAATTTATCGAGAACGTCGAAAACTCTCCCGAAGGAAAACCCATTTCGTTCGCCCGAACGCCGTAAAAAAAGTGGTGGAAAAATCCCCGTAAAAACAATGAAAAGCGAGTTTTATTCCTTCCGCAAGAGTTTGTGCTTTCTTTTGCGCGTCGTTCATCGCGATCCCGTGGACCGAGGGGTCCGTGGATCACCTTCCCTTGTGCCCGGACGATGGTAGCGCCACCGCCGCCGGAAGTCATTGGGAAAGCGTTCGAAAGCGCATCACCCGGTGTGTGTTGCTCCACTACCTATCCGGAGTTTTGCGATTTTATTTGTCTAGCACTGAGATGGGTTTGCAGCACGGTTCCGTTTACCGAGGGGTTTAAGCCCGCATGTGCAATGCAGGTGCAGGAATGTTTGAACAGTTCCCGCCGTTCCCGCAGGAACACTGTCATGGAAGTGATGCTGGGGTTTGAGTTTGATTTTTTATTTCGCGATTTTAGTATGGCTATTGGGCGAAGAAGGGTTGAAATAGTGTACAGCCATTCATCTCACCGGAAGATTGTTTAACTCTCTGCAGAGATACAGAGCGGTGAGGGTTTATAATAATGTTAAACTTTTAAGACTGGCACGTTTATTTGTGTGGTTAAGTAAACAATCGTCGGAGTGATTGGTAAGGATCTTCAAGATTTGTATGGTTCAATATTGGATGTTTAAGGGAGCTTTACCCAAACGTATTCTTTGTTTGAGGAAACCGTGGGAAATTATTTTTTGGAAGTCAGCTTAACGTATTCTGTTTCTTCTAGATACATTCATAGGAATATTTAAATGATAGTTCGTAGCCAAAGTAAAAAAAAAAAGATGCATTTAATCATATTCTCAATTATTTGCACACACATTATATTTTTCGGAGTTTATTTTTACGTTTACAATGCTACACATTTTCTGAAAATTCGAAAACAGCACCTAATCAAAGTTATGATTTCAGGATTTTGTTTTAAAGTAAGATATTCCAGGCAAAAGGCTGCCACTACAGCAATAATAGCATTGACTTACTGAGGCTAGTTGTGTTACTGAGGTAATC
This sequence comes from Anopheles merus, assembly GCF_017562075.2. Lineage (NCBI taxonomy): Eukaryota > Metazoa > Arthropoda > Insecta > Diptera > Culicidae > Anopheles > Anopheles merus. Next base: position 12,845,876 of record NC_054085.1, read on the forward strand.
ACACACACAAGGTATCCGACAACTTCTTTATTCTATTCAACACAAACACATCTGCAGATGACATCACATTCACCAAACTTACAGCAATTCAATGCAGATGTTATGCTACCTAACACATGATCTACACTCAAGTTACACGACAAGGAATGATCTTCGGGGAATGTCTATAAGAGCATTGAAGCTGCAACGTGCTTCTCAATACTTTTATGACTTATAACGCTCCAACAAAACACAATATGCGCATGGTTTCATGCCGCAATGTGTACTGCTGCAAAATTTAATGTCCGCTTCCTCACAATCCTGTGTGTCTTGGGAAGGACATGTGAGAGTAATCTACCAAGGAACACCATGATGGAAGGTTACCAAGGAAAGCAGAAGATCTCAACGCACTTGGCGTTAAGTATGAAAGGAAATATCGTATGCACCCGTGGACGCTGAACAGCAGCTATGGATTGTATTGTCTAGAGGAACCAACGAGCAACGTTGCTAAGCATTCCAACTAGTCTCCTAACATCGAAACAATATATCTATCCGTAAGAGCACTGTGTATTACACAAAAGCACCGTCAAGTGCGTCTGTAATATATCGTAAAACGCATCTTTTCACAGCACAGCAGCTCGTTCGACGATACCTGTGTGGTGTACCTTTTAATTACCCTTACGCCCCAAAACTACCCGCACACACCATAATACGTAACACCGGAGCAGATTGTAGGCACTAATTAAATTCCTTACCGTTTATTCTCCGCATCCGTTGGGCGATAAGTGGATCTAACAAACTAACAGCGAACTCCCTAGCAATCACGAGTCGACTTGCTTCCACACAGCATACGCTTTGGTCATTTTCTAATTGGACAAAGCAATCTGTTCCGCAGCCCGCTTTACAACCAGCCAAAGACGACGACCAACACGACAGCGTCGGGTTTTGTTTGCTAATGTTGCTTGGCGCTTTCCCTTGCGCTCCTTGCGCCCGAAGTTTAGCAAACGCTCTAAACTTAACGGCCTTGCGAAACAGCATCTTCGGAGTCTTTGTAAACTTTTAACGCACCGAGTGCACACAGTGAGGCGGTGGCACTCTCGGGGACACTTCAGCACACAGGATGGTTCCCCATCGTGCGGGGCGGCAGCTGGCCGACCAAAGGAGAAGACACGGTTTCGGTCGTTCCGGTGCGAAACATCTTACTAAAACTATTATCCTTGACTAAGCTGCTGCCGGTTGGTATGCCAGTGTTGGTTTCCTTCGTTTTGTAAGCGTCATCTCCCTCTCCTCAAGAGTGCTCTTCCCCAATGCTGCCTTCTCCCAGTAAATATTTATTTAATCACATCGTCTTCGGAATGGAAAGCCCTTTGCTCATGGTGAAAAGTGCTACTGGCGTTGCCACTGCTTCAACTACTACTACTACTACAACTCTTGGAAGATGGTAGAAAACGTGCAAATTCCTCACGTGTCTGCAGAGCGAGCAAAACTATCGTTACACTGCACTCCCCTTACACGGATCCCCTTCTCGAGACGAAAAGACGGTCGCCGAGCATGGTTAAACGAGCTCCATTAAACATATGTCGCATTGGTTCCGTTTTGGCGCTCTTGTGCCCTTTTCTCGTGGGATGAAGCACGCGTACGCCTTGGTGCGCTAACCATGAATTCCAAGTACATAATAAATTGTAACGTTTTTACTCCGCTTGACAATACGCCCGCCCGTACACCGACAGTTTGCCTTTGTGCCGCAGTACAGTACAGGGCTCTTCCCCTCAAAAAGCGAACGCTAAAGTGAACACGTTTTCCCATTGCTTTCCCAAGAGCGCAGGGAAAAGTTTTCTGCACCGAATCGAGAGATTGTCGCCCCGGGCAGGATTGTCGTAGCTTTGAACTTTTCCACGTGATAACACTTGCACCTTCCACCGCTTCGTCTAGCGGGGGAGAAAATTACCTGCTTCCCCACTCTATCCCCCGGGCCTCAACCAGACGTGCGCAAGATGAATGTTTACTGATATAAAGGAAACTAAACTGTAACCGAACGACGATTGCCGAAGACATGTGACATGCGGAATGAAACACGAACGTAACATAGCTAAGGGCAGCAGCAAAGGAAAACTAGGCAACAAGCAAACAGGGTGAAAAAAAAATGCAAGACTTCCTTGGAGTCGAGTTTCAATCAGATGACCAAGACACTTCTTGTGCAGAGAAAATATTGGAGAAGTAAACCGTCCCTTCCAGGACACGACGAGGCTCACTGTTTGAACTAGAGATGGGTTCGCCGGATCGCACCCACGGTTCCGCTCCGATTCCGGCAAGTATGATTCCGATTCCGACTCCAGAGAAACGGAATCGCTAGTTCCACCGGAATCGTCCGGAATCGTCTGGAATCGTCCGGAATCATCCGGAATCGCCCGGAATCGACCGGAATCGCCCGGAATCGACCGGAATCGCCCGGAATCGACCGGAGTCGCCCGGAATCGCCCGGAATGGTCCGGAATCGCCCGGAATTGTCCGGAATCGTCCGAAATCGCCCGGAATCGTCCGGAATCGTCTGGAATCGATCGGAATCGCCCGGAATCGCCCGGAATCGCCCGGAATCGACCGGAGTCGCCCGGAATCGCCCGGAATCGCCCGGAATCGTCCGGAATCGACCGGAATCGCCCGGAATCGTCCGGAATCGTCGGAATAGTCGGAATTCCATTTCATTTCATGTCCAGTGACGTTAAACGGTGGTCGGACTGGGCGGCCGCCAGGGGCCCCGGCGATCTATGGGGCCCCGTCATTGTAGATGTTCGACTTCGTATCGATTCTACCCCCCCCCCCCCCTGGATGGGACTTTTACCATCTATTTCAAATAAACTTATTTTTAATTAATTAATTTTTCCCATCGCTTCAAGCACTGTATTACGAGGGCCCCGAACTGCAGAAAACCGGGGCCCCATACTACTCAAAGCAGCACATAAAATGTTCTAAGAAATCTGCCAATACTTGCATCAAAGTTGCAAGCGAAGAACGCTGCGACACGCGCGCACAGCTCAAATCAATACCTCATCATCGTTGGCGCAAAGTATTGGACAGAGCGAGAAATCGTCATTTTTTTCTGGTGTGGGTGGCCTGCGCACGAGCACCCAAACCCAAAACCACGCAGAGCAACTTGCTGCTAAAATGGAATGCACAGAACGCTGCGCTTAACTACCACCGAAAACCCGTTACACAACACAATCATACAACACACCCAAACAAAAATTGAAAGGCCCCGAAACACAATATCAATACACCGGCTCGTAGCCGGTAAAATTAGCAGGAAAAATTGACTAACACCAAGCAAGCAACGGTGCTCCAGTGGGTAGAGGTTTCATTCGAGAAACGATTCCATCGATATCGATGTGTGCGCTTTTCAATTTGGCTTGGATGAAACGTGCCTGTGCTTGCTGGGGGCCCCTATACTTGTTTTGCAGATGTGTGCCGAAAACAGTCAGCTTTCACGCGAAAAATGGTATTCACATTTCAAGCCTGAGATCGTGGAGCGTACCTGCTTTTAACCCAAAACCTTAAATTTTCACGCGGGGCCCTACTCATCTTTTGTGGTCAACTGACAAATAGGGGAAATCGGGAAGGAGTGGTATTCATATGTTCAAAAAGGAGCTGGGCCATGTTAATATTAAAATGATGTTTTATCACTATTTACATACAACTTTTTGGGTGAAGACAAGATAAAAAACCGATACAGCTATACTGAAGCCAAAACTCAAAGGTGGTTTACGGAGCCCCAACGATTATATGGACTCTTCGATGAAGGGGCCCCGTCGGTAAGGGCCTCCGTTGGTAAGGAGGCCGCGTCAATAAGGGACCGCGTTTATAAGGGGCCCCGTCAATAAGGGTCCCCGTCAATAAAGGGCCCCGTCAATAAGGGACCACGTCCATTTGGTGTCTTAGTGTGGATGGTCGGTGCACGAGCTCACCAAAAAAACGCGGAGACACTTGCTGCTAAAATCCAATGCACAGAACACAGAACAGAACACTGCATTTAACCTCAAAGAAAACCCGTTACAATAGCCACAAGCACACATCATACACAGACAAAAATTTAAAGGCCCCTACACAGAATTTCAATACACCGGCTCGTAGCCGGAGAAATTAGCAGGAAAAATTGACACCAAGCTCGCGTCGCTTTAAAAAGCCTAGGAAGGTCGTTTGGTCAACGGTGCTTCAGTGGGTTGAGGTTTCATTCGAGAAATGGTTAAATCGATGTCATTGTGTGCGCTCTTGGCTGGGATGAACCGTCCTGTTCTTGTATACGGGGCCCCTACTACCGCTTTGCGATTGTGTGCCGAAAGCAGACAGCTGTTTCACAGCTGAAAAATGGTATTCACATTCCTGGCCTAGGATAGTGGATTGTGTGTGTCTTTTAATGCAAAAAATAAAATTTTCATTCTTGGCCCTGGACCGAAGAGAAGGGGAAATGGGAAAGGTTTCAGGTTAGAAGGAAGGGGGGAAGGGTATAAAAATACTCAATATGGTTTTTATCGACTATTTAATTTTTTGCGAATACAACAAGACCAAAAACCGTTACAGCTGCATCTACATACAGCCATACACAGCCATAATACGAAGAACAATCTCCATTGCCTCGGCCATTTGGGGCCCCGTTGATGATCCCGTCGATTGAGGGGCCCCAGTGAACGTATGAATGACTTGAAACGTCTAATATATAATGTAAATATAGTTTTAAGTTAGAAACTTATAGTATGTTATGATGAGTTTACGAAAAGAAAAAAAAACGAAATTAAACAAAAGGTATTGTTCGTATTTCACTGCAAATATCAAGTCGTACGACTTTAAGAACATGGCCTTTATAGGTTCGATTCCTAAGCTCTTTTGTTCCGGGTTCTGGGTAAGCTCTTTTGTTGCCAGTATACTAAGACGTTTCATGAACACTCCAAACATTTTTGGGAAGCCATACTTGCCGGAGGTGCATGCAAAGCAATAACGGAAAAAGTAAAATATGTATTAAATGTGGCTTCTAACATTTACTACTATTGGTTGACTACGATTCCTCACGATTCCGGTTGATTCCGGTCGATTCCGAACGATTCCAACAATTCTAGATGATTCCGGTCGATTCCGGGCGATTTCAGTCGATTCCGGTCGATTGCGACTGTTCACGTTCCGGCCGCCGCGCATCTGTCAATGCTGGCTGTCGTTCATTTGAGCCAGGAATGTCGCGCACTGAGTTCCTCAATATCGTTCGACATGCAATCTAGCTTCTTGTGTTAGTGGTTGTATCTATTTGTATTAGGTTATGCACTGAAGAAATGACATGAAATGAAATGGAATTCCGACTATTCCGACGATTCCGGACGATTCCGGGCGATTCCGGGCGATTCCGGACGATTCCGGTCGATTCCGGTCGATTCCGAACGATTCCGGGCGATTCCGGGCGATTCCGGGCGACTCCGGTCGATTCCGGGCGATTCCGGTCGATTCCGATCGATTCCGGGCGTTTCCGGGCGATTCCAGACGATTTCGGGCGATTCCGGACGACTCCGACGATTCCGGACGATTCCAACGACTCCGCACGATTCCGACGATTCCGACGATTCCAGACGATTCCGGACGATTCCGGGCGGTTCCGGCTTGTCGGATTGAACCTACCCTTCGGAACTGGGTCCGAAATTTGTTGGAGTCGTCCGGACCCAGTTCCGCTTTTTTGTGCGTTTTGCCCAACTCTAGTTTGAACCAAGCACATACGCACACAAGGGAAGACGAATTCTTTGCTTTGCTCATTGCAATTGCCCAAGGAAGTGGGAGATCAAAAGGTGCGCAAAACGTACCGACGTCTGTGGCACGTACCACATCCGGGAAGCAGCCCTCGTCTGGTGGGAGGGGGGGGGGCGAGGAGTTAGTGGCATATGACTAGAAGCCGGTACTGTACAAGCAAATGTCCCCATTAGCTATTAGATTATTGTTATAGTTCGGACGTGCCAGTAACGTTAATATGGGATGACATTTTCTTTTGCTTTTCACCTCCTCCATCTCCGCGTGTTTGGCAGGTACTACGGAGAAAGGACAGGCCTCCTCGGGAAGGAATGTGTGTCCTCTTTTGTGTGTGTGTGAAAGGAGAAATGAAATTGCGTTCTGCTGACACGGGCACATCTTTCACTAGAATATTGCACACAAGCACGTCTCTCCGTATTGAGTTGGTTGACATTTTGGTTGATTCGGTACCAAGCGCACCATTGTTTGTTTTAGCCGCGATGACAAGAGGTGAAATGGTGATGTAAGACATTTTATTAGCCAGGGCACAGGCGGGGGCAAACTAACGCAGCTGTGAATCGCAGCTCTGTGATAATGGTGGGTTTTGCTGTGGTCGTTTGAACAAAACTATTCGATCGATGGTAAGAAAACATTTTTTTTATATTTTACTCGAACGTACGAACCATAACCTAACATGTAATGCTAGCAATCAATCTCACAACATCAAATTGTTTTGTTTGTTTCATTGAACAGATTAAGAGAGATTCGTTCCATAATATAAGAATACAACGTCGTATGATGTTACCAGAAGTTATTCATATCCGGTATTAGATTTTATCTTTATCTGATCCATCATTAAAAACCAAAGTTATTTCTTCAAGTACTACAATGTGAAGCGTATAAAATCTACTGTAAATCAAGTAATGTATTATGTCCAATATTACGAATATTTTCCAATGTAAAAATGTGTTCCAACAAGGTGTTATTCAAGCTCATCTTGTTCAGCTAATAAGTTCTTATTTCAATCATCTTATATTAAATTAAATCTAGAAGTTTAAGACAATCAAGTCGATGAATTCCAACCGAGTACCATCAGCCAAACCTGTTTCATTTGAAACATAAAGTTTTATATGATCAATCATCGAAGATTCGATCATCGAAAACACACAGAAGCAATACTGGCACTCAAAGTAGGCAATAAAATAAATAACTTATGAGGATTGTAGAAATACATCCTCAAGAACTCAAGCAAACCTATCGAATCAAAATCCTTGGCCGATCTAAAGCGTAGCTTTGTTTAGTTCGTCTAGATATGCTCTGATTTCAAAATGGATTAGATTGGGTTGGATTGGAGAAGGATTCTCAAATAAAGATAATGTGTATGAGGTATAGAACCATGTTAAATGTTTTAGATGACATAAAGCTTTATAAACTCGGTCCTCCTAATATATGCAATTGCAGGGTCGCTTTAAGCCTGAGCGACACGAGTATTAACATCATATTTGGATCATGTCTTCTTGTCTAAAATAAACAGATCCAAGGTATAGCCTAGTAAGCACACCTGGACCTTTGAAATACATTTAAGAAACATCTAGGTGTGCTATTGGCCCTCTCAAGTTCATACGAAGGGCTCCTCGATCGAGTTGTAGACATGTTGAGGTATCTTCCATTGATGAAGTCTTCGGTACAAGAAGTATGAGCAATGCAAGATATAATTAAGTTCTTATAGACGTAAAATGCTTCTTTTCTAACATATTTTTCGATTTAGTGGCGTTTATATATTTTGGAGCTATTTTGAAAACATTTTGAAAAGGCGCGTGATTCTCGCGTTGGAATTTCTCTTCTAAAGCGATCCTGTAATTTCAATAAGAATCAAATTAGCGAATGATCCAATTTCAATGAATTCCAAACGAGTAACATTAGCCAAACCTTTTCCATTTGAAACATAAATCATTGTAAGAAGACTGAGATATGGTTCCATTCCAAAGCACTCAAAAAAAAAAAAAGTTACAAAACATTAAACATTTTCACGACAGATCCCAGATCCGATTGCACACAAATCAAACTGTAATTTAAGCCCGAGATTCCCGTAAACCACTTGAGAAATTGCACCGAGCTTAAAGTTTTCTCGTGCCGAGCTTTCAATTCAATCCTTCTCTCGTTGTTTCGAAAAACCCCTTCAGGCCACTCGACGCCAGGCCAACCGAGCCAAAAACCTGTCAGTCACCGAAGATAAATCTTCACTTCTTTCAGCTGTCACCGCTCTGTTCCGGGAAAGGAAAAATTGTCACCCCGACGTAATTCGATTCGTCAGTTCTGGTGAATTATCGACCCGCAAATCGAATTCACGCCTTCAAACGCACACTTTGACGGGAAGGCGTGCAGCAGGGGAGGGTATGATGTGCCAAAGGACACCTCCACTGAATAATGGTTCGTTTGCGGTTCCAAATGACGAATGCTAAATCGTTGTACGTTGGGTGTGAGTGTTTTTTTTTTGCTTGCTACTTCTCTTGCGTTTTCCTTGTTTCTAGGGCTCCTTCGTGCGATCAAATTCACTCTCGCTAACTCGGTGTTCGGTGGAAAATAAAGGCTTTTTCCCTTGCCCGCCCGCACCGGAGTTGCTTGCCCAACCCCCGCCCGCTGATTGAAAGCATGTCAGATCGGAAAATTAAATTCGAAAATGAGTCTCTTGCCCGGGCTCGCTTCCAGAGTGCCGGGCTGCGACGAGCCAACGCCAGCTAACACGATCAGCGCCGGGTGTGCATTAAGACGCCCGTCCAATCGAACCGTTGGAATTCAAATCAACGCATGCCGAGCCAGTGAACCGTCGATTTCCTTTACTACCCTTTTCTCGCTCACTTTTGCTGCCTCCGAGCCCCCGGCTGGGCCACTTGCCATTGTCTTGATCAACGAGACGCCGGACCGCCGGTTTCTACCAGCTTGGAACGGACCAACTATTTTTGCATTTTGCGATGGTGCACGCTGGGCGAGACGTGAATCAAACCCCGAGCCGTAGCGCTGACGCTTGAGTGGAATGCTAAGCAGGAGTAGCAGTAGCAGCAGCAGCAGCAGCATCAAGGCAGAGAGCAGCTTCCAATTCAACGGATGTAGAAAATTCAATTGATTGATTGAGAGGATTTTGAGGTCGTTTCCGGGCTTAATGGTAATGCTTTTCTCGCCCGTTTTGCTGTCGATTTAGGACGGCGGTTGGGGGAGATGCTCTTTGAAAGAATGGAGCGGTTCATTCCTTGCTTTGGTTTTGTTCGATCAAGCTCCTTGGCAAATTCGGGGTGTTCGGTTGTGCAGAAGTATTTTGGATTTTTGGAAAATTATCTGTAAACTGATATCAGCAGCAAGTGTCTGCGAGTAATCGTTCCCGAAAGTTCATCCAGCGCTGAACGCCGTCAGCAGTTCAAAACTTAAACTTACTTATACGCCTGAAAGTATGCAATCATGCTGACCGATGAATAAAGCAAGCATTACAGACAGAAAGCAGTGTGAATTAGCCTTTGCTATTCGTTGTTAACTGTATTTAGATAAAAAATAATGAAATATTCATTTATTTTACAATACTAAAAACTCACAGAACTCATAACACGAAGAAAAAATTGTTTATTTTTCTTAATTTTCGGATAAAAAGGCAATCAAAATTACCACTGAAACACAATACACTGCCTACTTTCAGGCGTTTGCCGGCAGGTGTCCAGAGCAGCTTTTCAATAATGTTTTCGTCAATATCCAGTGTTTTGGCAAGCCTTCTCGCTACCGTTTACGAGTTATTCTAAAACATCAATTTGTGATTTTCTTAAATATTTCACGTTTCATACTTATACTTTCATGAAGCATATGAAGCGGACTCTATAAAAAGCCCTAATTTCTAATTCATCTCATCAGACAACGCTTGTTCTAAACATTCCCGTGTGCCCTTTTAAGCGATGCCGAAGTAACGGTGCCAACGGTGTAGTTAATCAAATCGTATGCTCGTGTCAATTTGCATAAACGATTGCAAAATGCCCCGCGACTACCTGGAACGCCGGTGGTGCACACCGGAGAATGGTGGGATGTACATTTTAATCAGTTTAGTCGGCAATCGGAAAACAAATCACTCTCCAAATTACCGGACCGTGCGCTATCGATTGATTTGGAAACACATAATTATGACAAAGCCAGCGCAACGACGACGATGAGTGCTGCGTTTTAGAGCTTGTGAAGGGAAGAGACTGCATTCTTCGAGAAGGGTGCCACGCGATAGGTGTTGTGGTTACGGGGAACGGAGGTCGGTGGGTGCAAATGAAACCCACCCACCCGGTGGGATGAGTCTTTAGTGCTCAGTTCTCTTATCTTTAGCACTATTGAGTGCACTGTCGATAAATCAATCGATTTCGCTCTTCCTCTACCAGAGGGAGTCTTTGACCCTGCCCCGCTTTGAGCGGACCAGCCCGTTCCCAAAACCTGGAATGCGCTTTCGGCGGGTCGACAATAGTGCATTGACTGCTGGAGCCGTTCCGGGACAGGAATGGAATCGATGAAATCAATTTTCAGCCAACATGTCGCGCAGCATAAAAGCCGATGCCGCCCAAACCGTCTATTTGCTGTGTGCTGGCCTGCTCCGAAAGGTCTCTCTCTCTCTCTCTTCCTTTCCACCAGAGTGGTGGTGTCTTGATGCACACTTAGGTGCACTTGCATTTAAAAGCATTTGCGCTGCTCGGTGCATTAACCAGTCGGCCAGCAGGCAAAGCAAGCTGGAACTCTACTTTCTTGCCGGGTGCCGGGATTAGTTATACCCGGGTGCCGGCATTTGCAGGACACGGACACGAGTCGTCTGTTCCCGGTCATGCTGATACTGCTCACTCGCTTTGTGTGGTGCGCTTTTATGTCTGCGTGTGCAGCGCGAAAGCCAGCTAGCAGCAAGTGGCGCTTTAACTGATGTCACTATAAATCTTGTCTCGGTAGGAAACTGTCTTCCATTGTCACGATAAATTAAACTAAATGACCTTAAATACCTTCCCCCCGGTGGTGGTGGTTGCTCCTCGTTACACTCGGCACCGGCAGAGGAAGTCCCTAGCTCCCCCGTGTGACTGTCCTTGCGTGGAATAAAGTGGAATAGAGATGAAAGCAAACAAAAAAAAAAAAAACAAGAAGAACCGTAGAAGCGATTTACCATAGAGTGAAATTAATTTCAATAATGAGAGTAACGAACTGCTTCGAAGTGATGTATTTTAGCGGTGGGTTGAGAATCGTTTTTTAACTTCTTGTAGATAAATATGGTTTAGCAAAGATTCATACGCCCAACCTGACGGTACTTAATGTGGGGTAATATTTTCCCATCCGAAGTAAGAGCGATTTCTTGCAAATGAATTTTCTATCGTGACACTCATCCGTTTGCAAACCGTGATCCGTTGGCATGGCTTTCGTTCGATTCATTCAATCTGAAGCAAACTTATTCGTCGTTCATTTATCTTTACCCCGATCGCGCACAGGAAGCGTGCGGGATTTCATCGAACACGAAGTGGCACGCAATCTTATTTCCAGGATGATGGCACACATTCGCTTCATTACATGTCTAATTAAGTATTCTCGGCTGCTGCGCGAAAGGAACTTCGTAGTAAAGTGATTTGCAGCAACGGAATAACTTCTATAACTGGATTTTACGTTTATGATTTCATTATGATTCGTTTTCCATCTTTGTAGACAGCTGCTCTTTTGCTGCTTTTGAATATTAAATGAGGCTTAATTGGCTAACATGATTAACAACTACAGTCGATAACTCTTACAGAAAACCGAGAAAGCTCGAGATAAGGTAAGTGAGTAGAGGAAATATCTTATATAGAAGGGTGTATTGGATATTAGGATTTAGATAATAAGGATGTAACATTTTTGAACAAATAATCAAATCAATAAAGAAACTATACGAAAAACTCAAAACAAATTACCTTGAAAAAATGTTCATAAACATTGAATAAAAAATCACTTAATCAAATAATGTACAATGTTTGAAGAAATAAATAAACAAATAAATAAAGTTATACAAAGACCTCATATAATTCAAATCAAATAAAGATAAAATAACTAAGGAATTTGTCGAAATAAGAAATAAAGAACTAATAAATAACTAAATAGTACAAAAATCTCTAATTATTTAAATCACATAAAAAGAAAAAAATAGCTAAGAAGCATCACAGAATAAGAAATAAAATAATTTAATAGTAAGATAAATTTTGAAATAAATAAGTAAACAAACAAAAATAGGAACAATACAAAAACTCAGAAAAAAGTAAAAATAACTAAGAAACGATTCAATAAACACAGAATAATAAATACCCAGTTGTTTACTGAACTGATGACCCAGTCACGTTAGATTAATGCTTCAAGATAACTTTTAAGAATGGTATACCTTAAAGTATCCTTTTCTTGGTTACTTTCAGAAATCATTTGGAAATCATTGGTCAATTCCAGGAGAAAAATTGGACAAGAAACCTAGAAACATCAATTTTTCAGAATGTCTGGTAAAGATCTTGCTCGTACAGCGAAGTGTGGTTTATAAGTAAACAGCCAGAAAGTTTTTTTACTACATTTAAGGTGCAATCGATACTATGTTAAATCATCTAACAAATGATTTTGAAAAAAAAAATCAACATCACCGAGTAAATCGAAGTTATTCTGAAATTATTCTGCTCAATTGCCTTTTTTATGCAATTATTGTTCAGAAACAGCATGTAGTTATTAAAATGTGCTTCATGAATAAATGATAATACAGCATAACTTGAACACTAAACAGTGAAGAACATTGCTCGTTTGCTTCAAACCAATTGTCTAGCATTGATTAAATTATTCCACTATTTCTCTCTCTCCCCCATCCGGATGCGCCCAGTAAAACCGCAAGAAGTGGTAATTCACCCATACCACCGGGACAGGTTGCATAATTTTATTGCCCCGAAGCTGATCACAGCTCTTCAATTAAACATGCAATTTTCCAACAACTTTTGCGACCTGCGTATCGGCGACAACACGACAAATCCCAGCCAAATGGCTCCAGTCCCATGTTTGCAGGAACTTACAACCTTCCCATCTTCCCGCCTGGGAAGGTCAAGGGAAAAACCGCACAGCTTCAAACCACTAACCGGATATCTTTTCCACGCACCGTGGCGTACACCTCTCCTCGTCCAGTCAAGTCGAGTGGTCCAAGAAGAAGCGTGCCAAGGAAACAAATAAGCGATAAATTAATCCATAGCCGCTGCCGGATATGCTCCCAAGAGGACAGAATGGGCTGTGTGCCATCATTCTTCAGACAAGTGTGGATCGTGTCTTTTCCGTCCGAACGGTCCACATCGTCCTTGGCACTGGGTGGAGATCCGCTTGGTTTGGGCGGTCAGGGAAGCCACAAAGTCCCCCCCTCCGCCTGGGGAAAACTTTAATTACCCCGTTTCAGGATTCACATGTATGAGGATGTTTTATGTGCGGTATATTGCCCTATCCCTCGTACGTGTGAGTGTGTGTTTCGGTCTGTCATTTTGTCTTGGGTGTCCGAGAAGCCAAGAAAGCCAAGACGTTACACTCGCAGAGGTATGAAGATGGCTTACGGAAACTTTGGCTCTTGTGAGTCGGACGCTCTCTCACTCAGCTCTCCTTCCTGTTTGGGGCAGAATTTGTTGATTGAGAACGTGGCCGGCCGGTAGAGCTGTGCCAAGAAATGTTCATCCCATTGGCATAATTCTAGTGCGTGTACGTTGGTTTTCCAGCCTGGAGGGAGAGGGTGAGGGGGACTTATACCCAGGGCCTGAGTGAAATGTGATCGTTTGCTGTTGGCACATTGAGCAGTGCCGGATGATGGCAGGAAACCTTTCGAAAGATAATTTTCCAGCAAACAAGCGCAGAGCAGAGTTTGTCTTTTCCATTGGGACTAAAGGATGCGTTACGTTTGTGTGACAATTAGGAAAGGAACTTTTTGGTCATGAAAATGTGGGATGTAATTTGATTTTTGACCTATTCAATCGAAAATTTGGCAAGGAGAGTTGAGATGAAATACAAACAAGTCCTCCAAAGGATTCGTATGAATTTCTCCATGTTTGCGGCTATTAATCAACCAATTATCATCCCTTGCGAGCGAGTTTAACATTTTAGAGTCTTAAATAGCCTTTTAATTAAGTATTATAGTTCAAACGATGCTGTGATTTGTACTATTTACTAGCAAATTGTTAGAACATGTCTGTAAGGTATATAATTATCGTTTGACTGTGAATATTATTTCACATAACATAGTTCATACATCGAGCCGAGAATCAGCTTACACGCGCGTGTCTCGATAAGAGAAGCTAGTAATTGCAGCAAAACTCACCTGTCATGTAAATGTAATTGAGGCTCATTATCAGATTGTGTTACAAACGTAGGTTCAGCAGCGTGCGAATAATAGAGATCAAATCGCAGCGGGCATAATGTGCTGCTAGGAAAACCGATAGGAGGGTTTCCTATTTGGACTGACATGTGCAGAACATCAAAGCGAATTTCCAGCCGCTTTAAACATGTATTGAAAATACCGTTTGTGTAATTACAACCCACTGCGCTATTCCACAATTCAGGCGTGTATAAATATGACTGTGTTAAGCAAAAAATTTGCTTTCACAGCTTCCGTGAAAAGTTCAAAGAAATATTCAAATAACATCTCATTCTGAAAAGTGGTTCAAACATTTTATTTTCCAAGTATTGGAAATATAAAACATGGCCTTAAAAGAGGACAAAGAGCTGGTAGCTTCCCCGAAATCGTAATTTATAAAGGAGGACAAATGCATTGCCGTTTTAATTCTTGTTGATAGTTTTTTTTAATTCCAGCTTTATTTCGTAAAATGTTCCATAATAGAATGCTTCAAGCAATTTATATAATATTGCAGGTTTGTCCAAAATCGTGTGTACAACAAAGGGATACTTTACGATACTAGCCAGGTTTTTATATGGAGTTTGACAGTTGGTGGCTGAACTCATGTCAACACTGCTTACAAAACCGCACGGAAAACCTCGGCTTCGGATTTTCAGGATTGATTATTTCAGCGTAGAAAACATGTATACAAACGTCGAGAGGTAAAAAGCAGTAATTGGATTGACATTTTAAAACTTATCAAAACTACTGTAACCCATTTTAAACAACAAAAACTATTTTTTTAAATACATTTTTGTTAGGACACAAATGCTGAATTGTCGCCAATATGGTGAAATGTAATTGTCAAATGAATACAACCCCAATGATGAACATTGTTCCACTGGCGGGCTAAATTTTCAGTTGGTTGGTTTGGAATAGAAAAGTGGTGAATATGTGAAAATAATAAATTTTAAACAGTTTGTTTCTACAAATACATCTTAATTAAAGCAGAAAAAAAACCAGAAAACCCTATGTTTTAGAGATAGTGACAAGTATTTTACATAAATAAGAGGAAAATGTTGCAGAAGGAAGTATCTCTAGTATCTTTTTTGAAGCGAAAAATGTTAAATAATATTATTTTTTACTTTATAGATAATTTGTATTTTTTAGTTAAAAAAAGAAACCAAGCGAATAAATAATTTGCAGTAGTAAAAAAACCTCAAAAAAGTATTAAAAACTGACGATAAAAGAAAACAAACTACACTAAAAATGCGTTAACGAAGCAGCAAAATCAGAGAAAATTAAATTTATTTCCTCTAACTCTGCACACGTGCACATAAATTTATTCCAGAATCAGGACACAGTCGGTTCAACGGAGGAAGCTAGCTAGATTTAAAAATAAAAAAACAAACACAAAAACGCATACACACACAACCCAGTAGCGGTCAACCATATCTTGTGTACTACCGGGCGGTGGTCGGAAACGCCAGCATTGGGAATTTTCGTAGCCAAACCGCAGCGCGGTGTTCGAGTGTAGCCGCAAAGTTTACCCATCCTTTCCGCCTGTAACTCCCGTAGCCATTATTTTTCAATTTAGTTTTTCTATCTTGACCTTTTCACTACCTTCCGCTTTTTCTCTTTCTCTCCTACAAACATGCAAGTGTTGTTTGAGGGAGTCAGAAGGCTCCATCCATCCTGCAGGATAAAATGCTGACATCGGCTCGGCAATGTGGTAAAGTGGCAACTGTGCCTGCTATTCAGGCTTACAGGGAAACGAAAGAAAGATAGCGAGAGAAAGAGAGCGGAAAAACACACGAAGTGCAAAAGGCACGGCATACATTTTCACCCGAGTCCTTTTTCCCCCGGTGCCGGTGCCAAGACGAAAGCCTTTTTAGAGCCTCGCCCAGCAGTGTGCAATAAAAGTGCAACTTTTAAATTGAATTTGGAAACAGAATAAATAGCAACTATCGTCCGGCTTTTTTTTCCTCTCTATAAGTTACGTTCCTACCCGCTTGGGTTGAAGGGAAAATTCAACCGTTTTTGTGTGGAGCACTTTAAGTGTTTAGATAACAGGTTGATGCTACTTGTGCTTCATAATATACTCCTAAGCTTGACAATAACTTTTAATGAACTAACATTAAAGTTTAAGTCCAAATGGTCAATTTCAAAGCCATTTTATGATTATTTGTAATTTAAATGAGTACTCTTTTTTCGGAACAACCCAATAGATTGCAATCGAAAAATGCAACTTTTTGCCTTCCGACATGACACACCCTGCCCTCTCAGACTCCCATAGGAGTCACGGGCAAGACACTTTTAGCACTCGACACTCGGCAGAATGAGTGTGTGTGTCCAATTTAAATTTTCCTCCGTAAGTAGGTACTTCCGGCATGAATGCGGGATTTTTGCACAAATCTGCTTAAGTGAAATTACTTTTTTCTTTCTCCCTAGCTTTTCCCCCACACCAGAGCTCGGGAAAGCTGTGGTGCTGTCTTTGGGATGGGTTTTTTTTCCTGTACGGAAAAACACCACAATGAATTATTATGCTCGTGGTGACTTTTGGCGAAACTACCGAAAACTGAGAAACATAGGGGAAACGGGAAAACTTAAGCCCCTGCTCGGTGCAAAAAGGATCAAAAACAAGTGTGTCTCGTTGTGCACCAACAACAAGAGGTGTGTAGGAAAATGATAGTTTGCTAAGCCGGTGGAGGGGAATTACGAAAAAGAAGCTACGAGCACAAAGTAATTCTACGAAGCGAAAGAGACATTCCCATAATTGGATATGCTTATGTATGACAAAATTCGTGTAAACTCTTCTTGTCGGAAAGCAATTTCGAACTAATTAACTGTTTTACTGTACCAAATTGGCTCTGTGATCGACCACCATCCTTCATCCCATTACAACGAACCATAAAGTGCCAATCAGCAGGGATAAAATTGATTTATTAAGCTTTAAACGATTGAATAGTCATCATCATCATCATGAAGACTCAATTAAATCGATTTAAATAAATACGCCCAACCCGGCATAAGGGAGAGCAGCGGGTGTTGTAGAACCTTTTCATGCTCAACGAGCGTATAAATAATTATAGTTGCTTATGATGAACGACTTGCCCCGGGTCATCGGGCTAATTGCTTGTACCTCGTTTTCAGCACGCTCAAACAGGGTCCTTTGGCTCAAAAGTGCAACTACATGATGAAAGGGTTTTTCAATGTTAGAGGCTTCGGGTTGCACTCATCGCTCGCCACCTTCGAAAGGCCATCCTGCATAGCATGAAGCAGGTCAGGTCGGTGTATGTGTGTGTACGGGACCGTTAATCATCCTATGCATTTAGTGCAACTGACATTTGAAGTTGCTTGCTGTGTGATTTATCTACATTGAGTAACATAGTAATTGGGCATTGAGTAATATTTTGTTGCTTGAAATTCAATACATAAAATAATCAATTTGAGGCTAGATACGAAAGAATATCGTCCAATTGAATGTGTCTGCCGTATAATTCTCAGTTCTCAGGAAACTGTGATAAGGTTGAATTTATGGAATTATAATTTTTAATGAACTGTGCTCAATTCAACATTTATGGAAATTTGAATACATTAAAATTGAATGTACTTTATGACATAGACAAATTAGTTGAAATTAGTGATGTGCTCTCTGGAGCTTATCCACGACTCCGATGCGACTCCTCGGTTATTGTTAGTATCCGATTGTGATTCCAGCAAAATTGGAACTTCCAGTTCCGCCCAAATTCGGAGTCGTCCGGAGTCGGATGTGTACGGAGTCGGAGTCACCTGGAGTTAAAGTTTTCTTCATTTAGTTCGTTTTTCTCTTATTTTGATTTAACATTTTTATTTTTCACCGACATTGACCGAGGCTGGTCGACAACCGACTACGGATGATTCTGACTCCGATCGACTCAGGATGACATAAACTTCGATTCCAGACGATTTTGGATGGCTCCGGAGGATTTCAGACGACTACCGCTGGTGGTACATATTGCTAGTCGGACCTACCTTTAGGAGTCGAAATTGGATCGGAGTCCATTTTTTATACAGGCTTTGGATCATCTGGCTCTGGAAGTCCAATGAACAGTGACTTCTACACGTAGGAATGATTATGAGTAAGTCACAGACATCCAAACCCAGTGGTGCCTTAATTGCCATCAGTTTCTGCGTAAAATTGGCTAAACATTCCATCTACCCTCCGGCTTCAAAACCTGTAGAATTCTGCAACAACAACAACAACAACAACTGTCAGTCCAAATCTTCACTCAATAAAGAGTCATCAATCCTAGGTTTTGCGTTACTTATCCATTGCAATTCAACAGTTTTGGTATACAGGGAAAAACTGGCTATGATTACGTCCTTTTTGATGATAGTTTTTGCCGTCATATTTAGCCTCTTAGTCATCAACTTTTTTCTCTATAGCCCGACTTTCAAAAACGTGTGTTAAGTTTTGCTTTCAAAACATCAATTTTTGTCTCCAAGGCACCGTTTTTGTCTCGTTAGTACCAATTCAACTTTTAAAAACACATTTTCATCCTGGCTCATTGATTTGATTGGTTTAGATACTTTCTAAACCAGTTCCAAGATATGTTATATAAAGTCAAAATTTTAATATAATTTTCTAAAAATAAATGTCTTAAACGTCTTAAATGCATAATTTAACAGCTCTAATGTGGTGCAATACTGCTTTGCAGCCAAACTGCCGTATCGGTCAAACCAAAAGCATAAACACATCTTTCTCTCATATGGTTGTAATTTAAACGTACCGTTGGCTGTACAGCCTGCCAGTATATGCAACCTGTGAGTCACATGTTGGCAAAAATGTTTCCTTTCGCTTGCGGATCAAAGATAGCGATCGAGAAGCGTCGAGCGATCCTCTATCACGTCGCTACATCGCGCGCACTGTAACCTAATACGTAAAACTGTCCAGCAATAACATACTCATATAGAGACCGCAAGCTGCACAAACGCCCTACGCTCGTACGCGGGGTGCGTTCTGCCGGGCCATCTGTTGATCATTTGAGATCGGGCACCACCGCCGAGCACCTTTCAGTGCGGTTGTTTTGCATGCCCGAATCAAGTTTCAACCCCTGGAGGGGAGTGGGGCGATGGAAGTGAACCTTAAAAGATGATCATCATCATGCGCAGTGCGCGTTTGCGCACGCGGGCGACGACGAAACTCAATCTATTACCCCCAAACGGGCCTAGTTCCGAGCCGTCGTCTTCGTCGTCGGCCCCGTTGAGTACCGCCCGCTGATAAGTCTTGAAGGTCTTTCGATGTGATAGTTGAGTGGCCACCCAGTTGTCCCTTTCAATCCTCCTTCCAACTCTGAACCGAAACCAAATGAGCCTATTTTTCTTCCGCTTGGGGAACACAGTTTGGAACGAATTTGGAATAGATCTTTTTCGCAAATCGCGACTCACATTCCACCCTTCGGCGGTGGACTTCTTCTGTGTTTTTGTGTGTATGTGTGTGTCAGCTGTGGTTGTGGACCATTTTCCAACTTTGGAATGCTTCCCCCAACTCTTTCAGCTCGCTGTCAGACCACCTTTACGGTTGCTGGTGCTGCCCGTTGGGCACACGCGAACTTCGTTGTGCGCGAGGTTTCAAGTTGTAATTTAGATACACATCTTGATATCGTGCAAAAGGGTGGAGAGAAGAGTTGCAAACGGGAAAAATGGTCATTCACTGTACCCACCCACCCAGTGGGGCACCATCCCGTGGCGCTATTATATTTCTTCCCCTTCCGATCAGGAGTCCCAATTTACCCGCCCCGACGACGAGCTCGAAGCATTGAAATGTCAGCTGGACGCACCCACGGGGTCCTGCACTATCTGCATCTTTTAGCATTTGGGTCCACCAGCAACTGGTAGCGCACCGCGTACAGAGAAGAAAAAAAACGCAGCTGCCTCGCGATAGAGATGTTGTCGGGCAAACACATCTCGGACCGTTGGAGCAAGGGTTGGAGCAGCAACAGGGAGAAAGCGCACACGTACTGCTGCACTCGACAACGGGAACACACGAAAAGGGCCAACCAAAGTGTTCTTTTCGCTCTGTTTTGGAGCATTCAACACGATTTGCGAATGCGATACTTTGAACTTATCCGCCCGAATGGTCGCGAATAATGTGTGCTCGTCGTCGGTGAACTGTTTATTTCTTTATTTAACCTGATATCGGCCACGTACACAATGGTACGAGGCGGATGTGGCATGGGGTGTCAGCAGAGCGCATTGCATACGCTCGCGAATGAATCACGTGGAAGTGGTTCGCGAACGCACCCAGAGCGGCTAGGTGGAAGAGACAGAGAGAAAGAGAGAGAGAGAGAGATGCTGCTAGGCGATCGTAGTTCCGTGCCGCTGATACTGGAGGTATCACATATATTTTAATCTAGAAATCTTTCGAGAATTGTATTTGAATTTATGATCACCTCCGGGGGCCGTCCGGGGTGGATGCAAACAATGCGATGCAACGTACGGCGATTATACAGTCAGTTACAGCATTGTGACGCACTGAGTGAAGAGGCTGATATTTTGCTATTTCATTGAGTTAATTTAAAAAAAGATACAAGAAAAACAATTCAGAATAGCAAAACAATATGAAAGTGATCTGAAGAAGATTAATAACATTAAAAAACATGAAGAAAACATGTTGAAAGATATCAAAAGTGTAGAAAAGAAAAGAAAGAGTATAGAATAGATAAAACAAGAAAGAAAAGAAAATGAAGCAGCTAAAAGTTATAAAAAATGAAAGAGATAACAACGGAAAAAGGTGATGTGAATCTAAAATGAATTAAAGAGCATGAGTTTATACAAACACAGAAAGTATAAAATAAAACAAAAACATGAATAAAAGTCTAATATTGAAATTGTCGGTAGAAACAAATAAATAAATAAATGAATAAATAATATAAAAATTAATAGTTCACATTCTGCCTCAGACATAATAAAGAAATAGAAGTCGCAATTCCAGCACAATACAAGAAATAAACAGCAGAAGCAAAAATAATTAATCTATACCACAACAATAAAACATGTGCTTTTTGCATACAATTAGTAATGATTTTTCTTTTCACAATTCAACGTTTTGATTAGCAAGGCTTAGGTAACTGATTTGATTTTTTTAATTATAAATATTATTTTTTAATACATTAATATTACATTTTGATATTTTTGATTTCAACAAAGCATAACATAGTTTAAATTCCTTTTTCCCTTAATTTCTTAGGGGACACAAGCTGCTCTCGTTAAGAACTGTAGCGCCCAAATGCGCACGCAAACTTTACATACCGAATGGCGCCCGCCATCGCATTTCGTTCATTCCATCCCCACGTAATCCCACGCGTAGTATTCCATCCCCGCCATCCTCCTGATGCCGCAGCAACCCCGTTCCCACAATTGCCCAATGCTGCGGTTAAGCCTGTGCGCCTCTGGAAGGCACATACGGTTTCAATAAATCAGCTGCCCAGCCATTGCACACTGGTAGCAACTTTTGCGCCCGGTAGAACGGCAAACACACGCGACGCCGGCCGATGGGGGGTCGCCAGTTTTCGCGCAGTTATTTAGTTCGTGTTCTGCTGTGTCGCGTCTTTATGGTCAGTAGCACGGAACATGACGACAGCGAACTACGACTTTAGCATTCGGACGCGGGCACAGCCCCTTGGTAGGAGGTTATGTACTTGGGTTCTTTTTATTTTGTACATCCGACAAGTAAAGCGTGCGGCAACATATCACTAATCTTGGGTATGTTGAAGCTGTTAAAGCAAGCGTGCATTGGAAGTTGTTATAGGTGTTCGGGCTAGGTGAAAGGAACACATGATTCTGATTTTTCACAGTCAGTTCGATTAAAAAATATTTAAAATATTAATTAATTAAGTCAAAATTGCCTTAGAATCTCTAACAAGAGTGTAAAATGTGCTGTTGAATTACAGGACAGTTTTGCTCTTCAAATGGTTCGCTTTTGCTACTAACGTCCTGCGGCAAGTCCTACCCTGAGACAGAAAGTACCCCTGCAGCGATTAAAGTTTATTGGCAGCGTAATCATGTCGCGGCAAGGCTCCGGCAGTCGCACGCGTTCTTCCTTCCGCCCTCAAACAAATGGCCACCATTCCAAACTCGCTATAAAGAAGATGAATCTACTGTCGGGTTAAAGTCTACTGATAGTAAACTAAAAGAGAAAAAAAAAACTACAAACTCCGGTTCTACCACGTTTCATGCTGCTGGCACTCCACCACAAGGAATGCAGAAGCGTGCCCGGAATGTCTTGTGAAGAAGATTTTATCGATGCTTTTGACGCTTGATATGCAGTGAAACGACATTTTACGATTTTATCCGCTCAACTCTCCATGAAACAACTTTTTTTTTATGTACCATCAATAAACAATGCTTGGTGGGTTAGTGCCAGGCCCAGCAGCGCACCAAACTATTAACTCTTCTCGTTTGGTACAAGTAATTAGACGGCGGTGATGGAGTTAAATGTAATGATTGCAGTGGCAGCGCAGCGGATCAGGGCAGTGATTTTCTATAAAAATGAACTTTATGATCAATTTCTTTGGAGCTATAGAGAGGACCTGGAGTAGCTGTATTAACTGGCGTAATCGATTTGTCACCCCTCCAGCTGCTTCCTCGAGAAGATGGTGCTGACAGACGACAGTAACGAATCGTAAAGTTGTTAGTTACTGCCAATGAGCTTCTCACATAACTTATGCCTAGGTAAGTTGTAAGTGAGATAACTCATTAGTGGGGAAAACGTTGGTGGGACATAAACCACAGCACATAGTCGATTCGATTGGACACTTTTAAAACTTTAGATGAAATTAATTACATCTTGATGTTAATCTTTCAATTGATCTCATCGATGCAATTGATTCTCGTACTTCAATCACTTTACGATCTATTCTTTCATTATTTTACACTGATCTTCTGACAAGTGAAAAATATCGATCGAATAAAACTGGTTGTAACTTTCTAAGGTATTAATTAAATGGTAGTTGTTTTATGTCATCTATGGGAAAAGTTCCAATGAACTTTTACTTTTATTAGCTAAAACTGGTTAAAAGATTTCTCCTTTATTAGTTACATGGACAAGTTACAGGACAAAGAATACAAAAGAAATTATGGAAATAATTGAGATAATCGAAAAATGGAACTTGTTAACTATCCACTACTATCACCTTATTTGACATCCATCTCATCAGCAACTTTACAGAAATTAGTCTTTTAACTTTTCAACACACCATTACTCAGCCAAGCTGTACAGCAGGTCCATATTTCAAACTTGCTGCAAAGTGCAGCCACTTTTCCACGAAGGTAAATGTGTTTCAATTTGTTGCAGTTCTCACTTTATCAGACCCAAACTAGATGAAAAAGCGATGGCCCAACAGAAAAACAAAAACAAAAACACAAACCAAGAATGTTAACTATCACGCCTGAACTGCGAAAGCGCCGTAAAAACAAGAGCAGTAATATTTATTATCCACGCGCACATAAAAAAAGCTGCTGCCAACACACACCGTCGGTCTGGTCCACAACCCGTTTATCTGGAAATCAAATGGGACTGTAGCTCCGCTGTCCCTGCCCGAAGCCAGCCCAGAAAGCTCTGCTGCTGCACGCGAAAAGATGTCCAGGTTTATTTATTTCTTTGTCATCTGTCTCTGGCCACACTCCAGACGGGGCCGCTGCACGCGTGTGTGGGTAGTAGGTTGCCCGCGACGATGATTTACGGTGTCTCACTAATCTCCGATCACCACCATACCCGGTAATTATTACCGATCAGATTTAGTGTGCTCAAAAAACTCACTCCCTTCACCCATCCACCGTCGACTGTTTGTTTCTGTGCAGTGGTACGGAGCGCGGTTTTGTCACCATTTAGCTTATCATCCAATTAAAATTGAATGTCATTTTTATGTAACGCACCATAACGTCAACGGTTTCGGGGAGCCTATCAGGTGCCTATAAACGATAGACAAATGTGACGCGTGTACCATTCAGGGGAAGTGCGAGTGGCGTTATCGATTATTGTGGGATTCTCATCCAGTTTAGGTTCAGGTTTCGCCCAAGGTGAAAGATGACTGATGAGATGGAACAGTTGAACCTTGGTTTACAAGGAATGACTTCAAATTAATGTGTGGGAATAGAATTGGACATGGAAATGTCATCACTTCCAAGAATTTGTGTATGGTGACAAAGGCTGGAGAACATTGTTAGTGTGTTGATTATAAATTCGTGGTTCAGAGATGTCATTGCTCGTTCTGAGAACAAATTTGAAATGCTTTTGACCACTGCCTTTAATCCAGATAATCGAGACTTCTATTTTAGCGCTTACGAGGCTTCGATGATGATCGTTAAAAAATATGGAGAGTAATAATAAAATAAAATTGCCCACAAATTGTAATAACTGTTTGATGTCTTATAATATATAGATATAACTTATAACATAGGAAACACTGTTAAGACCTCAAAATACTTAAATTCTATGACTCGTTTTACTATGCTTTTATACCTCTGGATCTACCCAAACACAGACTTGAAGCATCTTTGGAACCGTTTTCCTCAAATATTCTGTTTATTCAATGACCTGTTAATATTATGATAATAATGTTGGACAACTATATTTATATTCCGAGGAATTCAGCATAGGATCATATTTATAATTACGATACAACATATGAGAAGTTTGATGTGTTCTGATCTTGTTGTCATACAGATTTTCTTATCAAAATTTGTGAATTTAATGAAAACGGAACAAGTCACCATAAGAACAACAACGGGAACGGTTAGTACGACGCTTATTGTACAAGAAATATGATATAATATGGATAAAAGTGTATATTAAAGCAAATTTAGAACTTTGTAAAATTAAAAGCACCCTGCGACAACGTTTCAATCAACCCTTTTGACAGTAGCATTGCCATCGAGATGCATTTCATTAAAGCGAGAGTGTTTGCATTTCCAAAAGGAATGAATCCAACCGTACCTAATAATTCGTTGACGACGTAGGTATTTCTTCTAAACGTGGCGTAACATCGACATCAAACGGATTTAACATAACCACAATGATGCCGTACGGATGATGCGCACGGAAATGGATTCGCTTTGGTACAGCACATTCCTGCAAACTCCATTTTATCCCCATTAATCGGATTAGGCGAGATAAGCCATCGAACCGTTGATGGCATTTCTAGTACCACAGGCAACCTTGCCTGTACTCGCAAATTGCGAAACTCGGTGTGGATGCGTGTGTTTGCCTGTTTTGCAAGAAAATGTCAAGCTAAGTGAAATCGATTGCTTGTGCAACGCGGCAGCACCTGGCTAATGTTCAATTGAATTCGGCGTCACAATCTCGGCTCGGATAATGTGGTGGATAATTAAATTTTGCTCGATTCTCTGCAACAGGTTTGTGAGCCGGCGAATCGCTGGATGGATTGCATTCGCTGGAAATGTTCCCTACCGATGGCATTATTCCATTTTCGCCCTTAAGGTAGTGGGAAGATGCGACACTGGTGCTGTAATTTTCGACCCAACTCGAGCCGCAGTACCCTTTCGACGGCAACCGGAACGCAGTAACACAATGCTGCTGGTGCCGAAAACCGCGACGAAAATGATGCACCACCCAATTCGGTTCGGGCTGTAAGACAAGTCGCTGCACAGCCGGCGTCTAATTTAAAGTGCAATAAAGCGCTGCGTAATCAACGCAGTGCACAGCGATGCTCATACACGTGCGCACGCGAACGCATGATTTCGCACAGTTGTATTTTAATTAAAAATCGAAACAAAACCATGCGCCCATGGGTCCCTCCAGGCTATGCTTTAATTATGATCGGTTTACGGGAAGGGGTCTGCATGCATGTGCGTTGGGTGTGCGATTTTGTTGTGTCGTTGTGTCCCGGGGCACCCAGAGAATCGAAAAGGTGGGCACAGGCAGCACACATCGGTGTCTCAGTGACGGGGCGGCTGGATGGGCGCTAGAAACTAGAGCGGCGACGGTGTGTCGGAAGTTCAACCCGAACCGGGGATGAGAACTGCTGCATTGATGCAATCCGTGGATACAATTACAATATGCCTCCGGGTAATGATCATTAAAATCGAAATAGAATGCAATTAAATACACCGTGCGACTCTCGGCGTGATAATAGCGCATTTGCACACCAGGCCGTGCTCGTATGCGAGTAGAAAATGGTATAAAATGGCGAATGGGGAATGTTACTTACTTTTTTTTCGGTAAAGGATAAGTTGTCTGAGTCCACATTTTATACATCAGGTTTTACTGTTCAAGTTTAAGTATTTTATTTCAAAATTATAAATTTTAGTAAGTATGTCTGGTAGATTTATTTGAACGTTTAATTATGTAGCCGTAAAATGCAATCGATAGGTTGCTCTATTGCTATTTGAAAAGCTGAACATAAATTTGCATAAAATTGTTTTTTAACTGTGTTTTCAATTGATTTCTTCAATATTGTTATCAGAATCGTAACATTTAATGTCACTGTTACAATTAACAATTAACTACTTAAAACAACTCACCATGCAGTAGATTTAAGATTATTTTGTGCAAGATTTGTATGTTTTTTTATTTGTTTTTGAGATTTATGTTAGATTATTTTTGATGGATTAGTTACTGAGAATGAACATTCTAATACTAAAACATATAAATATCCTTAAAAGTTTTATTTAATTTTTATATAAATTCTCAAAAGATTCATGTTCGTATTCCCGTGTGATACACGCATACGTAAAGCATTTCATATTTAATATTAGATCAAATGAGATCAAAGATCGTATTCCTTCAGTTAAGCCCGTTATCTGTTCTATTTTGACTAAATATAGCTTATTTGCTCTATCAAAAATTCTAAAGTCAACACTAAATACTACATTAAACCATACAGACGGAACATTATACAATGGTATTCAATCCTAAAACCTTCCATAAACCACTGTCACGAGTACTGCAAACCGAGAAGCCATGGCAACTACCATAAAACACGTACCAAACATCCTGCACCCTGCCACTGGTTCGTGGTGGAGAGTTGCGAGGAAATGTTCCGAAAACCGCAACATCCCGCACCGTTCCGTTTGATGCCATTGTCCGTTTGCCATTTTCGCGCATCGTTCTGCGATGCTGGCCGGAAATAGCATCCAAATCCACAATGGGCCATAAATGTTGATTAAAATTGAATGCAGCTCATTCTACCTGGCGTCTACACTCCCTTTCCCCGGGTCCCATCCACATGCTGGATGCAAATTCCTGAACCTTTACAGGTTTATTAGGAATTTAGTGCACAGGAGTTAGTTTAAATTAATGTGAATTTCTGGACGCGCCAATAATGTTTCAAATAAGTTGCTCAATTTTCTAGCTCCAACGTTGTTTAGAGATCGGGTTTCATTCATTCAGAACACCACTCTGAA
This sequence comes from Anopheles merus, assembly GCF_017562075.2. Classification (NCBI taxonomy): domain Eukaryota; kingdom Metazoa; phylum Arthropoda; class Insecta; order Diptera; family Culicidae; genus Anopheles; species Anopheles merus. Next base: position 12,873,366 of record NC_054085.1, read on the forward strand.
CGTATACAAACATAGATAGCGAATCAAATTCGCCAGAAATTCTAACCACACTAGAGAGCACGTAAATTTACCGCACAGAGCGCACAGGAACAAGCCTACGCAAGGGAGCGGGCAGATTGAGCCAATTCCTGCTGCATGCGCCGAGTCAGCAATCCAGCATCAAATCTCGGGCATCCCTCGACCACCCAACCAGATGCTTTACCCCTCCCCTCAAGCCAACAACACGCATAATATTGTGCCACTCTGGCCCTGTGAGTCTGCTCTGTCTGCCAAAGGAAATCAGTTTCATTCGCTGCTGACGATGTTCCGTCACCTCACCTTGCCTACTGCTTCCCCCCCTTCGTCAGAGCCTTAACATGCCTGACACCTCGGGGAGCACCCCGGGAGCACACCAGAGCCGTCGAAGTAATTGCCGCCGAGAATTTCTCGGCATCATCGTCGGAAATTGGATGCAAACGTGGCCCGAATAAGCAAATGGCTGTGCATCCTCCCCGTGCAGCACACTCAGGGAAAGGCACACTAATTGAAGAAGATGATTGCTCCCGGAACCCTCCGACTACTGCTACTGCTGCTACTACTACTCAGCAACCAGAGCACACAGACACACCCAATAGTATCAGAGCAGCGTTATGGGCTTATGGTGTGCGGTTTGCTCGGTGCTATATGCAAATATTAAATGCAGAAAGCTTGTTTCACATCTCACTTTCGTTCGACGATCGTGTTGCGCCCCATGCACAGGAGCACATTGGGTGAACACACGGTTTGCCAGTGTTCTTTGCCCGAGATAGAAACGTTTTCCGAAACTGTCGGGACAGGAAAATGACATCACAATGCACTTTTCGGGCGCTGCAATAGTAGCATTCAGCAAGTTTTGCATTTGAAAAAAGCTAAACTTTGTGATTTTGTTTGTTAAAAAGTCATTCGTGCGGCGTCTGGCAACGGCCGCGGGCAGTTCTTTGCGAAAGGCAGCAAGAAAAGAGGATCCTTTGTTAAGTTGTCCGCAAGGAATGTTTAAAAATCTTAGTGCTTAGACTTCCACTCAAATGGAGTTCTGAGCCCAATGTTGAGAATGGCTTTCAGCTCAAATGCAAAATCATTCTTGTACTATAGACAGAATACCTAGGGCGTTACGAGTTTCTTGGCAGAGGACCTGTTACGGACAAGACATGTTCTTCATTCTTACCAGCATTTTTTCTTGTTTTTTCAGTAGATGGCCACCGCCGACCACCGATAAGGCCGGTCTGGTGGTACAGTCGTCAACTCGTACGACTTAAAACATGCCCGTCATGGGTTCAAGTCCCAAATAGACCGTGCCCCCATACGTAGGACTGACTGACCGCTGTCTACATTTGTGATTATACTTAACACAAGTCTACCAACACTTTCATCACTCAGATTTAACCCATTTGCAATTAAAATTTGGATATAATTGATATTAAAGAAATGCTGAATCAGTTCGTTTGAACTTACGCCGTCCGCCGGTTTGCTTCGACCAACTGTCAACCACGCAGGACCAAGAACAAAAATATCTACGTCGTCTTCATCGACTTAAATGGTGAATATTGTACCAATTATTATCCCGTTTGACTCTAGTGCTTCCGACGAATTTATGTGTAGTTCACCGTATATGATAGGTCTATATGTTCGACGGCTCGGTTTAGGTTTCTTTCTGAAGTATTTTTTTCATTTGGTCCTAATTCTGATTTTGGTCTCACATCACGGACTTGTTGGTCCGGTCCTAATAACATTTTTGTTATCAATTCTCATCCCAGTCCTGATCAGAGTGCTAAAGTCGATCCTATGTCCCATTTATTGTGTTTTTCTCGAGTTATTTTGCCTGTACAATTTTCCAGCTTGAATAAAGCCTCAATCACGATTACATTTTTGATTTAGTTCTTATTGGAATACTGATATCAGAATCATACAGGACACAGAGTAAAGCACCTAATCCATAATCTACCTTCATAAATCTTCCCAATATGATTTTCGATGTTTTGTCACGGAACAGATTCTGTTACTTCTTGATTACGAATAGCAAGTTAACGGTTGCAAGTTCATTCGGACTCAAGGTTATTAAAAAAACAGTTTTAATTTATCACTCCATACAATCGTGCTTTAATTGACCCATTCCCTTATCTTACAACAACGCCTAAATGTAGGAAAACTACAACCCGTTAAGACAACGTAATCAGCCGCATAGCTCACCCTACAAATGCGAGCTAGCATTGTCTTACATTGTTCCGCAAATCCGATCTTGTTTGTCCACCGACGTGGAAGTCGCATGTTGGCGCGTGAACCATTCCACATAAATAAGCGTTGCTGCTGGCTGAAACATTTAATTATATTTCGCTCTGTTTACAGTTATCACCATTCAAAGCCCCATTAATGGTGTAAATGAAAAGAGTTTAAGCTGCTGTGGCTGTAACTCCGTCTCCAACCGAAAGCTTTGGAGACGCAACACAACATTCCAACCCAAAAGTGTGGTACTCCTCAAGGTAGGGTGGAGAAAGGCGGTAAATTTATTATACCACCCCCATCATCGCCCAATTTTTCCACTCATCCGCAACAGAAGTTGAATGCTGCTGCTGCTGTTGCTGCTGCTGGAGGAAGTGTGTTTAATTGTATGCTGATCAAATACCGCACAAAGTGAAAGAGGAGTCTGTGCTTTCGCTCTCGGAGTCGGGGGGAAGGCTAAAAACAAGCTACCGAAGCGTGCGGATTTGTTCAGTGGAGTGTGGGTGAAGAGATGAGGGCAATTAATGTTTTGCAAAAGCGCGTGGTTTGCGCGTGGGAAGGCAGGCGGGACATTTTTCTCAGCTAATTAGTGGGATTAGTTGGAAAGAGGGTTTTGGCAGTGGTTGTGGCTAAAAATTTGCTGGTCCGGCGAGAGGCTTGCATTGCGGCAGCGGAAAACGTGCAAAAACTAAAAGCGAGTACACGAATTTTAATTCCTTTCACTAAAGGGTTTTTTTTTTTTGGAGTCCGAGAAACAGAGCTTACACACACCAAATCTATTGCAGTGACTCTATTTTCCCTGCTTCTCTTGCTCAAAATGCAAAGAGACGTGCAAATATTCCAAAAAAATAAAATCGCGTCTGGCCGGGAATATACAATTATTATTCTTTACCGCAATGCCCGCGCGTTGAGTTTGCAGCTTCAACTCACAGTTCATTTGTCACAAGCAGGCGACGGCCCCGGCATAATGCCGTCATGGAAATCGTTTCCTCGTCACGTCGGCATTTTGGCGCAACCTTTGAACGGGTCATGCACAAGGGGAATAAAACAAACTGATGATGCTTCTGATCTACCACACACACACTCTGGTGGAGTTGGAACGCCAACGCTACGCTTTGAAGTGAATGTTTGAAGATCGCAGAATATGCAAGTAGTACCAGTTGTCTTTAGCCAGAGTTACGATTACGGTTGGATCAGTGAAAGTTAAACATTGCCACCGGATGCCGTGACGATGCCGGACGGCGATGATGGGGCGATGATGTGGATGATGTTTACTCCCAAGTGTCACGGAATCTAAATGTTTAGTCTCATAACGGTGATGCGAGTGAACCGTGAACTTGCTCGTGTCGTCGCGTGTCAATCAACGAGGAGACATGCCAGTGTCAAAGATAAACAAAGCAAACGTGAGCAGCTTGCCTCAAAGCAGTGTGAATAGTGGACTGAGGGAGTTTAAGGTATTGAAATTAAAACCAATAAATAATAATTCTTCTTTTCTAGTCAATTTCATCACATTAAGCTCTATTATTGCTAATATCGTTAGGTTCATAAGTATTGAAATTTACAAACTGCCCATAAGTTACTTCACCGTCACCGTCACGCCAAAGAACACTATTTATTCCCAGAGCAAGTGTAACAGATGACAGAGAGTTCGAGATGATAAATAATATCTGACAGAGCAATTCGTTTTTCCCCCTTTCCAATCATTCCAGCGCATGATATATTTGTGCCCGGCCAAGTTCTCCACACACGGCGAACCCCGAACCCCAAGAAACGATCGACGAAGTGTGGGAGAATGTCGATGTAAAAGAGCTGATTTTTTATTCTTCTTTCCTCACACTAATACGCTGATTTAATGCACTTAGCCCTAATCCCGAGACCGTACGGCGCATGAATTTTGTAGGCTTAAGCCAAATAAATTTAATGGGACACAGTTCGTGATATGAATTAGTGGTTCGAAGGGGAGGCTAGAAAAATGCATCTTGAGCAAGGGTGTCTTGAGTCATTCGATGTGATGTAATGTGAGTGCAAGGGAACCAGGAGCTAAACTCGAAGTGTTTGTGTGTTGAATGAAAGTAATTGTTGGAGCTAGCTTAACACACACTTGCTAAAGGACGTGTTGTTTGTATGAATACCAAACAGCAAGTGAAGGAATTCAATTGTTCCTGTTTGTTTATAAGAGATTAACGGTGTTTTTTAAGGGGATCTTTGGAGATGAAGTACTTATAACAGAGGGATAGGATGATTTGTATTTACTTCCATCGACTTTTATCAAAGAAGTCAGCTAATTGCATCAGGAACTTGTCAAATGTTAAGTAAGCTAAATCCAAGAAATATGGAAATTTTGCACCACTGGAACGTTCACCACGGTTCCGGCTGTTCCGAGATTTCATTACTGTGTTAGCGAGCTGATTCGAATTCGTGATTCGTATCAGTCAAAAGAGATTAAAAAAAAGAAGCTAAATCTGGTTCATAGGACCTAAATATTCGATATCCACATGAAGAGAGTTTGTTTCAGAGAATTGTCAAATGTAATGCTAAAAAATTAAAAGATGACTTCAAAAAGATAGCTTAAACCTAGAGAAGATAAGTCTTCACCATCAGATCTTTTTGAATCCTCTTTTCAGAACACATTTAATAGATATTGCAAGTACCTTTTGAAGAAAATGTTAAACAAATATAAACGCACTAGCTTCCAGGCTTTCTTCCTGCAAATACTTTTCAAACGTTGGTTTCCCTCTCAAAAGCTTCTTTGCTTGCTAAAGCGATTCCAAAAACCACTTTGCAAGCTGTTTTGCTAAATCTTTACAACCAGCAAATGTAAATAAACACAAAAAACCATCGTGTCGTGGCAGGGGTTTACCATTATTTAACAATTTCTTAGAATTCTTGGCCCGGTGTCTTAGAATCGGCTGGATACCAGAAAACAAGGAGTAAACATTTAAATAAAGCAAAAAGCGATGCTTCTACCAGAAGCGCCACCGTGGCAAATGTTATGCTCCTGCAACCAAAACCGTATCGAAGCCTTAAGCTTTAGAGCTCTTTTGAAAAGGAAATTCATTCCTTTTGTTGTGCGTTGCTTGCGGGAACAATGGATACATTCATTTTTATGTAGCGTTTGTGTTGACAACCTTTTGGACTTTGCTGAGCACGCTTCCACTGCGCTGTAATAACATCGTTCAAATGTTTTTTGTTTTTAAAGAATGGAACATATGTAGCATGTGCGATGATAATGTTCAAGAAATAAGACAAAATCGTGCAACAACTTTAAAATGGGTAAATGAGGGAAAGAACTACACTTGTTAAAAAGATAAAAGCTGCAATGCTTTTAAGTTTTAATATTATTTACTTGTTTCATATTTCCCCATTGCACTTCACTAAAAAAAAAAAACACCTTTCAACATAAATAAAGAATCTCAGAGTTACCCCTACTGCTTCCAATTTTCGGAAAAAGATGATAGAAATAGTTTGCTCATTTTTTGCAAAACAAGGTAAACAGCACGACAGCGAAATCGCGACGCAGCAAACACTGTTACCCACCAGGGTAGCAAAATTAAATCCGTTCAAATCATTCGCAAATTGAAAAACTTTTCCTATCATTGATGTGTGTCTGCTTCAAAGGCGATGCAGCGAGAAGAACGAGCACGAGAAAATATCAAACGAAACCCCTTTTGGGAGTGTGTCTGAAATAAAACCATCACCAAGTTTTAATAGGAATTCATCAGAGAAAAAGTTCTCCTTTTTCCTTTAGGAATAGAAAAAAAAAAAATACAGAAGTATTTTATACCACGATCGAATGTGACATGGAACCTCCGTTCGTAATCAAACGGAAATAAATCTTTCAACAGTCATTTCCGATTCACATTTCCACCCCTTGATGGGAAACATTAATAGCTCGTTTATGTTTGATGGTGACAAACACACGGACATGGACATGCATTGGACACGTTGTATCTTTGTATGTGTTGAGATGTGGAATGCCAAACGATAAGATTGATAGATATGTTCGAACTGATGGTTGTAACAAAATAGATAAAGTTTTAAACTTTGTTTAACAAACTGTTGTACCATTCCTTTTCGATAAAGCATTCATCTTCCAAACACTCTCTATCCGTGTCCTTATCGGTGTGATTCCATTCCAAAATAATACCACAGAAAATAAAAGAAGACATTCAGAAACATAATTTCTTACTCGTCTATTCCAACAAAAAAAAGGGAATTCAACGATTCACTCCTATTCAGCATGTCTACCCATTCGAAACAAACAATGAGCGAAGGTAATGAACTGGACACTGAAGCCATCGACACTGACACTGATCAGCAGCTCCTGGAGCTCGTACCATGTTCGTACCACACGTGTCATCAAGTGGTAGGACCACTTCAAGGACCTGCAAACGTTCGTTTCGTATGCGTTTCTTTGTTTCTAAATTATGTTTGCGAAACGAGAACGACGTGGCTACCGCCCCGAGACTGCTTCCCAGAAGGTGGACAGCATCTTCAACGCTTTGGCGTTTGGCAAAGAACCTAATCATGGTTTCCCAACATGGTAGCCGACATGAACAGCATCGTTTATCATTCTTTTGCAAGAACTCTGTTTCTATATGCTCTCTTTCCCACTCTCCTTTTTGCTCTGCACTCAAAAAAGGTCCTTCGGTAGCAGTCACAGTCATGGTTACAGTAAAAGCTTAACTCCCGTCAGCACGAACAAGTTCGAACTTCTTTTTTCTTCCCCGGTGTTGTGTCACCGCTTTGTCTTTGTTCCTTTTTTGGGGTTCACGTAATAGTAAATGATTCGTTTCCGATTCGCAAAATCGGGGATTTGGTGCAATCGTGGTCAGGGTGAGGGTTGAGACAGAGAATAACTTCTCGCCGTAATCGTGAATTTCTTTGTTCGTCCGAAATGGACTAGAACTGTGCTGTGGAGGGTCGAAACTGCTCCAGTCACTGTAGTCGGCGAGCTTAGCACAGGAGCTCGAGAATGTTCCGTAACCCTTTTGAGAGCGGATTAGATGAGGCCTTTGGAGTGGAGAGGTTTATTACAATTATGTAACAAATGATTGGAGCACGAGATGGATGGGATGGCACGATAAGGATAAGGTGCAATGCGTAATGAGATCCTGGGAAGATGAGGCAACAAAGTGTGGGATGGTAGCGAGGATGTTTGAGAAGTTTCTAATGATATCACTAAGGAAGTACATGGTGAGGTGAATGTGATCAATGTGTAAGAAACTATGCAATTTTATTTGACATTGGCTGGATTTTTTATGATAATGCTTACGCTGTAGAATGTTAGGAAAACTCTGAGATACCCAGAGTTGTTAATTGAACTTTCAATATGTCAATATATGACATAAGATGTTGTCTCTATTTGTAATAGTAAGCATTGTTATTATACGCTCAATATAAATTACAATAAGCAGTATGGCCTTTTCGGATAGTTCTTTCTGAAAAAAGTATTTGAAATGATTTGTGATAAGTTCTACGTTATTTTATACGACGTAAAAAAGTCAAATGAAACAGTTTTGGTTATGTTTAAGAAATTAAAAAAAAAGTTGACATATGAACAAGACTTTGTGTTACTGAAAACTTTGTATGTGTTACTTACGACGATGTCCTTCTTTTAGGTATTATTTTTAGGTAATTTTTGTAACTACTTTTGCTGCAATTGTAATAAATGCTAATTCTTTTACATGCTCTGTGATATTATCTGTTGTATCTGTCATCATGTATGTCGTAATTTTTATTCAAAGAAAAGTTTTAAAATAAGTAAAAATCCAACAAAATTAAAATCTGAACACTAACAAAGGTTCCTTACAGAGTATTGCGCTTGCATCTCCTCATCTAATCATTCTCATTGTATTCAATTACACAGCCTGTGATTATTGACACTTTCAGCCCTGCTCCCAGTGGCAAAATCTGGACTGCGGTGCGTGGTTTACGATGTGCTAACAGGAGCATTAACATCTAATTGTTATCATACCCAAGCTGCGCAATCACATTGCCTCCAGACTCAACCAGACAGCCCCATATCACTGCAGAAATCCACTTCTTGAGCAGACGACTTTTCGGGCCAACTTGCGGCATGCAATTAATTGTTTTCCGCTGTAGGTCACACGTCGCGCAGTCAACCCGGCTCCGATTGATAGCCGCCGCGGCCGAACACATTATGAAATTGCTTCCTAAGCCGGGGGCACCAAACAAACACGCACTGCCGCTCCTGCCTTCCAGAAAATACTCCAGGCCTATTCCAGTCGACAGTCGGCATCTTGCGCACAGCTCTTCCATATTCATGACATTCCTTGTTGGATCGCATACCCACGGCGGATGCGATTTTTTTTTTTTGACAACGACAGCACTCACAGACGTTGTATCCAGGAAATGGAACGAAAACAATCCACTCTACCCCGGAGGGAATTGATTTATGTGCGGCCAGCTTGGGGAACGAACTGTCGCCAACTTGGCTGCGGTAAACGCTCTGGTGTGGCGTTGCAATGGGGAGGAGAGGTAGGGTTTAGTCACATTTATTTGTCTTTGGAATTAGTTCTAATTTGTTCTCGCATTGTCCAGGGTAAGACGTGCCACGGAAGGATGAATAACAACGTCGCGATGCTGCAGTACGTCGTTTGGAAAGCAATTTATGTTGGCGAAAGGCAATGTTACACTTTTAACTAGTTTAAATGGCACGGTAAGCAGTATAAGACAACGAACTAATAACTCCACCAACGAAATTGTTATTATTCAATCAAAAGACAAACTATAAATATTTCATTTTTATCTACTGAACCACTGACAGTTGGTCAGACTGGTTGATGGTTCAGTACCGTAGAAAAACTTAAGACTTCTGGAGGGTTTGGCCCAGGCTAACGCGAGAAGAAATGCTTCGTACGCCCACCCGGCAGGTTGACGTACACGATATTTATAACATTTTATGTTGATCGTAAGTGATAATATCGCCCTCCACACAGATCCAAAAAAAACATGTCCAAAGCATGTTTTTTGTACTGATTTTTGGAGCTACAAGTCCCGACGGGAAACAACCGGCAATGTGGATCACGCTAGAATTTACGATGGAAGTGAGGAATGTAAAACAGGTTTTCTGTAACATTTGTAGCGCTTCAAAGGAACCAGCTTGTCGCATAAGCAAACACAGCATCGATTGGTTAATGATTTCAGCGAACGCAATTATTATGGTTAAAATATTACCACCATTAAGCAAAACTCAAATCGGATAAAGATCGGCTTTCCCAAGAACGCATTTCGCGCATTTACCAAGATTAATTTCAATAAAATGGTTGACAATTTGTTGGCTTTGTGTAGAACATAAAACGAGCAAAAAAAAAACCCCACATAATTCGCTGTGGAATTTGTGAAATATTGCCCTCTCGCTATAATTGCTGCAATGTGTCAGAAAGATGATACAATATGGGATAATAATCACGGGGAGGATCACAGCGTGACCTCAATTGGAAGTTAAATAACGAAAAGCGGGACAGCAAAATTTAAAAAAAAAACCCCTCCGAACATACCCAGCACATATGGTTGTGCAGCAGCATGTGTGTTTGACCTGCCGCCACATGCTGCTACCAGCAGTTTGGCTTATTTACACGCGAAAGCTTTTGTCCGCAGCATGGGTTTGAAACAATTTTGCGGTTGTTTAGAGTTGACCGACAAGCCATTAAATAACCATATTTTATAGCGCCATTGGGCGAGCGGCTACAACAGAGATGACGGGGGGTGTGTCGACGGGAGGGGACAGCAGGCAACACCCAATATAATGTCACAGTAAATTGTGCACTTTTAAACGGTTCGTTAATTGGATCGAGAATAGCAATTGGTGCAGTGGATTATGGCGATTAATTTGTATATGTTGTAATTAAAATGTAATGGGAAATAAATACATACCTTAGGCTTAATACCGGCCGTTTTCGTTTCGGATAATGCTTCAAACCTACCGACACTCCACACGTGCAACTTTGGTATTCATTTTGGTTTTTTTTTCATAGAAAAAATATACTTCATATTCATCACTACCATCTGTATCTACGACGATTCGCGCGTTCGCACATCTCTACGTAGGCGAACCGCGTCCGCGGGCTGTGATAAACGCTACACCACACTTGGCACACCCTAATCCGTATGGCCACAACCAATCTTGAGCAGGTCCAGCCGAACCCAATGACATTCAACTGCCCAAACGCACACAAGCACACCAATCAAAGCTCTAGCAGCTGTTGATGGCAACGTGTGTGAGGTGGTGACTTCCAGTGGGCACCGTGCAGTTTTCCTGACCCGGACGGCACGGGTGGAATTGTCACTATCCCGAAGAAGTTTGCACTACATTTGCACGATAATCCTGTTGGCCCAAACGTGGACAAAAAAATGGAGGTTAGTGATAAGAAATAAGTAAATTAAAACCATCACTTCTACTCACCCGTAAGGATCTTTTATCGTTGGCCGCTGGGACGCAGCGGAAACACACACAGAGAAACGCCCTCAAGGAGCAAAACGTCCCGAATGTGGTGATCGTTGTCCAATGATTCAATGTACACGTGGGCATTGGGGCCCGCCATTTGCGACTACTACCACCCTAGAGGTCACCCAAAATTGATTGTGTGTGCGTGTTTCACTGTTTGGCGGCATTTGTGTGTGTGTGTTTTAGTGGTTTTTGTTAGAGTTGGTTGTTTGCTGGTCGGCTCGGTAGTTGGTGGTGGTATGTTGCACTGCCTGCCAGCCAAAGCGCAGCGCCACGGTCTCACTTGTACCCGCTGGTGCGGCGCGAACAGTAGCTGGACGTTTGCGAGCTGTTTATTGTGCCGACCAGCTCGGACGGGTAGACGTGATTCAGGTGATGATGGTTGAGTGTTTCGATCGGTTGCGGAATCGGAGGCGGATGCTCCGGCGGCGGGGGCAGATAGTCGACCCAGTTAGGAGGAACTGGTGGGAGGTGTTGCAAGAGCGACGAATTATTAGACATAGTAAACAGAAGAACCGTGGAGTTCGATGGGACTTACCATTGTTTGGGTTGATGGGTCGCGGATAGCCGTAGAACGATCGGAAGCTGGACGAGGTGGACGAAAACGTATCGTGACCCTGATAGCCCAGATCTCCATTGTCACTCCGTGGAATGCCGTTGATGATCATCGTGGTAGCGTACGGCGTTGGACTCTCCGGGGACTGTAAAGCGAAACAGAAACGCGATTCCAACGCTAATGACTCAGTAATTTATCGCAAAAAATGTGATTGATTTCTCGGATTAGGAGCACAATTGCCAACGTATTGAAAATAATTTAAAAGATTTGTTTTTAATAATTTTATACACATGTTCTTTACTAATACGGAGATAGCAACAATATACTCTACAACAAAGAACTATTTGAGCTATAAATCCAGATATTTGATAAACTGTACATTATTTAAATATTAAATCATTTTAAACATTGTTTTGCTTATAAATAGATCCGTAAGATTCTTCTTCACTTAATCATAGATATTTGTGATCAGAACTAGTGATGGGAAGAATTAAGTTTTTGTCGGAATCGATTTTGGATAGTTCAGAAGTTTTATGGAATTAATTTTGGATTGTAGGTCCTGAATCAGTTGTCAGGCAATCGGCTTTAGAACCGGAATCGACTCCGAAATTCGCTCCGGAATCGGTTCCGGAATCGAAATCGGCTCTAGAATTGGAATTGGCTCTGAAATAAGAATCGGCTTCGAAATCGGAGTCGTTTTCGGCATCTCCATAACAATCATCTTTTGGATCCAATGAGGCTACTGATATAGCTACGGTATTGATAGACGCAATGAATTTGAATTTGCTTATAAACGATACATGCTCATGGAGATTCCCGGACTGATTTCGCTTCTGAAACTTCTTATTTCAATTCAAGAACTGATTCTCATTTCGGAACTAATTCCAATTCTGGAGTCAATTCTGATTCATTTACCAGAGCAAATTGCGATTCCCAGGTTCATTCCGATTCCGGAGCTGATTTCGATTCTGGAATCAATTCCGGAGCCAACTCCGAAATCGGCTCCGGAATCGGCTTCAGAATCGGCTCCAGTATTGGCTCCGGAATCGGCTCCGGAATCGATTCCAGCATCGAAACCGGCACCTGAATTGATTCCGAACATGGAATCGAAGTCGGGTAGGTCCGATTCCGAACTCTCGCCACTAATCAGAATCACAACAAAACTATGTGACCCTACATTCATGTTTTACACTGTAAAAACCCGTCCTTTTTGGGACGTGTTTAACAAGAGTTGAGAATTAAAAAAAAAATAATAACAAAAACTCACCTTCCGATTGTAGAATGACGTCAGTCCACGAGGATCAACCTCCGCGTAATCGGTCCCCCCATCCGCCAGTGGATACGTGTGGTGTGTCTGACTGCCCTCCAGCAGCTTGATCGAGCTCAGCCCCGAATCCTTATCCGTATCGCACGTCCGCCAACCGCGATCGATCCAAATCCCGCCATCCTTCCGCGACATACTCAGGTTCGCTATGTCTCCGCGCCGCCCCCCGAGCGTCGGCACAGTCACAACCGGTTTGCCCAAGCCCTGGCGCCGCCGGAACACGACCACACCTCCCGCAATCGTCACCACCAGCACGACCACGAGTGAAAACACGACCAGCAGCATAAACCACGTCTCGTGCAGGAAGTTGTGCGCGTGCTGCTGATGCTGCGGGTGTCGCCGGTCGTCGTAATCGCCGTACAGCTGGTTGTGGTTGTTGTGCACACCCTGCGGTACGATCACGAACGATGGGTCCATCACCAGGTAGAGTGGCTTCGAGAACGGACCCATCCCGAGCCGATTAAACATGGCCACCCGAATCGTGTAGCTAGCGCCCGTCGTCAGGTTGTTCAGCATCACCGACGTGGTGGTCGAGTTGAGCGTCATCTGGGCCAACAGCTTCGAGGCATTGTTGCCCGACTTTACCTGTATCTTGTAGCCGACCACCGCACCGTGCTGGTGCTCGCGCAACGGTGGGCTCCACCGTACCCAGCCGGCCGTTAGATTCAACATCCCGGCCTGTATGTTGGTCGGCGGCCCGGTCGGCATATCCTCGAGCGTGCGTACGATGCGCGCGTTGCTCGGTTGACCCTCGAGATTTTTAAAGTACGGCGTCAGGAAGAACTCGTACCGGGTGTACTTGTTCAGGTTCGTGATGATGTGGCTCTCCGTTTCGCTGTTCGGTATCGGCAGCATGCTGTACCGCTGCACGTCACTGTCGAGATCGCGATAGCGCACGTAGAACCCTTCGATGTACTCTTCCGAGCCGCCGATCTGCAGCTGCCACTCGAGCCGCACCGACGAGGACGTTAGCGCAATGATATCGATCAGTTCGAGAATCTGGCATAGGGGGAAAGCGAAACCGCAAAGCGGGGTGGGAATGACAAAACGGAACGAAATGTGACGCAAACCAAAACTAATCTCCCCTCGTACATCTTTCTCTCGGTGACACTTACCTTTCCGCTCAGCACCATCCGGGCCGTATCCATCTCCTCCGGTATCGTTACCCGATCATCGGACGAAAGCGTGCGGATGAGGGTCGACACGGGCGACGGGGCCGAGAAGCCCATACCGTTTTCGGCACGCACCGAGAAGATGTAGCCCGTTTCCGGCGACAGCCCCGTAACCGTCGCGGTATTGCCCGCAATTTGGCGCAGCGCAATCTTCCAGCCCGCGTCCATCTCGCGATCGTCCGTGCTGTGGTACTCGATCGTGTAGCTGGCGATGGCATTCGTGCGCAGCTTGTCCTGGCCCCGGGCCCAGATCAGCGTCACGTTCGTGTTGGTAATGTTTGCTGCCTTCGGTTGGCCCGGTGCGGACGGTAGCAGCTCCGCGTTGAAGATTTGCTGCGATTGGGGCGGCAGATTGCTATCGACCTAATGGGAGGGAACACAAAATAGTAACCGGAATGTTTGTGTGAGTTGACAGAAGTGTATACATTTGGTTAGAAATGACGTAGTCGTCTATTTAATATGAAGAATTATGTATGCTTGAAACTTACACTCAAATAAGCAGACCAGGAATATTCATGGTCATCTAGCTTTACGATGCATCGGTACCATCCACTGTCCTCGGTTTGAAGATCTGCAAAGGAGATCAAATAAAAAAGAGGTATTTGTTATAATCATCTTGTAAATAGAATTGTTAATGAATTCTTGTTCTTGTTCTTGTTCTTGTTCTTGTTCTTGTTCTTGTTCTTGTTCTTGTTCTTGTTCTTGTTCTTGTTCTTGTTCTTGTTCTTGTTCTTGTTCTTGTTCTTGTTCTTGTTCTTGTTCTTGTTCTTGTTCTTGTTCTTGTTCTTGTTCTTGTTCTTGTTCTTGTTCTTGTTCTTGTTCTTGTTCTTGTTCTTGTTCTTGTTCTTGTTCTTGTTCTTGTTCTTGTTCTTGTTCTTGTTCTTGTTCTTGTTCTTGTTCTTGTTCTTGTTCTTGTTCTTGTTCTTGTTCTTGTTCTTGTTCTTGTTCTTGTTCTTGTTCTTGTTCTTGTTCTTGTTCTTGTTTTATCACGAAATCTCATACATTATCCCCTTCTTTACGGCATGTCACACATGTCATCATTCACCAAAACATTAAATTAAATTAAGTTTTACTTTTAAAATCGCAAAACAAGAGCCCTGTTTATAATGTTTTCCGCTAATGAAAAAGTTTATTTAATGGACAGTTTCCAGTACGTTCTAGGTCCAGTGGTTCCTTCATATTATGAGGTGAACAAAAAATCGTTACCTAATGACACACCATAGAACTTTAAGCAGCATCTTTATGCAACGGTTGCGTCCAAAACCCCACTCAGCTTGTTGTTTAAAGTTTCGAAGGGCGCACAAAGTAAACGTCAAAGTTGCTATCACTACGACGTTCTCTACTCATGCGGCTCACAGGTACCCACAGAACAGTACAAGTTTGTACTTGGTACGAAAGCATCGCCACCCAGCGACCGCTTTTGAAGAGGCTACCCATTTTCTCCATTCCAATGTCACTATTTGTTCTGGGTAGGACTAAAATCCTGCCCGTCGTCCTGCCCACAGGGGACCGCCGAACGAATGGAGCAGCATGGTAAGTAGTTTTTGTGTTTCATCCCCCATCCCTGCTGGGGTGTTGTACACTTTTAGCAATGTATAAAGAGTGTATCTTTACGATCCTTCGAGCATATCCTTGAACGTCGGCAGGAGGTAAAGCGAGGTTTTGTGATGCAAACGCGCACAAAATAAACAAAACATCAACAGCAAAAAACTCTCAGCAAGAATCGGGCAGTACAAGGACCGTTTTGCGGTATAGAAAACGTACATGAGCAAGCATACAGCATAGAGTAAACGCCTTCGAGTACGTGAAACGAGGTGAAAAGCGACCGTCACCTAGGTGCGCTTTCATTAGTGAAAGCATGTTCGAAAAGCGTTATGTTCTTCCACTACAATGTGTAGCACGGGATGTTTCATTTCATCGTCCTGCTAAAAGGGTGTAAAGAAAGGATGTATGCTGCTCTGCAGAAGTTTGCTTTCATGCACTAACACGGTGTTGTGGTAACGTTGTGACGCATTGTGGCGCAAGTTTAGAACACGAGAAACGTGTAACGAGTACAAACCATCTGAACACTATGTTTACGCTAGTATCTCAAAGCTGTACCACAAATTGAAGGCTAGAGAATGGTTGAAATAACACCAAAATCCCCACCGTCTTCAATCTCGTTCTTAATAAGACCAAAAAAAAATCCAAAATGAATCGCTTTACCACTTACACCCGAACAACGTAGTTGTGTAACAAGATACTTTAATGACTCGTAATAATGTCACTCTAACCCCAAACCCTCCATTAGGCGAGTTAGCGCATCGAGATCTTTAAATACCCGTGCATCCTTACAGAAGCAGAACCCTCATTAAGCCTCCAATTTCAACACACAGAACCATCCGAAAAAGAGGATTTTGCACCGAAAAGCATTACCCCTACTAAAACCTCGTTCCAACCGACTACAGTTTATTTTGTCATTACCGTTTACCGAGCAGTGCTCGTCTTCAGTTTTTGGGAAAGGATACCTCCCCTAACCAAGACGGTGGCGCGGGGTTTTGCCAACGGAAGACCAACGAGCAACTAGAGCTCCACCAAAACCTCCAACAAAAGTGTTACAAACTGCTTACTGCAAACCCTCTAATGAAACCGCGCTGTGCGGATCTCCATTTCGGCGCCATATCTAATTATTGACCTCTTTTTCGCAAAAGCCCCCATTTTTTGTAAGAAATACCACGTCAAACCACGAGCCGAGGCAAGAAACAATATCAATGGGCCTTCAAGCAGGAAAAATTGATCTCGATTGGCAAACTGAAAAAGGAGCGCTGTACTAAAATGGCAACACTGCATCAGTTTCGCCATGGCGATGGCTTAATTCTCGGCCACCTTCAAGTGTGCAACGTGAAGTGTGTCCAACTCTTCCAGTCTAGCACTTGACATCTATGTGGAGAGGGGGGTTTCTTCTCTCTCTCTCTCTCTCTCTTTTTCGGGTGTGCTACCGTTGGGCCAAAAATCGATACCGTTCGGTTCTTTGCCATAGTACTTATGCACACTACAGTGCGCTATTTAAGACGTTCGCAAAGCCTATATGACTGCCAGTGGACCGGTGGTGGTGGCTAAAGTGGTACTTTACTGAAAAGTTTAACGGGAGCGGGAGCATCGGCAGTAAAGAGAAACAAAAAATGTGCCACAAGAATTTGGGTCCTTGGCAGTGTGTACCTTAAATGGTCGTGCGTAAACAAAGTAGCGCAAGCGAGGTGTGAGAGATGGTTTTGTGCGTTTGTTGAAGAGACCTTTGCCGGTTTGGTTCATTTTTTTTCTGATGTTAAAAGCAACGGGGAAGATGTTTTGATCCAAAGCTATGGAGGCAATACAATCTCGCAAGACTCTTGAGTGTAACGAATGAAATTTTTGATACAGTTTGCAAAAGTTTTATTATTTAATTCAAATGAAATTTAATGGTGAAGTAAGAAATTGGGAAAATTGGGAGAGAAAGTGAAAATAAATATAGGGAAAAGGCTAAAAAAATCTTCAAAAATCATCAAAATCTTATCCATTTACGATCATTTTACCACCCCTTATGACTACTCGTAATCAATGCAACAAGGAAAAAATCACACAATGGATAAAATTGCCCAGAAAAAATCTTTTAAAGTCACCTCCTAAAAGCCAACCATAATGTCAGCGAAGAAAGTGAATTCCATTTCCTACCTGTAGCGAACACAATACAGCCCCCCATGCTTCCCCATCGACTTCGTCGTTGCGGAAATGATATTCCCCATTTCGACAAAAAAAGAAAACCTGTGCACGTACGCACGTGTACACAAACGCACACGAGAGGCGCGCGCACGCCGCCCATCACCAGGGGCATTTGCATTTTCATCGCAAGAGCAACCCACCATCGGAAGTCATCGACGATGGAACAGCCTTCATTCTAATAAAAGTTATTCAGTCCCCTTCAGCACCCCCGCTTTCTCTTGTCGTGAAAATGAAGGTTCGAACGGTTCTTGTTGGTTGCTTTTAGACACAGGGCAAAGTGTGTTCTTCCCCTTGCCGAAAGCTCAGCAGGAAACACTTTCAATGATAGTGGAAGTCTTTGGGATTTTTTTTTTCATTGTTGGTTTGGTGCTCACTTTACCCTTACTCTGCATCGGTAAGAAGCTGTTAACAACGCATCACGGCCGATTGGTTTTTGGCTGTTGGAACGGAGCGGAACAGGGGAAATTCGCCGCCAAAGTGAAACGTGCCGTGCATGTGGAAAAAGTTTGGAGGCCGGAAATTTATACGTAAAATTTACGGCCTTCCCCAGCCTGAAGCTGAAGTAGGGTATTTTAGGGTGTTTCGGAAGTCGCAAAAGGTTTGAGCATATTTTTTTAAGAAAGTTTTTCAAAGATTTCATCGTGATTTTTGAAGCAAAAGGAAAGTTATTTTGCAGATGAGATTTAAGCTCTACAAAGCTCGTTATTGTATCTCTACCTCTTCTTTTCGAGGCAATTTAAATTAAAGTATAGGCCCGTTTTTTCCAGGCCCTCCTTTAAAGTCTAACTTCACTCATAAATCATCCCGAGAGTCGATAAAACTTTATTAATTTGGCGCAAAGCACCAGCCACTCATGGAGTAGCAAATTCATCAAACAACAAAAAAGATCGAGGTAAAGCAGAAGCAGCAGCAAAACAAACAATCGTACAGTGCGCGTATCATACGCCGTGTCCTCTTGAGACAGGCCGGGGTCGGTGTGTGGTTACAAACAACCCTCACATGGGCGCATATCCATGTGCCGAGAGAGCCTGCTGCTTCTGAGGATCAAATTGGAAAACTTTTTTGATGAACCTCTTTTCATTTGCCTTGCTTTTTGCCATGGAAATTGTGTGATGAGAGTGATGAGCTGTGAAGTACCGGAATATTTTTTATTGGAGGGGCCCACACGTCAGAGATCACTCTGTACTTGCCCGCCAGGCTCCGTTGATTGAGGTACGGTTTGGAGTGGGAAGCCTATCTGGTTTGAGTAGGGAATGTGTTGTGGTTGAAGAGGCGAACGAAAACACAAACAGCAAAGTAAACATCACATGGTGCCTGCTCTTCATTCTTCCGGCGTAACGAATACCATGTGCAAAAAGTCGTCCAAAAACTCTGTTCAATTTCACAAAGTGCAATATGCGAATATGGAACGATTTAAGCTTGAATATTCATCCCTCAACTCGTTTTTGGTTGCAATAATTTGAAACCGTTTCCACTTGAATACAAGTGCCTAAAATCGTTAATATTGAGGGAAGCTTACACACACACACATCATCCATCCTGAGAGCCGCGAGCTCGAAAAGATGAACCCAATAGCCCACTAATTGAATCATTGACAGCACCAAAAGCTCAATCAACTTTCGAGCATCATTAGCTTATCGGGCCATCGGATCTTGTGCTTTATTTTTGTTCTGCCTAAACCATCTACAGCCACCAGCACACAAAGAGCACATCATCCTTTCTTTCCAGCTGTGCATAAGCACACGAGTTCACACTCCAACGGTGATCGCAAACACGAGCGAACGCATCTTGAACGAAACATAAGACGAAAGCCAACTAAGAGAGGTATGGGTTTTTCAGGCTGGTGAACACGATTTTTGTCCTGTGTCCTGTACATCTTTCTCCCGCTCTTTTTCTTTGGTTGTTCGGTTAACCTTATGGTGGCTTTGCCGGTGAACCATCCTCGAACAGATCATTTACATAATGACATTTAATTGAAAAGGCTTTGACTTTGGTCGTCACACTGGAGGGCGCAAGCAACAGGCTAGCTAATCTGACCCGCAGTAATGGAGAGGAGCCTTTGAGGTCGTAGATTCAAAGTACCGAGAGACACACACTTTACCGTCACTTTACGGGGTGATGAGATTCGCTTTACAAGATGCATCACGACTTCTTTTGGGGAGTAAAGCTGCACAGAGTTTGTGCATGTCGGTTTGACAAAGTTAGGAAACGTCAGACAAGTAACAGTTGTGTGCTCTTTCATCATGACATTGTCTGCTATGCGTAAATATAAAGAGCGGGAATGTGTCTCAGAAATTGAAATGCCTTGTATTCCAGCAACTTCAATGATTGAAAAACCTTTTCCAGACATCTCCAGGACAACTTACAAGCACAACACTATTTCACAGTCTCACGAAGCTCTTGTGCACTACGTAAGATGGCAATCAAAGTCTCTGGAGCTCCCTGCGGAGAGTTTCGCCAATCCTGCTGAGAACTACCTTTCAACACAGGACTTTCAAATGTGATGGTAAGAACTCCTGGAGATGACCCTTGAAGAGGTTTTTTGCATGCGCTCCCCTCTCCGCTCTGGAAGTTGATTGATGATGCATGAGCTGTTCGTGCAGCAGCCTCCAAAGCCCAACCCGACGCAGTCCATCCGGCGAAGAGTTTATTGAGTTGAGAACATCAACCTCGAAAGGAGAAGCGTAAAAAACTGCAACTCTGCTTAAGCACTAAACTGTGTAAAAGATTCAATCAATCATGTGTACCCGGTGGAAGGCTGGATGATAAAAGAGAAAACCGTCCACGTGTGGCTTGTGTGTGTTTGCGCTTGGACGGCTTGAACATGGACTTTATCCGCTTGAGGGAGAGAAAAAAGGTAAATCTTTCCATGGTTGAGTAATGAAACCGGATATCCTTACTTCACTCACGATTTCCCGTCGGCAGCGTTAATATACCACATGGGCACATTTCACCTTCATTTTCCGAAAACGGACTGCAAGATTTCTATTATTCTAACGTGCACTCGTCAATAATTAAGGTTTCACAAAGCCAGAGCCCTCCTACAAAGTGCATCTTACCCCAGGCACAGCTGGCATACAAAGCGCTCGCTTTCAATAATCAATGAAGCGCATGTAATCGCATGGTACGGGGTTTTCTCCTCCCTCAACAACAGATTGCACTTTTAGCAAGAACTCTGCAATGATGCACAAAGTGCACGGCAAGAGATTGCAGTACCATGTCGAAGTCAGCAACCATTAAATGAAGCAAATCGTCTCTAGTTGGACGGGGCGAGAGCATGTGCGTTGATGCCACTTCTGGTTGAAAGGCGTTTACGTACGTTCGTACGTACGTACCCTCCGTCTCATCTCATTACTGATGCGCACACACATTAAACGGGAAGATTAAATGGAGGAATAACTCATATTGTACCGGTTGTTAGTGCATCAATTAAACCATTTCAATCGAACCTCAATTTCGCATTTTTATTCGCTTTGCAATTGGGTATTAAAGGACTATTAAACGGTGCATTGAGCGGAACCAAATAGGAATCCTTTGCTACCCTTTCATTTCCATGGAATTAGGTTCCTATTTCCGCCTACCAATACGCATTTCATTTCATCACCATGGTAAAAATGAAAAACCTTCTTCCAAGTGACGCAGAGTTTCGCAGATGTGGGCTTCCCTAGACCTCCCATTGCGGAAAGGTAACGTGCCGTGAGTTACAAAACTGGCTGATGAATGTAACTGATGATTCAATTTAAATTCTGAACATATTACTCTCCTTTTGCCATGGATACTCGAGAGCAAGTAATCCTGTTTTGGGCTTGGGTTTATCATAATTCAGCTGCGACTTACCATCAATCCGTAGCGATCCACCAGAAAGAATTTTGAAGCGTTTGCCGGGCCCAGTAAGCAGATTGATACCATCACGTTGCCAACGGGGCGCTGACGAGGACGCTGTTGATGATGAAGGTGCTCCGTACGCAGAGCTGCGACAGGGAAGTGTTGCCTTCGTTCCGCTCGGAAGGCTCTGATTGGAGGGAACCTGTTGCAGCAGAGGCGGTGGAATACTGTCAATTGGGGAAGTCACCTGGAAAATTGGGAGAATGTAGAGCTTTAATTGGAGCGTTTGGTGCGCATACTGGTGAGGGGAAATTTCGATTGATTAAATTTCAAGCTTTGAAGAACTGAATGTACCTGTAGAATGAATATTTTATTTCATAATACAGATGACGCAGACAAAGATTCTCGGAATAACAGACAGAGTATCAAATTTCACAAATAAACAACACGAGCTGCATCGGACTTCATCGGCCTATAAATCCATGCGTTGACACCCTGTCAATGGGGATGCCACGCGTACAACGACAATCAGCAAGGGCGACAGATAAACAATAACAGCGACACCATGCCATGTCTCAAGGTGACCTGGCGCGGAAGCCGCCAACAGCTGATACTGATTAAACCGTACAGTGAAAAGTAATAAAAATAGCCCATGAATAGGTCAATGGATCCCGCTGAGTTATAATAATAAATGGCATCACAGGGTTTATGTCATCATTCCAGAAGAGTTTATAAATCCTTAAGGTCTAAACCTCATCCCGTAATCATTGTCTAGATGGCGCTTGGCTTTGAAGTAAGTTTGATTTCATTTGTTTAGAAGGACATTTACAGGGTTTTTAATCATCTTTGTGACATTAAATTTTTATGACCAACGTGATACAAATAACATATCAATAATTCCATCATCTTGGGAACTTTCTGCTTCGGAAATAATCGATTTTAGGTATTGTTTACGGGTTTGTAAAAAAAACATATAAGGCTTGAAAAACAGGTTAAAGAACATAAATTGGACCTGAGAGAGACATTCATGTTGCAGAAATTGTATAAGTTACCTAATTAAGCTATGAAATATCAAAAAACCTTTGAGGTAAAGTGTTGAGAGAACCCTATCTTCTTCTTTTTGGCGTAACGTCGTACGCGGACATGTCGGCCTATACAGGCTTTCGAGACTTAATTCATTACCACGTAGCCGGATAGTCAATCCTTGCAACGGAGTGATGGTCCATTCTGGGCTTGAACCCATGACGGGTATATTTTTTTAGTCGTTCGAGTTGACGACTGTACCACGGGACCGCCCTATATTCAGCATTTTTATCTCTGGTAATAAGGCGATCTTAGACATTGCTAGTTATCTCTAAGTCCTCGCCAATATTTTTACTAAATTTCCAATAAACCTCAAATTATTCTGCCTTAAATTCTACCTCAACTCACCTGCAGATACACCCGGCTCGTTACCGATCCTGCCACGCTCAGCGCCGAACAGACAAAGTATCCATCATCCTCCCGCTGCACACCCCGGATCTGCAACGAGCCCTGCCCGGAAACGTGCATATTGCCGTAGCTGTTGTTCGGGAACATTAGCGTCTGCGAACCTTCCCGCGTCCAAAACACGGACGGCAGTGGACTACCGCCCGCCGAACATTTAAACGTCACCACCCCGTTGACGGTGACTTTCTGGTCCTGGGGCCGCACGGTGAACACGGGTGGAGCTGTGAATACAAATAAAATGATGAAATCAGTTGAAGATGCAAACGTTCGATGCCACTGGCTGGAGTTGGCAAAGACCGAATGAAGTGGTTAGGACATTTTTCGATGGATCATAAAATTGCGCAAACATTGTGTGAAGTGGAAAGTTACAAAAACGAGACCGTTTGGTTGGTGGTGTGTCGCATCGTTTTATGATTGTTGGCCGCAAGTCACACACGGACGCCTACAGTGGCGGAGACCAGAGACCCGTTCAAGAAGAACCCGTTCGCAATAAAACGTCGCCAGTCGCCAAATGTGTAAAAAGCCGTACGAGGAACGAAATAAACGGGAGCATTGATACTCCAAAAAAAAAAAAGCATCTGCCCACCATAAAATGACGCCACCACATTTCGCGTGCATTTTTTTTTTTGGGGGGCTTGGTTGTTAAAATCTGATTTCCAATTCGGATAGCCAATAAACCGGCGGGGAGATACAGTTGGCTCTTTAAGGCGCGTTAAGCCCGTAAATGATGTGTCCGCGGCCCGCGCGACAAAGATTGCGTAAAATGCTGTCGGTCCAGATTATCTTCCATCGATCGTCGGTGGTTAAAGTTGTTATCCGATTCATGTCATTCCCTCCCCGCTTTAATGTCATCGATTGCATTAATTAGCCCGTACTTATCGCACACCCCCTTCTCTTTACTTACTGTTGACGGTGAGGCTGCCCCGCGCACTGATCACACCGACCGAGTTCCGGGCCTCGCAGATGTACTGCCCATGATCGTCGGCCGTGACATTGCGTATGATCAGGCTCCGATCCTCCTCGGATATTTCTGCCCGCCCGACCGGTATGTCACCGTGCTGCTTCGTCCACAGTATCTGCGGGGCCGGATCGCCCCCGACCGCACACTGGAACTGTACGCGGTGGCCCTCCAGCACGGTCGCATCGTCCGGTTCGGCCACAAAGTACGGCTTCACTGTAATAAAGAGAGAAAGAGTGGAGAAAAGTTGTAAATCATGCATCGACTCGCCGGTGGTGGTGGGTGCCAAACAACGGACTGGCTGATTAAAAATGACATAAATTATGATCCAAAGTAGCACCCGCTAAAAATTAAGTCCCCCAATCAGCGCAGCAATAACACATCGGCCGCTACGTTCGTCGTTCTGTGTGTGACTGTGTGAATCATTTTTCCTGCATTTTTCTTACTGCGCGATGCGCGATATTTATCACGTGCGCGATAAAACACAAGCTTTCTAAATCGTTTCCTTCGAGTGTGCTGCTTCACTGCTGCTACTCTCTCTCTCTCCCTCCGTCTTGATGTGCCGGTGTGTGATGTGAACGAATAATTTAATTTGTTATGCAAATGGTTAGAAGCAATTCCAGCGCGGCCGAAACGGTTGTTATTCCCACTTCTCACCACGCTAACGATGCCGTTAGCCTCGGGGAGAAAAAAGAAGCATAATGATTCCTTTTTACCATAGACATTAATCATTGTGGTGGAAAGTCAGAAAAATCGCTTGAGGAAATTGAGGATAGAGTTGGGAGTGGAGACACACACACACACACACGGAAGGTGTAAAAACCCGAAGCATATTGATCTTCATTTCAATGGGCTGCGAGCGACCGCACTTAAGAAAAAAATGTTACCTCCGTAAATCATTCCCTTTGCCCCCTCCCCCCCCCCCTCGCACACACGCCACGTGTTCTTCGCCACCCCCTTCGCACGACCACACTTACCCTGGACGGTTAATTTTGCGAGTCCACTTTCCCTCGAGCCGACCATGTTCTGGGCGATGCACTGGTAGCGCCCCTCGTCCGTCGGCCGCACGTCGCTGATCAGAAGGTTGCCACTGTCAACGATCCGTATCCGGGCGAGCTCCTTCGATGGCCGATAATCGTCCAGCTCGAGAAAGCCGTCGTTCTGGACGAGGGAAAAAACGGATTTTTACGTAAGAGAGTCGACGCCGTGATAAATTGCGATTTTACGTTGATGATAATGGTGTGGCACTAGAGGGTGTGCCAATGCCCAAAAAGAACACACAAAAAAAGGTTTACCTTTTTCCAGCTAACATTTGGCTCGGGATTGCCGCGGGGCGGGCTGCATTCCAGCAGGGCCGTCTCGCCCGCCGCAACGCGCGTATTTTTCGGCTCGACGCGGAAATCGTCCCGAAGCGCTGCAAGGGAAAAATGTGTGATTTTTTTGAAACTTTTCGTATGAAAATTCTGACTTTTTGAGCGTCTCTTTCAGCGTCACTTACTTGCCACCTGCAGTGTTGCGTTCCGGCTGTAGACCTTGCCGGCCTGATTGCTGGCCACGCACCAGTAGACCCCGTCGTCCTGCTCCTTTTTGCTGTGCACGGTGCGCAGGAAGAATAGCGAACCGGCCGGCAGCAGGACATGGTTAGCGTCCAGCTTTACCTCCTCCCCGTCCTTGTACCACTGGATGACGGGCTGGGGTTTGCCCTCCGCTTTGCAGTTGAGCGTGACCGGATCATTCTTGGGGACGATCGTATCGCTCGGGTTTTCGATTATTCGTGGCGAGCGATATTGTGCTGCAAAAATGAGCAGAAAGAAATTTTTTAAAAATTTAAGTAAAGGGAGAAATTAAACGGAATCGTATTTGGATTGAGAACATAGTTTTTATGTATTGTTTAAATGTCTTCTAGGTCAATTGAAGAAATTAAACTTCATGAAACAGTTAATTCAGATTCCAACCAAATCGAAAGACGGCTTAAATACGCTTTAGAAGTACAAAAATACAGTTTTAGTGCATTGGCATCATATCTACCGTACCCTTAAAGACAAATGGGCTATTTTGAGACCATAATTGAGGCCCAAGATCATAGCCTTAAGATCATTTTGGATCATTTGACCAATGACGTGAGATTATGTTACATATAACTCAGAAAATCAGGTGATTTAGAAGAATTATATTAGTAGACATAAACTTCCGTGCAGATTCAACAACAGTAAATAATTGCTCCTTTGTAGTCTGTTAGGTAATTCAGAAATGATTCTTGGGGAAATATTGGTTTGTTTAGTGATTTTCGAACCCATTACATGCTAAGATCAAAATTGTAAAATTTACATTAGTACTGCCTGTATCCAAAATAATCCCCTACATCTACTACTGAATGATTTTTCGAACTGGGTATTTTGATTCTGTAACACTTACAGCTCACTTGGAGTCTTCAGACCTTCTTCACTTCCCATTCTGAGTTGTTAATCTACATTGTCCAATGTTTTATTTATCTAATGTCTACTAATTAGGATTTCGTTTGTGAGCGATGCAGGCGATCGGTTCGATTGTCAATAAGATACAGAATTTTGACAACTTAAATGTACTGGATAGTCCTCCAATTCTGACTCTCGGGGCAGAATTGGAATGCTTAGAAACCATATCTAGTGCAGAGAATATAGTCCAAATTTATCATAAAAATATAACACGATCAAATGATGCCTGATGTATCTTCACAGGCAATTAACAACCAAGTTCATAAACATATTCCAAAAAGATTATATCTTTTCATACTAGACAAACACTTTAGGAGAGTATTGGAAATCTACCACTCTGTATACGGTTCCGAATAAAGACAAAGCCTTAACTTCCTTTCTTTTATGACACATCTATTTGTAGCTGGAGACACAGGAGTCAAACGAATACAAGAAAACGCAAAAAAGCCATTCAGACATATACACAAAAAAACCCAAACTCCAATCGCACTACCAGCATCTACCACCCCAGTGTCACACCAAGACAAAATCCACAAAAAAATGAAATCGTTTCGAAACCATAAACTCACTTGACATAAGAGATCTCTTTTAGTTATTACGAAACAGGAACAAATTAGTCACCGTGTACCAGACCAGCAGCGTGTGGCACGGTCGACCAGCTTAGCCCAGCTTCCCCGAAAACGGAAGAAGCAGATCATCGACAACCGAAGACACCGAAAAAACCAACGACCAAAAACGAGGAAAAAAAAGAAGCAGAACATACCCACACCCGAAGGAGAGAAATATTGGGCGTTAGACTGCTCGGCGTAAGATGTGTGAACAAACTGCCGCCGCCAGTGGCCGCGATACAAAACATCGTACGAAAGTAATTTTTCATGTTGCCCACGCCCTGCCGTTCACTTGCTGACGATAAGCTTTGCTTCCGACCGGCGAAGCGAACGTCGAACGAAAGGAAGTTTGCCTCCATTTCCCACATCCACACATCCTCATCGGTATGCTGCGTTCTTTTGCAGTGGGCGCATATGGGTTCGTTCGTTGGTGGTTCGTACCGAAAGGATGGAAGAGATTTTTGTCAATATAAGGGATTAATAGGGTGTTGCAAGCAGAGCGAAGCGATGCTAAAAATTGACAAACTGTCTGGAGGTTTTGTCTGAACGTTTTCTGGGAAGAGAGCCAAAAAGATAAACAGTTTCGAAACGATTAACGCTCATCGACGGCATTGTGTCCCTGCGGGGAGCTTCTTCTTTTTTACTTCATTTTATATCCAGATATAATTTGTAATAAATTGTTAATTCAACAATACCAACAAACGGCCTCAAAATGGTTGTCAGCTTTAAAAGGTTACAGCATCAATTAATCACAGTTTTAACACCACTCAACTGACTCATCGGTTAGTTTAGCGTAGAAACTTGTTAACTACAATGTAATACGACATTTTGCACCATCCATGCGATCGTTTTATGCCCCATTTTCGACAGCTGAAGGCACTGTGCAGCCTCAGTGCAACATTCTTCGCAAAACCAATCTCGATTTCAATTGATACTAGCGAGCGAACGCTCGCGATCGTTATGGCGAGAGGAGAACATCTGTACGAAAAGCCCTCCTGCAGGGCACACCACCCGGACCCAGACATTACACAGCTAGAGAGAGAGAGCCTGGTGTAACGAACGGTCTGTCCGCCCACAGGTATGCAATTTCAATATTGGCAGCGGCGCCCCGTCAACTCTGGCGTGTCTGTGTCATTTTTTAGCCCATGCGCAAGCGCACCAGCGACACGCGACACGATCGTGCGAACATGCAAACGCCATCACCACCATCGCTCGGCCTATGCCCAAAACGGGTAGTATGCGAAGGTCGGTGCAGCAATAATGGTCAGCAATAAAACCGCGTGTAATATAAAGGGAAGAGGAGGAATAAAAAACTACCTCACCACCACTGCAACACAGTCACCCGACGAGACTATTTCTATCAACCGGCGAGTGGCAATATCCATGGCAGCCGCCACCGCCAGATAGACACCACTCTGATGAGATGAAAAATGGATCAGTTGCGGCATGCAAATGCAAAAGGGTACAACAGTTGTATGGCGAGAAATAAACACCTCCAGATGTACTGGAATGGATCAAGTACATCATGGTTTAGATAAAAAGTAACTAATTAACATTGAAAACAAGAGCCCTCCGTACATCCTGGTAGATTTCAACGGAGTAATTATTCTGAAGGTGCTTAGAATCGCCTGGACCTCTCATTTCTGATCCTACGCGTCTAGTGGGATGATGGTAGTTCAAGCGTAAGCTTAACAAATTGCATTCACGAACGCACCCACGGCAGCTTGGGTGCAAAGACTTAATTTATGATTGACAGTTTTAGGCGCTGTGTGGTACACCACACTAAGCTGTCAGGGATAAAGGCTCATAAAGTGTGCGAAAGGCGCAAGAATAAATTAGCGCATTAAGAACGACGGCGCCTCGCTTCTCGGTTGCTATTGACAAATTGTCTAGAAGTCTATTGCTTTGTTCTAGGAAGTGTTGACGTCAAAATCAAAGTCCAATAAGACATCACAGAGGCGGGTGTGGCGCGTACGATCGTTCTTCTATTGTCGAAGGTCCGGAAGTTTGGAAAACCGGAGGTTCTCTACGACCTAACCCCAGGTGACTCATCGTCGCAGTGGTTTTGAGCAAAAGGTTTGAAAAGACAGGAAGCTGAATGACTAGACCCAAACGGCCTGTCTGAGTGAGTTGGTATAGGAAGTTTGCAAGTTATTGAGAAATTCAGTTACAAGGCACGTCGTTTTTGCTGCAGAACAAATACAGGATATGCCATAAAAGTGCATTGATGTTGCATACCCTGACACACATGCCGATGATGTGCTCCAATGGCTTCCCATCTTTAGCAAACTTCATCAAATTTATTAAGATATCTCGAAAAGATTGGACATTTTGCACAACAAATTGTGAGGGCCCATATGTTGTCGTGCCCTAGATATCTCTTTCCGTAGCTCTGTTACTCACCGACTGTTGGGTTTTACTTGGAAGCGCTGCCGATAACAATCTTCCACTTGGCTTGTGGCATGCCGGGGGTTGCGCACTTTTCTCCGAATTTGCTCCACCGTGAAGCACCAGTAATGAAGAGATAATTTTTTTTTAAATATTCTACCCACGACAGTTTACGGTTAAAATATGGCAGCAGCCATTCGAGACGAGACGTCCCATGCTCGATTGCTGCCAGCGGGATCTGCGGAGACACTTTGTTACAGTTCACAACAACGCACAACGGTTTGATGCTGGCCAGGGGTGGGTTTTATCCCCTCCCTACCGATCACTATCTATGCTAATCGAAGTGACTTCCCGTACGGAAGCTACACCAAATGTGCTCCCAAATGTCCGCCAATGCTGGACCTTCTCAGAAAGAGCGCGCCCGCGCGTTCAAGTTATTCATGAACAGCGGATGAAGATTAGGCACTAATTTATCCACAAATTGGTGAGCGTTGGTGAACGGAAGGAGGAAAGATTTTAAGATATTAATAAAACATGTTGATAAACAACTCAGGAAAGATTTATTTCTGCCACGCTAAAGATCAAACATTGCTGCACATTAATGTTGTTAGCGCATCTGGGGTAGTGTGTGGAGATCTGTGAAGTCCCTGTGAAATCCCCCGGGCAACGCACATGTGTGTTTGACGATCAAAAAAGTGAGATGAAGATATTTTAAACAAACGCAGCCAGCCAACACTTTGCATCAACAGTGCGAACAGTGGAGCCACGTGAATTTCACGTTTGATGCGCATCCAAACCGGCGTTTTCGCTACCGAATGCCGGGCTTTTCAGCATTTGCCGGCGGGTAAGATTATGCCATGTGTCAACAGTGCCATTGGCAGACAGAAGCGCACAGTGCACCAACAACAACAACGACAACTGCACTAAAAAACAATGGCACGTCTTTGTTTCTGGTACTGGCGTTTGATACAAATTTGCCTGCAGCTTGAACGTTGTCCCCTACGGGGAGTGGGAGAGATGATACAAACAGTTGCAGTGCTGCAGTCAGTCAGGCGCGCTTCGGTCGTTAGAGGGCGCGCAGCTGGATCTTCGTTGGTGGTCAGTACAATCTTGCTGCTGCTGCTGCTGCTGGCGCTGCACTGTCTCATCCTGTTTATTTATCGTTTTTCTTTGAAATCTGTTGCACAAAGTGTGGACAAATATCCTCAAGTGATGTGGGTGGGCTGTGGGGAAAACACGCAGACGACGCAGATGGATAATAAAAGTTTGCTACAAATCGCCCGCAAGAGAGAATGACTTATTGTAAGCTTTAAGCAGCAAAGACCGATGCTCCGATGTTTTGTTGGAATTAGCAGTTATACCACAGCGATGCTTTAATAGTGCTTTACAAGTGAAATTTTTGCAAGTTGCAAGTGAAACGGCAAACACGTCTTTAAAATAGAAACTAATTAAATTTTTACTAGTTTTGTCTAAGGTTTAAGCAATTTTAAAGCCAACAAAAAGGAAAAAAGAAAACAAATAGTATAGTACAGTTTTAAATCCTCAAATATTAACACCACAGCTTAAAACATTATAATAATTAATTCTGAGGGCATAACAACAAGCTCTCAATAAAAACTAAAATGGTTATTTCGTACAAGCTTTAAATTCATTTTCTTTTTATTTCTGTTCATAAAAGTTATTGTTGTCTATAAAATCCTATCCATTTTTGTTGATAATTTAACAAGATTCTATGACATTCCGAATTAATAAACAATTAAATCCCTGTGCATTTGTAAAATCATAAACTTCAATTGCTATTCTAAGGTATGTTCGTTATTAATTTTTCATGTTTTGTAAACAATTTCGAAATGGAGACCATCCAGTACAATATCAGTAGAATTAATAATAAACAAGCTCTTTTTTACTATAAAAAAACATTGCAATACACGAACATTACCACTACACGAACATAGCATAAAAAGGCTTGTGCGCAACGACTGTAATGAAAAGCAAACAAGATCACTTGCTTTTCACTTTCCACATAAAAATAAGAAAAAATAAATCGTTCATTTTATTAAATTGTTCCATCCAATGGGCCAAACAAGCAAACATGCTGACACATACAGAAAAAGATAGAAAAGACATCAACTCTCCCCCTACGATCTTTTTAAAAATTACAAAACATCATCATTTCGAAGGGGCATGGCATGGGTGGTATCAATATCATATCGTTTTCACGTCCACGTTGTCATACATCATACATCATGTCATTGCGGCGAGCGTCGGTTTTTATTAATCTTTTCCCCCCAACCAGGGAGTATCTTTCTCTTTTTTTTTGTTCAGAAAAACGACAGCAAATTAACCGCGACATAAGGCGCTCGTCAGCGCGAATGCAGCTTTATTCCACCCCGAACGAGTTCGAGGATATGGGATGGTGATGGTGGGCGAGAACCCGCTACGAAACGAAACCATATCGCGCAAACGTAATTGGTTCAACAAATTATTAAATTGATTTATTTAACTCACAACCACCGCACCCCGGTCTGTGTATGGTTGGTGTGTGAGTATGTATGTGGGTTTTGATAATAAACCCAGAGATCAGTTCGGTTCTGTTTGTAGCCGAGCAGTTCGTCAAACATATAATCTCCAGCCCCGGCCTCTGATTGGTGACATGCAGCACTTGTTGTTTTTTTTTTTTTTAAGTTTCGACTGTGGAAGGAAGGAACAGTTTGTGCATTTCACTACACCAATTGCATCAAATTGTTCGCCCGCGATGGACATCACTGTTTGTAAGAGAGCACAACAACAACAACCACAACAAAAATGCTTCCCAAAGAAAGAGACAACGCAACGGGTATGTAATTGAATTTTACAATTTCATGGCTTATGCACACGCAAGGCATGAGCGAACGGTTTCCGAATGCTTCGGTAGCATTGAAATGCAATGCCGTACCATCTGACGACGCACCGGCCGGCCATGGGTATCATGATGATGTATGTGGAAGTGGACGGTTTTATTAACAACGCAATGAGAGAGACAAACGCGGAAAAAAGATCAACAAGCAAGATAGAGATAAAGAGAGAAAGAGCGATATAGAGAGTGGACGGTAGATTACGCTGCATGTGATCGAGTTTACTTTCTAAAGTACTCGCGTGGGCCGATTCACTTGTTTATTGTCACGAGTAATTGACTTTGTCCGTTGCCAATTATCAGTGCCTTCGTGATATTTTCGAGACCAACAGTGAGGTTTTTTTTAGAAAATATGATTTTGCTTTTAACATTTAAAAAATGCCAACAAACGTAATATTACAATTTATTCTTCAAATATCACTTGAAAACACAACATGTAAAGAATACCCCTACCAAAACATCAACGAATTAATTTCATACCACAACATTCAACACACAGCCACTTGAACACATTTTAATTTGTTACATCCATCTCACCCCCCGTGTTTGATACACCGAAACCTCCCGCGCGTTTGATGCTCCGTTGATTAAATCATAATTTTCGTCGTTAACAGGCTTGCAGACAGAGGGCACACACCACTCACACACCCTTCATTGAACCCCATCGAGCGTGTGCGTACGCCCTTCCGTACTTAGTAACGGCAGCTTAACTGCCACTGTCGCTGTCTAACAACGTTACAAAACGGCTTCAAAGCAGCATCTTTGATCCAGCACAAGTACGCAGGCACGCAGCAGGCATGACACGATGCGGGTGACTCTCATCGCACCGAAACAAGAGAGCAGAGAATTTTAATTTTGTACTTGTAAAATTGTTGCACAGGCAACACACTTCACCAGGAAAAGGCCAGAACAGAACGCAGTTCTGGTATGCTGAACGATCAAGAGTTCATCAGGGCTCATCAAAAGGCTGAAAATTAAAACTAGGCTGGCGCTGGGGAGTGGACGATATTTTAATCTCACAGCTATTATCAGTGACACTTTGTGCGTCCTTTAGTATGTCCGTGTGCTGCCCTCTGTCCGGAAATAGAAGAAGCTCGCTTTGAAATCCGCAAAATAGCGCACAAATGGAGCAACATGGAGCAGAAGAATGAGCTGTGTTGTGTAAGCTTTTCCAAAGCGAGGGCACAGCAAAGTAAACAGAGTGATGGTGTCTTATGAAAAGATTTAGGTCACCTTCTTCCCCGGAAACGGGATGCGAACGGTCAAGATGATTTGCGAAAACGCCTTTTTCTTAGCAGTTTGGCCTATTTTTATCGGTACGGTCCCATCATCATCGTCGGCCATTTTGGTTGGGGCCTTGAAACTACACCGAAGACGAAGGGAAAGGTTCTTCCTTATACTATAAAGAAACGTTTTTTTCTCTTCTTCTTGTTAGGCCTGTGTTGTTGTATCGCTACTGTGTAAAGGTCTGGTTATGATTACCTTTGATTAATGTTTGACCAGTGACCCCCACACATCCAGCTCTTGCCGGGCATGACTCACCTCAATATTGCACTACATGTTTCTTTTTCCTTTCTTTTATGTATCTTTTCTATAGTCCCCCATGAATTTTCCAATACAAACATTCCCGCTTAATCTAGCAAGCAGCGGAAAGGGGAGTAAGCGAGCCCACATGGTGACCTGCCCTCGGGGTACACACTGCCATCGGCTCATCACGAGAGCGCGTGCAAGTAGTTTAATCGACAGTGCACAGTGATGGTAACCAATTATTTTTACATTAAACAAAATCACATCATTAATATTCCAAACAACTAAACCGGGCGGTTGATTAATACTTCAGTGTTCCCCACAAACTGGGCGCAAGCAATCAGGCGTAATTGTTTCTTAACCAAGAGTAAAGCTCCGTATGACGTACAGCAACTACGTTCAATTTCTTACCCATTTATATCAATAAAAGGTAGAAATTTGGGAAGTTCGGTAAGGGGTGGCCGTCAGCTATAGACAAATATTCAACCAGATTAAACGAATCTCCAAGGTCGTACCGGGAGAAGCTTAAAGATGTGAAAATTGAACTCACACAAGGGCAGATAAGAAGGCAAAAAACACTTTCATAACAAAGATCCTTACGTGCGATGAATATCTTGACCATTTTGGTGTGTCTGCCCCTTTCCCTAAGAGCTCCCCTTCGCAATGTAGTAGGGATCCCTAAAAAGAAACATTAATTTTACCCCACATACTCCACATATTTCCTGTTAGACCTACAATTTGTATATGTGTGTTTGGGGCAGGGTAAAAAAGGGAAAGCGATTTCCTTTGTACAATATAAATTTTCCCTTTATTACGAACCCTGGCTATCCCATTTAACAGGAGCTGTGTGACTCAGTATCACTGAACCGAAAAGGGATTGGATTTTCACTTTAATTCCTTTGCTGTGCGGCAAACACGTACATAAGGGAGCGGTGAATAGTAATGTTAGTTAATAAAGCTATGAGCAAATTATTTGCAGCAAAAGGTTTTAGAGCTCCATGATGCTTGCTTACAAAATAAATTCCATTGTGTTTTGTTTTGCAACCTATCAAAATAGCTTATTTTATGGAAGATGAATAGTAGGATATAATAAAGACAGAGCTCACGCAAAACTTGGTAATGCAGTTTTTATTATTGCATACCCGATTTTTGCATGCTACCCATCCGATCACTTTTACTCTCCGCTGAGTGCATCCAAACGGTACGGAAGACAATAAGGAAGCTATACATAAGTATGGTCGTAAAACGTTAATCTCTACAGTACGCTTGCACACGATTACGTTTCAATTTATGCCAATTTGTTGCAAATAATAAAATGATGCAGATGCAGAAAAAAAACATCACACATCCATTCTGTCTGTGAGAAATAAATAACGCCTTGAAGCAAAACATTACTTACCCAGCAAATGTTAACGCCATAACTTTCCCTTCCAAGCGTTACAGCGTGTTTATTGATAGCATTACCATGCTTTGAATTTTGATTTTTGACAAATTGCTCTGGAATCATCCACACAAGAGCTTTATTTTGAGCCAAAAAAATACGCAAAGCAGCACCAAAATCGCCAACTTACACTGTGCACTACACTATCACACCAAAGCAACATCTCGGCCAGTGTAAAGTACACCCGTCTAACTTTTTCGCAGCGGCATAGATTTGCACACATAAAATATTCATAATGGATCGTCGTGTTGTTTGTATTTGAATACGGGCAAGTGATGCCGACGAAAGCAAACAAATGCCCGAGCGACGAAAAATAAAAACAAACGCATGAGCGTGCTTCGAATCCGTTCGCAACGTTTGAATGCGGAAGAGCAAGTTCCGAACTATAATACAGGGTTTTCCATTCCAATTAACAACTGTCCACAGTCAACTAGCAATCCTCGATTTGAAAAACACGATTGTCTACCACTTACAAACAAGTCAAGCCGTTTTTGGTACACTGTCCATTTCAATTTCACAATTGTCGTCTTCGAAAACACACGTCAGATGCGGCACGGGTTGTTTTGGTTTTGGCTGGAACGTGTATCACTTGAAGTTGGGAAAGCTGAGCAACATGGACATGTTAGGCAGTTTTATCTATATTTTAATTTTTAATACAATGCAAAATTTTTTACATTAATCCGTGCTGTTACAGGGTTTTCCATTCCAATTAACAACTGTCCACAGTCAACTAGCAATCCTCGATTTGAAAAACACGATTGTCTACCACTTACAAACAAGTCAAGCCGTTTTTGGTACACTGTCCATTTCAATTTCACAATTGTCGTCTTCGAAAACACACGTCAGATGCGGCACGGGTTGTTTTGGTTTTGGCTGGAACGTGTATCACTTGAAGTTGGGAAAGCTGAGCAACATGGACATCTTAGGCAGTTTTATCTATATTTTAATTTTTAATACAATGCAAAAATTTGTACATTAATCAGTGCTTTTACTGGTAGCAAATGAAAAAAAAAATTACAACGTCCCAAAATAACTTAAAAACTGTAACGCTCCAATAATAACTAAAACCAAATGATAAAACTGCTTAGCATGTCCATATTGCTCAACTTTTTCATATTCTCATATTCAATCAAGACCTGTTTACAGCATGGTTCAATTCTTATACACAAGTGATACACGTTCCAGCCAAAACCAAAACAACCCGTGCCGCATCTGACGTGTGTTTTCGAAGACAACAATTGTGAAATTGAAATGGACAGTGTACCAAAAACGGCTTGACTTGTTTGTAAGTGGTAGACAATCGAGTTTTTCAAATCGAGGATTACTAGTTGACTGTTGACGGTTGTTAATTGGAATGGAAAACCCTGTAAACACCCGATGGACAGGCTGGAATAAAAAAGTAAATCAAAACTAGCGCTGATAAAAAGGCAATGCAGAGGGAGAGTGTAGCTGTGGCATATGAATGTGAAGTATTGGTTCAGCTTCCCAAAATGCATTTAATGTGAATGAAAAGGATCGTTTTTGTGAGTAATGAAAAGTTAATATTACTAACTAAAAGCAATCATGTTTTACTTTACAAGCCTAACAAAATATTTGTAACAAAAGATCTCAATACACACGTTGTATTCTGTCTAAAAAGAAGTTTTTAAATCATATAGATAGCCCAATAACGGGTGAAGAGCTCTTTTAAAAATGCATTCAGGATATTTATACTACAGCACCCTCTACCGGCAAGCTTGTTAACAAGTACACTCTAAATATATCCAACGAATAGTCAACAACGCTACTGCAGATAATTTCATACTTTGAATGCATTTAATTATAAACATACGAATGATTTAGATAAATATTTCTGCACATTTTGACGATACAAAAAAAAAGCCCCACAATAGTTCCCATGCTGTGTCCTGCGACAGTTTCGCAAACACATCACCAAAACCGGAAAACAATCAGCGCTATTTATTCGTCATTTAAATTTCACCCAAACCCGAGGCCCTAAAACACCATCGCGAACAATCGAACGCATTCGTAGCAGTTCCAGTGGTAGGGGAGGTGGTAGGAGTCTTTAGGTCCCAAAATCGCCTAAAAATGGCGATCTGATGTTTGTGGATGATTATTATTCCGTAAGCGAAAGGTTGGTTGAATGATTTCATAATTGGCCTGGTGCTGGGTGACAGGTACCGCACGTTTAGACAGGACCGGTGGGCTAACTGGTCGAGCCCACCAAAAACCGCAACACAGGCGCACATAGAAAGTAAAACCATATGCCTGCATGCATATGCAAAAGCAAAACGATTGAAATATGGGTGGGAAAATTGTCAAAACGTAAAACCAAAAATAAATAAAAACTAAATCCCACGATGCTAACACGTTGCACGAGCGGGCTAGCCACACAAGAACCAAACCCCCAGTTGTGATTCGTAATCGTAGTTTGCAAACACCATGTGCGCCACACGACCATTTGGGGAATGGTTTTTTTAAGGCCATACAAACGCCACTTTCATGAAACGTTTGATTTCATGTGATTGCAACCTGAAGCACAGCTAGTCTGGGGCATTTAATGATTTTGTTTAGTGCTGTCTTTTTTGCAGAAATTATCGCTATGTTGCTAGAACCGAGTTTGCATACAAATCGATGCTCACCGCACATCAGACATTGCACATACAGCTTTCAATAATTCGTACACGGTGCGGCATTTACTCAACCGAGTAATGAGAATTCGTCAAAAGGCGCGCGCACAACTGTCACAACAACAACAGGCGGTAGGGTAGAGAAAGGAAAAAAAACTGGCAGTAGTGCTAAATATTTATGTGCCGATAGAGGCACAGCCAAGACCCACCGCCACACTACGTGGGGTCACAACATTCGGTGTATGGCAATATCAGCGGACCCCGTCATTTCAACTGCAATATCACGCCCCGTTGCACGTCGTGGTGGTTTGCCATTATTTGACCACTTCATGACCACGCTGCTGCTGCTGCTGTTCATTTTATTCATTTTCCGCTGCCATTTTCCGGTTCGACAATTACTATGATGCTGCTGTTCTTTTTGCAGACATTTTGCCATTCTGAGCAGGAAATGATGGAAAT
The DNA here is from genome assembly GCF_017562075.2 of Anopheles merus. Classification (NCBI taxonomy): domain Eukaryota; kingdom Metazoa; phylum Arthropoda; class Insecta; order Diptera; family Culicidae; genus Anopheles; species Anopheles merus. The sequence continues at coordinate 12,911,552 of NC_054085.1, forward strand.
GGATGGTTGAAAGGTACTTTTTGTAAAACGAAATTGTAAAATGATTATACAAAGACGACCCTTTGACAACTGAGCATCACAGGCTTTAAAGAATTTATAAACTTAAAAAAATATAAATGTATCCACCTAAAAATGATATACCAAATGAAACAACGCCCTGACCCACCTGACAAAACCAAACTCTTCCCGAAATTAAATCCCATCCCATCGCACCATTCTAGGTGGCGAGAAATTGCGACCATAAATCTCAGAACTTTCTCGCAAATTACCATGGGAACAAGGACCGTTTACGCGCACAAATTACACGCCCTCGCGGTGTGTGTTGCTGTTTTATCCGCAAAATGTGCCTCATTATTTTCGCCACAACACGAGAATTATTTAGCCAAAGCGAAGCGCGGCGCTTCGCCAGAACAGACGGCAGCAGGGTAAGTGTTGGCTTCTTAATTGAAGTTTTCTCCGCCGGATGAGAATGAGAGAGAATCCCCCTTGCCCCCACCCAGGTTGGAAGTGGAAGAAAGTTGCTTAAAGCTAGACTTTTCTTGTGTATATTTTGTGCTAGTGGAAATTGAGATTCAACCTTTGTTAGCATAGATACGGAAGCTACGGAGCTCCAGAGCTGCTTCCATGGTGGTGAAGCTGCACTGCATGAGAATGAGACTGAAGCCATAGGAACGTTGGATTAATCAATGTAATATTTTCTGTTTTGGCAATGCGTCAGGCTTGGTATATTGTTTTGTATTTAAATTTATGAAAATTGCCAGGCAAAAGAGAGATAATAATGAGTAAAACATAGAGTAAGGGATAACTTTCTAGTGTAAAAGCGGTAAAATATGTACATAGCCAGCAGGAGAAGTCTGTTGTCTTCAAAATATGATAATAGCGAGGTAATAGAGAGTAGCAACAAGCTTACTGTTCAAGATACAAAGTACTCATTGATCTGAGTCTTATACAAGGTACTATATTGACTTAACGTAGCACAAGAAGCAGTCTTGTTTTACTCATCTCATACTACGAATAGCTCCATATGGAAGAAATCAATTCGATTCTGGAGGTAATAATTTGTACAAACTATTGCGGAATTCGACGACGTAGCTCTTAATGGAATGACCTCCGTGTAGTACAACAATTGTAGTACATTCGTAGTACATGTTCATATATTCAGAAATTAACAATTATCATATAGAGTAAGCAGTCCTCTTCAAATCTTCAGCAAACTTAAAATTCTAGGTTTTAATGTTCTACAACAATCTTATCAACAACAGTTGAAAAGAAACATAAGTTCTAAAATTTCCGCAAAATCCTCTTGTGAAGTTCGTATGAAGTAAGAGCAAGTTTATGAGTTATGAGTAAGTAACTTCAAAAATTCAAAGTCTTGAATATTTATATATACTAGTCTAATCTATTTCATAATAGTATAGAGAGGGTTTCTTATAATTCTGGGTCACTTATGGAGCTAACAATCCATTAGGCCCTTTAACGGCTAACGGATAACGGATAACTGCAACTTATTACAGCACCAATTTGATGTGCAAATTTCTGTACTTTAGAGTGTAATCTTATTATGTGAATATGGCATGGGAGTTTGGACTAGTTTCTAGAGATCTTCCTGACAAATCGACATTAAAACCTGCCGAACCAACCACATAGTACATTGTTCTTTGCCATCGTTGGTTGGTTGTGAACCTTTTAATCAAACAATCAAAACAACCCCACGTGTCTGGGATTAACTTTGCTTACAATGGGAATCGCAAAGCTTACACACGTACATCAGTGAGTTATCTTAATCAAACGAACCAACTCAGGTCAAAGATCCGCTAAGCCAGCACAAGCCAGCTATCGTGCAGACCACCACATAACGTGTGGCTGTCACAAGTAACAGATATAAATGCACCGGTTTCCGATTATGCAGTTTCATGCAGTCGTCTGTCTGCGCTCTGCCCCGTAACAAAACGGTTTAATCTCGATCACGCGCAGTAGTCGACAGGTTGCATCTTCTGGGTGGACATGAAAAATGACTCGGAGGAGCAAAACACCAACGCATTGTTTACAAAACCGTAGCGAAACACGCATCTCGTGCACATTCCCGGCCTGACTGACAAGATATCGGTGTGTGTACTATCTCTAAAACAGCATACAGAAAAAAGCAATGTAAGTCTAAGTACTAAAGCTTACCATTCGTTAGTGGTAACACGCTGATGATCATTATCGTGATCCAGAGCGTCCACCGGCAGCTGCAGCACTGTGCCGTCCTCTTCTGCTCCATCGTCATATTGTGGCTTTGGTTTTATGGTACGATTGTCTTGACGTCACTTAACGGAGTGTGTTTGTGTGAGCGAGGTGGAAGACTTCCTCCGCTCTTGGTTTACACTGATTTGCTTAATCTCTTAATAGCGCCTTAATAGCGAGGAGCGTGAAGCGTACTTCGGAGTGTTGTGCGATCACTACCTTTGCGTGCAAATCTCAACGATGATTTGTTCTGTGTTGATATGTTTTAGCCTCGTTTTAGCTCGGGTTTTGCACACTTTTACAAAAAACGCTTCAAGCGCAATTGAGTCCACAGACTGGGGTGTAACAGGTGACCTTTTGTGTGAGGTTTCTTCGTAGGAATCTTTTTTGGAGACCGTTGTCTGGCTGCAAGGAACGTTTTGTTTTGCTTGTTTTATTCTTGGGTACACAGTATCACAGTGTGTGTTCAGTCGAAAAAGGGACCGATTTAGCAAACCACCCGCCTTCCGTCAAATGCTTGACGAATCTTTTCTCCCGTGTCGCCGTTTCCGGAGAATCTGGTAGGTGAGAGAGGTGAGACCGGGTGAATGGTGTACCTAATTGCTTTTCGATTTATGATGAGCGTTGGGTTTCGCCGTGTTCCTACGCAGAAGGACACACACAGTTGTCGCTTCTTCCAGCTGGGTATGTTCCTATGCACGTCTGGGTCGAGGGACGTTTTTGTTTTTCTATTTCCTTCCCAGGAAGTCTCTCTATGCGCATCGAATCGTGTTTCTCCTTCTTTCTCGGTAAAAGATGAGCAAAGGATGTCTCTCTATTATGGAATATCTGTTTTTGTGTGTAGCCGCCGCCAGCTGTTGGGTTAGGAATCCAAGGTGATCTCGCCTTATTATTGTCTTGCCTTCGCCTCAACACCTTTCCCTTTTTTTGTTGTTTCGGACTGCTGGGTTCTCTTTATCTCTGGCGGATGCAATTTTGTTTCGTAGGAAGAATAAATAACATTCGTTTCGGCACAAGGAACTTTGAATGGTGTGTAATCGACGACCTTTTTTTCTTGCTGATACGGTTGCGTTCGGTTGTTTATGACACACGTTAACTCTGCGCTGCGTATTGCATCCTTGGGTTCACGGGTTACACGCTGCAAAGAGAGAACACAGAAGGAGGAAAATGTAAGTTATAAATGTTTATAACCATATTGAATTTGTAATATTTATGACATCATTTGGTCTTAAAATACTTTCATAAAATTAAATTTTAATACAATTTTTATACAGTAATATGGTTTGGTTTGGAATGGTCATTTACTTCAAACTTGCTTCATAACCTTCCAACCTAATTGAATAAAAACAATTAGACCGTTGGTTTAATTGAATTGAGTTCATCAAAAGTTTTCACAGGCCCTTTTTGCCTCCATTTCTCAGAACCTCTTTTTTGGTCAGTTATTATTTTTCGATGAAGAAAATGAACGTATTCTGAAGTTGATTTCGGGTGAAGAAAAACACCCTTTGGAGTGGAACAATAATTTGAAATTGAATTTCCAATACCCATGAATGGGCCCGTTGATTTCTTCCACTTAAAATGAAAGCGTGAAGTTTTATTTTCTTTTAATTTGGGACTTTTAAAATTCCACTTCCGCTCATCCACAACCACAACCCCCATATACACACAAAAAAGACTTCTTTGTACATAACTTCCTGTGATGTTTTATTCCTCTGTCGTCGTTCTAGCTCAGGATGAGTCTGTAATCTTGCCCGCTGCCCAAATCTAATCAGAATAAATTCACTTGAGAGAAAACGCTCTCACCCGACGAATGCTGAAAGCGATAACAGCAGTAAAACAGGCTGACAGAACGGACGGGGTGCATTGATTAAAATATTAAAACCCATTCACCCTTTTGCCTAGCATTTTTAATGTGATACCACACTCATTCAACACATTCAGATAGTCCCTTCGTTCGTTCGGCCTTTGATGTGAAGCGACACAGTGGAGTGAATTGATAAAGCGATTAAGCACAGAGGCGAGGAGAAACGTTCCGAACCGAAAGGCGACTTTAAAATAATTAAAAAAGCGGAATGTATTCTGCGGTTCGTCTAAGGGAAAAGACACACAACTCTACACTCTATCAGTTGTGAAGGACCATGCAGCACCATGCAGCATCGCCCTCCTCTCACACGGGTCATCGGCACTATCGGCCGAAAGCTGTGTGCACAGTTTTGCATAACACAACATTTAGAAACGCATCTCCAGCACGAATCAGTAAACAGTAGAAACGGTGCCGGTGCCGGAGGTCGTCACGTATTACGCAAGCTGCGCTGTGCTGTGCTCCGTGTGTGTATGTTTCCCTTCAAGCAACACCCAGGGAGGTCTCGGGAGTTCGCGTGAACACATATTTTCATAACATAAGCTGCCGGCCGCATCCGGTCCGATTTCAATGGGAAGCAACACACAGCACTGCGGAACAAATTAGTGTCCGAAAGGTACTTCAATTTTCGTTCACTCAAATTGTGACATTTTCCTATTAGAAGATTCTAAATCTATTTCTTGAGTGTGAAGAAAAAATACACACCGACTCAGTTCCAACAAGTCATTTGCATTTGACCCGCAAGCTGTAATTCGAGGATCACCGAACCGAAACTCTTAAAGCTGGCGGATGAGTAACACGTGTTGCATGAAATTTGACTCCCAAAAATGCGTCGGCACCGAGAGCTGAACTGAACCGGCAAACGGCGGCAACTAAAGATGGATCATGAATCAATGTAAGCTTCCTGTGTGTGTGTGTGTGTGTGTGCATGTTGGACGATCCTAAACATTTGTATGCTTCCTGTAGACAGAACGATCGATTGTTCGAATGTTAATCAGATGGCATTCAGAAGTTGAAAAGAACACCGCATTCGTTTTTGTTTTTTTTTTTTGCGCAATCGTTTGCGTTCGTGTCCACCGTGAAAGGTGTGAGCAAGAGCATTGCTTAGCAAATGAGCAAATTAATATGCCATCAGTTTTGGGGGAAAGATTGGGGAAGGTGTACAGTTTCCAAATAGTTATTTTTAACGACACTCTGTCCATGGGTGGAGTTGATGTTAGCTTGATAGTATGTTAAGTGATCGTTCGTTGACGCAAAATTGAGTGACGAGCGTTCGAGGAAGCAGTTTACGTTTGCCTTATTTATTTTGTAAGAGTTTGGGAAAGGAAAGACACTATTTTTAAAAAGGATTTATTCGATACAGGAAGCAATTTTGAAATTAAAATGAACAGGAAGATTGAGGATACCACTTCCTTATTGAAGGGTCACTTAATTTGACATTTGTTTAATGACGTTTGTTTGATGATCGTAGATGTGTTAGAAGATTGTTCGTTGTTAAGACATATTTGAGCATAAAAATATGCTTTTTTCTACCTGTATGCCATCTGATTAATATTACGATTGTTTGCAGTAATATATTTCGCATCCGAAACTAAAGCTCACACTTAGGTATGATGCTAGCGAGAACGACACAAGATTTCTCATTATAACAGTCTCTCGGGATAACGCCATCATTTCTCGAGTTGTTATGACATGACGTCTCATGCTGTCATAACAGACCAAGACATTACAGACTTGGCAGTACGTCCTGCTAATTCAGAGGTTCAAAAATGGGTGAATCACTCTAAGGAATAGAATAATAAAAAAATGCTCAAATCCTGTTTCAGTTGACATTATATTTTACGTGTATAAAGTTTGAATTAGTTAATAAATTGGGATACAAAATAAGGCAATTATTTATTTTCAAGACATAACAGATTTGCTTTAGCTAACTATCCGACGATGACACTTGTTATCAATTTGAAGCTAAGTGACAGGTTCAACATTAAAATCATTTTATTCACTTTTTTTACCGAAAAGACTATTAAACGCTCCACCTCGAATGTCTCCTTGTCGCTCCAATTTTGCCACACAATACCTCCCTAAGAACCTGCTTATTCGATAAGCACTGGCCCAATTTCTTCCGACGCAAATCAAGGGCGCCAACCCGCCCCGTGTTTTAAATGGTCGTTTGCTGCTAGAGCGCTGCGTTTGAACCTAGCAATGCCCTGCCGAGCCACACTTCTAAGGCTTCCCTCTCACAGGCCGCCGCAAAAGCCTGATCAGTGGAGTCGTTCAGCGGCGCAGTCGCTGGCACGAAAGCTGTCCCAGTTTAACCTTTTCACGCCATCGGCCAAATAGAAAACCCTGTTTTGCCCAGGCAAAGAAACATTTGTGCGTGTGAGTGTGTGTCGCTCGACGCCCCGTTTACCCCCGGGAGCCGTTTCCAATAATTAAAAAATAGTTATTGATCGCGCGTCCAACTTTAAGGGGTTAAGGCTTAGGAGCAAAGTAGATGAGGAATTTATTAACATCACTCATTCTCAATCTGTGTATTTGGCAGGCTGGAATGGGGGGCAATGAAACAGGCCGTCCAACGGAATGAGGAGGGGTCTGCTTCCATAATTCGACACAGCTCTGGCAGAACACGGCTTTGCTGATTCATCGAGCTAATTATTTGATCAGCTTCGCAATAAACACATTAAAGGTACTGCCAATGATGTCAGTGCTGGAAGGTGTGCTGCATATAAATCGGATTGATATTTTCATTTAGATAAATCAGCACTTTTTCATGTCTTAAATCCAATCAAATATAAAATAAAATGCCATAAAACCTAAAATTATTATAAAATGTTTAAAAAAATCATTAAAAACTCATAAATTAAAGTCCAATAATTTAGTCGTGAATTTAATTTAAAACTTCAACTGTAAAGCTGATTAACCCTGCAAACACAGATTATCAAATTCTGAGACTGTCATCTTCGCTTCACGCATTCGATATCAAACTTTAAACAGCTCCGCCAAATAACAACCTTTTTTTGACATATTTAGCTTTAAACAGCAGGGTGCCGCCTCAACGCCACGCGCGCTAACACATTCCATTCGCAACCAACACTCAACCTCTGACTGTGCTGTGGTGCTTGTGCCGGAAGATTGTGTGGCTGTGTGGATATGTTGAGCTGGCGTTACTGCCGACAGCACAAGATATCACAGCATCCGTCAAACACAAAGCAAAAAAATAACACATGAAGCAAAGAGCGGGTGAAAAAGAGTCCGTTTTGTGGTCGGGGTTAGCAATTAACATGTTCCGCGCGCCAGGCCATGCCACACACGGCAAAGAAAACGAGCGTCAACGGGCGCTGGGCTGGGGGAAGGGTTTTGGTTAAATGTTTCCACTTTTGACTGGCAGGACATCAATTTCTCGTTAAGGTAAACGGCTTCATTGAACCTTCAAGCAGGTGGAGAGCGGGGTGGAGAGATGGTGAAATAATCAAAAAATTTGACGAGTGAAGTGAACTTTCGCCGAATGTTTTCAATCCGTAGCGCGCGGGAAGCGCCTTCACCACATTGCGTGATGCGCTCCCGACGGAGCTATAATCTTCGTATTTTCAAAATTAATATTTCAATCATGATTGGGAGCGATGAATTCGAAGCCACGTCTCCCACTCGTTAGCACAGGCACCCTCAATCAGGGGGGAGAGAAGTTTACAACCAAAAAAGTAATGCAACATCACGACCCGCCGAATGCCTTAAAGGCTCTTAAATAACTCGAAAACGTGAGTTATCTTCAATCATGCAATCCCTTCCCACCGAATCTTGCGAATCTTTGCGAATGACATCAATCATTCATTCAACTTTCTCGGTTCGCTTTTGTCTTTCTCCATGTACTGAGAAGCTCTCTTGGTAACTTCCGGAAACGGTTCAGATATGATTCTCGTACGGAGAGGTCAACATCCGGACCGGCATAGAATCGCCAGGAAAGCAATCAATCTGTCAACACACTTGCAGCAAGCTTCTAAAAGACATCTTGGTCAGAAATGTGGGTCAATTGCAGAATCCATCAATGCACCACATGAGCCATCTAATGTGATTTGAGTGACATGTTCCGATGATGCAAGATCCTGATGATCTATTCCAGAGAAGTACTTGAGATATTCAGACATTGAATTGATTTTTAAGGAATTGGAATTTCAACATCTCAGACACTGAGGAGACATACACCTGTGGCACATATTCTGCACCACTCGAAAAGCTATTTCGTAAACAACGCGACAGCTCTAACATCCCCAGCAGCAGCAGCAAGAACACACAGGTGACTTCCTGTGAAGTCGATGAACGCCGCTATCAAAATGCTACTCCTTTCCTCATTCCCAGCCAACCCACGGATGACACATTTGATGTCTGCTGACAGCTCTCACTGAATCTGATAGCGGGAGTTTGGGTTGAAAAGACACACACACACACGCCACCACATACCGCCACGTGCTTCGGTACTATAGCACGTACTGTTTGTACAGTGCGCCCTGTTATCAGTGACTCGCCAGCGTCGGAGGCACCAGAAATCTATCAACTCCTCAAAACACACACATCAAACTCCGTCTTAAAACGGGAGTCTTCCCGTCCGCATGTCAAGCCCTAACTGTCTCCGCGTTGTTTCGGAAGCGACAATCAATCATAATACCGTACTGTACGCGGCCTGGGGTTGATGTAATAGGAGATGCTGCCAGGGGGTTTGCTCGACTGGAAGACAGGAAACATGGCCCTTCGGTTGATTTATTGACGAATCGAGGGCCACGCATAGATTATCGAGGACACACTTTTTTGTACTTCATTGTGTTCCTCCTCCGTGAGGAAGCGGTACTTTTGTTTGGAGAGTGAATAAAATCTGAGCCAAGAAGATAGGGAATCTGCTGATGGAATCAAATATTTCCCTTTTTAGGGGAAGGAAGCAAAAGATCCGGTATGATCGATTTGAAGCACTGTGCTTGTATGTTTTCATTTGAGGCTTAGCAGTTTGCAACAGGAGAGACGACACCGCACACATTTGCACACAAAGAATGCAAGCTCATATTAATTTCCATGTGGCGCCCCGGGAATATGATGCCCTGGGAGGGCATAGACATTGCTCAAAATCCCTTCCAGCCTTCAGGCAGGAGAGCGCATGCGGAAGGAATCGCAATGCAAATTGCAGTAGAATTGTGCTGACAGCGGGACATCTGGTGCCTGCTTGGTATCAGGGTATTGTTGATACCTGAATGCGAGATTATTGCATCGTAGAAACTTCGTTGACGTTGCAGAAATTGGAAATGAGTAATATCCGACGCTGTTGGGATGACATCATGGAGCAATCAATATTGAAGTTATTGCTCTGTTGGTAAACATCATATGCCCTTCTTAAAATAATTCAACCAGCAGCTGAACCTTCAACAACTTTAAAAAGAATTTTCATCTTCTTTATCTTCTTTTCCACTTCTTCATCTTATTTTTCATAACATAACCTTCAATATTGACTTCTCGTTGTTCGACACAGAGTCATCCAACCGCGCCCTCGACAAAACGCAATAAGAGAGAAAGGCATTGCCGGCTATAACGAACAGCTGATAGCAGCTGTCGTCGATGTCACGCCGGGTTGTAGTTTCGTTTTCCCTTTTCCGTGACACCTTCACGCAGCGCAATAAACAGAAGCATTGGCACGTAGGTTAAAAGAAAGACCATGCAGCGATAAGACCGAAGAGAAAGCAAAATGAGCAAGTAAGTGCTGTATGTCGGATGGTTTCATGTGCGCTTTCATCGCATTTTTGGTACGTAAAGGTGCTTAAATCATCGAGTTTAAGGTTTAAAACATTATTGCCCATTGAAAGGTTGTTATTTCCAATTGTTGACAAGAAGGAAGTTAATATTAAAATTTATAATAAATCAGAGTTTCTGCTCACAACTTGTAGTTTCTTTAACATCTTTAACGCCAACAAACTAACACGAAACAATGCCCTATTACTCATGTTTCTTCGCTAACTCCTGTGGCTTACCTCAAACTAAACATTGACCGTGAACATACAACTTGCCATCAGCCCCACCAATTCTTCTTTCCCCCCTTTTCGATCGCACGTGGTGTAGCATTAATTGAGTTTTCCTTCCGATAGTGATCTTGACTAGACAAGACTTGCAGCAAACACACAGACGCGGAGCGATATTCTTGTGCTCTTTGCTTTGCTCACCCGCGGAAATAACCATTGTGTTCAATCGTGTTCTTCACCTCCCGAAACATACACGCAGCAGCAGCAGCAACAGCAAGGTAAAAATAGCCCCCCAAGAAAGAAACAGCCCCAGGTCACGTCCGAAACATGAAGATGGGTCCCGATCATGACAAAACGGAACATTGTTCGATTAGCACACGGGAAACGGCAAAGGAAGACGCCTGGTTGAGGAGAACCCAGAGTGAACAACAGACCAGTACAGACAGGAATGTGACTTGTCTGTGTCCCGAGCCGTTTCTGATGCTATTTGCCATCATTTTTCACCATTCCGATAGGTCAGTAAAACAGTCCGAAACAAAAGAAATAAAAAGAAATTGAGCAATAACTAACGCAAGAGAGCGACAACGGTTTGCAGTTTTGGCACCTAAAAACAATTCAATGCCGATAAGATTAAACGTATAATTACGCAAATAAAATCGTTTGCTTCAAAGAAACGAACCACACGCGCGCCATCATCCACCGTAGAACCGTTCGGCTTTGTTCCTGTGCTTTGAGCGAGAGGAACGGCACAATAAATAACGGCGCAAACCCATTACGCTTGGAGGTTTATGACTGTGCCGAAGCACATATATTTGATTGCGAATGCGTTCGAATTAGCTGGCCACCTCCAACCAGCCGAGCACGGCCGGGCAACAAGAAAGTCGTACAATAAACATAATTTAATGGACGGGTTTTTGCGTAACGCAGGGCACACACAAAACGTAACTTTTCAGCAGCCCGATGGTGCCCTTCCGGACGACACTGTTTAGCATTATAAATCACAACAAATATTGGATAACTCTCGCTTTGTCTCTGCAGACTTTTTTCTTGTTGTTGTTGGCATACGCCGTTCTAGCGCCGGGTGAAATTTTGAATGGATAGAGGAGGATTGTTTTGTACAAACCCCCCGGATGGTGGAATGAAGTTTTTATCTGCCGTCTGTCCAAACGAGATGACTTATGGATGGGCATAACTAACATAGAGCAAAAAATAAAATGAAATTTTGAAACGGGAAGGTGGAGAATCTTAAACGTCTCTAGGACTTAAGTTGACCCGGGAAAAATGTGGAATCAAAAATGGATTGCAAATTTAACCAGTATCAAATCAAAACGGCCGATCATGGTTAGCTGTCGTAGTACAGTTGATAGCGCATTGAGAAACTACACGCTTGGACCTGCGATCAAGGCTCAATGGAACCAAACATAAAGCACTAAGAGAGCAATCCTTTCTAAGCTTGGCAATTTTATAGTTAATGATGGTTGGTTATTATTATCTTCATTATATGAAACAGTTCTTCCCCTTCTTTTTCTTCTTCCTTTGACAAGCCATAGCAGGATAGTCAAAGTCCTATTTATAAGGGGACAGTTATAAATAAATAAATAAGAGGTAAATAAGAGAGAACTAAAGGAAAACACATCGTCAAATAATTGAATTGAGCGAATATCCTAATCTTCCGAATGACGAAAAGGGAATGGTCATGATGCTGTCTTAATCAATAACTGTTATTGCCTATTATCTATAATACTTGATGATTTAAATTTTATTTTCTTCTGAAGCACTTGGAGAGCTTTTGTTTATTTTTTAAATGTTTGTATAGGCAAGCAAGCTGTATGGTAGACATAGTATAGTTATTATAATTAGAAATTCTTCCTTAAATTGGAAATTCATCAAAAACCACATAAACATCATGGAAGTCAAATTTGATGCACATCAAATGTATTACACAGTAAAAGAAGCTTTAAAATACAGAGATAGGATGCTTTAAAGGTAGCCAGACATTTCCAAGGTCAAATGGCCATAGGTTCAAATGGATTGTACTCAACGCCATTGATTTATTTGATTAGCTTGTCAAGGATAAGTCAATGTATTATAGGCTCATTGGACTAATATATAAAGGTTTAGTCCAATATCCATGAGGCTCTATGTTATTGAGAACAAAAAAAGAAAAGGTAGAAAAAAATTGAAATAAACATTAAGAGTTAGGCTCAATTGGGACGTTCAAGGTACCATATCCTCAGAACCGGTTGGGTTCTTGATTGATCTCCTTATGCCTTATTCTCCTTTTCAATCATCAGAATGCTTCGTATTTGCAACATTTGTTTTTAAAATAAATCGTTGATAACAACCAAATATTCTCACAAAATCACATTTTTTAACAATCTGACTCGTCTTTCCAATCATAATGTGCAAACAACGGCGATACTAAGGTTCCACTTTGACCCTTGTTCTCCCTACGAAGTAGGAAGTGATCGTTTTCTCACATATTCCTATTGTAATTTAAAAAAAAACTAGACATAATAAAACACTTTAGCTTCGCTTCGTACCTTCTCTTTTGCTGATGACTAGAAATATAATTGAACGGATGTCCCAGAGGTTCACGAAACACTAACCCGCAGGTGGTGGAGCAGCAGTCCGAAGGTTGGTCAGCAGTCCGGATGGTCGTAGGGAGGTGGTGTGTAATGAGCAAATTTATTCGACAGCTCACGACGACCGAAGTGGGGTACAAGCACCTCAAGAAGATATGAAGATTACAAAGAGACGCCTCGCGATGCTGCTGCTGATGATGATGTTGACCTCTTCGTTGCGATCTCAAGCAGTCACTCTAGCGCGCCACTGTTTAATGCTTAATTTGTGCTTCGACAATTAAATCTCGCTCGAGTGCCACCCCGCCACACATACACACACTGAGGGGCACGAAACAGAAACTCTCACTCCTTGGGATTCACAGGACGGATCACAATTTTCCCTCTCCTCCGGCGCAGTAAACCTCTCCGCAAGGGAATCGTTGCGCACGACTGCCGATGGTGCCGAGAAGACGAGGCGTAAATTGCCGGCAATTATTCATTCGCGGTACAGAAATAGCGCACTCGTGCTTGACACACACACACACACACACGCACATAGACGCACGGTGGGGTGATGGGAGGGATGAAATGGGCAGGAGATAGAGATACACTTCGGTACACCGCTCCACGTTCTACTCCACCCGGCCAGAAATGCATCCAGAATTACGCCGCCCCTGGAAGAAATGCGGGAAAAACTAGACGGGAAATGCACACAAACACACACACACGCACACACGCACGATTGACCGAATGCCGATGCGAAACGTCTTCACTTGCTGGCGTACTTCAAACAGGCAGGCCGTACGCGAAATCACATGCATCGATGCACTTTAGAACGCACACACGCAGAACACGGAAGATGGTGTGGGTGAAGATGGCAATTAAATTATGCACTGCGTATCATCGATAAATCTATTAATATAAATAAACAGCAAGCCTCGGAATGCTTCCAAAACGGTGGATACATTCACACGGACACATACGCACATCAGGGACGTCTTCACCACAGCGCATGCACTCGGTGCAATTGCATTCTGCTGGAGAGATGGTGTGCACTGCACTGCAACGACAGACACACTAACACACGCACACACAAACACAGCTCAGATCCTGTGACACCGGGATTTGGGCCGGGTTTGAGCCCAAACACAACACAACAGAAACACACTCACACCCCGACACCACTGTACCGCCGTCGACAGGGACCTTTTCTTTTCAACACATTGCAGCCGAAATGCGGCGAACCGAACTGACACTGGAATGGAAAGATGCACTGCCAAACCGAAGGGCTGGAGAGGAATGACGTTTCAATCTCGACGATGCACCACCACCACCACAACAACAACGGCAAACGCAAAAGTCAATTGCGTTGACGCACTTTTTCTTCCCCCTTTCGCGTCCTAAAACGGACGTTGACACGGTGTTCTTTGTGCGTTTCGGCTCACAACGCTGCAGCGCAATGGCCGTATTCCATTGTTTTGCTACCGTTTTTTCGTTTTTTTTTCTTGCTCACCCCGACGACCACACCAAACCGTAAACCGGATCCGATCCTGCACGCACGCCCGTACCACCGTGTGTGTCAGCGCGCACACGTTCGCCTTGACGCGGTTCGTAAATGAGACTGCGTGAGCGAAACACAACGATGCCGAACCGATGCGGCAAATTTACAACACAACACACAGTCCGGTGCGGAGAAACCGAGAGAGCGAGAGAGTGAGCACGCGCGCGAGAGAGAGAGAGAGCTGGCTCGGTGAGAAATGTTCGTCTATTTTGGATTTTACAGCATCCCTTTCGCGCTGCAGACGGGTTGCATCTTTTGCGTTCGAAGAGCGAGTTTCGTTAAGTTGACTTTTGCGCTCGGAGAGTGAACAGATGCTGTGAGAGTAGAGAGTAGAGCGAAAGGGAGAGAAAGAGCACGCTTTCGTTGAAACATGGAAACGTGTTGCACCGGAGTGTTGTTGCTTGGGGAAAGCGTTGAGGAGAAATTGTAACGCATGGCGTAACGCATTAGTTTAAAGGGAAGGGTAGCGTTACATTTGAATTTATCAAGAGCACAAAGGTAGAAGATTTAGAATGGATGATATTTTTAAGTGAATACTCCCAAAATTTAAGATGCAATAGGGAAAATTACAAAATATCCCACAGTAAAAATAATAAAAGCTATAAATTACAACTATACTGAGGTTTCAATAAACTTCAAGAGTATTGGTATTCATAATTTTTAAAAATGAAACAGTTTTCTTACTTTCTTTTGTTTTAATCGATATGTCCAGCTATTGTAAAAAATACACTTTCCTTGATTTGCATGATTAACAACATGGAACCAGCCCATGTCTAAGATCTCATTAATTAAAAAAAATATTTATGAGGACTGGGTTAAAAATGTATGGCCTGAGATAAATGTGTCAAACAGGAAAAAAATGAAAAAAAACTTAGGAATAAATTGGAAATCAGCAAATAATATAGAATATAAACACCAATTAGGGCTGACATTGTTTCATGAATAGAAGCAAAGATAGACTAGGCCAGGACAATCATAGGTCAAAAACTTAGGAAGCAGAAAAGGATAGATATCAAAGCACGCACACAGTCTAACCCAGCGGTCGGGGCAAAGTTTACAACATTTACAGGGGTTTCCAATTGAATAAATAACGTTTGCCATTTATATCAACATCTTTGATGTCGATGTAAATATTCGTAATTGATACAATAGTCCCGAAAGCCCCGAAAAGACCGTGCCCCATACTTAGGACTGACTCTCCCGCTATGGTAACAATAAGTCACTGAAAGCCAAGCTCACTTCACTAGTGGGTACAGGCAGGACTTGACCGACAGCTGTTGTTGTGCCCAAAGAAGAAGATACAAATTAGTGGCTTGTTAGATAATTTTGGTGTTACAGTGTTGCCAGCATTAGCCGACCATGGAGTATTCTGACAGGTACGTAGAGGTGACTCCACGATAAAATGTGGAATCGTTGATGTTTAAAAATGAATTACCACACAGAAAGAGTTATAGTGTTGCCATAAATTTGGGCCGGTCTGGTGGTACAGTCGTCAACTCGAACGACTTAACAACATGCCCGTCATGGGTTCAAGCCCCGAATAGACCGTGCCCCCATACGTAGGACTGACTATCCTGCTATGGTAACAATAAGTCACTGAAAGCCAAGCCCACTTCACCAGTGGGTACAGGCAGGCCTTGACCGCCAGCGGTTGTTGTGCCAAAAAGAAGAAGAAGAAGTTGCCATAAAATATTGAACAATTAAACCTCATTTACTTTATAACAAAAATATGAAAATTGGAATATGATAAATAAAAGTACAATATACCATCTATGATTTTTTTGCTTTCTCATCAAGCTCTCATTGTGGGCAAATTAAATGAGTAAATTCACAAAAATACTATTTTTGTTTTAACCTAGTTTTTGTCAGCTGAAATGAGAAACTAGCATTCATCAGAAAAGGATATTTCAACTGTGTCCTAATTTTGCTACAATATCTTCCCACTTTCAGCTCGATTGTAATCCTTCCCAAACCACAAATGCAATCATCCTTGCGGGTTAACAAACGCAATTAGAACAATAGTATAGCTCAACGTACACCCACACTCACACAGAGAGGACGTAATTTGCTTTCATTAACCATCGCTCAACAGCAAGCAGCAAAACCTAATTGGGAAAGTTTTACTCATCCATTCCGAATCCCACCCCCGAGCCACGGCAAACCCAATTGCATCCAGTTTGGTACCGAACGAAACGGATCCGCTTTGCTAAAGCTTAGTGTACTACACAAATTGGGCTCTTTAAATGGAAATGGTCCATCCTTCTCTAGAACCATCCTCCATCCAAGAAGTCTCTTCCAGAACATCCGAATTGGTTTGAAGGTTTTAAATGACTTTTTCATTGATCTTCAGTGTAAAGCTCTTGCCAGTTCGCATGAATATTAAGCACCCTGCAAAGAGCCACTCATCGTGCTCCTCGTCGGCTAGAGCACTTGCTCCCTTTCCCGCTGCCCTTTTGGTGGTTGTCGAGCAAAAGCCATCCAAATTAAAACTTGCTCCGCGCGGTGCAAAGCCCAAACGCCGCAGTACAAAGTGGATGGTTTTGACAGCGAACGGGAGCAGAGTAGCTCAAGTTTCGCACTAAAGGAGGATCTTAACGCTGAAACAATTATCACTCTCGATACGTTGGAGTATTATGGGTGGGCGCTCATTACCAGATTACCCACTTTTCGGTCATGGTTCAAATTACGTGCCATCATTTGACAAAAATGTCTATCAGTTTTCAGGGATAATCGCGCGTCGGCGTTGCCTCGGTGAGAGTTGTGGGCCATCGAAATTAGCCTTCGAATGCTTCCTCCAGCATGCCGGTATTAAATTCACATTAAACATTGCTTTTTTCATGTCGTTTTTTTTTGCTGATGCTGTTGTTGTAACCCGTTTCTTTACACACAACCATTTTCCGGTCAAAATGGTCAATAAATCGTGATGCTCATAACAACTGCCACGCGTTACGCTTCCCGTACGCTACCGGTGTTGTGTCTCGGTACAGTGGTGTTGCTGTTTTTCTCTTTTTCTTCCCCCCAGTCTCACACGAGAGGCTGGTCAACTACAAACAAGTATCGTAAGGGATAAATGCAGCACAGTAGTGGTCACAAAATAAGCGAATTGAGGAGTAAAAAAACCAAATTTTCATAACACATATTTTCTCACAATTTTTGTCTCATGTTTTCACACATCTTGTTGCTTTTTCAGTTGTGATTTTGGTTGTTTTTTATGTTTCTTTTGTTTTAAGGGATTTTATTCTTTTATTTGTCTATTTATTTGTCTTTTACATGTTTTAGATCTATTTATACTTTTTTATAGTCAAGAAGGTTATTTTTCTAATATTATATAATTAATATCTCTCGTTTTTTACTTCTGCAGGTTTAAATTGTTCAACACAATAGTTGTACATAACATTAAGTGAGTGTGATTAAGTGAGTGAACAATACAATGTAAGAAGCTTAAGATAAGAAGGAACAGCACAATTATTCAAAATAATTTACTCTTGGTAATTTTAGTCAAATTTATGACAGCTCTTTTTTATAAGCCTTTTTGTTTAAATTGCCATACGAATTAAAGTAAACGTTTTTGTTTTTCGCTCGTAACAAAAGCAAATATTGTGCCCACCACTGTCACTCTATCGAGACCGATCAACGCTACTTGAGCATTAAAAACACAGACACACTTTACACTAACCAAGCTGCGTCGCATGGGTTGAGGGTTGGAATATGTTTCGCATGCAGAGAGACCAAACAAAAAAAACAGCAACAACACCCATCCACACCAGTACGGAACAACGGCGATGCAACTGCATCCTCACTGGTGCCCGGTAAGTACCGCCAGCATCATCATGTTCTGAACGCGAACGAAGCCTTTAATGAACGCCGGCTACCTTGAAGCTGTAAGCGAGCGAACGCGCGGCTGCTGCCCGGCTTGCGTACTGTGGGAGGGAAGGAACACGATGTTACTGTATCGTAAATAGTGCTTCCTCCCTGTAAGCCCCAAACCCCCTTTTTTCTCCGGCTAAGGCAACAAATTTATGCTAGCGATCCGAGCTCAAACATAAACACATGTAATGCGAAACGCGACCAACGCGTATACGGTGCAACGAGCGCGTGTACGCTCGAGCCTCCGCCGTCCGTTGTTGAGACTTGGCTTGGATTTAACAGAGGCCAATTTGAGCCAAGGATGTTACTTTTTTTGCAGGCTATATTCTTGTATTTGCCACCCACCCAGAGCCCAATCATCTATCCATCCATCCTGCCATCCATCCACACACACACACACTCAAAGCTCGCTCCTATTGTGATGCAAATGGCGGTTGAGCTTCAATCGTGCTGCAGAATTGTATAGAAGTGACGGCGACGGAACCGGCCCGATTATTGCTGATTCATATCCTCCGCTCTACTGCAAAGCGACGACGAGAGTTCATCTCTGCTTTTAGAAACGATTGCCTGGAACCTGTGAACAAAACTTTAACTACACCTAGCCAGCGATGGAGACTGATGGGAAGGATCTTACTCCCTCCTCTCTCCCTTTTTTCCCCTTTTCCTAGCAGTGCCTCAGGACGATCTCTCTCCCTCTCCGTTCGGCACGATATGGCTGGCTTGTTAATAAATTTACAACTTTTTCATAGTAGTTTATCAACTTTCATGCATCGACGGCAAACGATCAAGTGGGAACGAGATGAAGGTGCCTGGGTGAGAATGATGGAAGCAGGATTCGTCTAGGCCAGGGGACGGCAAGCTTCTACTAGAGTGGTTAATTGATGGGTGCATGCCAATCGAAGAAGATTCTGGTGTGACGAAATTGAGAGCATTTTGAAGATCAAAAATGTCACGGAAACGTATCTCTTTTTTTAAAGCAAATTTATAAATTCAATCGATGAATCGACATTTAAGTTTTTGTTTCTGTTTTGCCATTTTTTTTAGTTTCTGTTACAGCGCCTGCTTGCAGGGGTTTCCGAGTTAATTTCCAATGTGTAAAACATTTTTCATTGATTGCGAGAAGATTTTCAACAGCTGTCAAATGTTGTATTTGTACCATAATGAAGTTTCAGTTCTTGAACATGATTTTCAATACGACTCAATCTGGATTGAGTTTGGCAGTTCCTTGGGGTGTGTTAAAAATCATGTGGAAGAACTGAAATTTTATTTTTATGCAAAAACACCATATGACAGCGATTGAAAAACATTTTTAAAACGGTGAACACAGCATTTTCCAAGTCAGTTTCGAATGTGAACGATGTTATTCCTCGTGTGGAAGATGTTAATCCACATTAATCTGATATTTCATTTGCATCATCATAGTTTTTTATTTCTTCAGCATGATTTTCTACACATCTCAAGCTGGATTGAGTTGGACAATTCTTTGTGATATGTTGAAAATCATGCTGAAGGAATTAAACATTATTATGATGGAAATGAAATGCAAGATCGATGTGGAATGACATTTTACTCGCGGTGAATAACAATTTTTAACAAGTTTTTTGGAAAACCCTGCAAAGTTGTGCACATTTCAAAGTGACCCGAAGCCCCCCGCGAGCAAAATGTTATTCCACATCTGAGATTTCATTTTCATCATAATAATTTTTAAATTTTCAGCATGATTTTCAACACTTCAATTTGATGGGATTCGGCTTCAAACCCCGGTGAAAAAACGATGATAGAAGTGGTGAAAAAACGATGATTTTTTCATTCAGATATTTTTACGCATTAATATTTAATGTTTAATATTAAATATTTTATGAGACAATTAACCGATTGAATTTAATCGTTTTTGTGTAATTATAATTCAAAAAAGTTTAAAGTAGTTTAAACAGTTGTATAGCAATATTTTTCATATAATATAAAATAATAGTCAATACATTGTAGCAAACACATTTAAGGCACACTAAAAACAAGCAGCAAATGGCGACAAAAAAAGAAAACTGTTTCTTAAAAGAGAAGATAAAATAACTGATCAATTAAGGATCTGTTAAATACATTGTTAAAATAATAAAAAAAATGCCGCAAAAAGAGATAAATTATCTAAAAAAGCAATAAAACATAACAAGGAATGCTATTTTTTGGTAACAAACAACTAAAGACGAGAGTAACAGCAACAATTGAGCTTTTTCATTAGGCCCTCCTAGTTCTCTTTTATCACAATTCTTCGTAAGTACGTATGTTCTTTAGCTAAATTCCCATTAGTTACACTTGGTAGGATAATTTTCGATTTCCACAACACATAGCCAATCTTCAACACTGTACCGACCACTGGATTATCCACCCGGTTAAGGTTTATGTGCAATTAATTATGGAAATTCTGTACGGACTCTCGGTGCAATTCTACAAAGGAGTAAAAAATTTCCTCCCTGCAGAGGATGAGGTTGAACTTTGCAGACACACTCGCCGTTACCGAAAATTGCCTTCTATCAAAAACTTCCCCAATCACTGGACGCACCACACCCCGCCGCCCATCATATTATCGTGATTGTTGCATGGAAAAGTTTAAACCGTAGCCGTGTTTTATTGCTATTGTTTTTAAATAACGCTTATTTAGCTTCTTGTGTCGAGCGCAAGTTTTTTTATGTTGCGAGAAGAATTATTTCCCTGCTCGTTTGTTACACCAAAGGCGCTGCGCGCGCCAACACTATTGAATGTCTTCCTACACGTGTGTAAAGCGTACCGATATCGAATAAAGTGTACAAATTTATGTACAGTAAGATTAAAATGCTGCGTGGGTGGTCTGGCTGGGTCTTTCAACCCCCTGTTCGCGTCGCAGGATCGTCGCAGGGAGACAGGTGAAACAACACTTTGATCGGAAGGTGTGTCCGTTACAGCAATTAGACTGTCACAGTAAATGACATGATGATGCTTTTCACCCGCCGCACCCCGGAAGTGGGTGATGTATTGTCGTGGAAGATGTTCGGCTGAGCAAATGCTGCTGTCTGAGTGCGCAGTTTTGCTTATTTATTATTACACGGTTAGTCGTTGTTACACCGGGTCCATTAAAACTAATCTGTTATTTATTGGATAAAAATGATGTCCGCTATTTGCCTGCAACACCTGTATATGACGAGCAGTACTAAGCAAGTCGTTTAATAGCTCTTTAACTTACAGGAAAAGCCTCCATTGTTACGGAATGTAATGAAAATTTATAACAAAAAAGTGACACTTGTGACAATTATCCTCCCTACGAGGGGGGTGTTGGCTTACTTTTCACAACAAGATGCCACCAAAGCTCCACACGTTTTTAGTAAGTTCGTGTGTGTTTGTGTGTGTGTGTGTTTTACATCCCATTTTGCTTCCCACGGCCCTTTGCTCACAAGCAAATCACCCCGAGACTCCGGGCAGCGTGCATTTAATTATCCACCAAGAAAACGAGACATAACCATAAACAAACGCTTAGCCGAACCCACGCCGCACAAAAGCAGCGGGCGAGCGTGCGGAGGATCATCGTCTCAGCCATCTGCCGTCTCGGCCGTGTCTGTCGTGTTCGGTAAGGTCATGGTGGGCAATAGGTGCGAAGGCGCGAAAATTGTCGCACCACATGACAATCAAGAGTTCGACTAGCGGCTGCGGCAATCCCATGCCCAGCCAAAGCCACCGCCCGCCGCCGTCCGGAGTGTGGGTTGGTTGACTCTTTTTCACCGTCTCTGATTTAACTTCGCTCGCTTTCATACATTTGCTTGCAGAGTTGTTTATTGTTTTGCAGACAGAGATGCTCTTTGTTCTTGTTTCTTTCGTGTGAATCACAGTCACTTTATCGTTTTACTTTTGAAACTAGCATACAAATTTACTATACCATACTATACTTTACTATTTACTACTAAACATTAAAAAGCTAGGCCTATCCATTAATTATTATAGTTAACCAACACGTATTTGTTGGTTGAATATAATAACAACTTATTTTACAAATAGCTCTTAGCATTAGAAAATCAGTTTTAGTTTATTAAGTCGGTCAATACAACAACACGAAAATTACAACGAAGAAATAAAAGTAGAATAATAAATAAAAAAAGAAAAATATAAGAAAAATGAAAACAACACATTAAAAAAAATAACGAAAACTTCAAAAAAAACGAAAAAGTTTGCAACTCTAACAAAACTATAGAGCACTATCGTAATTACATAATATTAGATTATTTAACCATAAAACTTATATGAAAATTTTCACAAAACTAAATCACTAAAAAGGCCCACAAACCTAACAATAGGAAAGGAAAACTGATTCAAAGATTGAAAGATAACACTTAAAATGGTGCACCTTGAAGCAAATAATAAAACTTCCAGCACAAAATCCTTTACCTTTCCCAAGTGATTTCTCGCACCGCGAAACCTAACGAGCTCCCAATTGCAAGCAATTCCGGTACAAAATGGTCCGCATCCTTATGTCCTGCGAGACCATCCTTCAATTGCTGTGACGAAGCGATTCATGTTTCATCCACCGTGCTAGCTGCCGTGCTGCTGGTTTAAAGCACCCCCACTCCGCTCGGTGAAAGTTCGCATAAACGAACAATAAAAGGAGGGAAGTTCATTTTCCCCCGATGGGGGAATATGCTGAATAAGAGTTCTGGTGTGTAGTGTGCTGATCCACTGTCGGTGCCGGTCGGAGCACATAGTTCGTTTTGGCGTAGTGCGCACCGCCCTTGCGGGAAATTATGCAACTAATCCACCTGGGGCGGGAAACTGGCAAAGCAGTTGAATGAATCCTTTTTCCATTCGGCATTCGGGATTAGTTCATAAGCGAACAACAAAGCAATGCCGCAGTGATTGAGAGGGTTATTGTGCGGCGGTTTGTGCAATGGAAAGTGGATGTTGAAGAAAGTGTTGGTTGAAATGATGACATAGTTATGGGTGGTTTTCACACATACGGCTTAAATGGTCTATCATTCAGAGAAAATTTAATGTGACGTATACAAAAGCTTTCAAGATTTTGAATAGCACTACTATATCAGTTAGCTTTAATGCAACAGGCTGTTTTGAGAGTTATTAAGGCATTTTCGGCTATTTATTTAGATTATAGATGACAAAATGAACATAGTGTAACTCGATTAAAATATATCAGCGCCCTCTACATGACTTCAATAATTGTTGGAACCTTGCATCTAAGTTCTAACTACCTGTCATAAACGGGACGTTTAAAACGAGCGTAGGCGCAAAACGAACAAGGCACGAAGCGTAACCGAAGAAAAGGGTTAAAAGGGGCCGCAAGACAGGAACGAGCGCTTTTCAAAACCAACCACGGAAAAACCGACCAATTTTTTGGTGCGTTATATTGTTATAATGAATCATTTTGGCAAGAAGTTTAATCCGCCTTGGTTTTAGTTCCCAACAATGATACTAAATAGTCAGTGTCAACCTTACATGTTTATTATTTGGCAATTTATCAACTGTCAAATTAATTTGACGAAGTTGAAGCTTAATTTATTCAATAATTTTCAGTGTTTAATTTCTTTAATTCAACTTTAATTAATTCATTAAACAAACCATAGTTGAATTTGATTCAACTCTCTTATCACCCAGAAACAGAAGATTCATATAAGATTCTTTCACAAGTACTTTACAAGAGTCTTACATACTGCTTAGTGGGATAGTGTTTCGAATTAGTTGAAAAGAATGTCTTATCTACGTAAACCAACTGTCCTAGTTTTCAATACAAATTGCCACTCAACTATATCCCGCCAACTTTCAAACGACAAGTCACACTGGCATTAGAAATCAATTCGCCGACAAGAAACTTACTCGTTTCTCGTAACTTTCATTGCTCCAAGGACACCGGCACTTGCTTCCTTATCCCTTGCTGCTTTCATCACACACCACAATGGTAAAAAGTTTAACAAACTACAGAAGCCTACCGAGGAATCAATTACTTGTTCGGCACAGTAAAGCACTCCGGCCGGAAGCCGGAAGCTTGTTACTCTGCTTGTGAATCCCCATTAGTAGTGCAACTCGCCCCGATGCCTGCGAATACCGATAATTGGAAAGTAAGGAGGGAGGGGTTGTGAGAAACTTATTCCATCAGAGAAACCCGCTCATCTTACACCCTCATGGACCTTAATTAAATGTGAAGCGACAGCAGTATCAACTGAGCCAGGGACAGCAGGCCTTTTGCAATGCTAATGTTGCAAAGCGTGTGCAATAGTTTGCTCCTTGCTGCTTGCAGCAATGATAAGAAGGCGGTGTTGTGCATTGTTGTTTCTTTTTTCTGAGCTATTGAATCTAGTGTCTAGTGACTGAAAGTTTCCCAGGGAGCTACACACACACACACGCACACACACACACAAGCTTGTAGAGACACGAACGAGTAACATTAAATTAATTCATTCCACTCAGCATATTACGGGACTTCGGTGCTCAGTGGCATTCTGTAGCACTCCTCTAGCGGAAGTGGCATTTGTGCTAGCTTTATGTAAAATGGAGATAACTGTTTGTGTATTGTTTCGAATTCAAATACAATGAGAATAATGTGATAGTAATTAATGTACATTTATGGGATTCTATTATCTCAAATGCTTGTAAGTTGGTCCTCGGCAAAGCCAGGGATCTTCAAACAAGTCAGAGCTTGGTATGGTTCACTACGATGTTATTGAGAACCATTTTTACATTACCTTTCTATACTCAAGGCTTGGTTTGTAAGGAAAATATCAATAACATAGATTAAAAGTTTGTTTACGAATGTTAATATACAATATTCATATCAAAATAGAAAACATATTTTTTGGTAAATGTTATCGGTTACAAGTAATCATTATTTGTTATCACCTATATGAGTAGTACTTCTTGATTCCGGTAGAGGGTGCTGTGCATTGAGCAGAAGTTTAAAAATAGGCTCACATTGCTTACAAACGTCACATTATCCCCTTCAGTTGTTGAATTTGAAATTCTGTTCAATATTTTAACATTTGGGCATAAAACAAGAATAAAACATCTCGAAGAATAAAACATCCTTTCTAATGGTTTTTAATATTTATTTCACTGGTGACATTTGAAGTGCGGTTGTACATGACAGAAATGTTTATTTTTACTTGAACTTTGTTCCCAAGCAAACGAAAACAAAATAAATGGATGATGATCTCATTCAGCAACGAGACGAAAACATGCCAGACAAAGCAACAACATACATTGCAACATTTAAATTTAAGTTTTGTACATTTTCTAAAAAAAAAACACACACACATCAATGTGTTTGGATTGGCAAAAAAACCTTCCCAACGACGTCTCATCCGTTTTTATCTTAATCGCACACCTCACACACGGTATTTTGGTGCTGAATTATCACCTTTTATAATCGATTCGACGATCGCGGTACGTTTGATCGTGCCTCTCGATTACACACATGAGCAGCGTGAATAAATACGGTTGAGTCATCGCCAAAACACGGTTGTCACCTCGGCGAGCTCAAGAAGCGGGAAAAGGTAGCCAGGGCACTACACTACACACGGTAGCTCATAAAGTACGTTGATCATTGCAATCAAACTGTCGGTGCTTCGGTGCGTCTTTGACACGCCCGTGACACAATATTGACGCGGTGTGCGACATGACAATAAAAATAAACATTCCACTTTTGCGCGTAGACAGCGTCTTTGGGGTGGAAGGTTGGCGCTTTCGGGTTACTTTGCAAGACGCAGGAAAGAAGGTTTGTGAAAATGTGCCGCGAAACATTACGGTAATGGAAGTGTCATGCAAAATTTGACATTCTAATTATTGATAGATTCTACTATTTGATAGATTCTACTCATTCCAAAAAGGTGTCATGCACGTCATGTACTTAAGCAAATTGTTCGTTTGCAGGGTACGAAAAGCTCGCCCAGCTATTAAAACCCAACCAGAAAACGTAGAGAACAATTGGTATTGATGCTAACGATGGTTATTGGGTTTGATGG
This sequence comes from Anopheles merus, assembly GCF_017562075.2. NCBI lineage: Eukaryota > Metazoa > Arthropoda > Insecta > Diptera > Culicidae > Anopheles > Anopheles merus. Next base: position 12,937,609 of record NC_054085.1, read on the forward strand.
TGGATGGTGGAGCAAATGATGATAATGATGAGCAGGATTGACATTTTTTTCCTATGCCATCAGCCTGCCGCTGTGTAAGGTATGCCTATTGGAAGCATTTTCTTCTGCCTTCCAATGTGCCAATATTGAGAGATTCTTGTGCCGTAGCCGTGTTGGGACAAAATTTCATCATCATTCTCCTAATGAGGTTGCCCATTACCTGGCGCAGGCCTAAATGCTGGTGAACGAGAGGTAGAACGGGTGGTGAGAAGTGGAGCAATTTTTGGGATACCTTGCTGCGTGAAATGCGTATCCGGCATGCAAAAGCACGTGATAATAACAGCACGTAGTGATTACAATTAGAGGCTGAAATGAATCTGGCATAGAACACAGATAGAGGCCTTTAACGTTTAAAATAAAAATATTTCATATTGGTAGGTATTTAACACTTGAGTAGAAGGATATACTAGCTTAATTATTGTAAACTTTTACCACAATAATTATTAAAATGAAATCACAAGTGATTATGCAGCGCTTACCAATTTGCCTCTAATTCGTCGATTTTTGTCCGTAGAGCAGCAATATTTGTACAAAAAACTCGCGTTTGAGCCACAGTGAAATTGAACGTGAAGTTTTGGGGTTTTCTGCTATATTTCAATAAATTTTTATCAAAATATGGCTTATTGTACATAAAAAAGGATTTTCAGTTCCCCAACTATCTAGAGTATAAACCATATTGAATTAATAAATTAATTACATTTATCATTAATTTATTATTTCAATATGTTTTACGGAATAAAAAGTTGAGGAATATCCTTTCATCTGATGCCATATTTTGATAAATTTTCAATGAAATATTGCATAAAAATAAAATTCACTTTCACACAAGGTCTAAAGGCACCTCAAGGCATGAATTTATGAGTCAAAGGCATCCATTTTTAATTGTACATTATTTTATAGAATGTTTTGTAATGTAAACTGAGTATATGAAACTGTTCTAAAATTCAGTCATTCGAGTCACATGGTAAATTAGTTACAAACTGGTTTTTAGACGCAATATTTAACAGTAACTATTATTAATAATTCAAATAAGAAAGCGGAAATGAGGTTTCTATATTTGCAAAAAACGCCTAAATTAAAGATCCTGATAATTAATTTCATCTTTTTCCTCTCTGGCGTTGTTTATATTTTTAAACAACAGCATTTGTACATATTTAAACAAATAAAACCTTTCTATCCTAACTAAACGAACACCATTATTGCATTTTAGCATCGTACGTGAGTGGTTAGTTAAACTCGGAAAAGTATAGTTAGGCGTTGCATTTCAATAAGTCCTTTATTTTACGCCACCCAGCCATTAAGCATTGTTTGTGCCGTAGGCAACACAAATTCTTAAATCCCTATCAGCCCTAAGAAAAAATAAACCTTGTCAGCCCAACCCAACCGTGCTGCGGCGGACAATAGCAGGCATGATCGATATTATTCTGTAGACGCGCTTTCTCCCGGACAGGTGTTACTGTGTGCAACCCGCTGGTGCTGTCACAGCTGAGGATGCGATGGATTCAAACTTTGCCTGCCAGGCACCACCACTGTACTGTGCACCTTAAGTGGAATGCAACATTTTCCGGATGCAATTTGCATATTTCCATCCGTTCTACGCGCCGAGAGCACTAAGGTTCAAGGCAGTGGAAAGCGGAAAAGGATGACTGTTTTTATGCACAATTTCTCACCCTACCCCGAACAACGTTGCTACAATGAAAGCCAAAAGCATTCTGCCTCCCCTGCTGTGCGGGTGGATTTAAATTGTTCACCAGCTGGCCAGGGCCAGGGCTGTTTTGCTGAAGGTGGTCCTCCGTCCGAACGACAGTTTTGCATTAAGCACTGCTTCTACTGGACAAAGAAAATAAACGTTCCAAACCTTTGCCGATGCTTGGGAAGCGCTTTCTGCGTCAGCACCTGGTGAAGTTTTAAATTGCATTATTATTGCTGCCACGGAGGAAAAGGGGGAGAAGGTGCGCGGTAGTCGCACGGTAGGATTGTGTCCCAAAGACGACGAAGAATCCCTTAAGCTGCTGTTGCTGGGTGCTGAATGTTATGATTCTTCTAGTTTTCGCGTGCCTGTGTTTAACATTACTCTTCTGGGAGCTTCCGTTGAGTTCAAGGATGCTTCCTGAGCTTAGGGCAGATCAGCGGGCGACGATAAAACGACCTCTTTCGGTTCTTGGTGGTGGCGATAATCCCCCCTTTATTTGAGGTTTTTCGGCCAACCAAAGGTCGTAGGAGGTGTTTTTGAAAGAAGTGGTGGGATTGAACATTTGAATACCTGTACAATATGCTATGGAGCGGTTTTAGCTCGCTAGATGCTATTTTTAACTACACGAATAAAGTTATGATGTGATTTTGCAACTTTCTCTTGGAGCGTTCTCTACAAAGCTGCCATATGTATTTTTAAATTATTTTTTGAAATTGACATCGTTTCAATATTTGTCTTATTCAAGCTGTGCCCACAATTAAATCGATGAATAGCAGGATTATATATATTTACAATAGCCTTTAGAATATTTAAATATACGCTAGGCACTGAGGAATAGAAATTATTGATGTTCTGTAAAATTGCTCTCAATTATTGTATTCAACAGTAAACAGAAACACTCCTCAAAATAGCTGAAACAATACATCTATATCTACATCAGTGTGTTAGATTGATGTATTGGTTTGAAACAAGGACGAAATCAGTGGAGGGAGCTCAGAATCGGAACTACCCGATGATTCCACGGTTTTTGTCCGAATATACTGGGTACTACGACCCCTATTTGATAAGCCGCAAAGGATCTAAATGTGCTTGAAAATGACCCATTCTAATGGAGATTCCAGAGCCTATTCTAATCCTGGAACCGATTCTGATTCAGGAGCTGAATCTGATTCCAGAACCAATTCCGGAGCCGATATCGGAAACTGATTTCGGACCAACTATCTAGAATAGATTCTACAAAAAAATCGTAGCTAACCAAAATCGATTCCGACAAAAGCTTCATTTTTCCATCACTAGACGAAACATATGCGTGAGCGTCAATATATTGTGCAAAAATAACGAAATTGAGAGACACCTCTGTAGAGAGATAGTTACCTCTGTAACGCAATAAAGTCCTAATAATACAACGACATAACACTGCCCCGATTGGAGATGTTGTAAAACAACAGCATCCCCACCAGAAAACGGGAGTTCTTTTTTGTTAATATTTCCTTTCCCCCAAAAACGACACAAGAATAACATCGAAACCGACGCAGGCGGTCAAAACCATAACCGGACCCGAACCATTCTATAAGCTACCGTTGGGTTTAGTTTGGTAAAAGACACACACATGTACACCGGCAGTCAAAGGGGGTGTTCGCTATTTTACCATTTATTCTGGCGTGATTACTACAATAACAGCAGCAGCAGCAACCTTCCCTACACGTCGCTCTGGCCGTGCATTATTGAATTACACGTCCGTAAATCATAAATTTTGCATGACACAGCACCGGAGCACCGGGACACGATCCCAGCATGGTTAGTACGGGTAAAGGAAGCCATTCCTCTGGTGCTTGTTTGTCTGGCTGTGACTAGGAACAGAATCTACCGAACAGGCCAGAGTAAGGGAAGGCTTTTCCCTGTACTCCACGTACCAAGGTTCCGGGTTTATTGGTACTTAGGAATAACACTCCCGGCTTCCCTTATAATAATCGACTGCTGCTGCGCTTATTTGTACATAAAACGTACTGGACATACTACTATTACTGTTCTTGGTAACGGAGCAACATACATGATCGTGGTGTAAGTTTAAAGTAGAAATAAATAAGCATTTCCTGTTACAAATTCGAAATTCAACTTGTCCAACAATAAGCACACTAACTAATCGACACGCTATGCTATTGCTTTATACTCTAATGTTTAGTTTTGTTTTGCAATTCTTCAATCTTTCCTTTAAAAACTATTTCACCAGACACACAATTAGACCATCGGTAGGCAAGAAAATTAAGGTGCTTACAAGGGGAAACTCATTACATAAAGTCATAATAGCGGACGTTGGAGGCAGTTACCTCCATCTCAATTGCAATTGAGCAAAATTTATGTATGCCTCCGCAAAATGGAGCCTCACTTCCAAGTCACGTTTGTGCTTGGCTGGTGGAAAAAGGGTCATCCAACCAGCAACCAAACGATCCTTTGTCCTGGAGCGGTATTTTGGGGGATATGAACAGGACGCAAATCTAATGTGTCTTTACCATGAAGCTTCTGTAAGGTCTTACCCATTGACTGGGATTGAAGAGAGATATTCACAGCACGTTTACACCCATATCAGTAGAAGACGGGGAAGGGAGATGGTTCTTTCGCCAATTTTCCAGCAGTAGCATCAAACCGTACTTGGCCTTGGGTATGGTTTTGATACGTTGATTATTTGTTTACAACGTGCCACCGACGCCCAGTCGCCCCAACACGATTGTTTAACTTCAGGCTAGCAATCGATTGGCAGCAGAGCACGATGTCGTTCCCATTTCCGATCGATACCGATATGAGAAATGGTGATCCTTATAGAAGAAGGACGAAAAAACACACAATCACCCACAGTAACCAGCTCCCAGGGAAGAACAAACAATTGCGCATGATTGGTTTCGATGCTTGTGTGTGAGCTCCATGTGGCTGCTCGTAAAGAATTAATCAGCGCTTCGGGCCCGCTGGAATATTAATGGCATAATCTTCGGGAATGTCGAGCATAATTGGTATCAGTATCGGTTATGTGGTGCTGAAATGAGCACATTTGTGTGGTCATTTGGGTGGTTCCCGGTTACGCTCTACCGTACACGGTTATGATGGAGTCGCATTTACGATCATGCCGATATGAAGATTACTGGTTACTGGCATTTTACTGGTCGATAATAGAGCTTGATAGGGTTCAATGGTTAGTTTATACGTTGAGGAGTTGCTTAAGGATGTATATAACGATGCATTGTAGCAATATGCCCTAAAATTATAAAAATGTAGCAATATTTCTTAAACAATTGGACATTTTTAAATAATCCAACACTTGTGCCTTAGGAATTAACTAAAAAATATAATTATAAGATATTTAGCAATAGAAAGCGGAAGCATTAAAGCAACATTGTATTTGTTCGTTTCACAGAAACAATAAATTTTTCCTAGGCGAAACAAAGCTCTATTACACGAATCTTCTTAACGGCATCCGACCAGTACGTATACCAAGTAATACTTTCCATGCACGATTTCTCGCTGAATAAGTAATCCTGCTGCTTTGTCGTTTACTTTTTCGTTTGCCTCAAGCCCTAGCAAAAGTCCATTTTTCCTGCCTCACCACTGGTACATTTAATACGAAAGGAGTCGCTATTGTTTGAACGATTGTTGCTTTGTATTGCATGCACAAAGGAATTGTGTGTCACAGTTGGAAAAAAGGAGAACCACCTACTAAAGCTTACCACTGCCTGCCTACGATGCTTTACCATCGCTTCTCTATTGCTCACGGGACTTTGTATCACATTATTGTTTAAAGGCTTTTCTACTGGGACTATGCGACTCCCTCGTGTTTCCTCCCATCCTCCAATACAACATGTGCGACATGTGGCAGAAGCAAGCTCCTTTGCTGTAGCTCACTATTTGCTGTTTACTGCGAGCGTATTTAGATCAGGATGTTTTTGATATTTTTTTTTTCATTCATTCTTTTTATCCACTGTCCTACTTTTTCCTAGATTTAATGTTTTGTCCACCGTGTACTACATTTGATTCGGCCGGGTGGAACGCTTTCACAGACAAAAGCGGAGATGAATGTTGGCTACGGAAAGCGGACGAGTTTGATTGGCTTGAAGGAGTAAAATGGGCTGAAAAGCTGACTGTTGTGGGAAGCTTTAATACACAATCTAGACTGTGCATTGTGCTACGTGTTGTGCTTAGAGATACGGTTGCTTAAGCGGTGGAAAACGTTGCAATGAAGCTGCTGTGGTTGAGGTACAATAGAATAATGAAGCGCCTGCACTGTTCTTGCATGTATTACAGTTGGACACAGGAAGATTTCAAAGATTGGTAAAGCAAACACACAAAAAATAGCAACTAAGGAGTGTAATTTTAGTTCCTTTCAGTAAAAACTCGGCTACTGGAAATGCATAATAAGCTACTTAAGCCAAGTGCTCTCTCCTTTGTACAAAGAATTACTTTGTTGCAGTATTATGTGATCATTTTATCATTTTATGGCAATTTTATTATTACGGTCATTTCCGATTTTTCCTGAATTCTGGAAAAAGCTCATTTAATGGCTGTCCTGTTTTTCGAAGCGAAGAAAATCGCACAAAGTCATTTGAAGTAAAGATGAGAATGAGTTCTCTTTGTGCCTGATGATGCTTTGTGTGCCTAGTAAAACAATACAGCTTCTGGTTGCTTTTAAATGTCCAATAAATACCACTTTCAGAAATAAAAATATTAGAATGGTTATACACGAAAAGAGAAGAAGGAAACGGAGATATACTCTCAAATACTATGGGCATGAAATTTCAATTACCAAGAGCCATCTTTTTTGAATAAGAAAATCATTGGAATCTAAAAAAAAATTTTTGATTTGAAAAGATTGAAGAGTGTCGGATAAAATTACCCATCAAAATCATTTAATTACCCAAGCGTACCCGCATCGTTTCAAAAATCAAATTTAACATCTTTATCACGGAAAAAAATCTTCAAAATCAAAACACGTGTAAAGCGATACCTAACTCAACAAGCTGAACTCACACTCAGAAAGTAAAAGTAAAAGAGATTTACATTGTTTTCGAGTTGTGGTTTTTTTACGGTTCTATGCTCACAAGCATCATAAAGTTCATGTTGGAAATTTTATGACCCATTCTAATTGGCACCCCGTCGATACTTGCCGCCCTACCCTTCTGGTTCAATGTTGTTCCGCTTTTAATGATCATCTTCAAATCAAACGAGACGAAAATTTGACGTCGCTAGCACAGCAGCAGCATGATTATCATCTTTTTTTCAGCCCTTTTGAAAAGGCTGAATCGCCAGAAAACAGGCTCCACAATCGGGAGACACAACTTATATAAAACAATTATTTCTCCCTCTGTTGTGCGCTAAGGGAAAACAAGTCTTCCAACTTTTACCGCCCGTCAAAAAATCGACATTCGCGGTGGGTGGACACTCGGTTCGGTAGGAGAAATTCAAGACAGCTCTCCTCCATGAGGGCAGAAGGGCACAGCAGCAGATAGCGGAGGAAGGGGAAAAAATCCATACGGGGGCGTCACTGCGTTGCATTAGTTGCTGCTGTCCAGTAAAAATGGGAGGGCAGCGCCTAGAGGCCGAAAACCCGTTCATGGCACGTGGCTGGGTGGTCGCCGGGTATCAGTTTCTCAGACACTCAGACCAAAGAAGAGGAAAAAAGATGAAGCTTTCGCGCGCGGGAAGCCTTTGATTGAGTGATTTAAATCATTTACCATGATGGAATTTGATCCATTTCCCTACCGGGTCTCTCCTCGTCGTCGAAGGGTGGTGTTTGGGAGCAGCTTGTGACCTGTCACTGTGGGACAAGCTGCGTGTATGTGTGTGTGCCTCTACTAATGGGTTCGGTTGGGCAAAGTGAGAAAGTCTGTTTATGTTTGCTTCCCTTTTGCCTTTCCACCGGGGATTGAGGATTTAATTTGTACCGGCGGTGAAGGCGCGTTGATCAAGCGCGTCATCAAAATGTTAAGATCGTTAGGAGGTGGCTGGTACTCGGCGTATGTGTGTATGTGTGTGAGTGAGAGAGAGAGTTTGTGTTGGTTTTTGAAGTATAATTGATGTTGATGCATTTTTTATCGGCTTAAGGGCGTCAAGCGACCAGGAGCGATAAACTGGATCGACAGCATGTTGAAGCCACCAAATAAGAGTTTGTGTTCCGTCGAAAATAGGACAAATTGAAACTATTTTTTTGTATAAAACTTGACTTTGTGTCACATTCTTACTACGCAACAACTTAGCGCACAACCAATATCTTGAAAGCATCAAAATTAGCGACGAAATTCAATTTGTATCACGCGGTTCGTCACGTTTGTAAACATTATCCAAAGTCGTGGTCAGCGCCACCTACTCAACAAACGAGACGACAGCAGAGTTCGGCTATCACCAGTACCAGCTATTCCCATTAACCATGCCCATTCGACAGAGTGAGATACATTAAATGGCCAAAAAATCCAACGACTGGTGTCCAAAAATGCAAACGACAATGAACCGACACACCTGATTATCAATTTTCGTGCCACGATCATTAGTACGATCTGACTGCTGCATCGTGGGGCGAGGCAGAAACAAATTATCTCATTCGAGATTCGTTCTTCCAATTAAAAGCTTCATTTTGGGGTCCTTTGGAAGCCTTTTTTTTCTTTCTTTCTTGGAAGTTATCATCCCACGCCGATGGTGATGATGCTGGAACGCTTCTTAGCGGGATGCGTGCCACTTTCTGCACCCAATTATTTTGACCAACACCCTCTAATTGTGGTCGTACCGCTGCTTCTGCTGCTGCATCAGAGATGGAGAAAGATCGTGCCGAGAATCGCTTCGCATAAAATCTGAGATAAGAAAAACACTTTTTGCATATAAGGCGTTAATTACCGGTCACTTTAACATTCCATTTGAGGACGAAAGAAGGCACTGAAGACCGGGTTGTCTTAAAGTGCCTAAAACGTTATTTTAATAATAGCTGATAAATTGATGATGCGCTTTTGGTGCATTCCAATAAATATCTCAGAAAATGTTATGAAATCTAGAGCTCCCACGAAAATCTTTGAAATCTAGATACACGTAGCACCCATTTACTTAACAGATCTTCCCATTTTCCCACAGGATGCCCTGGTCGCTATGTTTACATCTGGTTCTCGTAACCAACTCTACCCCCACACACGAAAAAGGATTTACAGCGATAACATTTCAATCCGATTCCAAGGGATACATACGCATACTCTCCACACACTCTGGGCTGGTAATTGAGTTCCTCACCATGGCGGTCCCGTGTATGTGTGTGTGATTCCATGCCACACGTTGTCCGTAACAGCCGAGTCCTCAATTTCAAACGAGGATGACCCTAACGATGCCTCTACTAATGACCTAACGACGGACAGAGCGCGCGCGCGTGTGTATGTGGTTATGGCACCACCGGATGAAGGGGAGATCAAAATCTTCCTAAATTCCAGTTTGCCGAGGCAACCCCCGTACGAGTTACGGTGGTAGCTGCGGACTGTTTGTTGTAAATCAAATTACGCGCCTGTTTGCTGGATTCATTTCCGCGGGATAGCGGCAGATAACTTATGTCGTTCTGGTACGGTCGGCGCTGGTCTTGTTTGTGGTGTACAATCAGGTCTGCAACATAATTTTGCAAAATCTGCCAGGAAACTAAGGGGATATAATGTCCTTTTTTTTCGAAATAAGGACACCACACGGCGGGACATTAATTTAATTTTAGGTCTTGATAATTTTGCCTGATGATGGTAAATGTACAGAAAAGGGAGTAAACACAATTTTAAAACAGGACTAAATTTGAGGTTTTTTAGGCACTTGCTTAACAACCAAACTCCAGGGGACCACATATTACTTGATTCTGAAAGGCAGGCTTTTTCTTCATCATAGATTGTTAATGAGTTTACTCCCTATGACTTAATATTGAATCTAGATACAAATAGTACGTCAATTTTATAATTTCGGTCCCAAAAAAGTAATCATCTTAGTATTCTGTATATTATGCTGTTCACATTAAACACATTTTTGAAAATGTTTTACAATGATTTTGTCGTACATATCTTATCTTTAACAATATCCATAGGCAGTCTTTTTGTCTTTAATGTCTTAATTCCAAACCCATTTTAAATATTTACATTTTTGCATAAAAATGCATACAACCACATGTACGTGCGGCGACATATGTCCATTGCCATCGTGCAAATGGATCATTTTGCAAGAACGTGTTGGAATTTCATGTTGAAAACCCTCCATTTTTTTCAACCCCCATCTTCTCCTTTAAGACGCAAGCAGAGGCAAACGAAGATGTTTTGTCTGAGTCGTACTATAAATTGCGATTATTGCTCCAATAAATTTCACATCACAGAAGCGCACTAGAATTTATGCGCTCACTTGGAGCTTTCTCTTTTTCTACCGTTTTTTTTCATCTTCTTCTTTTGTCACCTACTATGTGTGCTTGTGTCTATACAGCCTCTACTCATATCGGGTGCATCCTGCGGAGTGGTGGCGAAGTTCTTTCAACGGAGATATCTTTCTCGTCGCCAAGTAAAACTAACGCCCCGATGATAAACGGCCCTTTAAGCTACACACCGAGACCCGCGCGGTAGTGTAATTGATGTTTAATACTTGCTACCAATGTACTTTTGCTACATGCAAGATGGTCCCCCCTTAAGTGCACTAAAAAGTGCTTTTAACATGGTAAATTGTTGCGCTTATTAGTGTCGTACAAGAGAAGTTAAATTTGTAGCCTATAATACACACATCAATTGAATTAATCAATCAAACCTTTAAACTGCTTCAAACCTTTAAACCGATCCTCGAAGGCTCATGAGGACACAACACTTGAGCTACCGAAACTGCACTCGGCTGTGCAAATTGCTTCCGATTAAACGTTATTATTGCATCGAAACTGTGCGATAATTGGGTTGGTAAAAGCTAAATTAAATCAAAATCCGAACAGTGTGCTTCACCAGCAGTTCAATTGGGGATTAAGAGCAAAAGCCTCCCTCTTAACCATATTTGCGGAGTTGCATTCAGTGCACCAAACACAAGGATTTGAGCAACGACGGGAGCAGCCGCCTCCAAAAAACCCTCTTCTGCAAACGTCGTTAAGTGGTTTTAATTGCATGTCGAACGGTTGTTGAGGTAAGCCGCGGCTTATTGTAACTAATGCGAGTGAGCGCGGGCATGTGTGTGTGCACTACCCCACTTGAACGTTCATCACACATTGCGCATATCTCAAGTGTCATAAAAATAATCATCGAGTGGATATTGAAAGGGAAATCAGTCACAATTGATGATATTCGAATCGAATATTACGGGATGGAAGTCAAATCGTTACCGGAAGGTGGAACTTGCGATAGCGAATAGGGGACTGTGTGACAGTTGGTTGGATTTCTCTTTAAATTGCGGTTTCTTTTTTCAATAAAAATACGATAAAAAAAATTGAAAATTAAAGTAAAAAATATTAAAAGCTTACTATTGCAATTAAAATAGCAAAAAAAAAATACTTATAAAAAACGCATAGATAACGCATAAAAAAATTGATAACATTATAATAAAGTCAACTAAAATAAAAGACCAAAAATCAATTGTAAAAGAGAGGTGTAAACTATCATATAAAACATAAGGAAAACATAAACAATTGTAGAATAAATAAGGGCATTCAATTGACATCAAAACAAACATAAACAAGACCAAATAAACAACAACATGTAACGTAGCCTAAGGTAGCAAAAATGAAAAAAAAGGCCTTTAAAGCTTGAAATTGCTATTTCATCTCCGCTCCTTCCTACAAATGTATTTTGCCAATTTTGTAGTGCATGTAGTACAAGAAACCCGTACCAACTAAGGGGAACGTTGAAAGGTACTCTTGCTCTTCTGCCGAAAGCACCGAGAGCACCTTCCGTTAAAATTTATAGCTTCACCAGAAGACAGTTTCGCATTGAATCGTAGAAGATTTATAGTGACATCAGTTAAAGCGGCACCTTGGACTGTGCAACGAATGACTTCGTATAATGGAATAGTTGTCCTCGTTGTGCATCCGATAGAACCGGACCCGTGTGCGGAGAATGGATGACGTTGATACATGTGACTACTACCTATCGATTAGAGGGAAGAGCACTGCACAACCATTGGTTGAGTGGTTTGGCATCCGTTTAAGAGAAAAGGTGCGATGATGGAAATCTTCCAAAACTTTTAACTTAGTTTTGAACGCGTGATGCCACAACAACATGCTAAATCCACACAAAAAAGCATAGAAAACTATTGATTAAACTAGAGCTGTCGGCCAAAGATACTGGATAGAGGGGCTGAAATGTCACGACCGACGCCATAGAGGGCTTGAGGCATTCGCATTTAGCAGCAGACGAATTCACATTCCTTTTTTTCCGGCTGTGGTGTGAGGCGGCTACGTGCATCCTACTCCCGATACCAAATTCCCAATATGATTGATTGGAGTTTGCAGCGGAGCAGCAAACGCGTGGAGTTTGCTGCGATAACGCGCCTGTCATAATTGTACATCCCCGAAGCAATCCCGCAAACCGGTAATTGTCGAGTGATTTGTTTTCCGATTGTTGTTAAATTGATTAAAATTTCTACTTCCCCGGTGGGAGGCGCGGGAAGAGGCCTCGGGACGACTTCATCGTTTATGCAAATTGACACGAGCAGACAATTTGATTAAATGCGCGCTACGATTTGCATGGGTCGCGCAAAGCCTCACGCACGCACAGCCACTAGGTACTACTCTCGAGAATGCCGACGAATTAAATGGTGATGATTGGTGAGTGGACGCGCAATCGGCATGGTCTACGGGGAAATAGAACATACAAACACACACACACACACATGCTCGTGTGTCCTAGTCTGCCGGATTTCCGGTTTAAAAATGCGTGCGCTCTAGCTTCAATTAGAGAGAGAGAGCGCACGCAATTGGGACGTGGTGTGATTGCGGTCGATTGGTTATCAATGAGTGGTGAAATAGTTGAATTATACGCTCGGAGGCTAAAACGAGCTGGAACGGGGGATATATCGTGCATGGCAATCCTACAGTTGGGGATATTCTGTATAATCGATGGTTTGAAAATGGGATCCAATGCGAATTATTTGCATGGGGATATGTTTTAATCATAACGATGAACAACTGCTGCATGTTCATAATTTTTCAATCTAGAATTTGGGAATTCCAATAATGCAGCTGTTTGGATTGCACGCAAGATCACTGTCTGTCTCAGACTTATGCCGAAGAGTCTTTGAATTCTTTTTCAGTAGAAACAAAAACAATCAAAAAGTAATTACTAGACCGAGGTATATTGAATAGTTATACTATTTAAACATCAAATTATCTAAGGCTTTGATGTATGTCCTCAAGAAGATTGAATTATTTTTTTTTATTTCTCGTAAGGACGGCCAGGTTGGTCGTATCATTATGGACTAGACTTAAATCTAACATTGATGGTTCTATTGTATTTCTTAATATCTATGGGCTGGCCGAAGCACATTTCCTTGCTCGGCTTTGTGCACCTTATTCCGGGTGGGCTCGGATTCTGTTGTATGCCAGCCGTTCTCTTTCCATAGTGTCTATGGGGAATTCCAGTATTCCCAACCAAGGGAGCAGGGATTTAGTGTATATGGCATCGACACCGTATTTTACAGGTGTTAGGTGAGCGATGGTTTCCAGCATCCGGGTTGTCTAGTGCTCCGCGATGGCTTGGTTGTTCTAAATCACCACTCTGAGCTCGTCATGGTGGTGAGCTTCTGCCCCAACCGTCGGTTATGTGTTCAGACTGCCCGAGGATCACTAAACATAATTTAACATACAACGTAGACAATATACTACACACTACAGTTACTACTAACAAATATGCTAATAGGTACAATCATACATAACCGGGTAAATATGTACGCGCGAGAACATTAATAAGTGTCCACATGGCTATGCGTGTGTAGATATGGATATAAAGAAAATCCACATGCACACACGCACACCCATGCAGACACCCACCCATGCACACGAACGCCCATACACCCTAAGCCATACATGATCATACCTATACATTTATTGGGTCTCTAAACATATAAGTTCGGTACGTGATTACAAGGTGATGCCAACCTCCTTAGCATATTTGTGCAGAATTCTCGCGTATTCGTAGTCCCTTTGACCAAGGATGTCACGTATTGGGACCTCAGGGTTCCTCCCTATTGCTTGAACCGTCGATAGTAGTGCGGGTCTTGTTGTTTCAAACTCCACACATGACCATATGACGTGGTCGATGTCGTGGAATCCTTTGCCACAGCTACATACATTTGTATCGACGATCCCTATACGTTGTAGATGTGCGTTCATCGCATAGTGGTTTGACATGAGTCTTGATGTCATGCGAATGAATCCACGATCTGCCTGTAGGCTTTGAAACCATGGACGTTGTGTCACCCTAGGAGAGATGGAGTAAAGAAATCTCCCGAGATCATCGGCATCCCACATGCTCTGCCAACGAGCCATGCATAATTGCTGTGGGAAGCGGAGGAATTCGTGAGGCTGAATCGATCGTTCAAAGGAATCGCCCTCAGAGGCGCCTCGTTTGGCCAAGAGATCTGCCCTCTCATTGCCAGGGATTCCGCAATGAGCAGGTAGCCAGACAAGCGATATTCGAAACGCTTTATTGAACAAAGAGCTTAGTGTTTCTAGAATTTTTTTAATAAAGTAATCAGAGCTCTTTATCGCCTCCACGGATTTCAAAGTTTCGACAGCACTGAGACTGTCAGTGAATATATAATATTGATCCGGAGGGCTCGCGCTTATTAGAAGCAACGCGTAAAATATGGCAGCCAACTCTGCGACAAATATTGAGCATGGCTGTCTCAATTTGAAGAAGGCTTGTTTGGATGTATTGTATACACCAAAGCCCGTGCCCACGTCTGAAAAGGATCCGTCCGTAAAATATTGTTTTTCGTTGGGATGGCCATACTTGTTCACAAAAATGCTGGGAATTGTCCTCCAGCGAAGATCGTTTGGTATGTTCTTTGTTTCCTCTTGCAAAGATGAATCAGTTACCAAAAGGGAATTGTAGGACTCCGGTAGATTGGCGCAGCTGATTGCTTGTGAAGCACTAGGGTTAGCCTGTAAAGATACAAAATCCTGATATATCTTCATGATTTTGCAGTTAGAACCTGCCTCTTGTAGGGATTTGAAATTATCAATCACTAGTGGATTAGATACTGTGGAACGAAGTAGAAGGCGAAGCGATAATTGTTCAAAACGTAGTTTTAGCGGCATCACTCCAGACATCACTTCTAGAGACATATTATGAGTGGATTTCATACATCCCAGCGCAATTCTAAGACAACGATATTGTATGCGTTCTAGTTTTATTAAATGCGTCTTGGATGCCCAATGGAAGCATATGCAACCATATTCCAAGACGGATAAAATCGTTGTCTTATACAGTCTTAGGAGATCTAGTGGGTGTGCACCCCACCAGAATCCCGTGACTGTTCGGAGGAAGTTAATTCTTTTGGCACATTTTCTTGCCAGTTGTTCTATATGTGACCTCCACACATTTTTGCTGTCAAACCAAACCCCTAGGTATCTAAAAGTTTCGGCAATCGTGATTTTTTCTCCATATAAATATATGTCAAACTTTGGTTTGTACACGTTCTCACGCCTATTTTTTGGTGTATCGTAGTGAAATGAAAAAATAAGCATATCAGTTTTTTCTGGGGAAAACTCGATACCTAGGTTGTTTGACCACGCTTCCAGATTGTTCAGCGTGGTTTGCAAAGGATTTTGAAGACCTACGATGTCGTTGCTAGCGACTGACACAACACCGTCGTCTGCCAATTGCCTTAGGTTGCAGTCAACAAGACATGAATCGATATCATTTACATAAAAGTTGTATAAAATGGGGCTCAAACAGGACCCTTGTGGTAGTCCAAAATAACTGATCCGTCTTGTTTGAGCGAGACCATTATCGAAATTCATTGCTTTTTCAGAAAGGAGGTTGCAAAGGTAAGTGTTTAGTTTAGGACTTAACCCCGCGTTTTGAAGTTTTTGACCTAGTATGCTAATCGATACTGAGTCAAATGCCCCTTTTATATCTAGAAATACAGAGGCCAACATCTCTTTACGAGTATGTGCCAGCTCTATTTCTGAAACAAGAAGCGCTAAGCAATCGTTTGTACCCTTACCTTTGCGAAAACCAAATTGGGTACTGGACAACAAGTTGTTAGACTCCAACCAGTTGTCCAATCGAAAAAGAATCATCCTCTCGAACAATTTGCGCAAGCACGATAGTAGGGATATAGGTCTATAAGACCCGTGCTCTGATGACGGTTTGCCGGGTTTCAAGATGGCGACTACTTTCACCTCTCTCCATTCTTGCGGGACTATATTGAGATCTATCATTTTGTTAAATATCATCAATACCCGCTTCTTCGCCACGTCTGGAAGGTTTCGGAGAAGACTACTCCTAATCTTATCCAGTCCGGGGGAAGAATTATTGCAAGAAAGGAGAGCTAGGGATAGCTCGACCATGGAGAAAGGTGCATCCAAGCTGGGATCACTGCATGGCGCATGTTGTTCAAATTTCTGCGCTGGAACGAAATCTGGACAGACTCTTTCGGCGAACTGAAAAAGCCAGTCTCCTGAAAATCTTTCGCTCTCATTTGTAATTGTGCTGTTTCGCATCCTTCTACCCATTGTCCACAACGCACGTAGCGAAGTGTCAGGCGGGAGGTTTTTGACAAATTTGCGCCAAAATCCTCTCTTTTTCGCTTTAAGTAAGTTTTTACATGTTCTCTCCAGTGCCTTATACTTTTCGTATAAGGCAATGGAGTCATGAAGTTTATATTGTCCAAATGCCTTTCGCTTCGCTACGTATGCAGTTTGGCAGTCTCTGTCCCACCAAGGAGTGGGAGGCTTAGTATGCGTCCTTATTTGGCGGGGCTCTCTTGTTTGGGCTGCAAGAGCGCACTCGTTTACACAGTCTACGAGATTTTTGTATTCCACTAGTGGGTCAAAAATGGATGTCACAGATGGCAGCCTCACTGACATAAGTGCGTTGTATCTCGTCCAATCAATATTCCTTGTCATGTCGTAGTTGACCGGTATGCTATTGATTGGGCGCCTTCCAGTAGTGATTTTAATTTCAATCGGTAAGTGATCGCTGCCATTAGGGTCCTGGATAACCTTCCACAAAGTATCCAGAGCAAGCGACACTGAGCATAGAGACAGGTCTATTGCACTGTCATGCGCCGAAGGCCTTGCCACTCTAGTAGCATCGCCGGAATTCAATATTATCAATCTATGGTTGTCGCAAAAGTCCCTAATGACTGGAGCACGTGAGTCGTCTCGTGTGCATCCCCAGTCGTATCCATGAGAATTGAAATCTCCCAGGATGAGGAAAGGTGTTTTCATTGCAAATGCTATAATTTCAAGATCCTTTTTGATCTTCTCAAGTTCAATCTCGGCTTCCGGTGGGATATATACAGATGCAAAGGATAAATCAAGATCGCCTATCTTTGCCTGGATTGCGACACATTCAATAGTTAGTAGTGAGGGGAGGGGTATTCGAAAGAATTGTATGTTTTTTCGTACTCCTATGAGTACTCCCCCACCACGCCTAACCCTATCTATAGTCTGCCGGATTTCCGGTTTAAAAATGCGTGCGCTCTAGCTTCAATTAGAGAGAGAGAGAGCGCACGCAATTGGGACGTGGTGTGGTTGCGGTCGATTGGTTATCAATGAGTGGTGAAATAGTTGAATTATACGCTCGGAGGCTAAAACGAGCTGGAACGGGGGATATATCGTGCATGGCAATCCTACAGTTGGGGATATTCTGTATAATCGATGGTTTGAAAATGGGATCCAATGCGAATTATTTGCATGGGGATATGTTTTAATCATAACGATGAACAACTGCTGCATGTTCATAATTTTTCAATCTAGAATTTGGGAATTCCAATAATGCAGCTGTTTGGATTGCACGCAAGATCACTGTCTGTCTCAGACTTATGCCGAAGAGTCTTTGAATTCTTTTTCAGTAGAAACAAAAACAATCAAAAAGTAATTACTAGACCGAGGTATATTGAATAGTTATACTATTTAAACATCAAATTATCTAAGGCTTTGATGTATGTCCTCAAGAAGATTGAATTTTTTTTTTTATTTCTCGTAAGGACGGCCAGGTTGGCCGTATCATTATGGACTAGACTTAAATCTAACATTGATGGTTCTATTGTATTTCTTAATATCTATGGGCTGGCCGAAGCACATTTCCTTGCTCGGCTTTGTGCACCTTATTCCGGGTGGGCTCGGATTCTGTTGTATGCCAGCCGTTCTCTTTCCATAGTGTCTATGGGGAATTCCAGTATTCCCAACCAAGGGAGCAGGGATTTAGTGTATATGGCATCGACACCGTATTTTACAGGTGCATGGTGTTTTCATTGCAAATGCTATAATTTCAAGATCCTTTTTGATCTTCTCAAGTTCAATCTCGGCTTCCGGTGGGATATATATAGATGCAAAGGATAAATCAAGATCGCCTATCTTTGCCTGGATTGCGACACATTCAATAGTTAGTAGTGAGGGGAGGGGTATTCGAAAGAATTGTATGTTTTTTCGTACTCCTATGAGTACTCCCCCACCACGCCTAACCCTATCTATAGTGTTTCGATCTTGGCGTATAATGTTATATCCGTGGAAGGTAACTTTTTTATCAGGGGAAAGCCAAGTTTCTGATAGGACAAATACATCTATGTTGTGCTTGTTTACCTGTACTTTAAACATATCTATTTTTCCAAGAAAACTTCTACAATTCCATTGGAGTATGTTAGCCATGGACGGGTTAATGTTCCAATTGTACCAACGAACTCAAAGCAGGCCATTGCCCAAGCCATTGCTTTATTGCGCTGACCAACATTGGTCGTGTCATGGCAATTATGCTTTTCAATGGTTCTGGAAAAGCCAGCGCTGTAATCATTGAGTCAATCATTTCTGATATGGACAGCGACTGAACCTTTCGTCGAGGTTTCTTTTTTGGCTCTGGCTTGGGCTGGGGGAGGGAAGGAGAAGGGAGTGATGGAAGATGCTCGTCCAGCGAAGGATTGTTAGGTTTTCTGGGGCGAGGGGCACGTGCTAGACGAGGTGGTGCCTGGGGAGGAGAGTTTTTCTTCTCGTAACGTTGAGAAGCTTTCTTCTCCTTAGGAGGCGTAGCCTTCACAGGGGTTTTCCTAGGACGACGACGATTCACGGATCTCTTCACTCTTATTATAACCTCCGAGATTTTAGGGACTGGTTCCTGGTTGACCGATGTGAGCTCTTCAGCTAGCACGCTGTATGTGTTTTCGGTCAAGCTACCATTCGCTAGAACTGCAGCATATGACCCACGAGCCAATTGGTACTGGGCTTTTTTGAGTTCATTTTGTGACTTCTTGTACACCGGGCACTCTTTTAATTCATGCCAATGATTTTTACATTGAGCGCATTTGAATGGCGCTGCAGTGCAATCCGAGGACGGATGTTGACCTTGGCATTTAAAACATTTAAATTTGTTGCTGCAAAAGTCTTTTGTATGGCCGATTTCACTACATTTCTCGCATGTTGGAATCTTGGGAACAAAGGGTCTTGCTATAGGAATGCGGAGTCCTTCGTACACCAAGAAACTAGGAAGTACAGTTCCCTCAAACGTAACGCGCTTCGATTTTGTTTCCGTGTACGTCTTTTGCCCGTTTACTGTGGAAGAGGTGTAAAGTGGTTTCACCGCAATCACCCTCACCCCTGGAGTGGATAGAGTCCGGAAAGCACCCATTCCCAACTTTAGCAGTACTTCGGATGGAATATCCAGATCCTCTACGACACCTGCTACCTCAACTATTCCACCTGGGATATACACTCGGTAGTGATCAGTGAATTGTGGATCAGCTGCTATAGCGTTCGCCTGCATTCGGTCGCTAACGGTGATTCGTATCCGGTTAGTACGAACACGATATACATCGGTTACCGCAGGATAGCTTTTATGCAGGGATGCAGTTATAGCCACTAGGTTGAGCTCACTTTTTCCGGGCATCATGAAGACGCGAAAGTCTCCCCGGTAGCAAGATGGGTATTCACGATGTCTTGCTTTGTCAGTCGACATTGGTGTGACGGTAGCAAGAACTTTTTTGCAACTGGTTCCTTCTTCTACTACTACGGGTGCTTTCCTTTTCTTATGGGATACCGTAGTGAACCCTTCATCAGAGGAAATCGTTACAATTTCCGTATTGGCCATATTGGCCACAACAGTTGGGGGCAAACAGATATAATTATTTAATAGAAATACCGCGGAGAGAAGTGCAAGATAAGAAAAAATTAAGAGAAAAAAAAAACAAGAACAAAATACTAATACGTTCAAAACTACTAGAACTTTGTCATCAACCTATCATCACGCACTGATGTCTACTCACAAAGGCGGAGACTGTAACGGTACTATGTACACTCTACACTCTACACACTCAGCACAATACACACTTGCCACACTGCTTACGTTAGGCATGTGGTGCGTTATACGAAATACACTCGTTACACACAAGTAGGACTTCACACTCACCACCAGGACACACAGTGATTCTACTAAAAGGGCAGTCGGTGAACTTTCGGCTTTGAAGCGATTTCGATCTGTTGCTGTGGAGCGATCGTGATAAGCATCCGATCGCATCGACGGTTGGAGACAGAATGAGGAAAAAGATTGAATTAAGACTTCAAGAATCTTTGAGGTTTCAATTATAACTAAAAGAAACTCGTTTTGGAAATATGCCATTTTTGAACACAAATGTTGTTCAAGTTCAGCAAGATGACGTTGAATTGACTGGACTCACTTCTAATATGCTCTCTATCCTGAACTCTACCTGAAGTCGAACAGTGTTGAATATCCAGTGTTGCGTTCTGGTACATGGTTTGTTGGTTCCTTTCCCCCTTGACGCCTCTACGCCCTACGTTGTGTTTTGTTGTGTCGTCTTCGATCGCCAAAGGAGACAAAGTAAAGAACACGTCCGGCTCGTATCGAGTTTCATGCGCTAGTGCCGCTTTATTCGCACACATACTTGATCAAAGAAATTGTCGATCGGCAGTGCTGCCAGAAAATACATTTAACCTTTAATTCCCAATTGACAAAACAACCGCAAACAATTCAAAATGACCGTTTCATAATCCTTACATTCCAACATAGCGGCCACCTAAATTTACCAAATTTACTTCTTGCCGTTACTTCACAAAATGCCTTTATGATATCTAATTCACTCTCTCAAACGGAAGAAGACTAATTCTATTCGCTGGCCTCTTATACAAGCCATTCCTAGTCCTGATACTAACGACTCTCACTACGCCATCTGGGCCAGGAAATACCTCAGCAATCCGTCCCATTGGCCAATGGTGAGGAGTCTTCCCATCCTCTTTCAACAGGACCATTTGTCCTACCTTTAGCTCTACTACTGCCTTGCCGCGTTGATGTTCGTTATGTAGTTCGCTAAAATATTCCCTACGCCAACGCGCCCAATGATTCTGTACCACTCTACGCAATTCCTCATACCGTTTCAATCTATTGATTGGTACATCACCCACGTCAGGCTCCGGTAGAGCGTTCATTAGAGCACCGATTAGAAAATGCCCCGGCGTCAATACATCAAGTTCTTCCGGATCCTCCGACAACGGTGTAAGCGGTCTGCTGTTGAGTTGAGCTTCCACTTGTGCCAGTACCGTCGACATCTCCCCAAACGCCAGCTGCCGATCACCAACAACCTTCAGTAGGACGCGTTTTGCCGCTTTTACCGCTGCCTCCCAAAGGCCGCCAAAGTTCGGTGCATGGGGTGGGATGAAGTGCCACTTAACGCCAGCGCCAACAGCATACCTCGATATATCTTCCACCGCCGAATCGCTGTTCATCAACGTGTAGAAGTCATCGATCACCTTACTCGCTCCTTGGAAGTTGAGACCGTTGTCGGAATAGACCTCGCTGGGCAAACCCCGTCTTGCCACAAACCGACGAAACGCCGCTAGAAATGCATGAGTTGATAGAGACTCCACAAGCTCGATGTGAACAGCCTTTACTGAAAAACACACAAAGATTGAAATATATGCTTTTTCCGCTGCTGCTCGGCGATGCACCGGCTTCAAGTAAATGGGTCCACAGAAATCAACCCCTACGATCGAAAATGGTCGAGCTGGCATAGCACGCGACACGGGTAGCTGTCCTGGTGGTTGTTGAACTAACACGGGATTCATCCTGAAGCATACCAGACAGCCTCTGCAAACACTATTGACCAAAGATCGTCCTTGAATTGGCCAAAATTCTCTCCTGAGTGCGCTCAATGTTGCAGTTGGCCCACCATGAAGTGCCAATCGATGATAATATTCTGCCATTAGCATAGTAAATCGTGACTTCTTGGGTAGCGCCAACGGAAATCTGCTACAAACTTGCATGGCTTTAGCGCGATGCAAGCGGCCACCAACTCGGAGCAAACCATCACCGTCCAAAAAAGCTCCTAATGTCTTCAGTGATGATTTGGGACGTACCGTTTGTCCAGCAGACAACTCCTTGATCTCAGCCGCAAAGTATATCCGTTGTTCTCTTTTCACCAGTCGAATTTTCGCCTCTGCTAGCTCGCTCACCAACAAAACACCTTTGTGTTTAGGATCCAGCTTTCGTTGGCAACAACGAATAAATCTCATACAATACGCAGTGATCCGCAGTAATTTGTCATAGTTGGAAAACCTATCACACCAATCATCGCTCTCGCTACTTACTGCGGCCACCAATGAGCTCTTCCTTCGTTCCAATAACTCCTCTTCGGGAATTGCCAACACACCGCTGGCATTCTTCTTCCATTCTTCCTCTGATAGTTGTAACCACCCGGGACCATGGAACCACAGCTTCGATGCTAACAGCTCGTTCGGCATAGCTCCACGCGATACAATATCGGCAGGATTGTCAACGCCCTTCACGTGCATCCATTTGTAGCCATGCGTCAATTCCTGAATTTCGGATACCCTATTCGCTACGTACGTAGCCCAAGAATGGGATGGTGCTCGAATCCAATGCAACACGATTGTCGCATCAGTCCACATAAAGGTTTCCACGTCTGGAATTCTTAACGCTTGGCGTACCACTTTCTGCAACCTTGCTGCCAGTAATGCTCCACAAAGTTCTAACCGGGCCAAACTGACTCTTTTCAACGGCGCAGGACGAGACTTTGCAGCAAGCAACTCAACTACCATTTCCCCGCTGCTACCAATCGTTCTAACATACACGCATGCCCCATAAGCCGCTTCAGATGCATCCGAAAAGCAATGTAGTTGAACAGCAACAGGATTATGCACAACAGCATGGCGCGAAAACTTAACCTCCTTCAGCAACCCGAGTTGTGATTGAAAAGCATACCATCGTTCTTGCATGACAGCCGGTATTTCTTCATCCCAGTCATCAGTTGCCAACCACAACGATTGCATATTTATCTTGGCCCAAGATGTCACAGGAGCCACCAGCCCCAAAGGGTCGTATATACGTGCTACCAAAGAATAAACCTTTCTACGGGACCAGCTCTCGTTGTTCATCTGAATGTTCGAGTCTATGTACAGTTGGTCCGATTCTGGTAGCCACGCGATACCTAGAGTTTTTATTGGCTCCTCTGGAACTTCAAACATTTTAACGTTGGATGTTGCTCTGTCTTCCGCTGAAACGCTAGATAAAACATCTGGTTTGTTAGAATTCCATTTAGTTAGATGAAATCCGCCCTTTCTCAACAATAGCGTCAGCTCAGCTTGCAACCTAACTGCTTCTTCTTCGCTAGAGGCACCACCAATGTAGTCATCGACATAGAAGTCCTCTAACAACGCCTGTCTCGCCAAGGGAAAGTTTTCCCCTTCATCAATTGCCAATTGCTGCAGTACTCGAATGGCCAGAAAGGAGGACGGTGCAAGTCCAAATGTGACCCGCTGCAACTCGTAGACTTCGATGGACTCAACAGATGAGCCTCGCCATAATACACGTTGAAAACGAGTGTCGTCGGGATGCACCTTGACTTGCAGATACATCTGTTTTATGTCTGCCACTAATGCCACGCTCCTCATCCGAAATTTCAGCAACAACGCCAACAAGTTCTCCTGAATCACAGGACCAGTCATTAACAAATCATTAAGAGACTTACCACCGTCGGTAGAGGCCGATCCATCAAATACAGGTCGTACCTTTGTACTGGTACTGGACGCCTTGATTACCGGATGATGCGGTAAGAAATAATGACCATGAGCTTCTTCAGAATCAGGGTTCGCAGCCACCTTGACTAAAATCCCTTTGTCGATGTAGTCGTTGATAACCGCCGTATACTTTTGTTTCAACCATGGGTCCCGATTGAAACGTCGTTCTAACTGCAAGAACCGTTTTCTCGCTATCGCACTGGACGGTCCCAATTGGTTCTGTAAGTCACACTTAAATGGCAGCTTCACTATATATCTCCCTTCACTATCCCGCTGATGAGTTTGCACAAAATGTGCTTCGCAATCCCTTTCTTCCTGACTATGTTGAAGCGGCTCACGTATTTCTTCAATAATCCAAAAACGCTCAATTAAATCGTCCAACCTAGTACACGTGCCACAAGTAACATAATTGCTGCCTTCAGAAGCCAGCGGAACTTTCCCAGTTGCAACCCATCCAAAAACAGTGCTAATAAATGTTGGGAGCGCTGGTAGCTCGAGCCTAATTTTACCACGGTTGTCCGGTTTCAAAAAAGTCGCGTAAAATTCGGAGCCCAACAATAAATCCACTTCCGCATCACTATCGAAATTAGGATCCGCGAGCACAAAATTCATCGGGAGATTCTGCCTGCTAATTTGATTTCCAGTTACCGGCCTGTAGCTAGAAATTCTCGGCAACACTAGAAACTGCATACGTTCTTGATAGTTACAACTTTTGGAACGTATGACAGTCGTTACCGACGTCGTTATGTCCACTTTCGAATGTCCAACTCCCGATAATGCCGTTTTACTTTCGTATTGCGGTAACTTAAGCCGCGCAGCCAAGCCCTTTGTCATCAGGTTCACCTGAGACCCACTATCGATCAATGCTCTTGCCGACAACCATTTGTTACCACACGCTCGCACACTCACTATCGCCGTTGATAATAACACAGAAGTGCACTCTCTGTTCGATGACGCGTTCACCACCACATTTTGCGTGCCACTGGTAGATGGAAGTTCTTCACGAACCGACGGACCGATCGTTTCACTTACATTTTCACCGTGTAGAAGGGAATGATGTTTACGATTGCAAATATTGCATCGTGCACGTGACCAACACTTGGCTTGAAAATGCCCTTGCCTCAAACAATTAAGACAAAGCTTCTTAGCTTCAACCACTTCACGACGATGCGGCAACGTTAAACTCCGAAACGAGTCACAATTTTCCACCATGTGCGATCCATCACATTTTGCGCACTTTGCTTCTGCAGCCACATTAGACGCAACACGACGTTCACTTGTAGATTTGCCCGCCGCCATTGGCCTATCCACTGCAAACGCGTCCATTATGCGCGTCTGTGTGCGCAAAAAGCTTAACAAATCCGTCACCGTTTTTTGCTCACTTTCTTCAACGTGCCTTTCCCACTTTTGTTGGGTGCTTTCGTCCAACTTTGAAATGATTATCTGAATAATCAAACATCCCCACTGTTCGGTCACTTCACCTAACTGCTTTAGAATTTTTAAGTTCCTTTCGAAACAATCGATAAGCCCATGAATACCCACCGTGTTCATGACTTTCATCCGTGGCCATTGTAGCATCGCGTTAACATGACGCTTTTTCAAAATATATTCGTTAGAATATCGCTTTTTCAAAGCATCCCAAGCTACGTCATAATTCGAATTGCAGGCTTGCAAAGTATCCACCACCTTCAGCGCTTCACCTTTCAGAGAACCCTTCAAATAAAGCATCTTTTCAACCTGCGACAATTTCTCGTTCTCATGAACAGTAACAACAAACATGTCGTGATACGGGAGCCATTCGTCATATTTTCCGGAAAATTGAGGAAGCGTCAACTGAGGCAAACGAACACTATTATAATCATCGCACACGCGCTCCTGTTTCACACTCGGTATCTCCGCTCCAGCCCGCAGCTTTCCCAATAATTTTCCTTTCAACAGCATGACTTTGTCTTCGATCTCACCATAAAGCACATCGTTATCTTCACTGTAATCTTTTGCGCCAATATTTCGAGCCAAAGCCTGAAACTCCCTCCAACGCTCGTTCAATAGATCGAGACGAGGCGTCAATTCTGGGAAATCACTCTCTTTGTACTGCGCCAAAAACGTGTCGATTCTTGTCAACGATTGCACGACTCGGTCGCGCTCGCGCTTTAGGATAATCATATCCAGATCTTCTGCTTGTGTGTATTGCATTGTATTGTTCGAACCCGACGCGTCAGAGAAACCGGCAAAATCTTCACTAACCGACATTTCTAATACGCGACACAAAATGCATACACACGCAAAGAACACCCACTAGCACAATGATTTCTCACGCTTTCGCGATTTTTTCTTATTCAGAAATCCACCAACGCTCGATACGGAACTTTCAGATTTCACACGCGTTACGCGATTTTTGCCAAAAGAAATCACACAAAGCTCTTCACTTTAACCAGTCAAACCAAACCGCAAATACTAGACCATCCTGGTCACGGCACCAATGTTGCGTTCTGGTACATGGTTTGTTGGTTCCTTTCCCCCTTGACGCCTCTACGCCCTACGTTGTGTTTTGTTGTGTCGTCTTCGATCGCCAAAGGAGACAAAGTAAAGAACACGTCCGGCTCGTATCGAGTTTCATGCGCTAGTGCCGCTTTATTCGCACACATACTTGATCAAAGAAATTGTCGATCGGCAGTGCTGCCAGAAAATACATTTAACCTTTAATTCCCAATTGACAAAACAACCGCAAACAATTCAAAATGACCGTTTCATAATCCTTACATTCCAACATCCAGAGATATTTACAACGTCTGTCATCGAATATGACCATTTTGATTAAGTTCGACAGCTCTAACGACATTTCTGATTAATCCTCACTATCGGAAAACGGTCCTGAACGCAATGACATCATCCGAGAGTCCGTCTACTGGACCAAATGAAGGCTCTGGAACGAGCCCCAACAATAAGTATGCCAATATGTAGGTATCGACTGCCAGCAGAGCTTACTTACAGGTACGATTGATAGCACTAGACACATATGAATCAAAACGCAAAACCCTCTCGATAAGCATTGACAGATATTCCAACAACTCAATTCCATGTTCTTGCGCACTTGTCTACAGTGTTTTCCCGCACAAGTTCTAGTGTCAGTACAGAGTGAGAGTACAGCAATCCACCGCCGATACTGCAGATCGTACCAGCTTACCCTGCGGCACCGTTGCCACGCTGCCGTTCCTGTGCCAGCGGTAATCCGACGCCAACGATTCGCTGGATGAAAAATGCGACCGATATCAACCTTTCCGGCGGTAACGGGCGCATTTCAATCATCCACGGGTGGCACGCTAAGAATTGATGGTAAGCATAAGGCTCGCTTTCTATGTGGAACGGAGGAACCGCGCGGAAAGATTGTCGACCGACACGACAAAAGGAGCTTTCACGGAACGCGCGTTCATTTGAAACTCCCTTGGGGCATTAGAGCAAGAAGCATTCCGTAATTGAAACACAACCAACAGCGCTCCCCAACAACTAAGACGCTTGTGCCTCAAAGTGTAGTACCATTCGCTGCAAACTATGAAGGCTCGCAAAAGGGGTAAAACTACACGCGGTTTTAATCCTTCGTTTACAATGCTAAGCTGTAACGTAAAAATAATTTCTAAAGTGCGTGTTCGATGCTTGACGGGTGGGTTTGTTTTACAAAGAACAAGGTACAAGCTGACAGCAGAGCTGGGCAGCGAACAATTATTCAGCTCGGTAATTGATTTTGAATGTGTAATTAGGTTGATTAGGAAACTGCCCAGAAAACTGTCTCAAGATATGATTTTATGAACGCTATTTCCCAACATTCGATAGCGTGACTGGCGCTTTGCGTTTGTTTTCCCGTTTTCTTAACTACTCATTAGGACTGCAAGGAAGTATGCTTGACCCATTAGAAGCCAATTTTAGAAAGGTTGGGTAAATAAGACGGCTTAATAGCTCTAATCATTACCCCACCTATGCTACAATATATAATTAAAGACTTAAATGTATCATACTCCTTTTTCGAAATAAAACTCGGGCTTCTAAACACATCTTTCTAAAGCAAATAAACAAAGCTTTGAAATGTGAAATATTTATCAAGATAAACCGTCGCGAAGGAGATTATTTTCACCCTTGTACTGTGAGGATTTAGACAACGGTAAATAAAAACATAGCTCTCCAAAACATGAAATCTCGGACGGCGCCGAATCATTAACGAATAATGGAATAGGCCTAAGGCACGGGGGCAAGGCCGGCCTTTGAGCAATCATAAGCAAGCGGAAGCATAAGCAAGATTAATTACAAACATTATTTCTCAAGAGCAACCACCTTTCTCCCGCGCGCGCAAAGATAACGTTTTAATCCCCTCACTCGTTCTGCAAAATCTTGAAGTACAGTTTCGCTAAAGGAGTTGAGTACAAGCAAGCCCTAGCAAGAATGAAGATGTTTTGATTAAAATACGTTTCATTTCAAAGTCGGACAAAGCAGTCGTCGGGCAAGCAAAAAAGGTAAATTGAAATAATAATTATGATAAGTTTCAGTCCGCGCTTTTTTTCAGTTTTGCGCAAAGAAAGCATAATTTATCAAAATAGAATCCCGATCCAGACAGTGCTGGGAGTAGAGCAGAAGATATGATGATCGGCCAAGCAAACAAGACTCAGACAACACACTCAAACATACCAAAGCTTTTTCAATATCTATTCAAACCGTGATTCTCCTTCGAGCGAGCTGCGGTTCGGGAAAATATTTTCCAATCATCAATCGATTTCGGACAAAAAAGGAGAAAGAAAGAATGTTTTCAATTCGAATTTTCAATTGCTTGCTTTTCAAAATGCAATTCTTCCGAAATTGCCCAAGGAGATGGGCTCCGGAGATTGATTGATTCCTTTCGGCGTTTTCAGTTTTTTTATGATTTTATGCTTAAATCTTGAAGATTGCATACCATGCCTCTCCTACCGTTATAAGTTATTGATCTATTTGATTCTTTGCCTCGTAGAATGTTTTAGTCTAGGAAGTAAAATAATTTTAAACACAAAAATTCAAGAAATCTTCGCCCTGGTTCCTTAATCACGTCTCCTGGCGCATGTTCGCAAGATCGTGACACACGGGCAAAATACTAGGACACACTAGGTGGTAAGTGGTGTCGGCGGCTACAGCCGGGAGAGCGCATGCAAAAGCTTGCGTTGAAACTAATCGAAATTAATTAATCGTGTTGAACCCGGCTGGATTGTCGCCGGGTTCCAATCAGCCCCGGGTTCGCGTGTGCGGGATTGGGCAGGACAGGGAGTCTTGTTGTCGGTACACGATAAGCGCTTGAACATACTCAGCGTGTCCGCGAAGGTGGGGAGTTGGGTGGGTATCGAGGACGCTCTTATTTGTGGCTCGTGTGACCCACAAGCGTTTCCCCCTTTCCCAGGCGCGTGTTTAGCAAGCGAGTGAAGAGATTGAAGCAAACGCTATTTCGTGCAACATGCGAACGATCTGCACGAAGCAATTCCTTGTTGGAATGCACAGCGTTCCGGTCGCCTGTTCCGTGAGTGGCGCTGGCCAACGTCTGGATTCCGGTGGCACGGATACACTAGAGAAAAAGTACTTCTTTTTTTCTCGCCATTGGCAGCTAAGCGCTTGACCCTTAAGCTCAATGTCTTGTAAATTGTTCCGAAAGGACAATCTTGTTCGCATAGACAACGTTTCTTTCTGGACGCAGCAGAGAAGGAGGATGCTACGGTAGAGTATGCTTGGGAGAAGAAAAAAGAAAAGAAACGGAATGTTTAGGTGAAACCTGCACGATAGAGATTGTTGTGTTTTACTTTGAAGGTTAAATCTGAGCACAAAAGAATAGATAATCAACTTCGGTATGTGTTCTTGGCGAAACAATTTAAAATCGATAGTTATATAGAATGTTAAAGTATTTTCGACAGTTTTGGGATTTTTTAATTTCTTCAAACAACCAATGAGTCTCACGACTCATTGGTTGTTTAAAAAACAATAAGCCAATGTTTAATAAAAACAGTAAAATCCATGAAAAGTTAAACCTTGGATTTCCCGTTGAAATCTCGATTGAAAATAAAATTACTGCAAACTTCTAATTTTTAAGTTCACCTAACATAACAAATAACGATGTCCAGAGTAATACAGGGTTTTTCTAGGCGTTTTGGTAGCTTCTCACAAATTTTTGGATGCTTCTCATAATTATTTATCCCACCATTTATGTAGCGTTTTCAAAGTTTTTTTTTAATCATTTGTATTGAATTTCAATCGTGAAAAGAACCCACAAAAAATTAAGTAGAACCACTAACAAACTACAGTAATTATCTTCGACACAGATACTATGATATTAAAGTAGTATTACTTTATTGAGACAAACAATTTGAAGCCAATTGTACACATAATAAGAAGTAGCAAAATGTTTCATGACCCTCTCCATTTGAAATCAATTTACTCTTGCTTTGTTCGTCCTGTGATTGGGCACGCTTCGGTAGCCTGGATTCCTGAACAAGTTACTCGAATTGAGAGGCTTGAGAGGATACAAAGAAAATTTACTCTAGTACCCTTTATTATTGATGTTCAATAATTCCTTCAAATGTCATTGATTTGATCCTTTAGTGTCCCGAAATGCACAAGTGTCATTTCAGGGTTGTGTAACGTATAATTTTACGACATTAGCACTTTGTTCATAGATGAAATTATAATAAAGATCAATGTAAATCAGCATTATTGGGCTGTACATAGGGCTATACAAGTGCCATAATTTTTTTTTTTTTGGCTCAACAACCGTTGCCGGTCAAGGCCTGCCTGTACCACACTACTTGTGGGTTTGGCTTTCAGTGAGTTATTGATCCCCCCATAGCAGGATAGTCAGTCCTACGTATGGCGGCACGGTCCATTTAGGGCTTGAACCCATGACGGGCATGTTGTTAAGTCGTACGAGTTGACGACTGTACTACGAGACCGGCTTCACAAGTGCCATAATAATGAAATAAATAAATCAATAAATAAATAAATAAATAAATAAATAAATAAATAAATAATAATGTTATAGCAGTAAGTTTTAGATGAAACTATTATAAATAATAATAATAATAAATTGTTTGGCGTCATATATTTTGAAGTTTTGTTCATTGGGTGACTGCAGGCAACTGACAGCTGTCAATGTAGCATGTGGCTTTGACAGCCCCCGTTTCCGGCATCGCCCTCTCTCTGCTGGATCGTAAAACGAAGTGGTTTTAGCAACACAACGTAGGGAAGAATTTTATGTGAAATACCGTTCTAATAAAGATGAGCCTTGAATTAAAACATGGTGCTTGGTGACCAGGATGTTTCTGATGTGATTTAACACAAAGGCAAGTAAAGAACAAGGTATAATCATACGATTCATTAGCGAGAGCAAAGCTTGTGCTGCGGCGTGCCACATTACCTGAGAAAGGGCTACAGACAAACCTGCTCAACGCGTGCGTTTTGGATAATTAAACGATTTCTAGGAGTGGTAGTGTTTTACGATCGAGTTTAATCTTTTAAATAATTGATTGGCTACCTAATTTCGGGAAAAGAAGTTCTCGTAACATTTCGTTTAATACAAAAGCAGAATATGTCGAAAGCAGTCTCGGAAGAAGAAGAAGATTTTCAGGGCTATGCTGAAACTTCTATAGAAGAAACAGTAATCAATCGTGAAGAAATGGCACAGCTTGCTTGTGAAATGGGAATAAATGACAAAGCACACACACAGCTTACCAGCAAAAAGGCACAGAGAGACGCCATATTGCGTTCTATCGAGCGAATTGAAAATTTTGCTAACAAAGCAATTGGCATTGAATCTGGTGCAGCAATGACGCGGCTTGATCGCTTAGAAAAATGCTGGGAAGAATTTAAGATGGTTGCAAATGAGCTGCGAATGATAGACGATGAATGCAATGCTGATGAAAATGAAAATTTATTGGATGAAGTGGATGAAAATTGCATGCAAATAGCAGATCTTTTAAGAAAGAAGATGATCGTACCTCTCGCTCCAACATTACAAGTGAAAGAAAGCGCAAGTGACATTCAAGACAATGCTGAAGAACCAAGCTCCTTTATAAAATTGCCAAACTTGTCCCTTCCTGTTTTCGCAGGAAACTATGATGAATGGCTTCCTTTTCGAGACATGTTTGAAGCAAACATTCATAATAATGCAAAGCTGGCTCCAGTGCACAAGATATCATATTTAAAGCAATCGCTAAAAGGAGAAGCAGCAAGTTTGGTTAATTCCTTTCCGTCAACAGGAGCAAGTTATGCTCCGGCTTGGAACGCACTCATTGAGAGATACTCAAATGAATATATATTGAAAAAGCGCTACATTAATTCGTTGTTACAATATCCCACGCTAAAGTCATCGAGCCAAAAGGAAATTCACGCGCTAGTAGATACCTTCGAGCGTAATATCAAACTTTTAAAGCAGCTTGGAGAAAAAACCGATGAATGGGGCATGTTGATCATTCAAATAATGCTTACCAAATTGGATGAAAAAACGCATCATGATTGGGAAAAACACGCTGAAAAAAGTAAAAGCCATAGCATTGATGAGCTGGTAAAGTTCCTTCATACCCAATCTCGAGTGTTAGATGCCGTCACAGAAGATCGAATTCCAATCGGTAAACAGAAAAAGACAATGGAACGTCATTTGGCCATGAACGTAGCATCTAAGATACAGAAATGTGCAAAATGCGGTGAGCAGCATCATCTTCATGCCTGTAGAACATTTCAGAATATGTCGCTAGAAGAAAAGTACCAATTTATTATAGAAAAGAGATTGTGCCGAAACTGTTTGCATCCCGGGCACGTTTCCTTGACCTGCCGGATGAGATTTAGATGTGCGAAGTGTCACAAAAAACATCACGTTCTTTTACATAGAGATCAAACGAATATAGCACTGCCGGAACAAATGGCAAACTTGAACGTTACCGACACAAACATTGCAACGCCATCGATTAATGCAGCAACTTCATCAGCTCAAAATCATGTATTTCTATCTACGGCGCTTGTAATGGTCAGAAATTTGTCCGGAAAATGGAAACTAGCAAGAGCTTTGCTTGATAACGGAGCTCAAGTTAATATTATGTCTGAAGCTCTTTGTCGAATGTTGCAATTGACTGGTAAGGGTCGCGGTCAGGAATTGATAGGAGTAGGCAAATGTACCGTTCTGACGGCTAAAACCGTTGAGGCAGAAATAGCGTCACGAAACTTAAGCTACAGGCGACGAATGAATTTTTCGGTTCTGCCCAAGATAACAGGCTATCAACCTGAGCGTATTGACACTGCATTTCTAGAAACAGAATTTGAATTAGCCGATCCGGACATAGGCAATGGAAATCAAATCGATCTCTTACTTGGTTCTGAATTTTATCATGAGTTTTTGCAGCCAAGAAACAATGGTGCAGTGATGATTCGCAATCCGGTAGGAGGGTTGCCAGCATTTATTGATTCAGTTTTTGGTTGGTTAGCGACAGGAAAAGGCCAAAGAGAAGATCCAAACTCTCACAGTGTTCCACAGTCCATCATGCATGTGGGTGTTAGTTCTTCGCTTGATGACCTGATAGCGAAATTTTGGGAATTAGAGCAAATTCCGGAAGCGATAAAATGGACACTAGAGGAACAAGAGTGTGAAGCTAAATTTCAGCAACAATATCAACGTGATCATACAGGCAGATACGTAGTGAAATTACCATACAAACTATCTGGTCGTAGCTTGGGTGAATCCAAATCTTCTGCACTAAAACGATTTCACCATCTAGAGTGTCGTTTTGACCGAGACTCCAAGTTGAAAGAAATGTATTCGGCAGTGATTGATGAGTATATATTTCGAGGTTATCTGAAGAAAGTATCCAGCACATCCGAGGTTCGGATGGAATGTTTCCTACCTCATCACCCTGTATTGAAAGAGTCGAGCACTAGCACAAAGATTCGACCGGTTTTTGATGGATCGGCAAAGACATCAAGCGGCTACTCTTTAAATGATATTCTGTTGAAGGGACCGGTTATTCAAGAAACATTATTAAATCTTTTGCTACAGTTTCGCCTACAGCCAATTGCCATGACGGCTGATATCGAAAAAATGTATTTACAAGTAATGGTCCACCCAGATGATAGACCGATGCAAAGAATTTTGTGGAGGAGTGATCCCACAAAACCAATAGAAATATTAGAACTTCAGCGAGTCCCCTTTGGGCTATCACCTTCATCATTTCTAGCCACTCGCGTGTTGCATCAGCTTGCTCATGATGAAGGAGACAACTTTCCAATGGCAAAGGAAGCACTCTTAAACCATTTCTATGTGGACGATTACATTGGAGGTGCTAATACGGAAGAGGAAGCTGCCGAGCTTTACAAACAGCTAGTAGCATTGCTTAGCAAAGGAGGTTTTAGTTTGCAGAAGTGGAGTACAAATTCGGAAAGGTTGTTGGAGAGCATCCCACCCAAAGACCGTGCTTCAAAGACCGAAGTGAATTTCATATCTGATGATCCAGTCAAAACCCTGGGTGTTGTATGGCTACCAGCAACAGACCATCTGTATGTTCAAGCGAATACGAATGAATTTGTCGAGCCTCTAACGAAAAGAAAGGTATACTCGATGATTGCCAGGTTATTTGATCCTATTGGTTTGGTGGCTCCAATTGTTTCCTGGGCGAAGATAAAGATGCAGAAGTTATGGCTCGCCTCTCTTAATTGGGACGATACATTACCAACTGAACTAATGAATGAATGGAAAGAGTTTCATTCCAATCTTCCTTTACTGTCAGAGTTGAAAATACCCAGATACGTTTGTCTGACAGAACCTACATCAATTCAGCTTCACTGCTTCGCCGATGCTTCTGAAGCGGCATACGGTGCTGTCTTGTATCTGAGATCCGAAGATGCGAATGGACAGCGAAAGGTAGAAATTTTGGCTGCTAAATCGAGACCAGCGCCATTAAAGAGAGTAAGCTTAGCCAGACTAGAGTTGTGTGCAGCAGTGATTGCTATCAGGCTATGGCTTCATGTTAGTACGGCGTTGAAATTGAATAATATTGAATCCTTTATGTGGAGCGATTCAACTGTGGTCTTACATTGGTTGAAATCTCCATCGCACACATGGGCAACTTATGTGGCAAATCGTGTTTCGCTAATACAAGACACAGGCAAAGGGTGTAGATGGCTGCATGTTAAAGGAAAGGAAAATCCGGCGGATTTGGTTTCAAGGGGAGTTCTTCCCATGCAGTTATTGACATCCACATTATGGTTTCATGGTCCTGCTTGGCTAAGATCATCACAAGAGGAGTGGAGAGGAAATAATTTGTTGGAGGTGCCTTCTGAGGAAATATTGGAGCGAAAGAAGTTAACCGTTGCTACAGCATCCTTTGAATCTGTAGATTGGTTAAAGCGGTTCTCTTGCTACTGGCGGGTGTTAAAATTCACCGCTTATTATCTACGTTGGAAAACGTTTAAAAGAGAAGAGAGCCCAGGAGAAAAAACATTTCTTTCTGCCAACGAGTTGAAGAATGCGAAAGAGATGATTGTACGAATGCTGCAAAACGCATATTTTCCGCAAGAGGTACGAGAGTTGTCGTCTGGAAAATGCGTATCTACGAATTCACGATTGAAATCTCTTCAACCGTACATCGATACCGATGGTTTACTGCGCGTTGGTGGCCGTCTGCGTCAAACGCTTATTCCACACTGCAGTAAGCATCCTATAATTCTGCCAGGCAACAATCACTTTGCTAAACTAATCGGGGAAACGTATCATAAAAGAACACTGCATGGAGGACCTCGTATTACTTTGGCGGAGATGAGGAAAGAGTATTGGGTGATCAACGGACGCCGTGTTGTAAATTCCGTTTGCAAAGGATGCGTAAAGTGCTTGAGGGCGGATCCCAAGCCAACTATTCAGCCAGTCGGACAACTTCCGTTGTCTCGTGCTACACCCTCACGCCCATTCTCCGTAGTAGGTGTAGATTATTGCGGGCCCTTTTATCTAAAACCTGTACATCGTAGGGCAGCTGCACAGAAATCTTACGTAGCAGTATTTGTCTGCTTTGCAGTGAAAGCGGTTCATTTGGAACTAGTTGAAGATCTATCCACACCGGCTTTCCTAGCGGCTTTTCGTCGATTCGTCTCTCGCAGAGGTCTCCCTGCAAAGGTTTATTCCGATAATGGACTTAATTTCCGCGGCGCTAATAGTGAGCTTGTTGAATTGTATCGCCTGCTGAACGATTCCCGCCATATAGAGGCAGTGCATGGAGCGTCTGCCATGAATAACATTGAGTGGCATTTCATACCTCCACGGGCACCCAATTTTGGAGGCTTGTGGGAAGCGGCGGTCAAGTCGTCCAAACGTACTCTGCGAAAACTATTACGCCAACAACGTTTATCGTTTGTTGAAATGACGACCGTGTTGGTGCAGATTGAGGGACAAATGAATAGCCGCCCATTGACACCATTATCAGAGGACCCTGCAGAATTGGATGCTTTAACACCGGGTCACTTCCTCATTGGGACAGCATTGTTGGCCCTTCCTGACAACGATTTTTTGGACGTTCCTGAAAATCGAGTCCGCAAATACCAATTGCTACAACAACTTGTCCAACGTCATTGGAAGCGATGGAAAACGGAGTACTTGTGTGAGCTGCATAATAACAATCAACGGGTTCCCGCCCCTCAACGCGTAGCTGTTGGGCAGATGGTTATTCTGAAGGAGGACAACGTTACCCCGTGTGAGTGGCCGCTAGCTAGGATCGTTGAAGTCCATCCGGGGTTGGATGGGGTAGTTCGTGTGGTGACTCTTCGTACGTCACAAGGATTGTTTAAAAGACCAGTGTCGCGTATATGTTTATTGCCATTTGAAAGATAGGAGAAGTGTAAAGAAATGTAAATTTTTTGGAAAATTTAGGTGGCCGTGATGTTTGGCGTCATATATTTTGAAGTTTTGTTCATTGGGTGACTGCAGGCAACTGACAGCTGTCAATGTAGCATGTGGCTTTGACAGCCCCCGTTTCCGGCATCGCCCTCTCTCTGCTGGATCGTAAAACGAAGTGGTTTTAGCAACACAACGTAGGGAAGAATTTTATGTGAAATACCGTTCTAATAAAGATGAGCCTTGAATTAAAACATAAATAATTGGGGCAGTCCCGTGGTACAGTCATCAACTCGTACGTCTCAATAACATGCCCGTCATGGGTTCAAGCCTAGAATGGACCGTCCCCCTCATAGTAAGGATTGACTATCCGGCTGCGCGGTAATGAATTAAGTCTCGAAAGCCTGTATAGGCCGACATTTTCGCGCGTAGGACGTTACGCCAAAAAGAAGAAGAATAATAAATAAATAAATACATTATTGCACATATAAAAGATACAATAAAAAAAAACAAATATTGAGAGTGCTATTGTACTCAACTTTGTGCCGGTCTCGTGCTACAGTCGTTATCTCGCATGAATTAACAACATGCCCGTCATGTGTTCAAGCCACGATTGGATCTTGATCCATTCGTATTTAAAGCTATCCTGCTGTGAGTAATCAATAAGTCTCTGAAGCCACTAGTGATACAGGCCACCACGCCAGGCATTGACCTTCGATTGTTGTTGTGCCAAAGAAGAAGAAGAAGAAGAAGAAGAAGAAGAAGAAGAAGAAGAAGATATAACTCAGCTAAAATGTGAGAAACTGTGGTAAAATAAAATAGCTCAAATGTTCAAGAGATATTAGAGAATGAAGAAGATGGAAAAGTAACGTATAAAGCATAGTAATTAAACAAAAAAAGAAGTGGATTTGACTGTAAAAAGGATGAAATTTTTGCTGTTAAGCCTCAACTGTATCTATCATTTATTAAAATAATGAAGTATCCAACACCATACAAAAACTTGACGGGTTGTATAGTATTATGATTTCGCTGTTAACTGAAAAAGGAACATTCAAAAGTTTTTGACTTATTTAAACTGAAATAGATTGAACCATGAGTAGAGACCGGCAGTTGCTCTTCATAATTTTCCTGGAGGCTTATAGAGGGTTTTATACTATTGAACATTCAACACGATTCGCTACATTTTGCACAAACCTATATATTTTGACTAGCTCCATTCTACATGTTTCTGAACCAGATTCTACAAAAAAAAATGGATTCCAAAAAGGATATTTCTATAAATCATTTTAAAAAATAGCGCTCCCCATTCGCATGCTTTGGCGCGCACAAAGAACCGTATTCCTGAACCCCGAGAGAAGGCTAGCTCAACGGCAACAGCAACAAAAAAGGACAGTCGTTTTAACATGCCCATGTGCCTGCCTACCTGTGCCCGATGTATGAGACGATATTTCATGCTCTACACGCCTGAGACCGAGGCCGGAGGACCCGCAGCAACCCATGGAATGCCATGAATTATGCAGCATATCCCGAATTAACGCAGATAAACGCGCGCTCTACGCTACGGGGAGGGGGGCATATCCGTGCGCGTAATTAAAATTATACGCGATGATGCTGTGCCCCTTCAGTTTCCCGCTCTTAACTACCTATTTGGCCGGTTTGGTTTTTTGTTCCATTCGCTTCCGTCACACACTCCGATCTTGTGACAATTTCATTTTCACGTGCATCTTCTCCCAGTCCCGGTCCCGCGGACCGAAAGGACAAAAGTGATTGTATTTGCAGCAAATGGTTCTTTCTCTCCCTTCAACGCAACGCGCTCGAGCGTTGAGTTTTTACCAACCAACCGAACAAAAGTGTCATGAGACCCCGGGAATGGACCATTTTCGTTTCCGTTCCGGATCCCTGTGTGCATGCGTGCTTGCTGCTGCTGCCGCTGCAGGTATAGGCAAATTTTATGCCACTTTTGCTACATTTTTCAGCAATTTTATGTCGATTTTCACTCGACAAAAACGCAATCATTTGCAATTCCGATGATTATCATAGTTTAATGTGGCGTTCTGGTGGAAGAATAGTAGTGGAAGTGTGTAGTGAGTGCGCATTCTATTTTTGCTGCCCATTAATTGTCCCGCGTGACACCTCGGGCGGAGTATAACCTTCCTTCTCCTTTCCATTCTCTCTTGTGATGGGATGCAAATTGTGTGGAAAATTTATTGGCCTAACACAGTAGGTAGCTGCTCAAGCGCGGAAGTTTATATTGTTGTTTAATCGAAGGTAATACCACCAGAGGCCCGTAGTACAGTCGTCAACTCGAACGTCTCAAAAAACAAGTCCGTCATAGGTTCAAGCCTCAAATGGACCCCGTCCCCCCGTTGCAAGGATTTTGAGTATATCCGGCTGCGCATGGTAATAAATTAAATCTCTAAAGCCCTGTATATAGGCCGGCATGTCAGCGCAGGACGTTATGTCAAATAGAAGAAGAAGACCAGCAGAGACACATCACACATTATTATTATCAATAATATATATAATGCTTTTATTATTGCTTCCATTGAGTTTAAAAAGATAATAAGTATACAAAACATGGCAAAAGTTGAAACAAAGTACAAATTTTAAGCCTTTTTAAAGCTTTTCCTATGAAGAAGTGAACAAATGCATCGTACTAAACACTCAGCAGCATCAGACTGACATTTGGCTTTTGTTTTTTTGCTGCTACCTGCCTGGGCCCAAAATAAAGCCATCGGCCAACAACAAAAGCCACTTTTCATTCGCATGGATTATGTGTGCTTGCACTCTTTCGCAACCAAAAGGAAAAGCTATAAAGTCAATCGATAAACAACAAGGAAAAGCGAGGACCTTTGGCCAAGCTGAACGTGCTGACGGCCGACCCCGCCAACTAGTAGCACCCAATCAAGGCAACTCAATATTCGGCCAATGACCACAATTTTCGGCAACAGGACCTTCCCACAGCCAAACTTCCAGCAGCAAAAAAAAAAAACACCACCGCCTGATGGCAATTTAGTGATGCGTATCGGAAAGTTCACCAGCGATAAATTTTCTGACTTTTTTCATTCAACATCACCCATACGACACGACCATCGCTGCGCGCTCCCTTTCCGTACATGGGTCAATTCCTTGGGTAGCTGCTGGTCCCTCAGTTCCTAGGAGGCGCAATGTCGTTGTCGGTGTGTGGGTGAAAAGAACAAAAAAAAGGTTAAAAGAAACGGAATCCTGTTTGCAAAACTTTAAATCTTGCATATTTATGAACCAACTTCTACGGTTGAAATATTCATAAAACAAACGGCGAGCGAGAGCGCTTGGAGTCTCCACCTCACGGGTGTGGAGCGAAGAAGAAAGCTTTCGGGACGTGATCCTTTTCGCAGCCATTTCTTCCTTTCCAATAGTGATTCCCCTCCGAAACGGTACATGGACAGAATCACTTCAATTGCCTTTCCCTGCTGCTAAAACTGCTAAAACAACGGGCGCAAAAGGGGTGAAAAAGAAGTAGCTTTGGAGTGAGGAAAAAGTTTTCTTTCGATACCGAACATCAACTCCCCCTCTCGTGCGCAAAAGGTAAAATCAGTTGAGTGGAAGAAGCATTTGCATTACATGAAGTGTAACATCTTGTGTAGCCGCTGGAAAGTCCGCCAAGAAAATACTCTTTTACCTTTAAAAAAAAAAACAAAAAAAGGGACACCTACTACACCGCCCCAACCAGGGCAATCGTGCGCAACGGATCGAATTTTTACACAATCTCTTTCACTGCTACTGTTCGGTGTGTTATTTTTTCCCTCCCGTTTGCGTACACTGGAAACCGTTTTGACTTTTGATTTTCCCAAACTTTGCCAGGGCGGCTGCTCCAGGCTCCCGAAAGTGGCAAACGTAAAGTGGCAAAGGTTTAACTTTTTTGGTTGTTGGGAGTTTGCCTTTGCTTTTTGCGATAAAAAAAACTCTACACTCGCGATGTAACATTTGCCCCGACATGGACCCCTGCTGCCGAAAAAAAGTGTAAAAAAAGCAATGGCTAAGATGCCGCAATAGGTGTTTGGGCGTTCAATTGGCTGAGAAAATAAGCTTTTCTGTTCCAATTCGTACTCGGCAATGTGGTCGAATGCGGCCGGTATATTTGTGGGTTTATAGAATTGTGCTGTTTTTCTTCGGTATAACAGATTTTTTGTAAAAACATTCACTGAAATGGGTCCATTACATTCATCTAAGAATATAGAATATTATTATTTCAATTTGATGCACTACAGCTGTTTAAAAAATGTTACAAAAATAAACAAATAATTTCGAACTATACATAAAATGAATACTCGTTGCATTCAATTTTGTTTTCTGTTTCTGTCTATTTGCCTGTGTAATCCACTGGATAGATGCAGTGACTGTAAGAAGACGCAATGTCGTTCGATTCTCCGTTAGACTTCCTTTCTTCTACGCATAGTTCTCAAACTGAGCGTTTGTTAGAAAGTGCTCTAAGAAGGCGCGAGACCGTGAGCGGTTTCGGACACTCATGAGGTAGGCCAAGACCGCAAAGCGGTTGTAGCGCCGGATAAGTAAGTAAGTAAGTGCTCTATGAATCAGAAATCGTACCCGACAATTTACAATAATGACATCTTCTTTAGGTCCTATCACATGGTGGAGGATAGTGGAATAGAATTTATACGTCAAAACGCGTTTGATAGCTTTTCTCTCGGCCGAAAATGAATTGGATTTGACCATGTAGATTCTGTCAAGAAGGATAATTTAACTGTCAAGTTGTAGAGCGGAGTTTTTTAGTAAGAAACAAATATATCAGATATGAGAGTGTCTTTGCAAAACAAATTCTTCTACACAAAATAGTTATGTGAAACAAAAAGACCTTAGGTGAAAAATATCAAACTTTTATGAGCAAACCTGTTTGTTTACATATTTTTCAGGCTGACATAGCCTAGGCTGAAAATCTGAAGTTAATTTGGAGTGCGATTTTGTTGACATGATTTCAGCCGTCAAGTGTCAAACTCGATATAAAACAGACGGCTGTTATCGTAAAAGCCCCCATTGTTTGTTTACACTCTTAAGGCCGGGCTACATTGATCGTACTCGCTGGTGTAACTTCCATTTTAACTAGCGCATCTGGCGGCGGCTGGTGGAAGCTTTTTTTGGTCGTGCCGAATCTCAAATTTAATTAGTTTTTTCATCGTTTTTTTATGCGAAAACGGCTGAAATACTTGTACAACATATTTTTCTATCGATAACATATCTAAAATCTTTTCCAGTCAAGTTTAAGTAAAAAACATGGAAAAATTACGTATTTTCTGGAGCGGCAAAATGCTTCGGTGCGCTAGTGAAAATCGAAATTACACTAGCGAGTACGGACGATGTCTCCCGGCCTTAATATTTTCTTTAAGTATATTACATTATTTAAACACAGAGGCGGATATGCAAGGTATGCCGAATACATGTTCTACGAAATGTTTAGAAGAAAAAAACTGATTTGATCTACGACGGATGTTTAGGCATGTTTGACTGGATTGTCTTGGGTACCTCGAAGAAATCTAATACGTTTGTCTTTGCTGGTTGTCGTGTACTACAGATTGTAGAGTATTCCCTTATTGATCAAAATAAGAATATTAAAGTTCATATGAATGGCTGGCCTAACGTTAAAGGTTAAATAGGTTAACGATACACAAATTGTTCTTGAATATTACAACGTTTGATCAAAGGAAAGATTCAAGTTGAGTTATATGTTTCATTATTTGTTATATTATTGTATAAATAAAACAAAGTTCAATATAATAACTTCTAATTCACATTACAAAAAATGGGAAAAATTGCTTATGCGAGCTGTGCAGCATCTAAAAAGGTAAATTACGTTACATTATTCATAAAAAGCTAAAATTTATTCCTAATGATGAATCAAGCATCATTTCCCTTCATTTGTGGAAAAAACGCCATAGGGTAGCACTTCTCCTGCTTTCTGTTTCCACCCACAAAACCATGACGGAAAGCTGATTTTCTTTTGCCATCCTGTTCCCTTTTACCGGCACACCACAACTAACCACACCATCTGTGCCAGGTGCGGTAAAGTAGACCAAAGTCATAATTCATCGGTAGATTTTCATTCCTTTGCAACACAAAGCAGGAGTCGAAAAGCAAGACCAACTTTAGGCACGATGTTGTTGTAGGCATCATACCCTGTGCAAAGAAAAATAGAAATGACGGTAAAGTCTCATTCATCTCCTCATCGTATAAGCCTCCCTCCACCCTTACCCGGGGGCAATGGTGCTACTCGGCAATTTGACTATCACAAAGAGACCTATCCCCCTCCTCGTTGGAGTGCCGATACCGATCTGGGGAAGCATTTCGGTGTATGGAAAAAGGGCAAAGTCTCCGGAATGCTTCCCTATGTTGCTGCGCGATGAGTAAAGCTTCTCAAACAACACTACCAGAAGGGAGATCCTTCGATTTCGCTTTCTGATTCACCTACAACAAAACAGCCCATCTGCATCGACCACCGTGTGGCGGCTCGTTCGGCAATGAGTGATATGGAAGAAGCATACAGAAAGAAAGGAAGCTTTCCCTCCTCACCAGCAGCTTTCATCACATGAACAAAATGATGTGGTTATGTGGTACGAGATAGAGAGCATTGCGGATGGCATTTCCATTATTTCAATTTCTTCCCGGCAACCAGCTGGAGGCTGGTCAGATCGTATCACACAACTGCTGAACGACCGCGCAAACGGCAGTCCCGCAGCCGTTATTATTGTGTGATAGGATGGGGGGAGGGGAGCGAACCAGCGCGCATTTGTTTGGTTTTGAAGCCGGAAGCACGGAAGAAGATTTCTATGATAAGAATGCATAAGAAGCATTTGGCATTAAAACTGAGGAAGAGAGAGAGTAAGACCCCATAATGTGAGCACTTTGGCACGGGCCACAAGAGGTCTTGGGAAGCAAATTTTTAAAATAATAACCGGAGACTCCTCTCTCTCTCGGCGACTTGGAGCGATCAAGATTTCAGAACACGCCGCACACACTACTGGGGGGGATTTAGATGCTTGTCCATGTACATACTGGTCGTGCCTAAACGTTACGATGCGCCGTATTCTCGATAAGCTTAGTTTGCAAAAGGTCGAGAGAAGGCAATAATCATCCTTTTAAAAACTTCTGGTTCAAT
The DNA here is from genome assembly GCF_017562075.2 of Anopheles merus. Taxonomy (NCBI): domain Eukaryota; kingdom Metazoa; phylum Arthropoda; class Insecta; order Diptera; family Culicidae; genus Anopheles; species Anopheles merus. The sequence goes on from NC_054085.1 coordinate 12,981,563, forward strand.
TGAGCCATCTGGTTTTCAATAGAGAGCAAAGCGTTAGTTAAATGGATTTGTTTGGCATACCTTTCAAGATGATATAGCCTGGTGGACGACAACCTACACTCAGAAATATTGAAACATTTGGGAAAATGTTCAATCATAGATAGAGTTACAGTTATTCCAGAGTTCCAGTACATACGATTCTTCAAACGATGGAGCAACCTGGTGAATTTCCTTTCTTCATTTGGATAAAATCGAAATCTGCTTTCTGAAGCAATGTTCCATCATCTTTCCTTCGTTCTACATGTATTCCAGTAAAGCGCACAAAACCACCTACAGCTACAATTCATTTGATTATGGGTATTGTGATAATAGAGACACAGGGCTTACCTTTAGCCGGGAGAGCAGGCTTTAGTGTTCTAGGTATACTTTCTCCATCTGGTTAGCGCAAACAATGAAGCTGAGCGTCTGGTAAGCTGTGAGCACTTTCTTGATTAAATTCACTTCCGGCAAAATACGTACACCTTTCTGCTGAGCATAAATCCGTATCGTAGGGTATCAGAACGTAAGGATTACTAGCACGGCGAAGCTTAATAATTCGATTGATGGAAAACTGGTACAGAGAAGGGGTGAGAGTATGATTTTGTTTATCTAAAAGGCTTGATAACATACGTAATGCTGACAAATATGATTATAAGAAAGAAAAATGCATATGTTTCAGCAACTAAGTATGAAAACATCTTAAAATGATATGAAGATCCATGAATGATTAAAATAAATAATCAATGAAAGCAATAGAATAAAATAAAATAAATTGATACAAAAATAAAGCAATGAAAACTTAAATATCTAAATGATAAAATATAAGCTTAGTAGTCCTAAACATGAAAACAATCTTAAAATAATATGAAGACCTTGAATAATCACAAGAAATAGTAAATGAAAGTAATAAAAGAAAATAAAACAAATAACGAATTGAAATAAAAATAAAAGCAATAAAATGTATGTAACTAAATGATAAAACATAAGACAAGTAGTCCTAAACATGAAAATCACCATAAAATGATATGAAGAATAATCTCAATAAATAATAAAAGAAAGCAATAGAAAAAAATGAAACTAATAACTGATTGAAACTAAACTAAATTTAATAAAAACATCAATGATAAAACATAAGATTAGTTGCCATATAGCTAATCATATTAAAATAAATAAAACTGAGATAATACATTAAAAAAGGTATGTTAAATGAAAAACGAACATTAAAAAAATCTTTACACAATGATTAGGGATGAGAAGACAATGAAAATCTAATCGTAAATAACTCCTTTCTCAATATTTTTTCCTTGATTGTTATACTCCACTACAAGATATCACTTTATGATTTAATAGTTTATTTACAGCACTCTTGCAATTCCGTACAATTCCTACATTTTTTCACGTTAACCAACCGAAAACTTCATCCTCGCAGAAGCCATACACAGTATCTCACAAACCCATTGAGAGTCGGGGCTGCTCTCCATCGACTAATGTGGATTTTTTTCAACCTTTTGCAATGCTCAATGTCGAACAGTTCAGACCCACAATAATATGCAATGTTGCTTGCAAAACATTGCACATTCCTTTTCATTTGCTCCTGTTTGTTGTGCTCTTAGCTTTTCTCCTCTCATTTTATTTTGCTCCTGCACCCACAGTATGTATCCTACCTATTTAGCTGCGCCGAGCGTACTATATGACGCACTCTCAAAAACTGGGGGGCCCAAAATACGCTTTTCATTACAAAAAAACCCGGTAGAAAAGAGCATGCAGTAAAGTAGTACGTCCTGCCGTGGTTTTCGGTTTTCCTGTTTCATTGTTTCGCTTAAAAGCTACACCACTTGCTTCTCGCTTGTTCGAGTGGATATTGCCGTCATTTTAAAAACGTTTAGCTCTTGTTTAAGACTGTGGTTTTATGTGTGGGTATATTCACTATTTGTTGATATACTTGTGTTTGTGCGTGTGTGTTTTACTCGCTGATGCATCAATCATCTACATTTATAATGCAAAGCGGACACTTTTTTGACTACTCTTGAGAAGCGTTTTGCTTTGTTTTCCTTCTTCTTTTTTGTATTTTAGGATAAAGGAAAGAGGAGCAGTGACACACCAGTAGCAACGACGCATTTTTTGTTTTATTAAGTTGTGATATTTCTTGTTTAATGCTGGTTGTTTTTTTTTACTACAGATTGCTTCAAAGCGTTACAACAGTACGTCGTCACTAAATGTGCGCTAGCTATTTAGTGAGCTTTATAAGATTCAAGTCAGCGAGATTCTTAAGACCTTCCCTACCTATCTTACACAGAACACCGGCTACAAGGGAAAAGGATTGCTAATATGTGTTGTTTAATAATATCAACTGCTTCACTCTTTTTAAACTTTTTTTGTGCTGGTACAATGTGTTTTTGTCGCGGCAGTGTATCTCATTCAGTATAACAAATGCAGTACACAATACCGACAACGTTGCTCATCTCTCCCTCGCCAGAGCATTTTTACATCTTTTCTTGTTTCATTTCATTTTCCTATCCTGCTTCCTTTTCACTCTGAATTCCCTTCCCCAATTGCTTCACTACTCATGAGCGACCATTATTGCTATTTGTGTGTATGATTATTGTGTTTATGGCGGTATGTTTTCTTTTTTTTGCATTTTTGTTTTCATATTCGGTTCCAATACATAGGCTTACGCTACTTATTATTACTTTTTAGTCCTGTACACAGTTTTGTTGCTTTGTTTTACGCGCTAGCAAAATCGGTATCGTTTGATAAGGGAGGGTGGTATATAGGTAACACACCAAAAAGAAGGAGAGAATTTCTACTATTTGCAGTAGCTGTGGGATTTTGTATGGAGTGCACATTAAAAGAAAAAGTAAATGAAAGATTTTAATTCCTGTGAAACTTGTAAGCAGTTTAAAAGAGTGCAAAAAATAAAAAGAATTGTGTGCAATATTAATGCAAATAATAGCCTACCGAAAATTTCTCTCGTGAAATTCGTTACCGATTCAAAAGGATAGAGAGAGAGAGAAAGAGAGTATTTGCTTATCACATTAAATAATATCACAGGTACAATACAACACACACACTCACACACACTCAGCATAATTTCTTTGCTCAACTTTTCAATAAACGTAGATTGTTAATAGGATCGTTGGGATCGTGCAGGACAATAAACCTTCTCAATCGAACAAATTCTCACGTCCCAGGGTATTTTGTTTAATGTTTATCAATCAACCGAATGTTCGAAAATTGATTAAACAGCATACTGCCCCACCGCTCCACTTCCTGCCTGCCCCTATCTACTCTTAATCCAACACACCCGATCACCTCCTCATCGCGTGGTGGTGTGTTGCACTGGTATATATTGATGATGAACGCGTTTTGCTGCAAATGCAAGTTCGTTATTCCGGGGTAAATTAAGGTGTGATTGCGCGCTTACTCGTCTCGTTTGCGAATTAATGAAATTTTGATTACGATTAATTGATATTGCTCCGTTACGTGTGACACAATTCGAAATGGGGAAGCAGCACTTTCTGCATAATACAGCACACCGTTCTGCATACTCAACCTAGGGGGGCTCGGGATGATGATGTTGTTAGCGTAGTTTGAAAATAATTTTCCTCTACAAAAGGAGATTTGCTGCGAATTTGATTCCATTTCATTTCATTTAATCAGGGAACGTATTAAAAAGTATTTTGCGATACAATAATAAAAAAATAAAAACAAAAAAAGCGCTTTTCCAAAAGACCTCTTCAAAGTTAATTTTCCACAAAATTTTCTCCCTCTCAGACACAACTCGGTGTGTTTGCAGCCCCACGGACAAGTATTACATTAGAATCATTGCTTCCGGTTCCTGCTGGCTCAAATGTTCTACCTCATGAGGAACGTTAATGGCGACAATTATGATGAACATTAGGACCACTTTTATGATGCCAATAACAATAAACATCTTCAAACGAGTGGGCGCACTCGCTGGTAGCGCAAACCGAACCGCGGCGGGGGGAAAAACAGTCATTTTTCCTCGGTCGGTGGTATCCTGGCGGAAATTAAAGTAAGCTTTTCGTCTGTAGGAAACGACGTCAGTACGAGTTCACCCAGGGCAGGATGATGAATAACCGGGCATCTTCCAAGAGATGTTGCTTGGGCCAACGAAGCTTACAGAGCGTCGTCGGGGTGGCCTCGTTTGGAACAATGGGATGTACGACGTTTGTCAAAAATGATACACCCACAACATACAGCGCAACAACGGGGAAAACAACAATTAGGGATTAAAAGTGGGATGAATTATGATTTCCCTTTCCCCAAGCACATGTGTGTGTGTGACGTAAAATGAGTATGTTCTTCATCTTTCCATTCAATGATGATTTAAAATTTCCACATAGCATAGAGAATATTCATCTCATACAAAGTTTAATCAAGGAAAGGTTAAAAGTACGAGCAAACAGAATTGTTTGGAATTCAACATACAAAAAAAAAAAACAACACTCTAGACAACTACACCCAACGCTTCACTCATCCAAGACCGACGATTCACCTAATCCCGGACGTAACAAGTGAAGGGTTTTATCGAAACACGCTGACTCGCGCACATTCATTCAAAATTCCCTCATTCAGATGCATCCAGACGACCAGACAAATTGGCGAATCATGTTCGATGGAATTTTGCATCGCATTCCAAAATTCACATCATGTGTCTGCCGCACGCGGGTTCGGACGATTTTAGTCTGATGAACTGCAGAAGCACCAGACATCGCCGAACCCCATTGCACACGGTCTTCATTATTGAACAATATTTCTGCCACCGGTCGTTCGGTCTGGGTCGCACCCGACAAGAAGCGCACCCGGAGCGAGTACGCGAACGATAGTAAACATTTTTGACATGATCCCGGGGATTCCGTTTCGGCGGATGCACCAGCAAGCACCACCGCACACACTCTGCCAAAGTTAAGTACATTTCACACGGCCGTACGACCGTAAGATGGTCGGCAGTGTGGTCTCTGGGTAAGAGCGATGCAACCAACTGCGAGAAGACACCACACACTGCAGAGCTCTGCAGCTAAATATAAATTATGAACCGTGTACGAGAAGCGCTACTAGTCGACGAAACGCCGGCGACCGACCTGCGTTCACTTGTCATCGAACTCTGGGAACGGATGAACGGCACACACCGAAACACTTTTACCCACTAACACGCAACGGAAGTGTGTTGTCATATTAAGTTTGTGTGAGCTCTCTCTGCACAACGCTTTCCAGACCACTGACAACACAGACAGAGAGAGATCACATGTGATGTTTGCTTGGTGAAACGTCACAGGAAAAAGATGAAATTAATCATAGCCACACTCCGTTATACTACAGGCTCACCGATCGTTTTCTTCCAGTCAGCACAATTCAATGCTAAGTAAGATAAATTGCAGCTTGTGTCAATGAGGGCAAAAGAAATGAATGGTTTAAAAGTGCAAAATTCTCTTTGTTCAGAGGTCTTTAGTAAATAAAATAAAATAATAATAGTTCAGCGGGGAAAAAATAGTTCCTAACTCTCCTAACGCATGGAAATTATTCTCTAAATGGCATCGCTAACGAAACATCGACTGTACAGCAAGGGAAATTCTCATCTCAAAGTACCGAACGTTTCACTTAAATAAATTATTACCTTCCTAGGGACAACCCATCCTTCGTATCTTTTGGTATCTCAAATGGTTCACCGGCGTGCGAAAAAACAAACCCTATGGGTCGTGTTGTGTACCTCTTGACTTGTGTGACCATTTTATAGCATTGTCTAATGCACCTTTCACCTCGATTCACCTCCTCCTAAACTCGTATAGTTTGCACTGTCGCTTTACTAGAGGACAGCCCCAGCCAGCTCATCTAAGTATCATTTCGAAGAAATCAATTCTGCGTAATTCATAATAAAAAAAACCAACCTCCTTAACTGCGAATTCCGGAAGATTATACGCACGATTGTGTGTGCGTGTAGAACAAATCGGCAGATAAAAGCGCTCGTGTCTACTTACATGCTGTGACGGGATAACGCTTCTCACTCACGACGCTATATTTATGCGGCTTGATGCACCGCCGTCGGTTCCTCATAGACCGGACCGAGCGACACGCCGTCATCTTCTTCGTGGCTTCCGCCGTTGGTAAGCTTCGTCGTCTTCGACAGCTCGTCATGGGTGTCCGAGTCGGGCCCGGAACAACCGTTGCTTACCGTGTGGTCTTCGTTTTCGCTGTAGCTACCGGTCAGCATTTTGTCTGTTTCAGTCTCTTCGTGTTCGCTGATCGGTTCCTGCTGCTGCTGCTGCTGCTGCTGATTGTACACGTACGGAGGATGCTGTTGCTGCTGGTGATTGTGATGATGGCCATTAGTGATGAGCATCGGTTGCTGCTGCGTTTGATCTCGGTGCATTTGCTGCTGGTGAAGGTGGTGCTGCTGCTGGTGATAGTTACCGTTGATGGCGTTTTCAATATTTACGTGCACGGTTTTCACAAACTTCGGATGCATGCGGAAGCCGCCACTGCCGCTGCTACTGCTCGCACCGGACGCGTCCGAGTAGTTGGTGAAGTAGGTGCAGTTTTCGCCGGGTACGCCGCTGCTGTCGCCGTTGTGATGGTGACCGCTGTCATCCAGCATTTGATACTGCTCGTTGAACGATACCACCTTCGATGGGGTTAGGCCATCGTAGCTGCCCATACCATTAAGTCTGGAAAGGAAGAAGACAGGTTGTTGCAGAAGGTTGTTTCATGCGCTATTCATGAGGTCGTTGACTTAGAAACATATTGGTGTTTTCATTTGTAGGTTTTTGTTTTTTGTTTGGAATTTTTAGACAAAAAAGCGCAAGAAAATGTGACAATTTAGGTAATTTATGAAGGGCATCCATAAATTACGTAGCGTCAAAAATTTGGAAATTTGGGCTCTTCTAAGTAATGAAACAAAATGTAACGCACACTGGCACTTGCTTGTTCCCCCAGTTAGCGTTACGTAATTTATAGATGGTTGAAAATGATACTGAACGAGAAACTATCATCAGCGCCATCTTACGAAATGCAAACAAACTATTAGAAAAACTAACGACCGAAAATTTCATTTTCTTCATTGATGTTTAACTAAAAAATAAACATGATTCACTAAATGTCGCATATCTTCTCTACACTTACTTGTTCATATGGTGATGCTGTTGCATCATCATATTGCTGTGGAGCTGCTGCTGCTGCTGCTGCTGATGTTGCAAGTGAGCGTGATGCTGCTGCTGCTGATCTAGAAATTCGTGATTTTTTGAGCCGGCCGAATGGCTGCTCCGGGAATGGTTTGACTGGCAGCATGATATGGAAGATGCCGACGACGAGTTGGGCATCCGATACGGATGATAGTTGACGTCTCCGTTCTTTACCGGACTGTTGTACACGTCGTCGTTGAAGTAGGGTGACTGCTGTTCGGCGGATCCGGGCGTACCACCGTTCATGTACGGGAGAAAGTGTGGCGGCTGCTGCTGTTGCTGCCCAACTGCTGACTGCTGGTTCGGCAGCGGAAGCGGTGGTACGTTACGCATGGTGCACTCGTTCGAGCTGCTTCTAGACGATCCGCGTCCTAGCAGGGATGGATCTACATATTGATATGAATGTTGAGCACTGCCACTACTTGGGTTTGTTTCCATTCATGAATGAGAGTGTGCGTGCGATTAATCGATGGTGTTAGTACGTCCAGACAAAACAACACACAACAAAACGCGGAAACGCGGAAAGCGAGCGAAGGGAGGAAAAAAGCAATATTAGTATCTTTGTATGACCAAACCGTTCACCAAAGAGGGAGAGAAAGCATATACACAACAGTTGGCGCGCTACTTACTTATAACTACCGGATTGGGCCGATCCACAACGAGCGGACGATCCCTGGGAACCGATCGCGGTGGGTGGACAGCTACTGCCTCCATTACCACCACCACCACCACCGCCGATCAGTTCCGAGGGATACACATGATTTAGATGTATATGGTGGTCTAAAGCTTGTGGTATCGGTGGCGGATGCTCCGGTGGAGGAGGAAGGAAATCAATCCAGTTTGCAGGAGGAGCTGGAGAATGGTGGCGGAGCAGTAGGGGGAGGTTTTGATTTCGATTAGTACAGCAAAACATTTTAGTATTTTTTTTTGTTTTTGTAAAGAAATATTAGTATTTTATAGTTCTTTTGAAGAGCAACACGAATTAACGAAGAATTGGGAATTTTTGGAGAAAGTCTTACCTTGATTGTATGGCACGGGCGTGAAAGCTTTCGGATGTCCAGCAAGATACGTTGCCGGATCGGAACGATTGGTGGACGCTCCTGATATGTACCCGTCCAGGCCCTGGTAGCTCATCTTTCCATTGTCGTTGCAGTTCCCGTTCACAAGTACAGTGGTCGCGTAGGGTGATGGATTGTCTGGAGACTGTAAAACCCAAAAAGGAGAAATAATTGGAAAAATGAATGCTTAGAATAGGCCACAAAAGAGTCTGTTGGATGTCTAATGGACCCCTCAAAAACCTTACCTTACGACTGTTGTAGAACGAAGTGATGCTTCTCGGATCCACCTCGGCGTAATCCGTACTAACGTCCGCATAGTTCGCCGTGTTCTGAGAACTTTCCAGCAGCTTCGCCTCGCTCAGTCCCGAATCCTTATCCGTGTCCGTCGATCGCCAGCCGCGATCGATCCACAGACAGTCGCGCCGTGAGACGACCATCGGCCGCCGGCTTGGGTCCGTCATCCCGCCGCCAGCACTGCCCGACACCGTCGTGGTGGCGCTCATCATCTCCTTGTTTACCTTTGCCCGGTTGCGCACAATCAGCACGACCGTGAGGACGCCGCTCACGAGCAGCATCATCAGCAGCACTACCACCGGCACCGTGAACCAGGGTTCGTGCCACATGTTTAGCTTCCGGGTGTCCTCAAAATCGCTCAGCGAATTGTGCGCCCTCGGCGGTGCTATCACGTGTGCTGGGTCCATCACGAGATAGGCGGGTTTCGAGTACGGTCCAGCCCCGACCCGGTTGAACGCAACTACCCGCACCGTGTACGTCTGTCCGGTCGTAAGGCTGTGAAAGACGATCGATGTCGTCGTAGCGTTGAGCGTGATCTGAGCTAGAACTTTCGACGAGTTGGCCGCACGCAGCTGCACCTTGTACCCGAGCAGGACACCGTTCAGGTGCGAGTCGACCGGTGGCAACCAATTGACCAGACCCGTCGTTAAGTTTACCATGCCGGTTTGCACGTTCATGGGGGCGCCCGTGGGGAAATCTTCCAGCGTTTGTACCACCTTCGAGCTGGTCGGCTGTCCCTCGACCGTTTTGAAGTAGGGCGTGAGGAAAAACTCGTACCGGGTGAACTTCTCCAGCCCCGTTATGACGTACGTCTCGGAGGGATTCATCGGTATGGTGAGCATGCTGTAGCTTTGGGCGTCGGCCCCGGCGGACAGGTTCCGGTACCGCACGTACAAACCCTCGACGTAATCATTCGTGTTGCTGATGTGGAGCTGCCATTCCAGCCGGATGGTGGTGGAGTTGATTGCGACCGCGTCAACTAATTCCAGGATCTAGGGTAGTGTAATTAAATGGTTTTTATGTAACCGGTGGTAACAGTTTTATGGAGTTGTAAAGAGACACGAGTAAAGCGTAAGAAATTGTGCCACAGAAACAGAAGACACTAACCTGCCCACTTAGAAGCAATCGAGCTGTTTCTATTTCTTCCGGCATCGTCACGCCATCGTTGGCGGAAAGCGTACGGATGATGGCGGACGTTGGCGAAGGGGCCGAATAGCCGTACCCATTCTCAGCGCGGATGATGAACATGTACGACGTGGAAGGGGAAAGGTTTGTTATCTGGAAATGGAAAATATTCAAGCAAAGAACACAAATATTGAAATTGTTTCCTACATTTTTCCTTTTCCCACCACGCTTAAGTTCCCGCGGCGCTTACCGTAGCAGTATAGCCCGGGATGCGACTCATCGCTTTGATCCAGCCCGCCTTCTCCTCCGGGCTGTAGTACTCGATCGTGTACCCATCCGTTACGGAGTTCATCTGCAGCTCGTCCTGACCCCGGGTCCAGGTCAGCGTAATGTTGCTGTTGGTGATATTAACCGCCTTTGGCATGCCCGGTGCCGATGGCAGCAGTTCCGCATTGTGCGACCGGTGCTGCATTGACGAAAGGCTGCTTTCAACCTGCAGGAGAGAATCGGGATGTGTGTATGTGTGTATGATTGTTAGTTGCACTACACGCTTATCAGGTGTTCGAGATCTCAAAATATTCAATTTTGCAAAATTTGCATTATGCACTGGTTGTGCCTGTCAGATGGGGGAGTAGTGTAGTTCACCTACGCTCTTAGGATTACGAAAGAGGCAAAACTGCACCACACAAGAATGAACTTACCGTTAAGTGTGCACTCCATGAGGTTTCACCTTTCTCAGAAAACGCCACACACCGGTACCAGCCGCTGTCCTCATTTCGCAAATCTGCAATGTGGATTAAAAAGCGTAGTTAAGAAAGACTGGTGGTGTACAACAATTCAACATCCAAACAAACGGTACAGAGAGTCCTCCGCGCCAGATCGAGCGAAGTCGGTTCGAGAATGAAAGAAAACCGTCCCGCGCGCACACACACGTTCGCTTTCGCCCGCAACGCTCCGCTATTGCTGATGATGCTTGGGAAAATGTCAGATATATCACCCGATCAAGCGCGATAGGAATGCGGTGTATGTGTGTATGCCAAGTGCCCCCACCTCTTTGATGCACTGGTGCATTGCGGGGATATGATCGCTGGATGGTGGGATACTTTCTACGTTCTTCCGCTTGTTTATATATGCAAGCGGAGCAAACGGCAGGGACTTGTTCCTGGTCTGCCTGCTGCAGTGAGAAAGAATTGGCACTGGGATATCATCAGCACAAACACAAACTGCTGCATCATGCACTCTCGTCTCTCCCGCTGGGAAATGGGCGATTGCATTGGGGGTTTGGTACGGGCGCATCGAGAGCGCAACTTTACCGACAATCCCGGCAATCCCGTCCGACAATCGTTTGCCTTATTTATGAATACCGGCAGAGTTTGAAGCGCCAGAGCGCATAGTAATCGTTGCAAACAATCGAGATTATGTGTAACAGAATCGCAAGACCGAGACGACATAGGAGGGGATATGATTTCTCAGAAAAAATGACTCGTTTTCTTCAATTCGGTGCTATATTGAGGTCTTTAAGCAGATCTTGGGACGTTGATCTTACAAGAGAAAAAAGGTTTTAGCTAAACTAAAATCAAATTCCCAACATATTTCCAATAGATTTGTTGAATTCTCTTGAATACCTAAGACCGACGAAAGCTTTCAAGAGCTAAAGAAGAGGGAATCGGATTTCTTTATTACCTTGCACCACTTTCCGTAAATGAAGATACGGGAAAACATCAAATTAATTACCCTTATTTTCCCTTGTTGAGCCAAGGAGAGGAGCAATGAATTGACTTTTAGTTTTTCCACTGTCGTAAGATGGTCACGGGAGGGTGTAATAGGGTATAAAATGTACTGTCCTATGGCGTAAGTTATCCTTCTTTCACGACTTTTCTTCGAGAAAAGAGCTTCGATAAGGCAAAAACAAAAAATCACTTCGTCTGTAGACGCAACTCAAAGGAGAATGTGCTGTGGTCTTTCTTCTACTTTCAACCAAGTCTAAGTTCGTTTTTCCACCCGCCGTAGTAACTTGAAGTGCGGGTAAAGACAGGTATTAAAATGAAATCCCCAATGATAAAGACGTACAAACGTACAGACTCAAACACACACACACACACACACACACACACCAACGATCGTTTCCATTTGACGTATTTCGTTCGTGTCTTTACCGTTGCAACATTTTTCTTGCGGTTTTTTTTGTCAGCCGACCAGCAGCATTAAATTGCTCGCAGTCTATGGGTGGCCCGCTCTTATCATTTCACCATTTTTCAACTCGCATTAGAAGTAATCCGCATTGTTAGCTGTAATTATATTTTTCACCAAGTCAACTCGCTTCCTGCTTTGCTCTTGCTATCTTGCGTTTCCATCACTTCTTCACTGAGCGTGCGGTATTATTGTTGTGGAGGATGATAAAGCCATTTTCTTCCTATCCCCATCCCATTGGTAGCTTTCTTTCTTTGGTCTGGGCCTGTGAGATGTACGCTTTATTTTCCCACTTTTCATGTGGCGGGAGAAGCCTGACAATTAAATCCCCTGTTATCAAGACGTTCGGACTTTTCGCTGCAACCTGACACAGCGGCGTGATAGGAGATAGGAACAAAAGGATCTTTTTTGCAAATGGTTTCATCTGATTTGTTGGGGGAGCTTGTGTTTTATAATGAAATTGACTGATAGTTACTGTACTAACATATATTGTGTAAATACACTCTATGCAATAGAAGCCATTTTTTAAATATCTCCCAAAAGAGATACATTCAATGCATTTGCTCAAAAGTAAATAAGACATTAGATGCAAAAGTGAACGCTTAAATAAACGAAAGCCTCACAAAAAAGGCCATTATTTCTCCGCAAATCAACAACCCACAAAAGAGTGGCATAATCAACCGAATGAAAGCACAACAAATCGTCCAACATTAGCAACATTGTTCGCGACAATTGTATGTGCGCGCCCCCATTTTTTTCAACGACGACGGCAGCAGCTTTCGTCGACCCGTGCTGAAATAATACCAATTATCCCAAACATTACCAAACGTGCACAATTAAACAATGTTGCATGTGGACAACTTTCCCCAGCGCGATTTACTGCTCCTTGCTGTAGTCCTTCTTTGTGTTTTTTCACGAACGCTGAAAATACGACCCAAACATGCTACAAAAAAAAACGCACGCGGAGACTGTAATCCATCGTTCGCACGCACTTGGGAAATTACATTTTTACGTTCCAGCTTAGCATTGTAAACAAAGATTAGGGAGGGCGGACGAGACCCGTCACGAAATAAGGCTAGAAAAATGCGACCGTCGTTTGCTTACTTTTTGTGCAAAAATCGTTATGCTTGCTGAGCGCGGCGCGGCGTGCTCAATGTGGCGGTGGGACGACACGATCGTCGCGTCTTTGGCAGCGCTTTATCAAAGCTCCGTATCAGCCCCGGAGAGGAAGTAGTGTAGAAGTATCGGCACATGCAAACGCTGCACGGCGGGGCTAAGACCTCACACAACATAAAGGAAACTCAACCGTAAAGCTTAAAGCGCACCCTCCGAGTCATTTTGTTGTATTTCAATTACTATATTTCTAGGTTCGTCGCCATCGTTCCGGAGTGTTTGGCATGGAGCGACGACGATTCCTGCTGGTCGTAGTAGCACCACAAACAAATAGCGAATGCTCACCCCCACGGCGGAAGCGACTGACGTTCGTGCGCTGGTCTGTTCCCCCACCCCAGGCGAAAGCGAGCCTTATGCTTACCATCAATTCTTAGCGTGCCACCCTGGATGATTGAAATGCGCCCGTTACCGCCGGAAAGGTTGATATCGGTCGCATTTTTCATCCAGCGAATCATGGGCGTCGGATTACCGCTGGCACGGCACGGCAGCGTGGCAACGGTGCCGCGGGGCAGCGTTTGATTCGCTGGTACGATCTGCAGTATAGGCGGCGGACTGCTGTCCTCTGACGTTAGAACCTGTGCGGGAGCGGAAACAAACGACAAAAACACAGTACAGAAGAAGAGCGTTAGAACATGTGGAATTGAGTTGTTGGAATATCTGTCAATGCTTATCGAGACGGGGATAGCGATAGCGATTCATATGTGTCCGGGGTGCTATCAATCGTACCTGTAAGTAAGCTCTGCTCACAGTCGAACCGGCCACACTCAGCGCTGAACAGATGTAGTACCCATCGTCATCCTTCTGGACGCCACGGATCTGTAGCGTTCCCTGCACCGATACCTGCATGTTGTCGTACGTATTGTTGGGAAACATCAGCGTCTGGGAGCCTTCCTTCGTCCAGAAGACGGACGGTTGCGGATTGCCGGACGCGGTGCACTTGAACGAGGCCACCCCGTTCAGGGCCGTCTTCTGGTCCTGGGGCTTGATCAGGAATGTCGGTGGTGCTGTAACGAAATCGGACATCAAACGCGCATTGCGCGCTAGTATCAATCGCAGATGATGATGATGGAAAGATGTCGTGGAGATCAAAGGCGGTTCGGTTTTTGGGGGGGTTGAGAGTTAACAAAACGAAACCAGCGAGATGCATCATCTTCTCTAGTGACTTTGGAAGTATTTCCCAAAGACAACCATTGTTTCAATTCCAAAAATGAGACGTTTAATTCTTCCGATTCCAAACCTTTCACTGGAGAGATGTCTGCGCTTTTGCCTGGGACATCTTATGAAGCGATTTTTGTCGAAACATTACTTCAATTTACTGTTTTAGGGCATCGTTGAGCTCTGATTGAAGAATAAACCATCACCTGAAGTACGGCACACACATAATCCCACCACATTGCAAGGGTTAAAAACGCACAAACTATAAACAACAGTTTCAACAATCCGTGGAATCCGTTCGTACCATAAATTTACCGAAGCCTTTCTACCACCGCACACAGACACAGTTGAGGAAGCGGTTTGATAAAACCATGAGTTTCCTGTAGCGGACGAACGCGCGATAGCAAATCCCGCACCTCGGTAAGTCTGTTTTTAGAACCAATGATACACCACATATAATACCGGTAGATACTTTAAAACGTATATATTACAACTGCATGCAACTGTACCAAAAGCCAAGCAAAAACTTAGCCGTAGAAGTTCTCTGAAGCGTTTAACATCCAACAAAATGGGATGTGTGTCTGTGTTTTCACCCCTTTACAGCTAGAGGAGCAAAGTAAAGGATGTACCGGGTCGTAAATCTTTGACGTTAATTCTTATCGGACTTTTCGTTGATGCCATTACGGGTCGGTAAAACCGGGGCTGGATAAAATGTACTTCCTTCATACGGGGCCCGGAAATGAACTAACACTGTCGAGAGTGTTTGGGGCGAGAAAGCGAAACTTGAAAAAGCTCGATGGTTGAAAACGACACCACCACCACCGCCAGGCAGCAGCAGGGGCCACAAATGATTAATGATAATGCAACAACTGTGTGGCAGGTGTTTAAGTACTAGTGAAATATGATAGCGTTTGTGGCGAACGTTTCTAAGCGAACAAAGAGACAAGCTCCACACCCAAACAAAAGTGTAGACTACTCCAACTGTTTACTGTTTAAAATTAACACATTTTTGTTAACTCTTCCCGCCGGCCAGAAAATCAATAGCTCTGTTTGTTAGGCAGGGGAAAACAACACTATACTTACAGTTGACGATGAGCTGTGCTTTCGCGCTGATCTGGCCGATCGAATTGTGCGCCTCGCAGATGTACATGCCCTGATCGGTCGGCACGACACTGCGGATGACCAGGCTGCGGTCCTCTTCCTCCTGAATTTCGGCCCTGCCCACCGGAATGTGGCCGTTCTCCTTGCTCCACAAGATCTGCGGCGTTGGATCGCCATCGACGGCACAGCGGAACTGGACGCGCTGCCCTACCAGGGCAGTTGTGTCCATTGGTTCCAGCTTGAAGTAGGGTTTCACTGCAATGACGAGAGAGAAGAACACGAAAATGAAGCACAGGAAAATACACAGAGAATTAATGTTAATCATCGAAATTGTGTTAAAATAAAAATTATTGTATTTTAGGCTCATACCCTCAAGCATTCAATTAAGTCTCTATTATTATTCACAATGTAGTGTTTCGTTTCTAAGAATTATTAAATCGTAGGATCAACATATCACTTAATCAGCTAGTGATGTGCTCTCTGGAGCGCAACCACGACTCCGATCCGACTCCGGTTATTATACAATTGGAACCACTAATTATGCTCAGAATCATCTGGTGTCGGGGTCGGAGTTATCCAGAATCTGAGTCGGAGTCACTCGGGATCGGAGTTGGATTCCTCCGAAATTGGAGTCGGAGTCATCCGAAATTGGATTCGGAGTGATCCGAAGTCGGAGTCATCTGAAATCGAATTCGTCCGAAATCGGAGTTGTCTAGAAACGTAATCGGCCGGAGTCAAAGTCGACAAAATTCGGTGTCGACAGGAGTTGGAGTCGACAGAAGTCTGAATCGTCAGGAATTCGGCCGGAGTCCACCGAAGATGGTCAGTGTTAAGGCCGTAGACATCGATTCCGACTCCGACTGACTCCGGTCTACTCTGATTCCGGTCAACTCAGACTCTGGACGACTCTGGACGACTCTGGATGACTCTGGACGACTCTGGACGACTCTGGACGACTTTGGACGACTCTGGACGACTCTGGACGATTCTGGACGACACGCGACTTCGCGAAGAACTTTCCGACTCCGAACGACACTGACTCGGGATGAATCTGGATAATGCTGGTCAGATCGAATCCGGATTTTTACCCATCACTAATCAGAACTATTATATCGAAGGAAAAACTTTTAGAAATATTGATACTTTTACGACGTTAGAAAAAAAACCGTGGAAGTTCACCTTAAATGCTTATCAATATTCTGAAAATTTTCCAATATTTTATGCATATGTTTGGCTCCAAGAAGAGACACACATAATACAAAAGATGTATGTGCGTAATAAATTAAGTAAGATGTTAAAAGGTACACGCAAACGACGCCTCACATACTATTAAGGAAAATTAACTAATGAACAGATTAAAACCGACAAAAGAACGACAAAAAGAAAACACGAACACATTTAAAACAGTTTAGGCACACAAACGTTAATTGCAATGCCTTGATTAATAATTAACCATAAATATAACCCTTAGCTCATAGGATGTGTAACAGAGAATTCGTCTGAAATCTGAGCATTAAAAAACAACAACACTAACGTTGCTGTTAATTTACCCGCAAGTGCAACTGCAACAGAGAGAGAGAAGAGATAAGAATTTACAAAAAAAGAAGAGCCCAAAACACTAATCAATCATTAAAGAGGCGTAAAACATTGTAACGCCCCTCGTGCGCGTTGCGTTGATGAAGATTGGGAGTTGATTCCTTAAGCAACAAAGCTGACATTTTTTGCTGTAAAATATACATTTCGCTTCATGCTTAAAAAACACAAAAAACGCGTCGTCGTCTTTCGCAACGGTATTTAAACTACAATTTCAACTCCGTTTTGCTTGCTTGACGGATGCATTCGGGGAACGCAGCCCATCCGAGAGCCCTTAGGGAAGCACCGATCGTGTACCGTGTGTGTGTCAGAAACCGAATTTTAACGGCAGCCACCAACCAAAGATCGATCGTCAAGGCAGGAGAGCACGGGGTAAGTTTTGATGAACCGCGCCGATGATAGCGGTGCGATGGTCAATCGGTAGAGACACGTCCGTGTATACTTTTAAAAAAGGGCGTTCGGTCCCGCGAGCGCGCAGAAACAACGATCAAATTACGCCTTCTGCGCAGATTTACCGATATCAATCAATCAAAGGTAAAACTTTACGAAAAATGGGGGGAAATCCTTTTTTTTTTTATTTTCGTACCGGTTGCTTTTGCTTTCGTTATCTGTGGGTCTCTTGCTCCCGGAGGCGGTGACGTTAACGAAAAACGCAACAGTCTCTTCAGTCGCTTCCCGCTCAGTGTTGTTTCGTCCCTCATTGGGAACCCTTTTTTCCTTACCGCTTCAAAACCACACAGTCACCCCGCGCGCGGCTCAGTAATGGACGGAAGGGCATATAAAAAGCGTTTAAGCGTTCGTGCAGAAAGCCCAAAAGCTCCTGGGGACAACCGTCACCGGCACATAACATATATCGAATAGGCCTGTTCCCGCCCGGTGCTGGCCAAAGTATGCTCATACGAAAGGATGGCTACCCTCAGGACACTGAAACGGGAATTTATCTTTCAGCAAAAGGCTCGGTCGTTTGCACAGCAAGTTTAAAACAGGCTGGCGGCGAGTGTCCTCCTCGCTGGACCGTAGAATAAATAGTATCTCCAGGAAGACACACTGAGTTATTGATTTGCGATATAAATCACTGAAACACAGTCTTAATGTAATTGCAGATAATTCGCCACCGTGTTGCTCTGTTCGTTCGAGGCTGAATTTATTAATTTTCTATGATAAATAGTAGCATTATTCAAGGAAAAAGGAAGGAAACATTGCTGTCCCATAAAACAATTACAAGATTAAATATTAAAGTAATATAGTTACGCCACCATAAAATGCCAAAATAAAAGAAGCAACAAAAAATATTTCCGAAATTCAACGCCCAGACGTAGTAGCAGCAGCACAGGACCATAAATTCACACATCCACACCAAAGCGATTCAACCTTTGGTACGATAAACAATCCATCCATCTCCTGACAGCCACACATAATGGCACGGAATAGGGAAGGAAAATGTTTGCAAGAAACCACCACCATTTGTCAGCAAAAAATAGACCCTTTTTCGCACGATATTTCTCCGCTTTTCCCTTGCGTCGAAACGCCTAAATCGCTTCACACGCCGTTTGACCATTTGCGTTGGCCAGCAGTTCGGGGCCGTTACTATAAAAACAGCAACACCACCATGACACGGGCCGAGCAAAACCCTCTAAGGAGGAAGCGATTTTCAACACCGTGCCCTTTCCCTCTCTCTCTCTAGATGGTGCCGCTGCTATCATTAGAATGAATCGGAACTAAAGCGTTTGAATTGATTTATGACTAGGCACAATATTCCAATTTTCTCACCCATAGAATGGCCAATTTTTTGTGGTCGTTCTGGTGCCTCAGTGCTTGGTGGGGCGCTTTTAGATCCTTTTCTAGCCAGGACCATTGGGAATATGCAAAAGAAAGTAGCAGTCCAGCTTTAAGAAGCTCAGGACTCCCCAAAACCGAAGGCAGAATTAAAGGAATTCCGTACCCTTCCCGCAAAAAATGGGGAAAAACGCTTTCTTTCTCCTTCCGAATCGTGGGTACGAAGGAAAAAGCCGCCGAAACAATCCGAAACAAACTCTCAATCACTATTTCCGATAGCAGAGGAAGGATGGCTGGGCGATTACTCAAGCAGCAGCAGCAGCAGCATGAGTCGTGCATTTGTTCGTACGCTGCGCGCCTGCCGCTGCCAATACCTCCGGAAGTCAGCAATAATCAACTGACATCAAGCGGAACACTGCAGGCGTGACCGGAAAACCGGCAAATGGCACAAGAATAAATCCCAGAAACGAGCAATCCCCACAACAATAAGCGCGTATAAGGTTGGCGGGGGAGGGGGCGCATTAGAAACCCCAAGGCACTCCCCCACTGCTCCCTTCTTACCCCCAGCCGTCCCAAGAACTCGTTTGATTAGTTTATGGATTCCTTCGCAGAAGGTGAGCGCGCGCACACACACGTACACCACACACCTCCTTGGGTTTGGTAGATCCCAGGACGAATCCATTCCAGGACGGTGTTTTGGTGTGTTTCATGTCTATTTTGGGGAGAAGGAAGGAGATGAATGAACAATTCTTTTGCCAATCTTCTTTCGACGTCTCCCTCGCCCTCGCCGTTTGTTTTGGGAACGTTTAGGTGAGAGTGAGAGTGTTTGGGGACGGCGCCACCCCATGCAAACACACACTCACTCAACTCACACAAAGAGAAACGGTGGGCGTAAGCAAAGAAAGTAATATAAAAATTTATGAGCAGGATAAAACCAATCGAATGGAAAACAAACCGACGGCTGGGTTTTTCTTTGTGGCAGCAGCAGTAGCAGCAGTGGCTCGAAACGGGTGATATTCTCGGCCCAGCTGCTAATTTACAATTCGATTACAACCATTTCGAAGCGAGCAGTAGCAGCAGTGCATTGATCAGCACTTTTGCTTTGTTGATGGGGGAATGATGTGAATGGGAAGCTTTATTTACCATGGCAAAGCATCCTCTCGTTTATAAAAATGCTTTGCTAAGTGTATTTAGTACAGCTGCTTTACTTACCCTAGGGAAGGACATTATATATTGGTACCATGATTTAATTTCCTTTACTCCACTGATTCGATTTTCATGAACAACGGCATTTGTATAAAATTTGCATTGATTCTGGTATGATAAAATCATTAAAGGAGTAGCCTACTACTCGGCAGTACGTAATAGACAAACATTAAAAAAACAACTTTTTAAAACTCATTTTATGCAAGCAGCAATCCAATAAGCTTGAACTATAAATAAGTCAATGAGATTTTTGAGCAAAAGAAAAACATGATATTTTAATTTGATGACAGCTTTTGATTGAGAACCAATAATGCCCAAAAGAAGACTTTTCAAGCAATCGTGGTTGAAAACTAGCTTAAACTAGGGTAAAATTATTGTTGAAAATAATTTGTCAAGCTGGTTCACATTTTTAGTAAGTTCAGCCAATGTTGAATTATCAAAGTGTACGGAAAAAGTGATTAGAAGAGACCATGAACATCAGAAAATTTAAATTCCTTACATGATCAACAATTTATGATCATTTTTAAAACGACAATAGAAACTTAATCAGAAGTCAATTAAAAACAGGGAAAGTACATAAAATTATCACCAGGAACAAAGAATGAGTTCATGACAAATCCCATACTTAGTTACTTTTGTACCCGAGATGAATTCTAGGACGACTTCGGGACTTGAACTCATGACGGGCGTGTTGTTAAGTCGTACGAGTTGACGACTGTACCACCAGACCGGCTCAAACCGGCTATCTGTACGTTACTCCTACATAAGTTTGGATTAGTTTTTAGTAGGGCCGCTGATGTTTGCATTATCAGTTTGGTCTTTGCCTCGTTTATATACAATTCCAGGTTCTCTGCCGCCAGCTCGATCTCTTGGTAGGCTTATGCTATATAGGAGAGCCACAGACCAATGATGTGTCATTGGCGTATGCCAGGATCTGGGTTGATTTATAGAAGATGGTTCCCGTGGTCTCCAACCTCGAGGTCCTGTTGCCCTCTCTACCGCCAAGTTGAAAAGGAGACAGGTAAGACCGTCCTCCTGGCGTAGACCTTTGGTGGTAGCAAAAGACCCTGGGAGTTTTCCATCCACCTTCATCTGGCAAGTGACGTTTGTCATAGTAATTCTAACTACCCTTATCAGTTCGACCGGAGTTCCAAAAGAGCTATTCCCAAAGGGACGAACTCCATGCTCTACTAAATCTGACGATATTGACAATACTATACCAAGATACTGTGAGTTACTGTTATTAGATGCAAATGATTGGTTGTATATAAAACTAAATCAAAAGATAGTTAAGCTTGGCTACACGATGGCATAAACTAAGAATCCCTGCAAATCTTTGTACTCATTTCTGAATTCCTGAGAAGGCTCAATGAATGTTTTGTAATTTTATATTATTTTGTAGCAAATCAATACCTCAATGCACTGCCCTACTGCGAGAAGCAAGAAAGTAAGTAATTATCCCTTGTCAGCTCGGTTGAACCATCATTGCAGCTATTTGCAAGTCAAACCAATCATCGTGCAGTATCGCATCTTCCCATACCACTTCGATAAGGCATTATTAAGTTAACCACAGATACACATCCTTCGCAGCCGTCAAACACAACTAAGCAGAGCACGGTGTAACATCTTACTCTGCGGAAAACTATGCCTCATTATCATGTCCATGTCCTGCACTCTTCCTCACTTACCTTGCACGATCAGCCGGGCGATGGAGCTTACGCGCTTACCGGCCGCATTGAACGCCTCGCACTGGTACCGTCCGCCGTCCGTCGCCCGAACGTCACTGATGAGCAGGTTGCCACCGTCCACGATCCGGATGCGGCCGATCTCCTTCGCCGAGCGCAGATTCTCGTCCAGCACCAGCCGTACGTCGTCCTTCAACCAGCGGATGCCCGGCTCGGGACTGCCTTTCGGGGCGCCACACTCGAGCAGCGCAGTTTCACCAGCGGCCACTCGCGTATCCTTCGGCTCCACCCGAAAGTCGTCGCGCAGCACTTGGTGGGGAAAGAGAAGAGAACACGAAAACGCGTAAGAAATTAAACAGACGAGACCTTCTGAAAATCCTGTTATTTGCTGTCATTAGCGGCTATCATTATCATCGAATTGACACCATTTTACAAGGTACTTAGATTTGTCCCACGTGCGCGCGTTAGGCGAACACCATCAGCGCGAGCGGTGGCGACTCTCTGCTGCAATGGTGCACTGTTAAATGCTGCAATGTAGTTCAGAGGATCGATAGCGCATCCGTGCGCACTTGCAGGTAATTATGAGCTCAGGTGAACGGAACGGGAGCTCAATTATAAAGGTTAGTTGAGATGCAACCGGCAGAATCGTGTTCTCTAATGGTTATGTTGAAACGGCCGTCGATGAACCGTAACGTAAGTCAACCCACCGTCAGTCAGCCAACATACTAAACGGATTGCAACCTGTTCCGTGTGCACATGATGTTCATGCAATCTGCAAGCGTCAAGTGACAGACGCGGGAGGACATGTACAAAACGTAACACACGATGCATTAGCTAGACCCATTTCGCCGTCCTGTGTAATGATGGTGCGGAACGCGCGAAACGGTGCCGGAGTGGAAAGGAGTTGGTCGTCCCGATGTGCGCGCTCACCGTTCTGGGCGCGATGCATGTCAAGTATGTCATTATCCAGTGTCATTACAAGGGTGGGTTCTCTGTCGGCCTTTCTGCACTTCACCGGTTTTGTTAATCAACATTTTGACGGGGCGAAGCCGATGCCGTGTGGACCCCGTTGCCAAAGCCAGTTCCGTACTACATGGAGAACACTTTCCATTGTCTTAAGTGTCGAACGAGCAACGGTGAATTGTTGGGGAAAGGTGACACAGCGGCGCATAATTTATGCAGATTTGTTTTCATTAGCGGGTGAAGCACCGTATACATATTAACACTTGCCCGGGGAAACCTGTCGATCAAATAATGCCATCATAGGCAAAGAGCGTACACATCAGAGCGCGCTCTAATTAGACATTGTATTAATATTCATGTGGATACGCGTTTGTAAATGAAATGACGAAAAAAAACAGGGTTGGTTGAAAAACACAAATTTACAATTACTGCTTTGGGACATCATTGTCAGATCAATTGACAATGGTGTGCAGAAATTCATCAAAAATAATTAAGCTGATGAGTATTTTAATATGTTCTATCTGAGTTGAGTTTGGGATTTGGATATTAAAATTGAATTGGAATAAAAAAAATTCTCGAACACAAAAATTAGTTTTCCCTAAATTTAAATATTAAGAATTGGAATCAGTCATCGAGCTATCAAGGTAAAAATGGGTAAACGTACATCGTTTGTTGATGTACTCAACAAATGTATATTAATATTTTTAGACGAAATTCCAAATTTTGCATACAACATAACAATACCAGCACAAAAAGAACCTAATTAAGTCACAATTTCAATGCAATATCATTACTATCTATTCGTCAAAAACATTATAATAATTTTACTTAAAAAAATGTTTTTGGCATTCGGTTTCGATATCTGTGAGGATTAAGTTCACAAGATAAAAAAAACAATCACACAAAGAAAAGATACCATTATGAAGCAATCCCTACGTATTTTGCCCCCAATAAACCAAACACAATTCCATTGTTTCACATCCGCGTAATTCAATCTGCATAGACTACAACATCGACCAGAGGTGTATGGTGTATTGCGCGCACTCTCTCTCTCTTTCTCTTCCTGTCAGAGATTTATATCCACCGATTGGAGCAGACCTACTGCCCGTTGCCGGTTTTCCGAACTGCCGCCAGGCCAGACCAAATCGAATATCATCAATCGTGTGCGACACCTCATGTCTATTTATAAAAGTGACAAAGCATCAATTTCAATGTGACACAACATCACTCCACCTGAAGAGGCTCCCGTGTCTTCTTCCCTGGTTGGCGGCACACAGGAAGCACTAACCATTAGCGAAATGGGATAAACAAAGAAGACTGGCGGTGGAATCTCTTCAACCACAGGGCCACGCCAGAGCCGATTGCATGTCGCTCGACATGGGCAAGGGACACTGCGCCGATGCCGGTTAGAGAGAGAGAGAGAGAGAGAGAGAGAGAGAGAGAGAGAGAGAGAGAGTGTGTGTGGTATCATTTAATTTCCTGTGCCTTTCTTCCATTATCATCATTACTCTCGCCTCGAACAAAGATACTGGGTATGGATGAGATGGGCCTGGGAGTAAGTTCAGCTGCTGGGTCGCTGCAGTGGCGATCTGATGGTGGATAATGTACGTCTCGACTAGAGAGAAAGAGAGTGGGGATGTGGGGCACGGGGCAACATAACGTGTTGGTGCAATCCCCACGGAGATACAAGACAAAGTGGTTTGAACGGAATTGCCATTTGAGGTGCGCTGCCGATGCTGCTGCCTGCCACATGCAAGCGCGCTGTTCCGATCAGGTAGGATTATTGTTGTAATAAATAATTATGCAAATCAGCGCGCATAGATGTTGCGGTGTGTGTGTGTGTACCTTGTGTGACAGCAGTGCGAGACGGAGGTGGAGAAGAGGAGGCAGCCGATGGCGCCATGATACATCTCCTTCCCGTCTAAAACCTATCTGCATATATAGTGTAGGCTAGCAAAGAGCTACACACATTCAACGCCGACAACAAGGATAGATTGGATGTGTGCGGCGAGGACAGGAGAAGATGATGATGCAGTCGCGACACCAGTACATTACGACGGGTTCCGAGAGAGATAGATTGATGCATCGTAGGGTCATCCGTAGGACCTTGACAAAAGGGAACGATCGTTCCATTTGTTTTTCGGGACTCGACGTATTTGCTTATCTTCTAAAGTGCTTTGTATCGTAAATTATTGAACACTGTGTCACATGCGGGATAGGTGCGTTTTAGGTGTGACCATGCCCCAACGAACCCAACACTCTTGAACTCCCGATTTTGGAATTCTAAACCTTAAAAGGGTCAGCCAACATGACGCGTAGAGCCAACGTAACAGGATTTATCTTAATCGTATTAGAAGATATTCAAAAATTGAATATAAATCTCTTTAAGAATGAAACTAGTACCTTGATAAGAGCTTACAGTTCTCGTTGAAAGTGTGGAAAATGAACGATTTCTTTTAAAAATTAATTGAATCCCGATCATAACACCAAGCGTCAGGTACCATGATGCTCTCCAATGACGTCTGAAGAGGTGTTGTTCTAGGTTTAGAAAATCAATTTCCTCTACAAGTCTACTTACATGCAATCTGCAGCGTAGCGTTCCGGCTCTCGGCAATGCCGGCGAGGTTCGATGCGACGCACCGATAGACACCGGCATCGTTCTCCTTCTTGCTGTGCAGGGTGCGCAGAAAGAACAGCGAGCCGGTCGGGAGCAGGACATGGTTGGGCGTGAACTTCACCGGCTCGCCGTCCTTGTACCAGTGGATGGCCGGATCCGGTTTCCCGTCCGCTTTGCAGTTCAACGTCACGGGTTCATTTTTCGGCACGATCTGGTTGTTGGGATGCTCGACGATCCGTGGTGCACGGTACTGGCCTGTGAGGGAAGAGAGCAGAGCGGTAACAGAATCGATCGATTAATATTTCCTTGGAAACGGGAAAACGTAACACCCCCTCCCCTCCCCACATCGAAGATGTTATAATACACGCTTCACGAATTAAACACAGCGCAAAATCCGGATCATTGTCAAATATGCAAATTTTATAACCCAAGTCCTCCCAGCTCCTCCTGCAAAGAGGAAAGCTTGCTCCACATTTTCCGGTCGGCAAATGGTTATAATCCGGTAGAACCCTTTCCTCAGCACGGGGGCTCTCTCCCAGGCTTTGCCCAAGGGAGCGATAAAAAACCTTGGAAGACCACCATGGGGGCGCACAGCAAAATGGCAGCAAGTTGATAAAGTTATAATTTACAAGGGAGGACCTAGTCCTTGTCATTCGGCCTTTTCGTTGCGCTACTACTGCGTAAAACTAATCCCAAAAGCCTGTGTTGTGTGTGCGAGCGGGTCTGTTTTCAGTGCGACAACTGTGAAACTGTTGATAGCGCCATGCTCTCGTAATGATTTCAAATGGCTCACAAGCCTTAAATACTGGGCCCCCGTCCGTAACACAGAAGAGGAGGTTCTTCTACTGGAAGTTTCAGGCAAGTGACTTCATAATCGACAGGCACAATTCTTAATCCAGCCGTGCAGCTCACTGCTGCTGCTGTAATAACAAGCTCTCATTTCATGATCCCAATATCTTAGACAGCAAACTCGAGTGCAGCAGCAGCGGTAACAACATTAGCACAGGAGAGGACGCGCCCATAGCAAGCATGGAAAATAGGAGCACAAGCAGCTCGGCTAAGGCTAAGAAGACGGCCAACCGGAAGGATGATAGGCGAGCGAGCGAACCCCGTTCCGGACGTCTGCAATGGATGGCCCATGCAAATGGACGCCCGTTTAATATACACTCAATTTGACAGCTTCATTTAATCAACGCAAGTCTGGCGAGTGTCATCTTGGTTGCCAACACACCGCCTTCGGGTTCGCGTTGCACTTTCTCAAGTTTCCTTGCAGAAAGACCTTAGCAACTACAACTCGATGACTCGGGAGAGACCGTTAACAGCACGCCAAACTGGTTCGGGTTTCTCCATGAGCTTCTGCTGCTGCTTCCTTTTTGTTGCTTTTTGCGGATTAATGCGCCCACCACCACCACCACCCGACGACACGGCAACCTGCAACCTGTCGTCGTAAAGTTTATGCACAATTCTGCCTGCAGCGAAAGTGCACACAACGGTTGCGACACCACACACACACAAGGTTAAGACGGAAGGATGATGGCATTGATGATAATAATGTTGAACCTTGCCCAGACAAATATGCACAAGATGGGAGGGCATTGCAAGAAGATTGCGACTGTTGTCTGTTTGTGAGTGTGAAATCTGCTGGAGATTATGCTTTCCAAAATATTTATTTCATTATTTAATTGAGTTCATGCGAAAACTGTCTGATCTGTCAGATGAGTGGAATAGACGAGACAGTTTCAATTTGAAACCAAACATCTGTCGAGGCTTTAAGAATGTTCATACTCATCATTTTAAGTTTGTTTATTTCGTCAACGGATGTCTTTACTGATATGAGCATCTAAAAGCCGCAGCAACCACACGTACGATGGCAAATATATATTAATACTCAGTATTAAGGGCAACAACCTGAAAAAAACAGCACACGCCTATGCTTTGCATACGACAACAGCGACCAAGAAATCTATGATGAAGAAAAACTCGCAATAATTGAGGGCACACGCAAGTGTGTCTTTTGATCAAAAGACAACGAGTGCAACGGATAGTGCTTCGGTTTAAAATAGTGCCACGCATATGCAACCTACACACCAAGTGCACCAACCCCCTCCGTCACCACCCACACGCGAGTGCAATTGTCAATGCTTTCACCCCCACAACATGCATGCATATGCGCCAGTTTGACGCCGCTTTGACGCACCAAAACGGAGAATCTACGATACGCACACGACGCACTACTACGGCCAAAGATGGCGCTAGCAAAATGCACTCTAAAAAAAAAGAGCCGAGACAAACCGACCCGAGATCGAAGATCAATCAGGTGGACCCGGGCGTATTATCGCCCTCGGCAGCGGTTCCTAGCGAGCCGATGGAAGGTTGCCAATTTCTGCACGTTTTATGCACGCTTTATGTAAAGACACACGAGGCAAAAGGGCGCTTGTGGCAAGCGCAAAACCCGCTTTAATCCCCAACCTTCTGCTGCTCCGCCGTACGTGGGATGGAACCGCCTAAAGCACCGGGGCACCATAATTGCACATTTATTAGCCATTGTCTCTCTCTCGCGGTGGAAATGTCATTTTGTGTGTGCGTGGTATGAAAATGTACCATAATCGGTCGGAGGGGTTCGCTCCACAGCCTTCAGCCAACATAAGACATATGGTGGAAGAACCGTGCCTTAACTGAGACGATGGCTAGGAGGAGCGTTAAGAAATCGGGTCTTTACTACATCCTGCAGGCATCGTTAATATGGGCACACTTGCCTACGAACAAAAAACCTGCACAAAACCTTCAAGCGCAGTTGGCTTGGAAAGGAAGTTGAAGCAACTACCTTCGCGCCTAGCTTTTGCAGATGTTGTGTAGCTGGATGTGGTTCGTGTTTGAGTGTGTTAGCTGCTTCTATTTTGTTTTTTTTTTGCCGCATTGAATAGTCGGTTACTCCTTCGGAAAGTAGTAAAGATATATGCTAGTCCCAATTAGTCAAACATTAAGAAAGAGGTAGCCTTAAGCGAAATGTTATAACTTGCAGCATTCGTTAAGACGCTATTGATATTTTAGTATTGATAGAATATAAAACAATAATAAAGTAGATTAAAATTAGGTTTACATGATTCAGAAGAAGTATTCGTTGCTGCTCAATGTATTTCTCTTTTATGTGTTATTTCTTACTTTCGAGCACTCAAGTTGAAAAATGTATAACAGTAGCTATATTTCATTACATTTTTGTGAGTTTTTCGTTTTTCCACGCTGCTTTCACAATTTGTTGTATACATAATTTGGTCTTCATATCTTCAGATCTTCATCTCCACATGTTGGTACCTTATTCAAAAAGGACCCACAGTTATATCATTCTCAAACGATATGACGCAAATGTGATGACATCCTCCAATGAATTTCCCTTTCCAGAATGCCTATACTCTTCGGAGCAAAAATCTTGTTTCACGATTCTGATGACATGAAAAAAGTGCAACACTTCGTCGTGCTCGAATGCTACAACTCCGTTGCCACTCCATTATAAACATGATCAAAAATGCTTTATTTTTTTGTGCCGACCAAATGCTGCCGATTTCAATTTCCCATACCCGTGCGACGATGAATGGCATTCTGAACCAGAGCCAGAGCAGCACCAAACGAACTTGATGAAGAAATTTTTGACAGCTTCATCCTTTACATACACACCAGGAGTACGTAAACGGGTCCGCAACAAGAACTGCAGCGTGTTATTGGTCCAGCTTGGAGTTCGCAGTCTGTTTTGATTTTTCACCACCACCGCCATCACACCTCAGACACACACTACTCTCCTTGTCGGAACGCACTAACAAAGTGAGAAAATCGGGGAAATCATGCCTGGCACGCCGTTCACTTTTGCGATGAGTAAATATTTTCCTTTCCACAAGCTGTTCAAACTGTCGACTGCTGACTACGTTCTTTCCCGTGCCGGTTCTCCATCCCTGGCGTGCAGCAGCAACAGTCGTTCAGCTTTTCCACTTGACATAATAGTTCAAAATTCCTCAGGCAGTTTGGCCATGCAGCTTGGATGGAGTTAACCCCACACGGGGTGTGTTATGGAGCGGCGAAGTGGAGGAATGCGCTACATCACACCGAAAAGCGGAAAGCGACTCTCTCGCATCCATAAATAAATCAACGCCAATCATCATGCAAAAAACAAGCAAAAGTGG
Organism: Anopheles merus; assembly: GCF_017562075.2. Lineage (NCBI taxonomy): Eukaryota > Metazoa > Arthropoda > Insecta > Diptera > Culicidae > Anopheles > Anopheles merus. The sequence continues at coordinate 13,010,888 of NC_054085.1, forward strand.
CCCGCACAATGCTCGTGGTGCCACCGCCGTGTACTGTATTTTTTTAACACACTCAGCCAGATGATGTGATGATCGCACTGATGGTGACCATTCATCATCCAGTTAAGTAGGAAATTATGGTGAGTGGAGTAACAAGACAGGCAGCAGCAGCAGCAGCAGCAGCCGGTGCGCGCAGTAGCATTTGTCAAACTGTGGCGTTCTCCCACGATATGGTTATTGGGTGATATAATGTTTTCCTTCAATTTAAACGGCTGCCCGGCACAACATTCAAAGCAAATTTAATTAAAATCGTTATCAACACAGAGCGCACACCTAATCATCCAACAACAGCGCCGTCGCCTGCAACGGACAACTTCGTAAAACGTCTTTGAGTACGTGTGAGCGACGCGACGACGACGACGTGTTTCATGTCATCCGGGAGATATTCCACCAGCATGACACATTCCAGAGGCGCCACTGTGTGGTCCGAATATAAACTACGCCACAGAAATTCCACTACACCCGTGCGCTTCCCTTACTCTGGATGCCGTCGTGCCTTCTTCATCTCCCTCCATCGCAAGAACTAACAGAGTCTTCTTCTGGGCAATGTGTTGTTTTGCATCCGAAAATTTATGAGCTGTGCAGTGAGAGATGTTAGCCCGCGCCGAAAAACGATGGACGACGATGCATGTGAACTCCCCATACGATACCTTAGTGCAGAGTTATCTCCCCCCAGGAGATCGGTCTTGGAGATTGTATCCCCAGTGACGGCTAAGTCTCTCCAAAATCTGTATCATTCGCACGAGGATCTAAAACATGATAGAAACTCCACCGTACATTCGATTCCCAGACTGCTCTTTCTCTGTGGTCGCAGGCTTGTGCTGGGATACCCCTTTTGCACTTTTATTGCATCTCGTATCCACCACCATCAGAGCACACAGAACAGGAAACCGTCCAACTGCCGCCACTATCATCACCAGAGCAGTTTTTGTCTACCAAAGGAGGAATTAGGCGGCGGCGACTCTTTTTTTTGCGCTGCGGGGCATTACACTAGTTTTTATTGAGAAATTTTATTGATATAGTTTTTAATGGCGGTGCCTTTGACAAATTTAACGACCCAGCTAACACTCCCGCCGTCCCTTCCCGTGCTCTTGGGTTAAGAACAAAAACCGGGCGACAAAAAAAGCGTATCATCATCACCAGTTCCGCCGACGCGACCTGATTCACCCCCCAATTTAGAGCTACGTGGCGTGTTCGGTTGTGCTCGAAAATATCATGGAACACACTCGAGAGTTGGTCATTGTTTATGGCGATAAAGTTGTGATGAAGCGGCTGGAAATGTGCGCCGTTATATGCACGTTTTAGTGCAACCTTACGGTGTTTGCGACATGACAGGAAGATGGGTCAAATAAAGTAGAAACTTTGGAGCATTCAGGATCCTAGGTTCCAGTCAGGAGGGACTACTGACCATACAAAGAGAAGTCAACTATAAAGTTCAACTTGGTTTTATGCAGATATGATGAAGTGGCAAACGTCCAATAAAATATGTTTAGCTCAACTTGAATTATATCGCCGTTGCGATGAACTTCTGACCGACATCGGACATTAAGTTTCTGAAGTGAATGAATCATTATAAATACATATCCTAAATTAATCGGGGATGGGAGTGAACCATACAGAACAAATTATACTTTCCACTGTGCTTAGCTGCTTCAAAATGAGCTACAACACTGATGGATAATGGGGAGTACCAATTAGTACTTACAGTTCATCACCGGCGACCCCCGAAGTGACGCTAAACTATTGCACTCGCCCAGAGATGCTCTGTCGGGTCAACTGACTGGCGGGGTTAATCACTCATCTCTCTTGCGCAGCGAAAACGACGACGACAACAACGGTGGGTTAAGTGTACCAACGCACACACACGCGCATACCACACCTAGAGTGTGTGAGGGACAGAAATTGTGGTCAACGATCCGTGTCATACGTCTTCCTTCGCGAACGCGCTTCGCGCGCGCTCACATTCAATGCTCATCATCATCAACATCAACACCCCGGACAACAACACGTGACTTCTTTGACTCTTCGTGACTCGGCTCTTTGCCAAACGGTACAGAGCACAACACGTGGAGCAACACACACCACTCCAGTCGAACATTTAGTGCAGCGTAAAGTGGCACAGTGACAGGCAGATGGAGAGGAGGGAAGGGGTTTCAGTTCAATCGTTGAAAAATTACCTCAAAACCACTCCAAGAGCACAGATGAACAGCTGAAAATAGTGCACTAAGGGATGGGGAGATGGGAGAGCTATGTGGTCACTGTTCAGAGTTCAGGGCAAAGGTAACCAACATCACCGAGTCGAGTGACACGCTGTCGGGTCCATTGCTCGTACACTAAGGGAGATGCAGACTGGATGTGGAAACCACCGGGAGACCGGGGGCATATAATGAGCTTGCAAGCTGTCAACGTGTACAAGTTTTTCCATTTTTCTTGTCGTGGTTTGAAGACTGGGGAGAGATTGGTGGAGTCATCAGGGCGTAGTTTTTCTTCTTTCTCACTGTATGAGATAAGCATACAAGTGGGAACTACAGTGAGATAATTCGACTTTAAAGTGCTCTGCCGGGGATTTATCAAATCACACTTTCAACCACTTTCTATACAATATTTTGGCATCAGAAAGTTCAAATGATATTTATGTGGAGCATCCAAAACACAACGACTTGAAATCAAAAATCACGGATCAAAGGTTATCTCAACGGATTAAAGCTCAATTTAATGAGCTGATCTCCACTCCTAAAAGCAACGTGCCACCAAGCACGAAAATAAAACAGGAAAGTGTCCCGATAATCTTCAAAGCAGGTAAAAGCACCCACACCCACCCAAAATAAGCGTCAATGTATTTCGCCCCTCCAAAAAAAAAAGCCTTATCATGAGGATTTCGCCCGGACGTACTAACTACAGCGACATCGTCAAAAGCAACGCAACGCAAACATAACCCAATTTAACCAGCCATCAATAAAGGGGGCTTATGGCCTATGCTAATTCTCCGCCAAAACCACTTTTAGCCGATGGTTTAGGATGGCTTTTGAAAGGGATGATGATGATGCCCGTTTTGGCGTCGCATAAAAAGTCCACCAGCATCAAACCCTCCCCGGCGCCGACTGCATAACGTTAAGTGTTTGGTAATGGTTTCGAAAATTTGGAACTAATTTGGGTACAAACTACAGACCCTACAAACGGGGGCGGGCGGGTTTGGACGATGTTTTTGGGGCGGGGGAAATCGATTGCATTCATTAATTCTCTAAGCTCCACACAAAAATTCCTATTCCCCCCAGGGAAGTCACCAAATTCCAAGCGACCCTAAATTCCTACACCGCGAACGCAGGAGCAAACGGTTTTAAACGTCAAACAACGGAAACAGGAGCACGGTTTTCTAGTCGAGCAGAGGACAAATAAATGCTTTTCCTCGCCATCTCCCATGCTAAACAGGAAAAAAACTGAAGGGAAATGATGCGGATGTACACTAAATTGCCTTCGCGAGGTAAGCCATTTTATACCACACAACAACTGGCTGCTCATCCCGAAACAAACACACACACATGTGTTAGAGGGAAAGCCTCAAAACCAAGCCAAGCCAAGAGGGAATGAATGCAAGGACACGACTGTTGGCACGACTGTTTCACCGCAAAAAAGCAAACACAGTGTGTCGATATGGCTCGGTGAAAATTGTCGGCTCGGGGCTGTTGTTCCTTTTCCTCACCCACACGGCAAAAGCTCACGCTGATCCTTCCATTAGCCCCGGTCGCGTTGTTCCGGTCTGCCCCGGTAAAAATGGGAGCGCCACACACCTCCTGCTGTCCTTGCACTCCGTACACCTTTCCTCGTGCGTGAATGAGGGTCCCATTTTAAGGCTTTAATTAATTTCAGACACGCCAACCCCATTTCGGTGTTGCGTATCATTTCATATTCATAGAATATTTAGAGTGTGATTTCCACGAACGCAAGCCCGCCTCGACGACGCACAGCATAGCATAACGAGAGCGCGCTACGTTTGGTTAGGCTTTTTTATGCTGGTGGTTTCGCCCACGCTCGCTTTCGCCCTTAATTGCCTAATGCTTTTTTACGCAAATTGGTTAACCGAGGAGCGTCCGTCGTCCGCGCTTCCGCCCAGGCTGTTGGACGACTGCCTCTTTTTTCCCGCCCCATTAGACAGTTGATTCCCTAAACGATCCTGACCTATTTTGGGACAAGAATGTGCTTATAAACCTTTTTAGCTTTGTGGTTCGACGGGTGGTAAAAACAAACTTACGTTTAAAGGACTGTGGAACAGTTCCAAGGCTGTTGTTGGTTCAAAATTTAGGTTCTAGTTGTCGGAAAGAGCTGTTGAATCAGTCAATAAGTCAAGTAGTATATTATCTTTAGGCTGTCCTATTGTAGATTACTATCCTTGCTGATAGAATATAATGAAACAAGTGAGCGTTGTAGATCGATTACAGCATTTGCAATATTTCATCGAAATAGGACAGCCGAGTGATATATACAATACAAAGTTGATATAATATACACGTAGACTTAACCCAAGGTGTACGTATTTAGAAGGCTAATTTTTATTGCTTCTACTTCTGAATGAAGATTTTAGTGTGTAATCTGAATATAAAAGGGTTTTGTGTATTCGTGTAAGTTATCAGAAAGCCCGTTTGATTTTTTTTTCACCCGTCCAGTCAAAAAAAAGACGTTGAATTTTTTTCATAACAACAGGCTATACGACCTGGTCTATATACACTTTGATTCAAGATTCCCCCACCGGATCTCTTTAATGCACCTTGGGATAAATAAAAAACGGCCTTGTTTTGGCATTTTGTAGCTTTGAGGCTGACATAATTTAGGCTGAAAATTGCAGGCTAGTTTTCTGTGTGGTTTTGTATGGAGTGGTGACATGATTTCGGCCACTAACTGTCAAACCCATATAAAAACGCTGGCTAGAATCGCTAAAGGTCTCATAATTAGATTTAAGATAAATTTATAGTACCTCTGAAAACTACAGTGTTTAAAACATTTGCCCAGCTTCAGGGGCAACATCAACTACAGTAGGTAGTATCTCGAAGACGACAATATTTCACGCTTTCAAACGTCGCAGGACATTCGTATAAAATTGATTGTGACAACTACATCCATCATTTAATTAAATGACAAATTTAATGAAGTCAATTCATATGAAATATTGACGAAAATGGTGTGAAATGCACATGGGATGGATAATATATTCCAAATCGTCGGAGTGATAAATATATTTGCTGGGTTATATTGATAATTTTCGCAGTACTTTCTCATCGCATGGTTAATTTTACTTTCACATACTTGATTGCAATGCAAATAAGCACGTAAACGCACTTACATGTTTTCGAGACAACATCAACAATATCCCACTTTCTTCACGAAATAATGTTATTTTTCGTTTTTCTGATTGGTACATTTGCGTCAATCGTCCAAAATACTACATTATTCCTCAAAAATAACACTAAATTTGATTACAAATTGACCGGTCTGTCGCGTGTAGGGTTCATCATAATCAGCGAACCAGACATGAGGACTGAGTAGTGAACCCCCGGATTGTGCCAGCAAACACAGCTGGTAATGTAGCAACGAAATCCCCCCGTTGCGTTGAACTTTGCATGAAAGTGTCCAATTTCATGGCCGCAGCACAAACAGTAACAACAACATGCATGATGATGATACTCATGATCCACGCCTAAAACATTGATCATACGGCGGCTCCAACACTTCTGCCGCACAGAAATCCCATCCCGGCGTGAGGCTCTTAACTCACCAAAACTGACCCGTAGCAAACACACCAACCACCCGCTGATAAGCCGACACACCACGCAGGAAGATAGTGTTGGGGGGGGGGGGGGGGGGAGGGATCTGCCCGCTTTTTATGAGTTTTTTATTAAAATTCCAAATACAGAGAGTGATGGGCTTTTTTGTGCTGAATACACATGAGAAGAAAATAATTTTCCCTCATCCAGCCAAACGCTTTGGATGATTCGTGTTGTTTGAGTGGGCCGCCGCGCCGAAGGGTCAACGGAATTTCAACGCCAGTTTGTATACACATTCCACACACCATGCGCGGCAAGGTGGTACGTACATCGGCGGTAAAGTGAAGATACAGACGTTAAAACAACTGGTTGCAGAAAATATGCAGGCCAGGAAAAATGGTGGTGGTGCTGCTGCTGCTAGTGGGTTACCGCCGTACTTCTGGAGGCGTTCCAGACATCCTTCCCGTCGTCGTGGACGTCGTCGTTTCGATTTCGCACACTCCACACTGTCTCCAGGCGTACGAACGCGATACCACCCGAGCGGTAAGTTGTACACGACCGAATCTAAGTGCAACTATGTCTAGGCTGGTCTTCGCGAACCTTCGCAGACCACACGGTTTTGCGTTAGTTCGCCCTTTGGGGAGCGCTCTGTACGGCACGCGAAGTCGCCAAAGTATTCGGACACCCGGTGCCAAAAGCGAAGTTGCAAGTTATAATTTAGATCAACTACTCGATACGGTTGGACACATCGAGAATGCGGGTTTGTGCGGTTCTTCGTGGCATAGAAGTTTGTACAACAAAGTATACACGCCGAGAGTCTTTTTAACGGAACATGAAGGGTGAGTTCAACTAAAGCTGGTTTGGGATGAAACCGGACGGTAACGGTCCATCAATTTGGTCGGGGCTTGTGAACTATCGGACATTCAGTTCGACGACTGCCTATTGAAATCTCAGAAGAATTTGGTTTGAGGGGATAGTTAACATAATAAGCACGGTGGCCTCCTAAAATGACGGTTAACTTTCAAGCTATAGTAGAACTTAGGCCATATTTTGTTATTCTGGTATCAATTTTACATCTTAGCACTTCTTGGAGATTTCTGAAGAATCAAGCAGTTTTCAGAACTTCTTAACCCACTTTGACTGTTACAGAGTTCATAAAAGGATTGGATTTGCAACAGCTGTTCTTTATAACACAAAACATGCTGGGACTTCAGGGTGTACATGTGTTGCTGAGGTCTGAAACCTGTCCACAAACCATCCGCTCGCTTGCTGGCTGTTTCTGCAGCCTTCTTTTCCTATGCTGCCATCTCCGGATCTCTCAACTACTGCTACCGCTGGTGCGGCTAAACAGCTGAAGGGAAACATACTGATTCAATAAATCAGCATCAATGGCTAGTAGCAAATCGTGGCCGTACGTGGGCATCACACGCACCAGCAGGGGTTCGCATGTTTTCGCTGTTGTTTTGCGTCTGTATTACCCATGGCCTCATCGGTAGCTGTGTCCTAACTCCAAAGCCCCAACAACTCCAACTCTATCTCTCTCCTCGTAACCAAGCTATACCAAGGCAACGAGGTACCCCTCTTTTTGCGCTCCTGACACACACACACACACACACACCACAGCTTCACGCTAATTTCAACACACGACATGCAAAAATTTGCCTCGCGAACTTTAACGCGCCCGCCGGGAGAGACTCCCGACACGACGGCGGCGTCGTCCAACTGATCCAAGCAGCGACAATGACAAGAAGTAACACAAGTTTCGGTGCGTTTAGGATAAGCCGCCACTCTCTTTGCCGCCTACATCATGCTCCCTGTTTTTCCAAGTATCAATTTCTCTCGCTTCCCTCCGCGTCTAATAACCAAAGTGTCCTAAAAAAAATTCTGAAAGACAGTAGTTGGGGTAGACGGGTTTTGTTTTTTGGTTCCCAAGGAGAGAAAAACACAACTGGACAGCGAATTGGTGTATGTTATGCGTCAGATTATAAGGGTGACTGTGAAAACGTGTTTTGATTGCTTTCTGGCAGCAACTCACATCAGCGGAGCCTCAGCGTATACTCAAAGTCTTTGAAGAGTGGCTTAGTGGTATGGTGGCGAGCGCTGGTGCCAGGAGAAACCAGTGTGTGTAGTATTTTTGAATCACACTAAAGCTGTTACGGTCATATCAATCGTCAAATCTGTCAGGAAAGTAGTATACGCTTGTATCAAAGACGTTTACTTTTTTTCTGTAGCCAAATTGTGGAACGACATTGTGCCTTTTCAAAGCGGCGCGTTGATTTGTTGACACAACATAAGTAAGACGACATTTTATTGATGTCCGAGCAACCGTTTGGAAATAAAACTGTCATCGATTACAGATACTAAAGCAGGATTACGCAAGTAGTCTAATTAAAAGCCATTTGCATTAGTAAAATTTTTGTTTCACATTTGTTATTAAAAGCTTTATGAAGTATTCATTGCAAAAGATGCATCTACTGCGGCGATGGCTAACAAAATTGGTTGAACTTCCTTAAATTCAATGAAAGAATCCAGCAAAAAACTTCTTCCATCCTCCAAGCATTATGAAGTGATTCATCTGAAATCGTAACTTCCAGCTCAATCAACAACCTCGACAGGGCCAAACGAACATCCATCGCGGAAACGGAATGCAATAAAATGTAAATAATCAAAAACAGCCAAACAAACTAATGTTCACCTATCATCTTTCCATACAAACAAACACACCTGTTTGCAAAGAGAGAAGAAAAAAAGCGTACAACAGACATTAAAAACTCATTCCAGAGTTCGCTAGCGAAGGAGAATAGCAACATGCTGAACACTGCCGCTGCTGCTGCCCCAAACAAATCATCATTAATAATCCTATTAGCAAACAACCGAACTGAAAATTGCAGCGTTCAGCCGAAAACAACCAGGTCTTGTTTGAATGATTTGAAGCTATTTTTTATCATGTACACAAGCACACACACACGCACACCCCAGGACCCAGGGTCGATGCGGGACCAACAATTTCAGCTTTTTCTCACACCCCCTTTGGCCCTTCGGCTGTTGTCTCCCGCGAGTGGGTTCTACATATCATCGAAGTGGTGTTGTTCTGCTGCTAACAATCTTGCATCAAACATTCTTGCCTTCTTGCCTAGCCAAGCAAAGCACGTGCAACTTCTTCTTGCAGCACTCACACGGCAGAAAAGTATCTTCCACGTCGTTCGTGTGCCTGTTGACATCACCCCGAAGAAACTCAGCAAACACAACTGAAAACGCCAAAACAAATGCTAAATTTAAGCGGCCAGATCATCCATCTTTCCCGGGATGTCTCACTTTGCGCTGTACACGATTCATCACCCCGAAAATGTGGACCACGGGGCGGATTGTGCCGCCGACCCGTGCCGCCCCGTGAGCGGGTTAAACACACGCGAAAGACGCGACCCAGCGATCCGTGACGAAAACCGGCTCCAAAGGCATCTTCTCAAGCTGAAGTCCCACTCCCCTCAGCCTGCCGCAACACACTTGAAGAAAACTTGACGTTTCGGGGCCGGGAGTTTGGGGCTCTCCCGAGTTAGTGAGCCCAGAACCCGCGCGCGCGGTCTCTTCAAAAGCGTGCTGACACGTTGAGCCGCCAGCACGGGAGGGGGGAAGATTTGAACGGAGTAGTGTCCAAGGGTTAGAGAAAAAAAGGAAACAGGATTGACTTGGGTTTGTCGTCATGGTGGTGGCATTACGCGGGTACGGGAAGTTTCAGCCGAATTCAGTTCTGGTTTTCGTCAAAAGTCGACGGCAAACACACCTTTTTTTGCTTGGGAGGTATGAAATCAGAACAGTTGGTTTGAATTATTTATTTGCACTGACGTACAATTAAAATAATTTATTGGAGGTGAAACTTCTTTTCGGGTCGCATGGTATCTCACAATAATACCGCGAAACTATTGAATAATAATTGCCACCATTACGCGAATGCTTAACGCTCTAACCTCTAACATTGGCCTAAAACATTTACTCTTCAGACATTGAACAAAGGCATTGACAAAAAGTAATAAACTCATCTAAATAATGACTTCACTACGAACTAAATTATATTCACCAAAGAACCAACATTAAGCCATAACCTCCGTAAAGCAAACCTCTTTTGAGCTAGTCTACACATTCTTACGTCGATCACAAATGGGAGGAATTTCTTACCTGAAACGAAAGGAAAAAAAGCATAAAAATCAATTAGCACACTTAATTATATTCTGCACGGTTCTGTTCTCGCTGCGATTTGAAAGATGAGATTTGATAAGCGAGCGCAGACACAAGGTATCGGAGAGAAAACGCAGCAAAAAGCATACGGCAGTAAGGAAAAGATAGCAACCGAAAACCACTCAAAATCTGCTCCACTGTAAGCAGATCTTTCCGAACGATGCCGACTCCAATCGCAAAAGGATTATCATAATTTCATTAATTCGCAAAAAAGAAGATAGCCATCGAACAGCGACCTCGAAAGAACAACTGGACAATGTTTCCATTTCTCCCGTGCCGTTCCGTTCCGAGAAGGGAAACACTATGAACCCGTAAAAAAAGCAGCACTATCTTCGAGTGGCCAAGCTCCGGCAACTCGGCACACTTGACTGCGTGGACAACATAATCTCTGTGATCCAGTTTCTTGATTTTATTTTTCCACCTCATGACCACTTTTGGACAATGTCCACCAGCTCTAGAAGAGGGAAGATTTGTGAAGCAAGAAATCGTATGCTCGTAACCTGGTGTAACATTTCGATCCTTGTGTTGTGTGCGTGTGTTAAGCCTTTGCTTGCAGCAGCCCCATCGAAAACAAACCGAAGGCAAGGGAAAGAAAAGTCACACGCAGCGCCAAACAGCGGATGATCTGGCTATCAAGTTTAGTTTAGTCGGTGTGTGCGTGAATGTGTTGGAGTGCTTTTTTTTTTGAGCATGGAGAACTTGTTTTTGCTTGATAGGAGTGATTGGTACAAATTAAGGATTATGGCAATGATGGGGTCATTAGCGGAAGCCTTACACATAATCCCCTAACCAGTTGCTCTACCTACACCTCTCGCCCAAATTTCTCCCCAAGTGGAACTAGATCCTGCTGAAATATTGATGACAATATCTTGAGCTTACAGGCTCCTCACACATTCGTTAGTTTACAGTTTACACACAAAGACACAGAGAAAGGTGAAGTGGAGAGACAACATGTCAATAAGTCATAAATTTGAAACAGACGACCAAAAGAACCCTCAGTCTGACTAGTCATCAAGGGCTGGAGGTTCTGTGGTGGAAAACTTCGCATGTCATTAGGTGAAGATATGAGAGTCGACGGCGAGTAGGAACAAGATTCAGAGAGCTTCAAAAGTGTGTCCATTTTGCTTGTGTGGTTTAAAAATGACAAACAAGCATGCTCCAGATTTTGATTGCCCATAGTGTCCCACACTCATCAATATTCCATGGGAATAGAGTATAAGCAAATCACGTTTCCAGGATCCGAAATGGGGTAATAAAGACATTGCCAGATTTCCAGAATTAAGCACTTTACTAGGATACACATAGAAAAAAAAAACACATAGAAAGAGAGTTAACACATCATCATCATTGCAAAGATAGAACGAGAACCATAGCTGCCCTAAAATAACGATTGCTGGATAAACAAACAACAGACCGGCGAGGCCTCTTAATATTCAACCCATCATTCCATTGCAATTACGTGTTACGAGCACTACGACCGTGTGTATGCGGAGAAGCATCATAGAATCGTTTTAAAATATCGCATCAGGAAGAATAGAACCCAAACCCGGGAGGTGGATGGTGAAAATTAAATTGTGAAAATATGAGCGACGGTCGGAAAAATTGTAATCTAAAATGCAAATCATCATAAAGGAGAGGGGATGGATCTTGCGCACCAACACAACACCGGAACCATTTGTTTGAACAACACCTAGGCGTACAAACTCGAAGGGATGTTCCCCGATTCCCAGTTTGATAGGGAGTGGGGTGCACGCAAAGGGATTTGTATAATCGTTACTACTCGCCTCACCTCACTTTTTCGGGACTTTCGTGCTGGAATGTTTCAACTCTGCCGTCTTCGGTTACAGCTGATTTAAGTAAGGGGTCGGGGCATCGACAGTTGGTGGAGCACTGATAGGCTTTTAAAGTTCCAAAACTCGCATTTTCCATTCCAGGGCCGTTTTGTTGTCGAGTTGTGTTGCCTACTGTAGCAAAACGCGCGGTACACACAGTAACCCCTTTTTAGTGACACGGCTGGTGCTGACTTTCGAACACAACGGCTCAGGAGGAACTTCAGTTTTATGGCACCCATACGCCCTCTTCCATCTAGTTGTTCACTTAATTCCAGCGCTGTGTGCGCTTTGTGAGGGTGTATATTTGCGTTTCGTGCATTTAAAATTAAAATTAAACACACAAATACACAACTCCCCTCTCTCCCTCATCTGACTGAAACTCAGAACGAAAAGCTGCTGCTACTAGCAGCAATTCTCCCCTTTTTAAACTTTGCCATATCGTCTCGTTTTGCACGCGTTTGTATGCCGCCCTGTTGGGTCTGCTATCAATTTTCCGTCAAATGCCTCAACCTCATGAAGGGTCGCACACCACCATTGTTTTGTCGGTGCGCCCGAATCGACCAAACACAGTAGCCCGGGAGCGCCTTTAATAGCAGCGCCCTCGTTGTTACTGTTTGGAGCGGCTCCCGTTTAATCTAACTGCGGAATCTAACTTCCGACACCACAAAATTGACACCGCTTGTAGCAGTAGACTGCTGCCCGGGGGCAGAGAAGAACAGCCGGCAAACGCTGAAGTAACAATCCCCGATCGATACATACAGTCGTATAAAAGTGTGAACAAGCTAAGGAATATAACAATGGCAAAGTGTTCTCCCCCTAAAGGAATATTAGATTAATATATATATATTTCGCTCGAAACTGTGACAGGGTGGTGGTCTCGCCTCGGGAATACGCTTTCCAAATGGTTTCAGAGATATCTCTGCTCCCCTATAGCTATTTCGGCATAAAGATTGCCAAAGCCCGATAAGACACTTGCGACAGAGCGATATCACACATTGCAGCAGCACCATCAGTCGATATGGCTGGGGATAACTTCCGGTCTTGGTGTTACTGCTGTGAGCTTAATTTCAAACGGATGTCCACATATAAAGACTGAAGCAACCATAAGCGCCCTGGAAGAGTCCAAAGTTAAAGCAGATATTAAATTCCCCTAGTGTCAACTCCACCACAGCAAAGAGCACAGTCACCCAGGGGGTTCTTCTCCTTGGTCCACCAGGCGTCCGCCGGGGTAGAGGTTTTTCTCCTTCTCCAAAATTAAGCCTCATACACACATATCATGATGACGATGTCAAGTCAAGTGTGTTCACGATCCGACTGTGACTGTGACCATCGGCGTGTGTGTTTATCTTACCATCGGATTTAATAATGAAATAAAATGAGATGTTTCCTATTGCGACTGGGACGAGCGATTGCGTGCCTCGGGAGTGGTGGCGACAAACGATGAAGGAAAGCCATGAATTGGAGAAGGCCGCCACGAAGCGCACACCGCACGGGAAGATGAAGGAGCAGGAATTGTTTCTTTAAACGCCACGCATCGTTCCTTCATGGTTGGGCCTCGTATCGCTTTACCAAAACTGGAAGCGTCTAGAATTGATTCCTGTAAATGACTGCATTATAAGAAGGAGCAGCGACGGAAAGGGTAGTGTGTGCGCAAAGCCGGAAAAAATCCAAAATCATGAGCCTATTTGATTTTATGTCGCCACCCAGAGGGAAGAGAGCTAACACTTCCGGGTTCACTCTTTTGGGGTGTAGCCCGATAGTAAGATAAGATGTTGCTTGAAAAGCAGAATCATGGTATGTTAAAGTCTTAAGGCACAATTCTGATGAATGAACATACTTGAGATGGTGTTCTAGATGATATTGTTTGTTTGTTTTTTTTTTTATTACGGCCTGGCCGTATTAACCCCTTTCGAGGAAGTGTATGTTGTTAAACTTGAAAAAAAAATCTGTCTATTGTAAGCTGTATTGATTGTGTGGAAGTGTGTGAAATGTGTGATTATATGGAAATATTATTATTTAGCATAAACGTGTGGATAATTTTAAGATAATCTATATCAAACATAGCCAATAGGTCTCGAACTGGGATGAGTGGTGTCTTTTTTATAGTTTTCACTGATGCAAGGAGTTGATACCTACAGCTTTCGTACGTTTGACACGACCACAGTAAGTGGTCAATGTCATGGTGTCCTATACCACACGGACACTCTTTTGTCTTTGACAAGCCTATGCGCTGGAGATGAGCGTTTAGCCCATAGTGATTTGAAATCAGTCTTGACATAGCCCTGATAAAAGAACGTCCAACCTTCAAGCCTCTAAACCATGGGTGTATACTAACATTCGGTAATATGGAATGGCAATGGCGACCAAGATCATCTTCACTCCAGTATTGTTGCCACTTTTCTATACAGTAATGCCTTGGTACCATAAGCACTTCTTGCGGATATATAGGCCGACTGAGTATTTCGATCGAGTTCGATCCCGCTTTCGCCAGTCTATCAGCTTGTTCGTTGCCAGCTATTGCACTGTGAGCAGGAATCCAGGCTATGTGTATCTTGAAGCCTCTATCAGAGAGAGAACGCAAACATATTTTTATCTTCCGATGAAAATAGTTTGAGTCCTCAATTGATTGAGACCTAATGGTTTCGATGGCACTGAGGCTATCTGTGAAAATTGCGTATCTATCTGTTTGTCTAGAAGCGATGTCTTCTAGCGCACAGGAGATAGCAGCAAGTTCCGCAACAAATACAGTGCATGGTGCTTCTAGCTGTAAGGAGATATTTCGATGATGCGAAAATACTCCACAGCCTGTTTTGCCATTTATCTTGGAGCCATCCGTGAAGTATGCATTATTCATGTTTACATTCCCAAAACGCTCTCCGAATAGTTTTGGAGCTATTTCCGGTAGAGTGTCCTTGGTGAATATATTCTTTGAATATGTCATTGAGATGTCAATTGATAGGAATTCGTCTGGCAAATTTGTCTGATGACTGATCGGAGGTGGGGTGTTAGTTAGCAGCGGTTTTATGCCCAATGTCAAGTAATCGTGCCATATTTTTAGTATTTTTGAATTATGGTTCAAATCTTGCAGTTCTATGAAGTTTTTTATAACCAGGCTATTTGAGGTGCAGGCGGAGTTCTTAATCAGGATTTTTAGTGATAGCTGTTCAAATCGTAAGTCCAGTGGCATGATCCCAGCCATTACCTCGAGGGACATAGTGTGTGTAGAAAGCATGCATCCCAGCGAGATACGCAAGCATCGATATTGAATTCGCCTGAGCCGCTGAACATGTGTACTAGCTGCCCAGTGAAAACATATGCAGCCATACTCGAGGGAAGATAGGATTGTTGATTTGTAAAGCTGCAGTAAATCTCTGGGATGGGCTCCCCACCATGTACCCGTAATCGTTCTGAGGAAGTTTATCCTTTTACTACACTTTGTTACTAAGTATTGTATGTGTCTTCTCCAAAGGCATTTGCGATCGAACCAAACTCCAAGATATTTAAATGTGTTAACATTTTCTATTCTCTTGTCCTTTAATGATATCCTAGGAGCAGGAGGGTGATGTTTTCTTGAAAAGACTACAAGTTTTGTTTTTTCAGTGGAAAACTCAATCCCCAAGTTTGTTGACCAGGTTGTTAAGTTATTTATGGTTTTTTGCAATGAAGCTTCCATTTTGGCACTGTCGGGGCTAGCAAAAGACACTACAGCATCATCTGCCAACTGTCGAAGAGTACAACCGTTTACAAGGCACGAGTCGATATCTCTCACGTAAAAGTTATAAAGCAAAGGACTAAGACAAGAGCCTTGAGGTAGCCCGTAGTGATTTGTCCTGTTAAAATTTAGAAAATTGTTGTTGAAGTGCATTATTTTTTTAGACAGTAATGTGTACAATATATTATTGAGTTTGGGAGGAATACCGGCTTTTTCTAATTCTTGACACAATATTTCTATACATACGGAGTCAAAAGCTCCTTTAACATCAAGGAATATGGATGTCATATCATGTTTACGACCGAAAGCTAACTGAATGTCTGTTGTAAGTAATGTAAGACAGTCATTGCAGCCCTTCCCTTTACGGAAGCCATATTGTGTTTTGGATAGCAACTGGTTGTTTTCCAGCCAGCTGTCTAACCTAGGCAATATCATTCTTTCGAACATTTTCCTTAAGCAAGATAACATAGCGATGGGCCGGTAAGTTTGTGAGTCTGTTGACGTGCTGTTTTGTTTTGGAATGGCTATTACTTTTATTTCTCGCCAACAAGGGGGAACAATATTATTTTCTAAAAATTTGTTAAATAGTTCGAGTAACTGTTCTTTGGCAAAGTCAGGTAAATTTTTAAGCAGTTTTCCCTTTATGTGATCCAACCCAGGTGAGGTGTTGTGTATTTTGTTCAATGCTAATTTAAATTCATTCATTGTGAATAAAGTATCAAGTTCAGGATGTGAGCCAGGAGAGGTTTGAGAAAACTCTGAGGGTGGAGCAAAATCTGGACAAATTTTTTGGGCAAATGGGCCCAGCCAAGACCCGTCAAACTTTTCACTCTCGTTGGTTATTGTGCTGTTTCTCATTCGTTTGGCTGTGGTCCATAATTCACGCATGGATGTCGATGAGGTGAGACTGTTAATAAATCTCCTCCAATACCCTCTTTTCTTAGCTTTCAGTAGGTTTTTGCAAGCTTTTTCTAAAGTTTGGTATCTTTCGTACAGTGACGTGGAACCTACCCGGCTATATTCTTTAAAAGCTAAGGATTTTTTCTTGTGCATCTCGCTGCACTCGGTATCCCACCATATCGTAGGAGGTTTGCTTTTTTTATGTTTGCTAGTGTTAGGTTTTGTTTGGGATTCTAAAGCGCACTGGAGGATGGAAGCTGCAATTTTTTCATATTTTTCCATTGGGTTATTTGTATCGTGTGAGGCAAATGATTTTTTAATAAGCTCCCCATATTTGTGCCAGTCTATGTTGCGTGTAAGGTCGTGTTTCAAATCTAAATTATTTTCCGTACTATTACCTCTAAACATTTTTGTCAAAGTTGGTAGGTGATCGGAGCCTTGAGGGTCTTGAATGACCTCCCAGGTGCAATCTAAAGCGAGTGTTGCGGAAACTATGGAAAGATCTAAGCCGCTTGGCCTTGCCGGGGGTTTGGGGATTCGAGTTGCTTCACCAGTATTCAAAATAGATAGTTGAAAATCATCACAGAAGTTACGGATTATTTCACCACGGGCGTCGTTGCGCAATCCGCCCCACTCTAGACCGTGTGCGTTAAAGTCACCCAAAATTGCAAAAGGTGCTGGTAAAATTGTAGCAAGATGTTCTAATTCATTTCTAATATAATTGTTTTCAATTGCTTTGGTTAATGGTTTTATGTAAATCGATACCAAACAAATATCTTCACCTTTTATTTTGGCTTGAATCGCAGTCGCTTCGATCAAATTCATTGCAGGAATTGAGAGTTTATAAAAGGAATGGGTTTTTTTAACACCCACCAGTACGCCTCCACCCATACCATCATCTCGCCCTGATCTGGTTATATTAAATCCAGAAAGAAAAAAGTTCTCAGTTTTGGCTAACCAGGTTTCACACAAAACGAAAGCGTCAATGTCCTGCTCAGATAGCATTGCATTCAACATATCTTTTTTATGCAGGACACTTCTGCAGTTCCACTGGAGTATTTTTATCATTTAGTTGATTACTCACTATTATTTCGTGGTAATTCATACGCTAACCGCGTGTCTGTTTTTGTTTGTTTTGGTGGTCGTCCAGGCTTGCGTTTGTGTACACTTGTTAGCGAAGAGGTCGAAGCATCGCTGTCGGATGTATCGTCTGTTCTTCTTTTACTTACAATAGCTGCACTAGTTAGTGCGGTATTGGTAAGGAAGAGATTGGGTGACGGTGTGTGTGGAGCCTTAAATTCCACAACAGATGTCGAAGCGACAGGTTTGGCCAGCGCTGCTATGGGCCCTGTCGTATTAGGCAGTGTTTGTAATAACACTAACGGCGACGTTGGTCTGAGTGACAACGTTGGCGCCAACAGCGACGTTGATGTTAGTGACACCGGTGTCGTGGGTGTTGGTACGGTTGTCGGATTTTTTATAAGTGCCGCAGAAGTTTCGGGCTTATTTTGCACTGCCACGCTGGTGTGATTTGTAAGTCGATCTTGAACGTTACTTACCGTTTTCTTAAATTCTTTTCTATTATCAGAACATGTCTTCCCATGATGCTGTGCCTTTCCGCAGCTTCGGCATGTTCTGATTTGGCCTCGATACGTAACGTACGTATATTCTCCGTGTATAGTTATGTGCGATGGTATAGGTTTCTCTAAAACCATCGTCACATATCGGTTGCCATCGGGAAGGCCTTTGCACGGGTATATGTGACTCCAGGTTCCTTCACGAATCTCACGCACTTCCCCGTACTTACCGAGAAACTGGGAAATGGCCTTATCAGGCACATCTGCGGACAGGTCGTGAATTCTCACGATAATTGACTGGTCGTCCATACTGAAAGGGATTACAAAATCCTTTCCATTGCACTGGACGCTGTGCTTACCATCGTTTTCTTCCACTATACGCAATGCCGAAGCTTCATCCTCCATCTGTATAAAGACAGCGGCTAAAGCTCCTTTGCACTGCACTCGCACAATTTTCTCCGTGGCCGTGCCTAAACGAGACCAAATGAAGTTTATGGCTTCACTTGGTTTTGGTCTAGACGGGACCTGTGAGAAATCTACTCGGAATGTTTTCCGAGATACCGACATCACTTCTTGAAAAAAAAAAAAAAAACACTTGAAAGCGCTATCAACACGTCTTATCGCTTTGACAGCCACGCACGGAATGTGTTCTAGATGATAATTAACCAGAAAAATGTTTAAAATGAATAATTCTATCAACCTACCAGAAACTACCACGACGCAATTATGTAACAATAAATATAAACATGTATGGGAACATACAAAAATCAAAGCATTTTTATGAAAGTATATTGATGCCGATTAAAAATTTATTTGATTTGTAAATGATTTGTGAGGCATAAAACATACCCCATCTTTGCATCTGAGTCTTGGACCATGAAATTGATTATTAGACTTCGATGTAAGTAGATATAACAACAAGGCAAATTAAATAAAATTTATTACATACTGGAATTTATTAGATCCAACTCTGCCGTCGGAAAAAAATCAAGGAATTTAGTAAAGTTTTGACTACTATAGCACAATCGTAATGGCTATCAGGTCTCAAACTATACTCCCAAAGAAATTCCAATGTTCTGTACTATATTTATTCGTACCTTTCCAAATGAAATTCTCATCAGCAAACTTCCAAATAAATTGCAAATATAAATAATTTTCGATGGATAAACTCCTTTTAAAGTTCGGCATTACAAGACCTCAAGTGCACGACATGAAATTTAATCTGTGAATTTAAAATTAATTTCACGCTAAGCTACTACCATCAACTCAGTGCGGAGAAAAAATTACTCACAACTCTTCTTCATCACCTGGACCTGTGCAAATTGACTGTCGGTGCATTCCATCAACATCCACATTAACATCAACCCTACCAATCCAGCTCACTCACTCCCGGGGTTGTGAAATTAGTCTATTAATTCTTAACAAACCATCACTCAACCTGTCGTCCAAGCAACATCGTAGTTCCACAACATGCACAACCTACGAAAAAAAAGCTGATGTTGCTACGAGTAATGCATTCCAATTTGTTTGTCTATCATTTTATCTGGTAAAACCGGCAGCTTGAACTCGTTTTACCCCTTTCCCAACTCTGCACCATACTTTTCCCCTGGATATCATACACGAGAGGTGGGATGAAAACGAAACGCTGGATGAAATATCTCCACACATATACGGTTGGTGGGGTGGCGGGGCATTTCGATGACTGTCAGAGCAATATGTGCTCCGGGGGAGAAGTCGCCGCAAAGCGCAGGTGGTGATGGTGGTTCCAGACAGCGAGCAGATTTTGCTGCAGATTTTGACAACGGACACCAGTCTGCACACGCGCTGCACTCCCCTGATATTCCCTACACCATGTCGTGTGTCCAGTTTAATTTTATATCGCATATTTTGTACGTGAAAATACTCGCGCGCGCGACACGCGTGGGCTTGCAGCACCGGTCGGACAAATACCATGGAATAGAGACAGAGAAAGAGAAACACACAGAATGATTTACGATGCCCCACTAATATTTAATCGCACACCGTGGTAATTATTATGGGGAGCAAACTCAAACCTAAAGTGTTTCGAATTTGTAGCCTTTCTTTTCCGCTCGTCGTGCGCGGAAGATTGTGGCTTTGATATACGCGCGCGATCGACTAGTTTCGCTTTATCACCCAATTAAAATTCATCGTTATTTCTCATGCTCATCGACAGTCTGGCGGGCGGCGACTGGTTTCCTCCTCGTCTCTCTAAACAAAACATTGGTGACATTGAAGCACAACCAATAGGGAAAAAAATCGATCGTCAAAGCGTTCAGGCTCAAAATCGTAGACCCGAATCTTGAAAATTAATTCTAAGCAGAAAACTTCACTATTTTACTGCGCTCAAGTATCAAACAGGTTTTTTGATAATCAAATTGCTTCATTTCAACCAACTTCCGTTCAGACGACGGTTGAATGTCGATAGCGAGAGAAGAGAAATTAAAACTTCAGCTTCATAGCAGTAGAGTTCTCGCTGATGTGGTCAGAGATAAAATGGAGCGGAGGAGCAGTTTTAATGAAGCTGTCAAAAACCTAATGACAAAATCGAACTTTAAAAAGCAAACGTTTCTCGTCTCGAATCTGCTTGCAGTGTTGCCAAAGTTTCGCTCCATCTGCTGCGTGCTATAAACAGCATTGCACGCGCAGAAAAGCATTAACAGGAAAAGACGTCAATGGAATGTTTACATTAAACTGAATATAAACAAATCAAAATAATAAGCTATTTCCTTCAAGAGCGCAGCCACATTCGATCAAAGACCGTAGCAATAAACCGGCGGGGTAAATATATGCGCACGTCTTGCGATTTCATTATTTCTCCCCGGCGCATTATGCGGATGAAGAGCTCTAAAGCACAAACGAACGCGCCAAGAAGGTTCAGTTTCAGCAAAATGTAAATATTCACCATAAAAACAAAACGCCAACCGCTTATAAACCAGCTCCTTCCGTATGGGTTTGTCGAAGACGCAGAAAAATTAGCCGCTTTGAGTCGTGTGCCGTAAAAAAATGTGCTGATGGATGAAATTTACCCACACAGCGAGCTCCCAATCTTCTTCTCTCGGCCGTTTGGCCCACTCTTAGCGACAGACACTAAGCTAAGACACAATCGTTTTGGATATAGTTGGGGTTATGTTGAGATGCTACTTCAGTTTTACTGCAAACGTAGAGAGCCCGACTTGGACGGGAGGACGTGCCTGGCATATCAATGTAATCAATCTCACTTGCCACATGATAAACGTAGATTTTGGGGCGGACATCTTCAGAACTCGGGACGGGCAGATGTAGTCGCAAAAGTTTGGAAGACCCTAGCTTTGTGTGCAAAGCTAGATTTGTGTTCTAATTCCTCCCGGAAGACACCGAAAAAAAACCTACAGACTTTCTTCAGACTAAAAGCAAAATCTACCCCATCGGGGCTATCGTTTTCAGATCTTATCGTATACCGCCGCTGTATTGGGAGCAGAATGATACGATATTGACCCTTTTGGGTAGACAAAGAAAGATTGCTGCCATCTCGTCAACTGACATCTCGTCGCTCCCCATAACCCTATCTCACTCTACCCAAAAACGACACGAAATATCTGCAGTGCCAGTTTCCGGCATCGCTCGCATCGAACCAGGGATCCCATCTGTCACCGAGAATACACAACGACTATTCATTACACTGCCAAACCATTCCATCTTTTTCGGATTAACGCCAAAAGTAATTTTCCAGAATTTTGCTGCATCCTCAGTCGTGAGTGATGTAGCTACTCGGGGTTGCTGCTACACACTCAAATGACGAGCACGGAACAGAGAGCAAACGATACTTGCGAACTTTCTTTCGACTAGAACGCAGCTGAAACATGAAATTCCTCTAACCTAGAACACATACCCTACCCTCCTGGGGTGATGGTGCTGGGGGATAGTGCAAAAAGTAGTCTCTGTTCCAGCAGCTTGACTCCACTATCGTCATGCATAACCGACAGCACAATCTATCATCGTAACTTGACAGATTCGTTTCACAGGCGTATCGGGGCGTCCAACGCAGGAGAGTGCCTTCCTAGTGGAGATCCCTCCGTAAGGCGAAAAACTAGGCGAAGTTCACGACGGTGTGCTTAATAAGTTGTGAAAAGCCAAAAGAATAACGGATGTGCCAAAAGTTTGGTGACAAACAAGCTGGAAGTGGGAATTGATGGTCCTATTATTATGTTTATAAATCGTGTAAGGCACAACGCATCACATTCGCTGGGTTTCTCCTCTGTTGGGTCATTTACCATATATTCAAGATATTTGTTACACCCAACAGATTGACACACGCTAGTGTTCTTATTTTTTGCCATTTACCTTTTGAATAAATTAAAGTTTGGACAAAATATTGCTGCGCTGAACCATACATTTTCGGGTGAGCATTGCTGGAATTGGATCATATTTCCCTTATTAAATACGTTACACTCCCCCAGGCACACCATCATGTCTCGCTGGAGGTGTTGCGTCTTAGGGATCTTGTGGAGCCGCCACATCGATAGATTAAGTTCCAGGAAGTTTTATCTTCACGCCCAAACGAAGTTGATGTTCTTGACCATACCCTACACCATGTGCGTATTCCAAGTCAAGCTAAAAATGCCAAAGATGGCTATTACAAAGCACAATCTTGCCCCAAAGCACCAGGGAGAGAGTGAAATGTCTCTACCCATCTAAAAAAGCAGATCGTCTCATTTGCAAACAAATTGTTCCGCTTCGCAGTGGACGGCTGAAAGGGGTTTGATGTATATATGTCGCGTCGTATATGTTTCCTTCTCTCGGACTCCTCTGCACAGCAAATGATGCTTCAGATGCTTTTGAGAGCCTCCAGAGCCATGTTTGCTCAGCAGTTGAACGTTGTTGGCGTTGTAGTACGTTCTTGAATTTGGTTTTATGCCCTCTTTTGGTGTGTGTTTCGTTTTATTTAAATGTTTTACTTTTCATGCATATTTACCATCCATACACGATGCAGCAGCAGCGGCACGAAACAGTAAGCATTATGCAAATCGCCCATAAAGCCATGGCACAGGGTCGAATCGGCGCATCATACTGCTTCGCTCGCACGCCAAAGTATCCGGAGCGGAGAACACGATGTCACCCAGAGAGTCCGGCGAACGCATATCGATAACGCGCGTGTGTATGACGCCGCCCCGATGCCCATTTCTGGAGGATTGCGCGCTGGTTGACCTTCCGGCTGGGTATCAAATTTTGGGTCCCACTTTGGAAGCAATGCTGATATTCTGGCTGAAGTTCATGCGAACCGAAATGTATGCAAAATACGTGTGAAGGATGTTAATCAACGCATGTGCGTTGGATGACTAAAAGTGGAATGAATTCTTCAATGTTTTGCTATAATAACCACAGTTTTTAGATATTCTGAGCTATTGAAATTAGACAGAGAACGCACATCAAGGCTTTTAACGCTTCAACATCATCCAACAAACACAGATGAATTTCCAACCACTTAAAAACCTGATGCAATTATTCTAAACCATTGTTACGAGTGTTTCCACATACGAGGGCGAAAATAATTACTTTTCGTGGAAAAGTTCTACGCAACAGGTGCACCACGGCCCTTTTTCGCAGATGCCAAACAACACACCCAGCATTTACACTACACGCAACCACCTCCAATAGGAACTGCTAACGTATTTATAGGCAAACACCAGTGCCAGGTCTAATTAGAATAGCACAGAGGACGACCGTGGCGAAAATACAGAACATTGTTTTCCTCCCCAAAACTCCTACAGCAGCATCAGCAGATCGTTGTCAGCATTGTACACACGCACGTGCACGCCTCGCGTATCGTACAGCAAATTTCGCGTTCAAAAGCGCATGGCAAAACGAAAGCACACATAAAGATACATTCCAATTTCATCGTTTTTCACGTAACCAACTCATGGCGGTAGACAGTAGAAGTAGAAGAGGAGCCTGCAAAGGGGAAACAGCAACCCAGTCAGCCTGAAATTTAATGTGCAATAAAGTGTCGAGTAAACAGTGTCACACAGAACGGTGTTGGCCCGCAGGCATCGCGCACAACAGCGCCGGCCGATTTCGCGCAGTTGTATTTTAATTAAAAGCCCAAAGAGCGAGAGATTGTGTGAAATAGAGCGAAAGAAGGACCCTGCAGCTATGCTTTAATTATGATCAGCAAAATCCGGCTGGCTGCTGGTGATCCTTTTCGGGTTGGGCTTTCCAATAGAGGACACCGCCTCGGTACAAGGTGCTGCCGTGTAATTTGTTGTGGCTATTTAACGCTATTTTATGGCAGCAAAACGCGCCGTTACATTCCAATGTTGTCTGCAGGTGTGTGTGTGAAATAACGTAGATCGGAAAGCGAGTGGGTTCTTTTTTTTTTTTGCTCCAATGAATCGATTTTCTTTCCCGATAGACTACGTTAGCTATGCAAATAATTTGATTTAATTATTTTACGTTTCATAAATTTGAAACATAATCTTGTTCAATACGACCCTCGTGATATTTTGTACTATTTTCTTCGTCAGCATAAAGAGTAAATTGCATCGTTTCAATGGTGGTTAATTTTTTTTCCTCTTGGAAAGTTTCCCGCGGGCTGGTAATCTAATTAGAAAACTAGACACATAATTCATAATTACATTGTTAATAATTAAATACCACAGGATCGGTCACGCCGGAGGAGAGAAACTTTATCCACGGGCAAACACAAAAGCATCGGTTTACATGGCGCTGCAATCTAGCAGAGCACGTCTAAAAGGAGGACGAGGAACTTGTCTACTATACAGCAAACAAAAAAAGAGATGCAACGACACCGAAGGCAATGGCCAACGGGGGATGATGGTGATGCAGGGATCATCAACATTCCCGATAGACTAACCACAGACGACCAACAGTGAGAAGATACATGTTGCAGCAGGACCGGAAGCAAAAAATACCTTAGATACCAGAGAGCCACTGCCGTGTGTATGCGTCTGGATGGACAAATCCCCGCGAGTTATTCGTGACCAGACGCGCAAAAAGTGGGCTGGCTGACTGGCACAGCAAAACAGTATCATCAACGTACACAAACACACACAACACCAGGTGTTTATACTGATATTTATTCTCGTGCTTTCACTTTCTTCGTGCCCAACACCCAACCGAGACAGAGAGAGGTGCAAGTGCGCCGCAAGTGAATAGAGAAAGTGTAATAGCACCATCGACAGGACACGCTTTTGTTTTGCTTTCTTTGAAAGAAACTGTTTTTTTTTCTCGAACGGTAGAGTAAATAGAGGAAGTAGTACACACGGTCCATCATCGTTTCCTTTCGCAGCTTTGTTATCTGCAGACGCTGTAGTAATTATGAAAGTTTTGCCACAATTTGTCCAGTTTTTTTGTTTTATTTTTGTTGCTCTTGTCGTCCTTTGTGCACGGGATGCGGTGAACGGAATAAATTACGAATTTAGCTCTTGTTTATCCTTATCGCATGAAACTTGCCATCCAACGTGTAATTCCTTTTCTTCTGTTTGAAGTGCACGCAAAAAAGGAACGAGCCAAGAAATATGTTGTGTTTGGTTTTGTATTTTGTATGTTTCTGTTCATCTTCATCTGTTCGTTGGATCTGCTTTATTTATAATTTATAAATTATAATTTATAATTTATAATTTATAATTTATAATTTATAATTTATAATTTATAATTTATAATTTATAATTTATAATTTATAATTTATAATTTATAATTTATAATTTATAATTTATAATTTATAATTTATAATTTATAATTTATAATTTATAATTTATAATTTATAATTTATAATTTATAATTTATAATTTATAATTTATAATTTATAATTATAATTTATAATTTATAATTTATAATTTATAATTTATAATTTATAATTTATAATTTATAATTTATAATTTATAATTTATAATTTATAATTTATAATTTATAATTTATAATTTATAATTTATAATTTATAATTTATAATTTATAATTTATAATTTATAATTTATAATTTATTTATATTTAATTTATAATTTATTTATTAATTTATATTTATAATTTATAATTTATAGTTTATAATTTATAATTTCCGTAATATTTTCTTCTTTTTATATCTATTTTAATAATTCCCTTTTCCATTTTGATTGAAAAATTCTTCTTCTTTTCTTCTTTTTATATCTATTTTAATAATTCCCTTTTCCATTTTGATTGAAAAATTCTCTTTTAAAAAATGGCTATGAAAATCTTCCCCAGCATAAGAGTTTCCGAGAAGAAGGAGAAAAATATTATTCGAATTAAGAATAAAAGGGAAAGGTCTGAATGAAAAGAAAAGCTCTCAAACACAACCTGCGATACACCACACACACGCGCGCTTTTAAAAAACTGAAGTTTATTATTTATGCTGCGCGGGAGACACGCTGGCGCAAACAGTGCAGTGCGTGGCGATGCTGTGCACAGAACATAACGCAATCAAAAACTCTTCTCTCTCCCCCACGCTGCTGCTAGTTTTGTAAATGTGTGTATTGCTGAATCAGTGAGTTTTGGCTTGACAGCACTCAGCAAGTCTGAAGTGGATGCCTGCAACACAACACCAGCAGCAGTAGTACCCCAGCGATATTTGTTTGTTCGCGTACAACAATTGTGCATTGTTGCAGCTGCACTTCAAGCGCGCGCTCGCACACAAACACACACGTACTTCAGGATCACTCGCTCAGTTCTCTTGCCATCGCGGTGCAATACCTTTCCCTTTTAAAAGCGGGGAGGAAATCGGAACTGTGTGCATTGTGTGTTTTTGCTCTGCCGCCTACAACTTTTATTTTTTGAGTGGAAAGTGTCGGTCGGTCTCCTTCTTCACGGGAAGACGAAAATTCACCATGAAATTTGACGAGGTACGGGACGGTACGGTTTATTACCTCTCTAGGCTAATGAGTGTTTCTCGGTGTGCTTGAAAAGGGTAAAGGGGCACGAACATCAGGAACATCTGTTTTTGTTAGACCAATGTTTACAAAGCAATAAAGCACGCGTTCAATCAAGCGCGTTCGTTTCAATTAGAGAAATGGTCAATAATTTTATCGATTCTATTCAACCCATTTAATTGCCGATTGTTCATGAGGCATTGTTCACTCAACGATGGCATGAAATTCACATGTCAAACTCTTTATGCGAAATGATTTGAAGCTGTCTTAGAATAACATTCAAGGGAATTGGCGTTTCGTTTTTTGTGTTTTATTTTGATTGTTTTTTTTTGTGCCTGAAAAGATTAAAACCATCAATTTTCTATCTCAAAATAACCAATTCTTGAAGAAACTCTATGATGAAGAATTAAACCGAGCATACAGACAACAAAGAAAATTGGAAATTCAAAGATTACATCAGCAATTGGTTGTTGGAAAATAACTCATTTAAAGCCAAATGCCTAGCCTTTTTCATTCTGAAAACACTACAGGTAGCCCAAAAATCCGTATATTTTTAGCTTTAAAACAAAGTTCAAAAAGCTTTCTATAAATCATACTAAACCGACACCAAAACGTCCCATTGTTGCACGCCTTTGTACACACAAGTCACACAGTACACACGATCACACAATGCCGCTACATACACACCTCAAAAAGCTGCTTTTTGTTATGTGTCAACTGCCATTATCATCCATTACGCGAGCCGTCCAAAATTCAGTGAGTAATGGGTGTACACAAATTCAGACGAAACTGGCAAATTATATGGCGTCACGCAACAGTACAACTTTCTCGGCACAGCCACAACAAAATAGAACGCCAAAGTGTACCGACCGTTACTAACAACGTTTCTGATAAGGAGAGCGCAACAGCAGCACAAGAGGAAATCACACGCAGTAGTAGCATGAACTTCGACGGTGGGAGAAAAAAGAAACTCCTCCGAAAACGGATCTCAAGGACACGTGGATGGACGGCCATGCTTTTACCTCCCATCCATGTATCCTATGTTTTCATTATCCCGCACCGTCGCTATGCCTACATGACATGGCACGGGGCACACACACCTTTGGGATATGAAGTGAGGTTTCCAGAGTTGTATTCCAAAAATTGCCACTGGAGGGAAAAATGCCCGAAAATTTCTACATTTGCATTTCACGCCCGAGAGCTGCTGTGGTTGATAGATTGGCTAGATATGTGGGAAGGCTGGAGGTAATGGAGTGTGTGAAAATTTATGGTCTCATTTGCTTGCTGATT
The DNA here is from genome assembly GCF_017562075.2 of Anopheles merus. Lineage (NCBI taxonomy): Eukaryota > Metazoa > Arthropoda > Insecta > Diptera > Culicidae > Anopheles > Anopheles merus. The sequence goes on from NC_054085.1 coordinate 13,039,124, forward strand.
CAATTTGACACCACATTCGTTACACCGTTGTGTGATACGATTCTTCAATGTCAGAATATCCCAATGCCTGATCGTAGCCCGAAATCGGAATACATTATGAGTCCACTATGTCTGTAAGTTCTTGAGAACCAATTATTATGGTTTTGCATTCATGTCTAATGCACACTCAATCTAAAATAGGGATAACAGCATTCGCACGTCTCACCAATGACAAAGCTCTCTCTCTGTATGCACTACATACCCCATTAGTATCGATATGTCAAACGCACTCCGCTAACATGAAGACCCGTACAGACACCCACGAGAGCTACAGCATGCGGTTAATAGGTGCTAATAGGTTAGCGAAGATGTTCTACCCAACAACTAACTTATGTTTTCTCGCCGATCGATACAACCGAACACGGCCCGGGCATGAAATAAATGCCCGTCGTCGCCCACACGTCCATGAAAATCATTTCCTACCCAACCGTGTCTAACAACGAAGACCAGCGAACAACGACGAGATCTTAGATTTAGCATAATGCACCCAAACACCTCACCACCGCACATATCTTGAGCGTCTGCCTTCCAACATCTCTACCATTGCTCTCAGACTTCAGCCATCGACTTCAGAATTACGTTTGACAGGCGCAGCATCACATCAGGGAAAAGCGTTCACAACGGAACATCTCCCACGTAATTGCTCCCGGGAATTGGGTTCCTTTGGCGTCGGCGGACGTGCTGCCGGTACACACGGTACAGTGCGCGCTAATTGAAGTCGATGTTTGCCACCGGAATTGAAGAGCAAATACGATACACGTCTCTAGAGGTGTGCACAGCAGTAGAGACACACCAAGCGCGAAAAGCCACCACCATTCGGGCTGGGCGCATTACTAGAATTCACAAGCTCCAAGGATGCCAAAAGACACTGCTCCCAGGATTATGTATGCAAATAGAAGGTTCCACACACATCACATAGGATGCAAAACCTCATTTAGGATTGCTGGATCCATATCTTCAATCAGCGAAGACACACAAACAACGGCTGTTAGTTATAGTAATAGCAGCAACAAACCTTCCTGAACTACTGATCCAGTACGATTCCGAGAAGCTAGAATAGGAATTCTAACTTTCCCAGAGTTCTCTCATGTGAGAACTCAAAACCGAAACCCTTTCCAAGCATCCAGATTAACTCGCCAAAGCACAACAATGTAGCATTCACAGTGCCGTCGTGTAATAACCAATGTTTTCCCTCTCGCCGTTTATCTCATGCAATATCATCGTCCCGTTGTTTGCAGAGATGAAAGGTATTCTTCGCTCATAAATTGACCGCGACGAGAGGAGTTCAACATCTTTTGTGACACAATCAAAATAAATAATGTACCATTTTCAACCCGCCGCGTTCGTCACAATCTTCTGCCCTGCACTCTTGCACTTTGGTTTGATATTGAATGGCAAGTTAAAGGGCATCAAGCGTTGCACTATTGGAAGCCACCACACCGGGGAGAAGCTTTATCAACAAACCATAACCATTTCCAGCACACCATTAGCCGTTGCTATTTGCTGCTGCAAGACGTGAAGGCTTCCATCAGCGCAATCGCTCTTCATGTAGTCGTCGTCGTCTTCGTGACCACCACCCACTGGATGAGACTCTGGACACCCAATGTGGGCTGCAGAGTCGGGGTTAAATTATACCCAGCCAACCCCCGTCAGCCAGGCAGCAGCTCACACGCCGGGCCACGACCAACAAATTGGAATCGTGGACCCCGCATTCCCGAGGCGCGTTTATTTGCTGTTGTTTTACCCAGCAGCGGCCTCGTTTTTGTTGCTCAAAACCAAAGAAAAGTGCAATTGTATGCTGATGGACACACCAGCAACCACACCATGATTTGAAGTTCATGAAGAAGAGAGTGGTGATCGTACGGATTTTTACGGCGTTGGGTGGTGGAAGAGAAGGCGGACGCGAGCAATTAATTTAGCTACAAAATGCAATTGTGGGAAGTGGTGCACTACTTTTGTGCGATGTTTCTCTCTCTCTCCCTCTTTGCACTAATTACCAGAGTAAAGGTCCCGGAGAATCGTTCATATTTTGACGCCCCGCTATTGAAGTGATGGGAAGACGCGGGCTCTCGTATAGTAGCCTGCGACATACCAGCTAACGAGCGAAAATATGAGAGCTTCCGCAGCACCTCGTGCTACTTTCACGTCCAAACACGTAAAAAAAATACCAAAATCATTCCAAACACCGCAGAAGAATGGTGTAGACTACAGCTCACCAACACCGTGTGGCGCGCGCAACAGAGACATTAAATTGATAATGAACCTTATTTCGGACGGCATCTGCTCTCATCTATTTGTTTTGATAATTATTTATGGCATACTTCCGCGAGCGCGCGTGTTGGCCAAGCCGCCGCCAGAAGCACAATGTTTTATGTGTTGGGAGAGTATCAGAGACGAGCGTCAGATTAATTCGTGGCGCGGATTAACGGAGGTCTGTGTCTTTGAGGTACTTTTTTGATGGCTGCTACGTCCCCCATACTTTCGGGGCAGACGTCTCGATTTTTTATAGCAACCTCATGGCGATGCACACATAACAACAACAACAAAAACGTCCCATTCCCGTTACAAAAATGATTTGTTATCTCTTCTTTCTATAGGTGTGGTTGCACGTGATAGGGTTCAAAACAGAAATGACTGAAAGAACAACAACTCCAACGTGAGCGCGAGCGCGTCTTTCGAACCTGACCGAGACCTTCCCTCGAAGCAGTTGCAGAACATATCTCATTTAAAAAATAGCTTAAAACAACGACCAAACGAAACGTGAAAGACAGGTTGAAGTGGGTCTACGGCAGACACCAACAGCAAACCTAACGCATCTTCAGATAGATACAAACTCGTAAAATGCTTAATTGATCAACGCCTCCCTGTAGCAGCAGGCGTTGCAGGGCCACCCCAAAGGGACAAGGAAAGAGCTCTTTCCTTCGCCTTCCGTTTCTGGGATTTCACACACCCCTTCATATCGCGTCGGCGACGACGTGTGTTCGGCTCGTAAATTATACGAGCAAAAAGATGATCGACCCCTACGATGGTGTTCGGAATCTCTTGCTCTATCCTCTGGCGGAAAAAAGTGGCACCAACGACACACTAGTAAAGCTTCCGGACGTATGTGTACAGTGTGTGGACGACACACGACCGAAGCACCCTTACGCCCGATTCGCGTCGTCCCCCGCGTTCTTCGACCCACTCTCGTCGCGTTGGGTTTGCACAGGAAGCCAAACCCAGCTGGTTGGTTGGTTAATGGCCATCAGCATCAGATTAGGTGGCTGAGTTTATGTGTCCCCACGGAAGCCAACAGCACCAGCAGCAGCAGCAACAGGACATCGGAACGGTGGGGCCGTTGTTCTCGTTGCTGCGCTGGAGAGAATGAAAGTTTCGCCGACCGAGGGCGCTCACCGTCGGGCATGGTAAACGGAGCAGTTAGTTACAGCACCACCCCGGCAGCAGCAGTTTATCATTTTCTCAGTCAATTTTTACTACTTTCTAGCCCATTTGGTATGCTCATTTGTACGCACAACACCATTTACTCCTTATGATATGGGTGGTGGCGATGGTTTTGGGACTTTGGGTTTTTTGTCAAGGCTATTTTATAAAAGTATTTGATTAGAGAACGGAAGACGTATTTCATCCAATAGTAAGTTGTGCATGAAATAAAAGTTGATGATAATATGGATCCTGTTATAGACTTACTTAGTTGCTACAAAATGATACAATAAGAACAACTATAAAAGAAATAGTTTATCGGAACTAAAAAGGAAAATATAATAAAAAAAGTTTATAAAAAAAAGATAGTAAAATAAATTGCTATTTTTTTATTATTTATTGGCAAATGTAAACAACGAACAAACTCAATACTAAAAATATGAAGGGATTATGAAAACTTCAAAGATTCTGTTTCTTCTTTAAGTGTCTTAAATGCTCTTTAAATGAATTTATATGTTCTGTTCAGTTTTATAGTTAATCGTATCTCAATTTTTAAAAGTAAAGTTGATCGTCTAGTTTGTATTTACTACCAAAACAAACAAATGCTTTATACGATAAAATAAAATGCTGACCTCAATTATTCAACTGTCCATTCATCAATTTAAAATAAAACTTAAATACAAATTAGTGAATCACATAATATTTTTGATTACTGAGCAAAAGCTTGAGTTATGAAAGATAGCTTATAAACTAAATATACACTCAGATAAAGAACTCCCGCTCACAGTGTCGTGCTAAGCGCTTCAGCCAAGACATAACAGCTGCTAGACGAAATCTTATTCGAATCTCGCTCAAGAAATTAAAAAGATTAAAATATGTAAGCATCTCTCTCTCATTTTGTGACCCATCTAGTCCAGCACTATTCTTGCAAGTGTTCTAGAAAGTCTGCAAACATCGTCACGTACCGTAGCTTTTAATTCTCTTCTTTGATGTTTTATCTCTCTAGCCGGTACTTGTCATTAACTTTATTTACCGTAGTTGAAGAAACACTACGCCTAATAATTCGGCACCATCTCACCCACACTCTCATAAAATAATTGAAACATAAAACTCAAGTTTATTAGCGAGCTTTCGCGCAAACACACACACACAGCGGTAAGTAATCATTCGAGCCCTTCTAATAGCTAATGTAACGAGAGCAGTGCGGGCGCTTTTGGAAATGAAAAATTATAATGTGTCCAAAGTTTCAGTAGCCATCACCATAAACCAGTCAACTGGAATGACATCTTCCTGGGCAAGCGCACCGGGGCGACCTTGCGTTTGATGGCTCACCTAGAGCGGCGTGCACATTACTAAAAATTTAATTACACCATAAAACCCAGTTTTATAGTACATAATTTGGCTAGCATAAAATTTGAGACATAAATCATACTTTCATTAGCAGAGCAAAAGGATTGACAGAGAGCGCCTATCTTTTTTAATGTTGTTGTTTGTTTCATTTTTCAAACGTTTCTATGCAATTAAGCTCGAAAGATATGCTAAACCGGCTCCCCCCGGAAGTAAGTACTTTACCCGCTCTAGCACCCACTGTACCAATCCGCTTCTCTTCAGCGTAAGCATACTTCCCTCCGGTTAATTGGCAAATATTTCAACGCAAGCAGTAAAACTATTTTCTCCAAGCGCGCGCTTGTTACATTTCTGCGCACTAGAAAGATGGCTAATTTAGTGACCATTTCTTCTTCTGCTGCCATTTCTGCCCTCCATGGTTCAATCATTAACATGCTGCTGGTAGCAGTCGCTGTGGAGCAACCCGACCAACTGAGAGAAAGAGCTCCAGATTCTGCGCCTTTCACCATTATGGCAGGAGGAGGGAACGACGACCGTTGGCCGTCAACAAATCCAGCGCGCCCGCCGCTGTAAAGTAATTTAGGCAAAAACTAATTACAACAATAAATTACCTTTCCCACGCACCCACCTGAGTGAAAACCAATAAAAGCCGTCACGGGGGTAAAGGGCGCACGGGTAGAGGGAAGGTAAAAGCCACGAACTTTCCAGCTAAATTGAAACATTTGTTATTGAAATCGTGCCAACCCGCAGGCCAAAAACCGATTTGACGACATCTTTCTTCCGTTCGCGGGGGCCCCTCTATTGCGACCTGACTCCACCACAAGCGGACAGTTTTACACACGATCTCATTTGCCGCCGGCTGCACTGCTTCCCCACCCACCCAACCTTGCAAAACGGTTTTTGAGGTGATTAAAGGTAAACGGTTTCCGCGGAGGACCCAATGAAGCGGGGACAAACATTTGAGTCGTTTGTCCAAGCGCGATCGCTAATATCACGATTTGGTCATCAGGCGCACACTCAGTAGCCTCCCCCTCTCTCTCCTACCTCATCGTACAGCGTGTCCCGGAGTGTCTGTTGGAAGGGGAGTGGTGCCTGGGACGAAACAAAATAATGCCCAAATAGAGCCATCAACCTACAGAGGTGGACAGAGATGCAGTCGAACGATTCGCGATCGTGACATACACCCGCCGCTGCTGCTGGTACGGGGTCGCCGGCTGTAAAAGATCCAATATTTTTCGGTTCGAAAATGCCAACACCACCATCTAAGGCTCGGTGTTGTTCCGAGGTAGTTCTCAGGCTGGAATCTGAGTTGGAGAAACCAAACCCCAAAACACCAAAACAAACGTTTATCCAAATCGGTAATCTGCAGAAGCGCTGTACAGCACACGCAAAAGGGATCGAGGTCATTAGCAGTTCTTATATGCAAAATAAGGGGACGAGGGCGCAGCAACAACCTGAGAAGACTTATCGCTCGAGAACTACTGAGCACACACATCTGCAAAGAAGGTGTTGAAGATGAGCTTTGTGCAAAAACAGAAAGAAAGAAAGAAAGGATGTGAAAATAACAGTTACTCAGTAATTTACTTAATGTCCCCCAAAAACACACAAAAGGCTCTCTGTAAAATCTTTGATTGGGTCCTCCTCTCTGCTACTGAAATTCCGCTAAAGGGCGCTGAGACATCAAAAGACAACTCTCTAAAGAAGGTGTGCGGCGGAACACTCCACTTGATCAGATCGTGCTAATGATCTTGGCACGAGAAATGATAATCACCCGGCGGCGCTACGAACTCCCTTGGAGGATTCTCGCTCATTGTCTTTACCACAGGACGTAGACGTTGGGGACCTCGAATGACCACTAGGCCTGGAGAGATGTAGCCGGTGAAGGTGTTGCTGGTAATGTTATTGGCATCGGGGAGGCGTACATCCCGCCGTAAAGAAGGAGAGCTAATAGAATGCATTACTAATTTTATGCACTTTGTTGCTTGCAGCAAGACACACATAAGGTCATCTCCAGTGTCCCAGGCGAGCCTATGACTCGGATGTTAGGCCCTTCACGGTCTTTTGTTTCACTCACCCCTACCGGGAAGATTTCACACTGCCTAGTGCAAATTAAATAGCACTCAAAAGATCGAAGATCTTCTTCACACGGTCATTTGCGCGGCGATGGAGATGGACGGGGACGACGACATCACACACACACAGCGGCACATGGGAAAGTTAATGAGATGCAGACGACACATACCTGGAGTGCGGAGTAGAAGAAAACAAGAAAATACCATTAAGCAACGCATACATAGTGTACACCGATGGTAATGTGTATAGCAAATAATGGCGCTAGTTGGTGAATGTTGTAATTCACGACAATTTCCCACCAAAAAAAAGGTACTCAAAGTAAAGAAGATCCTAAGGCATCATCTTGAGCTCCAGAAATCGTGGCCTAACACCATACACGCTTGCAAATTTCTCTCCAAAACATGTGCAATACCGCACGGTGGGCTTTGCAGTACATAAAGAATTTACCGCCTGAGAGACACATTTGGATTCCGTTTCCCTCCACCCGGTGTCCTCTCATTTGCATGCACAATGCTAATTTATTTAGCACCGTTAAGTACATCTTCCTCTCACCCGGCAAAGCCCCAACCAACACACATGTGTCACAGCTAAGAAATCACAGCGCACAAACTCTCGTCTAACATCGTCGGGGGGCATGTAAGAAACGAGCAGTTAAAACTATTCTGTCGTGAAACGTTTCCCAACCACATATACACATGGATAACGACGAGTCGAGTTTATGGCACGGTAAAAATCACGGACCATCGGCGGTGGTGACACAACAGGCCGTGCAGCAAACTCATCGCCGCCCCCGGGGGAAGGAAAAGGCTGATGAAATGCTTTTATTAGGGTATATTTTTGCCAAAACATGATAACATTCCGAGACACACGTATATAAAATTGTGCCATAAAAACTAAACCCCGGGCCTGTGGCAGAGCTCCACCACACTAGAATACACACACATCACAGACCTACCACTATCGTAAATCACAAAAGCAACTGTACAACGCAGAAAAAGAAAAGAACCAACTAACATACTTCGTGTAAAAATCTGGTAGCAAGCATGTTAGGGAACTGGGGGCCTACAAAAAATAAACGACAACACAGCGGGACGGTAAAATTGTATGTTTGCTTGTTTGGAGCACCGTTAAACAGTGTACTCATAAAAATTACAGCCGGCGCGCGCGTGAAAAGACCCAAATTTGCATGCCTTTTGCCTCTCTCGTCTTTTTTCTGATTCCAACACGATTCAGATTTGCTGCTGCTCTGGGGGCATAGTTTTAATGGAAAAGAAACACCAGACCTACGCGATGTACCACACAGAGAGAGAGAGAGCTTTACACGCTAGCCAGACACTAGAGCCTATGGGCTGGAACGCTGTGACGCAGACGAAGGTTCAGGTGGCTGGAATTTTGCGTCGTTCGGCTTCCATCATAAAAGCTACGGATTCGCAAAGCACTACAGAGCTTTTGCGTTCTATTAGTCCAAGCATTGAAGTGGACCAAACACATCGTTCGAGTCATACTATAAACAGCAAACCGTTCTTCTGCCACGCACTCACACGCATCTCTTGTTCGCTAGTGATAAATGTCCGTCGAAAATTGGAACTGTAGAGAAATTGTTGTTCATGGAGGACGTGAAGTAGCGGTAGTAGTTTTACGCATTATGCTAGCAGCAATACACACATAAAACGGGAAGGTTGTAGTTGCTATTTTGTACTATTTTCCTCACCTCACCAATAACAACACACCGGCCCCGCTCGATATAGTTTGCAGTGAAAATAACTGGTTTTAATTGCAAATAATTAAAAACAAAAAAGGTGCTTTGCCGTAATGCGATCGTTTTCGCTGCGATACACCGTGCGATTGCGGCAAATTTTAATTACTTTCTGTCAACGTTTTTTATGTGCCTTAGCACTTTGCCAATGCATCACGCACAGTGCCGCACACTGTCAGTTGGTGTGTGCATGTGTTTATGCTGGATAGATATTGAATAAAATGACAGGCACGGGCGCGTGGGACGCAATGCAATAAACATGATTATTCTGACAGCACAGGCAAAATGTGTATCGAAACGTTCCAAAATTCAACTTCAAGGCGAGCTCTCTGTTCAAACCATTTTTTGTATTTTATGTTCAAAATGTGTGATCGTTATTGTTGTTTGATTGATTAACAGACACATTGACTGCAGTGCCGAATGTAGCAAAATGTACAGGCAACTATCATGTCTGTATTTAAACAATATTGTTTTCAGACTTGCAGTCAATCCTCGTATTACCTCAACAATTTCTACATTGATTTTTAAACAATTATGATAATGTCCAATTTCCCACTTCTATGGCTGGCTTATATTTCCACGTAATCATTATTCGATTACCAATTGACTTTTATTGACTCCCGGATAGGACTACCGGGACGACCCCACGAGAGGCTGAGCTTTGCTCATTTGCAGCATACAGCGTACATACGCAACACAACATAACTGCTAAAATGTAAATTCACACAAATCATCGATAATTGCACTCCGAGCTACGCTTAACCAGGATAATATGTGGGACTGTTATCATCATCACCATCGTCATCGACAAACGACAAACGTGAATCGCTCATCAGTTGAATTTTAAATACACGACGACACCACGGACAGAGAGTTACTGCTCTCTCCCCCAGTAGAGTAATATGTGGATATTTGCGGAATATGACGCTATTATAATATGAGCCCTCTCCCACCGGCGGTGTGTATGTTAATTACTTGCCGTTTGTCTGCAATGAAGTAATAAAATGAATTGGAAACATTTAGAACGTAAGTGCACGGGAGGGGATGGGGGCACATTAGCGTCGAAACGTGTTCGCAGCGGGCCAACCGTTTAATAATGCTGAATGCAGCATGTGGTCATAGCTTTCAGACTGCAAACATATTTATACCCTTGCATCTAATTAGCGGATAATCTGGGAGCTTGGAACATAATGTTGAAAATCATTCCAGGGAGTTGTACCCTGAAAATTATTTCAATGTTTTTTATATTGTCATTTTTATTACATTTGAAATTAGACTACCTTATAACACAAATATGAATGCTCTAAATGTGTTTCACGAATTGACAAAAAATATCCCATAATGTAGAACAAAAACACATATGGCTCTTTTCCAACCGAACATTTCATAATTCCATAATTCATTCCTTAATAACTTTGATAAATTGATATGACTAATTTGTTGCATAAGACACAGCGCGCCCTGGTGAAATTCGAGTAAGAGAAACATGTTCACAGTTTTTTTTTTAAACACACACTCTCTCGCGTTGCCCACAAATGCATCACAACACACGCACACACACATGTCCCAAGGCAGCAACAGCGTGTCAATGATCTGGCCATCACTCAAAGTCGGAGAAAAAGCATATGTCAGCATGTTCCAAAAAGTGACCTCTCTTCGTGGCCTCTTGCGCTTCATGAGAGAGAACAGCGACCGCCTGCTCCATGACAGTCTCAAAAAATCGGAGGCTTGATGTAATCCAGATCACATCCCGTGAGCGCTTAAAACCCACGACGACAAAGATCTGCACCGTGTGGGAATGTGGGAATCATGGGAGTGGTGGTTAGAGTGTACCCCTTTTTTTCTAGCTCTCCCAAAACACATACACACTTGTCGAGCATGAACGGCATATTTATTCCGCTGGGGTACAATTTATCAAACAAACACACAGTGCAGCAATTCGTTGGCACGATGGGACTCCCATTTTAGGGCCAGGCGATTAATGAGAAGGGCTTTTCTGGGATCGGTTTGAAATACGCGCGCTGTCGTCACACAGGAATCGATTGCCGCACGCAGATGCTTTGCTCACGCATGCTTAATTCGATTGAGGTTTAAGTGCCGTCTGGAAGAGTGCTATGCAAACCACCATCAACCATTCGTTTTGTAATTACTCAAGCACGCCACGATCATAAGAATGAAGGCTTTATGCATTGCAAGAACTCTACTAGTAAGATAAAAAGACACTCAATTGAACCGCGGTAAGTCGATACGGTGCACTTTCAATGACTTATTTTGTTAATGATCGGCTGTTCATTGACAGCCGATGTCAATATTGCCCGTAAACGTTGAGAAATTGTGTGTGAAGAAGCGAGGTGGTACTTACTTGGAGAGGAACTGTCCGTAAAAATTTATGGCACCGATTTCAACGCACACCTGGAAAAATGCCATTTATTACGAATGAAATCGATATCCTGCCCTCAAGGATTCTTTGCAACCAGGTCCACACATCCCAATCCAATTCAGTCTTGAGCATTACTCGGAACAACCTGGAGGCCAGAGCATCGGAAGCAAGCGAAAGGCTACAAATGTGCGTAATTCAACTGATGAAGTCGACATTCTTCGCCAGATGACCGCCTACCATCCACTGCCTGCCTACCTGCAGACTCTCTGGACTGGGCGAGAGGAGTTTAATTTTATGGCCCATTCGCTTAATCACCTTGATCATATCAAATTGCCCTGCTGTTCGGTGGCCTCCAATAAACTTGCGTAAGCAGTACCGATACGTACAACCGCACACATATGAGTCGAAGAAAGCAACATTGAAATTATCACCACCTTGAGTCACTTCAAAGGCTAGTAGACACACGCTTCATTACCTCCGACGCGTTCGACTGTGGCCGTGTAGCAACGGTACCGAAGCGGTTGATGTAAATTACGATGGACATACATTTGACCGCAAAGGAGACCCCAGATATCAACATATCATGTCAGCGTTTAAATATCGTTTTAATGGATGATTAAGACGTCATACTAGAATGCCCCGGTATCAAGTTATGTTTGAAATGTCAAGTAAGACTTGAACTATTAAGTGATAATTATGAACAATTTTATATCTTAGGCCTCAGGCGAAAAGTTACAAATCAATTTTAATTTAGATTCAATTGTAGAAACATATGTACAAAAAGCCTTATTTAATCAAATCAAATTAAGAAGACAGAACAAATCTTCTTCTTTCTTCTCTGGATCCTTACAAAAACAAAGCGATTTTTAAATGTCTAGAACAGAGCCATACCACAAGAAAGCATACAAGACATACAAGGCACGAAACAAAGATAACCAATTGCCCATTCCCAACACCAACATGTTCCTTCCTGAATTACGCGGCATAAACGAAGCAGATCGTATCCTGTCAACACATTCCTTAGTGGAAGAAAGCGTGGTGCGCGCGGAATCGTGGCGCGACTAGAAGAAGGACGAAGCACACTGCTACTAAAAGCTGCACATAGGTGCGCTCTTTCAAGGCCCACCACCCCACGGTAGTACAAGAGAGTACGTCCTGTTCAAAACAAAGAAAACACCCATCAACACTTGAAGCTTGTAGTGTTTTGTTTCCTGCTCTGAGCTGGTCCTGGGCCATAAAAAAAACTCCCCTTCCCAGTACATTTACTGTCGAGTAAACGCTCCACTCGTCCAGAATAGTGGGTAGCCGTCGTGAAGACAAACAAACACACTACACATGCCAACGAACTCCCCACGCCCGTTGCACACACACATGGCAGAGTGTGGAGATATACACTTACCGTTTCCTGCCACTAGCACACAAGAAGTGCGCGTGTCTAGAAACCGTTGGGACGAGCGGGTTTCAACATACAGCGACCAGGACACCAACCCAAAATAAGAGTTAAAAAACACAGAAAACAGGACTCGTTGGAACTAAGTTACAGCGCAACAAAAGCAAAAACAACAAAAAATGAAAACCCACCGACGACGACAACTCTGTCTCATCAAGGCAGGACTTTTCACGAATTCTTGTCACGTGATTCGGGAGTATTAGTCCGTGGCAAGGAAAGAGATACAATTTGGTTTACAGGACCGGGGTAAACCCTGCAAGGCGGACGCAGAGCGTGGTAAAGGCATGGAGTAAAAGGGCGCCACCAGAATTGAAAATTCCACCGAAACGATAACACAGGTAGTGTTGTTGACGCCCTGGAGAGGCGGAAAGGAAGAAGCAGCAGCAGCAGTTTGGCTTGCACATAGTGCGTTTTTACGTGTTTTCAAGAAGTAACAAGAGCCCTGCAGTGGGAGGGCGAAAAAATGAGAAAATCCACACCACGATTGCATGTCGGAAGGAAATTGTTCCAAAGGATTTTCACATTCACTCGAAGTATCATACGAAGGAGAAGCCGGAACAGGACGAAACCGTCAACTCGCGGAGACGCACGATATAGGGAGAAGGTAAGAAAAATTCGGAAGAAAATTGAGAAAATGAGTTTAGCGTCCATTTTTCCTCATTCGGCTGATGGAATGGTAGATTACAGTTGGAAGTACAGTGTATGAAATAGTTATGTGAACTTAAAGAAAAATGATTAGTTTTATTGACAATTTTGATGCTCATTTGAAGATGTAACATATTCAGTATCCTTTTAAAATCTCTAAGAGATCTTTTGAAATCCTATATATAATTATTGAAGAGCTAATAGAAATATATTGAAGATACCTTACAGATCTACCTACAGATCTATTGGATCCTTCCAAATCCAAAGTCCAAATTTATTTGAAATCTATTGGAGACCTATTGGAGATCTTGCGGAGATATATTAGACATGTGTTTGGAGATGTTTTGGGGATCTTTTGGAAATCTAATAGAAATACGGTGGAGATCTTTTAAAGATCCACTAGACATATGTTTGAGATTTATAGGAATATACGAAGATGTCTGGGACATATGTTAAAGAAATGTTAAAGGAATGATGACAATTTCTACGGTCAGTGCTATGCATAAAGTTATATTTATAAAGCCTAAATTAAACGCTGTTGTCAAACTCATTCTACTCACTGTACATTATTCTTTGTTACAGCCGCCATCCTTTCACTCCAGCTACTTTCCTCTACCCCGCCATTGTACCACCTAACACACGAAATCAACCCCAAGCTCATCCTTAAAAAGTAGGCGAGAAAATATCCATTGTGTTCCTCTCACCCCCCAAACTCGAACGACTGACGACAGTTTCCGAGGGGTTTCCTTGTACACGTACGTCGCTTGCCATTCCACTAACACAGTGGAATTTCTCGTTTACCTTCCACAAGGGAGCGACCGGTATCCAAGATCAAGTTCAAGATAAGGTCGAAGGCAACCCCCGAAAAAAGCGACGACCCTTTGCAAGCGCTGATGTCCACACAACATGCTGCTCTGTCCCCCGATGGCAGGGCACCTCAGCGAGCATGTGTACTACACCTATATAGGCACAAAAGGGGTTGCAGTTTCATGGTGCTGCTGCTGCTGATAGTCTACTGGATTGGGGCAGAATTTAGCGTACGGGAGTGTAGCGGGATCACAATGCAGGAATAGCGCGCACGTGCTTCACCATCACCCAAACACCATTCCTCCGTAGCATCGTTCCCTCTCGTTTGCCACGTAATGTGATAAAATGGTCGAAGGGTTCCAAGGACGAAAAGCGACACCACCGACAGACTACGTGGTGGTGGGGTTGTAGTAGCATTTGGCCGAAAACGGTTGACTGCAGGTTGAATCAATAAAAATACCTTTTCGGTCTTAGTGCTTCTGTCTGCTCGGTTTGGGGCAGTAGCAGCACGTACTGGTCTCTTGTCGTCGACCTTTACTAACTCATTGCATTAGAAAATGGACGGATTAGGAACAAAGGTGTAAAAGACATTATACAGCAAAGCTTGACTTCTGTGAAGTTTATGGATCACGAAACAAGGATATTTACTGATGTTTGATTTGAAAACGAGAAATTGAAGTACTTCCAATTTAAATACAAGAGAAAAGAAGATAGCTCTGCTCTTTTTATGCACAGAACGCTTCATTCTCCTACCGACAGTCACCGAAAATGTAAGTACCTTTAATAATAAGAACGCCAATTTTACGATGCCGCAGTAAAGATGCTGTCATGTCGAAACATTGTACACCGAACTGCCAAAGACTACCGCCGACTTAAGTTTTTGCCGGCCACGTTGTTGTTCCCCGAGCTTGTTGTTGACAGGAGAATACCACTTTCCATTTTTTACCACGGCTACCGAAAAATCCCTCCAAAACACACCAGAACACGAGCGCGTCCTGAAAGTCTTGGGTGCGCTCGTGACTGCAGGTTGGTTGTTATCAAAAAGGTCCAAAACTCCATCATGCTCACAGCGCACTCTCCTCCCTCCAGGATCGTGCTTCACACAAATCGAATATTGGCGCTCTGGAGCAGGGGACACCAGAGAGCTAACGAAATAACCTCAAGCAAACAGTAAAATTCACGGAAGGGAGCGGACGAGCTGCGAGAGTGTAATTGGTTGTTGTCCAACGGATGGGCTCCGGCGCGGTTCTTCGCCACCGTTTTTTTTACGCGTTCTTCGCAGAAAAAAGGGAAGAATGCTTTCGAAGGGGCGCCACCAAAGTCATAAATTACCGGCCCCAGCCAAAGAATTATCGACTGATTCCAGTGCCGGGAAGGACACGCTGACTCTCGTTCTTTCCCTCTCTCGCGCACACACACTCTATTGACCTGTCCTGCGGTGTTACTGGGTCTGCATGTTTTCAGCCTTGTACGAAAATGACTGTTTGGAATAAATTATTGACAAAGGGCAATAAGGAAAACCGGGGGCAAAAATAATATCAAAAATATAGTCCGTAGGTTACCATGGAGGAGGCGAAGGTGGTACGGGGAGAGGGAAAGATGGGAACCAACAGCCGCTGCGCGCCCCAATCCAACACAATAGACGGAAAATTAAAGTTAATCAATTCCACCTGCTACCTAACGATACACCAGTGGCTATCCTTGAGGCAACGCGATATCGATGGGTATTGAATGGACACCACACAGGGCAAAAGATGTCTTTTTAAGCTTCCTTTCAATGTTGCTGTCTGCGCATACAACCTAAAAAAGCAGTGAATGGAAGAAAGCTTGGCAGCGTACATAAATCTTGCAGAAAAGAATAGGTCATCTTGTCAAATTAACAACAAACATTTGCAACGGGCACGTTTGATGATATTGTTTTATTTTGTGCATTCAAAGTAACAAAGGAAGAAGTCTTACTAAGGGGCTAATAAGACTTAGCGGAACTTGGGGCAAGTGTGCCGTGCATTTTTTCCATAAAAACTTCAGTTAAATGATCAATCGTGTATACAGTTGGATGCGTTCCAATGTCTAGGAATACGGAGCCGAATTTCATATAGATCAATCGATATTTCCCATTGTTTTGAACTGATTTATGTTGAGTTTCAAAATTGAGCAGAATATTATAATTTTTAATCAAACCAAATAAGCTCTGAGAAATCCTGGGAACAATCAACCGAGAAAATATTTACACCACCGTATAGCTGAGAAAACGTGAAATTTTTTGTGGGGTTAATTAAAAAAAACTTTCTTTTTGTCACTGAAAAATTCAATTTCAAAAAAGTTACAACTTTGGGGGCAAAAGATCCATCTCTATTTGGGGCAAGTGTGCCACCATCTTTCATAGGCGCGAGCTGTCAAAAAAATTAAACATTGTTATAGCGTACAGCGGTATGGTGCGCTTTTACGAGCGAATTCCACCCCGAAAAAACAGACCAGCAACAAACCATATTCAGATACAGTTTGTGATGAAAAAGGGTACATTGGTGACTCAAGACATGTAGGAATACATACACTAGTGCTACAAACGTAACAATTTCCAATTATCTAAGAAATACGTTTATTTTAACCAAGTGGCCGTCTTGCCCCATACGGGTGGCACTCTTGCCCCATAGCCCAAAAAACACCTTTTTAAAACGCTTCAAAAAAAGGTTTGTTTGCACTTTTTTCAAGCGAAACTCATTTATAAGTGAGGAAATAAATGTAAAACGGTAATGCGATTTAAATCGGCTTTTGATAAACACGTTCTAATGAGTTATAACTTGAAATGCTTAAGATGGCACACTTGCCCCAAATTCCGCTATCTGTAAACAGATGAAAATGAAACCTCTAAAAACACAACTAAGGCCAAATTTGAAAAAAAAGCATCCAAAAAATCAGAATTTATTATACGGATTGCATAGCCACAGGCGCATTTCTTCTATTTCCATTTAAATAAAAAACTACAAATGCTGCTCAATTTTATTTCTTTTTTTATTTTTGATTATTTTTATTTCAAGAAGTACGCAAAACAAAATTGCTACCGACCAACAAAACAAAAGCCACCAAAACAATCTGCAAGCAATAAGAAAACCACATCAATATAAAAACCCAAGAAGTAAAATATGAAACCCCACAACTGTGAAAACACACAGTCCCAGAAAGTGTGGGAGAGAACCGAGCCCCGTAAATTGATTTCACTTTTACGAGTTTTAATGAAAACGAAGCAAAATTTATAATCAAACTCACGACCAAAATCGAACATAAAACATTCGGAAACGCCAACCGCACAAGCTTCGCTTCCGAGTAAACCGAGAAACGCGTAAAAATCACAAATAAAACTTCAGGAAAAAGTTCCACACCTCTTGTTTTGGCGGGGGGACTGCGTGTAAAGGTAATGTGGTAAGCCGGGCAGTAAAGTTTCTTATTGATTTTTTCCCTCACTTTATTTCTTCTCAACGCCTCCGAAAGGCTGCTGGGGAAGTTATATTCTCATGTGCTCACCAAAAAAAAAAGATGCCTTGGCTTCTAAACATCCTTTCTCCCGTCCGTGCGGTGCGTGGTGATGTGTTTTTCTTTTCTGATTTTTTGTTTCTGTTCATCCTGCACTTCCTAAACTTTTGCTACGCAATCTAATAAACGAAAGCGAAACACTTGATAATAGCTGCTGACGGCCGAAGGGAAGAAAAAGCGTCCCTCCTTCTCCTTCGCACCAAGCGGCTTTCCTGAAAGGAAATGAAAATATTCCGTTTTTCAAACCACCAACCCCACCACCCCAACCAAAACCAGGAAGCAAAACTTCTCTGACCCTAGAAGAGAGCAAGCAATATGAAAGCTGTGTTGGTGGTGTAGGACTGTTCCTGCCTCTGCTGCTGCTGCTTGCGAGAAGTATTAAGGGGATGTTTATTTAGCTTTTTTGTGTGTTGCTTCATAGCTTCAAGCAACGTACCACGCCACGCCACCGACTGGTACCCTACGCAAAATCTACACCCATTCATTCGCTGCTTGGAGGTCCTTTTTGTTGACCATTAATTTAAAAAAGTCTGATAAAAAGTTTTCCTATCGATTTGGCCAGTAACGAGAAAGAATTGTTATCGAGAGCGCACACGAGTGAGAGAGGAAAGTTTTGTTTTCAACCCAACCCCCAAAAGAACTTTGGCCATTGCTACTCGTGCAATCGATTTCGTGTAAAAGTTTACAGAACACAGAACAGAGCAGCAAACGCTCAACATGTACAAAATGTTTAAACATCTGCAGAACGTGCAGAGAGTTCGAAGCTTTTGTAAATTAAAGCTACTTTATGTGAAAACTTTAATGCATCGATGAAAACCTGTCAGTGGAAGCTGTATTTAAAGTAAAAGTTTATTATTAAACACCATTTTTGGACTCGCCTAAACATGTTTCAAACATGACACAACGCAATAATAAAGACTCTTAATAAGGAGGGTACAAAATTGTTATGTACAACAGCAAAAATTGCAAAAGAATATGATTAAAAAAATCAGTGCACAAAATTATGTACAAAATAAAACTTAACGAGCCAAGAAGAAGTAATTAAGCTCGTGGAATGTGGAATGCACACCTGACCAGGAAACTATGGCATATTATCGTCAACATCAACCTACACGCCATTACAACAAAACAACACAATGATTGCTTTAAACATTAAGATTTCCGAATGTCTTTAGCCTCTTTTCATCCTGATTCTTTCTTCTTCTGTGTAATATCGTCATCAACAAACTATACAAAGTGACTGATACAAGATAAAAATTTCATTTTTTACTCGTTCTTTACTGAAACATTAAATGCAAAAAGTAATCCTGCAAACGGTATCCTGAAATTTTCCTGCCCGAAAAAAAATCATAATTTGCGCTTCGCAAGCATCCAACTAACACAATTTTTTCAGCTCAAGCGCAAAAGCTGATTAAAATGGTTGACTGTCGATTTAGTCCCCACTTAGGATCGGGGGAAGGAGAGACGACTTTAATCGTGTAATCAACCAGCAGCAGCAGCAACGGTTAACAAACTAGCCGCAGTCATTTTCCTTCGCGCCACACTCATCGCGCCTTGTTGCCTGCCGAAAGAAAGACAAACTCACGGAAACTGTCGTTTAATTCGGGTAATTTTCATTAAATTCTTTTTGTCTCTTCATCCCACAACGCTCTCACACAGCCTGCCGTTGTAATGATCAGCCGTCGCTTGCAACACCCTCTCCCGGACATTCGTTTTCCACCCAGTTTTTCGTGAAGCATAAGATGCAGGAAATTGTTCTTATCGCCTTCACCCCCAGAGGCGCTAAAAACTCACCAACCAACCAACGCCAAAGACACAGCGAAAGGAGAGCGAGAGCCTGCCAAAAGCGGGGAATATTATTACCATGTCTTTTCGGGTGCTTTGGCGACCGGCGTCGAATCCACCACCCAAACAAGGGCGCAAAATAATGGTGAAGGTGTTTCGAAAATTTCACCTCCCTTGCGCGAAGAAGCAACAACGGCCAGACCAGTACTACATTGAACGCATCAGGAGGACCCACCACCACCGGTGCCTGGAGGGAAACCAAAGCTCTCCCCAGGCCAACGGCTGAAACAACTGGAAATATCGGAGATAATTTTATGCAGATAAGTATCTTTTAATTTAAAGCCCAGTCGAGCAGCTCCCGAACATTTTGCACAAGTAAATTCATTAACGAAAGATCTCCAAAACCGCTCTGGCCATCTCCTCCAAAAGCACGAGCAGAAAGGCTATTGCTTGTATACATCATTTTGAAGCGCACAAACGAACCTCTCTCCCCTCTAGCTCTGCGACCAAACGTCAGTATCGGGTACGATCGGTACGCAGCGATAAGAGGCAAAATGTTTTGCACTTTCTCGCAAACCGGAAATGTTGTTCCTTGGGCTCGAGATGACGCTAACGACGAAGCAGCGCACGGGCAAAGTCTTAAGTGAGGTCCTTTTCCGTACCGCAAATGATTCCTTTGGTGCTTGGTGCTCAGGCACACCACCGTTACATTGGAGAGAGTTTGGGGAGCATTGTTACCGCTTCTTCCAACAGTTTGCTCGCGGCACAAACTTTGATCTCAATTACTTTGTCCACCCAGTGGCACGTTCGAGTAGCGTAGCTGCTAAGAAGCTGCACAGTCGGGTTCTGTGAACTCTTGGGTAGGTCATGTCGGAAGTTTTCTGGCAAGATTGGCTCTCTTCTTTCGTGCAAATAAAATAAGATAGAAACAAAGTTTAGACAAGCCTTGCAGCCTTGCAGCCTTGCAAAATAACAGTTTCGCTACTTGATATACAACACGTTTCTCTCTTAACTAGTGATGGGTAAAGATGGTAAAAATACGGATTAAACTCCGATCCAATTCTGGATTTTTTAAGAAATAACAGGAATGAAGGTCCACCAAGCATTTTTTTTTAAATCGTGTGGATCCTTGTGGAGCCGTCTGGAGTCGTGCAGAGTCATCCGAAGACATGCGGAATAATTTAGAGTCATTCGGAGTCAACCAGAATCGTCCCTAGTCGTCCAGAGTTTGCTGGAGATTAGTGATGGGGGTTTCGGAGCGCACCAACGGCTCTGGAGCCAGCTCCGAAATTGTCTAGAGCCAGACAGAGCCGGCTCCGGCTTCAGAAACCGTTTAGCCCATCACTACTGGAGATGGCCGAAGCTGTCCGGAGTCGGAGTCGTCCGTCTGGAAAGATCCCGAAATAATTACTCTGGACGACTATGGACGACTCTGGACGACTATGGACGACTATGGACGACTCTGGACGACTCTGGACGACTCTGGACGACTCTGAACGACTCTGGACGACTCTGGACGACTCTGGACGACTCTGGACGACTCTGGACGACTCTGGACGACTCCAGACGACTCCAGACGACTCCGGATGACTTCGGACAACTCCGGACGACTCCAGACGATTCCAGACGACACTGGTTGACTCCGGACGACTCCGGACGACTCCGGACGACTCTGGACGACTCCAGACGACTCTGGGCAACTCCATGTGAAAGTAGTGGTTCCAGTTTTGCCGTAGTTGGAATTGAACTAACGATAGTTAGAGTTGAATCGTAGTCGTGAGTGTCCTGCAGAAAGCACACCACTACTCTTGACGTTTGAAATTACTAACAAGAGAACGCTCTCCAAGAGAGCACAACGAACTAAACAGGGGACAAGAAAATATTTCATCCTCCATGCCAAACGACGATATTGCAGTTGTCTGCCCGCGGATGCTACATCCTTTCCCTTTTTTCTCAAGACGCATCACCACCCAGGACATTACAAACTCTCTCCAAAAACTCTTCACGTTTCGCCTTCAAAGTTTCATCCACTGAAGCACTGGTATGGAATGAAGCAGTGCAAACCCCGTCTTAAGCGCGGGTCTGGAATTTTGTAAGAGGTGCTCTCAAATTAAATTAAATATTTCATCCGTTTTCCAACCTGTCCGCGAAAGCACGTGGAGCACCCTCGCTTACCGTTTTAAACCAAAGCCCAGACACTTCGCCAGATCCTCGCAACTTTTGGTTTCTTCTTGGAAGGTGTCTTAAGGACGCAGCAGCAACAACAAAAAATCCTTTAATCTGATTGATGTCAACGAGATGACATTGTTAAATTAATTAGCGCGTTACGGAGAGTTAACTAGACTTTCGCTTCCATTTTGCGTGTTCGAAACACTACAGAGTGTACACAGTGTTGAAAAAGAAGGGTGTAATGGTTGGAGATTAACTCTGTGAAGGCGTCTGTACAGCGCAAAATTTACTGAAATATTCTAGAAAAATACAACCTCTGTCTTCTCATTCAAAATGAACTATAATTTTGCACGCATTTTTACAAATTTTAAGTGACTCAATTGGAAGCACCAGTCAAAGTTAAAGGAAATTTGATATCACAAATTCATGTCACAGGAACTCAACATATGATGTTGTGAATTTTGGCACCTGATATCACAAATAGATGTCGGATGTAATTCCTCATATCTAAGTCGTAGCACATGAAATCATAAAGTGTCTTACATACGTAAAAAAGCGAAATGTATCATAATGATCCGAGAATCTAAACTCATACTCTAACCTACCTTGAATGGTTGGGCTTATCAGCAGTGCCAGAAGCGTCGTTACCAACACCAGATAACCCATGTTGGAATCTTGGTGGAATCTTCAATTCCACCGTGCAGCAAACACTAGGCCCTCAATTTTTAACACTTTACACTATATATCTAAAGCACATCGAAAGCACATCAAACTATTCTAGGTCGCCTCAAACGCAAAGAGCAGGAAGAACAAAAACACTGCCTATTACACGCTCACGATCACTTCAAAAACTTCCCTTTTTTTTTGAATAATTTCACATCATCGATGTTTCACACAGCAAGCAGTTTGCTTTTAACAACACACGCACCTGAAAACCCCGCTCTTTATCCGGAAGCTACAACACCAACAGAACCTTTCGACATTAATTTTTCTAATTCCCTCAATATCACACCACACTTCGCACCTTTTTTTTTGTATCACACACACAGCACCTTAACAACACGAAACATCGATTTCACAAAACCACGCCGAAACCGACAGTCGTGTTTCACCTGGAGCAATCGTGGTTACAGATATTTCTTTCGCTCTTTGCTTTGGCGCTACGCATACACACACAAGTGTGTATGTCTCGTGTTGTCTCGCCGGGGTCGCCCGAAAGCCTTAGCTCATCATTATCATACTTTTATGCTTTTCTGAACAAACAGATCCCGCACAAATATGTTCGCTCTCGCTCAAGCTCCGTTCGTCCTGCTAGGGCCGACGATGTTGGGAAGAAGCATAGCAACGTGTATCCTTGCGCTTCATCGCGCTCCTTCCAAACACATACCGACGCCACACATCAAAAGCCGACGACGGCAACGATCGCATAACATTGTTGCTGTTGGAATTGGGAAAATGCGTGTGTCTGTATATGCTGAATTCGACACCTTGTCGCCCGGGAAGAACTTGGCACAACCAAAACACTGCGGTCGCCTCTAATTGGGACCCTTTTTCTGGCTCGGGGAAGCTATCAGCGCGCCTTTTGTTGTTTCCCGAGTTTCCCGTCTGTTGTTCTTACAGGATGCGTAGATATGCACGACAAACGCCGCGATGCGTCGTAGTGAACGCGGATAACAAATTTGTTTACCAATTATTTCCTTCTATTTACACAAGTTTGTTCTCACTTCCTTCTCTCCGTTTATCTCGGAAGCTCCGCTCGGTACACCGCATGAAGAGAAGAATGGTTTAGACAGGAACACGCTGGAATTAGAAAAACAGACAAATGGGATCAGTTTATTAAGGGTGTATAGATATGTAAATCATCGGCTTTGGTCGTGTTTTTCTAAGATACACAACCCGCCTTGGCAATTTGTTAGAAGTTTATGATTTAAATGTGTAATTTAGCTGTTTGATTAAATTATTATAAATAGCCTCTTCTTAGCTGCTTATTACGATCAGATCAAAAGCGCTTGTTGCGCCACAGCGCAGAAGAGAACCTCTTCTATCTACCAATTATTTAAAAAAAACAGCAAAAAGATAACCAGTACACTAAGCGTTTAAATTTTGTTTGCACAGAAACAGTGCCACTATATAATTTTACCGCCCGCTCATTCAACTCGAAGCCAAGTTTGAAAATAAAGTCGTGAGCTGGCGCGACGCGCACGTTAAAGATCAAACACGCAAAGGCCAATCGGAGCTTCCAGGCGTAGCAAAAGCGCCGCCATATTTTACCAATAAGGAAAAACGTTCGAGGAGCGAAGAGAGAGATTTTACAATTGCTAACCGCAGAAGCTTAAATGTTAAAGTTTAGATTGTGCGGGCGCGAGCAGATCGGCTGCGAAATCAAATGGTCCCTCCGCCTCTCTCCTCGCTGTAAGTGTAGCGCTTCGACAGATTTTCACCCTGTGGCGTTACGGGGCGTGGATGGGGCAATTGGAAGCATTTTCCCCCGTTCATATCCGTGGCAAAGGCGATTCGACCCAAAATCTCGCATGCAGCACACCCCTACTAAAAGGTAGTTCAATTCCATCCCCTCGGGCTTATGATTGCTGCTCGCGCCACCTTCATTTCGCAGTAGGCTGCAAACGTACAAGAGTTGCACAGCAGCTGGCTTTTCACTGGTGCCATCACACACACACACACACACATTCTATGGTGTTTTGCATACGGAATAGTTTTGCAGAATTTATGGATCACGATTTGGTCATATATTATAATTTCATTTTAAAATATCTAGAACACACGACAGTGCAGCGATGGCTTTTCTTTTGCAACCGTGGGGGTTTCCTTTTGAAATAACAATAATAAAAGTAACATTTTCATAAACGACAATATGTTACTCCTGAATAAAAAAATAAAAAAATAAACGACAATACATAAAAGTCAGATAAAGCATGATCATCTTAATTCTGGATCAAAAAAGTATCACAAAAAATAGTAAATTCAACATTTGTTCAACAAATATAACCAATTTATCAATTGATATCAAAAATGTATCCGTAAAATTAAAATATTTGTTCAGCCAAAATCACAATCTTATCAGTTGAAATCACCAATTAAGCAGTTTACATCACCAAATTATCAGCCAAGATTACGAATTTATCAGTTAAAATTACAGATGGACCAGCTAAAATCATAAATGTATCAGTGAATATGACAATTTATCAGTTCAAATCACAAATTGACCATTTCATGTCACAAATTCATCATTTCATGTCATAAAATTATCATTGAAAATCACAAACCTATCAATTGATATTACAAACATTACAACTGGGAATGTGTGAATACTGTGAATATAACTTCAAAGGCTCGTTTCCGCCAAATCCCACAAATAACACGTAATGTTTATTTGTGATATCAAATGACATCATTAAATGTTCACTCATATTATGATAACGTAGCCCACCGAATTCATTAAATGAAAACCTCAATTTCGATTAACTTGTCATCTATTGTTCCTCAAAACAAACGACAATTCACCATATGTGCGTAATAGCATACCTAACAAGGGCCCAATAATGCACTCCTTTGAATACAGCTTACAACTCTTAAGCCCCGCAACAAAGTGCAGCATTCACAGAACAACAACAGCAAACAAAAACTAATTTAAAAACACCCTATGCAGCCGCCACCAAACGTCCATCCAAATGATGGACACCGCAGCAGCAGTGGAAATTCAACATAACACACTCTGGGACTGCCCAAAAAAACACAAAAACAAATTAACCATATGCCTCGCACCAATAGCACCAAACCCAAGAGCATTTGCACAAAACAGTTCAAATGCTACACTTCTTCCTCAATTTCACAACAGCTGAAACGGCCCGGAGAGCTCGTCAAAGTCAGCCGAAAATAACACATTTATGTACAACCGCCGCAAAAGGATTAGCACAGCATTTCACGGTCAGCCGCCGCTACCACGCACGTGTGTGACAGGGCAGGTTAAATAGGAGGTTATTTTTCTTCGGGCAATAAAATAAGCTCAAAAGCAAGCTGGCTTTCGAAGGGAGCAAAAGAACCTTTAATTGTTTCAGTCAGAACTTCGTGGTTTATTACAGTGGTGCAAAATTTGTCAGAAACAGTTGTAAATTAATACTTTTTTTTTTCTTTTCCCATATGCTAAAGACTACATTCACGCCATGCGTCACAAATTTGGTTCAGTCCCGCTGCAGAACATAATCGAAAACTACAAAACTCTTGTTCTTTATCTTGACCACAAAAGTGCACACAACACAACACAGCTTCTCTCTCCCGGAGTGTGTGAAGAGGGATCTTCAATTTTGTTTAAATATTGTCTTCATTTTTTTCTATCGCCTTTTCTTCAAATCCCTTCCCTTATACACCACCATCGATACTTTTTTTTCCTTTACATTTCTCATTCCATTTTTTGGAACATTTCCTTCGCAGTGCTCCGCGTTCGTCGGGCCACGCGGAAACATATGGTAACGTTGCCACCGATTATTTTTAATGGTTCTAACCAGTGCTGGGAAGAGTTTCATTGACGATGCCCGAGAAGCCGCCTTTGCCGAGATCTGTAAACACGCGCACACTCACACAGACATAGACAAGGGACAACTCGAAAAACGACCAAGACACAGACATCCGTATGAACTCCGTCCACATAGAATGTACACAAAACTGAAAAGAAAAACGAAAATCAGTGTTTTGGTGAACATTTTTGTTTTGTTTCTTGAAGCCATCCACCCAAAGAGTGCCCCGGAACGGAAAAGACATCCCCGGGACCTAGGTGTATAGGCCATGAAAGGCAACACGAATAACGACCGATTCTCGACGCTTAAATGTGACCGTGGGGTACGTTTTAATAAACAATCGCATAAATTTCCTACCAGAGCTTATGCAGTAGAATAAGAGCGCAGTAGAGGATCGTTCAAACCCGCTCGCTACCGGGGTGGTGGTGAACACACCAATGCCGATTAGGCCAATGTGTTCCTCCTCTTAGGACCTTGGTTCTCTCCCCGAACTCACCAACAAAAAAAGGTGCGAAAGAATCTTCATAAACGCCACTTTTTCATGAAATATACTACGACACATTCTGATCGTTGTCCCGCGGGATCGATGTCGTTTGTTTCCTTCTTGTACCCCTCCACCACAGGAAAACCCCACAGCGATGATCAGAGAAGGTTTTCGTTTGGGGGACCACATGGAGCAATGTTACTTTTCCGCCCAAAGTTACGCGACGACCAAAGACACCAGCGGCTGCCTCCCCCGCTGAGATTATAATTGATTTTTAATAACACATTAGAATCCTTCACACACGCAACGCTCTCTGGTACGGTGTGGAGTCCCTCTCTCAAGCGTTTATAAAATGAGTTATACTCTTTAATTTTATGTCACACAACTCTTCCTCGGTCGTCTCGTTTCTTCCGGCTAATATTAAAGATGCGGAGATGAAAAAATGACTTTAAGGCGAGGCCTTTGCATCGTCGTCATCGGCATTGTTGTAGTGAGTGGCAGAAAGTAAGAGAGCAATAAAATTTTATTACCGTGCTTTATCGAGCTGAATAAATTTGAGCGCACCATATTTTGTGAGGCAGCGCGACGACGCACACACCTAAAAATATTACCAGATATCAGACAAAGGCGAGAAAATATTAAATACTTTCCTCTAGCAAGCATTCCGATAGCTTGGTGAGGTAAGTCAACAGTGAAGAGAAGTCTCGTTTGATTTTGAAGCAAAAAATGTCCTCAGTAGCATCGATATCTAAAATTGGATTTAATTAATCTTAACGATGTTCGTCGGAAATTCCTACACCTTTAAAATTATTTCAAAGTACCTACGTATTAAAGAAAAATAATTTATGCTCTGCAAAGACTTTCAAAGTGTAACACTAAACAGGATGCATCAAAGAAACCTTTAAATAATCACGATAAACAAACAATCCCTCAAGAGTTCCTCAGCCCCCACAATCAAATAAACCCCAACGCCATGGCGCCACCAAAAAGACGAAAGACTTTAGAGGACATCACTATCTGTCTACCTGTGCCCTGTATACCGGGAGACTCTCCCGCAACAAAAGGACAAAACCAACATCCTGAGCGAGAAATGGTTTTATCCTTCAAATTGGCGTTAAATTGAATCAACAAGGGAATGTTTGCATTCATTTTTTTTTTTTGGTTTCGGCTACTTCATTCATTTTAGGTCCTCTGCTTCTTGTTCCTTTGTTTTTCGTCCTCCACAGGGAAATTAGATTTCCTTAACGATCTTAGGTCTCCCCCTTACGCCACCACACACACACTTAGGGAGACTTCTCATTTCCGCTTGGAAATTTCTAAAAAAAAAAGAATGAAAAAGAAAACAGCCCAAAGACTTTAATACAGCTCCAGACCTGAATAAATTCTACCGAGCGGAAGGACAGTTAATAGCCGGGAGCAATGCGAAAAACCAGCAAAACCAATCCAAAGGGTCGCCGCGCATCAGCTCTCCCTCAACAATGTGTGTGTGTGAGTGTTTGCTGTCCTTTTTGATGTTCTCTTTAGCGTGACAGCAGTGACGGCGACGGCTATTGAATGGATAGGACCGGGGAGAGAGCACACACCAAAAAAACAATCTTTGAAGTGTGTTTGTGTTTCACTTTTAAGGTGATTTCGTCTTTAAATGGGACGTGTTTTAAACCTGAAGCACTTCCCGGGAAGTGATATCGTAGGGCGCTTAACAGCAAGCGCGTGCAGTAAAGTTCCAAAACGAAACTGTTTTTAAAATCGAGCGACACAACATTTCCAATCGCACTCGGTGTGGCCGAAACACGCCTGAAAATTCCGGACGGCACCTGTGACATCATTAATCACGCAGCTCGAATATCTCAAAAACGCCTAACGATCCCGAAGAAACATCGACGACGAAAATTGTCAACCGGGAGGAAACGTTTACGTAGAATTAATGGATTTTCAAGACCTTTCGAGAGCGAGAGAGGTTGTCATCTCGATATCCTCAGAAACCTGTTAGGCTCGCGTAAAGGAACATCATCGGGCATTCTGAAAGATTCGGGTAGGTTGTTGTGCGAAGCGCTCATTACTCAACAGAACAGAGGCTCCACTTGTCTACTTCGTAGCATTGGTGACAGTTTACAGGAATCGATTCGTAAAGATGAAGCAAACATTAAAGCAGCCACCAGAGGAAGAAGCTGTGCTATCGGATGTATCCCACTCGAGAAGTAAACCCTACCATTGCCGTGAAAGACGTAAAAGAGTGCACCATCATTACAAAACACGCAAGGAGTAACTATTTTCCTGGACGGACATTCATGCTGGTCATAAGCGTGGCCATAAAATGTTACATTGATTTAACCTGCCTGGTGGAGTGTTATTACTGACACCAACTAACACCACACCAGCGCTAGTCGTAAATCGAAGGGAAATGAGCTTTTTTTCTTGTGCTTCTCTCCACTCTGAGTATGTGTTCTGGTTCTGTTTAACTTCCCAAGAGCGCCTGAAGGTTCTCGGGCATGTTCCCAAGCATCCTCGGGGACCTTACTTTTCGCTAAGACACACACATACGGCGCAGTAAATCCCTTACTAAGTAACTTTATTTTAATTGCCGTCCCCAAGACTTCCACGATACCTTGGCTTGTCTCTTCACGCTCGTATATACCGATCTATAAGCCAGAGTAAGGGAGAATAATATCATTTACATTTGTCCTCTTCGTACTCCGCCAACATAAAGGTTCTTTCCACCTTTATTGTCGCCGGGGAGAGAGCTCCCGCGGAAAGCCACTCCGGAATAAACGGTGGATCAAAGACCGGCGATCAATTCTAGTTCACATCCCCTTTTACCCCTTCTATTTGTCGCTAGAGCTTAACGAAGAGCCCACCGCTACCATGTGCTCTCAGTCTTTCTAGTCTATTCCGAACAGACGAAAACTAAAGCACGAAATGTACCTCACTAACTACTTCTCCAGCAAAAGAACAGGGCACATATGGCATAAAGTGGGCTATTATCTTGGCAGCACAATTTTTCCACATTTTTCTCCTAAGTGGATTGGTGTAAACCAGATATGTCAAACTGGCGGCCCGCGGGCCGCATGCGGCCCGCGACAACTTTTGATGCGGCCCTCGGGAATATTTGGAGATTTTATAAGGATCAGATGAGATCAATCATTTTGCCGCTAGATCTTTGTAACACTTTTCCTCAGATGAAATCTGATGTAACCTAATTTACGCGAACGTACAGAGCAGCTTAAACCCTTACGAATTATATCAAATGAAAATCCAGTCTTGTTCGATTGATTGATTTTTGCGAATATTCCGTCCGAAGCCTTCCAAACTGTCCAAATTGTTAAACCAGTCCAAAGGCCTCCAATAGCCGTAAGAACCGTCCAGTACCATCCGATTACTAGAAACAAATCCAGAACAGATATTTTTATTTAAAAAAAAACAATACAGGATCCATGCGATGCGGTCTAAATTTCAATTGAATTCCGAACAACTGAACGCGAGTGGCAAAATGTGTTTTTTTTCGCGTACTAGCCAACCGATACGAACAGCAAAACCAGAATGCTGACAGAACGAGATACCATGCTGATGTGTTAGTGGAGTACAGTAAGTGTGTACGATACAGTCTACTTTTCATACACGCGGTTAATCATTTCACTTTTTTTAATATATCTACATTCCGCTAAGTTTCCGTGTATAAGATTTCTTTTGTGTAATTTATATTTATTGCTGCAAAAATAATAACTGTTTATAATAAGATATATTCGAGGGAGAATTTTGAGTGTTTAGTTTTACTTTAAAAATTCGAACAAATAAAATTAGCACAAAAACTACATTGAACAAGCGTACAAATTTGTCTCCACAATTTTAGAGTATAGATAACACTCTTTTTAATTTACTTTTCATAATTAAGTACGGTAATCAATTAATGCTCAAATCGAGGATGAACTGTCCGTCACTCAATCCAGAAACAAATCAGTTATGCTTTCTCTTACTGGCTTTTAGGATTAATTGTTTAACAGAGGGAGACAGTGTCCTTTTGTTTCGTGTGGGGGTCCGACTGCAGTGGTAAGTGACACAGACATGATAAGGCGTGGCGCCACGGGAGTGACAAATGTTGAAAAATTAGTCAATTTTGTCAAAACTGCTTATCATCTGCAAACATGAGCTTCCTTGTGGACAGATCAAAAGCCTACACATGAATAAAAAAAAAGTTACGAAATATTGTCAAAGATTAAAAAAAAGTATCAAAAGCTCACGATTTCAAAAAATTGTCACCATTTCGTTCCTCTCGTGGCGCCATGCCTATTAAACACACGTTTGCAAAAATAATGGTTTTAGTTGGACATTGGCATTGTTCGTCTTCTGCGTTATACCAAGCTGATAAGTAGTGGATGTGGAGCGTTCATGAAAGCTGGATATTTCTGCGATTTTTTGAATTTGATTAGATTATTTTTGGTTTAGTGTGATAATCACATTTTATTTCTAGTTCTATGTAAGTAAATCACCTGTTTGTTTTATGCTGTAAATTAGAAGATGTGAGTTTTAATTTGACATTGTTTCTAGAAAATGGCTTTACCAAACCGAAAGCGTAAAATTGCCGATGAAGGTCGTAAATTCCATGAAGATTGGGAGATAAAATACTTCTGCAGTGAGTTGAATGGCAAAATAACTTGTCTAATTTGCAAAGCGGTGATTAGTGCTGCAAAAGAATATAATGTTAAACGACATTATACTTCGAATCATGGGAAACAATATGATTCTCATACAGACGAAATAAGAGAGGAAAAGTTCAACTTGTTGAAAACGACGTTATATAGCCAGCAAGAAAGTATAAGAAAGTTTGTTAAAAGCAATCAGTCAGTGACCAAAGCAAGCTACGAAATTTGTTATTTATTAGCAAAACACTCCAAACCATTCAGTGATGGATCCATCATTAAAGAGTGTATGCTTAAAGCAGTGGAGTGTCTGATACCAGAGAAAACTCAAGTGTTTCGCGAAATTTCGCTGTCTAGGAATACTGTGGTAGACAGAATCAGTGAAATTGCAGATAATATAAGCCACCAGCAGAGATCAATTGTCCAAAGATGTCTATATTTTTCATTAGCGGTAGACGAAAGCACTGACATTCGAGATACTGCTCAAGTAGCAGTATTTTTTAGAGCTTGCAGCGAGAACATGGAAATAACTGAAGAGCTTCTGGAACTTATACCTCTTCATGATATTACAACAGGTGACGATATTTATCGTTCTGTTTGGGATACATTAATTAAGTATGATCTTCCGTTCGAAAAACTTGCGTCGATTACTACCGATGGAGCAAAAGCAATGACAGGAAATACAAAAGGATTTGTGGCTCGAATCTCACAAAAACTTCAAGAACTTCATCCAAATCAAATTATCAAACGTTTTCATTGCCTGATACACCAACAAGTATTGTGTGTAAAGTTTTTAAAATTAGAACCAGTTTTGAAAACTGTTACAAACGTTGTGAATTTTTTACGATCTCGCGCTTTAAATCATCGACAATTTGATACATTTCTAAATGAATCTGATGCTGAATTTCAAACCATTCCGTACTACACGGAGTTTCGTTGGTTGTCCTGTCATAAGGTGCTTAAAACTTTTTGTTCAATTTTACCAGAAATAATATCGTTTTTGAAATTGAAGGATGAAAACAATAAGCACATCACGGCACTTCAAGACCAATCTTGGCAGCAGGATCTCGCATTTCTTTCAGACATAACAGGACATTTAAACGATCTAAATTTGAAAATGCAAGGCAAAAATCAATTAATAACCAACATGTACGACTCACTCAAAGCATTTGTAGTGAAGCTCAAATTATTTGAGTCTCACATCCTTAAAGATGAACTGATGCACTTTCCAACCTGCGCTAAAATTAAGAACTAGACTGATGGATTACATTTTGACAAGTATGCATCGAAAATAGTTGAACTAAGAAAAGAATTCGAAAGCAGATTTGTTGATGTAAAAGACTTGGAGCACATATTTTCTTTTATTGTTGGGCCATTCTCGGTGGAGGTCGAGAAGCTTCCACATGATATTCAATTAGAAGTAATTGACTTCCAGAATGATTCTGAATTAAAAGAGAAATATAGAGAGGTCGGAAGCCCAGCAATATACCGTCATCTAAATGAAAAATTCCCTATCATGAAAAAGAGGATAGCAGAAATTTTGAGCTACTTCGGAAGCACATACCTTTGTGAAACGGTGTTTTCACATATGAAAGCAAACAAAACAGCTCACAGAATCAGAATGACCGATCGAAACCTGAGCAATGTTTTAAAAATTGTTTGTTCACAAACAATACAACCAAATATCGAAGATATTACAAACAACAAACGGTGCCAGGTTTCAAGCGAAAAATACAAAAATTAAAGTTGTGTAAAATGCTCTATTTTATTTTTAAATAAATGAACTCAATGAATTATATCGAATCTAACAAAAGTATTGTCTTTTTTCATGGGTCATGTTTTCAATTTTCAACTTTGCGGCCCGCAGTTCATTGAAAATTTGTATTTGCGGCCCACTATCAAAATGAGTTTGACACAGCTGGTGTAAACGAAGAGTGTGCATATACGTGCGGTACCTACACCGTGTGTCTCCTTCTTTACCCAACACATCGGATACAGCAGGAGCATCCGCAGCAGCAGCATCATCTTCAAGTTGCACAAGCACTGCTGCCACCTTTTTTCACTGTTGGACACCGATGACGACGAGTCTCATCCGTCGTCCCTGTAGAGTGCCATCTTTCATCATCATTGTATGTGCCCCCTCTGTCCGGGAACTTGCTTCGCACACAGGAGAGTAGATCCTTCCTCCTTTTTTTTTACTTTCGACGCATATTCCAACCATCTTCTCGCAACTGGAAAGACTGCGTAGTTCCCTCCGCGCTTCATTCCCTACTGCTAGGAGCTGCGCTGAACGTTGAAAATACGTGAAATAAAATACCGATATCCATCCTTGCGTGCGCTTCCATCCCGTCCTATCTATTTCCGTTATCTTACCTTTAGCTCATTGCACTGCGCACACACACACGCACATAAAACCTAATGACGCCTCTTTTCGGTAAGCCGGTTTCATCTATTTTCCCTTTCCTCCGATGGACCGGCGGTGGTATAAAACTGCTTTCTCCACACGTTTGCCGCCGCATCGCAGCTCCGTCCGGACGTACTAGCTCGTGCATATATCCTTTCGGACCTTCCCCAGCCGATTGCTGTTGCGTCGGCAACCTCCTTTTGTGGGAATAATACAGGCGGCAGAGTGTAAAGAGTAAAGAGTGTGTGTGTATGTGGTTCGAGGAACCTTGGATCCTCTGCTCAAGAAAATGGTGAAATCCTTCACCGGGTGAGATTCTTCAGACCGGTCCGGTCTGGTGTAAGGTACGGGGTGTGATTGTGTTGTGCGGGTACGTCTTCAATCTCTCGCAAAGCAATAATCGTAACCTCTTTCGCGTGGGTTAGAGGAGTTCTCTAGTCGCCCAGTCGTAAGTGGAGAGATGTCGATAAGAAGGTTCTCTAAAGGTTCCCATTCCACACTTTCCCCGATTCCATGACCAATTTTGTGTGGGTTAAGTGTATGGTGTCCTATCAGGTGCTACCAGCAGACGGTGTGGAATTTCTACACACCTTCTGTAAATTATCGTCAAGTGTATGTGTTTGTGTTGGTGTGTGAATCGTGCAAGATTTAGAACGAAATGCTTCACTGCTTCTAAGCCCTATTGCTGCTCCAAATTGGCTCTATTTTGCAGTTGCGTCTAATCCATCTTAACTTTCGTATAGCTTGACGAAATCGTCATCCACAAAAGCTTGATAACGAATGAGAATGAATAAAATATTTCAAATATTTTCGATGGCATCGCAATACATTTAACCGCTTTTGTAATGTTACGGCGTAAATATGTTATGACAAGTATAAATTTTTCTTTTTGGAAGATCAGAATGTTACTTTACCGTTTTAAAAGCAATTAAAACGTCTAATCTACCCCAAAAGCCAAACTAATATCACCCCACAGCCACCCCACGCGTTACGATGCTCCTGTATTCCTGCCCCATCACACAACAATAAATAATGGCAAATAAAACCGGGGAGGAATAGAAAATCGATTACGATTCACATTTAGTATGCAGCGGGAGCAAAATACACCTAACACAACACAGCTAGTGGATGTGTGGGTGGGTGGGTAAGTTGTAAACAAACCGAGCGAGAGAGCCGCACAGAGAAGGAGACCGCCGCGGTTCAATCTATTCGGACGGTCACAAACGCACAATAGAGCGATAGAGAGATGCGCGTTTGAGAAATAGAGAAATTGGTATGTGTGTGTGTGTGTGTGTGTGTGTGTGTGTGTGTGTGTGTGTGTGTGTGTGTGTGTGTGTGTGTGTGTGTGTGTGTGTGTGTGTGTGTAACCCGAAGCAACAAACAAGAAAAATAAAGCAATAAAGGGTTAATGGCCTTTTTTGACGGAAAACATCAAGCTATGCAACTTTAGGTGTGAGTGTACACACGGGATACGGGGAGGCGAGTTGGTGGTACGTGGCCGTAATCCTCTCGAGACCACGCAAAGCCAAAGCGCGCGTATATGGAAGGCGCACAACAACAACAAGAACCACCACCACGTGCAGCAGAGCACTAGCCGCCGTGTTGTGTGCGTGAATGTATGTTTTAAACATAAATAAACATAATTTACTCGTAAGCATTGAATGTCAAAACGATGAGCGAGCGAAGGCGTTGGGGTTAGAAGGTAGTACACAACCGCTTCTCTGGTGTGTCTTCCAAGAGGGGTTCGGTCGGTCCTTCGCTCCCCTCTGGGTCGTCGTGTCCCTCCAGAGGTTTGATATGACACCGCAATTGAAGAAGAGAGCCAGTCGGGGTGGTAAAATGATCGACGTACATTTATTTTATTATTAAATTTGAGGAACCGACGACCACGAGACCGCGGGCTTTACGGTTCAATGGTGTGTCTTGTGTTCGTTCCTTCTGACGACGCGCTGTCCAGTCCTCCTTCGTGGGGCTGATTATGTGCGTGATACGATTGTTTTGAATAGGAAGGCTACGAAACGAAAACCATAGAGAACTAGATTTCCTCACGCCGTTTGTCGTCTCGCCAGACCTTGCAGTATGCAGCGAGCTAGAACGGAGTATTATTTTTATGGCTCGATTGAATGTTCGTAGTGATTGAAGTAAATTTCAGTGGTTAACCTTAAATGGAGAAAACAAAGATGTGGAGGGGGAATAAAACGGTGCGATCATTGAAAACAAGAATCTTCAATTAAAGCACATGTTTGTTTTCAAAACCTACGCACACAACACACGGCAATCTGTCTCTCTCCTTTCCGTGCGGTGAATGCAAACATTGAATTAATCAAAATGGTTCAAGAGACTGGCGTGTATAGAACAAGAACGCAACTTGGCAGAACGCGCGGAAAAACAGAAATCATTTTCACTACACCGTTTTTTTCTATTTCAAATAGTTTTGAACAATCGTTTGAAGCAAAAAACAATGAGCAAATAAATCTCATCGACGGCTGTTGTCTTTTCACACCCAGCAGCTTTAATTTAATTAAAAATAATTAGATACTTGCTACAAAACAAAGCAATAAAAGATACTTTCCGGCATTCAAAATAAAAAATCACATAATAACAAACACTTCATCGTGCGCCCACAACAAACCCACTTAGGTCGCATCGCATCGTAAAATGAAACAATTGCATGAATATATAAACAAGCATGAGCACATTATTTAAAGCAAAAATACTTTTTTTTCAAGCTGCAAGTACTGCAAGTGTCAGTTGATGTGTTGATGAGAACAATAAGGCTGTTCAGCATGAACTTAGAATACTGGATTATATCACACTCTCATTGATGATCTGGTTGCATGTGTTTGTCTTCTTCTTCTTCTTTGGCTCAACAACCGATGCCGGTCAAGGCCTGCCAACACACTTGTGGGGTTGGCTTTCAGTGACTTATTGATTTCCCACCATAGCAGGATAGTCAGTCCTACGTATGGCGACACGGTCTTTTTGGGGCTTGAACCCATGACGGGCATGTTGTTAAGTCGTACGAGTTGACGACTGTACCATGAGACCGGCATGTGTTTGTAGTTCTCTTATATTCATGCTTCCATGAAGTAAGTCATTATCTTTTATTTTTATATTTTTCGTTCTTACGGATTAAATTTCTACATCCGAGTATTTTCTTTTTCTTCTTTTTTTAATTTAATCTATTTTACATTTACTCGGTTCATATTTACCTGTTTTGTTTTTTTTATTTGTCTCTTTTGTTATTTTATATACAGTGAACCCTCTCTTATTTGAGAAGCGATGGGACTGTCGAATGAGAGGGGTTTTCAAATTACAGAGGTTGAAAGTGAATGAAAGGTCCATACAAACAAGAAAGAGACAGAACATTTAGTATGCAGCCTTAACTGTTGCTATAGGAAACTGCGAACAGAATCGCTAATTTGAGCATGCATCTTTCAATAACCATGGCAACACCATACTCAAATAAGAGGGACACAGATTTCAGAGGTTTTCCAAATTAGAGGGACAAAAATGTACTGGAAATCAAGGGACTGTGCAAAATGTTCAAATAAGAGAGGTTTTTCAAATTGGAGAGGTGTCAAATAAGAGAGGGTTCACTGTAATTCTTTTCAAATGACGATATAACTTAGCATACTGGATTACATCACGTTCTCATTGCTCTGTTTGCATGTGTTTGCCGTTCTGTACTATTCTGATTTACATAAAGTAGTCTTTTTTTATCACTGTCACGATTATCTGTTTTTTATGTTTTCCAGTAAGATTTAGTTCACTTTTAATCATTTTTTAATAATCTAATTTTTGTTATGTATTATTTTAATTGTTATCTGCTTTTGTTTTCAGGTTTATTTTTCTTCCCCTTTTGTCTTACTCTAATTTTATATGAATCTGTTTTAAATTACAAGCAACATTATGTTTCCACTGGCGACATAATATTTATGAGTGCTAGAAGCACACCTCTTATGGTTTATAAATCAGTTGACGTACAGTAACACTGTTTTGCAAATGAGCATACGACGCCCCTGTGCACATCATTACGCGTCGTCTTCCAATAGACTGGAAAAACGCTTTCCGAGACAAACCGGACAGAAACGGGCCAGTGCATTTAAATATTAACGAATTTCTTCCTCACAAGAACATTTACATCCTAAGTGACCGGTTGCTGGATGGGTTTCCTTTCCCTCCGGGGTATGACAGCACGCGAACCGGACGACCAGGACCGGATGCTGTCAGTTTGAGTCCGTAAAATGAGGCATTTTATACGCCACGATGTCGCTCGAAGCAACGTGCACGGGGGGTGTACCACACAAATCCCTCCTCTCGCGCCCCATCGGCTTTGATTACGGCGGGAAGATAATCGGTAAAGATGCAATTTACGCTAGCAACAAGACCCCCGCGCAGATGATGTTTCAAAAGCAAAAAAAAACTGCACAGTAGGTAAAGCGATTCGTCCACTGTGCAACGTTTCTCCCTCTATACTCGACTTTGGGTTTCGCCACAATTAATTCGAGATAAAAGATTCGTTAAAGGTGCCGCGTGCAATTTTCGCATTGATTATCACATCCACCTGTTGTGTCCGTGGTGCTCTCTACCTACAGGCGCTGCGCTGCTGTTGGCCTTGCTGGGTGGTCGCAAACAAGAGCTCCCTGGTGGTGATAAGCACTCGGATTTACTACTCTCGGGTTGCAACAACTGCAGATTGTTAAGAGCAGGATTTTATTTCGGTGAGATTTCTTTTTAATTAATTACTGCTGCGAAGAAAACCGATCACTGCATACAATGCAATGCAACGCTACCCCGCCGTAAAACGGCATGTAACCAGGAAGTGCTCTTAACGATACGAAGATAATTGACAACGCTAAGGGCGCTGTTCATTAGCGCAATTAAGATAATGGGGATGGGTTTGGAGAATGGTAGTTTGTGGGGGATTTGTTTTAATTAACAGTTTTTCCTATGCACTTGCCGTTTTCAAACTATTATCTGATGAGCTCCCCTTTCACCTTAAAGAGCACCCAAGGAAAGTGCGATAAGTTTGGGTTACCCAAAATGTAAGTGATTGTGCTAATGCAAGCAACCAAGCACTTCAAACAAACAAACTTTCATGTATAAGAACTGAACCCTAACACAGCAATCCTATTCATTGATTATTATTTGTTCGTCATTATATTTCAAAAATCAAAATTTCAGTGAGACGTATTGGAATCAAAAGGGGGAGGGATTCAATAGACTTTTCTGTGATTCTCAGTACTCCTGAGCGACTCAACCCAGTCGAGCAAAACTTTTTTTTGTGATTTACCTCATTCGCTCTTCACTTGTGATGTACTCTCTTGGAATCTTATTGAATTATCCAGAGTCGTCTTGAATCACCCAGAGTCATCCGGAGTCATCCGGAGTCATCCGGAGTCATCTGGAGTCATCCGGTGTCCTCTGGAGTCACCCTGAGTAGGAGTCATCCGAAGTCTTCTGGAATCACCCGGAGTCGGAGTCATCCGGAGTCGTCTGTAGTCATCCGGTGTCATCCAGAGTCGTCTGGAGTCATCCAGAGTCGTCTGGAGTCATTCAGAGACGTCTGGAGTCATCCAGAGTCGTCTGGAGTCATCCGAAGTCATCAGGAGTCATCCGGAGTTTTCTGGAGTCATCCGAAGTCGTCTGGTGTAATCCGGAGTCATCTGGAGTAATCCGTAGTCGTCTGAAGTTATCCAGAGTCTTCTGGAGTCATCCAGAGTCGTCTGGAGTTATCCCGAGTCGTCTGGAGTCTTCCGTAGTCGTCTGGAATCACCCAGAGTCGGAGTCATCCGGAGTCATTTGAAATCACCCGGAGTCGGAATCATCCGGAGTCTTCTGGAGTCATCCGAAGTCGTCTGGAGTAATCCGGAGTCATCTGGAGTAATCCGGAGTCGTCAGAAGTCATGCAGAATTGTCAGGAGTCATCCGGGGTCGGAGTCATCTGGAGTAGGAGTCGTTTGGTGTCTGAATCGACCTGAGTCAGCCGAATCAAAAGTCAGATCAGAATCAAAATGGAGTCGGAGTCACTCAGTTTAGAGCAGGCATTTCGATTTTTTTAAGATAAACACTGACCTACACCGACCGACCCCAATCATTGTATCTAGGTAAGGGCAACAGTTATTCCTCTTCGATCATGTTAGCTGAGATTAGATACAACTCACTCATTTACATTTGTTTGTTTATTTGTTTGTTTATTTGTAAATGTTAAGTGATTGGCCATCATTGGCCTTATCACTGATCTTATAAACTAAACTTATAATAACATAAAGCATCACGGTACAATGTAACATCAGCACAAAATAAATAACACAGAGTATCACAGCAAGAAAAACAGGTTAACTTAGGGAATTCCAGTCAAAAGAGTCATAATGTGCATTAAATCTAAAAGCCAAATTTACATGCTCTTAATGAGTGCTAGTCATTGTTTGTCCCTTTATTTTAAATAGTTAAGCTATAAATTCTTGCTGATTCGGCTTATCCGTAAATAATTCGATGCATAATAATTGAAAGCAAAAAGCAATTCACGTGTCAATAATATCACTTTTTTGAGTCTTAATGGACTCAATTTTGATACATTTAAATTTTAAATTTTACTTTTAAATTTTATCATTTCATCCACACGCATGACTATTCAAGACTCAGTTGGTATGATTTGAGAATCAAAAGCATTAAAAAGCGGTCACGAATCAAACCATTTCAACGAATGATGAGCATGATTCATAATAAACGAATCATTTCATCCAGAAATCGTACCTCTGCGCATTTGGTCGTGTCTGATTTTAAATTTTCATAATTGCGTGTCTAGTAAATTATGTGCTGATAGAAATAAATCTCACCTCCGTGTCAAAGATAAGTTGATTATGGCACAACCATGCTTTCCATGCTAGCGTTTTTTTGTTTCTTCCTTCTTCAGCACATTAACAGAACCCGCCGTGCAGCGCATAGATCATGTAACGCACTGCGCGCCCATTGAATGAGGTCGTGCTGTGCACACCCGGTGTTGTGTGTGTGTGTGCCAGTGAGAAAAGCATCCGCCCTCTCTCGCAAGCAATTGTATGTAGGAGAGGTGGTGCACACGAACGCAACAGCTGGTATTTGATTTGTTGGTGTATCGAAAATTCAACTCTAGAAATGCACACGAGCGGATGGCAAACGAAGGAAGAAATTCACTCAACACAACACAGCATCGCCCGCCGGACCGTACTTTCCCTTTCACTCCACTTACCATCTTGAGCAGTCGCTCGAACAGAGGAGTTCATGTTGCTCCTGCTGCCGACAATAATAATTGAACTTCCCTCTCTTCCCGCTCATCATCATCCCGTCGACCAGCCGCCGGGGCTGGTGAAGAAGGATGTGCAAAATTTAGAGTCCATACCGCGCCAGGAGAGGCATTATTAATGATGACGCTTGACATTTATGCGCTGCTGTTCCAATATGCTGCTGCTGCTGCTGCTGATGCCATCGGGGCGCAGCCCTCTCGCTGTCAGTGGCGGCCCCTTCGTTTTCAATCGAGTTTTGCAGTCACAGAGACAAAAGGGTTTTGGTGTGGTGATGATGGTGGCTGTTGAGGAAGGTTCATCAAACTGCTTTTCCGTGCCCTGTTTGCATCACGAAAAAAAAACATCCCCGTGAGGGAGAGGAGAGTTCGAAGAAGTCATTTAGGAGCAATTATGATTTCGCCCTCTTCCCTTTTATGGGGTGGTGGTGGGGTGGCAAAAATATTTCAGCCCAAGCATGTCAACACCATGTGTGTCACACCACGTGCCACATCGCACACCACCGCACCTAGAACACACTGGCGCGCTCCTCTGCAGCAAGCGGACCATTCAGCACCGTTGTATTTATGTCAACCAGAATGTGTGCTAGTTGGACTGGTGTTGTTTCGCTGGCTGCCAGCAGCACCGTATGGTTCTCTCTTCCCACTCTGTCCTTCCCTAACGCCCAAAGATGACGCGCAAATATCAAACCGTATGGAAATGGGGCAGGCAGGGGATGGTGATGGTGGCGACAGTGGTGCACATTATATCTCTCCCAAATCAAGAATTTCCCTTCGCTACGGGGTTTTGTATGTCACGGAGGAGAAGAAAAAGAACTGCCATTATTCCCCCTCCCTTTCCTTTCCGACGAAAAATGGAAAGAAACAAAAAAAATGAATTATGCTCAATTTCATATTTCTGACAACCATACGGGTGGTGGTGGTGACAGTACGCCGCCGCTGAACACGTTGGCAGAATTTCGCGTTAAATGTAAGGGGATGGAAGTGAAAAGGGAAGGTAAAATGCAAGCAGAACAACCCTGCTGTTGCAGAACAAACCAGCCGAGAGAAGGGATGGGCGTGAGCATTGCAGCATCAGATGATGAGGACGATGATGATGATGATGATGGTGCTGATAATGAGCAGGGAAAGGCCCCGAAAGGAAGCTTGTCCCGTCCCATACCATCTACCCATGCCATCTACCCATCGCGCTTTAGCAGCAATGGCAAATAATAAAAAAAATAAAAGAACTGTCAATTAAATGCCCCAAGATAATTTGTCACTTAGACGCGGGGTGGAGAAAAATAAAAAGAATTGATGATGCACACGAGGTTCGTTGTTTCTCGTCTTGTTTTTGTGCAACATTTTTGCACATGCAAAAAAAAATACACAAGAAGTACCTTTTAGGGGGATCGAACCGCATGCCATAAAGCTGAATCAATCAGCAGAAAACAAACATTTAACCTCCAATGCAAATTAAATTTACCACAGTAAGAGAGAGAGAGCGCAGAAGATTAAAACAACCGTAGCAACACACACGGTGCAAAAAAGAAGGACTTCGTCTGTCAGTCATTTCCTGTTGCACACCACTGCACCAGCATATATTCGAGCGCTGCCTGTCGACGAGTGCACTATTGGCTCCTCTGGCAGTGGAAGCAAAATAATAATAAAAAAAGAACCGATCCATAGCAATAACAACAACCGGGGCGAAGTAAACAAAAGCACTAAAAACGACCAGAGCAAGCAAAGTATTATGCCTTCCTTCCCTGCCGAAAGGCACAGCCTGGTGCGCAGCAATTATATACATGCAAGAAGTATGTGTGGGGGGGTAAAGGGAAAATTCGCCACATTCATCTCGGTGTGGCGAATTTTATGACATTATATTTCGCTTAAACAATTGAGCAATTGAATAAATTACGAGAGTGAAACTGCAATTAGCATAAGCAGGTTGCTAACGATGATATTGGCATGGTGCAAGGGGGTTGTCGACGGTCTCGAGAGAGTGCATTTAGAGTTGATGGATTAAGAGCAGCAATTAAGACATGATTTGTAAGTTAGTAACAAG
The DNA here is from genome assembly GCF_017562075.2 of Anopheles merus. NCBI lineage: Eukaryota > Metazoa > Arthropoda > Insecta > Diptera > Culicidae > Anopheles > Anopheles merus. The sequence continues at coordinate 13,081,906 of NC_054085.1, forward strand.
TCATTTCAGCTTCAAAATATTTGAAATATATATAAACCAGATAGTCACAAAGCAATACAAAATCATAAACGTGTCACTAGAAATCACAAACTATTTTGTAGAAATCACAAATGTTTCATTTAAAATTACAAAGAGTAAACTGTTTAAAAAACCGTCTTTAATAACGGATGGTTTATTAGTGATAGCAACTAACATGTATTTTTCTTATTTATATAGCTTCTGGGAAATATTAAAGATCAAATAGAGACTAACATGCGTTCAATTTCAGTTTTAGGGATCATTATCGGTCGAAAATACGCTCCAAGACCGGTTTGGGTTCAGAATTAGTTTCTTTTAATGTGTCCCTTGGATCTGGGAATTAAAGATACTAGGGTCAAATTACTTCGTGGATTATAAATTGTATCCTCAGTTCAAAATAGAAGATCCATTAAAAAGCGATGGATTTGCCTATTTAACTGTAAAATTTGGATTTAAATCGGTGAAAATCTTTGTGGCCGTATTCGGAGTAGGTGTATAACAACGCCCAAAATCTATGATTCTAAGCGCCTATTTTTATGAGAAAAATGATTAAACCTAAGATGATCCAGACATAAAATTCTGCAGAAATGTTTACGATCAACATTCAATCTTTCTGAAGATGTAAATATTCCAGCTGTTGAAATCAGCGCAAGAAAACAAAAAGATTCTCGCGCACCCTCGCATGGCAAAACAATGATGAGAAACATCCGGTCCAAAAACCGGAAAGTGCAAGAAAGTGCAAGAACGAAGTGCACACAACAACGCCAAAGAGCCAGAATAAACATTACCGGAGTAAGAATCATTATGATTCACTGGCTGTTGATTAAATATTGATAAATCGCAGCTAAACAAACTTTCTAACACAGCCACAGCAAGTGCGAAACGTTCGAGAGCAGCAACAAAGCGGTTCGAACGAGTTTAAAAAGACGAGGATTAGGATAATGCTCGGTTGTAAGTTGTTCTCCCTCTGCTCCAGCCATCACCACTCGAGCGAGAGGCTGCTCACACTGCAATCGTTCTGTTGTGTTATGCGCGTTTTACGGCACACTGGAACGCGCGCGACCGGCAGATGATCTGATTCTGGGAAAATAAACGACCCTAAAAGCATACGGCGGCGGTGCATGCATACACACCAGCAGCAGCTCCACATGTGCATATATATGCGCGCTTCTTTCCCGAGGAGCCGATGATTTATGTACAGTGACGTTTTATAATGGTACAAAACACACATACACAGGGCGGCACAACAGGGCAAACCAGCGGTATTGCATTTTGTGCCATAGTTTGTGAAGCTTTTTTGTGGCTTTATTTACATTTGTTTCATCCGCGCACACACACACAATTGGTAACAAAATCTCTCCACTCTCTTCCCCAGTCTTTGATGCCACTTTAAAGCATTAAAAGCTGCCAATGTGGACCACAGAGTTCGGCGCAACGATGCATGTAAAGGGCAATAAAGTATAGCCAAATCGAATGACATTCCTATACACCACATCACCCTCTTCCGCTCTTCCCCTTTTCTGGGCCATCTTTCCCACAGCCCCGTTTTGCGCTGGGGAGATGGGTGCATCGAGCAGGGCCGGAACACACGGGTCATATAAATTTATGTTACCGCTGATATTAACATGAAAAGGAGCTCTCTTTTGGTTAGGCGGTGGCGTTGGCACGGTGCACGAGGTGGTTCCATAAAACAATTTGAATACAATCGATACAAACCGCAAGCATTTTTGCGGCAAGTGTTAATAATGATTGATGTCGCTTGATTGGGGAAGGGCACAACAAAAAGGTTGGTATAAAAATATAATAAAATTGCACCGTAGATGGCAAACCGAAACGACCCATCAAACTGATATGGTGTGTTCGCTAATAAATAAATTATATAAATTATTGAATATATTTTGCAAATTACAGAGCAGATGCTGATTGATGGAATGGTTTGCAAGAAACGAGCGCTTAATTGGATGAGGGATAATTTTAAAAGGCGCTTCTTACGTTCATCTTAAGGCATTTTAAGTTAAAGTCACAAAATATCGGAGCTGGTATAATTTCAAGACCAATAAATTTCATATACAGAGTTTTTACTTGATTTCGCAAGCGTGGCAACGTTGAAGGCAGCTGCAGCATTTGACAGGACAAACGCATCAGTTGTTTTTAGAACGTCATCATGCTTGAAACTTGAGACACTGGAATTGTGATATCAAGTGCGAAGGATGTGTTAAGCATGATGACGTAGACTGTAAACAACTGATGCGCTTGTCCTGTCAAATGCTGCGGTTGCGTTTAACGATGCTACGCTTGCGAATTCAAGTGAAAACACCCCTGTAAGTGAGCCATGCTGAGTAGAATAAACCATAAGAATTCAGTACATTGAAACGCTAGAATCCCAAGATATATTTTACAATGCATCTTTTAATCTTCCATAGATATTCATAGACCACCCATACACGCTTAATTTTAAACAAATCTCAGTACAAAATACAATCATGACACCCACCGAGGAAGGAAACGCGCTGGGGCAAACAAGACGGGACAAAAATTACAATAATTTATTGTCATTCTAATACACCCAAACACACCCGGGTTGTGATCTATGCAATATGTTAACCCCGCACAAATACCAGCCAAACTAATTGGCCCTTCGGCAGGACACGCTCGATCGCGAGAAATCGTTAGTGTAACGCACCGCGCGCACACCTCCACCATCACCAAAATATCCCAGACCTAAGGCGCTTTCATTTCCCTCTCTCCCCTTGTCTGAAATCTGGAATAAAGTGAACCATAAATCATACACCCCGAATATCTTTTACATATTCATGAAACTTCTGGGCCGCTCCACCACACACAGTAAGCAGCGTACTCTTATTGTGGTTGAAGTCAGTCATATCTCCCCAGTACACGAGGGCACAGGAGTAAAACTCTAACGCGAGTGAAAAGAATATATTCAGGCGATGGCTTAAGCGGAACAAAATGAAAAACATTGCCGCCAGCCAGTCTGCCCTGTAGGAAAAGCCTGCCGCTTGGTGGTGTATGCTGCTGCTGTGTGTGTCACTTGTTTGTTTTGTGGATTAACTGTGATCCTGTGTGTCTTCATGGAGACACACACACACACATTCTCCCCCAATATGAAAACAGTTTCCTATTTTTGTAATGGATTAAACGCGCAGAGAGAAAATATTGCGCCGCTGATCCTTGTTTTTTGTCGCTGTGTAAAATACACGACCGGAAGAGGAGGCGGCGCACAAATTTCAAACTATCGGAAAAAGAGCTTATACAAACGTTCAGAAACATGCACTCACCCAACGGTCCCTATTTTATCGACAATCCGCTCAAAGATGTGGCCGTCGCGCTCGATTGCGAGAAGAAATTGTGTCGGCAATATTATTGTTTAATTTAAACTTTGTTATTTTGGCACACGGTGCGCGTCTGTGAGAGACGGAGCAAGCGACGAACGGGCAAACGGATGAAAGTGTAAACAATTACCTTTCGAATTCGATTTGCTATGTGAAAAAGGGATGTGAGTGAAAGCTGTCACGAGAGCACAGCATTGTAAAGTTGTGATGTTAAATCTTTGTTCTGCATCCTGAAGTAACACAAACCAATGTTCTGGAAGAATATAACTACACAGTTTTTATATAGAAAATTCCTCTTGAGGAAAGCTTTGATATGGATGGATATAGAATCGAGTCATTTGATGTAACCCTGTATGCTAACAGCAGAAAAAGGTTAAATTTTTTCATCATAATCACTCAGTACACGAGAATAAACATTACATCAATCTTACTTAAGCCGCACATACACCGTTTTCGAGAAAGATGCAATGTTTACATCCATGAATAGAGAAAAAGTCGGATTATTTTTCCGAATTATGATAATAGCATACGCACATAAGGGGTAGCTAGCTGTGAAATGAACAGGAAGAACGGAGGGTAAAATTGCAATTGAAAGAAGAGCTAATATTAAAGGGAAGCTGCAAATGCAAAAGTCATGTTCAATTTCGTTTCACGCTTCTGTGTAAACACAGTTTAAAATTCATAAGCCCTTTTACGATGGATTATTAAAAACAAACAGACATCAAAACTGCACAAGAAAACCAAATCTTTACCTAAAGCTATATCCCTAATTGAGTTGGAAAAAATGTATAATATTTCTTAAATAAAAGATCCATCGCACAAGACATCTAGCTGAACACGCTAACTTAAGTTCTAGAACAAAACAAAAAACATGATTTTGTCACTGTCATCGTTTGGCGCTTATCTGCTTTCAGGGGGACGGTTTGCCACAAAAACAACGTTTTCCATTGACCCGAAAAAACTTTTCTCACTCAATTCAACGCTTCTCGGCAAAGCAAAAGATCCTAACCAACATAGCCGACAGTGTGTAAGAATCTCGTGGAAAAGATTCTACGCACACAAAAAAATTGGATGGGATAGAACGCAAAAAAAAAACATCAGCACCATCTCGGGCATACACAAACCATACCAATAGAGCCTTATGGATATTATGGAACCTACAGGACAAAAAGACAAAAAAACACATCATATCGCAAACACGGTAGCACACATAAAGGTTGAAAAGAATTGCCTATGCGCTTTTAGGGTGGAGGTACACGGGACGCAGCGTTGTAATCATTCCGAATATCACAAGCCCTCACACAATCGGTGCCTGTTTTGCGAAAAAGAAACGCTTCACATAATAGTAACGCACATCCCGACGACAAATCTGGATATAAATTACTCCAGGGATGAATCGGTGAAACTGTGTGCCTTTTTCCATACCAAAGAAGATGCAAAACGAGTTTGATGCAAAAAAACCTGGGGAAAGAAATTGCAAAAGAAAAACCTTAACTTAATGGAAAAAATCGCATAAAGTATATAAATTTTCCGATTTCTGTCGTCCGGTTTTTTTTGCGCACACAAAAACACATCCCTCGCCCCGTTTTGAAACGATTGGGCCCAAAAGGATATCAACGACACCGTCCGCCACCACCACTTGCTCCCTTTAAACAGGCTCTAGCAGACTCTTTTCCTCCACAGCGAGACTGCCACAAAAAAGAAGACCCAAAGTTCTAAACTGGTGTCGGACTCTGGGGCGGTGGGAGAACGCAGTTGAGGAAAATGGTGTTTGGCCCAACTGCAAAAAAAAAAACTCAGGAAAGAGGTTCGACAATTTTTCAGCACCAGCACTGACGACAGTGTCCCACCAAAACACTGGAGAGCACCAAAATGGGGGAAATTGCAAACGTTTTGGTGGAAGAGGCGAAAGCGAAAAAATACGGATTGATGACGCGCAGAGGAGCGGCCGGAGAGAGGATAGGAGGAGGAGATGGTGTGTTTTGATGGTTATTTCCTCGTTGCCAAATCAACGAAAACAGTTTCCAGCAGTGAAACTTGCAATCAGGAAAAGCCGGCCAGTGTCTGCCGGCTGGCTGCCTTCACAACGGAAGAAGAGAACCCACGCGCACTAAAAACTCCAGTCCGAAGAAGGAACCAGAGAAAACATGTCAGGGGACAGAGAGAGAGACGGTTTTTCGTTGCTGTGTTTTTGACCGACCGACACCAGAGTTGGAGGTTCATGTGGGAGGAGAAAGCAATCTTCTTAGTTTGATCGAATAAAGCCATGGAAAAGGGAATCAGGCGAAAAATTGTTCCCCTGTGGGGATGGTGGGGTGTGGTGAGAGAGCGTTAGTAGCGCAAGGGCAGTAGTTGTAGAGTGTAGTAGTAGTAGCAGCAGCAGCACAGTGGCAATCAAGGACATCACACCAAAGAGGACCACACCTTAGAGCGGGAGGGGAAGGAGTTGGATGTCCGGGTAAATGTTCATTTTCGCCATCATGAAAACGGAGCGAGCCTGTGTGGAGTTGCCGTATGAAAGATAGCAACGGACGGGCACAACGCTACTACTGCTGGCGAATCTCAGGACATGAGAGAGTAGTGGACGACTGATCATCACCCGTAACCAAGCTGCTGCTGAACTACTGGACGAACTGCCGTTTGCCGTCGTATCTTCATCGTCCCACAACTAGACACACAAGAGTGTGCGCGCTTGTGAAACGTTTTCATTTTCCATCCTCGCAACTAAGTGGGCTTATTTTGCTGTCCGGGAAGTTCCGGTCGGTGGGAAGGCGGAAGGATACGGGAATGGGAAATATATAACCCAGAGCAGCAACATCTCCCTGAGTTGAAGTACCACCAGCAGCATCATCAACCGACGGGGCTGTTCGGAAGCTCCAGGAGGTGGTTGCGTTCCCGTCAAATAAATGAGTTCCCGTGATAGTAAACGAGCGAAAAGCGGGCATGAGGGTAAGTACTATAAATCTCCCACACTGTCTGTGTGTGCGTGTGTCGTATCACCAAAAACGGTCCCAAATTTATTTCATGCTAAAGTTGAAGTTATTTAACCGATGCGTGTGCCTCTCTTACTGCCGCATGGAATTATAAAACCCTGAGTTTTACCCAACAGAGGACACAGAGATAAGTGGAGCCTGAGGAGTTTGAGTGTACTACAGACACACAGACGAGTGGGACTAGGCATTTTGACGACATCGGAAAAACTTGGAGCAAGTATACACAAAAACAGGGCGGCTGACTTTTGGGGACGAACTGTTGATGACATGCTGTGCCAAAAAGAGAGAGGACGGAAAAACGGGAAAACCAGCGGACATACAAAACGACCACGATCCCAATTTTCCAATTCGATTGACATGCACCAAACCATATCCGAGAAATGGGAACGCGAAGCGGTGGAAGAGACGTTCGTTGGCCATCTATCAACAGATCAGTATCAGAACGGACGACAGATACTCTGAAGTAAAAGTTACGAATAGAAGAAAAGAAAGAAAAAAAGACCTTAAATGAATCAAACAAACACTGCCAAACTCCAAAACTTTGACATTATTTGCGATTCTGCAAGGCGAACCTTTCTCTCCATTTCACGGATCATCGATTACCCACACACAACGGACGGAGGCACAACAATTCGAGGGCCACATAGGCATGCGATAACGGGTTCATCTCACACGGCACAGGACAATTTGCTTCCCAAAACAACCATTCCCCAAAACGTAGACACCATACCAAAACCTCTTCTTCACCGTAATTCAGCTGTATGGAACAGCGAACAGGGGGGAGCGAAATTCGACAAGCATTCACAGCATTCACAACCTCTCTAATAGCGAATGTAATTGATTCCGCACTTGACGTTCCGCAAAGCGTTTGAAAACCCGTTACACACGGCGGGTCTTTCTCTGCCGCCGCCGTCCATAATACTTCGATGTCTTGGATAGCAGATAGCAGAGGCATCAGAGCACACCACATCTTCAGTTTGTGTTTACCGTCACCACTCGTGACTACGGTATGTCCAACACTACATCTCAGCGTCTTACGTCTCCCAAAAACGCGTCGCATCTCACACATCAGGCGGGATTTTAAAGCGGAATATCATGTCCGACAGAGAGATCACTCTGTTCGCCTCTGCGTGATTCAGCAGAGCTGTACGGCTATTTTCCAAGGTTTTGTGTGGTGCATTGTTCCCCCGTTTAGGTGTAAAAAAGACGCTTCGCGTTCAAACCATCATCATCATCATCGTATCATGTGTCGAGTAGTGGAGCACACAGCGTCCGGATATACTCCGGACAGCATCGACCGAGATCGGCCGTCAAGAGCGCCGCGCGTTAGAAGAGGCGGCGGCAAGCTGTCAAAAAAGCGACACTCATCCAGGGCGAAATTCCAAACAAACGGGTCCTACGTTGTACCTCGACGGTTTTAGCCATGAGAGGAACAGAACGATATCCGCAAACAACGGACGTTCCCCACACAGACGGAGGTTGTGTTCCCCCGGTTCGGTTCGCAATCAGCTGGACACGCGTGCACGTTTCTTCGTCACTCAACCCAGAGGGGAACCACACCGCAATGGCTATTATTTAGCTAAAACACTCTAATTACAGGGGGCCCTCATTCGCAGCATGGAAGACTTCCTCTGGTCCAACCGCAGCAACAACAGGAAAGGGGTCGTATCTTGTGGATTGGTCAAGATTTTTCACCGACTTTAATTTGACGCAGAAGGCCACGACTGCCTGTGAATGCTGACATGGCGGATCCTTCAGACAACTTCTTCAGTACAGATCACCTCACCGCAAGTTATTCGCTTCACACTCCGGAGTTACTGTAGAATGTATGTGTCTGCCGTTCTGAACCGCCTTTAGGGGGTCGTAGACATTAATTGGATTATTTTCATCAATTGTGTCGACTCACGATTTGGCAATGTTTGTTCGAATCGCACGCACTGTGTTCTCGGGCGTTGATAGCCCCGCGCGCACATTTCACACTGTTAAAACGATGAAAACATTCATCACGCGCTCACCACCAAAGGGGTTTTGCGGGCGAGAAACGACTTCCACCGTTAGAACCAAATCCAATGAAGATACCAGCAGGACATTACTTCTTCCGAACTCCTCATGAACTCATGAAGACGGTAGTTTAATGCTTACGGAATGCTATCCTGGAGTGTGCGCCTTCCAATTACTTTCGAAAACGGTTTGATAAATCGCTGGTCAGAATTCGAACAAAACACTCCAGGGATTTAGAGAAAAAGGGGCGCGAGTTCTAACTTTTCTAAACACTCTCAGGTTGTTCGTCACTCATCACGAGGCACGAGCGGCTCTCTTCTGCCCATTTGAGCTATATTCGTTTGGTATTTAGTTGTGCTGAAGTGGGGCGACGGTTAACAAAAACACGTATAATTTCAAATCATTTCCAAAACTTTTTGCCGCCACAGCAAAAACTTTGCCGCCTACCGACCTTTGCCGGTGTGTGTTTCTGTGGGGTACAAGAAATTACAGAACTCCGAGCAGACCTCCCGCCAGGAGCAAATTATGCGCAATCGTGCGCGCTAGGCCGAGGGCTTTCCGTAAAAATTAAAATTAAGTATCCAACTTTTTCTTCCCAACCTTTCTCACCACGCTGTCTCTCTCTCTACTATTTGAATCTGTGGTTTAGTATATCCGTGAATGTTTCTGTGAGCGTGTGTCTGCCGCCCGCGTGTGGCGTCATAAGGCGGCGAATTAATTGGTATCACGTCATGCAGCACAGAGTAAGAAGAGGGTGCTGCTGCTGATGTCCACAAGGGAAAGCAAAAAACAACAACACATTAAATACTGCGTCATGGTGGCGCGCCACGGCGACCAGCAGCGGGAAAAGTTTTGCCCAGAAGGGTGCAGGAGGAGCATGGTAACAGGAGGCAAGAGGAATCACGTCACGGTCACAGGCTATGCACGACCTCTTGAAAAATCCGCAGGGAAGTTTGCGGTGTTTGGTGCAAGTTTTGCCCCTCGCAACCACCTACTCTACTGCTACTACTACTACTCCCTGACGCCGACATGGAGCAGAGATTCTTATCGGCGCTTGTGCTTAATTGTGCGGATGCGGATTTTAATGCTTTTTGGTTGTTTGGTTTGCAAAACAAAATATCAACCCGCTAGGGATTGCTTAAACATAAATATAAACCTTACCTTTGGTTGATGGTAACGGCATGTGCGCCTTACTGGAACCGTACACAGGGCTGGAATTACAGAGATGGAAAAAGTGTGTTAGTGATTTATTGTACACCATTTTACAGCTAGCGATAGAAAATTTGTATACAGATTGTGTAAAACATAAAAACAACATTATAATTATGCATATGTAGTTAATTTTTTACACTATTTATTCCGAGCACCCAAAGGAAATAATAACACAAAATGTAGATTATTTTTCCCAGAGGTTTTAAGCGCAGGTTTCATTTAATCCTGAGGTTTATAACGTTCTGTTATGCTGCTGTTCATTTATTTAAATGTAGTCGATTTTTGAAATTACAATCATTTTTAAATAGGAGCTATTCTTAATAAAAAAAGTAAAAGCATATAATTACGTATGCGTAACCCTGCATTCCGCGTAACCCTGTAACCGCATTCTACATCACCATTACCAACGACATCGGATTTGGGGATCGACATTCGGTTTTGATCGGTATAATAAAGAGGTTATCTCAAACTCACTCCGCTCGACTTGCAATTGGCGCAGCCGGTAGGATGAATTGTTAGAAAACAAACAGTGCTAGTAGGTGATTAATAAAGCTTACACAGTGTGTCCGGATTTGTGCCCCCTATTAGATAGAGGTACATTTTCATCTCCGTGTAACGTTTACAACACGGATGACTTGTGACAACGCCGTTTCCAACATTTCTACAAAATAGAACCAGCTTCTTTTCTCTATTAGAATAGCTGAGAATTGAGGTTAGGATTCAAGCGTGTCCGCACGCATCGCAGGTAAGCAAAATTTCGGTTTTAATCTCTTCGTGCTACGCACACATATGCGTGTATCGTAATAGAGAAAAAAAACTTTTGCTGCGTGCCTCGTGGTAGATACTATCAAATAGGTCTATCCGATTTCATAAACGAGTTGCTCTAGAGGCGCTTATTATTGAAAATAGAGACGCACTATTAAATAGACGTAGCTCTAATTAGTTTTATGTGGAGAAATCCGAATAATATCGCTTCCGATTCGGAACAAGAATCTGAATCCGTAGAATCTGGCGATCTCGCACACATTTCTATACCAATCGCGATCCCTTTAGAGAATTTGTGCATAAGTACAATGGAGCCTAGTGTTAGTGACCCGAATAACCCGCAGGGAAATAGTATGGGTGATACGGCTATAGAATCTTTGCAAAAGCAAATTTTGCAGCTGTCGACGGCACTAAATAATGTCGTTGCTTCACAGCAGCAAAGTGATGCAGCTAGAGTGATGCAAAACCGGTTAGAGCAAGCACAAACCCTTGAAGCGTTTTATCGCATACCGGATCCGATCAAAATTATTCCTAGTTTTGATGGAAATAAAAAACAATTGTTTTCTTGGATACAAACGGTTGAAAATGCACTGAATTTGTTTAAAGATCGTATTGATCCTCTTCTATACGAAGTTTATGTCGATGCAGTAAAAAATAAAATAATAGGAAAGGCAAGAGACATTATTAGCGCTGAGGGAAATCCACAAAACTTCGAAGAAGTAAAGAACATTCTGATAAAATCTCTAGGTGATCGGAAAGATTTGTCTTTCTATATGAGTAAACTATGGCTTAATAAAATGGGAAGTAGACGCATTTCGGAATACTACACCCATACTAAGGAACTTATACAAAAAGTCAAAGTTATTGCTAAACAAAATGAGAAGTACAAATACAGTTGGGACGCTATTAACGAATTTATCGACGAAACAAGCCTGGCTGCATTTGTCGCGGGACTAAACGATTCATTTTATGGTTATGTTCAAGCAGCTCAACTACTCGATCTGGAAAGCACGTATGCTTTTCTTTGCAAATTTGAATCTTTTCCCATGGAACATAAGCGCACTTATCGCCAACAGAGTTCAGGCAATAATGGGAATACAAACAGAGTGCAGGAAAGTTATAATAAAAATGGCACAAGATCATATGATTATAATAGCACCGACCCCTCACAACCTCAAACATCTAAATCATTTTTTCAAGTTCGTTCACCAAACGGCATGGATACATCGACTACTAAAACCAGGTTAACGATAAACAGAAATGAATTCAATAACAATGAAACATTTGACTGCAAACAAAACGACGAGGGCGAAAGCGATAAAATTTTGGTAAATTTTTGGGAGGCAAGTACAAAACATCCTCCAAAGTAGACTATCTTCCTTATATCCTGTGTGAGAATAGTGTTTCAAAAAAGGAAGTAAAATTGTTAATAGACTCAGGATCGAACAAAAATCTCATCAAGAAAGGAATCATCCCCTCCGTTGAATTTTGTGAAGAAACAATGATTAAAAATATAACGGGTGACTATTGTATCAAAACAAAAGGTACAATTAATCTACTTGGTCATCGATTACCTGATCAAACTTATTACGAAATGAACTTTCATAACTTTTTCGATGGTATTCTAGGGTCAGAATATTTAGCAATGACCGGTGGTGTTTTGAACTATAAAAACGAAACACTTACAATAGAAGAAACTTCCTTACCTTTTTTTAAATATATTCCCGCTCAAAAGCTATATAATCATATAGTAACAATAAACACGTTATCAGACGGTGATTGGTTTGTACCAAGCTACCAAGTCCTTTGCAAAAATGCTGTAATTCAACCCGGATTATACCACGCTAAAAACAAGCAAACAACTGTGTTTATCATTAGCCCATGCAGTTCATTGCCACTTAATGAAAAGGTATTTGGAATAAATGTTAACAATTTTGAAACGATTTCCCCTATACCGCTCCAAGATAACGAAAAACTAGACGAACTAGTAATTGAAAAACTTATTGCAACAGAACATCTTTCATTGCTAGAAAAAAAATATCTATTGAAAACAATTCTAGACAATCAACAAGTTCTGTTGAAAGAAAATGAAAGACTATCTTCAACCTCTATTATAAAGCATAAAATAATCACAAAAGATAATGAGCCTACATACACAAAATCATATAGGTTTCCAAACAGTTTCAAAACAGACGTTGAAAATCAAATTAAAGAAATGCTTGAAGATGGTATCATAACACATTCTAACAGTCCCTTTTCCTCACCAATCTGGGTTGTCCCCAAAAAAATAGATTCATCTGGAAAAAGAAGGGTTAGAGTAGTCATTGACTACCGCAAACTAAATGAGAAGACTATAAACGATAGATACCCTATCCCTCAAATAGAAGAGATCCTTGATAACTTAGGAAACTCAACGTATTTCTCAACTCTCGACCTTAAATCAGGATTCCACCAAATTCAGATGGATCCAGATTATCAGGAAAAAACTGCGTTTTCTACAAGTCAAGGGCATTTCGAGTTCACCAGAATGCCTTTTGGCCTGAAAAACGCTCCAGCAACATTTCAAAGGGCTATGAATCATATCTTGATCGGTTTAATTGGAACAATTTGCTTTGTATACATGGATGATATAATTGTTATTGGAAATAACTTAACATCTCATATTGATAACCTTAATACAGTGCTTAAACGTTTATCAGATTTCAATCTGAAAATCCAACTAAAAAAATGTAATTTTCTAAAGAGAGAAACTGAATTTTTGGGACATATAATTACTTCCGAAGGCGTTAAACCGAACCCAGATTTGATAAAGAAAATCGTTGATTGGAAAGTTCCGTCAACACAAAAAGAGTTGAAACAATTCCTTGGATTAACTGGGTATTACCGAAAGTTTATTCGAGACTACGCGGCAATATCCAAACCATTAACGAAATGTCTAAAGAAAGAAGCAATAGTCGATCATACAAATGATTCATACTTAAAATCATTCAATGATTTAAAAGCAATTATCTCATCAGATCAAGTTTTAGCTTATCCAAATTTTGAATTACCTTTTATTCTTACAACCGACGCAAGTAATCATGCGTTAGGTGCCGTTCTATCGCAAGTGCAAGAAAATCATGAAAGGCCAATCGCATTTGGAAGTAGAACACTGAACAAAACTGAAAGCAATTATTCAACCACCGAAAAAGAGGCTTTAGCGATAATTTGGGCGGTAAGAAAATACAAAGCATATTTGTATGGTAAAAAATTTACTCTCATTACCGATCACAAACCCTTAACGTTCATAAAGACCTCATTTAAAAATTCAAAAATATTAAACTGGAGACTCGAGCTAGAAGATTTCGATTATGACGTAAAATATAAGGAAGGCAAAGGAAACGTAGTAGCTGATGCTTTAAGCCGTTTTCCCGAAGTAAATATGAATGAAACAGATACTTCTTCAAACAACGAAAATAACATATCTAGAAATTTAATAGATAGCTGCTCTACTGTACACTCCGCTGATGATTCTGGCGATTACTTCGTTCATGTGACACATCGCCCAATAAACTATTACAAAAATCAAATCATATTCAAAATATCAGATAGGGAAGAAACCATAAATGAAATCCCTTTTCCGTATTTTCATAGAACAACAATAATAAAAAAAGAATTCAAATCTGATGATATTGTTAGCCTTATCAACAAAATTCACAACGGAAAACAAACAGCAATATACGCACCAACCGAACTATTGCAACTGATCCAAAATACTGTAAAAGAAAAATTTTCGATTAAAGGACACTTCATAATTACAACAAAAACAGTAGAAGACGTTCCAGATACAGATAGGCAAAATTTTCTAATATCAACTGAACACAATAGAGCCCATCGAGGAATTGCAGAAGTAGAGAATAAGCTACGACGTAATTATTTTTTTCCGGGAATGCAGAAATTCATAAAAAAATTTGTAAACAGTTGTGAGATCTGTATGACAGAAAAATACGAACGAAAGCCTTACCATATACAAATATCACCACGGCCAGTCACATGCAAACCATTAGATCGAGTACATATGGACATCTATATAACTAATAATTGCAGTTTCTTGTCTATTGTAGATTCATTTTCAAAACACCTCCAGATGTTCTACTTAAGAAACAAAAATATGGCTCAAGTTCAACAAAAACTCACCAAGTATTTTGCGCTTTATGGAATTCCCAAAGAAATAATAACGGATCATGAAACTACTTTTAGATCTGTACAACTGAGAAATTATCTATCTTCCTTAGGCGTCGTACTGAATTATGCGTCGTGCTCTGAGTCAAACGGACAAGTAGAAAAAACTCACAGCACCATAACAGAAATTTACAATTCCAACAAACATAAATACACTGGATGTGATACAAAATCCATGGTCAGGATATCAGTAGCATTATACAATGACTCGATACACTCATCTACAAAATTCACTCCAAACGAGCTGACATTTAACCAATCTAATGAGCGAAGTGAAGTTCAAATACTAGAAAATGCAAAAAAATTGTTTAAAGAAGCAAAACATAATTTAGATAAAGCTACGAAAAGACAAACATCTAGAAACGAAACTAAGATAAACCCTCCAAATATCGTTGAAAATCAAGACGTTTTTGTAATACCCAACATACGAACAAAAACCCAGGCAAGAGCAATCAAAACAAAAGCATGTCAAATAAAAGAACGAACTTTTGAAAATGTAAGAGGCATCAAAAGACATAAGGGAAAAATTAAACGAATTAAAACAAACTACGAATGAAATAACGAATAGTATTAGGTGATCCTCTAATATTTTTGTCAACAAAAATTTATGAAAAAGATAAATCAGTAAAAATCTTTCATTACTAAGTAAAATTAGTACCAACTGTTAAGGTCTTTGCTAAGATAGGAAATAAGTAGAAATAAGATCGAACTATTATAACGTATTTGAAAAAAAAAGAGAAAGAGAAAAACTTCTAATTGTGAATGCATGCAACGAGCCGAGGACGTCTCTTCTCTACCCCCCAGAGTAATTACGTATGCGTAACCCTGCATTCCGCGTAACCCTGTAACCGCATTCTACATCACCATTACCAACGACATCGGATTTGGGGATCGACATTCGGTTTTGATCGGTATAATAAAGAGGTTATCTCAAACTCACTCCGCTCGACTTGCAATTATATGTTTGTTTTAAATGTTCAGTTTTTTTTAAGCGATACGGCAATGCCATCCTTCCTGAATAAAAACAAATGTCTAAAGTATAAATCTTCATGGCGAATTCCTCTAACGCATAATTACTACTCTTTGTCATACCTTGCACATCTTACCGAGTTACACATCTTAATGAGTTGCTCGGTCGGAACAGAACAGGTTCAGGTACAGTTCCAGGAGAAAAAACCATTTCAAGACCGATATGAGTTCATCATAAGTTCCAGGATCGGTATGGTTTCAAAATCAGTACCAGAACCGGAACGGACTCATGATTGGTTTCAGGACCGGAATGAGTGAATGATCGATTTCCAGACCGGTATAGGTTCATTATTGATTCCAGGATCAAAATAGGTTCATGATCGTTTCCAGGAACGGATTGGGTCATGATCATTTCCAGGAACGGTATGGTTGTATGATCGGTTGACAAGACTGGCATGAGTCTAAGATCGGTTCATGGACCGATATGGATTAAGTATCTGTTCCAGGATCTGTAAGGATTCATGATCGGGTCTAATACAGGACTGGATTCAATATCAGTTACAGGATCAGAATGGGTTCAGAATCCGTTCTAGTGTTAGTATGACATGTAACATGACCGATATGGAATCGTGGTCGATTCCTGATTTGTTATGAGTTAAGTAACAGGTCCAGCACCGGCATGAACCAGAATCAGATCATGAATCAGTATGCTTCATACTGTTTTGGTTTCAGAGCCGGTATGGGTTTTATTTTGGTTTTTGGTCTCTTAATGGGTTCCTTAATCATCAGTTCCTCTTTTGAGTTCAGTTTCGATGACAGTAATTTTCGCGTACTCCTCATTTTACAGGAGATAATTAAAAACACTTCTTTTCTTAATTTTGCACCACCCTAAATTAACTAGTTTTACCAAAATGATTATCCAGTGGCAGTGAAACATTCCTCGACATAGTTGTATTTATCTTATCTTATTGACAGTTGTCTTAGGCCATATTCCATTTTGACTATCATTATTCACAAATAATTATGCATGTCAAAATCGTTTTGCTATTCGTCTGATCAAAATGAGTTTTAAAAAATTAATTAGAAATAAGATATCGTTTGAAGCCACATTAAACTAATTTAAAAAAAATTAATTCACCGTCACTGTTAGTATAATTCTAACAAAACAAATTTATCTAAGTTGGATGCATTACAGGGGAAAAAACACTTTGTATTCGAATTATGAATACAAGTTAACACATTCCAATTCGTAACCATGGGCAGTAATAAATCTTACTCGGTGGTGTTCAACAAACAAATGTACTGACAATGTTTCCAGCAATGCGTGTAAACATTGCAAGCAATATTAAACAGATAACACACCATTTGGCCCCCTGCTCACATACACACACCCCTTTAAGGTGTCAAAAGTTCAACGACAAAAATGTCCACACACTGCCCAGATCCAACTTCAATCGCACACGCCGTCGTACACGCATGTTTTGCTGCAATTTTTCAACGTTTTTCACGCCCGCCAAAACAACACACACGCGTCTTCCCTCAGCTTTCATACAACCGACGTAACACCTTTCCAATTACACACCGTGCTGCATGCGTGCATGCATCATACCGCGGCCACATTCAATTATTGACCGGGCACATGAAGAAGACACCCCCACTCGGACGACACAGACAGCACCACACCACACAGGGGGGAATGGAGCCTCGGTGAAAAGGCAGCAGTATAAAACAAACCCCGAGGACAGGGAAACAACACGACATTCCATTTGCCCATCATCCATAAAACACTAGCGAGCATGTTGAAACGGAAAGCAGCGCTAAAAACAAAACTAGCAACAAAACAGAACCACCAAAGGGGTAAAATATCACACCGCGACAAAACCTTTTGGAGACGACAGCGGTTGTGCATCAGTGCAGCATCAGCAGCAGCAGCATCAGTGTAAGGTACAACAGTTCCTCCTCCAGAGAAGTTGTTGCCTGTAAAGTGTACGGCCGGGATACAAATCCCTTCGCAGGCGCGCTCTTCCCATAAATGGTCATTGTTTGCAAGAGACGCGCGCATCATCCTTTTGCTTCGATTGCCACCCGGTGTGTGTGCCCCTTGTGGCTTAAAGGTGGATAACAAAAAAAGTAAAAGGGAAGGTTATCTCCAATGCACACACAACTACAATGGCAGAAGCAGCAATACCCTGGCGTAACAACAGCCGAATGCCTAGGGTTTGTGTCTTTCCGTTCCTTCAGCTCACTCTAACAGACGCAACACAACAATGGTGGGGGAAGAGGAGTTCAATAATCACTCTCTTTAGCAAATCGGGTTCGCGTGTGCAACCCCTCAACACAAGTCGCCTCCCCTCCTCATTCATGCCTTCCCCACGAATGGTTCGCGCGAGCGAGCTTATGCAAAGTTCAATCATAACCAAATCGATCTAAAAACCATTGCCATGCTCAATCCCTTATTTGGTGCACAAGCACAGGTAGAGGAGACACGATTCCCTTTTTGCCGCCTGACCAGCCGCGGCTGCTGCTGCACAAAGCACAAAGAGAGAGAGGGAGGGAGAGAGCGCCCAACATTAGTGCACAAATTCCACGGCATAAAGCAAAAATTATGTTCAACCTAAATTACAGCTACCCTTTTGTCTGTCTGTTGTCTCCCCCATTCTCCTTCCATTGCATCCGCTCCCTTATCCCACTGCCCCAAAGACAGTGGGAAGGAGCCCTATTTCGTGATCGGGTGGCCCCCAAAAGATATTAATGGACGGTGCGCGCGCGGACTCTGCCTTGGCTAGCTCTGGCTTGACCACAATGACGAAATGGAGCAACCGTTGGAGAGGCACCCAGCATATGGTGCTGCTGCTGCCTTCTAGGAAAGGCGCAAGCGAGTAGGAAACACATCCGACAGACGTGCTCGCACAAAATGTAGAGCATTATTAACTCCTTCTGCACAGAGAGCTTCTTACCCGGGTAACTTCCCCAGGCCTTGGTGTGACTGGTCAACGAACTAACAAACGCTGCGCACCTTGCCCCAGCCGACACACAACACG
The DNA here is from genome assembly GCF_017562075.2 of Anopheles merus. Classification (NCBI taxonomy): domain Eukaryota; kingdom Metazoa; phylum Arthropoda; class Insecta; order Diptera; family Culicidae; genus Anopheles; species Anopheles merus. The sequence goes on from NC_054085.1 coordinate 13,100,476, forward strand.
AGTTTCTAGAGAACCCGACTAATGCAAACCAACAGATCTAACACAGATCTACACTCCAATCCATGGGATGATTGTCCGCGCGATTTCATGCCCAGAGAGAGAGAGAGAGTGGGAAACATCTTGCTCTCTGTCTCGTGCTTGCCTCTGCTGCTGCTGCTGCTGCTGCTGCTGCTCTACAATCATTTGATTATTATAATAATTATGTAGCTCGCGCGCTGTTTACAAACAACCGCACCTCGCGTAAACCCTGGCCCGAAAAGCCACCCATCCCGCGCCTCGGAGAGAAGCATTCTTCACAGCATTGCAAAAATCGTGAAGGATGGGTTTTTTGTGTGTGTTTCGTGTGCTCCTACCGATTTAATCCCAGGCACTGCGAAGCGGGGAGTTCAACGTTTCCGTATCAAGAGTCTCGCCCCGTTTAATAATAACGGTGTATCTTCTTGGCAAAGGTTTGCAAGAAGCTGCCGCATGCTCATAGCTGTGACGTAAGGAAAAATGAAAAATAAGTTAAGCGATCAGAAAACCAATCACATCTAGAATCTTGTTAGTAAATATATACAGGGTTATTGAAATTTGACATCTGAAAAAAAGATTCAAAGATTTTTTATTTAGTAAAATGTGGAAAAGGAAGAACGCAACTCAACAGAAAGAGGGAACGTAGATATTGAAACGATCTTTTTCTTATATTCTTTGGTTTGTTGCATTTTCAAAAGGAAACGAGAACAAGAACCCTAAATCGTAAGTATATGCGAAAAAACTTTGCTCCATATCTATAAGCCAACATATTATAAGCATAAACATAAGCATATTTAACTGAAGTGATAAACTTAAATTAAAAAGACATATTAGAGCTTACACTACGAACGGAAACATAGAAAAGTCCCAGAAACATGGAATAGGAAAAGTCTCCGGAGTCGTAATTGTAATTGTAGTCGTCTGAGGTAATCCGAAGTGGTCTGGAGTCATCCAGAGTCTTCCAGAGTCGTCCAGAGTCGGCCAGAGTCGTCCAGAGTCGTCCAGGGTCGTCGAGAGTCGTCCAGAGTCGTCCAGAGTCGTCCTTAATCGTCCACAGTCGTCCAGAGTCGTCCAGAGTCGTCCACAATCGTCCAGAGTCGTCCACAATCGTCCAGAGTCGTCCAGAGTCGTCTGGAGTCGTCCACAATCGTCCAGAGTCGTCCAGAGTCGTCCAGAGTCGTCTGGAGTCTCCTGGAGTCGTCCAGAGTCGTCCAGAGTTGTCCAAAGTCGTCCGGAATCGTCCGAAGTCGTCCGGTGTCGTCCGGGGGTGTTCGGAGTCGTTCTTTGTCTGATGGTTTGGTTGTCAGAGATGTATTGTTCGAAAGCTGCCAGAGCGCCGCCTAAAATATAATCTTACCTAAACAAAACTAGGAAATAAAATAGTAATTACCTTATTTTTTTAAACTACGGAATTTCTCTATCTTTCATTCATCGTATACATTCGTATACATCGTATACATAAGTACATTCGATCGAATATTAAATCAATTAAATTTTTTTATGTCCTTTGATTTTAGTCAGGTTGTTTAAATCACGTCCTCTTAAAATGCATGTGAATGTCAAATACTTTATTTAACACATGAATGAACACTGTTTTTCGTTGTTAAAAAAAATATTTATTGCTGCAACATAACTACTAAGGCTTTTCTCCAAAAGTGCTTCCCATGCATCTGCCAACTAATCAAATGTCGGACCTAAAGCAAATTAAATAACACACGAAATGTGGCTGATGTTTTCATCTCAACCATTTAACACCCCAAGCGGCCCGATGTACACACATACACACACCCCCCCAATTGTGTATACATCCAACGCCGCAAACACAACAAACCCAAACCAACAAATGTAATTGATCCGGAACGATTGTTGCATATCATCGCACTTAATAAAGCATAAAAAAGTATGAAGCTGACACTGCCTCATGGAAAGCAAAAAAAAAACACACATAAGAAGCTTTGGTATGTGAAGCGAGCAAAAGAAGTGTGCAAAAAAGGAAGTTTTTGGAGCACGTTTCACATGCCTCAACACAGCACCAATTCTGGAAGCAACAATGCGAACGCGATGCATAAACCCAACAACAGGCCTTCTCAGTCAACACCACACAACAGCTACCGAAAGGATCCTTTCTGTGCTGCAAGGTCTGGCTGCAAACTCAGAACACCCCATAAACATATAATGCGCCCGGGCTGTATGTTTCGGCGTCTCCTGGTACCTTTCTACACAAAACTCGAGCACTAACGTAATATGCAGCGCGTTTTATTTTTGCGATTTTGTTTCGCTTCTTTTGATCGACATTCGCATTTCTGACACCGGTGGTGGGCACGGTGCTGCTGCTGCTACTGCCGCACAAACAACCGGCGACTTACTTTTCATGGTCATGAGCGATAATAATAACAGCAGGCAGGCAGGCAGCACCAGAAAAGTACCACTCACACATTCCGTTTGCCCTACCGAAAAAGAAGAGCTTCCGAGAGCGCTCATGCATTCATTATTGCTTCTCGTTGTTCCATGACTGGACGAACGCGATGCTTCCTCCGGGTCCGCGCGCTACTACTGTCATCCACCGTAACAATACCTTTTGCGGATCGACAAACCGAGACTACGCCGCCGTTCGTAGTCGTCGTCGTTACATATGCATTTCGGGTCGGACCTGTGTGCATACATTAGGCATATCATTACTATAAAAAGTACCACCACATAGAGCGCGCGCGATGGATGGTGGTTGTAGTCGCGATGGAGGATGCAGGGTAGAAGTAAAAGCTAGGACCTATAAAAAAAACCACATGCAACCGAAACGAGAGCAAACGAAACGATGATAAAAACCACTAACCATATGGTGGATGAATTGAAGAAGACACCACCACCACCACCATGATCATGAGCTAAAAGCAATGAGGCTCTAGTGGATCTTCCCTTCCACTTTGGAAAGGCCCACCAACCTCCTCTCCAGAGCGAAGAGCTCACACAGCAGGCACGATCCGCACTAACTCTTCCAACGAAGGAACTGTGGCATCCAGAGGACCACTGCCTGGGTTTTAGGTTCTACAAAGAACGTAGGCTACTCGCCGGGGGCTCTCTCTCTCTCTCTCTCTCTCTCTCTCTCTTTTATTCTTGTTTTTGTTTTGAATACCAATGTGCATGTGTACTGGAACAAAAACATTACAATATGAACCGGTTTCTGCTTCGACCGGCACCTCTTCTGCTGGTTGCGATGCTCCTCTTGAGCGAGGGAGGCCCTTGTGGAGCCCTCTTTTGCATCGAGTGGTCTCCACCAGCGCGCTCTTTCTCGTATCTCACAACACGCGTACCTCAAGCCATCTTGTGTCCTCCTCGGTGTCAGCGCGTAAAAGTCACGTGACCAAAAGGAAGGTGGGTGGAGAGAGAGAGAGAAAAAGAGAGCTCTCCTTCACTTCACTCGAGAGCATCTTCAATTCGTATGCATTTGAGCGATTATGGTTCTGTTTAAGGAAGATGCACACATACATAGACATACATACATTGCCAGAGCTCCATACAAGGCTAACGGAGAGAGCATACAAATCAATGACATGCATAAACCCTCGAAGCGTTGAAATAAACCGAGACCCTGTGTCTACAGACGCAAGGAGAAGAGTCCGGAGAGGTCGCAACACCACACCGGGCAGTAATAGGAAAAGCATCTGGTGGGGGAAGAACTATTTTTGTTTTGATGTTTTCTCGGCCGACGAGACTCTGGTTCGCTTCAGTTTTGAGGTTATTGTTCTAGTTTGTACCTGGTGCCGGGGGATTAGAAATGGGAGCAGAGATTGAGGCATACCGAAATGGGACAAAGGCAGTATGCTAAATGTTTCCGGATCTAGCAACGACCAACAACAACGTGATTGTGCAGGAATGATTAAAAAAGATAGGTGGAAGCGAGGCTCAAAACATCGAGATGCTGGTAACGTTTTATGTGCAACTAGGCAGTTATTTTGAGATGAAAAATCACAATATGAAACAAAGTAAAAGACGAAGAATTAATTGCAGAAACATATGTAAAATTGAAAAAACTGCTGAAACAAGAAATATGAATAAAAGCTTAAGGATTTATTTGCAATTTATATTCCAAATAAAAGAATACTTGATCGTTGAGGAAATCTTTTTAAACACTAATAACTGAGTTTTTTGATCAAATGATCGCTTTTTTATAACGATATTTGATGTAGAGATATGGTTGTGATTGAAAATGATCACTCTAAGCTAAGTAAGAGCCAGTGCGTAAATGAGTTGGGTCCTGCAAGAGACTGTATGCTATGGACTAGAGATGAGAAAACTCGCTCGCAGTGATTTAAATCGGGGTTGTCGTCAACCTGCTCGACTTATGAGTTCACATGCCCGCCATTAGTTCAAACCCCGAATGGTCCGTGCCCCCATACGTAGAACGGACTATCCTGCACTGCAATCCAAGCCCACTAGTGGTTATAGGCAGACATTGACCAACAACGCTTGTTGTGCCAAAGAAGAAGAAGAGTAAGAGTGAGAATAGAGATTCATTTAAAAATTAAGATTCTCATTCACTCTCCGACTGATTCACCGACTCATTTCGGATTAACACGTTCAGCCCGGTGGCATGTCCCAGGGTCTGCCACTGAACCTTCCCGTAGGCCGGGTAGCAGACCCTGGGGGCTGCCATTGGTCTTTTGCTAGGGAAACAACAAACAGTGTGAACAACTGTACTCTGCTCGCAGCAGCAGCGGGCATGTAAAAGAATGGTGTTCTAGGAATTATTGCGGTTTTTAAATACCTCATCCCACACACAACAGTATTGATGAACAGAGTAGAGTTGAAATTATAGCGAAAAAACTCATTTTTGCTACATGCATGTTTGGTTCATAATCCACTGCTTGCGTTCTAGATGCCGGCGGAACGGAAAGTTTATGAAAATCAGCACCGGGCTGAACGTGTTAAACTCACTCACTGTTTGAAATTGAATTTGAGTTAAATCCGTATTGTCGCTTGCAGGATTCTACTCACTCGTTCACTCTTACTCAGGGAGCGCATCTCTAGTGTGGATTCTACTCAGCACTTTTTACTCTGTAATCAATGAGCACACTGACACTGATTCTGAAAGTAGAATTCCAAAAGAACGAGTAGTTATTGCGCGTGGAGAGTTAGTGAATTGAATCACAAAAGAGTGAAGGCTAAAAGTGAGTGACTTGATTCTCAAAGGAGTAATGAAAAGATTCGTAAAACACAATATGAATATGAAAATATTTAAATCTCTGCTGTCACTCGTTTGCTCTGATCCAAGTCATTCTTCTAGTCTTTACAATAAAGATAATGTGGCTACAAAAAGTTACCTACTACTTAAAATGAGAAACATGATGAGATTTGTAGAACTAACAACAACATGCAAGCGCCATCTCTAATGCGTTACAGCCTCGATATGAAGAATGCTTTCACTTCATCATACCAACTGAACTAATTCGTATCAACCAATTAGAGCACCGATCTGCGAGGGGCGAAAAGATGCTACGCGACAACAAACATCAATACCGTCGTGCCCGACCAGTTAAAGTAATTGGCCCAGCAAGGCCAATTACATCCTAATCCTATCGCATGCCTATCACTTCTGCTCGAACGCTGGCGGCCCTATATATACACTCCACGCACCCCTTTTGCTGCGCGTTGGAATTGTACCGTCACGTGTCCCTTTTTGCTTTAATTTTCCTCTTCTTCTCCGGACCGATCTGATATTATTTTATTGATGGACAACAATTTCGTTGCCGGTCCGGGTCCCGCAAACTGTACGAATCTCTTTATCTTTCAGCCGCCACCCACCCAAACGTGTCACGTGTCTCCTCTGGTCTTGGCAAACATAAATCGTTTAGCAAAGTTTACTATCGATGTTTGCCATCTCATCACCCTACGGGCAAAACGCAGAAGGGCAATGATTCGCTTAGCAACAAACACGGGAAAAGATTTGAGTTAAGAAAATGCTCTTTGCCCAATATACTTGTTTCTTGTTGGGCGAAGTTTGTTTCTGGCTCAGTTTAATTAATGTTCTTACTCCACGCTCCGGTAAAGTTTGTTGCAGATGGGAGAGAAACAGAGAAACAAATTACCTCCATTTCAATCGGCTGGATAAAATAATTACACCGTAATGGAATGACTGTTATTGGATGGTCAAACAAAAGAAGAAAAAAAACGTAGAAAACTTCAAAAGCAGAGCCAGCACAAGAACAGGGAATGTTATTTTCACGAATAGTAATGCACAAGCGAATTAAATTATGCACAAGATCCTTCAAGCATTACAAGTAAGGTGCATCATCCCCACACCACGCTCGATTTCCGACCGGTCTGGCAATTTGTTAGCAAGAAGTGGAGCGATTAGCAGCAGGAAAACTAAATGGGAGCGCCACCCTCCAGCAAACGAAGAAAAACTACAGTTCATGCACGTTTTTTCTTTCTCCAAAACAAAAAAACGCTTCTAGCATTCAGATTAGCATTCGGTGCCGTTTGTGCGTTGACCTCTCCCCACTCCGAGGGGATCATCGCCTATCTGCCCGCTAGGGAAAGGTGACGAAACCATGACGAAAAAACAGTTTTACCAAACAAACCACGATTAAATGCGGAACGTGTGCTGCTGCGTTTCCCCCTGAGGCGCAAATCCCTATTAAAATATTTGATAATTGATAACATCTCACTTTTGCGACGCTCGACTTACTGCAGCGTGTTCTGCTCTCCCTTTGTGTGTGTGTGTGTATGACTTTGGGAGCGTGCAGAAAATTTATTACCGAGGTTTGTAAGTACACGCACGCACGCATATAGCCGGGGACCTTTCTTTTGCATGCGCACACGAACACGGTGACATTCTGTGTGTGTGCTGGAGGAGAATGTGTTTTCCTTTCACCATCCAGGCGCCATTTTACGTGGTTTTGCGCTCAGGTTTCTGCCCGTCGGGAGAAAAAAGCTTATCCGAGGGGTGGAGATAAAATGTGGATGGTCGAACTGTTGTAATAAATGCCTTAAGGCATATTTACACTGAACGAATAAAAAAAGTACGTGACAAGCAGCACAATAAATTTCCTCAAAACTCTACCGAAGTTTGTCCTTTTAGTGAAGGTAAGTGTGAACAATATGTAAGAATATTTTGACAAGAAAGGGCCTTCATATAGCGTGAATCAACAGATCGACAATTAACTTCATCACTCGGCGACGATCCGGTAGGGTAGGACAGAGCGCTCGGATAAAACAACACAAAGGACATGAGTTCGAACCTACTCTAGTCCATGATAACTAAACTAGTTGAGAAAGCTTTTTATGGATTACTGATAAACAAGGAATACATTTCATAATCAAAACTAATATAGAACTAAAACCAACAGAAAATATGTTTTGTTCTTAACAGAAAATATTCAAATAAGCATTGACACTTGAGCAAGAAATTGAAAAAATGAGTAAAAATTACAGTTTTGCAACCCATAACCAGCTGTGTAAATGCATCAAAAACATAAAAAATCAGAGACCACCCAACAGCTACGTATTTAAGATAAAAAAGGGAAAACGCAAAAATTCAGCCTCCTGTCGTCAAATCATCGGTTTAAGAAAATTATTACCCCTGATAGCAGCGCGTACAAAAAGCGTGCCCCTCTTACCTTTAAATAATACCCTACCTGGCGCATACATACACACACAGTGAACATAAAGCGTGGATAATCCGATAGAGCGCCTTTTATCTTGTGTGAAGCAAATCCATATTTTCAAAGCTTCCGCGAGCCCAACTTTTTCTTTGAAGCTTTGCCGATATCATATCGAAAGGGGCCCCTAAAAAAACCCAAATCCAAATGCAGTAATTTCACGCAAATTTTCCTCTCCAGCTGACAGTAGTAGTGGTTGTGTTCCCTCCCTGCAGCAGCTCTCAGCTGATAGACGGGTAAAATAATACGTTTGGTATAAATGGCAATCAATTAGAGAGAGTTTTTTTTTCGGATTTTGTTTGTCCCTTCTCTGTGTGTGCTTGCTTTCTTTCCATCTTCTCTCGGCACGATGGCCTGCAATTGAAGGATGGGCGCGCACAACAAAATGCAGCTTATTATGATGAGGGTTGAAGAGTCTGTGAAGCGAAGGGAGTTAAAATAACACACACAGCTAAGAGAAAGAGAAAAATCACAAACACACACACATACACACACCAAAACCCCAGTTAAGCCCACAACAAGGGACCGATCGGAGCCGTGTGGCATAAAGATCCTACGGGATTCTGTGTCCCGAGGACCCTCCGGCGTCCCAAAGCGTCACAGTTGATCACACTTTTCGATGCGTTCGTCGCTTCACCCTGTCCCACAAGGATCGACACAGCATCAACTGCATTTTGGTGTGTAACGCACACCACCATCAGCATCACCGTCAGGCAAAGGCTACCAGTTTTGGGACACCCAGAAATATCGAGACCCTTTTTTCGGCACAGTAGTAGTAGTAGTTGCAGCAGTCCTTTGCCTCTCTCCAGGGGATTTCATCGAGCACCGGGGACCCGCAGCAGCACCTTTGATTTTCCAATTCAAAGGCATCGAATTTCCTGTAATGTGTGCCCGCTTCTGTGGCCTGGGGTCGCACAGAAAGCGTTAACGCGGGACAACAGCAGCAAATCAATGGCACAAACACGCTGGAGGAGGAGGAAACTCGAAATGCGAGGAGGAATTGGTCTCGCTGACGACAAAGCGCACAAATGTTCCGCTGTTCCGGCCCAAAGTCAGGATGACATACATATACACACACACACACACACACACACACAAACGCACACAACAAGAAACCCATAGTGCGCACGCGGCAACACGCCATGGTCTCGGAATGTTGCAAGGGGCCTTCTCTCTTGTTTCTGCTTCCACACTCTGTTTCTCCCTCACTCTTGGTGGCGTGTGTAAGTGTGCCCTGCATGGAAAAATCATGGATGTAATAACAGCTGCGGCACCACACCAGCCATGTGAGGAGGAGTTGATGGTAGATGAGCCCAGCATCATTTGCTGCCAGGATGGAAGCGTTCCGGAAAGAAACACGGAAAAATGTGACATGCTACTGTCGATGCCAGTCAGGGCTGGAAGACACAGTTAGTTGATGCGACAGTGCTGGGGGGAAAAATTGGTCGATAATTGAGAAGCCGTGTGCACAAACAAGTACGCGACAGTACTAGATTTAAATAGATATTGCGCTTTGATTCTGATGTTTCTAATGTAAACATTGCAGCCTTTGACGGTAATCGGAGGCGACTTGGGATTAGCTTCTTAGCAAAACGGGGAACCTATCTACATGCTTAGTTAGTTACATATATTACATATAAATATTTTTTTAACTCAAATGAATTCCAAAAAAGTCGAATATTCATCTAAACCTGTTTAAAAGACGAACTTAGGGCCAAGTATCACTTCTTCTCTAAATCAAGTTGCAAAAAATATTCATATTTAATTTACCATGTCTGTTCAAGAAATACAATCTTAAATATTGCCTATAATGTTGAAAAAATTATCTATTAACATAATTGAACTGCTTCAAAATCTATAATCTATAGATAGGATCTATAATGTTTAAACCAATTTAACATGATGTATGGGTTTATCTCGAGCATGTGGCACAGTATCTCGACTCGTCCTGATGAATTCTTCAAATATCTTAAGCAGGTGGCACTCTAACTTGAATCGCAGTGGTGGTTTCGATGTTCATTTCAAGTAGGCAGCACTCTATCTCGACTCGTAATGATGATTTATAAGTTTATCTTAAGCAGCAGGCACTCGACTCATAGTGAAGTGAAAAAAGCAGAAAGCAAATAACGAATGTGCGTCATGCCACGGATTCTAGATAAGCTTCTACCCTATTCGCATTAAATTAAATGTCTAATCCATGCTGGTCATATTTTCTAAGTTGAATTTATAATCATAACTATCCAAACCATCCGTAAGTAAAGTAGTAAGTAAATAAGCTACCTCATGCCTTTAAATGCATTGTTAAATGCACGAAAAAATAGCTCCCGAAACACAAAATCTACCTCTCACTTCCGCAATCCACGATATTATAATTAATGTATCATTTATCACGCCTCACCAAGAGGTCGCACTCGAAACAAACAGTTAGTAACTTTTACAGATTATCTCAAATCAAGCCCTCATTTCGATGTCCCGCCTTAATCATTCTCTTACCACTTGAACTGCTGGTAAAAGAAAGCCCAACACAAAACAGATTATCGACCACCACACCAAGAGCCACCCAACACCATCAACTCTCTTCGATAATACTTTTTAATGCTTTTCATCATTGCTTCTTCCTTTCACGCCTATACCACCACCACCCATACGGACCAAAAGTAGGCATCATTTACAACACCGGAATCCGTGGCCCGAAAAGCCACCACCGGGGAGTGTGCAAGAGGGAAACCCCTGCCAACTCCACCCTGGAAGGAGGCGCGATTTTTCTGGTGACTAAGATATCAAATCGTCATCATTGTCAGACAACGGGGAGCCACCGATATATAAAAAGTTTCGTGTTTCCAGGCCCCGAAAAAAAGCCCATGCGGTAATCTTTAATTCCTTCATTAGTCCGTGCGCACGCCACGATTCTACGTACACCAGGAGGGTGGCGGTTTATTCCCCGCACAGTACCTTCCTGCTATCGACCTTCTTTTTTTCGGAGTCAAAACTTGGGGGAACTTGGTAGAAATGGCAGCAGGAGCAAGGTTACGATGCGCTATACGCTGAGGCCGAGGGCCACAGAGAGTTTCATGTTTTACGATCGTGCATTTGTACAACAAAAGACCAAAGGGGGCACCACCACGAAAATCACCATCACGGAGCATATATCTCGTGTACCTACGGAGGGCTAAAAGCCGATGGATGTAGTAAGTAGTAGGGAAGGAACAAAAAAAATACCATTCTCAAATTTCCTCTGCTCAGGTTCCAGGTTCATTGGCGTATTTTGACGGCTCTTGATGTCATTGAACTTGAATTTTTGGGACAACAAGACAAGGTATGATATTCAGAAAAAAGAGCATCTTAATTTGATAGTCACTGTGGATCACTGGCTTGAGAGATTGACGACATTTAGAATTATAATAGAATTAACGGTTGAGTTTGTCCCAAGAAGAGAGGGAAATAAACCAACTCCACATATTCCCATTTTTTACCCCCTAAATCTATATGTCATACCAATCATCTTTCAACAAAAGAAGATCTGGTTCAATCTGAAGTTGTCATTTTGCCGGTAAATAAACGTCATCCAATTGGTTCCTAAATTATTTTTCCCCCATAAATATTCTTTTCACCAAGGTTTCAAATTGGGCATTAAATGCATGTGTCCCCGGCAGACACAAGCAACCGAAAAATGACGCTATTGGAAAATAAACGTCACCGACACACACTGCAAAGGAACCGTTTACAAAGAAATGCTAAATCTCAGCCTCATTTAACGGTTCGCTGCTTGCTCCGCACGGGTATTCCTCTGCTGCACACAAAACCGGGACGATGTGTCAATTACCGAGCGCGTCGTCGTCTGTCGCAGACATCTCCCACTCGCCCAGACAATGTCACACAGCCGAGAGGAGTCCCTTCTTCTCTCCGACATTTATCCAGCAGTGTGTCATTTTTCCGGCGCGTGGCTTGACGGGAAAAACGTGACCAAACCATATCGGTAACGGAAAGCGATGCGAACCGCTCTCACGCGCCCACCACACACCACACCGGCGGCACATGATGATATGCCCCCGAACACAAAAAGTGTAAATTGATTGTGATGTGAGCGCGAGCGTGCCCGATACGCTAAAAGGTGTTGAGGACTAATTGATATGTGAGAGTGTGGTGTAGGGGGTGCGAGGAGTCGATGGGTTCTCAAGAGAAACGAACGATGCTGAAGGAATATGATTGAGCAAGATGTTCAAATTGGCTTTGTATATTTGTCTGAGGGATTGATGGGACAATTACTTCACGTTGTTAGGCAATACATTGAGCAATGTGAAGGATTATTAGAAACTGCATTTGACATATTTTTTAAAGTAGCCTCGGCAAATACTAAAGGGGGTTAACACTCCTCATCAATAAATAATGAAAGTGTGATGAGTGAAAGTGTGACTAGTGATGAATAAAGAAATACTCTAAGATCCGATTCCAAAAATTTAAGAAACAATCGTTTGGAGTCGGAGTCGTCTGGAGTTAGTGTCAGAGTAGTCCAAAGTGCGAGTCGGAGTCACCCGGAGTCGTAGTTAAAATAGTCCGAAGTCGGAGTCGCCCGGAATTGGAGTCGTCCGTAGTCAAAGTCACCTCGAGTCGGAATCGGGTCGGAAGCGCTCCAGAGAGCACATCAACGCTACACATACGTAGTACACAATATTGCCAACATAAAAAAGAGTTATTCTTCAGAATGTAAGACCCTAAAATCCACAACTCCAGAATTCTGACAATCTCAAAATTTCAGTAGTAGTCCATCGGTTCCATCGGTAGTTTCCATCGGTTTAGTTCAGGTGTAAGAAGGATGAATGGAAGTCTTAATTATAAAATTAAAAAATCTCTGGAGATTGTAAAATTACCTCAGGATCCAAGGTTTAGCTGAAAACGATTACGGAAACGAAAATATTGAATTCTAGATCATTGAAGTATTTATTAAGGAATAACCAAATCTTCATTTCTATTTTATACTAATGCTTGAACTACTTCGAAGAATACGCGAATAGGAATAAAATCTAAAGTATAACACCAACACGAACACAACATGCAATTCTTCATGCCAGTAAATAGCGGAAATAAAATACTGCACTAGTTTAGGATAACATTACTGATCCCCCAACTAAACCAGCAAGCATATAAAACACCTCTTCCCTCCGAACCCTTAAACGATTCTCTTCCACCCTTCTCAGTGTTCCCTCACCAAACCCACATGGCATCCATGAAAGATGTTGCCCATCGGAAACCGATACCAAACAACGACGACTGCCGTCCGCTCCCTCCAGACGACGATTGCAAGCAATTCTCCTTGTTCCCCCCGGGGCGCGCTTACTTTTATTTCGCCTGCAGGACACCGCTTCCAGCATTACAAAGATTCCCCCAAAAACCGAAAAAGAAACACAAACACAGAGGAACCAAATTTAAAGGCGAGTCCTGTGTGTGTGTGTGTGTGTATGTGGTATCGTCAAACACTTAGAGCCAAACATGGCGCTCCACCACTGTTAGGTCCCGCGGGACGTGCCTCGGAGAAATAAAACTCCCTTTCCAGACACAGCTCCGGTTCCGGTTGTTGGTGTTGTTGCTGTTGTACCAGTAATGGTTTGTGCGGTTAATCCACACACCGGACTTAATATACACTTTATTCCCTTTCCAAGCGCACTAAGATATCCTTCCCTTCCCGGTTTCTCCCCATTTCTCACCCAGACACACCCGACGACCTAACATGAGCTCAATTTTGATGCGACGCCGCCTAGAATTTTCGGGCGAGGGCGAATGCTTCCCCGTTTTCGGTGGTGTAAAAAGTTTTTCCTTACTGGCCAGTTTTCCACCGCTGCACTTTTGGTTGTGGAGTTGGCATATGAAAGTCACTGGTAGCGCGCACCGGAGGCGGTTGTTGCTGCTGAATCGTGGTTTTCGGTCGATGAATTTCCACGACCACCACATGGTACACAAATCCCAACGGATTCATCGTTGCGGTTGCGGAGAAACATCTCCGGGCAAAATGGGGGAAATAGTGCTAAGTAAAGGTGTACAACATTAGAGAGCGTGTACATTTTGGTAAACCAAATACAACATATCCAGAGGCCAAAAATGCACACACAAACAGCCACAAATGGTGCATATTTCATTCAGCTGCATTCCACAGGAAATGGAAGGACACACCGGATATGTTGCCTTACATAGACGACGAGAAAGCGTGTGCCTCCATAGATGAGGATGTTCGGGAATATTATTCTAGATTAAATTGTAGAATAATATATATACAGCCCGTGTGTACATCAACCAACTTCAACGTAATGAGATGTTTGGAACTATCGAACCTTCAGACATTCACAACGGTGTGTACGCGAGAGCGCATCCTGCAAGAAGGTCCCAGCATCTCCGGTCAATTTCAGCTCCGAAAAGGAAACTGATGTTAGTTCCCCTCCCCCAAAAAGCGTTACTTCAGTTATGCCATTTTAATGAACAACTTCTAACAGCATCGAATTGCACTCTGGTGAGACGTCTGTGAAACGTCTGTGTGCTTTAGCCGCCGCCCTCTCTCGGCCGAGTCAGATATTTTTAATGGTCGTCTCTGGCTTTCGGGGTGGTGGTTGTGGTTTCCTTTTTTAATGTGCTCTCCCCAGGTTCGTACCAGCACTTCCAGACATCCAGTAGCAGCATCATCAGAACCAGCGGGAATCGTAAAGTTTGGCAAGGAATCCACCACCCGCTAAACCTACCCTCATGCTGCTCCACACCATCGATACCACATTTATGTCTTGTGAGGCCTTGCACAGCAGGATCTTTGGGAAGTTGTAGGAAAGGAACCTTCAAATGTTTCGTTGCACGTTGCAAATGCGAGCTTCCGCGGCTGGCGGGCGCAGACCAGACAGTGGGGATATAGTGTAAGAAAGATACATTCGTAACGATGTTTGCATTAGTGTGTGGGGTTTGTGCTTGAAATTGTTAACGATTTTCGAAAGATGTTCCCCTGGTTTTTTTGCACTCACACAGATGCCATTTTATTATCATTATTGTATTGTGAGTTAAAGCTACCAGACAGGAGCGCTTGGGGGGATATCAAAATTGAAGAGCAAAAATTTAGTTTAAAATCGTTTCACCCCCCCCTCATCAGACACGCGCATCGAAAAGCGGTAAATTGTTACGTTTTGACTCGCACTCATAAATTATCACCAATCAAATCAAACCAACCCTTTACACACGCTGCCAAAATTGAAGCACATTTTCTTCCCATTTTGTTGTACCTTTTCTTTCCTAGCGGAGCAGAGAGTGAGGTTATCTAAATTATAGGTTGTGCGCCGTTGTGAAAAGCAGAAAAGCCAAATTCGACCGCTTTGGCACACAACACACAGCAGGCGCGCAAAGTTGATTTGCACCAAAACTACACTCTTACTCTAATAAATTCAATATATTCAAAGCGAGATAGAAAGGCAAATAATCAACATTCAACAACAACCGTCCGATGATGCCAGATCTAAAGGGCTTTCAATCGCTTTTCCATTTGAAAGCCTCCCGATTGCTCTCGACATGGATGAGAAGTAATTTTGGGAATCTATGGGCTCTTTCTTCTGGGAATTTGGCATTGGAGCTAGAAGCCGAGCATAATATTTTGATTAAACTTAAGTGCAAAATAAACAGATTGTAAAATCACACTCATTTCGCTTACCATTTCTCGATGTTTTGAATACTTCTTGAAGATGGAGCAGGTTCCTATATCTCGATTGCGGTTTTACTATTCTTTCATCAGCTGGACTGTATTCGATTGGTACATTTCATGATCTTCAGAAAGGGAAATTCTTTTTAACATGAAATTATTTCACTTTTTAACACACAAAACGTTGCTTTACACTTCACGCAACAGCTTGTATTACTTTTTTCATTATTTTCTGCACCTCTATTATGCAATTTTCTTCTGTTTTCTTCAATTTACGTTTAACATTATTTCACATACTTTTCGCAACTTGCACAAAAACTACACATACATTCACTTGCTGTAATAAAATCGATTTTTCAAAATTATATATTATCTTTTGCAAACAAATATCCACTTGGATCACTTTAATTATTTTTTTTTGTGCTTTTGTGACTCGTGTCCAAGCTATAGATGTTTTTGCCGAGACATCATCAACAAGGTCGTCCATCATGGATCTCGGAAAACCAAAGGTATGGCACGTGGACACTCTTATTGTTGTTCATTGTTGCTCAGGATAAAGAACAGGAAGAAAATAATACAACAATACAGCGTTGGCCATTCCATCACCACACGCACACACACACACCCATCATCAATTTTCTTGCCTGCCAGCCAAAACAATGCTCGGGAAATAAAAAACCCATCGAGAAAAAAAAGCAAAATCAAAAACAAAAACCGTATGACACCGTTTTACACAAGAAAACACAACCCGGAGTCCCATAAATCGCCATCAATAATAATAAATGGCCCTAACACATAAAAGCATTTCGCTTTCGCAGTGCGTGTGCATGCGTGTATTGCGTTTCCCTTTTCCTTCCGTTTCCCTTTCACGGATTTCCCTTTTTTAATGTTTTGGTCTGTCTCTGTGTCGAGGCAGTGTTTTTTCAGACGAAAAAAATGCAAAACACTACCAAAAACCGTCCTTCTCGCGCTAGACGGCGAACCTCTTAAATCCGCTTGCCCGGTGCAAAAGGCAAAGAGTGAGGTTAATGGCATAAAGTGATACCACATTGTAGCAGCAGCACACACCTTCGGGTATGCAATCTCCTCTTTTGTGTTTGGTTAAAATGGCCCAAAAACGCATGCCGATAAAAGACGAAAAATAGCTCAAGCGAGCAGCACCACACACGTCCGCCACACGACTGCCTATTGTAATCATTTCACTGGAAAAAATCAAATTTCCCACAAAAGAAGCACACGAGCAGGAGGACATTTCAGTGTGTCAGCGAAAAAACAAGGCAACTGCGTGGAACTAAGCGCAGAAAGCCTCAAAAAGAAGAAAGCCATGATTTAACGATTTGTGTGACGTTTGACACGTCCTTACCACACCACCATGGGGCTGTGTGGTTGGGTGGAAACACATATCAGGAAGAGAGAGACGCGGCACGGACGGACACCGTCTGATAAATCCTTTGATTTATGGAAATAAAGGAAGGTTAACCCTGGGGTCTCCTCCTCTCCTAACGATCGTTGACGATACGCGCGTTTGTGTGCTAGTAGGCGGTGGAGCCAACCTACAGGATGATATTCCGCCATTGCTTATCGTTTCATTCTACCATACACACACACTTCCGACCGAACACAAACGTGTAATGTGCAAATAAATCTTCGTTTGAAACACTGCAAGAACACACATAATTCAAATAAATTGAGCGTAGGTACGCACCGACACACACGTAGGGAAATAAAAGAGAGGCTATGGATTTAGCGCAGATCGCTCCGCAAGTATTCCTTGGGATGCAATCCCTTGTGTGAAAACACCTTTCAGCACTGCTATTTCAGTATCACAGGATCCAACGAATTCTTCTAAAACAAACTGCGGGTTCGTTGTCTACTTGTTCGCAACATTCTTTCTGCTCTAATTAAAAAAGATTCACCAAAAATTCCATCTCGCTACCGGCCGCTTTTCGAACACCACACTTCCGCCATTTATCTTGGGAACTACTGAACCACCACACGGCACTAATGAAAACCTTTTGCTGGGGCTCAGCAGACGACGAACGCGCGCCCCGTTGCCAACTTCGATTAGAGCACGAGCCGGTGCAGTAAATTCGCGCTGCTGTCAAAAACGCAAAACGTCAAAAAGGCACCAACAACAACACCATCAGATTCTCCCTCACGGTTGCTTCAAGAACACGCACAGTTTGCCCTTTTAATAAATTTCTGAACGATCTGAATTTTCCCTTCACGTTTCTTGCCCCTTACACTCTTGGCACTCGCCAAATGCTTATTGCACTAATCTTCTGCAGCAATTAAATCATTAGCATACACACACTTTACACACACACACACACACACTGACACGCATTCGGTACGCACACGGTTTCCTTTGCTCTAATAAAAACCATTCCCCCGTGGGTCTCATCATCTCATACTCGGGCGGGCACAACAGAGCACATTCAGCAGCTAGAGTTGCTTCCTGGGTGAAAATGTGACTATTAATAACTCCCCCTTGCTCCCTTTTGGGGCGGATTACGGTGGTGAAGGCAAAGGAGTGGGGGATTGCACCGGCCGCACGCACATCGCCACGGTGCCGTAAAATGCATTTTATTGCAACCGTCGATCGAATCTTCGCCTCCGCCGTCCATATTGATGGTGAAAAGTAGGCACTGGCAGTACCATACGGAACCACTTTTTTCGGAGTTTTGCCCAGTTTTCAGCACTTTTCAACCTCACAAAGAACCTCGTTTTTGCACACAAAAAGGAGCGCATCAGCACCTGTACACTAATGGAACAAGAACGATCGAGGATTAATTTTAGAACTCCCGGCCGCATTAGCCACACACTATCGATGAAATTAGGGATTAAGCAACCTGCTACAAACGTGGTTTTTATGTGCACACAACACACAATGCACACAATTATGACGCAAAAACATCTCTTTTACCTGCACGCAACACAAACGGAATGATTCCGCGTTGAACGTTGACCCCCGCGGATGGTGTCCGGTTGGTATTGTGTGGCAAATTTCGCACAAAACACGCCGCGTATTGTTTTCCGAGCCTGTACACCGCGCACACTATTCACACACGCGCGCCGGACCGGCAACAAACCTTCGACAGCACCACACGCTTCCGCACACACCGAAGGGAAGAAACTAAACGAATGTTTTCGGTCGCCGCTGGGTTGGAGCGGCTTTCGTTCAGTTTTCCAGCCTCGCGCAACCCGAGCCGTCGTTCGGTTGATAGAGCGAGAGAGAAGCAAATAAAAATCGTAAACAACACGAGTTGAACGAAACTTTACTCGCGTTGTCGCGCTCACTCTCTCTCTTTTTCGTGTTTGGGGACGGTTTTGCTCTCGCTGGATTTGTTTTTTTTCTTTGCGTCGTGTTTGTTCTCTTTTGCGCGTCTTTTTGAGGAGCAGGGTTCGTCAGGAGAGTAAAAAAATGCATGAAGAGAACACAGCGTATGTCGCATCCAGCGGGGAAGAAAGTGAAGCGTTACCTAGGGAAAAGCGTAACGCGTTACATATCTACCGGAAGGTGTTGAAAATAGTTATTACTCTAGAAATCAATTAATAAATCGATTAGTTTTGATTCGTTTAATTTAATGTTCAGTCTGTTTGTTGTCCAAGGAGTTATGTTCTCCAAAAATTGTCGAATGCCAAATAAATTACTTTTTTTTCTAAACGTGTAGAATCGCTAAAAGGTCATTATTAACCAAATTTTATAACATGAATTCTATTAAATGTGTAATTGAACGAATTTAAACACTAAATTTTATCATCTAAATTTTGGCTGTAAATCGTAATATTTGTCTTACGCAAAAATCAGATTTACGCAATTACGCGAAGCAATTAAAAATACACAAAGAAAAGAAAAATATCACCGGAACGCTTATATTACCTAGCTTGAGGAAAACTGCACATGACAAAATCCAAATCCATCATACACGACACATGTTTTCGAAAACAGAGGTTGAAAATTTATTCACACAATTAAATGTATAATTCCTTAAGACAATAATACCTAATACCTTTGACAATACCTTTGAAACCATTAACATTAAGTTTACGGGCGTCTCTCATATACCTATCTCTACGAAACACATTCAATTTGACGAATGGATATAAATACGAATTTACAGGGGTTTTTACTTGATTTCGCAAGCTCAGCCACATTTAACGCAACTACAGCAATTAACAGGACAGCGGCATCAGTTGTTTACGGAACGTCATCACGCTTAAGGCAACCTTCGCACTTGATATCACAAGCGCGGTACACTGCTAATTTGTTGTAATAGTTGTTATTGTTTCACCCAACACATGAGCCGATATAATTTCGATGCCACGTTTTGACCGATGTTGGCAGGAGTTGAAAACCAAAGTAGTAACTGGATTAGCAATTTCGGTTAAGGCCGCTTTAGTTGTATCATTATCATGATTTTTTATGATAATGGGTAGTTGATAGTTCTCTTTCACTCTCTCATTTTATTTTTCAGAAAAAAATATTACAACTGAACGAAATAAATTAAATATAATCAATCCACTCGTCAATTTGACGTACCACATATGTATCTGCAAATCTATGAAACTTAAGAAAATAAGACTTATGCTACAAGCTTATAGTATGTTTTGATAAATTCACCAAAAATAAAAACCGAGATTATTCAAAAAGTGTTTTTCGTATCTGACTTCAAATTTTAAATTCCGTTAAATTGACGGGTTCCGTAAACCTAATGTTAAAATCTTTGATATATGAACTAACATGATAAGCAAAAGAAGAAAAAAATATAGATAATAAACCCCACAATCTCTACTGCTTTATTGGTACAATCTAGTATAAAAGATCCTTGTATGTTGTCGGAGTTGTCGAAGTTATTGCAAATAACGAAGGAAATTTTAATCATTTTTTCAAGCTTTTTGGAATAAATGTTTGTGTTGCCTTTGCGAGTTTATAAATTTAAGTTTCTTCCCTACTAGAAATTTGCATACCGTGTAAAAGTAAATAAGTATGTTAAATCCTCCAAATCAATGTATAGATTTAACTCAGAACAGATTGGTTATATGAATCTCTTTACTGTTTAGACTATTGTCCTTACTCAATATTGTGTGATTTCTTCCTATATATTTAGGGTTTGAAGTACAAAAATGCAGTAGTCTTTAGAAAAGAGTCAGCATTCCCAATTTCATTCCCAACTCTATCTATTTGCGGATAATCCTTTTTCTTAATGACCAACCAAAACCAATGGTTTTAATTTGCACTTTTGCATTTTGCGTTTCAAAGCTGTTTGGTCCTTAGAGTACATTATTCACAGTAAGTCCTAGGCATGTACATAATTGTGATTCAATTGATTTCAATTGCAGGAACAAATTAAGAACATGCATATTGAAAATTTCCTTTTCGGGAAAGCATTATGTTTTTATCTATGTTTCTTTCCGCCTCACAAGACCTAAATAAGAGCGATCACTTCAGTTAAAGTCAAGTTTGTCTTCATTTATCTTGGCAGCGTGTAAGTAATGCTCTAGTTCAACAACATCTTAATGTAACAACCACTTGATCTGTCCTCGCCACAGAGCAGAAAAAGCAGAAACACACGGGGTACAGCATATTTGCATTTGCAATGCAACACCTACCTCACGAGCCGCTGGTGCGCGCGGTCGCCGCTAGAAAACTGGTGCAAATTATAAAGGCAAGCATTTTTGCGGCACAAAAATTCCATTATCCAACGGGCTACCCTGTCAGCCAGAAGGCGAGAAGGCTCGCCAGCGTCGCGTGGGCTTTCTTTCGAACGCTGTCGAACCAAGTCGTCGTCGTCGTGGTCCACGCTCTCGATCTCGATTGCTCCCTCGGCCATGTGGTCCCAACCAGCTACACACTCGGGGCGCCAACTACAACTCTTGACAGCATTTTTTTTTCCGCGGGCGCGCCACCACCATTTGCCGATCGTTCAACTTTCTCTGGCCAAGGGGGCACCCCGACCCGAAAGGTGTTTGCAGTGCCCGGTGTCGGTGGGCTGGCATCCGTGGGCTTGGCAAGACGCCGATCGACAACGACCCGCGGTCCCGGACTTCCTCGAATTAAATTGTGCGACAACGCATCGCCCGCTCAAGGTTTTTCGCCCTCGCGGTTCCTGCGGGACCGTGCGGACGACCACAGATGACGAGGACCACGACGACGACAGGTTGTCGTTATCGTTGCACGGGTCGCGAGACTGAAGGAACTAATTAGTTATGTTTCGACAGATTGGGTAGCAAAAAAAAAGCTAAAAAACGAACCGGCCAATCTCAAACAGGCCGCATGTGAAACTTGGCACATGGCCGAGATGTCCGACACACGATTAGAGAAGGGAGGAGGGAACGGTTGAATGTGTGAAGGGAGGAGATGAATATTGGGGCCACCCTTTACGTTGGTGTTGACGGACTCAAAACAGGCGTCCCTTTGGCGTAAAGTGTAAGTGGCGTAAGTTCGCACCTCTGCGCCTTTCTGGGTTATTTAAACTGAATTTAATATTTAAAATATTTTACAAGGAGGTACCTGTAAGCTTACATTTTTTGTAATTTAGAAGACTCAAAAAATATGTTTCAAGAATATTTCCTTTTATTCCAGAATTCCTTTGGAATGAGTTCCACTCCTAATGGCAATATTCTTGGTTCATGCCATCCATTGTTCAACATCTTGCCATCCATTGTTTTTGATACAATGTTATTGACATATTTCCAACATTCTATAACATAATTAATATTAAAATATGGCACCATTATGTAAAGTTATACATTTAAACGACTGTTACCTTATTTTACGCAGGCAAGCAAGCTCTTTTCACTTCCACATTCATCTCCAACATAATAGCGTAAAACGATAGTATCTCCCACACACTTCTCGTTTGATATTATTCCATATCAAACTGCGAAATTTACAACACAAAAATTACGTTCAAAATTCCCATTTTTGCATAACAGACACGCAAAATCACGCGCCACACGATAAACAAAAAAGCTTGTACCGCGATACCTGCCGAAACTTAAAACTCCCAGTTGAGCAGGGATAAAAAAGGTTCAGCTACAGAGTAAAGGCTGGCGAGGCTGGCGCAAAAATAATAACAGAAATAATGCACACACACAAAAAGGCCAGACGCGCGTGGTCCAATCATTTGATATTTATTGCCCCTTCATTGAACCATTTGCGCGGGTAGTTCGGTTTCGCAACTGACGCTTCCAGTTCGGGAAGTTCGAGCTCGAAACGCCCATGCAGGCTGGGTTCCATCTTCCGCGTGTTGCTGTTTGCTGTGCAAAAAGGGCTTCCATCTCGTGGTGGTTGTTTTGGGCAGATAATAATCGAGCAAAATTGATTTTTATATTTGCTATTTGTTGTATACTTTGGGCTCATATTTTTTATCGTAATTAAACCCATTTTTGACAATCGAGGAAAGGTAATTCGAGGTTTTGATTGAAAGTTCGGTGAGGGGTTTTTAAGGTTTTAATTTCATTTTAAATTGAATTGATCAGGTGATGTTTATTTGTGCCTTCGAAAGGATTGGATTATGCTTTATTGAGCAAAAATTCATAATACGTTTTTTAACACCGAGTCAATTTCATACTAAACATCGATTTCATGCCTTATTCTCTCATTTACTCCACTAAGTTTCATCTGGCTATGTCGCCTGTTAAGGTTATTTTTACGCGCTTTATTGAAACAATCAAACCATGTGTACACCTTTCCAGAAGAAACAATAAACACTTAACCCACTACAACAAACTACGACACTACGATTCAATGCTAATTTTTTTTTACACCAAACGCCCATCACATTGTCGATCACGAGCTATCACGAACCGCGGCGTGGTGGTGCTTGCGTTGGTTGAGACAAAACCGCCCCAACACCTATTTCCATCTGGGGAAGAGTC
The DNA here is from genome assembly GCF_017562075.2 of Anopheles merus. NCBI lineage: Eukaryota > Metazoa > Arthropoda > Insecta > Diptera > Culicidae > Anopheles > Anopheles merus. Next base: position 13,123,693 of record NC_054085.1, read on the forward strand.
TTTTTTTTCTCTACCTGCTACCCTTATAGTCCCTAGCCCCAAGGGCTTGGGCAAGGTAAAGCGATACGCTTGCTCTTGGTACGCACTTTTCTGCTGCAAATGACCCGCCGGCCCCGTAAGTGTCGCCCGTCTGCCGCTGCTGCCCACGGCACGAATGCTGTGGGCGCTGGGGATAGGGCCTTTAGGGCGGTAACGAGAGCTTTACCAGCGAATAAAAAAACACCATGCACCAATCTTGTAGCCATCTTTTGACTCGTATTTTTTTTTTTTTGTTACGACTGTCAAGACGGCACTAAGCATGTGTGGATTTTTTTTCTTTTATCAAAAAGCTTCATGAAGGTGCGGGTACAAGGAACAAGAGACGATGCCGCAATTGCACAAAACAATTAATTTCTCGCACGCCTTAGAATGTTGTCTTTTTACTTCTTCGGATTCAGCAGTGTAAAAAAGAGGGTAGTGAAAGGCGTAAAAGTTGCAAAAGTGGCAATTGTTATGTTTGAGTACAATATAGGAAGTGCGCGTACCGAAAATTTGTGTTCTTACTTTAGATGTACAAATCGAGATGGATAGAATGATTGCTTATTTAATTTTTTTAACGATAAATATTTTGTATTGCAAAATTAACGTAAATTGATGAATATAATAGGCTCAAATTCAATCTAATTAATTGTCTGTACAGTAAAGCTATCTTGCAGCCCACAATTTCATATAAATAGATGAATTATGAAGAGAGATAGATGAATTATGAAGACTGAAGCTGAAGAGCGATGGAGTACCGGCACAGTAAGGGTGATAAAGGCATAATCAATAACTATCGTGGCATTATTGATATATGTGCTGGAGGTAAAATCTTCCACCTAACTGTATAAAGAACAATTTTGCATAAGTGCAGTTCCTACATCGCAACCTGCCAACATGGATTTGTTCCCCGACGCTCCACTACTACCAATCTACTTGATTTTGTTTCAACGTGTACGCTTTCCTTTGACCAAAGATATCAAATAGATGCACTATATACCGATTTGAAAGGTACCTTTGATAGTGTGAATCATAAACTCCTTGAAAAGAAACATATTCACATACGTTTCTCATATGATACTATATCATGGATTAATTCATACCTGTCAAATCGTAGATACAGAATCAAAATTGATAATGTTGTGTCTGGCGAGTTCGTTAGTTTATCTGGAGTACCCCAAGGTAGTAACTTAGGGACGTTGTTGTTCTTGTTGTATATCAACGATTTGACCATTTGTGTTCCACTCAATGCTTATCTGATGCATGCTGATGATGTGAAACTATTTTTGTCTGTTAAAACTTAGAATAATTGTTATTTACTATAACAGTTCATAGACTCGTATAATTCTTGGTGTTTAGGTAGAACTCTATCTTAGGTAGGTTCTATCTAGAACTCGCAATTAACAAATGCTATATAATAACACCCCTCGTTGATTAAAACACCTCATTGAATTCGATTATTCTTTCGCAGGTAGGACTTTACCTCGTCGGCAACATGTGTGTGATTTAGGATATTGACTTTGGATCAAAGTTAAACGTTTCACTTGCACATTGACAACATTATGAGCCTAAAATCATGTTTTGTTTGTTTAGCTCGTTCATGTATTGAGTATTGTTCTGTGAATTGTTTTCCGCATAGTGCTAGTTGGGTATAGAATCTGTTCAAAGAAGATAGAATCTGTTCAACGTAGGTTTACTAGACTAGCTAAGAATTGTCCATCTTTAAGAAGAGTTAGTTTTCTGCCAAGCTATAGGGACCGTTTTTTGTTATTAGATCTTCAAACGCTTTAATATCGTCACAAAGTAATTCAATGTGTTTTTGTCAGCAAATTGTTAAAGAATGAATTGGATGCACCTTCTCTACTGGGAAAGCATTACATTTATGCACTTGCTAGAACAGGTCAATCGTGCAGTTTACTTAATACCGTACCAAGACGCACTCTTTATTGAAATTACGATTCTATATTCTCAACGGCAAGGCAAGGGAATGGATTAATTGATTAGTTCGCATGTTAAAGATAAGATAGTTTAATAAGTTGTCGTAGCACAAATAAGCAGGACAATTTTTTTAATAAATAAATAAAAATAAACGAGTTGAATCGAATACATATCTAAAGTATCCAGGAAATTGTTAAAATCCAATTTCCTAAAGTTTATGTTTTTATCAAATGCCACTTCAGCCACTAGTTACATTAGCTAGCTACATTACCACCCCAAAGGACCCGCTCTCTAAATGATCCAAGCTTTAGATTGATTCTCCTAGAGGTGTCTTCGGAAATCTCGCCTTTAACAGGAATCCAATGGCATCAAAAATGTGCTGAAAATTAATTTAGTAGAATATTACCCTATGTATGAGGTATTGCAATTAAAATATAAACAGAACATAAGAATCACTCACATTATTCCACAGTAAACAGCATACAAGCTCGCCGCACACTCATTATACCGTTTGAATTAGAAGTCGTGTTGCAATTTGCTTCTAATGATCCGGCGCCATTATTAGCGAATTATTTCGCGAAACATTTCGCGAACCAACCGCGCAATACATAATACCACACACATGCACACACACACTCACAGCTGGCCCGTCGTGCTTGAACATTTAAAACATATCACGTTACTAATCACGCATTATGACAAAACAACAACAAAAAGGAGGAGCAACAAATAAAAAACCACACAAAGCATTCCCGAATGCGCAAAGTATTATTTTCAGCATGCGGGCAGCATAACGATAACGAGCTCATTTTCAAAAACCGCACGTGATGTGGCTTGACCGCAAACCATCACCAGCGGGACCGGGCCGGCTGATGCTGTTTGATCATACGGCGTAAGGGTGCGTTTTTTTGTTTTGTTGCTTTTCAACTGCTGTTGTCCGCGTTCTTCCTTCGGCGCTCACTTTAATGTTTTCCCAACACCACACCCCCACCGCCCTGTGTCGGTATGCGTACATGCGTGTGTGTGTTGTGCTGCCCTTCCTCGATCTATAAATAAATCCATCCAAGGGAAGTTTGAGCCTTTGTTTTGGCTTTCATTCATTCATTCATGGCGCGAGTTGCGTGTGCTCCTGAGAGTTCGCGATTGACACAACGCGACAATTTTATGCTTTGGCGCCGTTTCGCCGTTTCGCAGCAACCAAAGGATGGAAAGCTTTTTTTGGGTTGCTGGGTGGGTTTTTGCCCCCTCCCCCCTCTCCTTCTGACATGGATGTAAGGGGATCGTGCATTCCCTCGTGGGAACATAATTATTTGTTCGTACCTTTACTCGGCGCGCCACCACAACGCCTCGCAACAGTGGATAACAAAAGGTAACACTTTTAAACAGGTTTCTTTCTTTTTGTTAAGGATCATGCTTACCGGAGTGAAGGAAAAAGGTGCAGTCTTGAGAGAGGGAATAAAAAGGAAAGGGCCCTGTGTGCGTGATAATTGATTCGCGTGGCTTTAAGCCGGTGCGCGCAAACATGCAATCAATGTGCAAACATTTCATTAAAACAAAATGATAAACGGTAAGGATTAAGGTGGATAAAAAGGTTGATGGTATTGTTTGTGTAGTGCAATCGTTAGACTTATGTTGATATATGCAGCCAAATTTGCTTTTTTTTTAATTTTTGGATGAAACAGTATACGTATATATTTCAAAGTGTTTCAATGCCTTTTTTTGTTAATTCACCTTTTCTATGTATTTTAATATACCTTATGTAGCAATTATCTTACAAAAACTGGATAAACTTGACTGATGAAAGTCCGCTTCATACTAGGTTTGATCCCACATCCTCTGAAGCAGTAGGCCGGATACTATTGTATGACACCACCGAGCCTCTTGTTTGCGCTAGCAGTAAACTGTTATGTAAAGTTTGCTTTAAAAAATGGATTTTTTCGATTGGCTGTAGAAAACAAAATTAAGACTGATCATTTCTTTCCATAAACATCCTGTGAAAGATAATAATTTAAGTTTACTTGCAAAAATAAATCTACGACCATGCGAGCTGCCTTTCATCAGTTTTCAGAAACCATGGCGGATGAAGACATCCGTTAGGCTTGTTTTAAGATCAATCTTCGATTGTTATTAATCCCTCCTCAGTTTTCGTGGGAGTAGAGCTTTTGCATCATGTTGGTCCCGAAAAAAATGAGGTGAGACAGTTGGAGGATGTTAGACCGGTTCGCAGACTAAGGTGGCATGTTGAAGTTTAGCCTAAATTCGCGTGAAATGATCGTATTGATTATTTTTCGTCAATGCGAAGCCAGTAGACGCGAGGTCTGTTTCCTGACATGATTGTTCTTTTCCTAAGATACTAAGTGTGGATGAAGATAATTTCATGAAAATTTGACAATTTTTATCCTGTTTTAAATTTGAAGGTTAGTTTTGGTTGTCATGAACTCACTGAACTGATGCTGGATTTACAAATAATAAGCCCAATCAATCAAGAATGCTCTATTTTACATATTTAAGCAATTTGAGTATACTATTAACCAACAGTGAATGTTCCAATGTGTTAAAACGAATGTAAAAATACATAATGCCTAATTTTTCAACTAAATCAACTAATCTCAACAGTTAAATTGTGTTAAACTAACTCAGTTAGTTGCTCCACTCTTTAATTGAAATCGTCTTAAATTAACCTCATCATTTTGCACCAAAAAAATAAAAAAGATTCCAACACGTTCATTCGTTGCTAAAGATATAAACACCAACCCAGCCAATTAAATACAAATAAGTCAATTTGTCTTGCACGCTCCAAGCAACGTGCAAAGCTCACACATTACCTTGCTCACTTTTATGTGGGTCAACAGCATCGTTGCTAGCGCCGTTTCCTCCTAGATATCTCCTTTTTATTTTTTGCTCTAAGACCATCTTTCACCTTTCTACCGATCGTATCGCAACCGTACATGTGTGTACGCTTCGTGCGATATTAATTATAAACCTGCAACTGCCCCAGGAGAGCCGCCATAGTTCACCATTCCGGGATCAATAAAAACTCCCTCTCGCTACGTCATCCATCAGGGGAGTTGGCGTTCTGCGGACGCAACGCTGTACCTTGGACAGGTATCCTCTTCCGGCACCGGGCACCCGGGACAGCTTGAGCATTCAATTATGTGTCAAGCGTCAAGCCAGATGGGTGATATGCAACCTAACTAACCGGAACGGGTTAGAAACGAGCATCAAATAGCACGGCAAAGGCTTCTATAAATCATCAAACTAGTAATTATAGCGTTCCCGGGTAACGTAACCGGCTACACTGTGGGTTTGGCAAAGGTGAAAACTCCACCGGCCAGTGAAGAAATTTGATGGTTGAATGGAGCATGTTCCTCTCCATTCATGTGCTGCCTTTCGAGGATTGGCTTTAGCGCTATTATTCAGCCCGTCACTTGTGTGTGTTTTAAGCATATGATTATAGTATAAAGACTGTGTGAAATACGACCCAAAGTTGTCAATATTTGAGAAGTACCTTTACAGAGTTTAGACATCACAGTACTGTGCCCTTTTGTTGATAAGCAAGACACACACATACACGCATGCAACAGGCAGCCTCCAAATAATGCAAATGACCTTAATGATCTTCTCGGTAATTCGATTTGACACCGTGCCCTTTCGGACTGCTCTTGAGCCGTTTGTCTTATGCCTATTAATTTCACAACAAAAGGATATCCTAATCTGAATCGGAACCATTGCTTAAATATCACACCGCTAGATGCGCAGCTTTGCGCGCTAGTTAGCAGACCGTCAACCAGTACACAAACGCATTGGACTTCCAAAACTGCCTCCAGGTGCCTCGAGGCGAGAAGCTGTCCAAGCGCACAACAATCACTGCTGATGGACGGTGCCGTGTTTGGGCAAGTTACTTCCCTCGAGGAAAAAAAACTACCTCCCAACAAATAATAATGATACGGTACAAGCTGGCTGTGGCTGTCAAAGTCAATGCTAACACTTCACCTTGCTACCTTTGGTGATGGTGTTTGGCGGGTCGTGTGAAAAGAATTGAGGTTAAACTGCACTGCATAGGGTAATTTAAAGGTTATTTTGAGTATTTTTTTGGATGTTGGTAGCAAAATTAGCTATAAACTTCTACTTAAAACAGGTTCATATGTCCCACAATGACGATTCAAAACAGCAGAGACAAGAAATGGGTCCTCCAAACATGCTTATTCTGAAATTGCATCTTGATTGAAACAAGCCCTTTCTTTCTTATCTATTTGCGGCAAATTGTGCCGAAAGCAGAATGTTAATTAAATTTTTAATTGACCAAAACATTCACCCAATAAAGCCTCCTCCCATACATTCACCGAATGATAATTGCTTATACGCTCTTGGTAGCTGCAAACGGTCGCCTTTATTTCCCTTATCGCCCGGAAATGTGGTACGTACACAAGCGCACACCTAACCAAACTGTAGTGACCCATGCCGGGGCATAAAATTGCCATCATACTTCCGGCACAGGGAATGAGTTTGAGGAAAATTTGTCTATGAAATTGCGATACCAAATAAAAAGTAAGGATATCTAAGACTGTCAGCAAGTAGCAACGCCTGGCTGCAAAAGCAAGATTTCGACCTTATTCGGTGTGTGTGTGGTTAGTTGTGCTCTCTAGTTGCTATGCAATCATTATTGGAACGCCTATTTTATGTTCCACTTCCCCGGACGTGTCCGTTTTTCCTTCCCCTTGCTGGCTCTAGTACGAAAAAATTTAAAAAGCCTTCAGTACTATACCAACATCCTCCACAGGCTCCACAGACTTGATGCAAATATCCATTTCACATGCTGACAGTTCCAATAGGAGAACGCTTTTTTGTGTGTGTTAAAAACCCTCCTAGCTCACCTCCTTCCCAAAAGCTGCCAAGCTTTCCACTCGAAGCTTGGAGAGAATAATCGAAACCTTTTAGTCTTTGGCAAGTGAGCAGAATGTCAAACCTCGCCCTCCCTCAAACCCACCAATTCTGCTTGCTTTTGCGTCCTCGTTGGCGGACGACATGCGGACGACTCTCAGCAAGACAATATTTGCCGAATAAAATATACATATTTGTACTGGAGAAGCTCAGGTTTCACCTTTTGGTGTCCCGGAGTAGGTCTGCAAAGAATGTTGGACCCCAACATGGGACTGTGTGTATGTATGTCGACGGAGCAGATATGTTCTTTCGATGTACATCGATACTGTGGCTCCAGCCTTTTTTTTTGTGTGCGCTTGTTCCTGTTGTCGTTTCGTTGCTGTCATAGATTGTACCGTCAAGCCAAATGGATGTCTTGCAAACCGCAAGGAAAGAAGATCTGCATATGAACGAAAACCATTGCACCCGGACCGCATGCAGCGCGTGTGTGTGTGTGTGATGAAAAATTGTGTCGAAAGACTATATCCCCTTTGGACGTCATATTGGTGAAGTTTCTGCATTTTTGAGCGCCGATGGATGGTACACTCGCAAATGGACCTATGTGGCAGGGTGCAGAAATTTGCAATCACTTTCGTGTCAGAAAGCAGCTGACATTAAAAACAATTCAACAGATTCTTCCCTTCCTTTGCGCTTTCGTAGAACACTTGTTCTCTAGAAGTAGGTTCTAGAACACTTGTTCTCCCAGCCGCGTGTCGAAACAGTATTGGCAGCGTAGGTATATGATATGATGGACTGGCGTTTTGAACAAGAAGACGGTGCATAAATCAGGCCGAACTACATTTGCATATGAGATGTTTGCTGTTGGTATATCACCGGCTCTCTCGAGGAATACGATTGAAAGATTAATGTTTTTCCTTGTTCGTTGTGAACATTTTGACCATACTTAGGGGGATTAGAATGATTTAAAAGAACCACAAAAATTTATGGTCTTGTTTTGATTTTATAATGAAATGGATGCAAATGTTCACCTTCTGTATCTGTATCATCCCAAAGTACTTGTTGATGTTCTTGTATTGTACGGTATGTCGTCTCAGCAAAATCGAATGCGTGAGAACTCTATCCACGTGATATTTATAAGATTTGTAAGGCGTCTTCATTCATCTTAAGATCATGTTTTTTTTTGTGTTTTAGGTTTAATGAGTTGTTCCGAACCGATGTATGATCGTGATGATGAGTTGCTGTAATTGCCTGACTGTTTCAGAGCTTATTTATATTTCCTCGGTGAGTCTCGCTGCTAGTACAAATTAATATCCATAGTTCAGTCCCTATTGTTACGCCTAGTAACAGTTTGTTGAGTAGCTTGATAAATATTTTAAGAATTGACTTTTGTTTATATTTAATATTTGTTTCATAGTTTAACATTTTTATCTGGCTCCATTTGGGCAATCAGCTGATCCGTCTTAAGCTCCTTTTGACCCTATTTCGTGACCTTACGGTTACGACAAATGTATCTTTTCCTATTCAGGTGACTGTTACGAGTATTCTGAAAACTACGCATAACCCTGGCAGAGGTTAGTATCTTCAGCAGATCAGTATCAATGTCCTCTAGAATTCCTGGAAGATCCTAGCCATCAGTCTAATTTGTAAGATTTTTTGGGAACTTGACTGATATGTTACAATTAAATGACTGTATCGCTATGCTATGTACAGCACATATACATTTTTGAATTGTATCGTATGTATAACGCTTAGTTCCAATAAAAAAGTGTCAAAATGCTGCCATGTTTACAATACTAATAACAGTACCATCCACCCAGACCATTTTTTAACCGTCCTTTCCCTAACCTTGCATTGAATTTTGCATCCAAAAACCTATCAAAAACCAGCTTCGGAGGTAATTTCCATCCGCAATACCCTCTACCGTACCTAATTATTAATCGCTATGGTATGAAACTAGAACGCCGCCACCGTACGGCATCATCATCATCATCCCGGAGCCCTGAGCAAAGCGCACAAGCACGCGGAATACTTTAAAAGGAGTGGCTTCCTTAAATGGCACAGCAAGGCCACAAGAGCACTCTCATTTTCAGGTAGCTGTTTATTTTCACTTCTTTGCGCCACGTTCGATATTCTCGAGTGCGTTCGAAAGACGGCTGGGCCAAAGTATGCAACAACTTCCAACAAGGCACACACACACACGGGCACGTTCGCAGGAACCTCTTCAAACAACCGCTACCGCGAGCTTGGAAGCCCGATGTCAATGGCGGTCGATGTGTTAGACAACGGCCACAACGGCCCACCACCCTTCCCTCGTCGCATCCAATTCCGAGCGACCGGTGGCAACCGGTGATGATGATGATGATCGGTAAAGAGCCACTTGGATTGAAGTCGAGCGTAAATGACTTGGGTCGCAGGTCCTTTGCAATAACCATAAATAAGTGGCACAGTGTGGAACACGGTGAGGGAGACCGGTCGATGGTCTAGTCGACGTGCGAGACTTCAAACGGAGTCTTCACAAAACAAGTGGACACAGGACGAAAGGGAGGCAAAAGCTCTCCACCATTCACCCGTAACCAAAAACGAATGTATCGATGATACACACCTGGTGAGGCTTTCCGAAGCTGGGACACACAAACAATAAACATTTTGTCTTGACAATTTAGCACGGTGGACAATACAGCGTCCCTCCCCCTTGGGCTATACGCTCCGACAGGCACATTAGGTCAACTAGAGAGTGACAGTGGCGGGCTGACTGGACAACGGTTGCCCTTGGTGGTTGAACCGTTAAAGGTAAATGGCATCTCCAGACATTGCTCCACTACCTCCACCGGCTCTGTGTGAGAGCCTACACTGCTGAAGAAAGACGGTTTTAAGCACATACTCCCCAGCTGCTAATCTCGGTCGTTTACGCGAGAAGTGTCCGGGGGACATTTATGAGCATCTTCAAAGAGATTGTTCTCTTCTATTATTTTTCCTGGGCTGCCCTGGTACCAGGCCTCCGCAATGAATAAACAAACGACCATCGAAATCGATGAATACGAGCGATAATCATAACTATCGCAATCAGCGCCGATGATGAAGTAGATGATAACGACCTTGGTAACCTCTGCTTACTATGCAGTTCCAGATGATGATAGGTATATGATAGGAAAATCAGTTCCATAAACTGTCTGGGTGGTTATTGGTGGCAAGGTGACTCCATTAGATGACACACAGCTAGTTGTTATTATTTGGGCGTATGCCAATGACACATTTATAAATGTGATTGAATTTTCAGAAAAAACTTTTAAGGGAATAAGTGGGCTTGAGTTATTCTATAGCATATACCGTATTTGAGCAAGCAAGGACAGATTTAGAGATCCATTTACACTAACTCATCTTAGTTTGGTTATTATCGCTAAAGAAGCTTTCATTTGTATCCAAGCCTCTGCTTAAATGTGCATGTGATGTCACAATGACCAAACTTGATGTCATTTAGGTCATTATGCAATGCCCAGAAGAGTTTGAAATATGGATCGCACGAGATAAGCGCTTAGATGAGCATCCCAAATTGAACGATTTAATACAGATATAATAGCACGGCGACTGTTATAAATTGCTCTTAAGATTGAGCTTTGTCTAAAACATTAAGCATCTTACCTTATAATTTATATTTTATGTGATACTAAAAATAGCTTAAATCGATTAAGATGATTCTTAGGATTCCATTTTTGAAGAGCTTTGAAGACATAATTTTGTGTCTTAAACTATATTGAAACCTTGGTGAAGATGATAAAGAAGTCTATTGCATTATCTAGACCTGCCGAACTGTTGTTCTAAGATTGGCTGCATATTTTCAAAACTTTGTATTTGCAATTGCTCTACAATAGTTTTGATTAAAACTAATTTAACTGTAGCAATGGAGAAGGTCTGAAGTGTAAAAGTGTCAATGGTAATCATCATGCTCACAAATTTGTAGAACAACGTAATACCCATTGGATTAGTTCACGGGTAAACGAGTAAATTAATCGTTATTTTATTTAGATATTTGTTTGCTTTTTATGTTTATAATGGGTAAACATTCAAAGAATGTTTCTATCAATAACTTAACTGTTTCATTTCGTAACAACGTAGTTCTAGAAAACAAGAAATGCATCCGTTTTGGACCGTCTTTCGGTATATATGCTATTAAAAATAAATAAATAATTCCCAAAAGCGAAGGATAGTCAATCCTTGCTACAGGGGGACGGTCCATTCTGGGCTTGAACCCATGACGGACATGTTATTGAGTTGTTCGGATTGACGGCTGTACCACGGGACCGCCGATCTTGAAGTAATAAGACTTCTAAAATCTAAAATAAAAAAATCGAAAAAATCTAAATTACCAACTTCATGAAGGATGATACTTTGTCGGCTATATTTTAGGATATGTGTAACAAGTTCTTGATACTTTAAAAAAATCTGACTTTGAGTGAAACAATTTAAAGTAATATTCGAGCCAAAATATTGAAAAAAACAACCTTACAACTCTAAACCCTTGTTGAAACTTTCAAGCCACCTTTAAGCACAGCATCAAAACTCAAAACTCGTTGTAAAAGTAACACACAGTTTCTGATTTCACGGGCCACCACATGAGCTGGGCGTCTTTTTGATAACAACCTGTAGCCCGTAGATAGACACGCGGCACACCGCGATAACGATACTCCCCGGGCAGGCGGGCGATGCAAAGATACGCAAACGTGCCTGATTTAACAGACCTCCTACACCGATACCACTCGGTTCTCGATGGCTGACAAAGTTCACCGGCAAGTATTTGCATTTTCAACGAACCAACCCATCGGAAGCCATTGATGCCCGTGAGAGGATTCATTCTAATAAAATTTATTTACTTCCCGAACGACACCACACACCCGTTCGCCGTTGTTTTCGCAGTTTTCTTGCCTTTTTGTTTGTCCTACACTCCCCATAAACTTTACACCGCCACAGTAACGCGCAGGGAGTACGTGTTCTTGTGTTACCCTTTCTTTCTTTCTTTTTTTTTTGTTTTTTGCTTCTACCACTCGTTGGAGACCCTGTTACACCCTTTGGTGAATGGCGAAATTTATACGATAAATTTATGACTTTCCAGAGTTCCCGCGGTCGTAATGCTGCCGGGGCGGGGAAAAGTCAGAAAAGTGGCAAACAAATCGACACATTCGCTCCAATACCTGTGATCGTTGTGCTAGGAGAAAGAGCGAGAGCAGCTTTATGCACCAACCACACGGAACTGAATCCCTTTGAACCTGAGTACTTTTGAGTGCCGGCAGAGCGAAGGATGCACCAGGGTAAAACAGCACAGTTTACGACAGGTAGTTTGAAATTAAAGTTTTCTTCAACAAACATCCGTATTTTTTTTCGCTATCCTTTATGCTATACAGTGTTTAAATCAGATCGAAGAGCAGTAGGAACGTGAAACAAGTCAACCTTTGCTCTTGTTTTAATAGCGTACAATTAAAGTAAGGGGCCCCTGTTTGCGTCAATTTTATACCTGGAAACATCATAAAAACTTGGACACCAGCACCTTCGAAAGGGAAGAATTTTGATCGCCATTGATACGCGTCCTACACTTGCAAATATGCAAGCTTTGCTATACCACCCCTGGAGTACACCCGAAAAAAGATCCCGAATCGATTTTATAAACCCTTGATGAGGTGTTGAGAGTTTGCAAAATGCTTTCGTTTACTAGCTTCCGATTATCCCTTCGATCCCTGCAATGTGTCTCGATCGGATGGATGGAATTACTTTATTTTATGGTGTCCCACGCCATCCTCCGCTATTCGCGTGTCCTTTTTTAACGCCAAACATAAAGATTCAATCCATTCAAAACCGTTCCGTTGGGGTGGCTTTTGTACCGTGGCTGCTGCTGGACAGAATTCGACGCTCTGCTGTGCACCTTCCGATACCGATTGTCGATTGCGATGTGAATTTGATGAGATTTTTATCCCACTCTGTAATGTTGCCGGGGTCTGAAATGTGCGACATTTTAACGACGGCACCTTACAAGCACGTTCCCCAAAAATTGAGTGCTCGGGTGGTACGGTTTTTATTGTCCCTTCCGAAATGATGGCTTCTCAAACTACTTGAAAACGTGCAACGTGTCTCCATCTGGTGCTCCATCTGCGGAGTCTGGAGGAGGACGAGTGACGAAGAAACACCGTACATCATATGCCTCCATAGCATTCGTAATAACCGTCGATCGAACCGCCGCCCGAACGCGCTGTGTAGATGTGTGGATTAAATTGGAAAAGTTTTATAATGATCCTCTTCACCCTCGATGGTACTGCTACTGCTGCTGCTGTAGCTGTTGCTGTTAAGCAGAGCGGGTCGCCCTCGAAAAAGGGACGCAACTTGTAAACTATGCGCATTTAGCGGGTGTTTGCGGGGTCGGTAAAGCAGAAGCATATTTCTGAAGTAAATAAAAAAGTTCGGAAAACAGAACAAAAACTGCTCGTAATCATTGGAGCTGTAGGGGCTAGCGGGGGAGGGGAGGTTGTGTGCCTACATCACCGGCTGTTGGGTGACCTGTTTACGAATTTTTGTAGCATTATTCGCCCGGATCTGGACAATCCTGGCGACTGCAGCCTTATGACAAACAGCACACGACCAAGAACAGTGTCGTTGGTTTCTTTTTTTTTATTGGAAAACTTTATTCTCCAAGAGGGCGTGATAAACATTTCTATTTTAGATGGCGGTGGCGGTAGGAATGAAGATAACTTCTTGCTTACTGATGGCTGAGTGCGATGTGGTCTTTACAATCTGCTAACCGTCGATAGTTGGTGATGGTAACGAGGGTATAAAAGTGAATCGTTTGTCAATATGCTCTAGCGGTCAGCGGAGATCGAAACAATATGGTGGAATATTGAGGTTAAGTAGGCTATGCAATAATCTGCACAGCATTTCCTGAAGAAGCTCTTAAACTACAATTACATTAGTACTTCAGAATACTATAATGATATTGTTCATATTAAGCTTTAAAGTACATATTGTTGTAGGAAAAGAATGGCTTTAAATTTAGAGCAGCATCAGTATCCAATCAACATAACACGAACCAAGGCACCAACACTTTGTCCATGAGGTCAGTTACTTGTAAACAAAACAATTCTTGAAAAATAAGCAACATTTAGTGTATACGGTAGTACAATTACATTTTACCTTATTGAAATGGAAACCGCTTTTTATGTATTATATTCCTCCTGGAGCTGGAAATATCCTTTACTTGTATGTGTTATTCGCTGGGCATTACATATGCACTGGAGAACTTCACAAATAATCCGAGTCTTACGTAGCATCTTCACATCTTCTTCATGTGGCAGATCTAGGAGAAGATGGCAGAATACAGACACAACAACTACCATCTCTTCATTGACTTCAAAACTGCATAGGATAGCATAGCCAGAGTAAAACTATACGATACTATGAGATCTTTTGAAATCCGGGCTAAATTGATAAGACTAATTACAATGACTTTGACTAACGTTACTTGCCACGTGAAGGTGGATGGAAAACTCTCAGGGCCTTTTGCTACTACCAAAGGCCATGCGCTAGGGGGACGGACTTGTATGTCTCCTTCTCAACCTGGCGATAGAGAGGACCATCCGCTACTCGAGAGTGGAGACTACGCGAACCATCTTTTATAAGTCCACCCAGATCCTGGCATACGCTGATGATATAGACATCATTGGCCTGCAGCTCTCCTATGTTGCAGAAGCCTACCAAGGAATCGAGCAGACCGCAAAGACCCAAGCGGCATCGCTGATAGAGAATTAAGCTTTTCCCGTTGTTTCCCCCCCCCTATGATTCTCTTTCTTAATCGCAATTTTGGTAATAAATGGCTTGCTTGTTGTATTGTTGACTTATATAGTAGTAGGAATAAAGAAAAATGTTGCCTGAAAGTATTCCAAATGTTGCCAGAAAATCCAATGTCCCGTTGTTTTTTACTTTTTTTTTGTGTATTTTGTCAACAATGGGGGCCTTCACGATTCTAGTTAGTTTTGTGTATGGAGTTTGACAGTTGGAGGCTGAAATCATGTAAACACTCCATACAAAACCACACAAAAAACTAGTCTGCAATTTTCAGTCTAGATTATTCTAGCCACAAAGCTAGAATTAGATTCGAGTACCTGCTCGAAAACACGGCGTTGTTTACATTTATCCCAAGGTGCATTAAAGAGATCAGGTGGTGGAATCTGGAATCAAAGTGTATGTAGTCCAGGTGGTCTCATAGCATTTTTTATAACCAATTTTGAACATCACTTTTTGACAGAACTAGTGAAAACTTTTGCTCCAACGAGCTTTCTATAGGCTTGACGAATACACAAAACACTCTTAAAATCATCATTCAGAAGTAGAAGCGATAAAAATCAGCTTTCTAAACTCATACACCTTGGGATAAGCCCACCTGTATATTGTACTCACATAGATAGCTGCTTGAAAACTGCTATACAATACAAACAGCTGACAGGCTGAAATTTCAGCCTGCGAACTTCAAACGGAAAGCGCCCCAATGTCAGGGTACTCCATCTACAAAAATTGAAATAAATGGAAGAATTTACTTATACGCTCCACATTGCATTACTCTATTTTTATCATAAATAGATTTATATGTTCTTTTCATACACGTTTCTGCTGCTATGACCTTTGATAAGTCATCACTTACAGTTAATGTTTTGTCCCAACATGTATGACAATAGAACAATCGGTATGGAAAATACCAGCAAAACATACTCTTTCCGCACTTGTATGAAATCCTGCACATTTGTCACATGATCGTGTGAAAAAGCATGAATACAAATGCACCGAAATGTCATGCCCGCCGTGCGGGTATATTTATCATCCTTTGCTGAAGTATATTTCTCAAACACACACGGACTTTCTCTCAACGAGGTCGCATACTTACCCTCGCCACAGAAAACAAACACCCCATCTTTGCGATTGCGATGAATTTTGATTAAATCTATTGATTGTGTAAAAATAAACTATTCATAATGGTTTCAGCTTCCTATAGCCAGCCAGCACGGTACCGGTACCGGTGCGATACCGTTGACTAATGGCCACACATTTGCTGCATTATCACCCCTTGCCGTAGGGAGGATGAGTTTCTTTTCGGAAAAGTTCGATCCGTCCTGGGAATCGATCGGGAGTGAAATATTACAACCACCATTTGCATGCGCTTGCTCGGTAAATGCACGGGGGTACAAGCTCGTTTAGCGCTGGGGATAGCGTGGCTTATTACACGGACTAGGTGACGGACTGAACAATCGTCTAAAATAGATTTCAATTTATCTCCATTCAAATGACTGATGGTTTTTGCCGCTTCCAATCAATTCCCGAGTCTCGTTACGGTGGTGAAAACGGGAATGCAACCGTACGACCATGGCGTCGACGAGGACATCCAACGATTGCATTGTGGGTATCACGCCGGGTGACAACGTCACCGATAAACGAATCCGAATCACAGAATATTTTCTTTCGCAATTTTTTTTTTTTTGTTCAACCAAACCGCTTGTCAGGCTTAAAGATTGGAGCAGGGGCGCCCTGATGGCGTCAGCTTTTCCCACCAACTACCGTAGTTGGTTTGCATATCAAACGGAGGGTTTTTATTTGCTTGTGCTTTCTTCAGATCAAGAAGTCTACTTATCAGGGAGTGGAAGAGATCCCCCTCGTTTGTATTTTTGCTCACATACTCTCCCGCTTGATATGGGACTATTGGCTGCACTTCATGCGAGGCCAGCACGTATGGGCAGGATGGCGGTGAAAACCGTCCGTTTAATAGTCACATCAATGTACCGGAGTTGACGGCCGTGATTCAGGTTTCGAGTGCAGCAGATAATTATAAATGCATAACAAGCGGCGAACGGTGACTGGCTGGCGTGGTCGCGCATCATCTCATCCCAGGTGGGAACTTCCATGAGACCCCTGGTGCAGGCATTGCCTCTACACTGGTTTTTAAAACATGGGCTTCATATAGGAAGAAACCCCGCCGGCAGGGTTCCCGACACACACACATACACACGCTCTGGGGCAGTTGATTCATTGACAATACAAAAGCTCAATCAACTCTTTAAGCATCATTAGCTTATCTCTTCATTGAATCATGATTTTTGTTACTGCTTTTTCTTCCTGCGGGTCGCACACAACATACACACAACGGGGAGGCCTGCATGCGCTTAAGAATATCCCTCAATTCGCAAAGAATTTACTGAATGTTTATGCTCTGTTGGTTGTTGTTGGTTACTGTTGATACCATAGTGGGGACATTGGGAAGGAAAGATACGAGGAACACGCGGAAGATTATTTACACGATGACAGCTCTTTACTACTTGGGTTTAAAGACACGATGGATCTTTTCGAGCTGTAATTATGAAATAAAGAAGGAATAGTACGGTGTTGGTCCATAATTTAGAATACTTAATGGTTAAGACTTATCGTGTAATCAATTGTTATTCAATGATTTTCTAATGAATGTTTATTGATGTTTTATTAAAAGAATATTTAACCATCGATAAGGCCCAGAGTAAATTAATTTATTTCTTGTACAATTTTAGTGGATTATCATTAACTTTTTTTTAAATTTTGTTCATGACCGGTTTATTGGTGCAGGGCCTTTATGATAACTCCGCTGAAGAATTGTAGTTCAAGCATAACTACGCTTGTTTCATGTCGAGCTAAACAACGCGTATTGATTATTCCTCATGAGATACAATACTTTCAATAGTTTAGTTCTGATGAAGTGCTGATACCGTTGAAGGTGTAATTCTGATTCCTGCTAATTCAATAAATCAATTCAGTTGACAACGTTGAAAGCTGGTGCTGAAATAATAAAAGACACGCCTGTTGCTGTAATAGCAGGGAGTGGTTTGGAAATCGAATAAGGTGTCAGAAGACACCTTATTGGAAAGACTGAATATCTGGTTACATACTACAGCAAATCTCGTAAGTCTGTGTAAAGCATGATGTCTTGATGAATTGAAAGCATGATGTCTGACCTCGTAGGCTGTTACACTCAGAAGAAGTAAAAAATAAATTTAAAGTTGAATACTTATTCAAGTATCGAAATCATGTTCCGAGCTCGGTTTCGAGCACTCCTGCAGCAGACTAAGGCCACAAATCGGTTGTAGCGCTGGACAAGTAAGTAAATAAGTTAATATTTGGATAACGTTCTGGATAATTAATTTAATCTTCAGTAATATTTTAGGATTTAACTATTCCTGGATTATGGAAAGTCATCTGAGCACCAAATATTACGAAGAAGTTCATTTGCTGAAAGAATCATCTTTTTTCTTTAATATGTTACGAATTGTAGACATCATGAATTCCATAGCATGAGATATGTTAAAAAAAGGTAAACTCGATGATGTTACTGCACTTAGGGATGATATTACCTCAAAAGGAAACAAATAGTAGATAAAAGATCCAAGTTATTGCAATATCTAAAGATCTTTCTCTTCACAACAAGCAAACCATGTTACGATTAGTTATTTGATCAGTTCAATAATAGCTAAGTACTTTTCAGAACCAAGATATAGCTCTCACAATCTGAATCAACAGCATCCAAGAAAGACTCACAAAATGTAAAACTAAAACATTGCTGGATGCTTTTAGCTAGATAAGATACAAATCTCCAATTACAACTAACACGCACCAGCCTAACGTCCTAACTGCAAAAAGGTACCCCACGTAACTCTCAAATCACATTACCTGCTTTATGAAAGCCGCTTCTCCGGGGATCTCAAACCCCATTTCATCTCGAAGAATCCGTCAGGTTGCATTTGCTTACGATCTCACGTTTGCCCCACCCGTTTCCTTCCCGGGCTGATTGTTGATTGATGATGCATTACATGGCGCACCCAGCACTGCTTTCAGCTGCTCGCTGCCACTGCCACTCTCATCTCAATTACCTGCAGCTCGCCCCGCGACCACAGCTTTCAAAACCCATCCATCTGTACATCCTTCGAGATCCGGTTTCCCCTGCGCCTTCGAGTTGGACCAAAAACCGCTGCAAAAAAAGAAGAACCACTTCCCCTCTCCCACACGAGCAGATGAGCTGCAGAGAAAGAATTTGTAATCGTCCGATTAAATGTCCATTCGTTTTGGTGTCTTTTGCGCTGCGTACGTTCTTATGGTTGCGTTCGGAGGGCTTGAGCAATTCAAGAAATTAAACATGAAATCACTTAAAGCAGTAATCAATCATATTCCCCATCCGGGCGGACGGTGCTGATCTCGCTGAAACACTGCAGATAAACACCGAGCGAAGACAGCGCGAGCCACAGTCAGTTTGGTGCCTACAAACAAATAAAATCCCCAAGAAAGATAAAGGAACCACACATCACATTGCTGCAACTCAGACATGAAATTGAAAATATCCTTACGCCGTCGGCTGACGTGATGAAAACGGAAATCCTCACTTCATCTTCTACCCATTTGCGTTCCCGTGCATTGTTTCGGGTTGGAATACCATGACAATCATGACGGAACGTAGGGATACCGCACATGTTTCCATTGTGCCATCGCGTGCCGTCCCTTTTGGCAAAGCGGTAAAATGAGGTAACACAACAAATGACGAAATCCACTCGTCGATAATTAAGCTTTTGAAGTGCAAAGCATGACGGGTATCCGTTGCATTTGTTGCCCAACCTTTCCCAATTTCTCTCTCTCTCTCTCTCTCTCTCTCTCTCTCTCTCTCTCTCTCTCAATCTCTCTCTCTCGCTAAAATCCCCGCAAGCAGCTGCAATGAAATATTTCAAATATTGCAAAACCGCGTCTGTGACGCATCCCATAGGGGAATATGCTACTACAAACCTTCCTTTTCTGGTGACGATCGAACTCAAGTAAATAATGATTCACATTTCACGTCTCCCCACTCAATGTTACCGTCTGGCTTATCCCCTGGAGAAGGACACATTACCGTTCCGGCGCAACACTGGGCACAAACACAACCATGCAGTTTACCGGCGTTTGCTTTCAGAATGGTTGCTTAATGCTACAATTAAGTCATTCAGCAGCCAAAAAGGGGTATCGCAAAACACTGCTCGTTGACAGCTTCACTCCGTCGAGCCCGAGCGGCTGTGTGCGGGTAGTTTGAAAGGATAGACCCATTTTCTAAGAGGCTCGTGCCGCTTGAGACGATGATGGATTGATTGTGTACGTGTGCGGTAATACAATGCTCCGGATACTCCCGCCCAGCGGTGATGGTAATTTAATAGAGTAAGGGTTTTTTGTTGGTGCCACTTGCAAACACATCTGAACCATCCGTAATATAGCTGGGGAAATTAACATAAAGCTAGATATGTTGAAAAAAAAGCAACACGAATGTGTAGATTAGAACGTTATTCCGTAAAACCATCCATCAAATGGATTTGAAAGACAATTTTGTGGCAATTTCTGTAAGGTGAACAATTTGAATTTTCACAAATTGTCGCTTATCAATGCATGAGTTGGCAGCTTTTTTTGTATAGCCGTTGATTGCTCAGGGAAGGAATGGAATTTCTGTGCAGGGTATAGCGCGATGAAATGTGTAATATTTGATTAATGATGGTTTTAAAAACGACACTGGAGGGATCAGGTGACAGTAGAGTACAATCGTGTTTGATGCCACGAATCTTCAAATTATTTTTATTGCTAAGGAAAGCTAATTTTACGATTTCTCGAGAAAATTTGAGATTTGAGGTGTAATTTTTAGTAGTTAAGATGTTTTTAAAAGTACAAGAGGGCAAGCAACTACTACAGCAAAGAATTGTTTGTTTTTATGTACGCTTTATTTTCGCTTATAAATTTACCACAAACAACCAACTACTATTAAACGCGACACAATTTTTTAATTTTTATAAACAGTATTAAATAAAACATGTTGCAAACATTAAATTTAGATTTAAACATCGATTTACCGCCATCATATAAAAAAACATTCTATAACAATATGCTGAAGAGGTTAAAATGCACCAAATTGTTGAGAATGAAGATATATTCGTCAAAAAAAAAACAAAACAAAACCAAATGTTTCATGCCAATGCTTCGTAAAACTTGTCTGGCTCAAGACGTATTGGCAAACGAAAGCACAAAAAGTAAAGCAAACACAGACACACATACGCGATGCAAAAGTAAGTACAAGAAGGAGACAATTAACAGGATAACGTCGGGCGAAAATAGCCGTTAAATTGGACTCTCTTAAACACCGAAAGTCGTAAACGAAACTTTTCAACCCATTTCCAAGCAGTGCTGCAAATTAAAAGCGGGCTCCAAATTATCTCTATCCAATCCAACCCTCGGACACAATCCCTGATGGCACAATTTGCCCACTGCCGAAGAGAAATTAAACGTCCAACAACGCAGATACGAGAGTTTGAAAACACCTTAATTCGGTGCAAAAATGTTACACAAAAACTAACACGAACATAAAGTTTACCTTGGAATGAGGTCTGGATTTAAAGTGCGGAAGGAATCCGCGTTTGTCCCAAAGCCAACGTTTGTTTGGCCGCTTTGGGAACAAAATTCCTTCCTTCTCGTAGCTCAGCCAACGCGAGAAAAAAAAAATGCGAAAATGGTAAAACCTTTTCGAACGCTCATAAACCCCCTGCCAGATGAGGATGGCGCGACGAAGAAGGTGCGCAACCAAAAGTGCGAATGCTGGATAAACACAGCGCAGTGATGCTGTTATTCGTTGCTTTTTTTACGATCACAAACAGTCTCACGGACAGACACGCTCGCCAAAGCATGCCCCGATGCCGTGGCGATGGTGCTAAAACGATCTCATAAAACGCCTCACCTCGTGCGGCAGCAGCAGCACACATGGGTGGATGGACGCTGTCACAGGTCGCGCGCTGTCGTAAAATTTCCGATTTCCAAATCGGTTGCATTAAAGCGCAATAAATCGGTTCGATTCTATCGAAGGCGCCACATGCCCCACACTGTAAAAGAAGACCATCTCCTCCCCTTCACCAGACGCGCAAAGCGTGCAAAGCAGAGCGATGAGATGATGCAAAGGCACTGGGAATTTGAGGTCCCGATCGAGATTTGTTTCTTATGCCTATGATCCTTCATCCGCAAATGTGTTTAATTGTTTCCGCATATCTATCGCGGAGAGCTTGATCTTTGAGAGTGTCTATAAATCTTGCACAGTATTGCACCTCGAAATGGTTGTTTCGGGCCGGGTAGCGGTGTATGCCTAAGCTTTGGATAATTTAGCAAAGTTAAATTGCACATTATATAGGCAGCCTTGTATGGAACTTTCAATCATAGCTGTGCGTTCGACAAGGCAGAAAAGGTTGTCGAGCAGCCAATGGCACAATCCGAGTCATCCCGAGCTGCTATAAATCATAAGTTTTCAGTGATATTGTGCCGGAAAGGTTGGTTAAGATCGCGCATTTGATTAAATCGGTCATATTTCATCCAACTAATTGATATTGGCAGAACCGTTTTGAAGTGAGTGTGTGAGAGAGAGAGAGAGTGTTTTTTTGGGAAACCTTAATTTAATTCACCGCCTTACAAGCGCACGTAATCTGGATGATTTATGGACGCCGATTTAAAAATTGTATCTTTTGATTGAATTTCTGAGCTTGTGTGGTGACATTTTGTTTGTGTGCTTTGTGGTCGGTGTGCTTTGTGATCGGTGCGTTTGTGTGGTATCGATGGTTTGGTATGAAATATTCGATTAGCAAGTCGCAAACAAGGTCAGGTAAAATATATAAAAAAACAAGATTTTGCATATTTAATGAACACCATGTTTGGTAGAGTTATAGGTGAACAAATCGGAACACAACAAATATTAAAAACAACTAAATCTTGAAAGTACTCACGAAATAAACAGAATACTAAATTAATTGAAATATAAAAAGGTAAGAGTAACCAACAAAAAAAGCATAAAAACACATAAACGTAAGGATGTATTGAATACAAAGATCAAGTGAATACAAATCATGAAGAGTTCGGAGATTGTATAACAACTTACAAAGAGATACATTAGCATTAAACTAATTTACTAATTCATGAATAGTTCAAAAACATCATAATTGATATGTTTAGAGGAAAGCAAAGCCCAATAAAACAAATAGTAAAAACATGAACGTAATTATTCTTAAAAAAGAATAAACAAGCAACCAATCAAATAACATCAAAATCATCATAGTAACAGCAAAAATAAACTAATAAGAAAATAAAAAGGTGAGAGCAATTATTAAAATAGAAAAACGACATGAACGAACGAAAGTAAGGATGGATTGAATGAAAAGCTATATAAAAAAAGAGAATAAGGAGATTGTACACAAACATATCAAGAAAATAAAAACAAAACGAAACAAATTTAATATGAACTGTTGAAACTAAATACAAATTCAGTGGTATACAACTTTTACCGAATAGGAATACGGTCGGATGGAAATCTGACAGGCTGGATTGCCAAATTCTCACGCTAACCATGCCGCTAAACTGCCAACAAATGCAAGATCACTGAACACATTTGTTAAATTATCGACAAAAGCAACTTTACCACACCGAGCAAATCATCTTGTCAGTGCTAAAGCACTTCACAGCGGAAGCACGGCCCTCAGTCATGCTGGGAAGAAAAACTTCTTCTTCTTCTTTGGCTCAACAACCGATGCCAGTCAAGGCCTGCCAACCCACTTGTGGGGTTGGCTTTCAGTGACTTATAGATTTCCCCCCATAGCAGGATAGTCAGTCCTACGTATGGCGGCACGGTCTATTTGGGGCTTGAACCCATGACGGGCATGTTGTTAAGTCGTACGAGTTGACGACTGTACCATGAGACCGGCGGGAAGAAAAACTTACCAGTCAGAAATCAACAGCAACATGCACGCACGCACACCCCGAGCTGAGGTAGGAAAATAAACTAAATACACAAAACTCACAAACCTCCATGCATACCCTTTCCAAAGATGACAAACCGAGCAACAGCAACGATTCACTGTACGAGTTTATTTGCTCGTGTCAAGTAACTGGGCAGAGTATGTGCCTCCGCATACAGAGTGAGCGAGGGACGAGTGAATCTCGCTGCTAAAATATTGATGATGTTACCAAAGTGCACTAACACGGGGCGCGGGAAGCACGGACTGAAAACCCAAACCGGCAGGCAAGGTACAACACCGAAACCCATGTTACACGGGAAGAAAAGTGATGTCAAGATGCTTGCTAAAGCAAAATGTTTCACCACTCGAGTACTCTCGAGCAGCTGTCGTGGCTTTTCCCCACCGTGGTCGGTCCGATAATTGAACGTCAACTTTGACTGCAGATGTACAGTTGGACTCTTTTACACCAACATTGCCGCACATGACATGACACGCTAGATTTGCAGTACAAGGGGGGGAGTTTTCCATTGAAGCATTGCAGTACACCGAGACACTATTAAAGCTTGTTGTACCTTTTCGACGACACCGACCAAATTTCGATTTCGACTTACGGACCTGTGACAAGAGAACCGCAACACAAATATGACTTTCGGTTTGTGAGAGAGATGCGCCTGAAAAGAACAACGCTCCAAACTTCCAAATGCTAGCAATCTCCAGATTGCGTACGGCACACGCAGTTAGATGCCCGTTTTATGTCAGATACTGAGTCCCTTCCCTTTTTGGCAAAGCTGACAGCCCGAACCCGACCCGACACGGAAGCATTCGGGAGCGCAGCAAACGAACGCGGCTTTGCTTCACCTCCGACCATTGCAGCCGTGTGCGCTTACGATCACGGAACTCCGATACTATCGTGGCAAGAATTTTGCTCCAATTCGAGCGCCGTGAACGACTGTCGGCGGTGAAACGGGAACGAATAATACGAAAAATAAACAGAAACATTAATCCCGCCACACAGAGTTGGGGTGTTTTGGCGAGCTGGAAGGCAGATTATGGTGACATCATCTAGGGACTACGGTTGCGCCTCCCGCGGCTACAGCCTCAGCGTATTAAGAGGCTTTATTGGACGGTAGCACCGAAAAACAACAATATCCGAGTATGGGTAGGAACAGTGGCAGAGAAACATGCGAGTCAAGGACCTGTGAAAACACACCCAGCAACCGATAGGGATGATTCGGGGGGACCAGTTCGTATTGGACTCGATTCTGTTGTCCAAATTCTTATCTACACCGGGGGATAAATAAACAAAAAAATGCGGAAGCTATGGGCGCAACTTCCAGTCTCCAGTCTCTTGTGCTATCAATTTGGGTTGCTGTGTTCGGGGTTTGGCTTTAAAATTTTAATTTCTAACAAACAAAGAGATCAAACTCCGACCCGACAGGCGGGTTCGGTCAAGCGCGAAGTAACATCTTTTACACGCTGACTTGGCTAGGAAACGCAAACTGACAGTTCCGCCCGGCTGGCGATGGGCGATACCAGTGAACGATGAATAATTACCGATGATCCGTAGCACACACGTCGGCTGACTTGAGTGAATCTTTTGAGCTGAGTGGCATTAAGCTTGCATACACTAATTGGCGTTGGGAGACGGTTTTTGAAGAGAAGCATCGCCAGTGTAACGGCTGAAGTGATGCAATCCCTACTGCGGTTTATTGATTAGAACGGTTTTTGTATTTTTATCAAATTTTGATGGTGGCCAAATAAATTACTTTGAGAAATGGCTACATGTGGTCATCTTATGAACTTGAACTTATTACCTTATGTACTTGTGTTTTTCATTCAAAATTTAACAGAAAGGGCCAAGACATTACGTTTCGTTAATAATTAGTCAATCTTGGGATATTCTTGACACAAAGTGTATATCCTTCTTCTCGTTTCTCGTTTTTCGTTGATTGGATTGAATTGAAGGATTGAATTATCGATTCTACTTCAAGTATACAAAAACCGTACTATAGAAACTTGAAAGAAACAACACGTGCCCAAGCTCGCTAGAAGCGATCACATCTTCATGTCACGCAACCGTTTCGTTTTGACTGCTTCAAACGCCCAAACACAAAAAAAGGAACAAAAGAAATCTCGACAACAACGATAGGCGATAGGAAACTCCAGCCACACGCAACAACCCCATTGAACCCTGTTCAGCCCGGTGGCACAACAACGGTGTGATTGATTCGTGCCCGCCCGTGTGAACAAACTGTGATACAAAACGGCACACACAAAAGTAATTTCTCATCGCACCCACACGCTTCCGTGTTCCGTGGCAGGAGCCGATGACGATCGCTCCCGGAAACGGGAAGACATCTCCGACAAGACGATGGAGCTCTTTCTTCGAACCATATCTCCCGAACCGGGGCGAATGATGTGACAAATTATAACCGTGCGGTGTGGTGTGGTTGTGCTGGTACGCTCTCGAGCTCCTGGCACACCTAGGTCCAGTGACCCGGGGATCGGTGGACGCTTCCAAGGGGATCCTATTTCGTTAAAATTTATTAGTTTAGTTTTTGAGAGGGAGGGCAAATAAAAAGTGGCACCAAAGTTGCTGATTCTTTAAACTTTGTAGCAAGTTTTTTGGGGTGGACTTTTTCTGTACGAATATATACACAAAAATTGCAACATCATTCAAAGGTTCTGCGATTGCCAAAGCCATAGAAAGGAGAACATAAGCAGCAGAATTTTCCGTCTTTTTGGAAAATAAATGTTTCAAAGTATCGTTCGAACGAAAAAATCTGTTCTTGAAAAATGAACCTTACTAACGGGCTTTTTCTAGTAACTAACACGAAGCTTTTCAGATATATCGGTTGGAAATACGGTTTGAAGATACAGTTTAAATGTTAAGGTGAAACGTCAAATCAGTACTGCACTAGATAATGGTTCTCCTGTTTCACATAGTTATTAGAGTTTTTTTTTAAGTTTGATCACATTACAAACAATAATTAATATTGACATAACCTGGTTTATGGTCCAGAACAGATTCGATCTCACAACCTGTACTACAGCAGACGGGGAGACAATCACTGCGCTATTTTCTTCGTCCATTAGGGTTGCTTGTTTAAACTGTTTTAATAGGCTCCTTTGTTTAACTGCAAAGCAATGTTCATGTTGATAGAAATATATAAATTTTGTTAATGAAAATGTCTCAAAACATGAAATTAAATGATTAATTATTTATTTGTACGAAAAACTTATTGTACATGTTCAAATCAATCATGGATTTCAATCTCATATTTAACTATTCTAGCAGCTAGTAATTATTCCATGAGATACAAACAAAATATTGCAGAGCTCAACATTCGCTTAAACATTTGAACACAGTCGACTGAAAGCATCTGACACGCTTCCCACAATTCATCCACCCTATTCCGACCATAGAGCAACAGTGTTTCGAAACATTTTGGAAAAGTACCGGAAATTGATTGATCCAAAAATGCACTCCACGGTACGGGATGTCTACGTCCTCTTCAATAGCGTCCTCCTTCAAACTGCAGCAACAGCCACCCTTCCCTTCTATCACTCTTTTGAAAATCAACAAGCAGAGCATTGAATTACGTGCGCAGGAGAATAATGAATATTTATCTCGTCGCGCTAAGGACCTTCCACGGAGTTGAATGAACCGGCCCTTTTTTCGGAACGATCGAGCTCTATGGCATGCTTCCCTCGGTACCCGGCCGGATGCTGAAGCTACATCAGGCGTACAACTTTATCACCTTTGCGATTAGGTGTGCTGCGGAGCTGGTTGGTGAACGCCCCACGGTGGCACATGCTACCTTGCCGATGGGAGCATCGCTCGTTATTGCACCGCATGGAAAACAGATGGAACAGTTCACATCGTTTAACGCACCCCCACGGAATGGGTGCTGCTGTTGCTGAGGTAGATATTTTCGGAAATGTATTGCACAGCGCGCCTGCAATCGTCATTCGAAATGGTTTGATGAAAAAAAGCGATCGAAAATGCGATGCAGCAAGAGAGTAAAAAGCAAGAGTTGAATAAATTCCCTATTCAAATTTAATTCCGGCTTCGGGATGATGCATCCTGCTGTGCAACGTTATGCTTTCTTTCGGTGGCGCCTGTCCTGTACACACGCTCTATCTACACGGGACGTTGATCTGTGTGCCCGATAATATGTATGAGCGCTGCGCTATGAATGGGCAAAGGTGTGGAATACTATTCTAGGTGGAGAGAGAGAGAAAAAAGGAGAACTAAAACGGATGCTACCGAACTGTTGCCATTCAATGCCCCGGCCAGCTGAGTGGTTGTCTCACCAAAAATGCAGAACGATCTTCCTCCTTTTTCCCATAGCATTCTACAGCAGCGTATATCTACGAGTTACTAGCGCAATTGGGGTTGAAAACAGTTCTTCCAGTGCCTGTTTCGGTGATGATGTACCGAAAGTTCGAAACTCTGGCCCAGGATGGATTAAAAAAAACAGAAGCATGACAAACACGAGCGCGCGCCCGCCGTTAGCATTGCGATCAGTTGTGCGAAAACGATGTTATTTTTTAGAACTATGGCACATAAAAAGTGAGGCACAGTTTCACTACAAAAAAAGCGCAAAAACAGACGTGAATAATTTACCCTGTTGGCCCACTTTTCGTTGGTGAGTTTTGTGCCGGACCAGTGTTCGATTTGGGGGAAAACTCATCCACGATGCCAGTGAAATGCAAACAAGCAAAAATGTATTTAACAAAAAAGGGGGAGAAGAGAACGAAAATCTAACTCAATCTGAATTCGTTTCCCCGGGAGTGTGATCTACTTGACGTCACCTAGTTTTGCGCTCTATTCGGTGGAGATGGAAATAGTTTTGTAAAACAAAACAAAAAATGATAAAAAATGCAGCTCTGTGAACTACGGAATGTGGTACCGGTGAAAATGTGCATTTTGAAAATGGCAAACTAAAAATTAAACGCATATTGTATGAGGTCCCTTGCTACGCTTTGATACCCATGATACCAATGATGCCAATTGGAAATTAATCCATGCAAGCGTGAATGCAGATGTAAATGTGCATAGTTGAGTGAATTATTCCGAGAACGGAACTAATAGAATGCGTTCGGTTACTCGATCGCCATGAATAAATTTATTGCATGCGGATGTTTTAAGCCCAAAAATACTAAATAATTTACTATTATACCATCTTTTAGTACATTCATCACTTCACGCTCTTGAATATTTTTAGCATAAAATAAATATAATATTTCATTAGTTGAGCATGGTTCGTATTGTACTTCTCTTATATAAATTCTAACATAGGGGCCCTTGACGATTCTAGTCAGCTTTTTGTATGAAGTTTGACAGTTGGAGGCTGAAATCATGTAAACACTCCATACAATACCACACATGAAACTAGCCTGCAATTTTCAGTCTACATTATTCTAGCCTATAAGCTAGAATTAGTGTCGAGTATCTGCTTGAAAAATGGCAAAACATGATGGTGTTTACATTTACCCCAAGGTGAATTAAAGAGATCTATTGATAGAAACCAAAACCAAAGTGTATATAGTCCAGGTGGTTTCATAGCATGTTTTTTGTAACCAAATTTGAATATCACTTTTTGACAGGATGGGTGAAATTTTTTGTTCAAACAAGCTTTCTGGTGGCTTGACTAATACACAAAACACTCTTAACATCTTCAATCAGAAGCAGAAGCGATAAAAATCATCCTTCTAAATACATACACCTTGGGATAAGTCCACCTGTACATTATACCCACCCATTATACTGAAATTTCAGTCTACGAACTTAAAACGGAAAGGCCCCCATATTTTGTAAAGTTTCGTTCTAATGATTATATATTATTAATGTAGAAAAAATGTGATCAACGAATACTTGTAACATAATTGTGAAGTAGATAAATCCGTTGCTAAATTTTCAACTTATTTTTTTATTAATACAATATGCGTGCCTAGCACTACAACGATCTATGAGTGTAGTTATTAATTGAGGTAGGCTTATATTGTCTACTCTTAAGATCTTTCTTAAATCTCTGTATTGTTATACGTATTTCATTGTCTAGCTGATGCGTAAATAAGAATACGTTTCGGGAGCTTAGGTACGACAATCTCTTTCCTCAACAACTTGGCAACGATTTCTCTCTGGGTAGATTTCCAAGCAAGATATTGAAGATCAAGCTTATCATAATGGATGTTATAACGGATCCTTTATCCTATAAAACAGAATAAACTTATTAACAGTTTATATTACAAACATGAAGATTATTAAACAGATATAAATATTTGATTTTTTTTAACTTGGGCTATTCAGGACTCTTCCAAATTCTAATCTCGTCAAACTCATATTCCCTGATCTTCAATCCTTATTTGCTTAAAGATCAATCTTAATATGATGAAAATCAATGTATTATAGTAAAAATGGTGTAGTTAAATGGTTTAATGCCTATGCTTATATATCCGAGTTAGTAATCTATGAATATCTTAGATCTCCTGAATGATAATAACCAAACACTGGAACTACTCGAAATCGGATCATATTCCAGCTGATTGCAATGGCAATCTTCCGATACCTGACCCGATACTTGATAATCCTGTTCAACCCACAGTGCCAGACAGTGGCGTCTTGCCATCCGATTGCCATCAAAGCGGTACACACGAGCCCAGGAAGGACAGCCGGGTGCTGCGGTAGTGCTGGCGACTTAACTTGTCCACTTCCAAGACGGCATTAGTAAAACAGCCATTTGCTGACGCAACTGGAGCTAGAGTAGAATACACTTATACACAACCCCCCACCCATCAGCACCGGGATAAGATTTCAATACGTGCAATTCGCACCTCAGCGTACATGTAAAACGTGTTAGCGCGGTGGCGCTTTTACACCGCCGGGCCGCTACAAATGGCGGCGAAACGGTAAACAACATTCGAGTGATTCATTTCGCGTACTAGCAGCCGCCGTAACGCGGGCAAGGTTATCACACACACAAGAAAAAGAAAGACAATTTGCCACAGCTAGATGAACCGCGTGGGATGATACTCAAGCCATCAAACACGGGGTGAAATCAGTCACATTTACAAAAGTACCCCCCCATCTCCCGGTGCTGCTAATGGACTGCCGGCGCACAAAATTTGTGATTTGTGTGCGATGCCAAGGTACTGGTTTCTGGTTCCAAAACGCACGGTGCCGTTTCTTCCATACCACACGGCACGCAATTTGTCCGTCGGCTGTTGGCAACCGCTGGCAGCGGTTGGCGATCGTCGGGCCATGGGGAATGGGGAGCATGGGAAAGGCATTTCACAACCCCAGCCCTACAATAAATGGCTATCGGTATACAAATCGTGGGCGCACTTAGCACGAGCTGATGATCACATAAATCATATCCCAACCACACCCAGCCGCCCGGGAATCACGGTAGCCGCCCGTACGTGGTTGGTGCGAAATCAGGACGTACGGCCTTTTCGGTGCCGCTCTCGGTGCTCGGGTAGTAAATATGCTCACCCTACGCAGGAGCTGCAGTGCAGCTGCACCGGCCGGCAACCGGGCGCCACAAGTCGGAGCAAGTTTATCCAGCAGCAGCCGGAGAATGTTTATGATTGACACATGAACTTCTCGCTGTGGATCCGTGCCCGGGAGGGCTCACGATGGGAGGTTTTACAGTTTGGCCGTTTCACAGCATGAATGTGTCTAGAGTTGAGTAAGAATCTGCGGTTGCTTGGTAAGATTTTTTCAAGACATGTCATCTGTGCGTAATTTGCTGTATTCTTTAGCAGTCTTCACAATACTTTAGGACTAATTCTGCTTAAAAAACACACTCGATGCTCAATATGTAGGGTCATTTAGTATTAAATTCGGTGGAACATACCAAGATGATCGTGAGACCTCAGTTTGCTTGTGAGTATCTTTCGTTTTTTTTTACAATCATGAGCGTAATATGACTTCAGAAGAACATCATTGACTAATTTGAACCAGGAAAGAAGATGAGATATCCGCGCTAATCATCAAGCTTACCTCTAAAGAAACTGTTCCTTTTACTATTGAAATTGGTAGAATCATGGAGGTTTGAGGAGCATAGTCATCTATATCTTAAACGCTCTCTTAATTAACTTAATAGTAATAGTTTATTTAGTTGTGTACAATATCGGTTTCTTCGTGAATTTTATTTATCAAATCTTTAAAATGTTGATGGTTTTGTATGAATTATGAATTTTGTTTTTTTAACTGTAGAGTTTCTGAATTGATAACTATATTTTTTTTGAAATACTTGGCATACTTTTGAAATTCACTGTGAAATGCACTGATATTATTATACCAAAAGTGATTCATTTATTTATTTATTTATTTATTTATTTATTATGGTATCGAGCCTCCATGGCCTACATACACAATTACAACTAATGTATTATAAACTATGTGTTCCTAAAATTAGACGTAATGCAGTCTCGTATGACACTAGTACATTTCGGTAGACTAAAGCACAGGTCTATAAAATTTGAAAATAAATTAAAATTCTTGGACATCAATAACAACGGATCCTTAGCACAGAAAAGACGATAACGAAAATCAGTTATTAAAATTTTAGAGTTCTTAAAGGTGTAGTAGGGACATAAACATTTACATTTCTTAGCAATAAAGGTGCATCGATTCTATCGTTGGGACGGTCCCGTGGTATAGTCGTCAACTCGAACGACTCAATAACATGCCCGTCATGGGTTCAAGTCCGGAATGCACCGTCCCCCCATAGCAAGGATTGACTATCCGGCTACGTGGTAATGGATTAAGTCTCGAAAGCCTGTATAGGCCGGCATGTCCGCGTAGGACGTTACGCCAAATAGAAGAAGAAAATTCTAGTACCTTGCTCCGGAAACCAAGCAACTGAAGCGTACTCGATCAACGGACAAACAAGGCAACAGTAAAGTGATTTTAAGCAGAGAGGGTCATGAAACATTTTGCTACTTTTAATTATGAGTCCGATGGTCCTGTTAGCCCTAGCAATAACATCGTCAAATTGTTTATTTAAACAAAGTTTCCTGTCTAATATAATGCCTAAGTCCCTAACAGATCGAGGCAATAAAGTGTCAGAAAGAACATAATTAAAACATAGAGGAGATCTCGTACGAGTAAACGAAATAACCGAGCACTTACTGACATTGAGTGACAACCAGTTTAAGGAACACCAAAGATTAAAAACAGAGAGAAAGCCTTGTAATGGGAGACAGTCATTAGAACTACTCACAGGAAAGTACATTTTAAAGTCATCTGCGTATAGTAGAACCGGGCAATTATGATATCAGATCACAAAAAATCAAGACATGGTAACCATATGATTTGGTAAATGCACGTGAAGATACTAGGTGATCCTGTAATAATTTTCCTAAAACTCCAGCAAACGAGAAAGGCATGCCGACAATTTAATACAACGAATGACATTTAGAAAACCAATATTTTAATATAACCCACCCACGATCCCCGCAATGAAACGTAAAATATGTTCCATTTTTGTCCTGTAAATAGCCTCCAATAGCTCCACATTCCACCGGTCGGCATCAGCCGCATGCTTTCACTAACCAGCCTGCATTGGTGCTGTTGTTTTTGTGCCTGCGTTTTTATCAATCAGATATGTCAATATAACGGTACCGGCACACTTTGCTTCCTACGCGCCAAAAGGTACTGCTGTGGAATGTGCGAGTACGCGACTTCTTACGTGTACGCCAGGTTACGTACCAAAGAAAGGCGGGGGGGTTTTGTTCCCCAGACGGACACGGTTTGCGTGCGTTGATATGTGATTTCAACGGTCGGCGCGTGCATCTTGAGTCCGTCCACGCGTAGGTACTACCGGCGCAAAACTGTAGCACCTAATACCACACCACAATGTATCGGTGCGATAAGCCACCCAGCGGTACTACTAATAGCCATGTTTGGGTGCACAATCTTGGTGGCCGATAGGCGAATCGGTCTCGTGCTCGACCGCCGCTTGACCACCGGAAGCGTGTCCCGGGCTTCTGTGGTACCGTTCGGTACCAAAGCGGAGGTGGAATTACATTTGCTTTCTTATTGTACCGACCGGTACAGGATACGTGCTGCCCCAAGCCGCTTCTTATAGCCGGACCCGCTGCGGGAACTATCACATATATGGCACAATGGGTGAGTAGCAACCCTGCCACCACAACCAAGCTGCAGCGAAACGGAAAGAATGCATTACTTACCTACAGCCCCGCTTCTTAGTGTCGGAAGAGTCACTTGTGCCAACTTGTGGTCCGCCCGAGCTACTACACCGGCCCAGCCTAACGAGCCGATACTATCCGAACAGGTCAGGCGGGCACCACTCGCTTCCGTTACCGAGCGGCAGAAAAAGGGCCACAAAAATGCCCTGCAAGCCTTTTAGATCGTTGCTAATGTTAATAAAATAATAGCGCAAGCATTAACATTCCTTTCGAACAGGCCAGGCCGCCGCACACACAATATGAGCCCCACACGAGCCGGTGTATTCCGACCCGATCTGTACGGATCGGGGCCGAGGATCATCACGAAAAATAATACACAAATCTAGACCGACCGGCTTAAAGGTTGCGACAGAGAGGGATAGATACCTAAGTTTCGCTGCTTGTCTTTTTAGTGCGGGGATTTATTGGGTAAAAAGCTTCCTCTGTCCCTTATGTCCCTAGCGACAGAAGGCTAGCGACGATGCCCACACGACCGTGAAAGTATTTAGATTAGAAAAACCCCACGGATCCCGTCTCTCCTCCCAAGAAGTCTCGGACGTCTCGGTCGGTTTGGTCCCGGGGGCTGATGCAGCATAAAAATATGCACAACTTTTTTCGCCAACCTGGAACAACCCTCAATGTCTCGGGCTAGGACCTTGAGGGTATGACAGGTTTTTTCCTCCATGCTTGCTTTTGCCGGTCGTTCTCCGGTAATCTGGACAGAAGAGGGACGCCGTTCGGAGGATTTGGAGCTGGGCCGTGCACCGTCACGAATGCGGCAAGAAACCCCACCGTACCAACAGGGTAAGATGCTGCTTTGCTGAATCAGCGCTATCGGAAACGGATCCCCTTTCCATCGCAAACAATACGACGTTTGCGTTTACCGGGACATAAATGCTCCTCCGCCTGCACTGCTAACAGAAGGAAGGAAGGAAGTGGGAATGAAAACGTAAGGAGAGCTAAAAGTTTTAGCCAAAGCGAGCAAGTGCACCACATAGCCACGGGAGTAAAACAATCAGTGGCTATAAATTTTAATCTTTTGCCAATAATCTCCACCCAGAAGTGGCTTTCCGGAGTGGAACGGTGGAACTATTTTGCCATGCCGAACGACGTGCAGAACGACGTTCTATGTGGATTCAATTTTGACTATGAAAACATCGCCGCCAGAAGTGAATTGAAGAGCTTATACAGTGGCAGACAGTCCTGTAAGTGTGTCTACATTTTTGTAAAGAAAATATTGATTTTAGTGGTTAAACCTGGAACTAATGGCTACTTTCAGTCATGCTTAAAATAAGGTAAATCGGCTGAATTAATCATTTTTTATGTTCTCAGTTTTAATTTAATAGATTATCATTCACAGAACTTCGCAAGCTCCTGAAGCATCAAAACAATAACAATTTTATGCTTTAAATTTTGTCTATTTAGATTATAATGAAGGATAAAGAGACCAAGAGTTCATAAAAAAAAAATGTAATATGAGTTTGGGAAAAATTGGTAAAAATTTCCTTAGTGGATTATTATAGATACTTATCTGCAGAAAAAAAGCCTAGCGTCAGTTTGATTTCAACTCATCATATGCAAAGAAATATCTTTCATAATAGTTTTTACCAGTTGTCAGTGCGGCTAAACTTAGGCAAAACTGAGGTTTAAAGTAACTTTTAAAAAATCCTAAAAACTACGAACTTAAATTCCAAGAACCTTTTATTTCATACTCAACTTTATTAAGATGAAACGTCAAGTATAACTGAAGCAAACAAAACATGTCTTTTGTAAGAATTTCTCAGTCCACTGCCATTTTTGAAAACAATTTCATTATCAAAGGTCTGGTATCAATATTTTGATGTATGACAACAGTAATGCAAACGCGCTTATATAAAGTCCCATCACTGTAGGATCAATACAGAATGCAAAACCGGGTTCCTGTTTTAATTGAAGATATCTTATCAGCATTGTTATTAAGGACAGAAAGGAGCCAGATTAGTCGACTATATTTACCTGATACTTTTGTAGTAGTGAAGATCTAAACCTAGATCTAAAAAAAAGTTATTAAATGCTTTCCAAAATTATTCAAAAATTTACAATAATACCTAACCTTACCGATGGGTTCTAATTTCGTAGACTCGAAATTTATTTTCAGAATGCAAAAACTCCAAACCAGAATGCGGTTTAAATTCACATACATCAAACCGTAGAGCACGGAGTGTCTCCAAAAATCCAGTGTACAGCTTCTGTAGCACCATCTGGAGTAATCGCTTTTGCGGTTCCGTATTTCCCCGCATTTTTTTGTTACGTGCATCGATAGTTCTCTTAGCTGCCAATCTCTTCCCATTGGCATGCTATCGATTCCAATCCCGGGTATGACTAGCGTCTTGCTAACCGCATGAATCTCTCACACACACACGAAATAAAACCTTCACTGCCGGTAGATTGTACCTAGAATAGGGGATTCTACCCCTTTTTCTCGCCAAAAAAGCACCGTCTGGTGCCGTTTGCCAAACTCGGCATAAACCTCATCGCCACCGGTACACTGGAACAGTGTGCCCTTTCTACCTTCTCTGCCATTCCACTTCCGCTCCCGAAACCCCTCCCCTCCCCCCAGTATCTGGCCAGCCCAAGGGCTTTGTCATTACAACCATTTTGCGTTATCAAGACGATAACTTCACGTCGCCCGAGCACCGGGAACGCGGAAAACCATCCAGCAATTGTGCCGGAAGCGCAAAATGGGCACCGCGCTGGAAAACAGCGCGTCTCGGTCTTGGGCGGTTATCAAAATGGCGAATCAACATTGGCAGCCTTCAGGAAGCTGAAGCGTCTCCCAGGCCCCCTTTGGCTTGGTTGCTGCCGGTCGTTGTTGTCGCTGAGGACACAACAGTCGTGCCGGCGTTGCGATGCGGTTTTACATGGAATGTATTCACGCCCACACGATATGCCCTAAGGGGGGGGGGGGGGGGGTAGAGTAGCAGATGGAGGGTTTAGAGGTGCATCATTGGCGATAGGCGGGTGAGCCAGATATCGCGCTGTGTGCTCCATGCTAAATTGCACCTGGAGAAGGAGTAGCCACGCCATTGTGCCACAACGCACAGCGTCGGAAGTACAATAATGCGTAGTGAGTGAATGCTTTTCAGCATGGTCTTAAATAAGCGTTTCGGAGGGGTTTGGTTATCGTATGGGAAGGAGAACGACCGCTTCAAGCGGGAACGCCATACCATAAGACCATATTTCATGCCTTTCTAGTAGATAGTTTAGGATTGCTGCTTCAGTTAAGGTAGGGTAGAAATTATTTTTTTACATTCATTTAAGAAGGGTAAAGTACACGTTTTCATTGAACTTAGCCTTTGGGAGTTTGTAAGAGATATTGTTTTACAGAATTGTAGAACTTTAAGGATTTTTATAATATTTTTCTTTTCTTTTTAATATTTTTTAATGCAATCGATTCGTAAATATTTAAATATTATTTGAGCAGTCCATTGAATCAATGTGACACAAAACCGTATTACAAAAACAGGTCATGAATAGTTGCCAACGTGTTTAGATTAGCTGCAAAAACCTGTTAAGTACTGTCACATAACCTGTTTATAGCAATCTTTTATTTTTGTTATAATTGGATAATGGTTATGCGTGCTGAATTAAGCTTATGATCGATGAGTGCACGCCTATCAAAGCAATTGGTCTTTCCTTATCATTGCCTATCCCGGATTATGCGTCCACACGATCCACATTGGCACCAACGGAGCTGAAAGTATTAAAAAAGGATTATTGAACTGATAACACAGAAAAAAGAAAGATTCTTAAAGTGATGGATCACTACATTAAATGATAAAACTGTATCTTACCATTTCCACAAGCAGTCGACAGCGTGATGAAAATCTACGGTCAATAAAAAGCTACCGAACACCACCGTCACAGCATCGAGGAATTAATCAAAATGTAAAACTACACTAGGTAATTACTATGCCGCGTCTAAATAATCTCATAAATCGCGCCTTAATTACCGAACATTAAAGCAAACGCGAATTTATTGGATCTTTTGTTCTTGTTTTTAAGGTAAGTCAGTACTTAGATCCACAGGAAAATATTCAATTCATCTACAAAAAGCTATATACTGTACTGTACTGATACTGTAGAATCCAAAGACACCTAAACCAGAGCTAATAAAATAATTTATAGATCTCACCTCTAACAAAGAAGCTATCTTCCAACAAGAATAAATGCAACAGTTTTCATCTTACACAAACTAAACTAATGCAAATAAATAAAACCTGCAACGGAAAATATTAAGAACACCACCAATTGATACATTTAGCCCATATAGCGTTACTTGCTTCATTTCAATAAATCATATTTTCCGACTGTTTCCATCTGCACGATCGCTCATGCGCCAGAAGCGCCTTGATAGACAAGCCACACCACAAACACAAACAAACGCCTGAAATGCAAAGAAAGAAATCAAAGTTGTAATTAAAAGTGTTCTCCAGCAGTGCAGCAACCGTCATATTTCCATATTTTCACTATCAACTCGCACAGATTGTATTTAATCGCAGAATGAGACGAAGAAGATGTAAAAAAATACACACACATAACTACCACCACCAACATTTTCATCTGCAAGATATGCTCCAGTCCGTCTGTTTTCGGGGTCGAGCTTTCCGCAGCAAAGCACTATGATTATGAAGTTGAGTTAATATTAAGCCAGCATCATCATACCCACCACCATTACCACGGACAACACACCTTTACACACGGAGGAAGCAAAGAAACAGTGCGGCCGGGCAGCGGTATCGCCCGCACCGGTTACACCGGCTCGTCTTGCGGTCTAACAAAACGCGCTTTCTTCCCCGATTTCACGCAACATAGAGTCTCATTTACATATTTTTAATTACATCAGCTGCTATCGCTTTCATAGCATGTCTCTCGCGGAGGGGTTTTTTACTTCTAACTTCCTCTTTTGCCCATCCTGCTAAACTTTCTAGCTGGCCGAATCTTGCAAGACTACTTCCTTTTGTCTGATACTAATCCAAGCTCCCTTTCGCTCTCGCTCGCTGCACGGTAAACGCATTGCGCGTCAGGTTCTAATCTTTCACCACCGTTGGTCCTTGGTGGAAGTTTTTAATTTTTACCGCACCTTTGGCACAGCCTTTGCAGGTTCTTTCATCTTAATTATATTTGACGGTTGAGAAAACCATATTCCGCCACCCACCACCCCAGAAACCTTCCAGCTTTCTTTCCGTTTATCTCTTTCGCACGGTTGTATCTTGTTTCTGCTGTATCCCTAAGCTGTGCGGAAAAACGAATTATATATTTTTGCACACTCACAGTTTTACTTTGCCCTTTTTTTTTTGCTCTCCCCCAATGTCTGTACGCAAGCGTGAAGATAGATGTGCTCATTATATTTTGCCCGGGAATACACTAGAACGCTACAGCACTACATCAAAACATTGCTGGCTCATGGTAACAAAAAACAAGTAAGCAACATTTTTGCATTTGATGTAGATTTACGGGAAGGCGGTGTTAAATGGGCATAATAGTCAAATAGAGTAATTAAATAAATACTTTGGCAATTTAAATTAATTTATAATTATTGCAAAATAACAATCAAATTTTAAATTTGGTCATTAAAACCATTAATTGCTGTCAGGATACAATGGCTGCATCATATTACAAGAACGCCGGCGTTATGCTTCATCAACAAGAAGTTCGACATCGACTCTCAGTACGAGCTTGTTGGTTGGACCAGATGAAGAAATACATCTCTAGATCAATGGAAAGGTGCTACCAGAACCCGAGATTATCTTCTGGAAATTATTGTTGTCCAGGTCATGTCACAACCACGTCCTCAATCGGTATCCTGCAACAAAAATAAGATAAAAACAAAAAGGAGATGAGGAAAAGAGAAAGATAAAGTGTGTTTTTGTGATTTTGAAATATGTATAATATACAACAATAGTCTGTCAGGTACAAATTAAAAACCTATTTTTTGAAAAATGATTCAATTATGGACCAATTTACAACTTTTCAACACTTCTGTTCAATTAAAATCAATAAACCAATGCCAAAACCTCTCTGGTGCTAGTATTTTAACGCTGTTTTTTACTAAATGTTTACTCTTTTCTATTTAGTAGCTTTTTCTCAAGTATCTAAAGGTATTTGTTAGCATGCAGTGAATATACTATCCCTTTTTGTATATCATAATTTACTTAAGAAATATGTCCCCAAAGCCAGCTAGGCCTGCTGTCAATGTTCAACTTCATTTATGCCAATATCAAAGCAGGATCATGTTACCCCACAATCCCTTACTAATTCACTACCAAAGAATGTTCCTGCTAGTTCTCGATTTGTAACATCTTCTTGTACATGTGCCTTCCTAATTAACCTCAGCAAATGTAACCGGGAAAAAGGGGTTGAAAATGAAAAGCGGAAGAGTCAAGTTTTAATCAACCTCATAGCCTCTGTCAGTGGTCAGTGGATAGAACTGTGCGAAGGTATTTATGTTGCGTTGAAGTTTTGTAAGTTTGCTTTCATTTGTACACCGAAAACATTTCAACTTACCCACCAGTAAGATGTAATGTACGTACACGTACCACAATATCACAGAATTCCTGCAACAAAAACAGTCCACATTATTTGCACACCTAATGATGTTTGATTTAGCGTGATTCGTTCACCCAAACCAAACAACAGAAACATAGAAGTAAGAGTGAAAAAATGGCAATCTCTCCGACTAAAAGGGTTTACAAGGGTTATGCTGAACATCAATCAAATCCCTGTGGCTCGAATATGGCTCCAGGGCTCATCCTGTGGGTCCGTGCTCGGGACGAAGGGCGCCTAAATAAACGATACACCCTCTCAGGCCGTACTGTTGATTTTAATTTGCAACCAATGCTGTAACTGTTTCCAGGTGATTGATCACCACCAGGTACATGGGGGACACGGTTTTTGGGGGCACTAAACGTCGTCGGTTTTGCCCGGTGCAACGGCGTACATTGTCCGCCCGTCATCGTCGTCGTTGAAATCCATACCAAAAAGCAAAATTGCAAATACACACACACACGCACTCACACATGCACACACGGAACATGTGGTGCATTTGTTCCACATTCTTCCCAAATGGACGGGAAATATCGCAATTAATGTAATCCCCTCAAGCTACCCATTTTCTGCATCTTGACATCTGTCAAAACATTTGCCCAGCCGGTTCTCTCTCTCTCTCTCGTTCGACGTGGCCTTTGCCAGCCTTTCTGCATTCCTAGCCTTTGCAACGGGTTTGCTGTGGGAAAACACGGCATTAATCCCGAATCCTGGCGTACGTTTGCGTCCGCGTCGTCGGCTGTATCGAATCCGAAAACGTTTATTGTGTGGTTGATTTGGCACACCAAACTCCGCACCGAACGCCTTTCCTTCCCGATCGCGAGTGGATGCGAAATGCATCGCCGACGGTTGCGAATTTCGTTGCGCACCGAAAGTCCGAAACTGCACTCAACCCGCACCTCCTCCGGTCTGCGTAAATATGGAATCGCCATCAATCATATTTAACCTCCTTTACGCGGTGCTGTGCACGCTCGAAATCTCCACCATTGCAAGCCTTTCTTCGAATGTGTGCGAGTGAGTGTGCTTCAGATTATTTAATTAACTCATAATTCAACCCCTCCTGCCTGCACGTGCACTCACCTTTCAGACAAACCGCTAGCGCTGCCTTTTACTGACCAAACGAGAGTTGGTACATAGGAACATTAGAACCGTGAGCCCGTTTGCTGCCATAGCGCATACAACCCCCGTGTACGGAGACGGATGCGCAATAGTTTTCGGGATTAACACCTCACTGTAAATCGAGGCGGGCGAGTCATCGCTGGGCATCTTCGGTACACCTCCGCACATCGAGCGCATCGTCGAGACCGTCCTAACGACCATTAGTCATGCCTGAGAGGGAAGGTCGAAGAAGAAGAAGACGCAGAAAGAGGAGACCCGGGGACGTCTATTTGTGTGGGCGGCCTGAAGCGACCAACATCATTATTATTGTGCCCGGCTCGCGTGCGTTACAAGAGCTCGGTAATTGAATAAATCTCGCGACAGGAAGGGCGGCCTCTAACGTTTGCCTTCCATCGTGCGCGTCCCTTTCCGGGCCATTTGTGCTTGGCTAATTCAATTGACGTTTGCGGCCCACAAATCTAGCCCGCTAGCCTTTAACAGATATCCGAATCCAATGATGCTGATTGGTTTGATTAGTTGCTGGAAATGGGACTGGACTGGACAGCAGCCACAGCCAAAGCGGATGGATGCGTTTCCATAGTGAACGCTAAGGAACAGCGCATTCGTTCGACAAGGGCGAGTGAACCGAAATGTAACCCCCTCTCATTCAAGTCGTGTTTGGGCTGATGCAGAATACATTGACCCCTTGGGCAGGCTAATGGTTTGGGTGGAAGTGGGGAGGTGAATATATTGTCCGTCTCTTGTTCGGCGTGTGTACACGCGAGAGAAATGATCCTGCTAAACCGACATACCAAAC
This sequence comes from Anopheles merus, assembly GCF_017562075.2. Taxonomy (NCBI): domain Eukaryota; kingdom Metazoa; phylum Arthropoda; class Insecta; order Diptera; family Culicidae; genus Anopheles; species Anopheles merus. The sequence continues at coordinate 13,166,047 of NC_054085.1, forward strand.
AGTGGTGTGTTTGTGCTCAAAATTTACCACACGCATGTGGCAGCTAGTTGTGGTTAGAAATTAAATTACTTCCATTAAGCTCATCCTTACTGGATTGATGGGTATAGGATACATTAAGCGAAAATTGGCAAATTGATGTAAAAGGACTCAACAGGTGTAACGATATTCACTACTTAATGAATGTACATAATTAATTGAATCCTTTTGCAAGAACATTATCTGATACACAAAGATAGAATCTAACGAAAACATCAATGGATTAATACATTACATTACATGAGACATCTGCAATAAAAACTGCAAGACTTAGATCTCAGACCTTGATGGAAATTCTGATGAATTAATTTCCTCGATCCATAACTACCCATTCTGCGGATACTACTCAGTACTTCAGAGATATTAGAAGTAAATAATGCCAATTAAACCAAGAATTTGATATAACTTGCTCCGATTCTATAAAATGTTCTATTATTATTTGTTAAATTCAAAACGTACAGTTTTTTATTTTTATTTTATTGCTTTTAAATATGAATAAAAATAAGTCGAAATGAACATAAAGTATGCAACAAATAACCATTAAACTTAAATTATATTTCATAGACTTTCAACAAATATGTTCCTGCAGCTTAAGTTTAATATTTTATTCTAACGCCTTGGTAATAAATAAATGTTACAACAATGCATTTTCATAAATGCAAATTCGTTATTCTTTTCTCATTTATTTTTCATTTGTTGGTTTGTTTAATTAATGTGTCAAAAATATGTTCGAATTCGATTTAGATGTTTAATTATAAAATTGTATTTGTTAAGTAGGCATTAATTTGCCAGATAACGTAAACTTTAATAAATAAATAAATAAACCCAGGTGTTATTTAACAAAAAAAAACTAACGCGACGTCTGTATGACACACGCTTGAATTAAAGCGCATACAGGGCTGCAATGAAAGATTGCCATTCTTTTGAAGTTTGAATTTTACTCAAAAAACCAAATAATCGCATTAACCCAGCAAAAGTGTAGCGCTGTTACACTGTGCAAACAAAAAAAAATGGGAGCCCCAAACCAAAAGTAAATATCAAGTTTGATCTCAGCCAAACCAAATTTACTTCACCATGCTTCAAAACTACAGCAAGAAAAAGCAATGCACCAAATGTTCCGCTTAAAATAGGAAAATGATTTTTTCTGCGATGTGATTCACAAATCATCACGAGAGAACAAATTTCGAAGCTGAAAACTGAAACACACAGCAACAAAAAAGAAAGACGTGTAAGCTAGCTGTTGACAAACCAGACAGATAAATTGCAAACAACGCAAGCATAAACTAGATCAAAACCAAACTCCGAAAGCTCTGAACAATGTAACCGAACAGCACAAAGCAAGGCAGGGGAGATAGAGAGAGAGAGAGTAGAACAAAAAAAGGTAACGAAGGACGCTTTCATCCTATTCGATTCATTCCCGCATTGACATTATGATGAAAAAGGCTGTTTTTTTTTGCACTGTTCAACCACCATTCTTGACAACAGTGAAACAGAACAAAAAAAAACGGGCGACGTACCGAGATGTAACGTTTTGCGGAGATAACAGAGAAAAAATCACGGACCACAGAGCACAAAACGTGAAATGAAAAGTCAGTGAAGCCATCAGTACTGTTGTGTGGCGGTGGTTGGTGGGTTGGTGACAAACATTCGGAGGTCGTAGCGGTATCGTATCATCGCAGGGTGCATGGAAAAATGGAAGGGAATTGATCAACAGAAAACCAAACAAGCAACGACAGCATGAACTGTAACCCTTTTACGTGCCCTCAACAAACGAAGCGGGTTTGCTTTGTACCGTAATAAAGAGGTAAAGTTGATTATTATTCATAATTTCGATGGAATTGAACTGTAAATAAGTGAAGTCTGGGTAAAAATGTTCTTTAAAGAAATATATTGCTTGATGTTGATGAAGCTATGGCAGCAAAACCCTGCGGCTACGTAGACAAATATCATAGATAAAATCATTATTTTGCCCTCAAAATGAAGTTATAATTGATTTTAAACGGTTGTCTGAAAACATTGAATTTTCCGGCATTTAAGGTCGCGCAATGAATTCGTCTCTTCAATTCCAGATAATGATGACGAACGGGAATTAAAGTGTATACCCGCATATCTCCGGCACTTTAAAACATGTTTCGGTGTTGTCTGTTTTAAACCAATTTTTCTATTTATTTGACACAGCACATTCACAATCTTTCTATTATGATGCATGACACCAAACAAAGACATTTTGAGACATTATTAAAATAATAATTAAGTCATTTTTTTCCAGTTCTAACCGATTTTCAGGTTTTAATGTGTTTTAATGTGGAGAAATAGGTTTTAATGTGAAGAAAATGAACTAGAAAATGTGAATTTGGGAGTAAATGTGCTAAAAGAAAATTCACAAATTGAAATCGAGGTGATAAAAAAACACCAATTACAAGATGGTGAAATCAGGAATGTTTATAATTTGGTGAAATATGGATGGAAAAATAATTTAGAGCCAGGGTTGAAAGTTTATAACAAAGTGAAAAATCGTTTAGGAATAGAAAACGGAATATTATTTTTCGATGATAGAATAGTGATTCCAAAAATGTTAAGAAATGATATACTCAACAAATTTCACGCAAATCACGATGGTATCGTAAAGATGAAAATTAGTGCGAGGAAGTTTGTTTGGTGGTTGGGAATGGATAAGCATATTTCGGATTTTGTAACAGAATGTTCGATTTGTCAAGCTTGTCAACCAGTTAGCAAAGAGATAGTAGAAACAAAATGGCCTTCATGTGGAATTCCGTTTGAAAGGATTCATATAGATTTATTTTATTTTGAATCTAGAACATTATTAATAATAGTAGATGCGTATTCGAAGTTTATAGATGTGCGTTTGTTAAATATGGCCAAAGCTAACGACATCATAGAGCAGATAGAATCTTTTTTTGGTTATTTTGGGATTGCTCAGGAAGTGGTTACTGATAACGGTCCGCCGTTCAATTCTGAATCATTTGTGAATTTTTTGAGAGAGTATGGTGTAAAAGTAACTAAATCACCACCGTATCACCCTCAATCAAATGGGTTAGCAGAAAGAGGAGTAAGGACAGTAAAAGAAGTATTAAAAAAGTTTTTGTTAGATTCTAAATATAAATTTTTGCCTTTGAGCCGCAAAATAAGCAAATTTCTGTTGCACTATAGGAATACGCCCACTACGGTTACTAAAGAAACGCCGTCACAGAGAATTTTTGCTTACATTCCAGTAACTGTTTTAAATAAATTAAATGCAAAGCAAGTAGAAAAAAATAAGGATAACGAAGATAATTGTAAAGCGGTCCGTATTCATAACATAAGAAAGGAAAATAAGTATATCGATTTTAAAAGCGGAGAAAAGGTAGTGTATAGAAACCATTTTAAGGATTTAGTGCGATGGATTCCAGCCACTATTATAAAGAAAGTTAGTTATACTACTTACACTGCTAATATAAATGGAAATATCAGATTAGTACACAAAAACCAATTAAGGAAGCTGAAACGCAAGTTGAATTATAGTTATATTACTGAAAAGAATTGGTCTCAAAATGATACATTGTTGAATACAGAGAATAATTATAAACGCAAACGTAGCGAATCACAATCTCCACCCATTAGGAGATCAGATAGATTGAAAGGTCAACCGCGATTGAAATATTGTAAATAGTTAATCGTAAGTTTGCGTTTAGTGGGGAGACTGTAGTATATATACATATGCGAAATTATAGCATGTAACTAGGTGTTAGTGAGATCGGGGTTATGGCTCAGGTTAGTGTAAGATTATATGGTCAGTTCAATAAAAGCACTCATGGTTGAACCACGTAATACCATACACAGTACAGTTTTCTACAAATATTTCACAGAAATTATTTAAAGTTCGATCGAAGTAAACACCATGATATCTTATTGCGTACAGTACTATAACCAACATATCCTTATAGTTTGTTACTATGATATATTCAGCATTATTCATGATTATCACAGCTTTACACAATCAATGCCGTCTGGCCGATTCACAGGAACATTACAAAATTGTATTGTAGTACAGTTTTACCCTCCAAAACAACAGTTGCACTCCTCCTTCTTCACACCCAATACAATTGTTCCCTGTGTCGATGAGTTATTTTCCCATTTCCCCCCTCACGACTGCTGATTACGCGTTAAATAATCCAATAACGGATGGTAATTATTTTTTCATGATCACCAGTGCTCTCCAATGGTGACGAACAATAACGGGGCAATCATCATCGTGCACACAAAAGCCACGACCATCACCAACCAAAAGCCACCGGTACCATCGTACCATCAAATGCGGGCAAATCGAATAACGCGCACTGATTACACATCGGCCGGGACACCATCACACAAAAAGGTTGGGACATTCCACCAAACATTCGACACGAGAAAAGCTACAATAGCATGTACATCGCGCGACGAAGCACACACACACACACACACACACACACACACACACACACACACACACACACACACACACACACACGCACGCACACACGATAAACAAATAATCAATGTACCACCCAAAGCCAAGGGTAAACTGGTGCGCTGGTCCCCAATAATCCCCGGACAAAAACGGAATCACCCGGAAGTATCCACGTAGGCAGTGTAGCGGTGAGCTGTCACTGCAACGAGGCGGAAGATCCGAGCTGAATGTCCCGAAACATTACGAGCCATTCGGTGTTGAATGGTGTATGTGTGTCTAGGCCTGTGTGCCTAGACCCCTTCACATCTCCCCTAGGAAGGAAAGGATATTCTGGGCAGACGCATTAGTTTGCTACGTCTCGGTTCCACAGCTCCACAATCCCACACTGGTCAATCTCCCTCATGTGCTCGTTTGCCGATTAGATTCCTTTCCCGCCGAACGGGAAAGGAGCGTTGGGCATAAATTATGTTGGGTTTTTGCCTCGATTACAATCGTGCTTTTCGCTTCGCATAGCGACCCACCCCGAATGCCGAATGTAATGGGTCCCTCCATTAAACCACTGGGAGCTGTTCTGCACCGTTTTCCGGGGGTCGATGGAAACTTTCCCTTTTTCAGGGCGCTCCGGAGCTCCCTGGAAAATGTTGAAGCTTGCAAAAGGTTCTGAAATAGTTGGAGGAAGGGAGCTCCAGTTAAAGCAAACGAGGGAATATCTAAGTGTGGAAATGTACTTTAGACTGTTCCGTATGCAGACATGAGCAGAGAAGTCCAGTGTAAATATGCTTTTCATATTTGCACTCAAGTTTAAGCTGAATTTATGCGATTTAAATGAGATGTTGGACTGTTGGTGGTGTAATTCGCTTCGCGCTCTAACTCATATCAACTTGCTTGTTACACTATCTTCAGACACATCTTTAGCTTTAACATTCCAGCAGACCCTCCACCCGAAACAGTTCTAATAGAATATGACCAATCACGTACGACTTCAAACATTACCACCATTGCCAAAAGGGTTCCAAACGTCGAAACACACAGCACTCCACAGCATCAAAAAAGGGGTTTTGGTTTCATCGAAAATTCATGATTTACCGACCAGTAATTCAATAATACACACTCAAGCGCAAACCGGAAAGACGCGCTCCAACAACGCATACGACCACTCCAAGTACAAGTGCACCGATATTCCCCACCGAATAAACCATCGCATCATCATCATGCTGCTGCCGCCTTTTCTGCAATATCGGTGGTTCGCTGGAAGTAATAATCCCTGCGAATGAAATAGGTTTTGCAGGAAGCACTGCGTACACGAGTTCCACAACTCTACCAGCTCGTCCACATCGAGTATAGTGACGGGGTGGACAAATTGCGAATTTGTACGAAGCGCTTTCTGACCCCTTTGCCTCACTTCACAAACCCCTTTCGATGGTGAAATCACAGAAAATCTACCCCCGAATGCTAAACATTATTTCAACCTGGAATAGCATAACACTTACGGTGGTTACGGTTGGGGCTGCGGGTCGGTCTGCCGGTTACACTTACACAGCCCAGATAAAACCGATTAATTTATTCATGTCCAACACAACAACTGTGCAACTGTGGGGTTTGATGGGGCACAAATGGGGAGGTTTTGCGTGAACAGTAATCCACCAAAAAGGCGGAAGTCATATAAAAGGTGACAGGGTGTGGGGAAGGAACAGGCAACGTTAGTGTTTATTTGAAGAAGTCCTTGGATGATGTTTCAATTTGATGATGCATAGGGCGAGAGTTGATTACGACAGTCTTTGATATCGGTGATATCGTATTTGCATTTAGTTTTTTGTTTGCTTTATTTTAGATTGATGTCACCGATTGTAAGGAGGGTCTCCAATTAGCATTTATGAGTTAATGTGTAAATACATTTATATATACCTTGTAAGGAATTATATTTAATACTTATTGTGCCTTAAAGACACTTTTAACAAGCATTTTCAATCATAATTATTTTCCAGAATATTGAACAATAAAATCATTTATAGCTAGCTTTTGATGCAACTTCACGATTGCAACAACTTACTCACGGAATGATGATTCAGAAAGGAATCGATACCATTCCATTTCTGCACAAGCGTGTGCTTCGATTCATTTCACTACCTGCTGTACTCGGACAGCTGATGTCAAGAAAGCCTATAAAAGAACATAATTGAAAGGATTGAAGCGTTGGAAATTGTAGAATCAATTTTTTAAGTTGAAGTTTGCTCTTGCCAAATTTTGAAGAAAAACGAAGTCAAACCAATGCTCTTTGCCATTATTCGTATTGATCGCCTAAAAAGACGATAATAACAATGATGTTAGGTGGACCAGCATGTCAAAACAGAGATTCGTTCATTTCACCAAGGATTTGTATGTTACTTTATTTCAAGATGATCCTGTACATGTTATAACCATGCGTTATTTTTAGACATTTGCTGACACCACCTCTCACCACAGTGGCATCGCTTTGAAGTTGAGTGTGAGTGTTGTGGGGATATCTACAAAATTACGAGTTCAAAAATGGGAATGTCAATGTTATTTTATAAAAAGTGATAAAGTGATGAAGAGTTATGCCAAGCTATAGGGACCGTTGTTTGTCATTAGATCTTCAAACGCTTGAACATCCTCAAAAAGTCAATCAAAATGTGTTTTTTAGCAAATTGATAAATAATGAATTGGATGCACCTTCTCTATTATAATCTTAACATTTATGCACCTGCTAGAACACTTTGATCGCGTAATTTACTGTATACCTTCCTCTAAACTCTAACGATCCTTTATTATCAATGGCAAGGCAATTTAACGATTGGATTGATCATTTTGTTTTTAATCTCTCGACTGATTCTTATAAGTCGAGCCCCCTATTACTATTCAATTTCGATGACAATAGCCGTTGATTTAGGGATATAATGCTTAACAATAAGTTAGTTTAATAAGTTGTCGTAGTACAAATATGCAGGACAATTATATATGAAGAAATAAATTTAAAAAATATCATTGTTTTTTTTATAAAATGGCAAGTATCTTTCAATATCAAATAAATCTCACTTAGTAATCTATTTAGTAAACTTGTAATTATTGTCAAAACCTTATCACGTAGCTTTAAACAGAGTAATAGCCCTAGACTAAAATCAAAGACATCCTCACTCTTTGATCAGTATAAAGCAAATCAATTTCAAGCTCAGCCAGGATTTTAGCTACCCCAAAACCATCAGCTTGATCATTGTGCTCACAATCCACCTGTGCGCCTCCAACCCATCACACAGGTTGCAAATGAAAAGCGAACGTGATTTGAATATCGAACTCCCCAAATCTATGCTTGTTCAGTTCGGAAACATAAATTCATGGAAGAAATCAATTCACCAGTCTCTGGGCCATACCAAACTTCGGGATGAAAATAAAACAATTCACCCCGCATGCCACAAAACGCGACTCATAGATTTATTCCAAAATGAATAATAACGACCTCATCAACGGAATCAGCTGCCGTTGATCGGCAGCGTTCGCCTTTCCTTGGTAGCGAATTCATTGGACGGAAATTATTCCATTCGAGGCGGAGGAAAAGTTTTACACAAATCACACGATCCCGGGACCGGGGAGAAAGATCTAATTAATTAGAGCCATGGGTGAAACAATAATGCTCGCACACGCTGGATTCGGTTGAGGTTATTGATTGGGTGGAAAGGACGCTGGCGATACAAAGCGCCCGAGCAACCCAAGGAGCGGCTGCCTCTCTTTACCATCTGATTAGGTTGCTTTATTCAGGCTGGAGGAGAGTGTTTGTTTGCCTTTTTTCCCCACGGTGTTTTGCGTCTCATTCCTTTATTATACCAGCCAACAACGGCCACCACTCCATCATGCTACGGGAGGTGCTTAATTTCTCTCCCAAATGAGCCACCGGCATGAGAGACGCCGGGTAAAAGGTTGCAAATGGAATTCCGATCGGCACAGCAGTGGTAGCCGTTTGTGACGGGCCGCAAAAAATTGGTTCCGCTTCGCACCTTCCGCGCGGGGCCAGTTGACCCTTTTTGAACACTTCACCTTTGGTGCTGTTTGTGTGTCGCTCTTTTTTGTATTATTCGGCCCGTTTTCCAGATAAAAGCCTCAATGTTGCGGTTCGAATAAAGGATCAATCTATTATTTATGAATTCAGCCCCGTTAAGGCAGGCAAAAAAATAAAAGGCTCGTAAAACATTCCATGCAACCGATTCCGCACTACAATGGCCTACAAGGCAGGGAGTTTTGTTTTCTTCTGGCTAGCTACACAGCTCGCTGACAGAAAACTAAACTGTCCCGGGGTTCGCGCAACTTTCACGACGGTTTAGTTTTACGATCGATCACAAGTCATCACAGACTATTCAGCAGGCAGGCTATTTTATTTATGATCGTTTATAGATTGATTTGAATAATTTGATACACGGTTTTAGCATAGAAAAGATGCTCGAAACGCTATTAATGTGCTTTGATTATTCAATTATGTATGTGTTTCTTGAGGAGTCATCAATGAAATCAAATTACTTTCGTTTTAATATTGCGAGTTTTCTTGTGTTTTTTTAGCGAAGTCACGAACCAGTTTATTTCTCCCAAGAATTCACATCCAGCAAATGCTTACTTCGTTATCAACAAAGCTTACATCTATGAAGCATCTACCAAATCCTCAGATGGATGATTGGGCCATTCACCTTGAGCAATTGTCAATGCTATCAAGCAATTGTCTCCAATTCAGGAACGCCTTAGGTGCCTAGCATGAAGCGTTTGATTTGTTACCACAGTAGGTGCCATAAATATACATTAATCGTCCCAGAGTCGTTTGGGGATGTTGTTTCACACCTTATTGTCCATATAGAAGATCCACTTTCTGTTATATGGAGTTTGGTACATCATGTTTGTGGTTAACGATTTAAAAGACCATATATAGGAAGAGGATACTTTGTGAAACCAACAACTATTTGGATACTGTAACGATAGCTTTTACTCACATATAAAGAGATGCTTAAAGGTAGCACGAAAATACAACTTTTGGAAATATGGGAAAAATGATATTTTTTGAGTAAGCAAGCGTAAATACGAGAGTTTTTGCACCAAACCCTGTGAGACGAGTATTTCCCAAAGTAAATAAATATAGCTTTTAGTTACATCAAACCATTTTTGTAAATTTTAGTCAATTGCTCTGCAAGTGAATGATCTTCAAAAAACATTATTTCTAGGAGGATAGTTGAGTACTTGTGTAATTCAATTAATTCTGTTATTTGATGCATACAATTTCAAACTATAGCAATATACGGTAATGTGTAGTTCAAAGTATTCAACTTAATTTAATATGCTGCTATGTATCTTATAAATAGCATATAAAGCAGGGATTTCCAAACTCTGCAGTTCGTGGGCCGTATTGCTACGCATATAACGGTGTTTATTTGTTTATTTGTCATTTAGTATTTTGCATAGACTTGCTGGGACACTTACTTATAAAATAAATCCTTAATTCATCTACAAACTTAGCTACAGAGCTACCTATGAGGAAACGAGAGACAATTGGTTTTAAACTGATTTGTACTAATATGGAAGTAAAAAAGCATTGGTATTTGTTGAAGCTTTGTATCATTAGTTAATAGGCGTATTGTAGGAATGTACTTGAGAACGTAGGTCTTAACAGCTCACGTGTCCTCCGAGGTCGTTCAGGAGCATAAAGATTCAGCTTTTCTAGCAGGTAGGGTGAGTCCATGTCCCCGCTAATTAACTTCGCGAAAAAAGTAGCTTGTAATGCCTGACGCCTATGTTCTAACGTTTGCAGACCAAGAAGCATGCACCGTGACAGGTAATCTAATTGTTGTGATGAAGCCCCTTGTAATCGGTTTATTGCTATTCTGGAGAATCTTTTTTGTATGCTTTCTATCCTAGCCGTCCACACGTGACAGTATGGGGAGAAAAGAACTGAGTTTGACTCTAGGATGGATCGTATTAATGCAGAATATAATCCTTTCAGACATATTGGATCTTTTATCTCAAGAGTTTGCCTGATTACAAATCCTAACATCCTATTGACTTTGGAAATTATAGAGTGATAGAAAGATAGCGATGAATCATGGATCACACCAAGATCCCTGACTTATGACCCGCGTGACAACTTTTAACTGTGTAATGAGTAGCAAAAGTTTAAAGGGTTTCGTTTCCTGCTGAATGTAATCGCGCTGCATTTATCCACACAGAGGCTTAGTTGGTTTATCAAAAACCATTTGCTGATTGTTCTGGAGCGCAAAACAATCATCAATTGACTTTATAACTGAACAAAGTTTAATATCATCAGCATAAAGAAGTAGAGAATGTTTTGAGAGAATAAGAGTCACGTCGTTTATGTAGAGTGTAAATAACAGCCGCCCCAAGTTGCTGCCTTGGGGAACTCCTGGAGGCCATGTTACCGTTGACTAATATGGTTAAATATTCTGTAATAGATAGCCCATTTCATAAAGCAAAAATGATATCTATTTCATTAAGATGATATTATATCATAATTAAATATGTCAGTTGCACCTATCAATTGAGCAACCAAAACCAGCTATTAAAATTGATCACGTTTTAAGAATCACAAATATAAGAAAAAATCTCCGTTTATATTGCGGTATTAAAATGCTAAATAACGTTTTAAATTTATCAACCACAACGCACATACATTTGATAACAACTTTAGCACTCTAATCTTGTACGTTTACGACACTCGTTGAGTCGCAAAACGCAACAAACAACCAACTACAAAAAGGTAACTGTTTCAGCAACCCCGCAACGCCCGCAGGGTCACGCCCGGAACAAGGCACCCGAGGCACACACAAAAAAAGGTGTAAACGAAACATAACTCTTTAACGCGGGCGCGCACGCTCCTATCCGAGCTAACCTAACCGGCAGTGTGTCATTTTCATAACCGTCCATCCTTGCCTCATCCGCACACGGAAAGCCATCGTGCGGCCCCCGGATGCACGCTTCCGCCAAGCCGCCGCGGGTCTTGGAAGGTGAGAGGGTTTCGCACAAAATGATTTCATAATTGACAGCTCCGTTTAACGGGCTGCACGAAAAGTCGAGCGCGGTAAGCCACAAGTGCCACAAAACACGCACCGGGTGAGGTGGAGGGGAGGAGGGGGGAGGACAAACAAGCACGGCGGGGTTACTTCCGCCATAGGTGATCCAAGCGCCGGGCTGTGTCGCCCAAAACGCAAACATAAACGCAGCACAACGCACCAACATCGTATCATGTTCGAGGTCGAGGGCGGTGGCATAACCCTTCCCCGCACTGCCTTACTTCTCCCCTGCCATGACGTCACCTGCGCTCACCTGGGGCCCTTTTTTCGTCGCTGTAACAGCCAGCAGGTAGCACGGTGGTCACATCTGACCTTTTTTTTGCGTGCACACAGGGACCGCATTATGCGAAAAATTGACCCGAAAACGGTAGCAGTCGGCGCCTGATGGTGATATATTCCTATTAAACCGAGTGGTGGCGAGTGAGGGAAGGATTTTATGCAAAAATTATTGCAACCCTTACAAACACACACACACACACACACACACACACACACGCGCGCGCGTGAATTGGCAATCGTACGGCTCGTTGAGCAGGGCCATTTCATGATGCTGGTGCGACACGAAATTCACATTTTATTCCAACCAACTTCCGGCTCGTCAATTATGCACCCAATGTTCCTTCGGTTTTTCGTCGTCCATTCCCATCACCCCTCTTTAACCTTCTGCCCCGTATGTTTCTGCCCTCGAAGCGCGTTAAACACATAGTCTTATGCTTCGGTGGAGCATGTTGTTATATATTTTTTTGTTTTTGGGTACCAAAGGATATTCTCACGCGAGAGGTGCGCCGGTAGATCGATGCTGCCGTTCCGCCCTGCATCGATCTTCGTGCCCGGCCTTTGTTTCACGGCGCGATGAGGTGAGGGGACATTTAATTTAAACATTTAAATTCGCACAGTGCGGGTTATGAAATAACAAATTGATAAAAGAGGTGGCTTGGAGTCGTTTCTGCGGGAACTGCGTCCCGTTAATCATATGCAAATAAATTGCACGGGGCAATGTTTTCAATGTTTTTTTGATAGCTGATAAGCAAGCCTGTGTTAAAATAGGTTGAAGGAATGATGAGCCGATGAGGTTCGAACAACAATGCCCATGTCCATTTTTGGTAGAATGTTTTAAAGTTTTGGTATGCAAATGTATGTGTATAATTTTTATTTCGGATAGCTTTGCCATCATTTCAAGTAGTGAAAGGTAACGGCCTTTGTTAGACAGCTATAAGCGCATAATAGTCTGATACTTGTAACATTAGACGAATATAGGTATTTTTTCTAGCGATTGGTAAACCTCGATCAGATTTCAAGTGATATCCTATTTTATTCCTTAAATTCAACACTTAATTTAATCGTGATGTATGCTGAGGCATCCAAAATTTCGCAGAATGTACATGTAATCTAGTAAAAAAGTATGTTGGGCAAGGCTTAGGTATGATTTTAGCACAAAATTGATATAGTTCAATTTATCTTATTTTTAGTAATTCTCTAGGTTCCGTTTTATAATAATCTACATGCTCGCCATGAGTGTAGCATGAGACCATGTACGTTGGACTAGCAATCTTGATACAGTCGGAGCTACTAAATTTTGACTCACTAACTCACCTATTTTTCTCTCTAAGGAACCAATTTTTGACAGCGTGTCACAATTTTTGCCTCTTAGGCATTGGTTTTCTACCTTTTTGAAGCTTTTCCTCCCGTGTAGAGTGCATGTAGGACTCCTTTCCCTTATCACAAGCTCATGAGTGGAGGGATAGCAAGGCAACTCATGAAATTTGCAAAATTTGGATAAAAAATTTCCCCGTGATAAGAATTTCCCACCGGTTGAAAACCGCTACTCTAATGCATCAATTTTTAACAGAGCGCATCAATGTTTGCCTCTAAGGCGGCAACGACTGTAAGAGTACACAGACAAATTATAGATAGCCAAGTTTATTAGTGGCTTAGAATTTCATACACATGCTAAGGTTGTTGTTCAAAATTATACAAACAACAATCAAAAAAATGAAAATTAGAAAATTATGAAAAAAGCAACAACAACAGCAGTAACAACGAGTTCTTCGGCAGCCTCCGACCCGATCGGACGCATCTAATCAGTTATCTGCGATCACTGATATAGAACACACACACTAGTAAAACAGACAACTACAACAACAAAATAGCGAAGGCGTTAAAAAGGCTAGCTCGGCCCATAGCCATGGGCTGCAGCAAGAAAGGATCAGCACCGAGGGACGCCGTGCCTTCGTGCTCATACATCACGATACCAAACGTTACCACAAGTAACGATTACGATATTCTTAGCGAAGATGAAGAAGCTCCATCGATAATTGCCGCATCGGCAATGGCAAAACAACAAAAATCAAAAATACCACCGATCACAGTCACCGGCACACAAGTAGGAGATGTGCACAAAAAAATCACCTCCGTTGGTGTAGTGAACTACACAACTAACTGTACATATAAAGGTATAGTGGTTAACACTACCACATCTAAAGATTTTAAGCTTGTAGTGGACGTGTTGAAGCGCCACAACAATTCTTTCTACACGCATCAACTACCGGAAGAAAAAACAACGAAAGTGGTAATCTTTGGGTTACCCGAGCAAGATACAGAATACATTAAAACCGTTCTGGCTGAAGTCAATATCGCACCATGTGTAATCAAAAAACTCGAACTCAAGAAAAAACGCTACGACGACCAGTGTATGTATCTCCTACACTTCCCTAGAGGGTCAATAACACTGAGCGAACTGAAACAGGTTAGAGCAGTAGACCATCACCGAGTATACTTTGAGTACTACTCTAACAAATACGGTCCAATGCAGTGTACAAACTGCCAGCGCTACGGACATGGTAGCGCAAACTGTTATCTTCCTCCAGTGTGCGTAAAGTGTGCCGATAAACACACATCCAAAACGTGTCCACTAAGCCAAACAACAACCTGTCCAGACGGTAAAATAGCTCCAGCCAAATTGAAGTGCGCAAATTGCAGTGAACATCATACGGCAAATTTCTCCGGCTGCCCAGCTAGGCTACGGCTTAAAAAGGTAACACCAACACCTTCTCGCTCCAGAGAATTTACGTACAACGAGACATCGTTCCCTCGTCTCCCCAACACACCAACACGTTCCACTCCTTCAAACCACGTTAATTTCTCTGACCTGTTCCACCAACAACAAACACGTTCAAACAATAATCTTGACTTTGACCTCAACGAGATAGGGCAAATCGTTAAAGATGTATTTTCAAATCTGAGCAAATGTAGCTCAAAACAAGACCTAATCGCAGTTATTGTTCAAATATCAGCAAAATATTGTTTTCCTAACCTCAAATAATGTACTTAAAATCATTCACTGGAATACCAACGGTATTTCAAGCAAAAAAGACGAATTTTTTAACTACCTTTTGAAAAAAGATATACACATCGCAGCCATAAGTGAGACATTTCTTAAGAATGGTACTCGCTTTTCGCATCCCAATTATCATACTTACAGACTAGACAGAACTCAGGGAGAAAAAGGTGGAGTAGCTTTAGTAATATCTAAAACTATCAACCACGAAGTAAATAGTGACTACAAATTAAAAGTACTTGAAGCAAAGTAAAGTGACCATTATTTCCATCTATAATCCAGGTTCAAACAATGATCACAGTAGTTTCAGGAAGGACATCACAAAACTAAGCAAAATATCAAATCACTTTATTATCTGTGGTGATTTTAACGCACGTCACCGTTTCTGGAACTGTAGCAAAGCAAATCAGATGGGAAAAACCCTTTTCGAGGAAAATCAAAGAGGAAAATTTTCTATTGTTCATCCTGAAGAGCACACCCATTATCCAAATGACCCAAATCGTCTCCCCTCAACCATAGATCTACTATTAACTAACAAACCCGAAAAAATTTGCAATATTCTTACCATACAAAAATTTACCTCAGATCACTTACCTGTTTATTTTGAATATAATATTGGCCTAATACAAAACAAACATATTTCTGGAATACCGAACTACTCAGAAGCAAACTGGACTTTATTCAAAGAAATTTTAAATAAACGCCTCAATACAAATAATCTAAATCTCCAAAATATTAACACATCAAACCAAATAGATCAAATGATAAAATATTTCTCAAAATTAATTAACTACGCCCACACTAAGTCTGTCCCATTCATAATACCAGATAAATTTAAAATAATTCTACCCCCTAATATACTTCAAAAAATTAAACATCGAAATGCAACAAGGAAGCAATGGCAGAAAGATAGAAATAACACTATACTTAAAACAACTTATAACACATTAAAAAAAGAAATAATATTAGATATAAAAAACTTACGAAACCAGAGTTGGACAGGCAATCATGAAAAAATTAATAACGACCCAAGCAAATCTAGACTATGGAAATTTGTTAGAATTATAAAAGGTAATTCTACATTTATTCCTCCCTTAAAAGCTAATGGAAAGTGTTATATTACAAATAATGAAAAATGTGAAATTCTGAGAGACCATTTTGATAAAGCTTACAGAACAACGTTTCCTAATCAGAGCCCAATTGAACATCACATCCAAGAGACAAATAGTAGATTCTTCTCCTACCATCAAACTCAACCCAGCAACAACCTCGATCCCATAAACTTTATTAAACCAAAACACATTACAAACACCATTTATAAGTTGAAATCAAAAAAATCTCAAGGGCCAGATCAAATCAATAACCGTTCCCTAAAACAGTTGCCTAAAAAAGCCATCGTATATTTAGCGTTTATTTTAAACGCTTGTACCAAAATCCACTATTTTCCTCTTGAATGGAAAATAGGCAAAGTCATCCCAATTCCAAAACCCAAAAAAGACTATAAAGACCCTAAAAGCTATAGACCAATAAGTTTACTCAGTTGTCTGGGAAAAATTTTTGAAAAAATTTTACAAAAAAATATTATGAAGCATCTCAATCAACACACCATCATACCTTCTTACCAATACGGTTTCCAACCAGGGCATTCAACTACTAAACAAATTGATAGATTAACCACAAACATCAAAACACAGCGAAATATTAAAAAATCCACTGGTTTTGTGATGCTAGATCTAGAAAAAGCGTTTGATACGGTATGGCACCAAGGGCTTTTGTACAAACTAATTTCTTTCAATTTTCCTCCGAACATCATTTAACTGATTCAGTCATTTTTATCCGATAGAAGCTGTTTCGTGCAAATAACCTCTTCAAAATCAAATGACATTCACCCACCTGCCGGATTACCCCAAGGCAGCGTGCTGTCACCCGTTCTTTTCAACATATTTACAAGCGACTTGCCTAAAACAAAATCTGTAAAAAAATATTGTTTTGCAGATGACTTTGCCATGAGTAGTTCGGATTCCAATCCAAAATCTATTATTAAAAACCTCAACAATGGAATTAAAAAATATGTGACATTTTGTAAAACTTGGAAATTAAAAATCAACGAGGAAAAATCTGAGGCCATATTTTTTACACGTTGCACTAGCGCATATAAATTACCAGATCGTGATCTAAAAATAAGTGACTGGGATATTGCTTGGAAAGACAATGTAAAGTATTTGGGATTGTTTTTGGATAAAAGGCTCATCTTCAGGAAACATATAGAGGAAAAAGTTATAAGTGGATCAAGACTTATAAAAAGTTTGTATAGCTTCATAAACAAGAATTCTAAATTGAACTTAAAAAACAAACTGTTACTTTATAAAACCGTAATTAGGTCAACAATTCTTTACTCATCTAAAATATGGGCAAATTGTTCAAATGTTCATATAAATAAGTTACAAGTATTTCAGAATAAGTTCTTGAAAAGAGTGCTAAACCTTCCCCCATGGCATATCACATTTGATATACATAGAATTACTGGTTTTGAACTAGTAAAAAATTTTGTTCGTAACACATAAGTTTTGTAATGCCAGTGAAGGCACAATTGTAAATAGCTAGATTGTAATGTAGATGTAAAAATAGGAGTAAGGACTAGTACGTAGGATTATCTTAAGGTAAAACAATCAGAGGGTTTTTTTTCTAATTTTTCCCGATCTACTTCAATTCAGGTAAAGATGTACAATCCAAATACGCAAAGCGTTATAACAATCAAGTTATTGAGTAGAGGTCAATCGATCGGAACCAATGTATAATTTGTGGAATATTGTTACAAAACAAATCAATAAATTACTTACTTACTAACAGCAGTAACAACAATAAAACGAAAAAAGAAAAAAATCAATAAGAAGGTAAAGAAGAAGAAGAAGAAGAAGAAGAAGAAGAGAAGAAGAAGAAGAAGAAGAAGAAACAAAAATATAAAGAATTTTGATATTTCAAAATCTCCAATGGTTGTTATAATTTACTGTTCTTAAGAAACTATACAAAAAAACACCACTCGACTAGAACGGCTATTGGTCAGTACTTACAAGTCCCGAAAGCCTGTATAGGCAGGTATCGGGTGGAGTGTACATTAAAACCCTTGCTTCTATCATTAATTTCATCCTAAACGTATTTATTTATTTTAAAATTGAACTTTGGACAGACCTGTCCATAAACGTTGCATAAAACAACCTGATGAACGATGTATAAATGGGGCACAAAGCTTTTGATTAAATACTCATAAAAGGTAAACAAACCATTACCGGGAAACAAAGTACGTTTTGATTTCACGAAGTCACAGCAAACCAGTACATACAAAAAAATGCTAGCCCACTCCCAAAAGTAATTAAAAATCGCAATTATTATGCAATTTAGGTGTTTGACTTTAAACCAAACAGTGCTAAACAAAAGCAATTATGCTACCTTACAGTTAATTTTACAGACAATTTTCTAATTACCAAGCTTGCAATTAATAATATGTCAATTTCGCAAACAATCGACAATGTCCCAGCATGTACCTCATTTCTTAGCAAATAACAAACATTAAAGTAACATATGGCTACACTCCAAATGGGTTTCTATACTCTTTGCTTCGACAGGGAAAATGCACCACTCGTACCAGATGGCGTTATGTTTTGTTAATATTTTCTATGCTCCCCAGCACCCAAACAGCCGACGTAAAAAAAAAACAAGGTTCTACCATGACAACGAATACCGCATTGTTGTATTAATGCAAACTAACACACGCCGGTACCCAATTAACCAACTGGGGCCAGACTTTATCTAGAACATTAATACCGAAACCGGGAGGGCAGGTGGACCAGCCATGGTGGAAGAAAAGGTGCGGGGTTGCACACACAAAAAATGCATCATGACAAAATAATAACACCAAAAGCAGCGCACGATCCAGTCGGGCGAAATTGGGTGCAATTTTAATTTTCCTGATGTCAGTAGAATTTTCATCCCGCCAGGTGGTGGTGGTGGTGTTGGGAGTGCTTCCGCACTGTATTCTGCCTTTGGGGAGGTTTACATTTTCGTTGTTGCTTTGTCTGGGACAGCGTTTTCTTCCCTTGCAAGTGGTACATTGTCACATACCACTGCTGCACAGGATAAAGATAGGGAAAAGAATTGCGGGAAAAACCCCCCCACAGTCTTCCTTTTTTCCTTGTCGAATGTCACTTTAAGGTGACGGAAGAGAGTGACACATTTTTTGCCATTTTCCCCACCCAGTTGGGAATGGATGGCTGGAAGGTGTGTTTGTGAGGAGGTTTCGGTTTGGTTGCGTTTTTAATATTCCAGCTACATGCCCGAACGGCTTGTTTGCAATTTTTTAATATTTCAAAGCCCGTGCCTGTGTGCTGTAGAAGCAAGAAAAGGCAAATCTCCTCCTGGGGGAAAAAAGGTAAAGAACGAGAGTGACGTGTGACGTGATGAGTCCGTTTGTTAAATGTAGATCGGTTGGAGAGAAGAGGGATTGATTACTTTTTTTCGTGTTGTTGTTAGCGCTGCCTTAAGAAACGTTCCATCCCTTTTTTTGAAAGCCCGTTCGATAGAGTTGGTTAGATTTAAAGGGAGACAAGTGAAGCAAATATTTAACAAAACTGTTTGACATTAGTGTTCCCTTTTAAAATCCCCCAAAACCTCAGCAGGATATAAATCACCGAGCCAAATGCCGAGGCCCAGTTAGCCGCCGCTACCGTTTACAAGGTCATGATTGTATTATTAACTTGTAAACTCTCTCTCTCACACACTCCTTTCGAACGCCCCCAACCGTGCTTGAATACATTAATTTACAGCTGCCTTTTCCACCTGCAGCCTTCCCTTTTCTGCTCATTAGGCAGAGCACAACAAAAGCCAAGCATCCACTCCGAGAGACTGCAAGACTCTTGCATTCCATAACTCATGCGTTTATCGTCCACACACACACGCACACACTGCACAAGGGGCATGCACTACTAAAGTTTGGAAATTTATTCCCAAACACGTCCGATAGCATGTCGAACATCGCGCGATACAGTTCTTTCCCGTTTGCGCGGTGGGAGCGTCAACATCATCACCAATAAAGGCCAATAAACAATCCGTTTTACAAATGTGTCTTTCTCTTCTCGCTCGCTTCGGTTTCCTTCCGTTCCTATATTCGTGTGTGTGTGGGTGTGGACACACGATTGGACCCCAAGATGGTCTGGAGATTGGCAAAGATGTGCGTCTTGGTGCACAAGCAACAACAACAACAACGCACCAGTAACGATAACGAGTAGGAAAAAATAAACTGTCAACCTTTTAAATTCATCCACTGCATTTAGAGCGCTCGCGTGTTTGCCTCTGCCGGGGCCATAAATTAGGGATTAGAAACGGTGGACCATCTCTTCCAAAAAGGGGAGCAGCAGCACCAGCAGCAGCAGCAGATAGATAGATGCGTTCCAGTGAAACCGGAAATGATGATGCACCGGCACTGTTTGCATCATTTGGTCCAGAGTCGATACGCGTTTTCCAATTCCCAATGGGAAAGGCAGAAACCATTTCATCCAAGCGACTGATTACGAGATTTTCGTCCACCCAAAAACACAAAAAACAAACGTGAGCAGAGCAGGTGGTGTCATTAATGGTGTTATTTATTTCAGTGCCTCGCTAAGTGCAGCCACCCAGTGGCAAATGGACCGAAAAACACGGAAAAAAGGCGAAGCACGGTGCGTGTGATGCTCAATGGGCGATTACGGCGAGCGTAAACATGGCGTTCCAGCATGGCGAAACAACATTCTGAACATTCTGATGGTGCCATTCGACCAACCGTAGTAGGAAACAATAGAGCGGGGTTTTTTCTGCTGTTGGCAAATAAACGAAATGAGCAATGGCATAACAAATAAGTTTTTTTTGCTGGTAGCTGTGATTTTTTGCCCTTTTTTTGGGGAAAAACGAAACCATTCCATCCCAGTTTCCCACTGAACGGATTAGGGTGTGATCGTTTTAGTTTACTTTTCTCACTGGTGCTACGCGGATGGGTAGATGTGGAGAACAGTGGGAAAGTAAAGGTGGTAAAGATGATGAACACAAAGAAAAGGTAAAATAAGTAAAGCATTCGACATTCAGAATTAATACATAAACTACCAAGAAATAACAGAATATACAAAAATAGGATCAAATGTAAAGGCCGGGATACATTGATCGTACTCGCTAGTATAATCCAACGAAGTTCTTTCGCCGCTTAGGGAATGGTCGTGCCGGATCTCAAATTTAAGAAGTTTTTTTCACCGTTTTTTAATTCAAAAATGGCTGAAATACTTGCCTATCATATTGATCTATCATATACACAGCTTTTTCAGTCCAGACTAAGTAAAACACATGGAAAAATAACATATTTTCTGAAGCGGCTTCAAATTATTTGGCTAAATGCTTCGGTCAGCCGCCACCAGATACGCTAGTGAACATCTAAAATACACTAGCGAGTACGGACGATGTACCGATGTATTAAGAGAATATTAAAATAAACAGAAATTATGTTAAAATAAAATATATATAACCCACAACACAACACAATTGCAACAAGCAACGAATAGCTCTTGAAAATGGCAGACGAGAAGAAAAGTTTATCTTAAGCTTTAAAATATATAGAAAATTTTAAGCTTAAGCATAATTTTAAATTTTAATTATAAGACATAGAAAACAGCATGCTAGTATCGTAATAGATATTAATTATAGTAATAACACAAAGATTAAACTGAAACGAAAACAGAGCATAAATAGCTCTGAAAAGCTAGATACGATTTCTAAAACAATGAAATAGACAATACACAACAACCAATTATTATCATTTCCAAGAAGATAAAATTTTCTAAACAAATACAAATACCAAATTTTAGATGAAAGTAATAATGGATTGTATGTGGTTGAACAAAAATATGAGAACAAACTTAAAAAAAAAGTCTGACATGGCAATTGAAAATCCCATTTTATGCAGATTACTAATTATAACATAGCGTGATATTAAAATATTTGAAGGAATAAAAATAGAAATGGAAATATAATTTCTTGCATTTTATGATATTAATTCTAAAACGGTTATAACGAAACTAAAACTTAAATTTTAACAGACATCACATTTTTACCACTATGCACCTGCAAAGTGTCGATTGGAAGGGTCTCGGGGCGCCTCGCACTTGTAACACCGTAAACGCCAAGTGTCAGCTTCACATGGCGGATTATCTCCCACCGGGCGGGTGAAGATGTGCGTATAATCCCGTATCCCCCTCCATTGTACCTCTCCCTCTCTCTCTCTCTCTCTCTCTCTCTCTCTCTCTCTCTCTCTTTATATTATGGAGCAGGAAAAATGAAAGAAAAAAGTCAAACACAGCTCAAAATACACATTTCGATGATAATGACCTAATGGTCTGGCCGGTGCTCGCGTGCAATGTGCACAAAACAAACACACTTACCTCCGGGATACACGCTCTCTCTCTCTCTCACTCCCTCTAATGCTCATCCAATGGGTCGGGCTAACGGTGATGAATTTGAAATTCAAAATCTCTTCAGCACACACAACCACATACACTGTCAGTGTCTGACCGGTGAACGGGGCCGGTCCCGCAGCCACACCGCGCACGGGTGGGTCAGAAATTAATTTCAGAAAACTGTTAAATAGTTCAAGTGCTTCTCTGGGTCGGCAGCGTATTAAAACTGGCCCCCCGGTGGTCTGGTGGTCTCACTGCAGGAAGGAGCATCGTTCGTTCGTGCACTGAGTGCACAATCACCGAACTTTGTCTGGGTTTTTGGGGAAGCATTATCGGGCGGCCGTGTTGAACGGGCGCTAGAAGAAAAGGAGCATTTTCGTACATGATGGGACTGGGCCGAGATTCATGCGCATAAATTACTGTCCACTGTCAATCAGGGCACCCTGTAGCTGGTGGATCGGAGTCGAACAGGGAGCAATCTCGGCTGCTTGGAAAAAGGATATGGAGTTGGCACAAAGCTGTGGGAAAGTTGTTTTCCAGTGGAAAATTTAAGGCCGTTTACCGTAAGAGGCTCCGAGAAATGGTTTAGGATCCAAGTGCATATCGTGTGGTCGTGTCAGTATATTCTAGAAATTTTGCTGTACTTCAATTTTGGATCATAAAACCAAAAACTACAGATGTAATGAACATTAACGTATGAGGAACTGCAACTTTACAGAATTGATGTCAGGTTCTAGGGATTTTGAACATTATTATAGTTTGTGAGGTCGAACACGACTTGTAATATCCCGAACACGATTGAGTGAATATCCGCAACCAATTTTAGGCAACTCTTAGTCATCTGAAACGCCAACTTGAAGGACCACACTTTTGACACCGACTCAATTTCTAGAAAAATCATTACTAGTAAAATGGACGTTTCATGAGTCGGGTTTCTTTCACATCAATTTGCCAAGATCAATAAAATTAATACAGACAATTAGCTCCACTAGCTCTAGGTTTCACTTGGAGGAAGTTGAATAGATGCTACGAGCTTGAAGGAGAAAATACAGTATTCAAAGACATAACATCAAATATTTGGAGCAGTTTAGAAACAAAACACCTTGAAAACACGATACGTAAATTACAGATTAGTAAAACCTGTCAAGATGTGATGGGCAAAACTGAACTGTTTGTAAAAATTATCATATCAAAGTGCATTGAGCTGCTTTTAGAAGTCTCCTAGTACCTCAAAATATTTTGAAACTCACGTTCAGGTCATGTCAATGTTACTGGAAAACTGCTCTGGTGTGCCACCCAGTAAGTAGTAATCTAGCTAAAAGTTCAACAGGAAAGTAATGAAAGTAATCTGCACTACGGGCACTAGTGAAATTATTCCTTTAGGGTATTTGTTTCAATTTTTAGCATGCTTTATCACGCTATCAGTGCACAACCTTTCAAAACCCTCCTCCAGCACAGGAATGTCCTGCTAAATTACTTGCCCGTGTGACTAGACTGAAATTAATCCACGAAACGATGAACAAGCTTTCCCCATTGCAACATTTGGCCCTTGGGAAAAGCTACAGTAAATAGGCACTCACCAAACCAAACAACAACTCCAACGTCATCTATTACATACTTCCAAGTGCAATAGCTCACAAGCTCACCGGGTTCATCATTTGTCGATAATCTCACCGGTGCCGGTGGTAGCAGATTGATGCTTGAGGCACCGCTCATAGTGGTGTTCGTTACCGGGTCCGCTGATGCCGCTTCGGTATCGCCTCGGTACGGAATTAATCTCCGATGCTTCATCTTCTCGCTTGGCACACCGGGTCATAGATATCCCTTCAGCTCGACGGCTAACGAACACGGGCTTTAATAGCACGGCTGCATGTTCCTACGGTTGACATTATCGGCGGGCCCGATCGCGTTCCGTTGCCGTGTAATTGGAGCTCGCGCAAGTAATCGAGTATTTTTTCCCTCCAGGTCGGCGGAGGCGACGGGGAAAAGAGAACCATTTGTTGCTATACAAATGATGAGCCACGATCAATACTCGTCTCGTTGCGTAGCGGGGCTGTCAGTTTTGATAGTCACCGGCCGTCCGCCCGGGTTGGTCGGGTGGGTGAAATGAAAACGATAAAATTAATGAAGAAATTTCGCCCCAACAGGCTGTCAAACGGGAGGGGGTGGAGGGATGGCTCATTATTATTAAGAAACACACACACGCTCTTCCGGCTCAGCGTCGTAATGCCATCTGCTGACGTGCGCACTAATTGACAATTATGTTCGATTGTTGTTAAGCTTGGTTGTCTACCATCCAGATTCCGTACGTACGAAACACCTACAATCTTAAGGTGCAGCATCACCAGTGAATCAGCAAACAAACTTGCAATGCAATCGTACCTAACATTGACAGATACAGACTTCCCACCGTCATCGATGGGATGCAGTTTGCAGTTCAGGATACATCTCAGCGCAGCGTTTGCACTGACAGAAGAGTTGTAGATTTTTATCACTACAACATGATCCGAATGGGCAGCGATGGGTGAGCCCAGACAGACGGAAACATCGATGGTGCAGTGGTTTTTCGAAACACATACACAACCAGCTAAATTGCTGTATGCTCGGTGTCGAGCGAGAATTCAGCAAACTCATTGCTGCCAACACAAATAAAATCATGTAATCTAGATTAGTGCTCTCGGTTTGGTTTCGTCTTTTTTCTTTTCTTTCGCCCGTTTTGGGGCTCTCTGACCGGTTCGGAGGATGATGGTGGAACGTTGAGTTCAGTGTCTGACGTTAGAAAAATCCGCTAGCTCATGGTCACGGTCGTTCGGTGTAATTCAATCATTAGAGCGATATCGTGATGCAGTTTGCATTTGGAGTAAAAGGGTTCGAAAGGAATTGGTTGTAAAACCAAAAGCTAACCGAGTCATTTGATAATTATTTCCTCGCCATGGAGTGGCCTCTGACTCTTTGGGAAGTCAGTATGGCAAAAAGATTGGATGATTGGGCTATAATATCATAAAGTATTCTATGACGATAACACGATGTGTATTGGCAGATTGATTCAACATGCCGGAATAGTAGTACCATTTCCTAATCGGAAAAGTGTCAGTGAATCATTAGTGAAAAGTGTATAATTTGATTGCGGCGAACTAAAACAATCTCAAAAATTTGTATCACACGTAGTCCTAAACATGCAAGGCACATTATGAGCTGAAACCATTAACTTGAGTCACAGTTTTTTTTTGGGGCTTTGGAGGGGAAAATCGTAACATGCGACTTTTACATTTACATTTATTGAAATTCATATATGTGCCTTCTAAGTGCAACTAAAAATTGTAAAGTTTATTGATAAACAATGAAGTAAACTTCAATAATACGTACACTATTCTGAGACATTTGAGACCAAAACTAAACACAGAAAATTATTCTTAATTTAAAATGAAAAGTAGCACAAGACACGAACACCTTAGAAGGCGTACAAACTAGTGGTGGGAGCTGGGAATCGGACCTACCCGATTCCGATTCCAAGTTCGGAATCAATTCCGGAGACGATTCGGATTCTGGAATCGATTTCTTTCCGATTCTGGAGTTGGTTCCGGAGCCGATTCCGGAGTTGAATCCGGAGCTTGTTCCGGAGTTGGTTACGGAGTTGAATCCGGAGCCGATTCCGGATTCGACTCCAGAATCGATTCCGAGATCGGATCTGGAATCGATTCCAGGTTCGGAATTGGCTTCGGAATCATATTGGTCTCCGGAATTGGAATCGACCTGGGAATCGCAATTTGCTCCGTTAACGGAACCATGCTTGACTCCAGAAATGAAGTTAGCTCCGGAATGAGAATTAGTTTTTGAATTGTAATAAGAAGTGTGGGAAGCGAAATAAGTCCGGGAATTTCCATGTGAATAGATAATTTACAAGTAAATTTTGATTCTTCGTCGCTATCAACACGTAGCATCATTGGACCCAAACGCCTATTCCTATGAAGATGCCGAAACTGACTCCGTTTCGAAGCCGATTTTTATTCCGGAGAAAATTGCGGAACCGATTCCGATTCCGAAACTGATACTGATTCCGGAGCCGATTCCGATTCCGGAACCAGTTCCGGAACTAATTCCGAGGCCGATTCCGATTCCGAAGCCGATTCCGATTCCGGAGCCGATTACGATTCCGGAGCCGATTCCAGAGTCGATTCCGATTTCGTAATTGATACTGATTCCGGAGCCGATTCCGATTCCGGAACCAGTTCCGGAACTGATTCCGAAGCCGATTCGGGAACCAATTCTAGAACCGATTCCGGAATCGATTCCGGAAACTGATTCTGGGCCTACTATCCGGAATCGATTCCAGAAAGCTAGCCGGAATCGATTCCGACGAAATCATCATTTTTCTCATCACTAGTACAAACATAACCGAAAACGAAAAGAGTATTCAGAAGAAATCAAAACAAGGTGGTTATGGTTGTAACTTACGCGTAGATAAGAATTACATCCGTGGTAAACATCTATTTTGTATCATGCAGACAAACTGTACTAAACAAAAGCATATGACTGTAATCTATAACATTTGAGGATAGTCTCTGCCTTTCAACGCAAGGTTATTTATTTGTTACATTCGAACCACAAACGTTCGTAGTATAATTACCATTTTTCAAAATTAACTTCTCTTAATATTACAACGATTAAAAAAAAACCCTTTGAACTCTCATTCTAGTTCCTCAGTTTATAGGTTAATCTGTTAATCTTCAGATTGTGCTATCCACTCTCCACAACAATGACCTACCAAGCTTTACAGAAGCGGTCTCCGATGCAAAGTACCGTTCAGTCACACTGCAAAACCTTTTTTTTTTTTCGCGGACCAAAAACCATTTCACCAAACCATCAACAAAACATTCACCCTCTCGTAAACAGGTGCTGACTAAAGTCCTCAATATGACGAAATGAGTGATGCTGCCGACAAACGTCCCCGAAACAGTAAAAAAAGAAGAGCCGACTTACCCATTAGCTGGTGCACACCGCGAACACGGTGTTAGTTTGAATAAATTTCAAATTAACGTGTTCATTATTCATATTCTAATTATGCTTTCGTCGCCCATAATGGTGATTAACCTACCCGGCCCCGACTGGTTCGTTTCGGGGCCCTACAGAGGAAGAGAGGGAGAGCACACTAAATTTGGTCTTGAGATCAAACCGTCCATCATTAACTTGCCCACAGGCTCCACCGGCTTTGGTGTCTCCCGGCTCCGGGTCCCAAAAATTCACCATAGCCTCATACATTTTACACGCACACACACACACACACACACACACACACACTTTTTTGTTTGCAGTTGATACTCAATGCTGCTCTATTGTGACGCTTGGAAACATGACACGTTTACAGTTGCGAAGATTAGCTGTATGTCTGTGTATGCTGAGTAGAAGCGAAAACAGTTAAGCTCCCCCCAAAAGCTGTTATGCAAGTCGGTTACGGATCTCTGGTCAAACACAAAGGTCAGCAAATGGGTAGAAAAAAGTACCCATGTTTGCGTCTTGTAGCAGCTTTTTTTACCCTTCCCGCTAAATTGGTTTCTATTGTTCAGGGGGCTTGTGTTGCTCCTGGCGCGGCATCGGTCAAGCCATCGATCAAGCAAGAGTTTGCGCTATCGCAGAAGATTAAGTGTAAGTTTAAGCGAGAGATTAGTTAATACCAAACACACGAACATGCTTGTTATTACATATTGTATAAAATATTGATTAAAACATGATTAAAATGAAGGGAAAGAGATTAGTTTTAATGAAGACAATCAATATACCTAGTTGTATTCTTTTGAACTCATGGCACCCAATTCCTTCTGTGAAAAATAAATAATATAAATATCATTCTCAGCATCAATTAAACTCATAGATCAATCACAACCTTCCACTGATTAACACTGCGCAGAAAGTGCGCTCCAATTATCATGCCAATGATGTACGCAACACAGGTGTGTGTGTGGCACCAACCCTTAGTGTTACCTTTCTAGCTTCCAGTAATTGACATCCAGTGGTTTCACGCTAGAAGCACGTTATCTGTGTCCAAAAGCTCACCAATTCTGTTGACTTCCCACGGTACTGAAATAGAGCAATTAAATTTATGATAAATTAAGTCCAATTTCGTGTGCTAGGCAGCAAAAAAAGCAAACATAAAAAATCTCGGAAACCACAACAACGCCGCCTATAAGCCCAACGATACGCTCCTTAAGTAAGTAAAACATAATAAGCTTAAAAGAATGCTGCAAACGAAAACATTAAAAATAAAGCTCGTCGACCAGCTTCACCAACTGTTCTTGATTCCGGTGGCCAACGCATGGCAATGGAAGAATGGGTGAAAAGGTGGGAAAAGATGGGAAAGACTCAGTGGGCATGAAATTTTATTTTCATTTCAATTTTCAACCCTCGTTCCCGGGCACACCTTGTGGAAGTGGGTGAAAATTAATTTAGCCCTTTGGAGTTTGGACGCCACCGTTTTAACTGACACCGTCGATTCTCTTAACCGCAGGGATGGTCAACCGTTTATTTTTTCTATAACATGTAAACGCAGCAGCATAAACAAAATTTATAAATGTTGATTTCTCTATTAGTAAAAAAAGTTAAATCTAGTTCCATTGAATTTGAAGGTAAGAATTATATTAAATTACATAGCAACTCTTTTCATCTACTCCAAGGTGAATATGACAAGGTGAAGTTGTTCAGAGCAAATTGACATTTCTCGACTTGACAGAACTTTTTTTTTGTTTATTTTTTTAGAGACTTTGAGCCAAGGCCTCAATTGTCTCTTTCAATAGGTTGATTAATTCTAAGCTTAAAATCTAACATTCTTCTTTGCAAGCCATTTGTGGCTTGCAGTTACGCTATACTGAGTAGTCTCGAATTACTTCAAGCTATCCGTTGATTTTATTGCATTTGACAGAACTGGTCCGTGGGCTAAACGTATTCAACTCAGGGGGTTGTACGTACGAACATATACAAAAATCTTTGAAAATCAAAACTAAAAACAATATTTTTAAAATTTCGACTAATCAAACATTAAATAGTATAGTGTTACAATAATTTATTTATTTATTGAAAATTGTTTGTCTCATGGACAATTGTATAGTATACTTAATATTTAGATACTAACTCTAATGCTAAAACTAGCCCTTGTCTAAAATGAATAAGATAATAATTATAATTTATACATTTTATCAGCCTATTGGAAATCAACAGCTCAATGTGAACAAGCAAAGCATATCAACGCTGACCAAGGGTTCGAAAAAAACTCTCATCTAAATTGTCAGATCATGATCATGATTGAAAATTATAGAATTCTCTTCAGATAATTCTTTTCGTCATCATCATCAAATCAGATAGTCCTCATAAATAACACTTACAAATCTAACTATAAACTGTGAAAAAGTTTAATCATATTACAGGGTTTACCTAGCCAATCCGGCCTCGTAAAAGCTTTTTTTCGTGTTGTTGAACTAATCTGTAGAAATATTGGCTATTTTTAAATTAATTTCCAAATTAAAATGATTCAAATACCTTATCAAAATTTTTAAGCCATGCCCATACAATGCAATATGGTTTTACATTATTACTAGCTTCCATTCTTTACTAAGCCTGCTTCATACTTCAGGCCCGCATAGAAATAACAGAGCTCAATTGATGGTTTACGTTGCGCGCATAAATATTTACGATGACCGATAGCACATGTATGACTCCGGATCGGCTAGGTGAACTCTGTAAAAATCCAAAAATTGTTTTAGAAAAAAATAACTTTTTTGACTTATTTCAGGATTTGGAGGACTACTGCTAACAACGTTCTACTGAAATTCAAACAAGTTGCTCAGCACTGCTCTCCAGAACAAATTCCATCTAACTAGGCGTTGCCATCCAAACAGGTGCATCAAATAAGACACAAACACACACACAGCAACCCATGTGATGGTCATTCACGTTGAGCTCTACTATGAAAGGGTTTTCCGCTAAGAAGCTGATTAAAAATTTTAATTTTTTATCACCCCGAGGTACTGCTATCGAAAGAGCATCACGGACGACAATACCACACAGACTCGCAAACGCGAGACAACGACAGAGAGAGAGAGAGAGAGAGAGAGAGAGAGAGAGAGAGAGAGAGAGAGAGAGAGAGAGAGAGAGAGAGATTATCGAAACAATCAAGAACCACACAATCATCGAAACCGCTGCATTCGGGTTTTCGGACGGAAGCCTTTGAAGTTGCATTGGACACCATCGTCCAAGTGATAAAGTTATGCTGCTGCTGCTGCAGTCCCCTTTGGTGGATCATAATTCCTCCGGCCCTCGGCGCGTTGTTTATGATTTCACTTTACGTTCCGAGCGTCACTCGAACGGAAGAGCAAAGATCAGAATTTCAAAAGGTTCGACGACCACAACCGCGTGACCGCGGGGAGGGCGTGAATTATGCCGACCTGCCGCCGTATGCAGATCGACGGATGTTTATTGCACCGCCAGCATCAGTCCGGTGGACCGGCAAAATTCGGACATTTCAGCAAAATGGTACTGTTGAGTGTTGAGCCATTGAGTAGAAGGTACTAAACGAAAGTGGGACGGGGTACCAGCACCCAGCAGGCGGTCTCTGCCAGATCTGCCTTGACCGTATTTACCCGGCTTTGGCAATCGAAGCAAAGGAAACACACAACATCCATTGCTGCCAGTGCCGCAATGGCACCACCAGAATGCAGTCGATTGTAAACAACAACTGAAGCGAACGAAACCTGAGGAGGATCCGCGTCCGAGCCGGGGTGGTACACGATTTTCGGTTTGAATTTCCGCTTCGAATGTACACTCCCGGCTTCGACTTTCATTCGCGGGAACTTCAAATTTCGAAATACACTCCCCATGCATGCATCGTTTGCCGGCGCTAGGAAACGTGTCAAGTGGTGCAGTTGCCTTCTTTTCTATGCTACCGATTGTACGGCAAATGATGAACCTTTCCATTCGCGTGTGAGTGTATCTTTGCTGGGTGTTCCTGATGTACGTCAGGTAGCACGCTGGGACCTGTTCGAACCTGTGGTTGTGCTGCATGAGATGTTTGAAGGAAAAGGGGGGGGGGGGAAAGAAACCTCGGTGATTCGAAATCTTTTCAGCACCGGATAAGCAGCACATTGCAGCAGAAGAAAATCTGAACCACAGGAAAGGTGAAAAAGGGGGATCGCATCAATCGACGCACGATGAAAGATTGCAGCACAGTTGAGAGTTGCAGTTGATAGGCAGTTGAGAGCAAAGTACATCTAGCTGGATCAACCTGGCACCTGTGTTGTAGTTTAGATACGAATTGGGTAAAAAAAGCCGCAACCCTAAAATCGGTCGACGATTGACTGGTGATTGCCCCTAAGATAGGTATTTGATCTTTGATGATTGGCTGCGGCTCAAAATATTGACCCAATTCATACGTTGATGGAGATGCTCAAGGACAGTGTAGATTTTTTGTTTATTTCATGTTTTTAGGTAGCTTTAAATTTTGTCATTATATTGCAACAACATTCAACTTCTGTACTATTTTTAACGTTGAATATAGCAAACAAACTAGCACGTCTTTGATTGATTTATAATACAGTGAACCCTCTCTTATTTGACACCTCTCCAATTTGAAAAACCTCTCTTATTTGAACATTTTGCACAGTTCCTTGATTTCCAGTACATTTTTGTTCCTCTAATTTGGAAAATCTCTGAAATCTGTGTCCCTCTTATTTGAGTATGGTGTTGCCATGGTTATTGAAAGATGTATGCTCAAATTAGCGATTCTGTTCGCAGTTTCCTATAGCAACAGTTAAGGTTGCATACCAAATGTTCTGTCTCTTTCTTGTTTGTATGGACCTTTCATTCACTTTAAACCTCTATAATTTGAAAACCCCTTTTATTCGACAGTCCCATCGCCTCTCAAATAAGAGAGGGTTCACTGTATGGTTGTTCGAGCAGCTACGCGAATCGTGCAGATTTGAACTGCGGATCGGATCACATCCGCGCCCGTTGATGTACACATCTCTATCGATGTTAAATTAATAAATAGAGGGCGAAAAGGCTTTTTCTCTCTCTTCATCACCAGCAATTTCTTACAACGGCTTCGGTAATTATTAGCAGCAAAAACCAAAGAAAGAAAAGGAAACTTTATCCGAAAACTATTCGCGACGAAACAATGGTAAAATCGAATATGTTGGAAGACATCTGTCAGATGGCTGTGAAAAACATGCGGAAGATGCACGTTTCACATACTCAGGTTGACTTATAAGTCTACGACTCCGATCTTGATAACCTTAAAACAGCTTCAATGTTTGGATTTGGAGAAAGGTTTTCTATTATATTCATGTCCAGTTTATAAGCCGTGGTTCAATTCCTCCAAAAAATCCAGTTCGAAGGACCACACTTGATTTGACTTTCCGTGTTTGCCATGGCAGTCATTTATACTTGAGTTTCCTAAACTGAATTTCAGTAAGTAAAATCAATCCAAATTCAAAAGAGCTGCAAAGTTCCCCAACTTCTACACTAAACATGCTAAAATAACTTTATGCTCACCTGTTTGCTCACTTACTTCAAACTGTTTTCCCTTTCAGCCTTACATTCCACACGCTCCTAATATGCGCGCTTCCCCTTCTTCCGCCACCCTGCCAATGCTTAGGCTCACTTAGACATTTACCGCCACCTCGAAAAGGGACGTGCTTGTCGGAAGTTCAGCTCATTTTCCTGATGGAGCCCAAATACCCCGAAAACGAACGCGAGAAGGTGAAAAGCTAAATAGGTTCGTGTCGCTA
This sequence comes from Anopheles merus, assembly GCF_017562075.2. Taxonomy (NCBI): domain Eukaryota; kingdom Metazoa; phylum Arthropoda; class Insecta; order Diptera; family Culicidae; genus Anopheles; species Anopheles merus. The sequence continues at coordinate 13,199,181 of NC_054085.1, forward strand.
CTGTGGCACCGTCACACGTTTTTTTTTTTTGCTCAATTTTCGTTGATGGAGAAAAAGTGCTTTTTGCTTCACTTTTCTTTCTTTCTTTAAGTTTTTTTGTTGCTGCTCCCTACGCCAGCCGGATAAAGGTTTTAAAATAGCTTCATCGTGCGCCATAAGACGGAAGTTGAGTTTTATTGCCAGCAATTTGGATACTTCGTTCAAGCTGAAGAAGGAAAAAAATGTAAAAAGAGAAACTAAGCTCAATGAGGCGCACCCAAAAAAGTACATTTGAAAGATTCTAAAATCTAGCTGCCATTATCTACGCTTCCCTATCTGTGCTGTGGTAATCCCGCCACGAAATTCGATCAATAGCAAAACGGTAGGATTTTCTCGGTGCCGTAAAAGTAATTTCATCCTGCCAGCGCGAACCATTTCTACACTTAATCTTGCCGAAGCGCTTAGATGGAGGCGAAAATGCTATGCCAGTGCATGAAAATGGAATAATGGTTATTTGGATAAATTTAGTCAATGCTCTGTGGACTAGATGTGCACTAGAAAGTGAAATGAAGTAGTAAAGATGACATTTTGTAGTACAGAAGACGGTTTTCATGTGTTTCCCTTGTTCTGATTTACTTATTTGTGTACTTAGTTAGACGTAAAAGGCTTCATGCCTAACAATCTTTGACAGCTGAAACTAATTTCACAGTATCATAGTTTAAATCAAGGAATTTTAGGTCCATATCTTAATTTTATCCGCTAAATAAAAGCTTTAAAGTATTTCAACTAACAACGAGCGTTTTTATGTGAAAGCTGTTGTTTTCAACGATAGAAGAACATTGACCACAACATTACCCTATCCTAGTGTCATTGCAGTATTTAATCTCAGATGTCCTACGATTGTTTGAATAATTGCTATCGATTGTATTGTGATTTTTGCTGAACGACCTCTCAAAGCCTTCAAAGCCAATTAATTTAACAGTCCAAATGGAGCTACTAGCTTCCAGGAAATACCTGGTGCCACAAAGGAGAAGATAGATAACAAGAAAGGGGGTTATTTCATCTTCCCCAAAAACCGAAGCTGCTACTGAGCACTGCTTCATTTGGTGATAATAAAGAAGTAGCAACAGCAGCAGCCTCTTCTGCGCAATATCTTTGAAGTCTTTCATCATTCATCAAAAGCTACCAGCAACAAGGGATTTGATGTGGAAAAAGGGTTATTTAGTAATTTTCGTAATCGAAAAATCCTGCCACGATCAAAGAAACCGTTCCATTATACCCACAAATCCTTAAGCTGCTTCGGGTTTCGGTTGATGTTTGCTTGAGTGCGAAACTGCAAGAACTCCACAACAAATAGCCTAACATATTTCGAATAACCAATTAATCAATAGTCCTTTCCCAAAAGCCAAAACAAACCCGTAGGCATGCCTTTCTAAGCAGTGTTTCGTCGTCGTTTTCAATAATAAAGTGCTTGCCTTTAACAATACCCATTTCTAACAACCTATTTATTCCCAATGGCCCACTACGGTTCACTACCAAACTGCTCGGCTGACTGAAAGATCAATCTCTTGCAGAAAATTAGGTCTTCTTCGAGCATCAACCAATAAGAAACCCACCACGGAAAATTATGAACAGCACATCAACGAAACGTCGTGCCCTGTCTGTCAGCGGGACGGATGACCTTACAGTAAGCAGGACACACTTGCTCCCTGTCTCGGATTGTAATATTTCGCCGCACCATCCACCAAGGACCGCCACCTCATAATAACCATTTTAACCATCTCTCCATCGCTCCGATCCAATCCATTTGGGCTTGTGCGCCCGAAAATTTTCCATTCACACACACCGCTCTCTTATCAGCGGCATGCTGCAGGGTTTTCAGACCTTGCTTCCTGTTACAGGAGATGGCTTTTATGGGGTTTCCTCTCAATTTCACTGATTGTATTTGACATTTCGATTTTATCTGCCGGAATTTTGACTCGCTCCTTGTCGTTCGATTTCGCACGGCCACTTCACCGCCGTGTATCAGAAGGAATGGAGCATCCCGTCAGGTTACAGAATAGGGCACCGGAACGTTCTGCGTTGAGGGGCTGTTGGGAAAGCAGGATTAAGCAGGAATAAGCTGCCGCCTGCCAGTGGCCATGGACAGTGGATGATTTGAAGCATGAAGTTGTAGCACTGCAGACTAGAACTGGGTTTTGCTCTCTGCTCCCCCAGCCCCTCAAACAAACACCGAACACGTACCGAACAACGACAACGACGTCCCAGCGGGGACTTCTCGCCCGGGTTTTTCTTACCGAGCTCCCGAACAGCGACAGCGATTCACGCTAGACTAAGCATTGATTTCGCTACGTTAGCTCATTGTCCTCTGGTGAGCGAGTTCGCATCGAAGACATTCCTTCGAATGACAAAAGCAGCAGCAGTAGCAATGTTCCAGGAACCGGGTCCATTTTGTGTTAGTTATGGTCCGTTGAATGACGTTTGCCGGGAACCATCCACGGGAAAAGGCTAACAAACGGACGAAGTGGCTTGGAATAGACTTCTCCCCGGCTAGGAACTCCGACAGTCGCATCTGTGCGTAGGACGGTTTCGATGCCGAGCGTTCGATTATGGCCATTGTTTTACTCCTATTCTTTCATTCTTTCTCTTGCCATCCATTCTCTTTGGCCATTACTCAGTGAGATCAGTGAGATATCCCGTTCGCCTTGCTGGGCCTAGCTTGTACTGCAGGCAAAGGATTACTCGATTAATCGATTGATTTCCACTCATGTCCTCGGGGTATGTCTCCGGCAGAAACGAGACCAATTTCGTTGCCACGGTAAAATTAACCTCCTCCAAAACTTTCCGCTCGGGTCATGGCAATTGGATCCTGCAGGGGAATCAGGGCACTAAAAAAACACTCCGCCAGAGCAAACAAGCGTGTCGGTGGAAAGGCGTGAGCGAGATACACCATTAATGGTTTGCTACATGGGGAGCCTTCAAAACTCACGCCCCTCTCTATCGATAATGATCGCAATCATTGGATATTATCCAATTAATAGATGCAAATCGAGGGTGGTAACCCATTAGTGTGCTTTTAACTGCCCACTCCCAGGGCCTAACGTGACGGTGGAGCTTGTCAATCAGTTTCGCTCGCCCGCAATACGGCCTCCTAAGGATACGCCGCCACCGCCGCCGCCGCAACCACACCGCTGAGTTAAACTTTCAACTTTCACACCGCCCCATTACAAGGCAAGGAAGTAAAAGAAGAAGAAAAAAACGGGGCAAGACGTTGGATCTTATCGCTGCGGCTCGATTTGTTCGCCACCGAATTTAACCAACCTGTCATCCTTCCCGTACGACCAACCGGAGAGGTAAGCGAAACCGGACACTCCTTGCTTTGTTTTAAGCACTAACCGTGGGGAGGGCGACAACCCTGGAGCACTGACGTGTGGTGCTGAGTCACTCGCTGCTAACCATTCTGCCGCGAGGTGTTACCGAGTCGTCAAAGGAAAAGCATGGCTAGACCCGCTCATGTAGTTTGTGTGATTAAGTTATGGCCTTGCAGGAGAGAAATATCAAGGAAAACATCCGCCCGGCAGTGAGTTTTGTTTGAATGGATTGGAGTGTTAACGAGTCGCTATGGCGTGGTTGCATAATTTTACAGCAGGTGGCGTAACCAGTAACTAAGTATTTTAAGCAGACTGACCAAATGAACCAAATTATTGAATAGAGCTTATTGTACAATAAAAGCCGTAAACAATATTTTAGTTTCCATTTTTTTTATATTTTAGTGAGTCTGCCTAGGCTTACACCTATTTGGACAGTGAAATTGAACACCACGAGACACGACTAAAATCGAACGATACCTATAAATGGTCCGGATACCGAACGAGCAGTTAAACTAGATAAATCAAACTTCTAGTAATATGAGCTTTAAACCATGTTTGGGTGTAATATGTGTGCAACGGTCTAAAAATTAGCTCTTTACGGTCTAATAGGAGCTTTCTTCCTTAACATGTAAGCCATTATAGATAAATTGTAACTACTAATTTAAGAAGTAAAGACCTGCTTTAATCTACATATGGGAAGTTTATGAGACATGCAAAATATATCTTTAGTTACATGTTTACTAGATGACCGGTCTCGTGGTACAGTCGCCAACTCGAACGACTTAAACAACATGCCCGTCATGTGTCCAAGCTCTGAGTGGACCGTGTTCCCATGTGTAGGACTGACTATCCTGCTATGGATAATCAATAAGTTACTGAAAGCCAATAACTCTATTGATTCAGGGTGGCCTTGACCGACAGCAGTTTGTAATGCCAAAGAAAAAGAAAATGATCACTGGATTGAGGTGTACAAAATCATTACCTAATTTTTACAGTGTACTAAGTCTACTAGGTATTTTACTAATATTACATAAAGCATATATTTCTGTTTCATATAATTATTTTGTGTAGAAGAATTTGTTTTGCGAAGACACTGCCATATCTAGTTTATGAGTTTCATACTTATAAACCACCGTTTTGCACTTTGACGGTGGAATTCTCCTTGCCGAGTTTACAAAATACTAACAACCAAAGAAAACCATTCGATTGTAGTTCTATTATAACAGTTGTATCAAGAACAATTGAAAGTACCAAGCGATTTCCACAAAGATTGATTGAAAATAGATCTAAAACCTACAGAACTGATTCTTGCATTGATTATGCGTACCACATTGCAAACCCATGGAATGCACTTTAATTTCACTCCCTACAACAACGAGATTATCTCAATGACTACATTGTTGCTCAACCTCAACCTCATTGTTGCCGGTTTTGTAACAACGATGGTCTAATCATCATCCGAAAAAAGATGCACGCCACTCAAACACACCATCCCCACACAACAGTTTAATTAAGCAATAATTAATCACTTTTTCTTTTTGTCCCCCAGAGTTGTAATCTATTGCTCGCTGTCCTTCAATTCAATTTCGGTTATTTTGATAACGGCCATGGAGCGAAATTAAATACAATACCCTCATTATCACACTTACATGACCGAATCCATTTTTAAAACGCTCGATACTTCTTGTCAAAAACATTAAAACGACTGCCTTTTTGTTCACTTTTTTGACAGTGGTAGCAAACAACCAGTATATGTGCCAATTAGGCTAATCAATTTCAAAAACCGGTTAGACCACCAACAGTTGCACTGTTATCAAATTATGACAATATGTGCAATAGTCTCAGGACCATGGCACAGGATTTCCGCTCACTGTTGACATCGACAGCGGTCCATTTTTGTCCAACATCATGCACACGTTTTCTACCGAAAGTGAAGCCCTCGTTTGATAATTGATAGCGTAAGCGCCTACAACACACCGCTGGCTTCTGTTTCCTGCCGAACGGACATTAATCCCTACCCCGTCTATGGACATTTTATTCCTCCCCATCATGAGAGGTCATCGAGCATCGGGTGACACCAGTCGCGATCGCTATCTATTCAATGGGTTTCGATTTCAGCGATTTATTTTCCAGAACCATTGCGAGACCGTTTTCGTATTTTATTTTATCTGTTACTATTTTTTGTTCTCATTTTCGCTTTCACTCCAGGGCAGACCAGGTGGTGCGACAGGTCAGTTTACTGTCCCGGATCGGTACGAGTGTTAACGGGAGGGAATCAAGTGGATTACGAATCGAACCCCACCCGCAATGACATTGCTCAGATTCACTATTTCCAATATTGGCCATCAAATTTGATGGTGTTCTTTGTAAATGGGATGCAATTAGCCAGTTCTATCACGTTTGATACGAATTTACGGGCAAGTGATTGGTTGCGATAAAAATCGGACCCAAAATATTCCAATTTGTTTTAATTTGGAGTTGCAATTAGCTTACATGCTTTTCTGAATCTGTCTTAGGTTTAATTCGTATTTAATTCAATAGATTAGGTTTAATTTGTTTAATTAGGAATACAAATTGCAACTTAAATTTAGTTTAAGGAGGAAAACTATATAAATTATTTAGTCTAATCTGCTAAATACTGTGTCTTAGTTTCAAAAAGAAAACCAATCCCAAACAACACATTCACATTGAAACATTCAAGCAAAACTGTAAACATATCCCACACGGTCTCCCAGAGCGTATCGGAAAGGGTCAGCCCCAGCGCTGTTGGTGGTGGTGCCGGTGCGCCTCCATTTGCTGGACGTTACAAATGAGCCCATCAATCACGGCATGCAAATCAGCTTTGCTTACCCGCTTGCCATTGACGGAGAAGATGGCTAAAATATTTCATTTATCTGCACTAACCATCTCGGCTAAGGACCGGACGTTCAATGAGCCATGTCAAAACATGGGACGTGGGGGCCCCGGTACGCGTTTGCAAAACGCTCCAGAACCGATATCCAGGTCAAACAGGCAAAACGGGCTCTCAAACCGCAAAGCACGCCTTCCTGTCGAATTTGGCCAGCGTTTTCAGCGTGGTTTGGGATGACTTTGGCCTTCAAGATGTGATGGTTTGCTGTTTGATGTGATGGGTTAAGATCACTCAGCAAACAAATCGGTGGGCAGCGGGAACGGGATTTGATGATGGGGCAATGCTACGCGGTCTAGCGTTGTGCCAAAGTTCCCACGATTTCATCATACCCTACATGATGGGGATGCGACCATAAACACGCGCTGTTTTGGGATGGGTCTCCGCCGAGTGCCCCGATTCTGTCACACATTTCAACAGCCTTCCACAGCTCTACGCACACGGACGGTTGTGTTTGAAAGTCCAGCAAATAACGCCGCCAGCCGGTGACGATTGATAAATAAACATAAAACGATCGCCTATAAACTGGTCGCCGAACTTGGACGGATTTGTACGAGGAATGGGCAAATAAACACTTCAATAATGTCACACTAGGAGTAATGGAGCTGTGCAAAAAAAAGGTAGGTGGGAAAAAATGACCACAACAAATTGTTTAGTGGAGAAAAGTAAAAAGAAAACACGGTCGTATTGGAGCAAAAGGTGTTATAAATGTTTCAAAAAGATAAAAAAACGTTTGAGTTTAACATTTCAAACATATCCAACAAAAAATTGTAAAACAATAATACAAACAAATAACAGAAGCAGATAGTATGTCATGACTAATGGAATATGGAAAAAAATAATATAACAATATAAATAATGAGTAATCATTGTTAAAATATACATAAACTAGGCTGCGAAGGTTAAAATGTACACATATAAATGCAAAACAAATCAAAACATAAAACCAAAGTACAAAAGTAACACAACAAACTAAAACATCGAGAAAAAGTGGTATGCAATTGACAACATGAATAAAAAAATCAATTTCACGCACATTTAAACTAGAAAAACAGAAAAAAAGAAAAAAAAATACAAAAACTCAGACAACGCTTGCATGAAACGCGAACGGTAGCGTAGTGTTAGCACGGTGGCAAACAATAAAATAAAAGGAAAGCAAATTAAAAGAAGCAGCTACAAAAACAGTCCCAAAACATGCCCCCACTATGTCACGATGTAAAGAGCAAATCGATTTTTTACCGCTTTTTTTGTTTGCTCCTCTCCAACGTACACTATCAGCAAAACACTCTTTGGAACGATGGGCGCACGTGTGTGTTTTGTTTAGTTTACGGATTAAAATCTGACAAAGCGTTTCGCCTGGTGGCGATTAGAGAATAAAGACGAAAGCAAGCTATAAAATATCGATCTACACCGTGCAACAGCATCCAGCGGTAAAGAAACAGGGCTGGATGGATTAAATCGTGGCTCGGAGGTGGCTGAAAAACAGCTGACGCCATCCCTCTTCCGACTGCGTGCTGCGTGTACCCAGTGCGTGGCGCTTGTTTGATTTTCTCAAGGGTCTCCCCACACACACACACACACTTCCCATTTGCGCACAAGACGTTACACGTCGTGTGCCATCAACCGGTTCCCGTCGACACCTCGTAACGTGCCTGGAACGCACTGTGTCAGTGATGCCCGTTGAGCCCGACTTTCGTGTCGGGCAAGAGATTCGATGGGATTGGGTACGAAGAGGCGCAAAGGTTAGCGATACCGATCTGGAAAAAAGGTCCGGGGCGAGAGGTCCAAGACCTGATAGTGATAGTTAATCGATGCTCTACACACTCACACACACACACACACACACACACACACACACACACACACACACACACACACGAAAACGTTGATGCCATGTGCAGATTGTATGTCCGGGGGTAACTGTGAACTGGCTGGAACAAGCCGTTCCGGACTGCTGCACGACTGCCAAGGGCGAGAAAGATGCGAACCAACAGATAAAATGATTTAAACAGATCGATCGGTTTTGCACGAGATGCCCGAACGGGAAAGGACACTTTTTCTGTACAGTTTTGTAAATATTGGGTCAAGTTGATTCGTTGTGCCTTTTTTTTGCTACGGGTGATGGATTGAGAAAGGACTGTAAAACGTGCAGATATTTGAGCCGGATTGTTAATTAAACCTTAAAGACACACTGCACTAATTAATATCATTTCAAGTAGTTCATTTCAACAAACTAAAAGTGTTAAACTTAAAAAAATGATGTAAAAAATAAACCAATATCAAAAAGCCCACAAATATTAAGAAAAAGTGCATATCAAAACCCCCAACACAATGGAAAAGCCCGCATAAATACACACAAATTGCATGCTGCAAATCACTCGCGTCAACCAGCAGCTTCTACCGCTTCTGCAACACAGAACAACGCGGAAGAACGAAAACATTTGTCCGTTCGGGAGACAAAAACAACGGCCCACACGAGCCATCCAACCTTTCGGTCATTTATCCTATGCCATTCCAGCGACCCTTGCCGTACCATGGTCATTCATGGAGAGATGAGAGTGACCGTGAAAATTCCGTCCCTAAAGCGGCCCCGTCCGTCCAGCGAGGTCCAGCCCTACAGACCCGCGCGCGTGTGTGTGAAGCGCAAGACACACGGTGTGGAATTAATTGAGTTTTCACCCGCGATAGTGATCGCCTTGCAAGGGACGGAAGGTGCCGGAATGGAATAGTGTTCCCCCCTTCGTCAGTTTCCCGGTTTCCCGGGACAGCCGTGTTAAATTGACATTGTCATTGGGTAGCCGGTAGCGCGGTGGCAAAACAAAAAAGCCTTGTGGACCCAACTATGACCGACCTTACGCCTTTAGGCCATTAGGGCTGGATGGGATGATGTTGGGTCAATCCGGGCGTTTGATGTGTTGCAATGCAACGGGAAAGGTTGTTTAAGATGAAAAATTTGAGAAAAAAATTGTCAAAATTTAAGGCGTATTGACGTATAGACGTCAATTTTTTTACAATTTTCACTGTTGTCCAACTGTTTTTACTGCGTTTTTACAATTCCATCGGTTTTGAGTTAAATGAACCTAACGCACTCCTCATTTGGGCAATAAGTAAGCGATCAAACGTCATCTCTTGACACGGAGCGTACAGTCTTGTGGTCAAGTCCTCGGCATTCTACTCCACACGGTCTAAGATCAAATCTGGAAAAAAGCTAACTTTTCTTAGACAAAAACACACTTTGCCAAGTTTTTAGGATGTAGCACAAGTTCCCTTTACTCTCCTGTTACGTATTATAACAGTCTTACAATCAATGCTTTGAGGGACAGGGTTACACGCACCACCCATCAGGGGAAAGTGATCGATTGGGGTCATCTGTAGATGCAAAAACAGCAGGTCTCCAACCACCTCGATCCCGTCGATCGTGGACACAATTCTACACGGCGTATGCATATGATTAACGGTGCATTACTGGTGCGTCTATTAATATCTTACCGGGCAGGAAGTAGCCGCTTAGTGTGAAAATATGAACTAATGGATCGTCTACAATTTCCTTTCTTTTCCACGCTAACCACTTCTAGTCCATACTAAAGACTTTAAGTTTCATTTAAGTACATTTTTCTAGTAGCTTTTATTAAATTTTCTGCTATATTTCTTAAACAATACCGTATTATGTGCTTGTAAAAGTGTTTATTATTTTTTCAAACGGTTCTTACTAATCATATTTGTTAAAAATGTACTATCTGCCGCACCTGATTGCACATGTTCATCCTCTAAGGCGTTTAAAACTGATCAAAACTTTCAATCGCCCTTTTCCGGTGGTTGAGAAGACTGTTCTTCCACCACATGTTACATTTTGAAAACAGATCATTCAGTCCCCCGAAAACAAGGGCTCGATTTGACTAACTCCAACCTTCGTTCAGTTATGCACGCTCCCGAGAGCATAAAAAGAAGTTGGAGAAGTTGGAGCACTCACAAATTTCATCTCTCCACGAAGAGAGAGAGAGAAACTCTCTCTCATTCTCTTCGTTTTTTGCACTGAAAGATGGGGAGTTTTGTAGCATTGCAACCGTTACTAGTGTTGCGGGGAAGGCTAACACATCATCATAGTAACCCACTGCATTTCACACTCCCGTAACGCATCGTAGCGCCGCAACGGTAAAGCGCGCACGCTGGTTGTATCGATTTTCTTCCAAAATCTTTCCGTTCGGCTTTACTACCGGCTCGCTTGCGCTTTTCCAGCTGATGTGCGTGCGTGGAGCAGTGTTCCCGCGCAAAAGTTTTTCCTCCTCCCCTTCTTCGGTTCACCGTTCGAGTCATAAATCATGGACCCGCTGGTACGGTGGCGGGACACTTCGAACGAACGATAGCTGGCAGGCGAAAAACTTTGACCCGGCAGACTTTAACGGTTCCGCCCGGTCCTGCTAGTTAGCTCTGTCGCTTCCATGCAATTCATCTTACTCAGACCATATAGAGCGAGGGAAGCGAACCCACTGGCCAAATGGTTGGATGAAATGCTCACTCTGTGTACGTTCACTAATAGTCACAAAAATTACACAAACTAACGCAAAAAAATCAGCTGAAACCATCGACGGTAACCCGAATACAACGCCGGTACTATGATGTGATGCATTCGAATATCCTGCAAGCCGTGGCTTGGGGTTATCCTGGAGAGCTTTCACAATAAAGCAAACGCAACAACTGCAAAAAAAAACATGGTTATGCGTGCACACAGTGATTTTTGGGAGCACTTCCGGGCTTCGCGCGCAAAACGCCCCCAACGAAACCGACAAGTGCGAGATGATTTATTGCAAATGAGAAAAGTTAGCCCTGGAAAAATGGGAGGACTTTCTGGGCTGCACCATCCACTACCATCTATTGGTGGGCCAATAAAACACGCAAAGCTTTTGGTCGGCGCGTGGATCCTCGCTCGAGTGTACGCCAGTCGAGGGTGGCTTTTCATTTCCTACATTTATGGTACACGCTTTCAGAATGCGGTCCCGCCTCGGTGTTGTCCTACTACCCGTTACTTGAAGCTCGTTTGCAATTGAGTAATACCATCTACTAGGCGTTTTCTTTATCTTCTTTTTCTAGTAATGGCATTACGCCTTTTTTTGTATAGAAAGGGCATCAGAAAGGATGTTGGAGGCATCAGTCAAGTAGATTCCACGGAGTTCATTATTCTTGCAGGTTCTTGAATCTAACTTGTCTTATTTTTACTTGTTGTTGACAGTTTAAAATGCAAATTTTATTATTCACAGTACAATATTTTAAGCGTAACCATATATTTTTTGGCCGGTGCATATCAATCCATCTTCCGCCATGTGTTAACTCCCAGAAAAAAAAACTAATAAAATAGGGAATAATCCAGCTCTCCGATTATATTGAATTGCATTAATATTATACTGAATTATAAAGCATTTTTTAAGGTGAACATCACGTGTTTTCGATGAGTCAAAATGACAAAAAAACAGAAAGCCCGAATCATAGCAATTTAATATTTTTGACTGAAATATTTACCTTTTTAAAGTGTAGAACAATTTAGAGAATTGAAACAATTGCAGCACATTTTTTTTTTATTTATATTTTACTGAGAAAGTACCTGAAACACCACGGCAAATTACAATTTCATATTTTTTTTAACAAAAAATAATTGTAAATTGTTCATAATATTTCATTTTTTCTGCAAAAAAATCACGAAAAACCAATGCAATGCAATGAGAAGTGCCGTACCGCTGTACAAGAGCACCGCTATACAAGTGTACCACAAAATTACCTTAATATTACCGGTAAAGCCACGGTTAGCTATGGGGAGTTTAAGTTTTGCTGCTTGGGAATTCTGCGATGACAGTCAGGAAAAAAAAGAAAGACAGAAAAGATTCCGCGCGCGCGTTTGCGTATGAAGACCGCATGCACACGCGTGTGCAAGGCAATGTTAACAATAACAATGCGACCAAGCGCAGGGAAGTTTTTGTGAAAATTCTTTATCTAAGGCAGGGGTCTCCAAACTACGGCCCGCGGGCCGCATGCGGCCCTCAAGCGTTTTTAATGCGGCCCGCGAGGACTAGGTTAAGGTTAAATTAAATAGCTTTCTTTTCTAACAGATTATTTTCTTTACTTCTGAAAGATGAAAATCAAGATTCAATAAAAGAAATCTGCAGATATTTGATATATTTCAATAATATTTTCTTATTAAAACGAGATTTGAACTTCCACTCATTCTAAAGGTAGCGTCAAAATGGCCCTCAACAAGATTCATTGTGAAGCAATGCGGCCCGCGAACTGAAAAGTTTGGAGACCCCTGATCTAAGGGATAGATTTTCTATGGATAAGTGGTTCATGATCCAGCAGTAACATTCCACAGGTTGGATACATTTGGTGGATAATCGAAGCGACTTTTACCAGGAAGCATGAGCTATTTTGTCAAAAGTATCAAGAAAAATGTTTCCTTCTGTTAGTTCCGTTCCTCTCAGATTTTGTCAATTTAGTGAAGGTAGATTGAAGAAAACAGCACATTGTGTGTTATTAATGATATAATTAATATTTTCAATATTATAATATTCAGTAAATAGAGGAAAATTGTGGGAAAACCCGACTGTTCTTTTCATGTTTCAAAATTTTATTTAACGAAATTTAATACCCAGTTACGACACTAGCGCCATCTGTTGTTCAGCGACAAAAGCTCTATTTCAAGGAATAACCATTGTGCAACCCCAACACTAGTTGGGCTGAAGTTCTCGTTCTCAGTTCACCTGAAATAAAAAAAAACTGTATTATTTTAGAAAAAAAAACTCTTTGAAAAAAATTAAAAAAAGGCTGGGTGTGTTCCATAATTAAGAAACTATCGTCAAATTAAAATATTCTATTATACTATTATATATACATACTATTTCATGCAATTTTTTATTCATATTCATTTTTTGTAAAAAAATGAAACTCCTAACTTCAACGATAAAAAATAATATTTATAATCTTAAATTCAAGTAATTTATTAATTGAAGGGTTCACATATTGGCCATTTTATAGTAATAGACTTGAAAATATGTTTCACTTGAAATTTCAGCCACTCTTACATTGTCCACTATCCCTAGTCAACACAGAATTCGAAAGCATAACGGGCTTATTTTTTTAGCATACTTATTTTGATTTTTTTTTGTTTGTGAAGTAGAAGTCAAGTCGAAAATCATTCTCCAAAAACGATGCACAAGTCGCCGTCATCGTTCGTTAGTAGACACGGTCGTGTTTTCTCAAACACGCGCTGCTGTTGAATTGAATGCGTGTGCGGTTCGTTCAGCGCAACGAACAAATCTATCTCTGGACTGTCTTTCTTCCCTATTTAGGAAACAGAGCTGCTCTAATTATAGCCCACCACAGGCGGCGGGTCGCGATGATTCCATTTTATGCTGCACATGCACAACTGAGCCTTCAATGGTGTTGTTCCCACCCCATGGCTTCCAAAAGTGACGAATCTAAAGCTAAAAATAACGCCATGAAATCTCCCACAAATTGCGGGAAGAGCAGTTTAAAATCAAACTTCTTCCGCAATAGCTAAAGACCGCCCGAAAGGCTTACCTACTTAAGCGAAGTGAATGGGCAAAGCATCCCACGCTCTCCTTTAACCCGCCGCATGTTAGTGGGTTTGTTTCGAAGCAAACAGCGGAAGTGATCTAACCATGAATGACTTTCTTGCATATTTAATCACGCGCTCTCTCGCGCCGTCCGTCTTACCCGAAAAAAAAATTGGAATCGTTTTTGGAAATACACCGATCAACGCGTATTGAAAACCTCACCACAATAACATAGCATGTCCCTGCAGACCATCTGTTTGCCACCTTGGACGCGGTTTCCTTGCATACCAACTTGTCTTCAAACGTTCGAGTGCATTGCTCCCTGATAATTGATCCAACAACAACAACAACAACAACAACAAAAAGGAGCTTCTTGCCTTCCACACAAAAGGATACAGGATATACCTAACATTATGTCATCGTGTCCTTAATTTACATAAAAGAGGCGCAAAAGCAAAGCAAGAAAAGAAAAAAACCTGGACCGGAAGGAAAAGTTCCATATTTTTTACACCCGTCCGCACAGCCGCATGGTACGAAGAAATGGGGCGCCATATGCGTGTGAAACCGTTGAATATTGCAGCACGCGATGGGCGAATGACACCGAAACTGGCCGCCGCACTTACCTGCTCACTGATGTCATCGCGGCGATCGATAGTTTTTACTCCAACGTTGAAGCCCGTTGAAACGTGATAGAAGTTGCAAAAACATGTGGATCGATGGACCCACTTTGGGCAGAGTGATGGGGGGAGGTGGATTTGGGGTGGGATTTTAGATGGCAACCAGCATGACAACGGTATTGACAATTACGTCAGTCTGCTTGTTTGTGTGTGTGTTGCTTTTCTTTGTGCGCTTCGACCATGGAGCGATATAAAATATTCTACAATCATTGACTTCATGTCTTAGTTTGGAGCAACATTTGGAATTCAGAGGGATTTTTTTCGGTTTTCATTTAGTAAAATGTTCATGAATTATAGTAAAATAAACACACAGTCGCATTATGTTGTTGCTGGGAATTGTTTTATTTCATCAACAGAGAATAAATTAAGTTAAAATGCACACCAACCTCTTCTGGGAATTTTGAATTTGTGCTTCAAAATGGAGAAAACCGGCATTTTCGTCTTCGCGATCGAGTGCGGGGGGGGGGGGGGGAGTTTTCCCTTTTCACAGAGCAAAACTGCCCCTTTTCCGTGCTGGGGGTGGGAAGGGGTCTTAGTACTCTTCAGCGCCCTCACCCTCGCCATCGCCCGAATCCATGCCGACCTCCTCGTAATCCTTCTCCAGCGCGGCCAAATCTTCACGCGCCTCCGAGAACTCGCCCTCCTCCATACCCTCGCCGACGTACCAGTGCACGAACGCGCGCTTCGCGTACATCAGATCGAACTTGTGGTCCAGCCGGGCCCAGGCCTCCGCAATGGCCGTCGTGTTGGACAGCATGCACACGGCACGCTGCACCTTGGCCAGATCGCCGCCCGGCACCACCGTCGGCGGCTGGTAGTTGATGCCCACCTTGAACCCGGTCGGGCACCAGTCCACGAACTGGATCGTGCGCTTCGTCTTGATCGTGGCGATGGCCGCATTCACGTCCTTGGGCACCACATCGCCCCGGTACAGCATGCAGCACGCCATGTACTTGCCGTGGCGCGGGTCGCACTTCACCATCTGGTTGGCCGGCTCGAAGCACGCGTTGGTGATCTCCGACACGGACAGCTGCTCGTGGTACGCCTTCTCGGCCGAGATGACGGGCGCGTACGTCACCAGCGGGAAGTGGATGCGCGGGTACGGCACCAGATTGGTCTGGAACTCGGTCAGGTCGACGTTGAGGGCACCGTCGAAGCGGAGCGACGCCGTAATCGACGACACAATCTGGCCGATCAGCCGGTTCAGGTTGGTGTAGGTCGGACGCTCGATGTCCAGGTTGCGGCGGCAGATGTCGTAGATCGCCTCGTTGTCCACCATGAACGCACAGTCCGAGTGCTCGAGCGTGGTGTGCGTCGTCAGGATGGAGTTGTACGGCTCGACCACGGCGGTCGACACCTGCGGCGCCGGGTAGATGGCAAACTCGAGCTTCGACTTCTTGCCATAATCGACCGACAGACGCTCCATCAGCAGCGAGGTGAAGCCGGAACCGGTGCCGCCACCGAACGAGTGGAAGATCAGGAAACCCTGCAGCCCGGTGCACTGGTCCGCCAGCTTGCGGATGCGGTCCAGCACCAGATCGACGATCTCCTTGCCGATGGTGTAATGGCCACGGGCGTAGTTGTTCGCCGCATCCTCCTTGCCGGTGATCAGCTGCTCCGGGTGGAACAGCTGGCGGTACGTGCCGGTGCGTACCTCATCCACAACCGTCGGCTCCAGATCGACGAACACGGCACGTGGCACATGCTTGCCGGCCCCCGTCTCCGAGAAGAAGGTGTTGAACGAATCGTCACCACCGCCGATCGTCTTGTCCGACGGCATCTGGCCGTCCGGTTGGATGCCATGCTCGAGACAGTACAGCTCCCAGCAGGCGTTACCGATCTGGACACCGGCCTGTCCGACGTGTACGGAAATGCACTCACGCTGATGGAAGAAACCAGGGAAAGGGAGAAAAGAGTTAGCGAGAAATGGTTCGATCAAGTAGTCATTGGTGCGAAACGCGTCGGCGAAGGCGAAAATGCGGCGCGCCAGGTGAAAGGAGAAACTTTGATGGAACGGAAAACTGCCACGAAAGCGTAAGGGTTGGCATCGAAAACTGCCGATTGGACTGTTTTTTTCGGGGTGGAGGAAGAGGGAGGGGAGGCCTGACGAAAAGAAAACGGTACTTTCTCATCGGAAGTGGCTTTCTTTTCGCTTTGTACACAGTTTGGTGGAGCAAAGCGAGGCAAAGTTGCCTAAAATAGGGGATGAATTATGAACGTGGCCACTTTTTACCGTTGGGTGACGAACATTATAAACTAAGAATTGGTACTTAAAACCAAACTAACTTCTGGAGATGCACACAAAATGGAAAATTTGATTGCACAAGCTGTCACACGTAATTTTCCGATGAGTCACTGGCACCGTTTTGTTTTCACTCCTCTCTTCTTTCTACCACTTTTGCTAGAAACTGCACTAGACTTACCATGATGAAGCGAGTTTTCGATTATTGAAGAGCACAAATTCACAAAACTGTATAGAGAGTTGGTGTGCAGCTACCGACGATGACTTCCTCGCGCTTGGGAATAGCTGTTCAGGATGCTTTCCAAACCGATGAGAGAATGGTTGTCCGCTGGCACGGGCCGCTGCTTTTATAAACTCCACCCGCGGACCGCGCGCGGGTTGCTGAGGTGAGAAGAAAATCAACAGTTACCTACACGCAGTCGCCGCACCCATCCATGGAGACGCAGTGCTTCGGCGACCGGTGCTTCTCGCTCTCGCTCCAGGCAACTTGGATTGCGTTTTTGCGTTGTGCAGCAACAGCAGCAGCAGTAGGCAATTACGTTAAGGGAGAGGTTCAGTTCCGCTTCGCTCCGATGATGATGATGCTGCTGCGTCTTTGCTCAATGATGCGTGCACGTTTGTGGCATGCTGATGGTTTTGGGAGGTTAATATGGTTACCTCCAATGAATTGTTTTATTTCTATCACATGTTAAAAAAAATTTTTCTTAGTTTTCGAACTATTTCTTTCCTTTACAAAAGAGATTGGAATTTCAAACGTACCTCGGAAAAGGAGAGAGTAGATCATTTCTCTTTATAACGCATATGCGGTTTCTCTCGCGTGAGATTATGCTGCAGCGATAGCACAGGGTGTCTATGGCATTTTTGGTTTGTTTTAATGTTATGGTAGGTTATTTGAACTGAAGTTTCACTAAAGTACAATTTTATTTGAACAATATTTATACAAAGACTTGCATTCGATATCTATATTTGACAATGATATTTTGTGTATTGTCTATGAGTTTACATATAAAAATATAAGTGAGTTTTACGTTCTGCTTGGTTTGACACTCCTGCTCATCCATTTTTTCCGGAATAAATTTCAAGATTGCAGTTTTTGTCACACATGCCAACAATGTATATGTTATGCGCCCTTAAATGGCACAAAACGGTTAATGAAAACATTATCTACCAGGAAGGCTGTAAGGTCTTATTAATTTTTATTTAAAAATTTTGAAGATAAAAATTATGAAACATTTATGAACCAGGTAGTTCCTTCTGAGATGAGTAAGGCGTCAATTACGTAACGCTGATAGTGGTGAAGTGGGGGGGGGGGGGGGTGGTAGAGGCGTGTCCACAAGCGTTACGATTTGTAACATGGGGGAGGGAGTTAATCTTTTACTACGTAAACCAAAATAAAATTTTTGTAAACCATTTTTCGAATAACAAAATGCGTACTACACGGTGTTCATGCTTCTTTAATTGACAACCAACGCGGTTATGCTGGCCTAAACAGGTTTACGGAAACCTTTGATGCCTTTCGTGATTTGAATATTCTTCATTGCTATATGGAACAACTTCTAGTTATGTAAATGTTAAAATAAATTTATCTTGTTTCAATTCCAAAACGTGAATGAACAACAATAAAGTCAATCCGTTACGCAATTTTCATGGGGGGTATCTTTCGACGTTACAGTTTGTGACATTAGGGAAGGGTGGGGGGTTGGAAATTTTCAATTTTAGCGTTACGTAATTAATGGATGATACCTAACAATTTTCATTTCGTGATGATTACAATGATGGAGTGAAATAAAATAACAGCTGTTACACAGCGTTACGCCTTTGCACGATCAGTCGAACAGTGGTCTATGCCACCGGATGATCAACTGGATAGTGGTCGATATTCAAACGATTTTATGTCATAGTTCTTCAAAATTCATTTTCAGTTTTATTAATTTTTCATTATGTCATAACTCAATAACATATAAAATTTGGCTACTTTTCTAAATATACTTCAAGTCCTTTTGATTAATTTTCTTTTTTTAAATATGTATTCATGCTTTTGTATTAGGATCATCGCATTGCTACTGTTGTGATATGATTATTCCAGTATTAAAGATTGGATAAAAATCTGGAGTCTAGTTCGTTAATTAGATATAATACTAATTAAGACTTTTTATATTAATTTACTCGATTCGAGTCGAGAAATTTGGTTGTTATTTGAATTATACCAGTTATTTTAGAATTCTAGCTGAGAAAAACGCCAGATCAACTTTCGGAGATGACTTGAAAATATGCGTATAAAATGTAAACGTTAGCAAATAAATAAGAAATCCTAATGATCAAGAAAATTCTTATAGTTTGAATTATAGTTTGTTTTTATGTTGGTCCATCGAATTTGGTTTTAATGACAATTGAATGATATTCGAAATAATTTAAACACATATGAGTACTTATTTTTTCAGAGCAGAAAACTGTAAAACTGTGTTAAAAATACTTTTCTTCAAAACTGCCAAATCACTTCTCGCAATATTCCACTCTACATCTCGACTGCAAGAATAGAATAAGCCTGATTATTATCAGTACCTTTAATCAACTTCTTTTTACTGTTTGATTTTTATTTTCTTTTTTTTTATTTCGTCAGTATAACGCTTTTTTAAATAGAAAGATTTTTTCTTTGCATATATCAAGATTCAATAAATAAATGAATTTATTGGTTAAGTATTACGCTAATAAAATAAATAAAGTATCATCACAAATCTTTACTATTCAGTTTTAATTGTTTATGAAACTACAAAGGTTTTTTTCTGAAAGCATACTTGTTTCACAGAATATTGTGTGATACGAACTATGCGAAAAAAGAAAATTTAAATATTTCCCACTTTAGTAAATATAAATACTTAGTATATCGGTATATGTAAGTATAATATATCTTATTGTATGATAATGAACTGCTTTACTCTGTACAAATGATGTTGTGTCATAATAGTGAGGATTGTGTTCGTCTGTAACATTCAATATCTTATTAACATTATTTTTGCAAAAAATTTAAAAATGCTTTACGAAGGCATCATATCAAAGAATCTTAGTTAAGAATGTTCAATGATTGAAGGAGATTCGAGGAACTAGAAATGTATTTTTCATATTTTCATTAAAAGCTTTACATTTAGTACAAATGATCTAAAAGTACTGCAAAACTATTCATACTCCAATCGAGTTTAATTATTAGTTTTCTCAATAAACAAAACTTATCTCACCTGTTAATGAAAATGACTTAAGAAGATTCATGTTGATAACTATACGCAATACCTACCGGAACTCAAACACAATGACAAACACTCTAAGGTATAGCACATCGCTGAAGCACTTTATTTTCAAATTATTTCATTTTATTATCCTTGCTTAAGTGTGTCCATTACTAACGCACAGATAGCTCGGTAATGGTAAGGAAGAAAAA
This sequence comes from Anopheles merus, assembly GCF_017562075.2. Classification (NCBI taxonomy): domain Eukaryota; kingdom Metazoa; phylum Arthropoda; class Insecta; order Diptera; family Culicidae; genus Anopheles; species Anopheles merus. Next base: position 13,219,353 of record NC_054085.1, read on the forward strand.
AAACAAAAGAAAAACGCATAAATATAAACACATTAAGCATATAAACGTACGAAAACGCTCGATACGGACACTCTTTTAATCTCGCTGACAAAAATTAAAAAAATGCCTCCAATTTGCCTCTCCAGCTGTCAGCTATTCTGTCACTATTACATACTAGCAAAACAGTACCGACGAACATTCCTTATATCTTTGCAAACCGATGAAAGTATAAACGATATAATGTTTTTTGTAACACTCCTTAAGATAACTATATGTTTTGTGCATAATGCTAAACATTGACGATAAGTATATAATACACAAGCTCCTAGCGACTACCGTCTTACGATAACATTGAGCCTATTTTCTTGTTGCATGAGTTCAGCTTTAGGTAGGTTCGTGTAAGCGTCTCGACCAACACGCTTTAACGTAGGATTATGCAAGGAAGTGACAACTTCATGACAAAAGCAAAATTATCTATTTTGCTGTTTGATAGTAGGAAACGTAAATCTCAAGCAGTTTTATTGAAAAATTTTAGATTGAGTTTTGGCTTATTCCTGTTTAAATAATTTATAAAACAACTCTGTAATATTCGCTTCTGCAAGTGACCACTTTTCAACTGCTTCACTCACTCGCATGCAACGCTAATAATGCAATTTCTGATAAGTAGCAAATAAATTATTTCAAACAAAACGGCCAGGTTAGTAAAAGCGTAAAATGTAGCAAATGGAACTGTAGCTCTTTAAAGTGACAAATAAAAAGCAAAAAAGCCATTTATAATTGATGGGAAAAATGAACAAATCGTAACAAATAGTACGGAAAAAAGAAAAAAAAAACATATTAAAAGGCAAGAGCAGCTGATGGAAATGTGGAACCGAAACCCTAGTTAAACTATTACGATTGTTTGCGTTTGCACACGGAATGTAGAACTGAACGCAACCAAAACAAAACACATCACATTAAATTAGTTAACTTTTCATTTCGGGTCAACCGGACTCGGGACTCGTTCCCTCCTACAACCCTGCTCACTTTGCTGATACTATTTAACGCACATTTCCGCATTACGGCGCGGGATTTGGGATGATTCGTCCCTCTCGCCAATCTTCAATCTATCGCTGCTGCTTCTGCTGGATGAGACTTTCCCATTGGGCGATCAGTTTGTGCGACGAAGGTGCCTCCTGTGGGTCGAGATCGCACAGCTGGGCCAGCGACATTGCCGGTCGCATGCCTCCACCGCAGCCGGTGCCCATACGCGTCGAGCGGTTTTCAAACAGTGGCGAAGGAGTTTCCCTGCAAACGGTAGGAAAAAGGGGAATCAGTTTACGTTTTTGACACTTTTGCTTTGCTTTGTCCCACTTAATCGCTGCCTATCGTACCTGGGCGAAAGACTAGAGTTGGTCAGGGCGTCACACAGTTCGCTGATCGATTTGGTCGACCGTAGCTTTCTCGCCAGCGGATAGATCGGTTCGTCCGTGTTGTCTTCGTCCGAGAGTTCCTCGCTCGATTCGAACCTGCAATGGGAAGCGTGGTTTCGTATGATGAGCTTTCCACTGCTGCCACTTTGCAACTAGCCCCTCTTGGTGCAACTTACGCATCATAGTTCATGTCCAACAGGTCCGACTGGGAAGCGTTGCGGTTAAGCTTGCGGATTCGCTTCAGTTCGCATTCGCGCGTCTTCAGATCGCGCAACTCGCGCTGGATCTTTTCCTCCACCGGGACGTAGCCACGCCGGATCGGTTTACCGTTCGAGTCCCGCTCGATGGTGGGCGGTGTGGAGATGGCCGTCGGCAGTATCATCAGATGTGAGCGGCTCAGATCGACCGAGGGCTGGAAAGGGAGAAACAGGAAAGATGTTTTTTGATGCACTGTTTGGCGCTTCGTTTCTGATGCTATCAGAAATGTGCTGATGTTGTTTAAATTATCAAACATTATTTGGATGCCCTAAAGAGTCTGAAAAAGGTAGAATTTGATCTGCAAATAACTTAAATTTTAAGCACGACCTCACTCTACCAAGGGTCTTCACGATTTTAGTGTCTTAACATTGAAGCAACTTACTCTTAAATCTCATTTTCAAAGCCTGTATGAAACGATGTACAAAACTCTAAAATCTCTCAAGTTCTATTAATTCTTCTTCTTCTTCTTCTTCTTCTTCTTCTTCTTCTTCTTCTTCTTCTTCATCATCATCTTCTTCTTCTAATTTTTCTTCCTTTTCTTTTTCTTATTCTTATTCTTTTTCTTCTTTTTCTTCTTTTTTCCTTTTCTTCTTCTTCTTCTTCTTATTTTTCCTTCATCTTCGTCTTCTCTTTATTTTTCTTTTTCTTCTTCTTTTTCTTCTTCTTCTTCCTTTCCTTATTATTATTCTTCTTCTTCATCTTCTTCTTCTTCTTCTTATTCGTTTACTTTTTCTTTTCTTCTTGATCTTCTTCTTCTTCTTTTTAATACTTTAAGTTATTTAAAAATAGCAAACACGCTCACGAAACATTTTCTTGGCCGATTGTAACTTAAGACCTCGGAAGATCGTGATCTTCATACGACTTAATTATAGTATGACGTTTGAAAAGATACAGCGACGTCAGTCCAGAAAAAAGATTAATGTCCCTTTTGATTCTATCACCATTTTGGCAAATCCTATTTATTACCAAAACTCCAGACCACCCAATGTAGAGCAAAATGATATGATCGCCACTGATGCGAGCATTGAACTCAGAACATAAAAGAGGCAAAACTAATCCTAACAAAGAAATAAATAAACCCAAATAACCTCTTGAATACTTTCATCTTCTCTCAGCCCTCCTAGAAAAGCTCTTGCGAAACAAATAAAACAAAATAAAATGAAACAAAACCTACCACGATAGGATCTGCCTTCGTGCTGACCATGCTCGTCATCATTTGCGGCAAGGCTGAAGCCGACCCGTTGTGGCCCCCGGCGCCACCGTTCGCCGCCAGCTTGCTCAGCCGGCCCCGGGAAGCGATAAACTTCTGCATGATGCCGCGATGGTTCGGGTTCGGGTTGAAGCGTCTCGGGGGCGTCGACGTGTGGAACAGCTGTGGCGTCGAGCGGGCCCGGGTGAGTGTTTTCGTGCTCGGCAAGATGAACGCGCGGCGCTGCTGCTCTTCCGCCCGGCGCTGGTGCGCCGACTCCTTCCCGTTCTGCTCCAGCTTGTCCTTCAGGTTGGACACGGACGGCGAGTGGACCGGCGTCGGCGACAGCGATAGGCCCGAATCGTCCGAGTTGCCCGACGACAGGTTGTCATCGTTCAGGTCCAGCCCGTTCCGCTCCTCGGTGCCGGTTCGGTGACCTTCGCGCAGCTCCTGCTCCCGGCGCGTCACCTCGTTGATTTCCTCCTGTATCCGCTTCAGCGGGTCTTCGATCTGGAATGAGTGGAGCAAACAACGGAAGAAATGATTCTGTTAGTGATGATCATTTATTAAAAAACAAAGTTTATGAATGCCAAAAAAACTTAAGAAAATCCGCCACAATTCGAAAGCCTCCAAACTACTTTCCAACAACGGAACATCCAACTCGTTACCGTCCATCGGATAAGGTTATTGTTCGGTCACAATTGCGGCTCCCCGATCTAGCGCACGGCCACTAAGAACGAATCTGATACTGATTTATCGGCGTCAATTAGCCAGCGCGCGTTCCTCGCGTCTAGCAATGGATCTCCTCATTTACGCACCCACTAACCCACATTTGAATCCCGCTGGCCCGTGCAGTGTTAAGCACTTTCCACGCACGAACCGGGAGCCGTCCGAAGCTGCGGGCAAGTAATAGGAAATTATTCGGTGCAAATTAGAGCCCATTATTGAGCCGGGCGGTTTCTCCATACATCATCTGCATACGGGTGTGCATGTTTGTGCGAGGTTAGGAAATCACGTGCAGGAATTTGCTGAAGCTGCGCTTTACTTTTCACCCCGCCATACCACTCAATAATTTGATACGATCTGGTCGAAACTTCAATTAGGGTAGGAGTGCAGTGGGAGTACGCGGGAGAAGCTGTCATAAATGGAAATGGGGCAATTAGGTTACGGCGCCGGCACTAGACTGCAATGCGAGCGAAAATTAGGTCTACGGTTTCGATTGCTTACGGTGCCAAGAATTGAATTATTAATGTTATTTTTCTTGGGATTAGATTGGACAGGAGGGGGGATAAGGAGAAGCTGTTCTATTTCAGGGGAAAATCCGCATTTCCTTTAAATATAGAGACTAAATTTTTTCAATCATTTACTTCAAAAATATATTTTATTCAATTTTGCTATAATTCTTTAATGGGAATATTCTAATACATTCATTATTCAATTTTATTAGTTTTTTTTATATTTGTGCTTCCTGGATAATATTGATTTTTTTTGTTCCTTTGTTAATTTTTTTATGTTTATATATTTTTTGTTCTGTTTTATTTTATTTCGTTCAATTTTCTCGCTCGCTTTTTCTCTCCCTCTTTATACGTTTCTTTTTCTCTTTTTCTTTTTCTTTATATATTTTTAATTTTTAAGTTTTGGCAGTCAAGGTATAGTTAAATATTTTTGTTTAAATCATACGAATATTTAATGTTTTTCGAATGATTTCCTGTACAATTTGATAAGAATAATTTTACAGACAAGCCTCCCGCAGATAACACCATTTGCCACTTTTCTTTTACAAATAACAAAACACAAAAATGGTAATTTAAAAAAAGAAGCTTGTAATAACAATAAAATATCAAGTAATAACAAGGCTTAACTCAAGCTGACAGAATGCTCAACCGTGATGTTCTGCTTCGTTATTTTTAATTGTAATTTTATGCCGCTGGCGTTAAAGCAAGCATCACTTAAAGTTAACAAACCAAATGAATATCTCCCCATCAGTTTCATACAACTTGCAAAAGCGATTTTTTTTACAATTCATGCATCCCCCGCCGTAGAACATGTTTAGAGGTGTATATATCTACTACTTCTCTTCCTGCTTTAGTTGCCATTCTTACGCTCGAGAAGCTTTCTGTTACAATACCGGCTGCATGCTCATGGTAAAATGTCTATAAAATTGGTAATCATATTGTGGTATGCCAGCAAAAGAAAGGAAAAACTACAATATTTCTAATGCCAACACGTGTTCTTAGCGTTGGTTCTTGTTTATGTTTGTTTTCTCCGACGAAAATAATACCCCACTGCACTACCGAGCATCGAACTTAATGGTACACTGTACATCGAATTTCGCGCGCAAATTTGCAAACACAAATTCGCATCCGTTCGCTTCCAATTCACCGTTTGCGTATGAATGAGAGTGTGCAAGAAATTAAGATACATCGGCCTGTTCAACCCAATCCCGGAAATGGAAACTATTTCCCTACCCCCCGTGGGGAATGTGCAAAACAAAGAGCAATGATCAAACGGCAACGATCCTACGCATGACTGCACTGCCATCGGTAAATGGTGAGGCTTTAGATAATAAGATCGGACCCCTAGCGTTCGGCCGCCGAACGCGTGCTAACAACGAGACGACGGTGACAGGAAGCTAACAAATCTAAATCGTATTTATTTGAACAGCGAGTCAGGGGGTTTGAGAGGGTTTTTTTTGCACAGCGTTTTATTGTGATTGTCGGCCAACCCCATCGGGTTGTAGCGGATTCAACCCGTTTAATGGCTCTATTTTCAATAGAAAGCACGGGCGGAAATTGTTTGCAGCAAGACTGGTGTTCCCGTCTGAGAGCACGCCCGGTCTCATGCCAGGATTAGGCAGGGCTTTCCAGTTGAATAATTTTGTGAAATATTTTCCTTATTCACAAGAGTGATGGACAGTTTTTGACAATAGAATGGACTTGGTTGTTTTTTTAAACGAACATGAAATATGATTTATATTATTTAAAAAAACGGATTATTGCTGGTGCCATGACCAGGAAGCAAGAGATTATACTTTTGATTTTTATCGCTTTTTTCTCAAGTTTTCGTTATGATTAATCTTTTTTATTTATTTTGCTATCAATTTTGAAAATATATTTTAAAACACATGAGCTATTTAATAAAAAAAAACTCTGTGCTCTGCTCTATATAGAAATAATGGCAAAACATTCAATCTGACGCTTTATATCATTTAAATTAATCGTTTGCTTGCTTACCCATTATAGCAATCCCTTTCTTGCGCTGTCATTAGATAACAAATAATTGACAAGCAATGCAGTAAACGCATTTCCTTATTGAATTCCCAACGGCAAGAAAATGCAAACAGAAAAATCAATTACCCTTTAATTTCAATTATTTCTTTCCGATCAGATTACGTACGAATTTGATTTAGGATTTCAATTAACTAGTCTACCGAGGAACCGTGTAACACACCAGGAACACACTAGGAACACACTAGGCCTGATCCTAGCAAGAAACGCCCTGCAAAACATATTTTTTAGTGCCACTCGAGCACGTTGAACCTTTCTTTCGCCATTCTGGCTCGTAGAGATGTTTCTTCCCTTTTGTGTCCGAACAACGCAGCCCCGCTCAACGCCCACGTATGGGCTTCACGATTAATGTGGGTACGCTTTTCGGTGACCGTCGGCACACACACACACACTAAAACAAAACAAAACAAATGAAAAAAAGAAAGGAAAGGAAAACACAACTTAACTCGATCAAAGCGTCTATGGGGCACGGCAAGGAAAATAGAAAACTGACCAACCTTTTTCGTTCACCGGAGAGGAGGTGTTTTCTTTTTTTTTGCTGATGGTGTTGGAGCTGCATACACGCCGAAGGAGTCCGGCGCGCGCGGTCGTGCTCATGAGGTCACGGTTAATGGCTATGGGATCACCGGCTCCCCCACGCTCCCCATTGCACCGCTACCCCATCCATTTTTCCAACGAACAAAACGTGAGCGATTTAGCGCAATGGTGGTGCAATTTGCAATTTAATCCAAAGCACAGCCGAGCGCACGGGCGGCTGGCGGTATGTGTTAATAGAAAAGCGAGAAGCAAGATGGTGTACCACTATCGGCGGGATGATAGGTAATATTGTTGGGCGAGCAGGCGGGACGAGACGTGGCACGTGTTAAAATTTCTCCTCACATACCCACACGGCCGGCGGGGGATATCGACCCCCTCCTGTCGGGTAGCATGACCCACTTAATTCTGAGGCGATCCGTACCGGCGTAAATAATTTATTATCTCCCTGCCACAGACACCTCTCCAGCTCCCCAGGCTGAGTTGATTGAGCGACAGGGGTCGTAGGGCGGATAATGATCACCGGCAAAGATCGCATGAGCCAGGGTAACAGCTGGCGCGCGCGGGGGAAAAAGCCTTGAGCTTGGAACCAGGGCGGAGGAAACAAACGTAAGCAACGCCCGGCACGTCGCGAAGACGATGCTTGCTCGCATTTCGCTAGCCCAATTCCGAAAATTGATGGCAAAGAAGATGCATTTATGTCAGCACACCAGCATGATCACCATCATCATGGATGGGTGCACTGCGCTGCGATGCGATCGGTACCGACCGGAGCTAACGGAAGGAACGGAAGGAAAGTTGGCACCGGGTGACCGGGCGAAGGAAAGGGTTCCGCAGCAGTACCCGGGTGAGAGGTTAGTTCTGCCTCCCGAAGCATGACGATGGTGTCAGCGAGATGTGCACGGAATGTAGGTCTTTTCGAGCCTCTGCGCCTCTGTGTGTGTTTGTGTGTCGGTTTGCTTTTATGTATTTTCTATCCATCGGTAACAAGGCTAAAAATACCGGAACTTGAGCAACAGTGAGGCGTGTGTGTAAATAGATCGTGTCAATATCGGGCCCCATGCACCCTGGTTAATGTAGCTGCAGTTCGACGTACGGATCTCTTCAAAACTAAAATGTGCCGTTAGAGTGAAGAACAAGATGGTGGTTGCTTGCGTAAAGCGGTAGAATTGTGTAAAACTTCTAAGAAACCAATTAAAATTTAATTTAGAACCAGAAACAAAGGTCGCATTAAAGGATGCTTTAAAAGAAGCATTTTCCTTCAACTTTCCAAAATGAACTGCATTAAAACGTCAAACACAACTCTCTAGCACTGTAATAAAAAAGGCCCCCCATCCAGATGCCATCGTGCAGTTGAGCCAAGTTTTCGCAAAATTTAATTACCACGCTGGGAAACCACGAAATGTCCAAAACTTCATCTCTGATCTCTGATTTATGATCGGCCACGAAAACGGAAATGAGAAAGATGGGCAGCAGCAATTCGTCCCCTCATCTTTGACTGGTGGCACAGCTAAAAAACCGCGCATCGGCGGGAGATGCGAAACAAAAGACTTCAACGACCGCGTGCGCTAGACGAAGCGACGAACCTCATTATTATTACATTTTTGGACCCGAATTTGGCTTCATTCGCCCGCTCTGCACAGCAGTAGCACAGTGTTTTCCTCCTACTTTCCATTGCACGGCAGGTCAGACGGACCTTGGCGGTAATTGGGGCTACTAAAATTTCTCCCATCGACCAGAGGCACACGAGCGCCTGCGGTAAGGCGAATGAGGCGGATGATTATCGCACAGGAAAGATCTTTTCCGGCCGGAAGTGTGCGACAGGTGAGGGTCGACGGCGTGTACAACCGCACCACACAGTGGCAGCAGATACCGCCTAGCCATTCACCCGAACGCTATCGGGCCGTTCGCGACATCGCTGGTTGATCAAACGTAAGAAAAAAGGAATAAGAACCACCAAACAGCAAACTGCAATCGATGGGACCGATTCGGACCGATGGGGCCCGCGATGTTTATCTTATCAGGCGGGTTCTGTTTATTGTCGAATGCTAGAAGTGCACAATAAATTGAATTGCTGTGTGATAAGCATGCTCCAACAAACGAGAACACCACCGTCAGGTTCGCTTCCACTAGGTGTGGCCGTGAAAAACGAACCGGCTGCTGTATCTGTATCGTTGCGGGGCAGCTCTTGGCGCAGCTCTCAAAATCATGGAGCTTTTGTTAAAAGTAATCAAGCTGCAACAGCATAACGAGCACTGTTGAAAGACTCATTCCCTTGGAGTTGTTATTTATTGCCACCTAATCTATTCCCAATCTATCGCAGCTAATTGGCGGCCGCTGGATTTGTGGCAGCGAAGCAAGTGCTTCGTGCACTCAAAGGCATTACGCTTAACTTTTGGGTGGATTTGGAGTCAATTTATGGCTATTTTTGTTTAATGTTTCGCTCCATTGAATTCAAGCGTGGCTGTTAGTGTCATTAAAATGGGTAAATTCTCGACCATGTCTTTTTCCACCCTTAATTATAAAACGTGTTGCTACATTTTGGGCTATCTTTAAAATCAAGTATTGTAAGTATTTCAGCAAACACCAGCTTCGTGCTCCGATGTAAAGAACAAAGCGAAACGAGTGCATTAAAAATAAAAAAGAGATAATTTCAACTGTCCCGAACGGATCCATTCTGTTCTGCACCGGTTCCGCATCCATGAACACCAACAGCAGAACGCAACAAACACAGACTAAAAGTACTACCGCTCAGGAAAAAAGTGGTGAGGGTTGCTATCAAACTGTGACGCATAAAATGAAACAAAAATGAACACGCGGGCACAGAAACAATCCAACATTAACCCATCTCACACGAACAAACCACACGTCGGTTGCTCGGTTGCTCCCTAAAACATGCCATGGCAGTCATGGCTGTACTCCGGTGTGTACAATCATACCTTCCGGTTTCATCCATGTGAAGCCGCCGCTCGGCCACCCGATCGCTCTTTATTTGGGGTGATTTTACCCGGTTAAAGAGCATTTCTGGTGCTTCTGCTGCTACTGCTGGTCACTTTGTTCGGTGAATAGCAGTCAATTGTGACAAAAATGATCTATTATTGCAGATTTGAAGGTCTTTGCTACAGTCAGGGCATTGCTCGTGCATGATAGGTGGACATTTGAAATGAATTAAACGTATCAAATTTGAGCAAAAAAAATATTAAAATAAAATATTTCGAAACGGTTGGTGCCATGACCAGGATCCTATTCTCAAAGTCACTAGAAACGAGTCACTACAACAATCAAATGACAGAAATGAAATAAATATTTGATTTTACTGTAAGATATTCATTTTTGAACAGCTTTTAAGTGTTTTTGATCAAATATGTATACAGATACCTACAAAACAAAGGATAAATCAATATTTGATTTTCTCTTTCTCGCTACTGCTTATCAACCAATGCCTCAGGGCCAATAAGAGGTATTAACATTGTTTCATGTGTCAAACTACAAGTAAAAAAACAAACCGGTTATAAATGATGAAACATCCCAGTGCGTTCTATTTTCTCTTCCAATAATACAACTATTTCATCTGCGTGTTACTTTCTCTACTGCTCCCCTTCAGTTCTTTGCCTACATTTTACACTAAACCTTACTTTGTAAATTCTCCCCATCGGCGGTCGATGATTTGTCAGCAATTTAGCCAAACGATTCGATCAAAAATGGTCATTGTCGTTGAAATTCCGCTGCGAAATTATTCACTTCCAGTCTCGCATCGGCCGGTAGATGCGATGCGATGTGCGCCGATAGCCCCGATGTTTATCTGGCGGCAATGGAGCTTCCACTGCGACGGTCGTGGATGGATTTCTCAAGATTGATGACTGCAAGATTATTGACGATCGGATCAAAATAGCTACCAGACATCTACCGGCCCCCAAGATACCCTGCCTATCCTGCCAGCTCAACCTGCCAACGGGCAGACACTTTCAACCGAAACTAGGCCATCATCGGTCTTCCAGCACGCATCCAGCAAAAAGGTACTTGCCCGAGACTCGCTGCTACACAGCGGCACACTCTCCACCTAACCTGCCGCACTGTTACCGACGGTCAAAGCCAGTCAAACCGGAAACTTTTCACTTTCAAGTTCGCTAAACGTGCACGCCAGCGGATACAAACACACACCGGCGTTGGCCTTCGGCCTTGGCACGGGCCCACTCCATTTGTAGCGCATACACGCTGCACGAGAAAACAGTGTCTAATCGTCTTTGCGTTTTGCCATCGAGCGGGTTTCTTCTTTCTTCCGACGAAGGGGGACATGAAGATTTAGAGCAAGTGCTCTCTAGATGCGCCCCAGTCTTTGCAGCAACGTTAATTGCCCCTCTTAAGGCCTGAAGAGGGCCTTCTCTTTTTCCTCCCTTCTGGTTCGGTCTGTTACAACCTGGGAAAAACAGGATCGTTTGCCCGGTGACAATGGTCCACAGCGTTGGTGGACCGTTTATTTGCGTTTGCGCTCATTATCGATCGAAGCGAGCAGCAGCTGAAGCAACAGCACGTTGGCGTACTGTGAAAGGGACAGTTTTCAATTTGAAAGTGAAATGCAACCGGCCGACGACCGGCGCGTTATCCTCGCATCGGAATTGTAACATACACTTTTTCTTTCACAACAGGACAGGAACAGGACAGGGCCCCTCGACAGTTTCACCCGGGCACGATAACCCGGGCAAGATTGTCGCCCGCGAAAGACAACGCTAGATCGCGGGCTGACAACGCGGCACTGGCAGATATGATTTCGGTTTTCTCTTACCAGCTTGCCGTTGCTGATGGTGGAGAGGAAAATTCCGGAAAATCATGTACTTACTTTTACTCCCTCTAATCGAGCTGTGATCAGTTAATTGGACATTTTTAAAGGTAGTTTAATTGACAATTCAATTAGCGCGTTTATACAGTGACAGTGTGCGCTTGTTGACTTGGCACCAAGCTTTGCCCGGTACAATTTGTTTTTGAGAGAGAAGAAAACAATCCTAGTGATACGGTGAGCCGAGAGCTGTGGGGTAAGAGTTTTCCTTCCCATCATTAGCAACATTTCAAGACGAAAGCTCGCACCCGTAATAGCTCACATTGTTTGAATGCTTCTTCTGAAGCGCTTTAATTACATTTAAATCACCCGATCGGACATTGTCTGATAGTAATTTTGCTTCTGGCGGGTTGTTTCCCCTTTTCCGTTTTGTCCCAAACAATGCTCTGATTACACAACTTTCTATCATGATCAATGCAATAACGATAAAAAAACAACTTCGATCGTTTGGACGTTTGGAGTGTTGTAAATAAGTTATTAATTAGCTATCGTTTTTCTCCACCAGTTGATATTGCAGAGCTGCGGGACAAGATATAAATCATCACAAGCACGATTAAGACACACAGACAACACACAATCTGCTCGGGGCGAGCTTGATCTGCATTTTTGATCGCTTCGAATAGATTCGTCCAATAAATAAGGCTTTCGTTTGAACGCTAAGCGCATGTTGTCGCCTGTGGCTTTGGGAAAACGGCTTAAACATTTTTGTTGGGAATGAAAATAAATGCTACAGGCGAAAAGAAAAAGTCGGCGCCAATACGGAGACACCCTTTTATTGAACGCTAAATGGGGTGGGCACACGTAAGCTAGAAGAAAAACTTTCTTACGCCTCACACCTCGCGCACCGAAAGGAAACACATTGTTGGTGCTTTTCTTAAAGTGTTAGCGTTTTTTTATTTCGTGTTGATCGTTTGCTTCCTCTAGCCCCCCTAAAGTCGCATTGCTTTTGATTGATTTTAATGTTCGTTTTCCTGTTCCCGCGGGACAGCGGCGTTCGATGGACGGTGTAACAACGTGGAAAAGCTCCAAGCATTAGCCCGAAGCTTAGAAGCCGAGAAAGTAGACAAAATCTACCGGTGGCGAGGGAGCTTGCGCGATCCCGACGCTCGGAACGCTTGCTAGGGGGATCATTTTTCTTCTACCGGTCGTTAACTTTGAGCCCCAACGGAACGGTACTTTTTTTGGCACTTTGGTGGTTTTGACAGAACGATTTGAAATTCCACAACAGAAGAGACACGCAATGGTGCAATTTTGTTTAGCACAGTTTGCTTAAAAAATAGACCTTAGAATACTTTTGCTTATTAAAATAAAAGCACATATCGGTGTAATATATGAGCCGTGGCACGTTAATTTAATCATTAACCACCCACGAAAAGTGTTAATTAAGCTGAAGTATGGAACATTAAAGAGAAAATGCAAAAGCAAAATAAAAAACGCATTTGCCACTACAATAAGTGATAAAATCAATTAATTGTACCCAAAAAAAAATCGAATAACAAACCACACAATAATACTTGCTGCTTAACTGCCCATAAACTGGGACCATTAAAAGGCACTACCTAAAGAGGGGATGGTAGTTAAGAAAAACAAAACAAATGAAAATATAGGAACAAAAAGGTGGCCCGGTGTCTAACTTTGCAACCTCGCATCTCTTCTTTACGCCGCACGAGGAAGCGCTTTTGCTGACGATCGTTAACATACCACCCAACAGGGGTGATGGTAAGCAATAGTTTTTTTTTGTTCATGGCACGCTGTGATGCGTTTGGATGGAATGCGCAACCATACGAAGCGAAGGTAGGAAGCGGCGTGTGCAGCGGTATGCACAAAAATAGAAACAAAAATTGAAAACAATCTTTCCACTCCCTCCAGTAGGAAAATGCGGTAGCGAACACACACACACATACACACACGTGTATATATAGATTTTTGGATAATTTTTTTGGGGTCGTGCGGTCGGTACGGGCGTGTATATTGAGGTTAATTGAAGCTGTGGCGCAAACCTCCCTAAAAGCGCATGTGAGTCGCGCACCAACCCTTGTGTCAGTGCACACACACACGTACTACAATGTGTGAGGGCTCGGAAGGCTACTGCGCGGGTTTTGTGGCCCCCTTTTTTTCGTGCGTGCGTTTTCAATCGTGGGAATAGAGCCCAATGAACTTTTGCCGCGAGAGTGTGTGTGCGTATGCGTTTAGTTCGAATGTTTTTTTTTTTCTTTTTTGGGGGGATGGTCGAAGTTACCCACGGAAGTGAATGGTCGTTGGAATGTGTCTATTACTTGCCTCCTCCCCGTCTCATTCACACGGTACCGCCAAACGGTATATCGCCAAACGATCATTCATTTTTTTAGGCTTCAAACACGTATAGTGCCCAGCGTGGAGTTTTATGTGCGCGTATTGCGTCCATGCCAAAATGATTCGACACGTGGATGCTTTACGAGCTTTACGATGCCGCCGAGATGTACGAGATGGCCAATTGGGCACGCGCCGGTACGTGTTCTGTCGGTTTCGGGGGGAGAAATGTGTACGATCATTCATTAGGAGCTTTCATCGTTACACCATCTCGTCCCGTCGTGTCGCGTTAATTCAAGGATGAAAATTAAACATGTTGTTTCAAATTAGGTTCGATTGAACATTGATGGAAGGTGATTGCAGGAGTTGCAATTAAACTCACACTTGATCAAGGGATCAAAGATGCATCTTGGTGTGAAGAATTGTGATTGAAGAGGTCAAATTAGTATTCCAGATTTTTTTAACTTATATCGAAATTATACAAAATATTGAAGCATTTTAAACACATTTCCTTGTCTATATTTTCATTTTCAACTTTTAAATTATGTAGTACACAAATTTACAAGTTGAAGAAGAATATATAGTCAAGGAAATGTGTATATAATAAAAACTGGTGAGTTTTTTTACGACGATCTCGTTTTGATCTCGTATTAGTTGAAATTTACTTCATTGGTGATTGCATTAAAGCCATCTAATTGATCTTAAGAGCTCATTTGAACACGTAAAATGGTGACAAAACTCTCAATGCGACGATGTGTCAAAAGAGCTTTTCTCACTTTAGAAGCTTTCCACAACGCATTTATTAAACCTAAAATGTCTTTAAAATGCAAGCATGGCTCGTTCAATTCCCATTCCACTACTTCAAACACCTTATTACTTCACTTTAACACCCCCCCTCCCCCCGTTTGCACTGCACCACTGCCAGTAATTATGACGCAAATGTGACCAAATCTTTGTTTGTTCTTCTATTCCTGGGAGATTTGGCGCGGTTTGCACACGGGACAAGATTGCGCGAGCAAAGCCACAATTGCGCCCTAGCTTGTGTGTGTGGGTGTATGTGCCTATGTTTATTTATTTACTTACTCGCCACCGTCCACCAGCTAAAAAAGCGGTACACCCGACTATTTCCCCTTTAAACACTTGAAGCAATTAAACGACCCTATTGTTTGTGCGAGAACAGCTGCTTTTTAATCTTTGTGGCTGCACTTTTGCGCCAGCTCCCTCTGGCGGGTGTGTGTGTTTTTGTTTGTTCTCTTGGTTGGGTGAGTGTGTCAATATAAAAGCGGGGATGAAATTAAAGCATTTTTTCCATTTCAACACCTCTCCATTCCGTCCCATGGTTAGTTAGGGTTGCCGATTGGGCCGTGAATTTTGTAGTTTTAATATTTTACATAATGCTTTGCAAGCTGTCGAAGCTTGTGCAAAACACTGCAGAAACTTAAATATTTATATTAGCGTTGTTTTATTAGTAAGTGGAAGAACTACAAGAATATATTGAAGATATTCAAAGAAACCAATAGTTAAAAAAAGAAAAATCTCTTTACTCTTAAAAACGGATTAAGCAACACCATACAAAAACAAACGGGTTTGTTGTTGATGAAGAAACCAAAAAAATCATAATTTTTCCCTTCTTATTTTCCAATCAACCACGACCGAAGCAAATCTCTGACGACGTTCGTCTAATATTTGACCATCGTTCAAGGCTGACCTCGGCTGACGATAGGCACGTTTACGCCCGGTCAGCGGTTTTTTCTCTGTAGTTTGTCGCATTGGCTTTCTCGTTTTCGTGCCTGCCTGCTTACCTCACCGCATCGGGCCTTACTAACCCACTGAAACTGTTTCCAGTGGGTTCGGTGACGACCAACAAAAGTGCAACTGGCGGTGGTTTTTTTTTTGTTGTTTTTTCTGCGCCTTCACACTGCAATGCGATTTAGCGGCAAACAAAGCACGAGCAAGACGATTAAGAGCGTGCACAAGATGTCACAAGGATGACGGCGGCGTCCATTGCATAATGGTAAGCAAGGGGGGGAGGGGGTGTCAAAGTGCACATTGCATTACAATTCATGGTCGAGGTCGTGAGATAGTTGAATAGTTTAAAAGGAATGGAAGTTTATGAATTATTGAACTATTTAATGTATGCGCTATGCGCTAGTAAGAAGGTACGGATGAACGTACTAGCTTATTGAACTATTAGTAACATGGCAATGCAATCAATGCATTCAAATTATTTCCAACTATTTGAGCTTTAACGATATCAGCCAGCTTTTTTATATGGAGTTTGACAATTGGCGGCAAAAATCATACACTCCGTACAAAACCACAAACAAAATTAGCCTCAGCCTAGATTATTTCATCCTGAATAAGATATAAACAAACGCCGATTCGTGTAAAGAAGCTTCAATGTGTAAACAAGGCACGAAAGCACAAGAAAGGATTGAGTTTTTTTTTTGCTGAGGATAATAATTTTTCTATGAAAGGTTGAAAATTATTTTGATCGATTTCTTTTAAGTTAAGTGAAAGTAATATAACTCATTTCAGAAAACAAAACCGTTTATATATGCTTATAAATCTTTGTTTGTACCCAATAGGTTTTGATTATTGAAAATTGGCTGGAGAAAGAAAAGGCTTGAATAGTACATAATCCTATCAAAATGTTGGCTAAAACAATTACAAAAATAATGAAACTACTAATATCATGTTCAATAGACATTAGATAACACATGTTTACGTTGCATTCATACTATAATTTTCCCTTTCATCCGCCATGGTGCATTTGGTGGACGTCTGGTGGCTAAAACATAATAACCACCCCGAAGATGACATGTTAATAACACCATGAAACCTTTAATCGCATTTAACACAGTCCACAATTCGGACGGAGCACGGAAAGCACATTAGATGAGGCTAAAGCTAAAGCATCTTCCAAAGCGGATGATAAAGCGCTTCACTTTTCATCCGATTATCCACCACCACCGCCGATTCGTTACGTGACGGATCGGAACTTTCAGCGACGTAACCCGCAAGCCCGCCTGGTTTTAGGTGGGTGCAATTAATAGAATTCCATCGCATCACAGCCCGCGTTCCAACCGAAGCAGCAGCGCGGCGCTATAATAAATTTCATCCAAATTCGTTCGTTGCGCAATACGCGCTGGAAGGAACGCGCAACAACATGCAGGTGAGAAACCAGCGATAGGCAGAGGAAACAGAGGAAACGCTAAAGATGAGTTTTCTATTGCTTTTGGGTGGTATAAATTCCACCAGCTTTTGCTGTTTTCTCCATTCTCTCCACATCCATTTCGTTCGTTATCTGCCACACACACGCGCACATTGTCTCCACCCGGTGCTTTACGATAACCGATTATGGCATGGGCTTTTTTCTCTACCTCTTTCTTCTAAGCCAGCTCAACAACAATCGGAATTGAAATCAAACCCATACCCTGCAATGCATTAGTAGGGTGCGCTCTTCTCCCTTGTTTTGCTGCTGCTGCTTCAATCACCTCACATGCCATGCGGCTGACGGCAGGCTGATTAGATTGGATGCGATTGTCACTTTCCCTTTCCCGGCAGCATGACCTATTCCAATCGTGGTGGGCATCGTGGTGCTGCAGTGCAGCGCTAATCTCCACGGTTCATGCACGGGTGCTGCTGGATAACGAGACGGGCGTAGTGAAGACGTTGATGCGCTGCCGCTGCCGCTGATTCGGGACACTTAAGACGTCACCCGTGCAACACACAGCTCCGGCGGCAGGTCAATGACACACACGCACGGGTTTTAGGACCGATTTGTTTCACACATTTAGATCGCCAACACGTGGCAACACGTTCGGTGTGTCGGTTCCGCCTAGCGTCCAGTTTGAACCGTGCAGAAGTGCCAATAAAACAATTACCGGTGTGTTGAAAGTGACATGAAATTGCTGCAGCGAAGTTCCCAACTGCAAGATATGCTCAGCAAAATGTAAGAGAAACTATTCAGTGAATTTCCTGACATCCTGATCGTGTGTCAATCAAACCGAGACAGAGCCTAATTGATTCGATTTTCGTGAGGGTCTTAAATTTGGCTCCCAATGGCTTCCCCCCTTGCACGTTAATGAGTGGGTCGTGACGCTGTAAAAGTTCTACTTCGAAACCGTGATTCGTGATGTGCTGCAATGATGGCTTGTACGGATTTAAAAAAATGCTTGTGACGATTAATTCCCATTCCCAAAATGCGTGAGAACCATCAAGCTGGTTAAACAATTGGGCTCCGGACGAGACCGGTGTGTTAAATATTTAACGATAAGCTCCACTTTATCTCATTCCCATGCGGTAGCAACAGCTCCCATGAGAGAGAGAGAGAATAATTGAGCTACAGCTTACACAGGGCATGGGGTTGGGATTTTTTGGGTGCTTCCAGCTCAGAACAAGTTCCTAGTTGCTCGGTCGGTGGAAATCGTGGCTTGTTACCCCTTACTTATCGGCGAACAAAAGCGAATTAATGAACGATAACGTGGCCAACAATGTTTCGAAGCTGCATGAAAGCCGTTTCGAGACCGTTTAGCATTCGCTGCTAGATCCGGAAAATCCGTTACACAATTTACGTTTGTACAGCTAACTTGTAGGTTGCGAGAAAAGCTGCCTCATTCTAATGCACTATCAATGCAAAAGTGGGCATCTACGGGAAAGAAGATTAGCTGCATCGAGGGTAAAGAGAGAAAGAAAAATTGTATAAAAAGCACGAACAAATTCACCTGGCAGTGTTTTCTTATTTTCAAAACAACTTTAACCTGCTCCATACCTACACTTACAACATCCATTGATCGGACCGGGTTGGACAAACAGTGCCATATCGGGATGGTATTAGCGACCGGAGGAATGCACTTTTGCAACCCCCTCGGCATGGTTTGCGATCACTCAAGAGTCACGTAAATAAAACGAGGGCACACACTCTCCACAAAAAGCGGAACATGGCTATTCCATTCCAAATCGCACGTTTTTTTTATGTGTTGTTATCTGCTATCGGAAAGTAAATACAATCGGCAGGTCCCTCCATCTTTGACCACTTCAAACGAATAGCAAGAGGTATGGTTTAACTGTGTTTGTATAATTGTTTCGATCGTTTATGGGGTAGATTTGATTTCTTCTAACGAAATAACTGAAAATTAAATCAAAGCATTTCGGAATTTTCTATAGTAGTGGAATTTTTAACAGACTTTCTCGACACTCAAAGGAGTAATGTAGTTAGATGTCATAGCATAGAAGAGCTATATATTTATGAAATTATTTAAGCTTTAAGAAGCCATAAAATGAATATAATAACAATAGTTATAATGAATATAACAAGCTTTGAGCAGATAGCACAGTCGTTCACTAATTTTGATAACGTCAGTTTGAGCGTATAAAGCTTCTTGTCATGCTTGCTGAGACAGTTAGCAGATTTTCTCGAATCTCTGATGGACACACCCTCTATAGCATATCATATGGCTATGGCTATGGCTCATATGGCATGAAAAGGCTTGAAAGTCGTAAACTATGGCACTGAAACCCAATAAATAGTACTAAGATACTAAGTAAAATGCTATAAAAATCATTTCCGATGCTATAAAAGGGTTTAAAACAATTTAATCTCTTTATTAAGATAAAAATTTGGTACTATTTTTACAAAATACACAACAATTTCAAAATACATTCAATTTTAAAGACAATAGTGTTTTTGAAATGAGTAAATATGATATCATGGTGCAGAGGTGCACATTATCTTATCACGCAGTGGGTTGCAATACGGCTGGACCCCTTTCGTTGACAATCGATCCCTCTCTACAGGAGGCTGAGTCACTGTTCGCCCAGTGATTCACGCACTTTAAATTCCAAATTTGGTTGAACATAAAAAAACAAGACCACTAATAAATGATGCCAAAATTCATTATCGAGTTGGACGAGTTTCATATACCTGCCGCGGTACACCTCTTTTTTATGGCAAACATGTTTTATGTTCCAACTAAATTGCCTTTCCAATTTCGGCCCCAACCCTTATCGTCCCGAAGGGTTCCCCTCGATGGAGACACTTGAGCTCCTCCGGTCCTACTTGATGCACAACAACAACCTGGGGACGGTAGATGACATCAGTGGCAGCAACAATTTCTCCTCCGGACGCACCTAAACGTACCTCCGGCCCGGTGTTAATGAAACAAAAATGCTGTTTGCGCCCCGATATGGGCAGCCGCGAGAGACACTTGATTCAGTCGAGCTCCCTCGAGCCCAACAACGAGCGTGCAGGGCTGATAAGATAAAGCGAGCGTTGGTGAAATACCGGTCAAGCGGCAGTCGGCACGGTAAAATGGACCGTTTTTCTAAACCGCACTGCGGGAGGGTATTCCAGAAGAAAACATTGCAAAAAATAAAGCGTTTATTTGTAGTGAAAAGTAGATTTTGCTCAATTTGGAATATATGTATATATGAGTAGTCCATTGCCATTTCTCATAGCTAATTGACCAGCATGATTCTATTGATCTAACTTAGTTGTTTTTTGTGGAATTTGCACCCATTGATCGATTACTCAAATGAAGATAGCGAATACGTTGTTGGTGTCAACCAAAAACGACTGTAGCTGCGTTTTCTAATGTATTTTCTACAAGCACTTGCAAGACGCCTTTCAAGTTCATCAATCTTTGGGACGTTTCGATCTGACCGGTCCAGCAACTGGTGGTCCGATAAAGGTATGCGCTACAGGGGTTTTTGTTGTGAGCTGTTATCAAAAACGTTGTCTCCAGTTCGTCTTGTCATGTACGATAATTGATAACCAATCACCAGCGCTTGTTCACTCGATATGGTCCGGTGTAGCGTCGTAAGCGTTAGTAGGAAAAGAGAAAAACTCTGTTTGCTTTATATTTTGTTTCTTTTCAGTGAGTTTTATATTTAATAATTATTTTGCACTTTTTTACCGTGAAGTTTCATGCTTGCTATTTAAAATTGTAAATATAAGTATGATCTTTCTTCTTTGGCACGACAAGCGTCGTTGGCTTTCAGTGACTTATTGATTACCATAGCAGGATAGACAGTTCTACATATGAGGGTACAGTTCCATTCGGGGCTTGAACCCATGACGAGCATGTTGATAAATTGTACGAGTCGACGAGACCGGCCCAAGTACTGAGTGTGTAGTACTTACAACAATACAACATTTATTCATAAGTTCTTTGAGCAAATTGTAGTGATTTGACACATCAATTATCAAATGCAAAGTAAATTCCCTTCTGGTACAATTTTAGAATTATTTCAAGAAGGTTTCAAATTGGAATATACAGTCAGAATTTCAATTATTCAATATCAGATAATTAATTTGTTGGCTAAAACCTAACACTTACTTACTTACTTATCCGGCGCTACAACCGCTTTGCGATCTTGGCCTGACTCCGGAGTGTCCGAAACCGCTCACGGTCTCGCGCCTTCGTATGCCAATCCGTTATCCCGGGCTTAATGGCGGAAGCCTCTACGCCATCGTACCACCTTAATTCGGGCCTACCACGCCTCATCTGTTCTTGTGGACGGCCTAAAAAGACTTTACGGACTGGGTCGTCCATTTCCAAATGTACAACATGGCCAGCCCACCGGAGCCTGGCGTGCTTGTACGACAGTGAGGTCGCCGTACATCTCGTATAGCTCGTCATTATAGCGGCTCCTCCATTGTCCTTCCACACATACGGTGCTAAGAACCCTTCTGAGCATTTTCCTCTCGAACGCAGCTAAGAGGGGTTTCGTCATTTATGGGCAGAGCTCAGAGGCGTATGTGAGTACGGGCACAATATAGGTGGTATGTAGTACCAGCTTCGTCCGTCGCGACAGGTTCTTTGTGGTGAACTGATTTCTCAGGCTGTAGAATGACCGGTTGGCAGTCAGCCTAACCCTAAACCTAACATGTCATGCCAAATTATACGAAAATTTGTGATATTTTGACTGGAAATTGGGAAATTTAAGTATCTTGCGGCCGTTTTCGGTGTCCGCAGATGGTGATCTCGGGTACTTCCAGTACTCAATTTGGAAAAATTCAAAATGGCAGACTGCAACTATCAAATGGGTGTGGAAAATACAACCCCGAAGATAAATATTGCTCCACTGACAGGATGAACATTTTGCTTTCTAGTTTAAAATAGAAAAGACATCAATGACTTTTGCTCTGGTCTCTTTTCTATTTCATTCTTGCAATGGTCTTAAAACAATTCTTGAAAAGCTCCTAATGATAAATGTTGAACTAAAAACCAAACAAATAAGATTTTGCTGCTAGATTGCTGCTATATGAATTTCACTCACTGTATAACCTTTCCCATAATAGACAATCCAATTCGTCTTACAGACCACCTCAAGCGCGCTCAAACGTTTGCCTAAATTCCAGTACCAAAATAACCTTTACGAACAAAACGCCGATAAAGAAGTGAAAGACTAACACTATCGGCTTATCAAGCTGCCTGCCCGAGCGCTTTGAACTTTTCGCCACCCGTAATTACACACGAAGCAAACAAGCTTGCAAAATTTATAATACCTCATCCCTATTCGGTCGTACCACGGACCCAAGATACCATCCGTTACATACCCCACGAGTTTCCCGAACATCAACGCCCCCCCGCTCGTTTAGCTTCCCCAGGGTTCTGAGGGTTGGCGCAAATTACGCTTCGCCCTGACGATGAAAGCAAAAATGGAAAGCATTTTGGCGTGGTTTGCACCGAGAAGGGGATTTGCTGCGCGAATGCTGCCAAACCTCCAGTCATCGCAAATCACACAATACCGTGTATTGATTGCGGCAGAACGGAACCGAAAACAGCTCGATTTATGGGACGCACGAAGGTGACCTTTCTCACTTTCCCCCAGAGGCCGTGCGATGTGCGATGGGGGGCTGCGCACTGTCACGTTATTTTCTCCTCCCAACGATTTTGCTTTTGCAATGGAATTCGTCGCTGTTGAATAATTTCTACCTCGCACCGGTTTGCCCCTGTTGCTCCCCTAGTGTTCGTGCACTATTGCAGCATCTTGTAAATGATCGTTCAGCGTTTCAAAAAAAAAAACCGGACGGGAAATGCGAGCTGAATGATCAATTTCCCAAAATTTTGCCCTTTTCGCTGTTGTCCGTCGCATATATGGCGCACCTCGCGATATCGGAGGAGAGGCAATGACACTGCCCCAATATGTTGCTGTTGTTGATGCTGCTATACCTGGAATGGCATTCCCGATCGATATAAACAAGCGACGAACCCATTATCGGCGGTTGGCACGGAACGAGCGACTTTTACTTTCCTCCGGCTGTCGTTTACCGCTCGTGATCGTATTTCGAACGCTTTCCTTTCGCGCGAAGGTGACGGGGACCGGTTTTTGGTTTGGGTGCGATGGAGCGCTCAAGGGCTTTTGGGGGATATTTCTCTCTGTTCGGTTCCTTCGGCACGATAACTCATCTCCCTGTTTGGCGGCATGATCAATTTGGCAACAAAATGGTCCAGCTAAATGCAAGCCATTTATCAACATTCGAACGAACCGGTTGCATCAGACAGGGTGGTTTTTTGCATTTCAACCAAATGTGCTACCATGTTGAGCGTTGCGCGCTGACTATGTGAGGTAATCTGGGTTTCGAAATAAATATTCATGATTGCAGAAAAAGCAAATCGCTATGTTTATGCTTGTAGCGTGTAATTTAGTAAAGCTGCGAATCTATTTTAAGATAATCATTTTTTACTCTAAACACACGTTCGAAATGCACACTAAGATAGACAAACCTTGAACGTTACACTTGTGTCCAACCCACTCCAGCACGTTCTTTACGATCGCCTGCCCGATCTTTGCCGGATTAAACCCATCAAACCGGCTTCGCCCGATGAAATCAAAATCACAGCCATCATCATTTTGCTGCTGCAGCTTCAAGTTGTACTCTCTACCCTCTTGCTTTTTGCACAAAGTACACCGGAGAAAGTGCCTCAAGAGAACATGGTTCACATGTGTTTGAAGCATACACACACACTTGTGGTTGGGTTTTTGCTCCCGCTGTGATTGAATTTATCTTCCTTTTTTTGTGCTCTGTTACTGTTACTGTTGTCTGACCACTGCAGGCACGCATTTGCATTCCGTGAAGCGCTTCCAACTGATTCAGCAGTAAAGAGTTGCAAAAGCAATAAAAAAAAGCAGTCGAGGGCCAGATAAGCAGCGTTAACCAACAACAGTAACACCATCAACAATTGCATCTTTTGTGGGCTTCCTCGTTTGTTTGATTTTTTTTATTTTTTGCTTTACTGACGTGCCCATCAACACCTGCGCTTGTAGGATCGGTCCTATTACCCCTTCATTACCTTCCAAACAGCAATTCCCCACGCGGGGCAACATGTACGCAGAAAGCAATGAAACTCGCATAAGCATTGCAGATTGCAAGCAAGCAAAAAAAAGCGAAATTATAATCTGACAGTAAACACGGGGAAGCCCACTGAAGAGTGTTTGTTGGTGGGTCGATAAAATCCGCAACAAGCAAACGGCCGCAGCAGCAGCAGCAAAATCCACATCCTTCAGTTCAGTGAAAACGTACCGACGCTGCGCGGTGAGGTAAGATGCACAATAAACAGCCCCCCGACAATGTATATGTTTGTTGAGCGGCAAAAGAACATATGTTGAGCGGGGAGGACTCTCGATCTTTTCGCGCCGAGAGAAAGCGAAATGGTAAGATGAACGAGGGTTTGAGCTTTAAGATCTGTTGTGTGTTTGGTTCAATTTTTTTGTTTGCTATTTTATCGTTTTTGATTTACGTTGCATATTTCCCTTTCCCTTTGTTGATGGTTTTTTTCCCAATGTAACCGAACTCCATAAAGTGTGCTGATCTTGTTCCTACCTTTTGTTTCCCACCCCAGCTCAGCGTGTCAACTTAATTAATGGTATTATAAATAGAGCTTGATAGACATGTCAACCAAGGGCGCGTTCCAATAGAACACAGCCCCACGCTCTGTGACCAGATTGATGCGACACACATTCCGAGTGATCACAAGATACGGAGTGAAATGATACCGTGGGTTTGGGGTAGCAATCTTTCGTCACAATTTTTTAATAGTACATAATGAAACAGATAAACATCTGCTTCCCCGATGGAGACGACGAGCGCGCGTCATTGTTTCGGCAGAGTAGCTTTTCACACCTTCCGGTGGGTTGGGAAAATGGACGTGTTTTACGGATGGAACGCAGCCGTTAGGAACTCTCCAATCTTTGCTCGCTTTGGAGAATGGGCAAAGTAGCAGTTTGTTCGGATCCGGAAGACTTTGACACTTGATAGAGATCGCGATCGGTTGCTTAGCATTAATTAGATCTTAGAATGAGTTTGAAGGGGAAAATAAGTAACGTTTGAAGATGTATATATGGATTTGACAGTTTTTGTTTTGAGAAGAACAAAACATGCGGAAACTGGAGCAAACCAGAGAGGCGTACGGACGAAACACGAAAGTTTTAGCAAGCGATACCAGGTCACCGAAACAACGTTGTACCTAAGGTACCCTGCTGTCACAACAAGGATGGAGATGTGGTTAGTATCTAACCATAGCTCCTCTCGCGGTGGACTCAGTACTTTGATGAATTACTTTTCGACCAATTTGACCAACAGTTAGAGGCTACCCCAACTGATATTGTCATGTTATTGACACCTAGCATACAAAAAAAAACTCATTCGTCGGCCGAAAAATAACAAGGCACCCGGAACCGATGAAATCGCAGCTGAACTGTTCAAGAATAGAATTGCACGAGTAGAAAGCGAGATTCATCAAAATTGTTACTGAGGTGTGGGGTAGCAAATCGATGCCTTGTGATTTGAATCTAGGCATCATATACCCCATATAAAAGAAGGGAGTCAGGTTGGACAGGTTGAATACCGCCTTTAAAATATTCTCATTGATCCTTCAGGATTGACCTGTCCCTCACGTCGAAAAGATAGTTGGAAACTATAAAAGAAGATTCCGAAACGTAAAATCAACCACTGATCAGATCTTCATCATGCGGTAGATCTTGGAGAAGATGGCTGAATATAGGTACAACAACTACCATCTCTTCATTGACTTCAAAGCTGCATATGATACCATAGCCAGGGTAAAATTATACGATACTATGAGTTCTTTTGAAATCTCGGCCAAATTGATAAGGCTAGTTACAATTACTAGTTAATTAATTATTAGTTAATTTAGTCTTTTTAGGCCGTCCACAAGGACAGAGGAGGCGTGGTAGGCCCAAATTGAGGTGGCAAGATGGCGTGGAGGCGTCCGCCATTAAGGCCGGGATAACGGACTGGCAGACGAAGGCGCGAGACCGTGAGCGGTTTCGGACACTCCTGAGGCAGGCCAAGACCACAAAGCGGTTGTAGCGCCGGATAAGTAAGTAAGTAAGTTAGAATTACTATGACATACGTCACTTGCCAGGTGGTGAAGGTGGTTGGAAAATTCTGAGAGCATTTTACTACCGCCAAAGTCCATGCACCAGAAGGACGGGCTTTTATGTCTCCTATTCAACTTGGCGCTAGAGAGTGCCATCCGTGACTCGAGGGTGGAGACTACGGAAACCATCTTCTGGCATCTCCAGTTAACCCAGATCCTGGCATATGCCAATGATATAGACATCATTAGTCTACGGCTCTCCTATGTTGCAGAAGCCTACAAAGGGATGACCTGGCGGCAAAGATCCTCACATTGGAGATCATTAAATAATCCAAACCAACGTAAGCGTAACGTACAGATAAGTGAACTCACTTTTGAAGTCGTTCCCGTATTCACTTATCTTGGGTATAAGGTCAACAACGACAATTATAGAGGAGCTAAGTTGCTCGCAAGGATACTGGCACCCAACCGGTCACTCACGGACACAGTGAGAATCAGTTCACCTCAGAGAACCTGTAGCGACGGACGAGGCTGGGACTACATACCACCTATATAGCGCCAGTACTCACATATGCCTTTAAAATAGTGGTGGGAGCTCGGAATCGGACCTACCCGATTCCGATTCCGTATTCGGAATCAATTCCGGAGCCGATTCCGATGCTGGAATCGATTCCGATTCCGCAACCGATTCCGGAGCCGATTCCGGAGCCGATTCCGCAGCCGATTCCGGAGCCGATTCCGGAGCCGATTCCGGAGCCGATTCCGAAGCCAATCCCGGAGCCGATTCCGGAGTCGATTCCGGTGTTAACTCCGGAGCGAAATCAGTCCGGGAATCTCCATGAGAATGGATCTTTTACTAGTAAATTTGGATTTTTGCGGTTATCAATACGTAGTATGATTGGACCCAAACGCCTTTTTTATGGCGATGCCGAAACTGACTCCGTTTGGTAGCCAATTCTAATTTATTAGCCATTTCCGATTCGAGAGCCGACTTCGATTCCGGAACCGATTCCGGAGTCGATTCCGGAACTGATTCCAATTCCGGAGCCGATTCCGATTCCGGAGCCGATTCAGGAGTCGATTCCGGAACCGATTCCTATCCCGGAGCCGATTCCGGAATCAATTCTGGAGCCGATTCCGGAGTCGATTCCGATTCCGGAGCCGATTCCGGAATCGATTCCGGAAACTGATTCCGGACCTACTATTCGGAATCGATTCCAGAAAACTGCGGAGCTAGCCGGAATCGATTCCGACAAAAACTTCATTTTTCCCATCACTACTTTGAAACATGGACACTGTCCAAATCTGAAAAAATCCTGAAAAGCGTTCGAGACGAAGGTGCTCAAAAGGATTCATTTTACTTATTTTAAAAACATATGTTACATTAAATACAGATTTTCAATTTTTTATCTGGAGATAGCTATATCTCCTCTCATAATGACGTATTTTTACGCCTGCTCGTCAATCCGGATGGATAAAGGGCATTGTAATTACATGGTTAACCGCTCACCGAACTCAAGACGAAACGAAGGTAGTTTAGGAAGGCAGTTTTTACGCATAAATATTTAAAATGATTTGCCACTTTTCCCCGAACCAACAAATAATGTCTCGTTGTCATTGTAAAAGTGACAGTAAGGGCCACATCGGCTCGGAAAAAAGCTCGCCTTCAAAACCGAATAACCTTTCACACCAAATTACGCACATTTCACTACGCGTCAGGCTGCCAAAGAAAATACTCTCCTTCCAAAGGCGACGATCAGATTTACTTGACATTTTGCCCAATTTGTGGTTGTTGTTTTTTTTTTCGCCTAGTGCTGCTAGGCATTACAAAACAACAGTTCCCATCCATACACTAAGTGCTGATGCTAGCTAATTCTCACTCCCACCCCAACCCCCAAGTGTCTAGTTATAGTCCTCCGACCGCGACTAAGTGGCAAAGTGGCAACATAATTGTGCACCAAAAGCACCACACCAACGCTGCGTTTGCAACACACGTTGCCAAGACACACTTTCGAAGGTTTTGAACTGAAGCAACAATGCAACCTTTCGTCTAGTCAGGCGAAAGAAGCTGTACAAGTGTTTCGGCGTAACGCGAAACGACAAAGAATGGGGCGTTAGGCGTTAGGTGGATAGAGCTAACTCTCAGCGGCTTAACCCGGCGCTGATCTGTCTGCCTGTTGGTTTATTGTTTTTTGATTGGTACGTTTCTTTAGTACGGTGTTTGCTCGGGTGCTATTACACCCGTGTACCGATGTGTGCCGATTATAATAATCACTGCAGCAACAAATTCTACCTCAGTTGTTGCGGATTTCTTATTGTTTGCATAATTGCCCCATGCGCGTTACGTTCGGCTTATCGTTTATCCAAGGCGTTGGCGTGCCTGGTGAGTATTTATAATAACACTAGTTTCCTGCTGATAGTCTGGGCTGTATGGGGAGGGATTAGGAAACTTCCCCCCGTGGGGTCCCGTTTCCGCCCACCCACCAGTGTATAAATTATTGCCAATTGTTGTGTTCTCTCGCTTTCAGCACCTCGCCTGGGCATAACACGGTTCGTGTATGTTCACTTCTCTTCAATCAAACATTCAAACAGGGAGGAAAGAGGGTAAGAGTATGGTGGTGATTCCATAAATTTCTCACGATGTACTAATGCACGCGTGTGTGTGTGTTTGTTTTGTCTTGATCGGATGCACGTTCGTGCGTGCGGTCCGTTACACTCCGGCTTTTTTTTTGTTTCACTTTCCGAATCACTTTTCCCGCAAGCTTACGGGCACAACACAAGGCAACGCGCACACACACACACAGGGGGCTCCCTTTTTGGGGTATTATTTTATAGAAGTATTGCCCGGCTACGGCTCTCACCAGTAAACTACCGTTAAATGATTACTACATCTCGAAGGAGAAGACACGCTGTATGTCTTTTTGTCTTGGTTGGGGTTGGTAGGAAGGTGCTTACAAATTATGAGCGCCATCAGCATAATGGCGGGAAGCAGAAGAATTAGGAAGTGCACTCGTTTATTGCACCCCGTAGCAAGTGGTAGTGTGCATTTGTTTCGCTGCTTCGTAGACGTAATGGAATGGAACTGACTTTCCCCCGGCCAGTTCGGAAAGCGAAAGGAACGCTTCTACACATATGGGAAAAAACCAGGGGATGTTGTAGAGCGATGCATTAATAAAATTCACACTCTTTGCACTAGAAGCAGAAGAAGAGATACAGGTAGGACTTTCTTCCCTTCCCACACACACACACACACACACACACACGATTCACACTTCTAATGAAGGAAGTGGCATCCACGGCTTAGGTCATTACAATATACATCAAGCCCTATGCTGTTGTTTTGCTTTCGTTTCATTAACCAGACAGGCAGGTGAAAAAAAAAATGTGAATTAAATGATGAACACTTCAACCGTCGTCTTGGCCCTTCGCAATGTCCACATTAGCAAGTGGTGATGCGGAAACCAAATGGAAGTTCCGGAACAGAAGCAAAGTTTATTGTTTTAAAAGGACCACTTTTGCTGCAAAAACAGAAAGCTTTCGTTCTGTTGTTTTGTACCAAGCGTGTGGTAATAGTATGAGTTTGGCTTATTTTGAAGCTTATTTTCTCACATTGATAAAGGGCTAACGCTCCGATAAAAAACGGGCTTAGGATCGTAGTTTCAGGAAGCGGCTAAAGTTACGTGCCCTCTTCGCGTTCGTGCTATCGTGCGTTGTAGCGTACAGTAAAGCTCTGCTGCGCGCATGGGAAGTGAATTTCTTATAAAGAAATAAAAACCTTTAGCCACACGCTGCTGTTGTTTGTTTGCCATGTTGCATTTTTTAATGCGTTCATATTAAGCACAGAGTGCTAATTCATTCATTTAATACTCTCTTAAAGGTAATGTTTTTTTTTTATAAAAACATAGAAAAAAAGAATAAAATCTTCATGTACACCTGATCTTAAAAAACAGAACCAAAATGTAATGATCACTTTACAAATTATGCTCTATAAAAAAGAGTTTCGCTTTAGAAAGAATAAAACACAACACGCTCTAATGAACAAAAAAACACGGGCTGACATAAAGAAAACAAAAACGCTCAATCCACTGACGTTACAGAATCAGCTGTCCGGCGGTGTCGGTCGAGACAGACACGCACCGTCACGGGTTGACCGCTGGACCATATGGTCGATTGGTGGTGGTGGTGGAAGCCTGTTAGCATCTGAAGCCGTACTTCCTTCGATACCAAATTTTATACCGGGCGGCTCAGGTGTCGCCGGGGGACCAACGCATTCGCTTCGATCGCTCGCACCACATGGTCCGTGCGTATGGTGGTGTGGTGTTTTGATCCACTTCACCAACCAACCCAGCCAGCCAGCGATCCGTCACACCGTCGACAGTAAAAAGAAGACACCGTAAAATGCAGCAGAAAGGGCTCACTGTAGCAAAAGGGTCGGCTTTGTTGCTGTCCGAAACGATGGGGACGTTGTGGTGCGGAGTTGAAAATTAACGTTCATCGAATTACAGTTCTTTTTTTGTGGAAGGGTTCCCGCAGGAAACGGATCGTTTCGGTTCGGTTGCCGGATGGAGACCCTTTTCGTATCGGGCAGGAAATTAATGCTAACTCTTCCCTGGTGCTGGCTGCACCATTTTCGATTCGATTTTTTAAACTCATATTTTACAAGCTTAAGCAAAAGATAGCTAATTTAATAGCGTAATCATAATTTATTGAGCCACTGTCATATTGCTTCAATAATCATTGTAATCATTGTATTGCCAAACATTACTGATTGCCCTTTAATTAAAACCTCCCCGGAAATAGAGTCGGCGATGGTGACCCATCAAAGATTAGGCCCCAATCTAGGACGGCTTATTGATGACCAGGAACATGCTATCCGATCGTAAGGGCAATTAGCCACACATCGCGAGCAAGGTTGAGGTTTGCCAACAATCGGTGTACTTAAAAAGCCGCTTCCTAGTCAACTACTGTTAAGAGAGAAAAAAAAACGCTTACCTCCATTCCGATCTGTCTCATGATGATTACTGGAGCTAAGGTTGGGTCTCGGCTTTACGCGTTATCAATCGATAATACACCCCGAACCACCGCGACCACTTGAAACGGCAGATAGCGATAGAGGGTATTGATTTAATCTGCCTCTATCTCGACGCACGGGCAAACCACCTTTTCGGTCGGTCTGACTACACTGCACCTGTGCAAACGTTTCCACCTAAATGGAGCTTGGTTTCGGCTACACAACTTTTTTTTAGGATGATTCAACTAGTACAAAATGCTTCCCTTTGCTAAACACTTTAAAAAACAAAACCAACTGGCACCAACCGGGCACAATCTTACGGCAATGAATCGCTTTTTTTTGGCTGCCTATCTGCGTGACGTCAATTTGACGAGCTTGTTCATCCCAGTGGATCGAAAAGTCGAACAGGAGGAGCCTGACCTCTAATGATACGCACCGTTCCCTTCCGATGGGGCCACAACACAACCGACTTATGATACACACTTTGACACACGCAGCACTTGTAACACGCAGGCGGGCCGAACCGCACACGACGCCGATCGCGTGGATGTGCAAACGTATGTTCCGTTGATCGAGAGCTCACTTCAAATACAGGTGATCGTCACTCGTTTTTTTTTTGTGACCCTCAGCTTCTCTTTTGCAAGGTAGATGAACTCCGTTTTTTTCCGTTTCTAAACTACACCACTGCCCGCATCAGCACAACCAAGCTACCGAAAAATGTTAGGTACGATCGCAACCGGATAGAAGGTGTGTCTGTGTGCTAGGGGCGATCGACCAGCAAGTTTTCACCTGTGCGCACTCGTCGACGATGCAATTGGAACTCGTGTGCTGGGTCAGCACGAAAGCCACCGTTTGGCGCGATTCAGTGCTCAGACTTCTGCTCCCAGGGAATGTGAGGCTCGCCTTTGCCTCAGTTAGAGTGAGATAACGCCAATACAGGCCATTTGTGAGGGAATGTGAGGGGTATAGTTTCCCGGTACACTGTTTGGAAGTGAGAGAGCGTGAGAGTGTGCGCAAGCGGAAAAAAGAGCGCAAAGAGTGTCCATTTGCTCGCAAAGATAACGAACACTATGAAGCCTGTTGGGACAGAGTTCCTCGTTTGGATGGCTTAAAATACACTCTGTTGAAATGTGTATGTAATGTTGTAAATGTTATGATGTTATTTTTATTAAATGCTTCAAGAGGACCACGCGACCCGTTGAATTTCAAATAAACAAATAACAAATAGCAAAAGTTTGCGGCAAATATCAATTCAGTACAATTTTTGCAAGAATTGTCCTGTGCAGTGTAAATCGCATTTTTCCTAAAACATTTAATGTGTTTAAAATCCATAAAATTAAGAATTTTATGTACAAATCGTATCAAATAAATGATATAATATCTATATATACTATCTGTTTTATCATAATAAAAGTGCTAAATTTAATATAAATTTACTATTATGAACTTTAAAATAGGAAAAAGTAGAATATAACTCCATTGCGATCATCGAAGATTCGTAATACAGTATTATAGTATCCGTAATAAAATAATAAAGTATTCAAAAATACATTTTGGTTTCTTGTAAAACAGCCTAAAATATATTTCAATATTCATTTAAAAAAAATCATCACAGACAACACATTGCCACAACATATCTGGACTGAGTATGATGAGTTTGGGTATTTATGACAAAAGTAGGTTGATCCAAGTGCTCAATAAATACAAAATGACTTTCATTTGCTTGTTATTATTTGTTTGTTTTTTTCACATGTGTGTTTATTAGTTTTAAGTTATATTCATTATTAAACATTTTCCCATTAAGCATGAGACTGATGAAATTACCAAAAAAGTGTGTTTTAAAACGCACATTATGCTACAGATTTTTATGTTTAATTCCCCAAAGCAACTTAAATTTATCCATTTTAACCACATTTCATCCCAATGTGCAGCTTTGGGAGCAATATCAAGATATTTAAGCCTCAAGCTTTGACGAGAGTAAATTTTAAGTCACAGAGAGAAAGAGAGAGAGCGTTTTGGCCGCTTTAGCTTTTTATTTATTATTCCTTTAATAACAACTTTATCTGCATTTTTTGTTATTGGTACATCACACAAAAGTTAAGTTCATTTTTATATGTTTATACACTACATTTGTACGTGGTAATCAGTAGCTTTTCCTGCATGTGGGAACAACATTAGCTCATTAAAAACCCCCAAACCAACCGTCCAACAGTAAAACAAATATCATTAGCAGGTGGAAAAAAATCAATCCATCTAACGATCGATAATTTTCGCTACTGCCACTAACGGCGATTCGCCAGATTCACATCCACATTTCCCATATTTTGTGCATCAATTGCCGAAGTTCATTAGCGCATCTCTCCCTGCTCGCACCTTCTTACCCATAGACGCGCGCGTGCAAACTTTACCAACCAACTCATTGGGTGTGCCGATGAGAACGGTCATTTGTTTTCCTTCCCGCCTGGACAACGGATCCTACGTGTGGCTGCGGTTTTTGTGTAGCTCCCGCATGTATGGGGCCCTGCATTAAGATACAGTTTTATGCATAACTGAGTGCAGTTGGCGGAATTGTGATAGCGGTCGAAGGCTGGCGCTACTACCGGTGCGTTTAAGCTCGATGGCAGGCACGGGCAGGCGTGAACTGTTGGGTTGGATTGAATTTCAACCACCAACCAGGAAGACGGTATAAACAACGTGTGCAAAAATGCGTTTTGACGGGTTGAGTGACACGAGTTTTACCGCATGGATCGTTGCTATGATTGACTTGCATATTTTATGTTTGAATAAATACATTTTTGCAAATATCATAAATTTTCTTCTAATCTGATCTTTATGAGCATTTACACCCAATTTAAATCCCAAATCAGCTCTAATGTACCGTTCACCGGACTGCCATAGTGCAAATGCAACCGTGCGTGTGCGGGTGAGCGTGGATGATTATTGATCGCATTTTGATGCTAATGGGCTACTCGAGCCATCGATCCGATTTGCCGCAGCTCCAATCAACCGCATTGGTGGTCAAGCATACGCTCGTTGCCCGGTGAATCGCAACGAATTTATTTGCCCCTCTTATACCACACTCTTCAACCTCTTTCTCTCCTCTCTTGCTAAGTGGAAAATCGTTGTTGTATATTCATACATAAAAATTAAAAATTCTGCAACTGCGAGGATCGCAAAACTCACACCCCAAAAGTTCGATTTTGACGATGTGTACGGTTAGTGATTTATTTATTTTTTCTTTTTCGTTTGCACATATTGGCAAAATGTAAATGTGCTCATTTTTTGTGCCATTGTCAACCGGAAACACCCTCCCCTCCCCATCTCCCTGAAAGAGAAAGGAGGAAGAGTTCCGGAAGTAAAGAATTGACATTGCTGCTTTGGAATTGGAGTTTTGCTAACGACTTGCTTAATCGAACGTGACGCACGCGCTTCGAAAGTTTAACCGCGAATGGGACGCGCTTCTCTCGATACAAATCACAACGCAGCACCCGCAGCCAGCGTGCATTGTACCGTCAACGCTGTTTGAACTTTGGCTCGAAATCTCTCCCGCTTGTGAATTCGCTAGACAAAATCCGCAAGCGTGTGTAACCATATGATCGCTCTCTACGACAGTTTTTTACAATCGACAGCAGGTGAAATGTTGTGTGTATTTTTTGTTCCCGGGAAAAGTTTTCGGTCCGTTTACATCTTTTTTTTTTGCTCGGTTTGGTTAATTGATGACCAAATAAATCACACACTTAGGCCAAAATTAGACAGTACAGCCCCATGGCAGAGGAAAAGAAAAACATCACCCCAAACCAACCATCGACCTCAATGAAGGCAATTTCGGACAAGAGTGTGTGTATGTGTATGTTGGGCGGTGATTTAGGTTGACCGCGAAGGCCGTCCATCTAAACATTGCTGCCAGTTGGTACCCGGTATCCGTCATAATGCACTCCTCACTCAGTGACTGGCGGCTGTCGATTTCTCTGCACACTTTTTTGTTGTTAGTTTCTTCCATGTGGGGGAATTTTCTTTTACAGTTCGTGTGGTGCGGTGCTGGATAACATTAATAAAATTTCAATTATCGCATGAACGCTATAGTGCATTTCGCGGTTTTTTTGTATTGGAAGATATGATTTATTGGTTGGATTTTCTTGTTCATTTTATGTTTTGTTTTTTGCGTGATGAATTACACATTTAACGTGTTTTTATTAACCGAATTAATCCCGGAGATTTCTTCTGTTAACAGTTACATTGTTACATTTTTACT
This sequence comes from Anopheles merus, assembly GCF_017562075.2. Classification (NCBI taxonomy): domain Eukaryota; kingdom Metazoa; phylum Arthropoda; class Insecta; order Diptera; family Culicidae; genus Anopheles; species Anopheles merus. The sequence continues at coordinate 13,254,748 of NC_054085.1, forward strand.
AATTTACTTATTCTTACTACTTTTTTATAGTATATTATTCTTTTTTATAGTCTATAGTATAGTCTGTTATTTATTCATTATTGTGTTTCTTGTTGTTTATTTTGTTTTGTTTGACTATGGCGATGTTATTATATCTTTAATAATATAACGTTTATAAACTATATAAAAGCGGATTTTGATAGTTTTGCATAATTTTGATTTATCATCAATAGATAATCCTGGAGCCAAGTAATTATTGCATCGAAAGAATGGATATTGATGTCACAATACAATATACTAAAAGAAAAATATATCCATGAGCTGTGCTAGAAACCAAAACAAAACAGCCTCTAAACTACGAACGATAAATGATTTAATAAGACATAAAATTCTCACATAACGTGCAACCAAAACAAACAAAACCATAAACATATAACAACATATGGAAGATGGTGCTTCGTTCCTAACAAAACTTTCACTACTTTTTGCACCTGCTGCACTATCTATAAACTAATGATAAAGATTACACCAATAAGAAGTGAAATGGAGGTAGGCCTTTTTACCTGTTTTTTTTATTACTTTTTTATAAACCTCCCCATTTTCCAAAGAAGCGATCATATCACACCTAATACGTTGTGGCGATCGATCAATTGATGCGCGCGGTTCAAAGCAAACCAAATCGAGCGCATAGTTATCATAATTTGACTGCCACACTCAAAACATCATACATGTAGCCAAGTTTCTTTTTAGAAATTTATCATTACCACGATACGTGCATAATGAGGGAGGAAAACATGATATGTGCTGTGTCTGACTGTACTGGGTGCCAATTCCGGCAAACGTCTGAATAATTGAGATCTAGATCATGAAGAATCTTTCACGAAGAGCGTAGAGATTTGATCGTCTTTTAAGGAAAAGAGGGAGTGAGAGACGGGGTAAGGTGTTAGATATCATTTTGAAGCGGATAAAATGTGGGTGAATCATTATGCGCTCAAAATGAGCGGGGGGAAATGTGTTGAAAAACAAAAATGAAATTACACGTAACAGTGCTGAACTTGGCTTGGCGTAATAAAGTTGCAAATGTAGCACAAACGGTAAATCTAATGATGATGGTTGCTGCCGGATGAGTGTGGGGACTTTTTGGTCATTTAAAGTCGGTTCCTTTAATGAAGAAACATTGCGGAATAATTAACCTAGAACTAGATATAATTAATTAAGTGATTTTTTTATTGAAAGAAGCAGCACCAATTAGAACTTATGTTAACCGAGCGCCAAACTTCTAGGTTAAAAAGTAGGCACATTCTAGGACCCATTGTTGAACATGATCTAGATCTAGTAACGTGTTCAAATTGATTTTTTGTTCCAATCCTAGTAACCTATACAAAACAACTGTAGAAGCCAAACTCGCCCTGTCTTGATGTGCAAAATGGCTGAAACTGAAAACACTGACGCGCTAGAAAACTGTGAAATTAAGCTGGAATGTACAGAAAATTCTCATCCTTTCGAGGTATGTTTTTGTTTTCAGAAAATTATTCTGCAACTTATATTCACCATCGCTGTATTGCAGACGCGCATCTTCATGATCGCACCAGGAAACGAAAAGCATATTGGTCGCTATCGTAAAAAGAAATTAAACACAACACTGGATGACCACCTACTGTTTGAGAATCGCATCCTGTCCCACACTCATGCTTTACTGTTGTTTCAAGAAGGAAAGCTGTATCTTAAGGTGCTTGAACGGTTGAAATGTGTTCTGAAACACTATTCATAACTTATCATATACTTCTTGAAAAGGATCTTTGCAGCTCAAATGGGACGTACCTGAATGGTGAATACATTGGACCGGCCAGTGAGGAAGCGAGCGAACCGCAAGCGCAGCAGCTGAAAACGGGGGATGTTTTGCGCTTTGGAAAACTACGCACCATTGATGGCGAGTTGATTAAACCGATCGAGGCAAAGCTTACGATACAATATCCACCCTCAGTGCAGGTTGAAGGCAGCAAGCAACCTCCCGCAAACTATACCCCCTGCGAGGGTCAGCAGCTTGAGCAAACTACACCCGTGGAACAACGTTCCCGCAAACGCTCTGCTCCTTCTTCAACCATTAGCAAGGCAATCAAGGGAAAAGTGAAACCAATATCCTGCAAAACGGCTGAACGATCAACGGTGACAGAGGAAATTCAGCTCTGCACCAAATCGACGCAAAGTGTACACACTGAGGAAAAGAAACCATCTACCGCGTGTGACAGTTGCGAATTACTAACTCAAGCATTTTACAACTATCGAAAACGGGCACTGATTGCAATTGCCTTCTGTCTAGCGATTATAGTAGGCTACCAACAATATGTAAAATTTTAAATGGTTCAAAGCTGACGGTTGGATTGTGTTTGATTTTAGTACCCTAAAATATACATTACTGTGTCACAGTGAGAGACAAGAGGCAACAATTTCTGTGAAAAATTCAAGCGATATTTTAGTCTCCATTTTCTTTATAAAATGTAGATAAGCACAAGCCTTTATGTATGCACCAATACAGAGGGTTCCCAAGTCCCACAAATCCACTAAACGACCACTAAATGGGTTCCAAACGGCTCAAGCTCTCAACCTAAATGGAACATAAAAGACTTCGTTTAGTAGACGGCACACGACTCATGATATATAACGCTGTGTTCTAAAATACCCGGTCTCGTAGTACAGTCGTCAACTCGTACGACTTAATAACATACTCGTCATGGGTTCAAGCCCCTAATGGACCGTGCCGCCATACGTAGGACTGACTATCCTGCTATGGGGGGATCAATAAGTCACTGAAAGCCAAGCCCACTAGTAAGTGGTACAGAGGTAGGCCTTGACCGACAACGGTTGTTGAGCCAAAAGAAGAAGTTCTAAAACGGCATCTATTGAGCAAACCAGTGAAGCTATGGAGCTTTATTTTTATATGGATACTAGCTGGCCCGGAAAACTTAGTTATTCACAAAAAAAACAGAAATCCATCACTGCTTTCCTTTTTGGGAAAATTGTACCGTACCTGTATCCTAATAGTATCCGATCATCGAGTGTAAACCGCCAGATCTTACACCAAGTGTCAAAGTACTGTATACAACAACAACAAAGCTGCTGTTTGTATGGAAGTTAGAAAATTCCAATTAAATTTAGTTTAGTGTAATATATGAACATTCTGTAAGTCTTAAAACCTATTCTCATACCACAATAAGGTGTGTGCAAAGTTTCATTGAAAATTATCCAGCCGTTTCGGAGGTTGCTCGCAACAAACACCGTGACACGAGATTTTTATATACAGTCAGTCCAAAAAGTATTCGTCTAGCTGAATATTTTACAGAAAATGTCGAATTATGGCCGCAATACGTATGGGGCGATAAAAGTAATGATGAGGTTTGATAAAGGGACCATCAATACACACGTGTTGCTAAAAAAAAACATTTAAATAGTGCAATAGCAATCAAAATACATAAAAAACTAAAAAAAGTCATTTAAGGGGTGCGCAAAAAGTATTCGTCCATCAGACCTTTGGCGTAATATGCGTATGAAAACAAAGATTATGGAATCAAAAAATGTCCTGATCTTGTTCCTTACTGCATTTATAACTATTGGTGACTACATGCACAACGCAAGAACTCATTTGAACCTTAAAAAAGGCGTATTTTTGATCCACTCATCCTACAAGACTTGTTCCAATTATTCTCTGGTAGAAATATTGCATTTCCGGACTACGTGGCCAAGTTCAATTGAAAAATGGCAACTGATACCATATTGAGAGTCTACTAAATCATTTTCATCAGTTTGGTTTCAGCTGGTTTGGTGTTTCGAGCAAATGACAATGCTCTGTATGTTCTCTAGCTCGACTGTTCTTGAAACATGTAATACATTTTTAAGTAAAATTTTTCAGAACTGGGACTCAAAGTACTTAAAACCTGTATTAATATGTTTCCCCATCTCGTCTCCTATCATTTTGAATCATTTTTCTAGCCAACCTTTCCTCACTGAGTCCTAGTATCATGACACCATGGTGCTACCGTTACACGAGAGTTTGTTGCTGCATCTTAGTAGACTGTTTTCGCTATGGTACATGTCGGCCGTATGACCATGGCGGTTTAAACATGTTTTAATATGTTAGTAGAGCCTAATTTGGAATAAATTCCTGAATTATTTGATGCACCTTAACAGATTTGGCCACTTTATGTGTATGGTATTATTCAAACAAAATATGTTTGTAATAACTCACTCATTCAAGCTATTACATGACCAGCTACGATGAAATGCAGCATAACCCATCAACCAAATGTGACCCATCTCTTTTCCTGATCTTATTGGCCATCACAAAATGCATTGATTCTTTGGTAAAATTTGATTTTTTGGACATTAAACCACTGCTTTCGTTAGATTAACCGTCAAGGATGGCTGCTTACATGGCAGTTTGTCACTCAATTAGTGTCAGAAAAATGGCCTAACTCTGATCAAATGAAGGAACGAAGCCTCTCACACATTTTGTAACCTTCAAAAATGGGTAGGATAGGTTATGCATAAGTCAAAGATCGCCATCATGCTCCAATCATTTAACTCTCCCGCCTTTAGTGCCTCTCTGACCGCTTGAAGTGCAATTGAAACAACATAAATGCATTAATTTAGAAGGAAGTCACGAGTAGATTGATAATAATAAATTTAATTCACGTCTACGTAGTGTTTGTACAGCGTAAATAATTAAAATGCTAGATGGACGAATACTTTTTGCGCGCCCATCAAACGACTTTTTTTAGTTTTTTATGTATTTTGGTTGCTATTGCAATATTTAAATGTTTATTTTTTAGCAAAACGTGTGTATTGATGGTCCCTTTATCAAACCTCATCATTACTTTTATCGGCCCATACGTATTGCGGCCATAATTCGCCCTTTTCTGTAAAATATTCAGCTAGACGAATACTTTTTGGACTGACTGTATATAGACTAGCTGATTTACCCGGTTTCACACGCGATAAAATTTATGTCTCGTTTTAATTAAAAATAGAAGAATTTGCAATCCGAGGAGTACAAAAACAATGATTACAATGATTACTATGATTTAATCTCACAGCTTCGATACTTCATATTTTTCGTAGTCACAGTAGGTAATTAAGATCTATGACAATCATCCGTTTGCGTGCGACTGTGTTTTTGGATTACCACGAAATTTATTAGACCCATTCACCATATACCATAAACAGGTACTCCCCGATATATGCTATTAATGCGGAGGCAATCGCGTATCTCGAATATTAGCGTGAGTCGAATTTCGAAGTTATCGATCAAATTATAGCTAATTTTCGTATCATTCTGCTTGATGGGGTAGGTTTTAGCCATTAAATTAGATATTTGATCTGATTTAAACTGAAAATTACAGTTTTGAACCATTTAAAATGGTTTTTAAAATTTGACCAAAAGGGAATTTATTTTGAGATTGACATTTGATGTGTCCAATTAGTATACAGGTGTCCCCCGAGATACGACTGTATTTGGGACCGAAAGAATGTCCCAAAGCAAGGCGTTAGTCGAAATAGTCGTATGTCGAATATCTGTGAATATAACGTTTATAGCTGAAATTGAAGAGTCGGAATCTATGAAATCGTATATTTTATTTGAAATAATATACGATAAAGTATTAATTTTCCTCCAAAAGCCGTTTACACGATATAGATATTCAAAATTGGGGAGTTGTGGAATCTGAGGAAATATGTTTGTAACGGTTATCTGCACAGAAATTCAAAAAAATACATCAATTTCGTCTCAATGACAACTTTTAACTGTCAAAATCAAAATCGTCGTAACTGCGAATCGTCGTAACTCGAGGGGGTCGTAACTCGGGGGACGCCTGTACAAAATTTCAAATTAAGAAAAACGTGTGTAGCGAAATTGCGTATATCGTGTATGGCGAACATCGAGGGTTATCTGTATCCTTTGAAATGGTTTTTAAAATTCGACCAAAACGAAGGTATTCAATCTGTTACATTCGAAATGACAAATTTGTACTATTTTCTCAAAGAACTGTCAAATTTAGAACATACCGTATAACAAAATCACGTATATCGAATCGTATAATCACGTATATCGGGGAATATCTGTACCCATATACAGTGAAACCTCTCTTATTTGACACCTCTCCAATTTGACAAACCCCTCCTATTTGAACATTTTTAAAAGTCCCTTCATTTTCAGTACATTTTTGCCCCTCTTATTTGGAAAACCTCTCAAATCTGTATCCCTCTTATTTGTGTATGGTGTTGCCATGGTTATTGCATGATGTATGCTCAAATTAGCGATTCTGTTTGCAGTTTCCTATAGCAACAGTTAAGGCTGCATACTAAATGTTCTGTCTCCTTCTTGTTTGTTTGGACCTTTCATTCACTTTCAACCTCTGTAATTTGAAAACCCCTCTTATTCGAGAGTCCCATCGCCTCTCAAATAAGAGAGGGTTCACTGTACCAGCGCTAAAAAGCTATCGCGATTGCGAGGCCTCATGCGATCTCGCCAACTGATCCAATTTGTTCTACGGGTACACCAGTGTAAACTGTACTTAACACCGACTGTCAAAGTGCTGTATACAACGACAACAACAATACTGCTCTTGGTATGGGATTAGAAAATTGCTAATAATTTAAGTTTAGTGTAACATCTAAACATTCTGTAAGTCTTAAAACCTATTCTCATACCACCATAAGGCGTGTGCAAAGTTTTGTTGAAAATGGTCCAGCCGTTTCGGAGGTTGCTCGCAACAAACACCGTGACACGAGATTTTTATATATATAGATAGAAGATAGAAGATAGATTTGATTTTCCAGTCGTTTAAGCTTGATGTGTGGCACTAGGGTTATCGCTGTTAAAAGATATTCACTCGACAGTTAACCATTAGTCTGAAAATGTAATCTTAATAGCATAACAACTAGTAAATCTATCAATCCAATGAGATAACTCTTATCATTCATATCTTTTCAAAAGCATTTTTTTGTTATTTCTGTATGTCCAGCTCAACCATGCAACTGTACCGACTGTGCACTAAAACATCGCGTACCATATATCGCTACCGCAGTCCCACTGTGGCGAAACGGATCGCAAACATCGAAAGTCGTTGAAATGCGTTTGAATTGCTATTCCGTTGTACTGAGTGTGACTCGATTTGGATTAGCTGTTGTAATAAAGTATTCCATTTTTGTTTATTTAAATTTCCATACTCTTATTGAATAAAAGCCTGATTAGAGAGTAAAGCAAAATAGAAGCATTAGCCATATCAAATTATACAAAATTAACGAAATGTATAATAAAACTATTAAAAATTATGATACATTTACTTAACACAGATTAATCAATGAAACGCGTTTCAAAATTCTCTAAAAATACAGTTCATCCTTAAAACTCTCCTAGGGAAAAGTAGTTTCATAATTTTAAACATTGATTTCTCTTCTCCCGGTTTGGTCCAACATCCGCGTGGTAAATCAAACTTCAAGATATCACACGCACTAAAAAATAAACAACAACAAACATTTCAAAACAAACAGTCTCATTGTTCACCTGTGCTGCGTGGTTAGAGATCCGTCTTATCACTATCAGCCCGAATGAGTAAACGGTCATGCAAGCGCTTCAATTTAACCTTCCGCTTTGTTTCATCGTATCAGCAACATACAGGATGACACACCACCGCACCGGATGGTGGGTTATATCCGCCCGGTGCGATCGCAAATGGGTCAACCTTTCTGGTCGAATGTGGACAAAGTGTATTATTTCATTTATGACCTAAGGTGACCGGTTAAGTCGCAGGGCAGTACAATTTATGTCAGTAATATTCCATCGTGAGGTATCTTTTATGATATTAATTATTGATAATCGTTTCTTGCACCTGCCCTGATATCTGCGCATCTCACATGCAAGATGTCGTTGCTGTCAAGTCAAACAGTCTCTGGTCCCCCCAAAATAAATCTGATTACCAGCAGAGACGTTTATTACGTCAATTGTGGGCATGTGAGTGATTTTAATATCTCTACGAGGGTGTGCAGATAAAGCCGGCAAACAAGATCATATCGCTTGGAACTGGTTTAAAGCGGTCAAGATCAATATCTATCGTGTGAAACAACCCTTCAGGCTTTCAGCTATCATACGTTTACAAAAAGTGTTTTAAACGGGTTTGTTTTTACTTTTTAACATGTGTTTTATTACAAAGCAACTCATTTTGCTCATTATGCTCTTCGTCTCTTCTTCCAAAGAGCCGAAAAATAATTTGAGTTTCCTAGCAGCTAAATTCAACATTCAGTGGAGCTATTGTCCTAACAATGTACTCTACTTCGTACTTTATTTATATTACAGTTTTTCCCGTTTTAACTATCTATACGACGAGATGTCCACGCCCTAGCATCGATTGTCGGCAGGGAAAAATACATCCAGCTCGACTAGGATCATAAACGTTACGATCACGAGATACCCAACGGCCAGCACCAGTCCCACCATCTTTCGCAGCGTATACTTGGCAACGTACAGTACGGCGTAGAGCGTAAAGATAGCTCCGAACAGGGCGAGCACCGAATACTGGATACCGTACGACTGAATCGCAATGTACGCTCCCGTCGACGGACCGCCGTCGATCATTGTCCTGATAAACCAGGGCAATCCGAGTGAGAACAATATTGCGAGCGTATTTGCTCCCAGTGAGTTGGAAACACCCATTGCGCCATTACCTTGAAAGAAAGAGAAAGAGAGAAAGAAATCAAACAAAACCCATTAGTATGAGGGAAGTGTCCATGTCTGAAGGCTCAAAGACTTACCTCGCCTAATAAGCGTGATTGCAGATGCTGCTTCCGGCATACAGCCGCCAAACGCAAGGAACGTTATGCCCATCACCGTGTCCGGTATGCCGAACGTATTGCCAATGACCGAGATCATCCAAAACACCAGGTAGGCGCTCCCCCCGATCCACCCAATACAGCACACGAACGTCAGCGGGTAAAGCTTACGGAAGCGAAGCGGGTCCGGTATGGTCAGGAACACGACAAACCGGTACGGCCAGGTAAAAATCCACATAATCGTTCGCCAGCCAGCAAAAGACGCTTCTGGAAGTTGGGTCAACTCGCTCCACTTCACACTTTTCACCGACTCCACTGAACTGTTAGAGCGAGATGGATCAACCGGTTCGATCGGTGCACTCGTAGAAGACTCACTACTCGGGGGAAGCTTCTTGGCCGATTCAACATCCATCCCAACGAGGACTCCATTTATAGCGTGCCCTAAGATGGCTATGTTGTACTTCTTCGGCACCTTGTCGTCTATCGTGCCGTCCTCAGGCTCTGGCTCCAACCGTCCGCAAAGATTCCACCGGTTCTGGATGTAGTGCATGGCAATCCTTTTTAACGACTCGTTCTTAAACATCACCACAAAGTACAACACGTAAGTGATGCTGAAGAGCATCGCTTCGTACCACTCGATGCGACCGTCCCACACGCACACGACCAACAGCGTGGTGGAGATGGTGACGATAATGGAATCGCGTGTCAGTGGCCACCAATCCAGCTGCACGTGCTGTGAACATGAAGGATACATTTTATTGCAATCATTTCGGGAACTACTATTACTATCGGGCCCAACTTACCATCTTTGTGAGCAAACCAACGAGTGCGGCAACGCCCAAGGTATTAAACAGCATGGAGCCCATGATCGTGCCGACACCAATGTCCGAGTCTACTGCCAGCGTGCTGATTGTGTTGGTAAAGAACTCCGGCATTGAGGTAGCGGTCGCCATAAAGGTGGCGGCCGCCACGTCCTGCGACAGCTTTAGATCTTCGCACAAACATTCGACCGACGGTAGGAAGTACTCGCTGCAAACGTACGCCAGCAGCATGAAGAAGTAGATCGTGGCTAGAAAGTGTAGCACGATGGCACCCTGCAGTCGCTGCTCCTCGGTGAACAGGTCGGGCGGCAAGTCGTCCAGGCTGCTCGTCACGATGCATATCGACGGAGAACCGGACGCGTTCTGAGATTCATTCCCCGTGGCCGTGTCGGATGTGTTCGGGGGGTAAAAGTCGATGGTAGCCCTGACGGCAACAGACGAACCACCGCCCAACAGTACAGTAGTAACATTGGCCACAGCTCCTCCGCTGGTGTATATTCGGGGCACTGCAAAACAGAAGGGAAGAATGTAAAATTAAAACCACCTAAAATTTACATCATCGCAGACGGCGACTGACGGCGCTAGGCAAATCAATCTAGTAGCCAGCGGAAAGGCCAGTTATCGATTATAGTTCCCACTGTGGTCGTGATACACGGTATCGTCTCGCGGACTCCCGCCAGCACTTGGCGTTGTTTGGTTTGCTACACTGTGTTTACTGTATGTTCTCGTATTTGTGGACGCCATTGATCACGTTTTTCAAGCACAACGAGAGTTCCACTTTGTTTGCTTTTTTCGCGCTTTTCCTCAAGGACTTCTTAGTTTTATAACCTCCACCACCAATCTAAGAAGGCTGCCCTGCTTCTGTCACAAAACACTCGACGGCAGCAGATAGAGAGGAAGGTTAGCGAGTGTATGTGTGTGTGTGTGTAAATAAGTGAACTTGTTCCTACTTTCTAAACAGAACCTTGTTAATCAAACACCGTGCAGAAAAGGTAAGGGTTTCTTTGTGATTTTAAACTTGTGTTGTGAATTTGGTACGAGGACGGAGATGTTGTAGAATAACACAAGCTATTTCGTTTAATTGACATGTTTGCACACAGTTTACTGGAATACTTAAAAAACATATTTTCATACGAAACCTCTTCACTCACTTCGCCATTTCTTAAACTCATTTCTTAAACCTATTATTACCGAATATGGCGGCAACGTTGGGCACACCCAACAATAACACTAGCAGAAGCGTTGCACTCGCAACAATTCTACGACTGCCATTCCACAGCTGCACCATCGTTTTGTTACATTAGCATTCACAAGGAATATTTCTTAAAAAAAACACTTGTTTCAATTTAGCTTCCTTCGTTCTGGAACTATCCGTAGTTACGTTGCCCAAACAAACCACTTTCACTGCCTCCTTCGATGTGTCTGGCAGAGCGCGCTCCGAGTACCGAGTTACTCCAATTGAGTCTGAAGTGCGACTGACTGCGTCTGATTGGCGTGGTTCTAATGGGCATACCTATTTTTACTCCCAGATATTGCACCTGATATGACGGCGGGACGCCCACACAGATCCCTAGCCTTTCGTCTTCGCTGCGCTATCGGCAAACGTAATTGGTCCACCAGGGACCGCAAATTCTCCGGAACGCACGGGAACCCCGTCATTGGCGCACTGTCAGCGGCTTTCCATCAGCTGTTCCCAGCCCTCCCAGTGCCAAACGAATCGTTCTATCTTTGTTCCGGCTTCGTACGAAAACACTCTTTTACAGCAAGATGCCTCCGTGCGAGTCACATTACAACTGGCTGCTCCGCTGTATGCAGGGGTTTATCAGGGGGCAGTTAAAAGTGGTGGGAATCCGACGCTTAAGTGCGGGCAACGGTACACAGAGGCCCGGTTACGAAGGGTGCTCTAAGACGTCAGACAAATATCCGGAATGCAACAGCAGCTGACTTCGCTGTGACATGAGGCTTTAATGAGGCCACCATCAGGCAAAAAGTGCTTCCGACTTCAGGGCTGTGTCCGGTTTTGTGCCGGGAGAAAGTGTTCGGCAGGTAATCAATCCGAACACACACACCTCGTGGAGATATTGCCTAATGGTGAGAACGTGTAGGGCGCCACCTTCTCTTAATCTCTTCAACAGTTCTTAACGCAAGCTAGCCGAACAGCTAGAAAACCTTAACATTGAACCAATAAACCAACTTCACCCACAAGCCACAGAGCGTCTGAAAAGGGCCGACTAGGGTCGAGTGTGTGTGTGTTGAGGAGATTGTTTTATTGATCCCCTCACAAACGATGACACTTGAAACATCATTAAATGCCATTCGATATCAGTCATTTGTGGACGTTACTCCGCTGATGGGAGAACCATTCGCTCGAGACCCCAAAACGCAGTCTGTGCCCATCGGTACGCACAGAGCAGGAAGGAAAACATCGGGCACCGCTTACAGTATGATAAGAAAATCAAAGCGTTGATGTCATGGTCACTGTTTTCTTCCGCTCGTTTGTAGTGGCGGATATTCCGGACTCGCTAAAGAGATATGAGAGATACGCACTGAAAATCGTTTGACATCTTGATGCAACAGAAGAATCATTACTCATTCGGACCAAGATCTGTCTGCGGAGGACTGGCTGCCACGATCACGCGGAGTCAAATTAGATAGGGCGGAATATCTGGGACGCGTTGAGATTAATTGAAGGGCTCTGCAAAGCCGGCAGTGCCAATGATAACACAAGATAAGAACAAATTAAGTCTGTGCATTTTATGAAGGGAGGCGCATTTCACAGAATGTAGTCTGTATTGATGTATTAAATCATTAAGATAACCATTGTTGGTTGAGATTACAGTACAAGTTGGATTATGAAACACCCATGCATTAATGTTTGTTATTTCCAGTTTTTCCCCAGAATGGATCCTATTGGGTTGTCTGTTGTTTCAATGTCTGAATTGTGTGTGCTAATATGGTGACCTTATCTATCCGAGGTGTTCCAACGTTGAAATGTAAGGCTGTGATCACACACGATCATATTGAAAACGATAAAAGTTGTTATACGGAAGTTATTGCTTATTATAGAGACTCCCGAAGTCTCCTTAAATTATAATAATTCATTAATTGATCATTTTAAAATTTAGTGACTGATACATCCTTCTTAGTTAGTCAGTTCCTGCTTGCAGTCTCCTAGTAGACCTTATCTCAAATAATATCGCTATGCGCAAGTTAAACAAAAGACGTCCTCGGAAGAGACGAGTTCGGATGCATTGTACACTCAAACCATTTCACGCTAACCGTGTATTGGGCGCTGTTTCTAAATCGCTAAAGAGTATTTTATTTTGATTGCGAACCGTGCCAAATATTTTCAATATTCGCTACGGCGTGTTATATAAACCGTAATAGTGTTTCCAACGCACCCCTGGTAAAGTTTACGTTCACTTCCTTCCTTTGCAATAAATGCAACAAAAAAACCTAGCCGGGGCTTCCTTTTCATTGTCCGAATGCAACGCTGTTTGTCTTTGTCGCCCTCTATCACGTCCACATCCCTTTCCGGTTACGTTAATAGACGATAGTTGTAAATCAAAATTTTAGAAACCAAAAACGACACACCAACATGCCACCGTCCACCACCATCATCATCAAGCAAACAATCAAATGAAAAGTTCAAACATGCACTGAAAATCGAAAATGTAGTCACAACAAATAGACATCAACAATAGTGGATAATGTAAATCCGATCGGCAGGTCTGCCGTATCCATAAGGGTCAAACGTAAATATCACACAAATGCGCATGCAAACACAAACCAACATCACGGCCTGGGCAACGAAACAGAAGTTCCTGCTGTGTTGGGGAAAGAGGGCGATTTGTTTGCAAGATAGTGCTGTATAAGGTTTAAGCGTTCTACACTTAACTAATACTCAGCTAATCATTAGCTGTACCGTATGGCAGCACTGCTACTGTTGGGCCGGGGAGGAGGGACTGTGCCTCGGGAAACACCTTCAACATGTAGGCAAGGCAAGTAGATCGGGAATCCTAATCGTTGAAATGCGTTTGAATTGCTATTCCGTTGTACTGAGTGTGATTCGATTTGGATTAGCTGTTGTAATAAAGTATTCCATTTTTGTTTATTTAAATTTCCATACTCTTATTGAATAAAAGCCTGATTAGAGAGTAAAGCAAAATAGAAGCATTAGCCATATCAAATTATACAAAATTAACGAAATGTATAATAAAACTATTAAAAATTATGATACATTTACTTAACACAGATTAATCAATGAAACGCGTTTCAAAATTCTCTAAAAATACAGTTCATCCTTAAAACTCTCCTAGGGAAAAGTAGTTTCATAATTTTAAACATTGATTTCTCTTCTCCCGGTTTGGTCCAACATCCGCGTGGTAAATCAAACTTCAAGATATCACACGCACTAAAAAATAAACAACAACAAACATTTCAAAACAAACAGTCTCATTGTTCACCTGTGCTGCGTGGTTAGAGATCCGTCTTATCACTATCAGCCCGAATGAGTAAACGGTCATGCGAGCGCTTCAATTTAACCTTCCGCTTTGTTTCATCGTATCAGCAACATACAGGATGACACACCACCGCACCGGATGGTGGGTTATATCCGCCCGGTGCGATCGCAAATGGGTCAACCTTTCTGGTCGAATGTGGACAAAGTGTATTATTTCATTTATGACCTAAGGTGACCGGTTAAGTCGCAGGGCAGTACAATTTATGTCAGTAATATTCCATCGTGAGGTATCTTTTATGATATTAATTATTGATAATCGTTTCTTGCACCTGCCCTGATATCTGCGCATCTCACATGCAAGATGTCGTTGCTGTCAAGTCAAACAGTCTCTGGTCCCCCCAAAATAAATCTGATTACCAGCAGAGACGTTTATTACGTCAATTGTGGGCATGTGAGTGATTTTAATATCTCTACGAGGGTGTGCAGATAAAGCCGGCAAACAAGATCATATCGCTTGGAACTGGTTTAAAGCGGTCAAGATCAATATCTATCGTGTGAAACAACCCTTCAGGCTTTCAGCTATCATACGTTTACAAAAAGCGTTTTAAACGGGTTTGTTTTTACTTTTTAACATGTGTTTTATTACAAAGTGTTGTGGACGGAATCAACGTTGCGCGACATTGTGCTCTGGGCCGCTCGCTACGTGCGACGGCTTTCAGACGCTAAACTGTCAACATCCATGTGCAGCTAAAGGGGGCAGCCATCGCGATCATGCCGAGGACCGAGGTCGGGACGACGACCTCGGGGTGACCGTTCACGAACACTTCACTGCAGGCCATCAGCGTTACAGGTGCGAGAGCGAGCGTTAGGGACTAGCGGGCGTATCGGTTTTTTATGTAAGGTTTTAATGTGTTGTAAACCGTGATTGTAATATAGTGTTTTAAGTATTTTATCCTGGTGTTTGGACTTATTTATTTATGCGTTCAAGAACATAAAACAAAGCAACTCATTTTGCTCATTATGCTCTTCGTCTCTTCTTCCAAAGAGCCGAAAAATAATTTGAGTTTCCTAGCAGCTAAATTCAACATTCAGTGGAGCTATTGTCCTAACAATGTACAAACTTTCTTTGCATTCTCACTACGAACGACACCCCTAGCCACGTGCTTCAGTGTCCTATACACTCTACTTCGTACTTTATTTATATTACAGTTTTTCCCGTTTTAACTATCTATACGACGAGATGTCCACGCCCTAGCATCGATTGTCGGCAGGGAAAAATACATCCAGCTCGACTAGGATCATAAACGTTACGATCACGAGATACCCAACGGCCAGCACCAGTCCCACCATCTTTCGCAGCGTATACTTGGCAACGTACAGTACGGCGTAGAGCGTAAAGATAGCTCCGAACAGGGCGAGCACCGAATACTGGATACCGTACGACTGAATCGCAATGTACGCTCCCGTCGACGGACCGCCGTCGATCATTGTCCTGATAAACCAGGGCAATCCGAGTGAGAACAATATTGCGAGCGTATTTGCTCCCAGTGAGTTGGAAACACCCATTGCGCCATTACCTTGAAAGAAAGAGAAAGAGAGAAAGAAATCAAACAAAACCCATTAGTATGAGGGAAGTGTCCATGTCTGAAGGCTCAAAGACTTACCTCGCCTAATAAGCGTGATTGCAGATGCTGCTTCCGGCATACAGCCGCCAAACGCAAGGAACGTTATGCCCATCACCGTGTCCGGTATGCCGAACGTATTGCCAATGACCGAGATCATCCAAAACACCAGGTAGGCGCTCCCCCCGATCCACCCAATACAGCACACGAACGTCAGCGGGTAAAGCTTACGGAAGCGAAGCGGGTCCGGTATGGTCAGGAACACGACAAACCGGTACGGCCAGGTAAAAATCCACATAATCGTTCGCCAGCCAGCAAAAGACGCTTCTGGAAGTTGGGTCAACTCGCTCCACTTCACACTTTTCACCGACTCCACTGAACTGTTAGAGCGAGATGGATCAACCGGTTCGATCGGTGCACTCGTAGAAGACTCACTACTCGGGGGAAGCTTCTTGGCCGATTCAACATCCATCCCAACGAGGACTCCATTTATAGCGTGCCCTAAGATGGCTATGTTGTACTTCTTCGGCACCTTGTCGTCTATCGTGCCGTCCTCAGGCTCTGGCTCCAACCGTCCGCAAAGATTCCACCGGTTCTGGATGTAGTGCATGGCAATCCTTTTTAACGACTCGTTCTTAAACATCACCACAAAGTACAACACGTAAGTGATGCTGAAGAGCATCGCTTCGTACCACTCGATGCGACCGTCCCACACGCACACGACCAACAGCGTGGTGGAGATGGTGACGATAATGGAATCGCGTGTCAGTGGCCACCAATCCAGCTGCACGTGCTGTGAACATGAAGGATACATTTTATTGCAATCATTTCGGGAACTACTATTACTATCGGGCCCAACTTACCATCTTTGTGAGCAAACCAACGAGTGCGGCAACGCCCAAGGTATTAAACAGCATGGAGCCCATGATCGTGCCGACACCAATGTCCGAGTCTACTGCCAGCGTGCTGATTGTGTTGGTAAAGAACTCCGGCATTGAGGTAGCGGTCGCCATAAAGGTGGCGGCCGCCACGTCCTGCGACAGCTTTAGATCTTCGCACAAACATTCGACCGACGGTAGGAAGTACTCGCTGCAAACGTACGCCAGCAGCATGAAGAAGTAGATCGTGGCTAGAAAGTGTAGCACGATGGCACCCTGCAGTCGCTGCTCCTCGGTGAACAGGTCGGGCGGCAAGTCGTCCAGGCTGCTCGTCACGATGCATATCGACGGAGAACCGGACGCGTTCTGAGATTCATTCCCCGTGGCCGTGTCGGATGTGTTCGGGGGGTAAAAGTCGATGGTAGCCCTGACGGCAACAGACGAACCACCGCCCAACAGTACAGTAGTAACATTGGCCACAGCTCCTCCGCTGGTGTATATTCGGGGCACTGCAAAACAGAAGGGAAGAATGTAAAATTAAAACCACCTAAAATTTACATCATCGCAGACGGCGACTGACGGCGCTAGGCAAATCAATCTAGTAGCCAGCGGAAAGGCCAGTTATCGATTATAGTTCCCACTGTGGTCGTGATACACGGTGTCGTCTCGCGGACTCCCGCCAGCACTTGGCGTTGTTTGGTTTGCTACACTGTGTTTACTGTATGTTCTCGTATTTGTGGACGCCATTGATCACGTTTTTCAAGCACAACGAGAGTTCCACTTTGTTTGCTTTTTTCGCGCTTTTCCTCAAGGACTTCTTAGTTTTATAACCTCCACCACCAATCTAAGAAGGCTGCCCTGCTTCTGTCACAAAACACTCGACGGCAGCAGATAGAGAGGAAGGCTAGCGAGTGTATGTGTGTGTGTGTGTAAATAAGTGAACTTGTTCCTACTTTCTAACCAGAACCTTGTTAATCAAACACCGTGCAGAAAAGGTAAGGGTTTCTTTGTGATTTTAAACTTGTGTTGTGAATTTGGTACGAGGACGGAGATGTTGTAGAATAACACAAGCTATTTCGTTTAATTGACATGTTTGCACACAGTTTACTGGAATACTTAAAAAACATATTTTCATACGAAACCTCTTCACTCACTTCGCCATTTCTTAAACTCATTTCTTAAACCTATTATTACCGAATATGGCGGCAACGTTGGGCACACCCAAACAATAACACTAGCAGAAGCGTTGCACTCGCAACAATTCTACGACTGCCATTCCACAGCTGCACCATCGTTTTGTTACATTAGCATTCACAAGGAATATTTCTTAAAAAAAACACTTGTTTCAATTTAGCTTCCTTCGTTCTGGAACTATCCGTAGTTACGTTGCCCAAACAAACCACTTTCACTGCCTCCTTCGATGTGTCTGGCAGAGCGCGCTCCGAGTACCGAGTTACTCCAATTGAGTCTGAAGTGCGACTGACTGCGTCTGATTGGCGTGGTTCTAATGGGCATACCTATTTTTACTCCCAGATATTGCACCTGATATGACGGCGGGACGCCCACACAGATCCCTAGCCTTTCGTCTTCGCTGCGCTATCGGCAAACGTAATTGGTCCACCAGGGACCGCAAATTCTCCGGAACGCACGGGAACCCCGTCATTGGCGCACTGTCAGCGGCTTTCCATCAGCTGTTCCCAGCCCTCCCAGTGCCAAACGAATCGTTCTATCTTTGTTCCGGCTTCGTACGAAAACACTCTTTTACAGCAAGATGCCTCCGTGCGAGTCACATTCCAACTGGCTGCTCCGCTGTATGCAGGGGTTTATCAGGGGGCAGTTAAAAGTGGTGGGAATCCGACGCTTAAGTGCGGGCAACGGTACACAGAGGCCCGGTTACGAAGGGTGCTCTAAGACGTCAGACAAATATCCGGAATGCAACAGCAGCTGACTTCGCTGTGACATGAGGCTTTAATGAGGCCACCATCAGGCAAAAAGTGCTTCCGACTTCAGGGCTGTGTCCGGTTTTGTGCCGGGAGAAAGTGTTCGGCAGGTAATCAATCCGAACACACACACCTCGTGGAGATATTGCCTAATGGTGAGAACGTGTAGGGCGCCACCTTCTCTTAATCTCTTCAACAGTTCTTAACGCAAGCTAGCCGAACAGCTAGAAAACCTTAACATTGAACCAATAAACCAACTTCACCCACAAGCCACAGAGCGTCTGAAAAGGGCCGACTAGCGTCGAGTGTGTGTGTGTTGAGGAGATTGTTTTATTGATCCCCTCACAAACGATGACACTTGAAACATCATTAAATGCCATTCGATATCAGTCATTTGTGGACGTTACTCCGCTGATGGGAGAACCATTCGCTCGAGACCCCAAAACGCAGTCTGTGCCCATCGGTACGCACAGAGCAGGAAGGAAAACATCGGGCACCGCTTACAGTATGATAAGAAAATCAAAGCGTTGATGTCATGGTCACTGTTTTCTTCCGCTCGTTTGTAGTGGCGGATATTCCGGACTCGCTAAAGAGATATGAGAGATACGCACTGAAAATCGTTTGACATCTTGATGCAACAGAAGAATCATTACTCATTCGGACCAAGATCTGTCTGCGGAGGACTGGCTGCCACGATCACGCGGAGTCAAATTAGATAGGGCGGAATATCTGGGACGCGTTGAGATTAATTGAAGGGCTCTGCAAAGCCGGCAGTGCCAATGATAACACAAGATAAGAACAAATTAAGTCTGTGCATTTTATGAAGGGAGGCGCATTTCACAGAATGTAGTCTGTATTGATGTATTAAATCATTAAGATAACCATTGTTGGTTGAGATTACAGTACAAGTTGGATTATGAAACACCCATGCATTAATGTTTGTTATTTCCAGTTTTTCCCCAGAATGGATCCTATTGGGTTGTCTGTTGTTTCAATGTCTGAATTGTGTGTGCTAATATGGTGACCTTATCTATCCGAGGTGTTCCAACGTTGAAATGTAAGGCTGTGATCACACACGATCATATTGAAAACGATAAAAGTTGTTATACGGAAGTTATTGCTTATTATAGAGACTCCCGAAGTCTCCTTAAATTATAATAATTCATTAATTGATCATTTTAAAATTTAGTGACTGATACATCCTTCTTAGTTAGTCAGTTCCTGCTTGCAGTCTCCTAGTAGACCTTATCTCAAATAATATCGCTATGCGCAAGTTAAACAAAAGACGTCCTCGGAAGAGACGAGTTCGGATGCATTGTACACTCAAACCATTTCACGCTAACCGTGTATTGGGCGCTGTTTCTAAATCGCTAAAGAGTATTTTATTTTGATTGCGAACCGTGCCAAATATTTTCAATATTCGCTACGGCGTGTTATATAAACCGTAATAGTGTTTCCAACGCACCCCTGGTAAAGTTTACGTTCACTTCCTTCCTTTGCAATAAATGCAACAAAAAAACCTAGCCGGGGCTTCCTTTTCATTGTCCGAATGCAACGCTGTTTGTCTTTGTCGCCCTCTATCACGTCCACATCCCTTTCCGGTTACGTTAATAGACGATAGTTGTAAATCAAAATTTTAGAAACCAAAAACGACACACCAACATGCCACCGTCCACCACCATCATCATCAAGCAAACAATCAAATGAAAAGTTCAAACATGCACTGAAAATCGAAAATGTAGTCACAACAAATAGACATCAACAATAGTGGATAATGTAAATCCGATCGGCAGGTCTGCCGTATCCATAAGGGTCAAACGTAAATATCACACAAATGCGCATGCAAACACAAACCAACATCACGGCCTGGGCAACGAAACAGAAGTTCCTGCTGTGTTGGGGAAAGAGGGCGATTTGTTTGCAAGATAGTGCTGTATAAGGTTTAAGCGTTCTACACTTAACTAATACTCAGCTAATCATTAGCTGTACCGTATGGCAGCACTGCTACTGTTGGGCCGGGGAGGAGGGACTGTGCCTCGGGAAACACCTTCAACATGTAGGCAAGGCAAGTAGATCGGGAATCCTAATCAATTCGAACTAAGCAGGCGATCTTAACCACTAGTCGTCACCCAAATACTATTTTTCTTGAGCTTCTGGATACTTCCGCTTGTTTGGGGGAGGTTTTTGAGCATTTTGCTAAGGGAGCATTCCACCTGGGATGGTTACCCTGATTGAGAGTATAAGTGGCCGAGCTCTGCAAACGGGATGGGAGGTATTGGAGGGGAGTTGAAGGTTCCAATATATCTGGGATTGGCAGCTTCACTCCCGCTAACACTCCTCACCGGAGGGAATGATGATATCGAGCTCGTTCAATATCATGAACGCAACGATGATGCCGTACCCGACGAACAGCACCATACCGACGCGCTTGCGCAGCTTGTACACGGCGACGTAGATCACCACGTACAGCCAGGCAATCGCACCGAGCAGCATAATGATTGAGTACTGCAGCCCGTACGAGGAAATCACCAGGTACGCATTGGTACCGCTGCCACCATCGGCCAGCGTGCGGATGAACCAGGGCAACCCGAGCGAGAACAGGATCGCGAGCGAGTTCGCACCCATCGCGTTCGAAACGCCCATCGCGCCACTGCCGGAGCGAATGACCAGTACGGCCGAGACCGCTTCCGGCATGCAGCCACCGAACGCCAGGAACGTAAGCCCCATGACCGACTCCGGAATGTCGAACGTGTAGCCAATGATGGAGAGCAGCCAGAAGATCATGAACGCGCAGCCGGCCAGATAGATGATGCACATGATGAAGGTAAGGGGGTACCATCGACGCATTCGCGGCAGCGGCGGGATGGTGAAATTAGTGACGAACCGGAGTGGCCAGCTGTACCACCACCAGACCGCACGATACCAAGTTTCGGACGAGATCTTCCACAGCGTCATATCGTCGTACTCGCCCGGGTCCTCCACGACGTGCCGGGAGGGAACTGTAAACCAATGGCAAAAGCTGTTAGATATCAGGCCTTGGAAGTGTTTCATTTTGTGCTCCACTTACTCTGCAGTTCGCCCATCTTCATCTTCGTTTCTGCCATCTGCTCCGACAGAATGGAAGCTGTCGACGCACGGAACGCGGGCTTTTCAAGCGTTTTTCGCGCCAGATTGGGAATGGTAGCAATTTCCTGCTGTGCCTGTGCCTCCGCTGCAATCCGCTCGTCCTCCTCGATGTTGCGGATAACTCGCGCGCAAAGATTCCACTTCACCTCAATGTACTTCTTGGCAATCTTCATGAGCCGTTTGTTTTGGAACATCAGCACAAAGTAGACGAAGAACAGGATGAAGAACACCATCGCCTCGTACCAGTAGATTCGACCGTCCCACGCGAACCCGATCAGCAGGGCGACGTGGGCGGCGAACACGATCGAGTCGCGTGTAAGTGGCCACCAGTCCAGCTGGACGGGCTGTTTGGAAATGTTTGAGGAAATTCAAGAAAACTAGAATTAATAACTCGTAAACAATTATTTGTTTTGACAAGAATTCTTACCGCCTTCGTCGCCAAGCCAGCTAATCCTGCCACACCGAGTGTGTTGAACAGTAGTGAACCCATCACCGTACCGAGCCCCATATCGGAGTCTGCAATGAACGTACTGATGGTGTTGGTGAAAAACTCCGGCATCGTGGAGGCGACGGCCATGAAGGTAGCGGCTGCAACATCCTGCCAAAGATCACGAGGTAATTATCAGGTACATCAAAGCGTTCGAACCACAAAGAATCATCTGCAATAGCAGCTACACTGCGTCAGTACATGGATTGGATCTTCACTGCAGTAATCGTACCGGATCCAGTTCGTACACCGCAGTGTGATACTAACGAAATGATTGATAGGGCACGTGCTCCCCAATGCCCAGGCGGGGTATGACAAGCAGGTGTGGAACCCCGCACAAGCGAGGCTTGCATGAACTGGAACCTAGGGTCCAGTAAATCACCACCGATAAACGCGATACATACGGTTCAACGGCGATAAAGCAATACCGATTACGGGCGGTGGCAGGTGAATTGAAGTTTTTTGTAGCCGTAAGATTTATGTGGCCTTTTGTTACGGCAGCAATCGAGCTTATATTGAGATCAATTCTTAGAGGACCATACTCCATGCAACCGTGGGTTGGGATAAATCATTCTTAAAGGCGTGCGTCTCAAACGTGCCTAATGATATTTTAAATATTATTTAAAGAGAAAGGACCTTCCCCTACGACACAAACGTTACGCGCTAGGTCTTATCATTTTTATATCTATCTTATCTGTCCTTACAGTAGCGTAGCCCCAATTCCGAATGTATCAGTATAGTTAATGCTTCACTTTGCGTGTGGGTGTGTAATAAGGAGAAGAGAATTTTTTAATTTAATTTCCACTGTTTCTCTAACGCCTTCCATTACCTTGCATTACCTCCACTGTCACTCTAACTGGCGCGTCAAATTTTGTCCATTTATCATACTGCTCTGTCACATTTATCAGTACAGCGTCGTCACAGGCCGGATTTAGTTATCGGTGCTTAGACGCTTAAGCTCTCCCGTAGATATTAAACCCATTATGATGAACCTTCTGTTTTGTTGTGCGAACAGGCATGCAGACAAAATTGCGCATCCGTTTGCTTGTATTTATTTGCCTAAGCTTATGCCGATTTCGACATTTACCTGTGTCAGATTAAGATCCTCGCAGATACACTCGACCGATGGTAGGAAGTATTCGCTGCAGATGTATGCCACCATCGTGAAGAAGTAGATCGCACCGACGAAATGCAGCACGATTGCACCCTGCATCCGTTGTTCCTCTGTCGTAGGCAATGATTCCAATTTACATTTCAATCATTCTAAAGCACTTTATCAAAACACCGCTCGGCAGGGGTGCTGAACCGTTTGCACTTACGCGTAAAGATGTCATCCGGCAAATCGTCCATCGAGGAGCCTCCCGAGCAAAACATTTCAACCTTCTTGCCGTCGGGCAGCACGTCATAACTGATTCTTCGCCAGGGATACCAATGCCAGGTGAGCTTCTCCAGCTCTATTCTTTCATCCAGCGTTAAGTGTATCGGCACAGCTACGGTGCTGTTATCGGGGAGGGAGTACAAGTTCAGTTCCGTCGTTGTGTCCCCAAGAGTATCCGTTGAAAGATCTGTAAGAAAGAAGATTTATTAGTTGTTTATGATACTTTTAGGATACAATCTGTTGGAAAGATGGTAACTAGCTTGAAATTTTGTCTGTTTCTGCAAAATCTATCAAAATAAATTGCGTATTTTTTATATGCAACAAAACTGTATTTTTTATATGCAACAAACATTTTTGATGTATTTTTTTCCAACTCAACCTACGGTCGGGCCGTAATCTTAAATTAAATAACAAAGATAAACAAATTTAATCCATCCCTATACCTAGATTTTCCTTACAAAGTAGAGCTCCAACCAGCTCTTCCTACGACATAAAGCCCCAAGCTTCAAGATTGAATATTAATCATTTAATTACATTTAAATCAATCCCTTTGTTATTTAGACATGCTAATCACGCCGACAAATATTGTTTTTTTTTTTAAATTATATCCAAATCTATAGTAGAACTCATAATATATGGAAACAAATGCTTTGAAGTATTTGCGCTTTATTATATTCCCTTCGCTTAACTGTCACCACAACCATACAAATCAAACTGTATAATCAAATCAAAATTGTAACAAATGGGGTATATTTATCCTGATCAATCAGACCTAATTTAATTCTATTTGGTGATGATTTTCAACGACGCTTAGATGCCTGTATATCCCTTTGTATGGTCTTTTTGCATGATAACACCAGCAATAAGAACAAACAGTATTCGCCGTTTTAATCGTGACGATACGATACGTCTGAAATATTTTCATTTCAATTGTTTCACGCCCAATTGTTGTCCTGAAACCTGTTTGAAATGATTTCTTTGTTCAGTCCCTCGATGAGGTATTCAGACGAGGAATCAAGTATTTAATTAAATTTTCATCAGCCGATTTAATTTCATGCTAAACTATACCATTAATGCTGCGTGTTGCAATTATTAACACTTTCAAGCCTTTATCTCAGAACGTAGTATGAAAAGAATGTCTCTTCACTTACAAAACACCTGCAAAGTGAATTCTTAACTTTATTTTATCGTTATACTGCAGTAGCCTTACCTAAACGATCTGAATGAAGATTGTTATCGATCACCACCATGGACATTGCGACGGGGATTAAAAGCACGAACGTGCTAACCGTCCGCAGATGGCTTAGCGCTGGTGTCATTCTGACGGTATGCTATCAGAAGACACAACACTAAATCGATCAGTAACTATCTTTACAGCAAACACTTTGTTTCTCTTTACCAACCGTAATCGTCACACACACAGGCACAATCACATAAACAATTGCATGCACTTCAGCGTCGAGAAGCTATGGGTACATCTGTATGTAAACGGCTGTGCATCCAAACTCTCTCACGTAACAGCCTCCGGGCCACACGACAACACTTTACACCGAGCCACTGGCACCGCTGCACACATTAACGCACGTCCACCTCACGAATATTTATGGCCGTAGATACGCACTCAATTTTCTGTAAGCACCTGTTACTGAACTTGCTGTTTCCCAAACACTACCTTACTATCACTTAAACTTTAGTGACACGCAAACAATATACATTTGTATCTAATTTTAACGATGAAAAAATAAAACAACAAACAGACACACAGGAATATTGATTTTTTCACTTCTTTACCTTCACGCAGGATTCTTCAACCATATGACAAGTTTCCAGCAGAGCGGACAGAGTAGCGGCTGCCTTATTGACCAGTTGTAGCAACTCGTCCGCCTGGGTCGCTGCTCAATGCGTTTCTGACCAGTGCCCGAAAGGCGATGGTAGATTTTTGGCTTTACCGTCCTGCACACCTACGGATACATCATATCAGATTTGATGGTGTTTAGGTGTTTATGAGTGTGCGTGTGTGTCTTTATCAAACGCACTGAAGTCCGGTTTTGATTTCAGGCATCCTATGTCCCCGTAGCTCCCGTAACACATCACGGTTACGCTGTACTACAACGGTCGCGTGCAGGGTAGTTCACGATAAGGTTCGTCCATCTACTAGATACCGATCGAGATTGGCATGTCCACTAATCCATTCATGGATTAGAACTGTGTGTGTGTGTTTTCAAGCGACTTGTAAGATTGTAATTGATTTTGAATTTAATCGTCACTGCATGAGCTCTTCTGATTGCCAGCCTACGCACGTCAAATGCGACAGCGATAGACAATGGTGAGCAGTGTGATAAGCTACAGCAGTAATCAATGCAGTACAGAGCACATTGCAACACATGCAAAGATATCACGGGTCGCCAAATACATAGTACAGTACAATGTAACCTCTATCTGTTATCCTACGTTGCGCTTAGTTGCCTTAAGTACAAAGATTTGCATCTAGATCCTAAATGAAGGAATCAAGTTGTGTCCGGTAATTTTCAGTTTCAGGCCATCACCACCCATGTCATAAATCGATTAAACCCATTGAGTTCTCACCGCTCGTTACTCATGCAGTTCAATTTTCGACCCCTGCTGAAACTCCCAGCGGACGACAGGTTTATTTTACAGATTTATGGCCCTGCTTGGGCACTGGCCATAAAAATCACGCTTCTTTAAAATGCTGATAGGACCGTCAAATTTTGGTTTGGCTACCGTATAAGATATGTGATGTATCTTGTTTGTTATGCTGCTCGTGCTGCTGATTATGAAAGGGAGAAATAGATTAAACATACCTCAAAATGGTTTTTATGAGAATGAAAAAAAATGTTTTCCCTCGGTATTAGTTAAGTTTTTCTATTTTAATATGTATTTGTAACAAATCTTACAACATGTTTCGCAATGTGCTACGATCGCACACTTAGGCTTCTGTGCTCATCATCATCAAATCGGCGCGGCATGCTTTTGTTCCTATGACGCACTTGTTAAATGTTTGTTTGTTTTTATTTTATTCCCTACTACTAAGGGATACTTACCTCCCTGTTTTCACCATTATCGCCCCAACTTCGTGTGATACCTTGGGGGAGGGGACCTTACCTTAGTCATCCAAAGCCTGTTCCTTGTGCCTGTGCAGAAAGAGTTTCGCATCCTTATCTTATGTTTGAATTAAACTGTCCCCTGTCGGTGCCACGAGTAAGACTAGAAGTAATAAAAAAAAGATTAAAAATACCAATATCCGATTGGAAAATAATTGGTTTATCTATCGCTTATGCGGAAACGTAGCAGTAACGAATCGTACCTGGCCAGCTGGCGGGCTGATTGAACACGATTCTGTGCATGCCAGGCATCATCCAATTCACTCATCAATTTAAGATCCTGCGTCATACGGTGTAGGACGACGTTAGACACAAGCTATGACGCAAAATATTAAACTCTTTCGGATGTGGTAAATGAATCTTGTTTGTTAATACCTGTAAACCTGTCATTTTAACATTCTTATCCAGGAACAAAGCCCTTCACTCAAATGTTTGAAGAGATATTGAGTAAATCATTTACATTTTGTCTGTTCCCTTGATTGCTGTCTTATTTATGCTTAATTTTGCCGTTTATTCTTTAGTATTCGTTTTATTCTGTTTGCCTAGTTTTCTGCAATAACAGTCTTTGGTCTCTGGTTTACAGTTGAATTTGTTATTTGTTATTTGTTTATTTATAATTTAATGGACCGCTTGGCTCTCTCGAAGCATTTAATACTATACATATTCACAAAATAGATGTATGCGTTCACGTTGAGTCATTGGGCAATAAAATTAGGAAGTAGAAGGACACACGGCACGGATATTATTTAGTAGCCCGGCGCGCGACATGTCTGGTTGATGACGATCACAGATGACGTTGAACTCAAGGAACATACGAAGAAACGGATTAGAGGAACCGAAGCGTGCGCGACGCTCTTCCACTTCAAGTTGTGTTCTAGCTCAGAGCGATCTCGGCGGGATATAAATGTTAAGCTTGGATAAAAGCGCCGGATAAAAGAGTCGACCCAATTCTCTAGGAGTCCCGCAACAAACAGTCTCTGGCCGTTGCAGTGTCGCTGGTTCAGCGATTCGAGGCCTAAAAGCGCACAGCGACCGGCATAATCTACCTGAACACTCCAGAAGCGTAAGGCAAACCGCGTGAACTTGCGCTAGATTGACTCCAAACGGGCCAAGGGGCGTGTAGCTGATGGTCACCATACTACCGAAGCGTATTTCAGCACTGACCGCTCCAAACTGCAGTACAGCTTTTTGATGCAGATCGGGTCAGTGATGTCACGTGCAATTTGTTTTAGTAAGCCGATCAATTGGTTTCTCTTAGCGACAACGTGCTCTAGCTGGTCGTGGAAGCTCAACTTTTCGTCAAGGAGCACTCCAAGATTCCTGACACAACTTTTCCGCTCAATGGTAGATCCATTTAACGCGTAGTCGTAGACTAACCCGGCGCTCTAGCACCAATCGAACACGACATCGAACATGAAAAATGTATGGGATTTGACATGTTTGTCTTGTTTGTTTGTTTGTGTCTGACAGTGCACCTCCATATGATTATATGGGTTTGTTCGAGTCGGATGTCGTGTTCGATTGGTGCCAGAGCGCAGCCTAAAGGGAACCGCTTTTTCGCAAATGTAATGACAACACACTTCTCGACGCACAATTCAAGACCATTCAAAGAGCACTAGGACTGAAAAGCACTTAGAGTGGCTTGAAGGCGGAGTTGGTATAACTGGTCGCGAATTGGCAGGAACAGCTTCGCATTGTCCGCGTATCGTTGGTGGCTCAGGAGGGATCAACCGAGTTACATCATTCAAAAAAAAATAACGAACAGCACCGGCCCGATGTTACTCCCTTGCTTCACCCCCGAAGAAGCAGCAATACGGTGCGATATATGGGGTCCCATTTCCCATGGGGACTCAAATAACTCTAGTTACTGTTACTAGGAAATAAAACAGCCCCAAATTGCCTTTTTTCCGAGGTAGCATTTGCTATTTCCTGCATTGGACGCTTTCTTCAAAATTGCATATCTTCAGGCGTATTGCACGGAACAGAAGTGCTTCATCATTGAGTTCATATCATTACCGTAGTTGAGAGCTTTATTTGATTTCATTTTTTAATCAAATACATTAGAAACACATACGTCTTTTGCACATGGACAGTCTTGTTTAGTATTTACATGTGTATCAAGCTTCGCATAAAACTTTACGTTATGTTGTGATGTGATCATTCTTTCAAAAGCCTTATGTTCCAATGTACAACGGCTTACTAGGTCATTTTTATATTTTCGCTTTATTTTTAACTACCAAAACAGCTCGTTTAAATACTCCCGAATAAAACAGTCGTGCGGCTGGTCCCTGTTTGCCCCGTATGTACAACGAACCGTAGCGAACAGCTTTACTAACAACAAATGCCGTGCTTTAAATATATCATTTAAAACAGTAACCCTACGCACCAAACAACCCCAACGATTGGTAATTGCATCTACTCTAGCCGTACACGTACACAAAAATCCCTACTGCCATTCATTCGACCATCCCACCGAAGCACCGAGATCATACGCCGTATCAGTGGGGACAGGTGGGAAGATTCACTGGGAAAAACACGTTCAGCTCGATCAGGCTCGACACGGTCAGGAAGCCGATGTACATCGACAGGCAGGTGAGGCCCACCTTCCAGTCGAGCTTGAAGCGATTGCACCAGAATGCCAGGTACAGGCCGCACAGTGTCGACAGGAGCGAGATGGCGGAGTAGGTGAGCCCGGACGAGTTAAGCGCAACCCACCGTTCGCCTGGGACGGCCGGGAAGGCAAGTGACTTGATCAACCAGGGCAACCCCAGACACAGCAGTATGTCGAACGTGTTCGAGCCGATCGAGTTGCTGATGCCCATCTCACCGTGGCCCTGGTTCGTGACGATAATGCTGGACACCGCCTCCGGTACGCTGGTGCCCGCCGCCAGGAACGTCAGTCCCATCACCGAGTCCGGTATGTCGATCGTGTCACCTTGAAAGTAGCGAAAGAACGGTTGATTATCTTTGAAAAGGTGGTTACCGTGCATCCGACCAGCTCGTGGCGGTAGTGACCCTGCCAGCTTACCGACGACGGTGATGAGGAACGCGACAAAGTAGGACGTGATGCCAATCCAGAAGATGCAGGCAAAGAAGGTGACCAGGCGCAGCCGGGGATAGCGCCGACAGTCGGGGATGGTCGCCCACAGTACCAGCGTGATGGGCCAGCGGCACACAAACGCCGTCAAGCTGTCGTCCCGATGGTTCCACGGTGAGGTCGCCAATTCTGGGGGGCGCGTAAACATCGAAAGTAACAGGCGAACTTTTTTTAATCGAAAGAAAGCGCTCTTGGTCGAGTTGGTCGGAGGTCACTGAGTGACGACACCACTTACCGTACTCCTCGAAGCTGTCATCGCTAGCGTCACTGTCGCAGGCATGCTGACCGTTCGTGCCGTTTTTGGCCGCTCCCGGGGCTGACTTTGCGCCCGCTCCATTCGAAAGCAGGGGCGAAATTTCCGTCACCTCCGTGTACGGGCGTATGTAGGATTTCCGGCGGAACGTTTTCGACATGAAGCGGTTGATCGTATCGTTGCAGTACATCGCTATCGGAATAGAGGAAGGATGAAGTGGGCATAATAAAATACTTCTTGAAGTATTTGATGTCTAAAGTATTATGCATTTTAATTGATTGAGATTTAAAGATCATCAGAACATCATCAAAACAAAGTAATGGATCTTCAATAGGCCAAGTAAAGCAAGACTTGATGCTGTGTCAAAGTAGATTGACCTTTGTGTCTCCTCATCCATTTGTCTACGTCAATTCTGTAACCATTCATACGTCACTGGCGTTGTACCAATATTTGTATAAGATAAAGCTCGTCAAAGCTCGACTCTATTTCATGTCTGATTGTTGGCTTTTGAACTTACGGCTGGAATATTCCATTCACAAATGCTACTTCTATCACTTGCAGACGATAAAGTTGACCGCCAGCAATCACAAAAATGCTTCCCGTCTTTGGAAAAGTACGAGAGATAATTTAATCTCACAAGTTCCGTGTTCATCCGTACAAAAATAGACTTCTTATTCCAACATGTCGGTCAGTGTCCGAATTTTCACCCCCAAAGAACGGTGCTTACAGCTGTTGCTTATGTCAAGTTCAGTGCCATTTCAACTCTCACTCTTCATTTCAACTCTGCGCTTCGCGGTGGCAACTGAAAGATTAAGATATTTATCCTAGCCAACCCCACATGTCCGAGCCAGCTTGCTTACATTGTTGCGTTCAGCTTGAGGGCATTATAAATTGTTCGGTCCGCCTTATCGGCCACATCAAGTGCACCGTTGGATGGTGGATGGTTACCGCAACCTACATTACGCAGTTGACAGGTGCAGTGTTGCGCAAACAGCAATGTTAAAAAAAACCAACTGGGCGCTCACCTCGCGTTCCAATTCGGCAAGCTCCCCAGCCTCAACCGAGCATTAGATAGCATTTTTTGGCCCGCGGGGCATTGAGCTTGACAATGGCGGTGCATAAAACCCCTGGAGCGATAACGTACAGATCTGGCAAGATATTGCAACTTTATGGCAAGTTTCGGAAGCTTGGGAGATAAGGGAGCTGATATCATTGCATTGGCACTCAACTCATCTCAGGAGAACGGAGCTGGGAGGGAATTAGGGAAGAGCTACTCCCCAGGGAGCTTAGATATTCTATTCTACATCTAGTTTAATCGTTTAATGATGGAATAGCACTCACCGGTAATGTAAAACACGTAAGCAGACACCAGTACTGTGGCCTCGTACCACATCACTTTGCCATCGTACAGGACTCCAATTAAACCCATCACCGCTATTCCGTACATCATGGAATCGCGCGTTACGGGCCACCATCTTAGCTGTACGACCTACAAATGTATCAAGAAAGGACGATTAATTCTAGAGATCTATGACATTCTAACGGAAGCCAACAAATCGACACCTCACCTGTCCACCTAACAGTCCACAAACGGCTGGCACGGCCAGAATGTTAAAGACGGCCGATCCTACCACAGCTCCAACGCCCAGATCGCCCTTCGTCACGAAAGTGCCCACGCAGTTGATGAATAGTTCCGGGCTGGAGGAGGCCGCCGCCATAAACGTAGCACCTGCCACATCTTCCTTCACCTGCAGTTCTACGTAGAGAAAGTAGCGATCAATTATTACGTCTTCCATTACGCCCCAACACCCGCCGGATGCTTCAATTACTTTTGCACATCAGCTCGATCGCCGGGACAAAGTAGTCATCGCACACGATGGCAAGCAGCCAGAAGCAGTAGCAGGCGATCACTATGTGCACCAATATCCAACCGTGTCTGCGATCTTCGCGCGTAAACCCATCCGAAGGAAACTCAAAGATGGCGGCCGGAGTACAATTCCGCTCGGTTTCGGCAGGTTCGGTCGCATTGTCGCCTCCATTCACGGTCGACTCTACTGTGGTGGAGCTAAACTCGGATGGAAGTGTTCCGTTAAGCAAATCCAACAGTTCCACCTCGCTCTGAGGTATGGTTAGCAGCCTTCGACCACCGGCTGCGCCAACCGAGCGCAAGCCATCACTCGTTCGTTTGCTGTCTGTTGGTGCTAAAGCAAGATTGAGCACATGTAACGACCCTAGACACAGCACAAACAGCACACGCAGCACAAACGCAAGGCGCACGCGTCGATTGCGGATGCCACAGAACGAACTATCGCTTGAGGTTTTAGTCCCAGCTTTGACCATCTCACGTGCCGACACTCGAACTCGAGTTTGCTTCTGCCGAATATCCTAAAAGCAATAACTTCGCTTCACTTGTCGTTCGTGCTGGAATCACTGCTAAGATTAGTGAATGTGCCTACACAACTACTACGTTTGCACTGTGCACCGTATCCTTGGGACCGCGCCGCTCTTCCACACACAACCACTGCCAGTCTATGAAGAAAGTCAACCTGCCCGTTCCGGGGCGCTTTTATAGTTCCACTGCTCAATACATTGTCTACCGTGGCTGTCCGATGCGACAGCATCCGTCCTGCTCGTTTGGCATCGGATTCTGCGCTTGGAGCAGACGCCGTGGGTCAAGATGCGGATGTTGTCAGATCGGTAAGCAGAGCTCGCTCGCCTCTGTGCATTGTTTGCAGGGTGGGTGAGTATACCGTCATAAATCAACAACCATCCGTCGCAGCCCGGTTACTGCACCGCCGTGCAGCGTCGTTGTCCCTTTTCCATTTCAGCTGATCGTCACAGTTTGTGCGCGCGGCAGAGATAAGCGACAGGTTGTACACCAAATGCGTCTCCGTTGGTTGCGATGATGCTACTGTATGGTCAATTCAGAGCCGAACTCTTTTATTTGGACACTTGATAAGGATCTTTGGCAAAATGACAATCATTTCACATCTGTTCAGCTCCTATGGATAACGTTTGAATTAGTGACAAAGCTTCACCAGGAAGTTAGATGCACTTGGCCGCAATGCTCATTTGGTTCCGCACATGTGCATTTGTTGATGTCTTGGAGTGATGTGAGTGCGGCTTCGCACAGTGCCTTCATGATCAATATTTGCTCGGCAGTGATATAACTTTTCAGTTCGTGCAGGTTGTTTGGACACTCGCGTGGAATGGAAAAGAGAATGTGATGGGAACTGCAGCGCCTTAGCAAGCCAAAGTTAAAGTACGGCAACGTGGTAGACAGTTGGGACCTTCCTTACTAAATGGATGCAGTTCTAGCCAGTCATCCACACGTGTGTAAACCAACTACGTGACTTTGGGAGGAATGTTTTAAGCTACCACGTTCAACTATTCCATTTCGGGAATCTATATGACTCATTTTGAACATTTGCAGCTAATACTGAATGATATTATTGAACCCACGGGAAAGTAAAACCAGTATGACCTGTACCTTAGCAACGTAACATGTATTTCTGTATATTCATAATTCACTACTACGTTTTGAAACACGCACAAACACTCTTTGTTAGATTCATCTTGGTTTGCTTGTTTTGTCTGTTGATGTCTGTAATATGCAGTTTATTTTTTTCTCTTCTTAAGAGATCGTACACAACTAACAAGGGGAAAACGGAAACGCTGTTTTTTGGAGTTAGAGCTTACCACCTCCCAGAAGGTACACTTGATCGCATGGAATCGCATTCGCGGGATGGAGGGTAAATATTTACAACAGATCAACGGTTATCGCTCCAGCACACGAGACACATCATCGACATCATCATCTCGTTTGTGGCAAACGAGGCTAGGGATTTTCGAGAAGCTCAAGTGTGCCAACAGTACGTGACGCGGTACACGTGCCCAACTAAGTCCAGCTTGGAGAAAAGAAGTATGTGTTGGAAAAAGACATGCTTGGCATCTTCTCTCATAACCACACTATGGTGTGTTAATGCACAAAACAGATTTCTATGTTCTTATAATTGTTTTCTTGTGGATACTTTCGAAGATCAAATGATTTGGTCTACAAATTTTAGTGATCCTGTGTTACCTGTTTTGATAGATGCTTTACTTACAATTGCTTACAATTTACAAATATTCTTTTGCTGTTGTTTCTTTTCTTCTTTTTTCCTGTGTGACGCTGTTAGTCATATCCCTGCTTTCCTGAGAACAACATCCAAACTTCAAACTCGAACAAACAACTAACGACGGTTTGACTTTATGGTTAAGTTGTTTCGTCGTATGAAAAGGGGAGTGCTTACGCCAACTGTGTGTGTTTTTTGTGAGTTGTGAGGAAAATACTGTGGATTACTTTAATGCTACTGGGTGATCCACAGTGTTGAGATTGTGTTTGAAGCACCCGATAGCTCTGGAATGTGTAGCCTATTAACTGACCATTCGACAGCTTACTGCAGAGATTACCGTTGTCATAGGTAAACTAGAGAGCTTATAATACGCTGGCTGGGTTGGTAGATACATGGACAACAATGCATACAGCTTGATCTACATACCCGTCAGAGGGTTTTCACCTCTCAAGATGTGTATTTTTCCACTCAAGAGGAGTGGAATCCAAAAAAATATGTTTGGACCTTAGCAAACCTTGGCTACGCTACCCGGTGCTAATTTCGGTCGCCACCAAAGGTTTGCACGCCCAAAACCGCCCTCGATTCGATTCCCTAATCGCACAACTGCCCGCTCCTGGGCAGCAGAACTTCTTGCAGCACTACCACACCACAAACACATCCCAGCATCTACGCTGGCTCACCGTCCACAGGTCGGCAGGTTGACGCGGAAGAACACGTTCAGCTCGATCAAGCTGGCCAGGATGAGGAATACCGCATACATGATAAGGCAGGCGTTGCCGACCCGTCGGTCCAGCTTGAACTTGTTCAGCGAAAAGGCGATATACAGCATCAGCAGCGTGGAGAGGAGCGAGATGGCCGAATACTCCAGCCCGGCCGAGTTGATGCCGACCCAGTGGTGGCCCGGTTCGATCGGTGAGAAGGCCGCCTTGATGAACCAGGGCAACCCCAGGCACAGCAGTATGTCGAACGTGTTCGAGCCGATCGAGTTGCTGATGCCCATCGAACCGTGACCTGAAGGGTAAAAGGAGGGTTATGTATGTACAGGTTGGACCATTTTAGTTCGTGTGCTGCCCAGCCCATGAGATACAAACCTTGCTTTGCCACTATCACACTGGAAACGGCCTCCGGCACGCTCGTACCGGCGGCCAAAAACGTGATGCCCATTACGGAGTCCGGTATCTTGAGCGTATCGCCTGTGTGTGGAAAGCAGAAGTAGATCCAGAGGATTAGTTTATCGTATGTAGGTGGGAATTGGGGATGGTTGGACACGGAAGGGGAGCGACCCGCATGCCCATCATTATCTGATAAGTATATTCTTTTTGATGAGAATGTTTGACCTGTGTGGTGGTGTAAGTACTGAGCGATACTTGCAGCCTTATCGACCACGTTTGTCGAACGTGTAGATGATAGGCAAAACGGTCAAATTAAACATTTTCTGCAATGATTGTACATGTTTGTCTCACTACGCCCTACGGACTATTACCGCACACTATCTATTTCGCGGGGGGTGAAGACCTGCTAATGCGCAATATGTTGATAATATTATTGTTTTATGTTCCAATTTATCCATTTTTTGCGCATTTTCATATTTTATTAACTCATTTTGAAGTCGAAAGGTAAGTCGTTATTTTTGGCTGTAATTTACTTTATCGTACAGGGGTTTGCGTCCTAGGCTGCTCCAAGACGGATCTGAAGTTTTCACGTTATTGCGATCAAACGCGTAGACGGTCCCTTCTTTGTATTGTATTGTATTGTATTGTACTGTATGGAATTGATTTTTGAGGAAGTAATTGGCTGAGCGAAGTGCCCTTAATGCTTAATATTAATCTATCACTTAAATCCAGCAATAAATAGCTCAGAAATAACCGAAAAATTACGTATGATAACGAACAGTACTGTAAGTTTGGTTAAAAAAAATATTAAAACAACATTTTAATTAAACGCCTTTAATTTATGAGAATTTGGAACTTCGTCAAAATTGTACCAAACAGTACTAATTGCATGTATTTTGATGATATCATGTGTCAAATGCAATATGAATAGTAAATTAAATGAAATTTTATAATCGAAATTTAATTGGTAGTCTGGCCTAAAATAGAAAAATATCGATTTGCACAGATATTTGAAGTGATATGTGCGGAATTAATTCCGTATCATAATGTAGCAGTAAATTATGTTAATTTTCAATTTGTATGGCTACTTGTTTTTAATTTTGGGTGACTTTTTGACAACATAATAAAATTAAATTGGTAATGTTATTTTTTTATTCAAAAAAAACTTCAAGTGTAATTTATACCATTATCATTGCCATCAAAAGTAATCGAAACCAAAAAGATTTTACAGATACCATTAATTTGTAGGAGAAGTAAACATTTTCGGGATGCAACCAAAAAACCATAGACAACCCTGTAAGCTAACGAAAAGAAACCATGAACGTATTCCATAATGTCACATAGATTATGGCAACTGTATTAGGCGAGGCAAGAACCCTGCAATTGAGGGTAATTTACAAATTGCCTTGTCCAAAAAGTCTAGAAGGTCTTTTTTAACTGATTTGGCAACTTATTCAGTTATCAGTATTCAGTTCAGTTAATGACCGTGATTTCCAATGCGACACCCTTTTTCTTTTCAACAAACATACCCACCTTCGTTGAAAAAGCAACAAAAACCTACCAATGATCGTTATCATCCACGCGACGACGTACGACAGCGAGCCAATCCACACGATGCACATGATGAACGTCAGCGGGAACCAGTTCCGGAAGCGTGGCGTCTCGCAGTTCGGTATGGTGAACATGAACAGCAGATGGATCGGCCAGGTAATGATCCACGAGAACTGCGTGAACGCACTCTTGCCGAGCGGGTACTTTAGCAGCTTAAACTCATCCTCATCATCCTTCTCTGGCGCACTTTCCCCCTCGTTGCCGTTAGCTCCGCCCTCAACGTTGCCATCGACTTCCGCACCAGTG
Organism: Anopheles merus; assembly: GCF_017562075.2. NCBI lineage: Eukaryota > Metazoa > Arthropoda > Insecta > Diptera > Culicidae > Anopheles > Anopheles merus. The sequence goes on from NC_054085.1 coordinate 13,291,817, forward strand.
CTACCACCTTCCAGTGCTCTAACAACGGCCTCCGCCACCGGACCGGTTGTGCCGTGCCCATTCTCACCGTTCCACTCCTTCGGCGGTAGCGTACCGGCCACCGTTTCCTTCACACCATTCACGCCGGCGTCCTGCTCCTGGACCGGCGGTGTGGCTGGACTTGGCGGTGGCGGTGGTCGCTCGGGCACATCGCCTACCTCACCTTCGGCTGGGGCCGGGTCGACCGACGATGGGCCGGCGCTTGGCTTGTGTGTTTCGAGATCCGTCGTGGCGGTTGTCGTCCCGCCCGGCGGCGCACGCAAGTCGATCGATGTAAATGGCTTAATTTGCATTTCTACGTCCATCCCGCCAGCTGGTGACGTCAATTCCGCGGGTGCATCGATATGGGCCACATTCTTCAAGTTGCCGTTCTGCTGGAAGTGTCCGATGCGCAGCGGTGTGCGCGCCTCAATTGCCTCTAAATTGATTGGTTCGTTGTGGTCGTCGTCATCATCGTCATCATCGTCGTCGTTATACGTTATGTGGAGTTGATCATGTTGGACAGCAAGTAGGAAGATCAGTGGAAGAAAAGATGTACAAGATTTATTACTGACAGTCTCCGGAAAGAAACAAAAAATAGTTGTGATCTGGGTGCTGTTTTGGCATGTACAACCCAAACCGTGATAGCTAGTAACACTACCTTGCGTTCGGCTAGAATCCGACTTGAGGCTACTCGAGGTATCGTGGGATCTTCGCTTTCGGGCGTGCTTCAAACCACCTGTGTTGCATGTAGAGGTGTGTATAAGCGAGGAAAGACAGGGTGAAGTGCATCAATAATGAATCCATGGGCTATTACCAGTTTTTAGTAACTATTGGAGATTTAGGATCTCTAAGCTCTTGCGCATAACTCTCATGCAAACCATCACCATTTCACAATTCTACCAAGTATCTGCTTGATATTCATTCTCAATGATAACAAAAGATTTGAAGAAAAGAAGAATTGTTGATCATGAAACTGGATTCATCAAATTCTTGAATTCAAATATCTTAATATTGGATATTTTGGAAAAAACTATTTCAAACAAAATAATTCTTAATACCTGGTAGACCTGTGTGATGTTCTCCTAAACGTTAGGCATCTATAATAAGTGTACACTTATGTGTAATCTTTTTAAGAACTCTGTAGTGCAGTACAACACCGAAAGTACATTATGGCATTACCTCTAGCACACTTTTGGAACGACTTGTCATAGTACATCACAGCAATGTACACAATGTACAGCAACACCAATATCAGTGCCTCGTACCACTCGACCCGCTCGTCGTGGATGATGCAAATCAGGATGGCCACCGTAATGCCGTACGCCAAACAGTCCCTCGTCAGCGGCCACCAGTCCAGTGGCACTACCTGTCAACAAGACATCGAAGGCAGCATGCAAATTAATTAAAGTGAAAGAAGCGTGAAGAAATTAGCATTAGGAGTTACCATGCCAGCACCGATGCCACAGCAGGCCGCCACGGCCAGGATATTGAAGACGGCAGAGCCCACGATGGTGCCGACGCCGATGTCACCTTCGGTGATGAACGTGCCAATCACGTTCACGAACAGTTCTGGGGCGGAGGTGGCCGCTGCCATAAACGTGGCACCGGCTACATCGTTGGACATGTTTAACGCTGTTGGGAGGTAAAACAAGAAGAAAGCAAGTCCTGTTACAATCCGTCGATTAATGGTGTGATGGGCGTGCGTGTGTGTGCATATTGGTTTCGATTTAATTAAAACTCATGCAGAATCCCGCTAAGCGAGGCAAATATTGCTAGTTGACTGCAAGCCCAGCAGGGATGCTGTTTGCCGTTTAAGTTTGAGCGCACTTTGCGCAACATTCACCGCACTTACCTTGGCAAATCTTCTCGACGGCAGGTACAAAATACTTATCACAAACTACGGCCAAAGCTACAAATAAATATAAACTAGCGATTGCATGTAACACTACTGCCCCATTCTGGCGCTGCTCCTCGGTGAACAGGTCCCGGGGAAAGTCATCGATGGCGGGTTGTGTGCAGTTCATCCCTGTGGAAGGCATGCAAGAAGGCATACACACACACTTAATGTGAATAGCAAAACGAGCCTGAGTTTGTGGTGAATGTTGATAATATCTCTTGTTAAACTGTACTATAATTAAGCCATTGCGCGTTGACAAAGTGTTTTAAAAGCAAACAAATTGAAGACCACACATCTTGACACGTTAACCTCTCGTCGGTTCGTTTGTTCACTTTACGACAGTGATAGTTCCGGGCGGCTTCTCATGATCATTACAGAAGAGCAGAGGTACTGCTCCTACTTTCTAGAGCATTGGGCATGTGATTTAATTAGTCGATACCAAAGCAAGCTTCTTCAACTCCATAACTCAACACCATAACATATGGTATAGCTCGTCACTATGCCACTAAACCACACATACAAACAATATCTATCAGTGTCTTCGCGAGCATAATGTCCGTAGGTTTAATTGAAACAAATAGTAATCGTACGGTGGCAGCTTCGCCCCATCCTAAACCCTTTCGAGCTATGTTTCTTCCTTTGCACCGTCGAATTGTCAGCCTTGATCGTTTTAATTTTCGTTCCATTCAGCGTAGCGCCAGCTGACGCAAATCTCTTAGCCACACGTCATGTGATCGAGGCAGTTAAAGAAAGGGGACTTCTTCATCACCGTTAATTAACTGCTTCGCGAACGTACGGGGCGTTTTGCTGCTGACCTTTATATTAGTGGCATAAGCCGCTGGACGTCACATCGCTTGTTAGTGTGCTTCTAGATCAGTATCTATCTATTGATCGTATTTCACATGAAGAAACATGTGTTTTTTCTATAATCTATGTTTCCAGAATGGATATTGGTCACAAAAATGAAGAAACTAACATTTGCAGACATGACAAGAACTTGTAACATATAAGAAGAGTTCCCACAAATAGCCTGGAATTTCCAAGTACTACATCATTACAATGATTCAACCACTCTCTTAAACGCCATATACCTACAGGAAAAACGGCCAAGTGATTCGTGTGACCATATTTAATTGGTTCATATCTGCAATGCACTGGTGGGTTGTCACACATGTCCATCATGCTTTAATTGTTATGATTGCTGCAGTGGCAGATGCAAATGCGAATTGCGGCTAGTCCCGTCGGATGGCATTAGTTACTGCATATATCTTATGGACCCCGACGAAGGGCTACAACACAATATTTATAGCGGTTGTGCTCATCAAGCATCAAGATTTACCTAATTTAATTTTCATTGTTGATGATAATTCATATCGTAATGGCCGTAAATTCTGGGCCGTATTAAGCAGTACGCAAACTAAGCGGCGTGTGGCACCGCGACATTCAACACTTCAGAAAGGTCTACATTCGTGTGACGGCTTAGGGCCTCCACTCGTTAATTCGCTACTTTGTAAATCAAAACAGTTTGGTTTCATCTGAGTCTTTCAAAAACTAATTATTGCTCTCCTGCTATTGTACCTTTCATTTTACTGGGCTTTTTTTATAATTATAGTGACTACAGACTATAAGAGACATATTTATCTCTCTTACTAATCGCTATTTCACCTGAAGTGTATGATTTATGACATGCGTGATTAGCTTCTTAAGACGTCATCAAAAACACTACTAACACCGGATAACAACCAGTAGTAAATCATCTACTAGTAACAAATCAAACAAAGGCCATCATTACATCGCAAAAATTATCCCTGAACTGTCAACACCATGATACGTGGCTTCCTGTGCCTTGTTTGTTTTACGCTCATCTTGTGCCTTCGATTAAATCTGGTACGTTGGTAAATGTACATTGGCTCGAAAATTTTCCTGTCAAGATTTATCTTCAAGATTACTACCGTTCCGAGAGGCAACATATAAATCAAAGTACTATTTGCCAAGGGTACAGATAGTCACTATAGTTGCTAGATGTTAGATTCCATTGCTGCTGTTCGGATTATTATATCATTTCAGCTAACAGCATTAATTCATAAAAGTTTACTAATAAGTGTTTCTAAATTTGTATTTGAATATTTACACAGTCTTCTTATAACTAATCACAAACCAAAGCAATATTAGTTCTAAGACTGTTCACCACGTTTGAGAATCGTCGTCATGTTTTGTCCGCCTACTGAAACTACCTGTTTGTTTACTATCCACCAGAACCAAACAATTCACTGTAATTGAGAAGCACAACGACCTTTCCGTTGTTAGTGTATCATTTCTGGTTGCGGTTGGTGGTGTTGTTGTTGTTGTTGTTGAACCTCACCCTCACTGTTTGTATCGTATCGTACCCGTAGCTCATATTGCACCAATTCAATCAATCTCGTGTCGAACGAAAACAGTAAAGCCGGTTTGTTTACGACCCTCGAAAACGGGGTGCGTTTTGTTGACAAAAGGCCAATGACGCTGTGATGTGGCGTGTGATGGCATTTTATGAGGAAAAAAAATGTGTCCACCCAAAGAATGTGCGTTAAATGCACTATGATTTTTTTCATAATCTTACCCAATCGTATTCATCTCGATTTTACAATCTCTTTATAATGTAGCCAAATAGGAATGTTAAGCCAAACCAATGTAAATGACGCCTGATCACATTTTTCACACTATATTAGCAAGTTTCATGGCCTCTTAGAAACGATCATTTCAATCATATGATTGTATCTAACTAACTTGAATCGCCTCTGATGCTATTTTGGGCAGAATATGTTTTCAAGTTAGAGCTCCTTTAAGGCAGATCTCTTTGGGATCACGTTTTGGAAATGCTCATTTATAATGACTCTCATATTTAAGTACGAGTAAAGGCGACAGAAGACATTAGGTTCATTCTAGAAATAAATATTTTAATCAAAACAATACGTAAACTTTAACACTTTTTAACAACTTTTAAACACTTTTTAACATTTAACAAAGTATGATTTCTGACATTTTGTTGATGCAAAATTGAATGTTTCCTCCTAAAGGTTTCTTTAGACCTTGCGTGAAAGTGATCTTGAAATTTAGTTTTTCTGCTATATTTCATTAAATATTAATCAGGCTGATCGTAGACAAAAAAGAAAGAATATTGAGTTCTTCAACCATTTAGACTGCAAAATATATTGATATAATGAATTAAATGTATTTGTTTAAATTCCTCGCTTTGAAGCTTGAAGCTTTGAAGCTTCACGGTAAAACAATAATAGTCAGTGGGGAATCACAATGCATTTAATTCTATATTAGGATGTGTTATAGTCCAAATATCTGGGGAATTCAATATCCTTTCTTTTGGTGTATGATGAGCCATAATCTGATTTAAATTGAATAAAATACAGTAGAAAAACAAAACATCACGATCAATTTCATTGGAAGTGTAATTCGGGCTTAATTTAGCGTGAGAATCTAAAGCAACAAGGGAAATTTTCCTCTACCGTATGAATCATTTTGTACAACAACAACAATTTCGTAAGATTTGGTGTATAAATCAATCAATTAAAACGTAACCTTCACACACTTCCCCGAGCATTTCCGGGCAAAAACATGAAGTGCAACAATGTTGCCCATCTTCCCGCACATGCAACATTGTAGTGCCGTACAGGAAACGACGAAAGAGGGGAGAGGGAGCAAACCCCTAAACATAGCGCCAGTAAATAAATTACAAAAAGCTTCACCGGTGGAAAACAAAACAGGGGGAGTTTGAGTCATTGTCAAGCACGAACCGATGCGACAACAATCATACACACACCCCGTTCGGATCGGTGTTGTTGTTTAATCAAATGATTGATCTGCCACATTCTGCCGCATACAAGCGTGCATACAATGGAGGGTGTGTGGCGCGAAAAGAAGCAGGCACAAGAGCACGTGTGTACTGCAGGAGCAATAGTAGAACTAGTAGCAGTAGTAATTGTAGTAGAAGTAGTGCATATTATAAATACAAAAAATGTAAAGATAGCACGAGATTCAACGCCACAAAAAAGATGTTCAACCAATGAGTGGCCAACAATATGTTAAGCATTAATATTTGAACTTTTTTATATTTATTCTCATGTTTCAGGGTGATAATTGAACGAGCAAATATGATCGACATACAAATATTAGTAATAAAAACAAACTTGTCGATAGGAAGTAAACGTCATCAATATACGCTCTAATGGCAATTTAAACCAAACGAGAAGAAAAAAAAACGATTACTACCGCCACACAGTATTCGCATGGTGGTGAACTCATTGATTTTGATCGTGGGATCTTCCCATACTACGGCGCAAGGTCGCTCCGACAACCAACAACAACGATGACGACAACAACGTCACAGCATCCCCCGCCAGTGGCTCCCCAACGCTGCGCTATCGATCCGAAACGATCGCCTGGGAATGGAAGGCGACGCCCCAAACAGAAATTGACGGGGTGCATTAGAGGGAAGAAGTGGCGCATTGCACCACAGGACGGCATTAATTATACGGTGTGCACCCGCGTAAAGTTCCGCACACACCACTGTCCTTCTCTTTTTAACTCATACTGACTCTCTCTCTCTTGTTCTAGCCCGTTTGCCTACCTCACACAGCTGACAGCGTTTGCAGGGCGATAGCTTCCCCTAATCGGAGCGGGCCAATCAGTAGATTATTGAATGCTAATTGTCAGTGTTGCAAGTGACCACCTTTCTGTACAGGGTGGGGTGTGATGCAAAGGGGATGGGAAGTTGTTTTTTATTGCTTTTAACGGGGGGGGGGACCACGATCGTGAGTTTGTGTTGACCAGCGAACGATCTGATCGGAAGTTTGACAGTAACAAAACGTGTAAAAAAAGACACACACATGCGGAACACTTCCCTTTTTGAGGGTGGGATGCTACCGGTGTATTGATAACCGGCCTGCTAAATGTGTCTATTTGTCGGTACGGTAAACTGTTAACAGCCAGCGTCACACAGCTTCCACACGCGGCCTGACAGGCGTGCAGGGTGCGATACGAAAAGGTCAAACAAATTTGTCGTACACCCATGGTCGCTGGCGGAGGCCGGGAGCCGGTGAATTTGTGTCAGAATCGCGTGGTAGCCATTTTTTGCATATAAAGCAGGGAATGCTTGAACTTTACATCTGCTTTATTTTGGGTTATAATTATTATTTTTTAAACTTAAGTTTTTTGTATAAATTGAAAAATATCGTGTATGTTTGACTATTTCTCAACATGCTTTGAAATCGTTGCACGTTGTATCGTTAGTTTCAATAAACTAATCAAACCAAATAGTGTAATTATTGCACAAGACCCAACTATATTGCACACTACATATAAATTGTTGTTTTTTTTTCACTCATTTATGAAACATATATGAAAGCTAGCATTTTTTCATAAATATTGAGCATTTCTACCACCAATTCCACTATTTTTTTAATAGTTCTTTTTCTGCTTTTCAAACATCAATGAAAATATTTTGACTGATTTGGATCAAAATGAATGATTTTTTTTAGTTAAACAGCTTAGAATTGTGCCTCACAAAAAAGGTTTATTTCGCCCTGTGAAACACTTAGACTGTATATTTTGATTGTGATCAAACAAATATAGTTAATTCTCACAATTCGGTAGCAAACATTTTGACTTTTTGTAAAAAAAAACATTTATTTTAATCAACTATTTAATAATTTTAATAAAGAAATTTCTTCCATAGTCAACGAAAGTCCCTTCATTTTGGCAGTATTTTGTTTACCGTTGGCGTGCGGCAGTAGGTGTAAGTTTTCTACCCTAAACACTAAACTCGATAGTAAAATATCCAGTTTAAGGATTTTTTGTAGGTTTTAGTATACTGGAAAGTGTGCAATAATAGAATTTTGAGTTTTTAAAGTATGCAAAAAATGGACTATAACACCCATAACAAGAATATTGTGGTTTTGTCTATGTCAATACATATGAAATACGTTGGATGTTCCCTTAAGTATGCAACAATTTGCAAATTACCCTAATTAGGTAATAACAGATGTAATCGATTCATAAGTATTCCACTCAACAGTTTAAAAATCTTTACAATATTTATAAACACTTGTTTCAAAAGCATATTACTAAGTAAATAGGTAGTATTTTACTACAACATAAATTAATTGATCAATCAACTGATTTATGATGTTTGAGGATTAAGAATAATCCATTTTGAATTCTTGAGAAGCGTTCGTCAATTTTTAGATTTTAAATTGAAATATTGTATTTTTTGCAATTTATCAATTTTCATGAATATAGAACATATTGTTCTCTTAGTTTTTTGTTTTGTTGTTGCATAGAATGTTGAGATAATTATTATGATATATTTTTTATTCGAAAGTATATAGCAAAATTGCTTTTCCAATTTAAGTAAGTGATAATTTTCCTCATTTTGTAATATTTTTAATTTTTATAACACGATGTGTTGACAGTAATTTGAAAACAAATACAATTATTTTTACTTTTTGAAACAAAATTAGATTTACTAAAATTCCAACTCTCAACCCATTGTGCTGTTTATTTGGAATGTATATTATTTGTTGTTTCAAGCAATTTATAAGCTACCAGGCGTCTCCATGCAATTCCTGTTTCCTGAAGTACGCGATACTTGATAGCGTTTCAAACATCTTTGCCGATCACAAACAGTAGTCAAATTATTATACTTTCTCTCTCACACACGCAGACACAAATAGCACGGCCCAAATATGCCACAATGACGCTTCCGAGAATTCACCCCCTCCGAGCAAATGGCAAAAGCATTTGTAAGATCGTAAAATTAACATCGACCCGCTCGGAGGGGTGTTGATGGCTGGTTCAACTACTGATACACGTTAACGTTGTCCAATACGGTGCCCGAAACGGAGCTGGACAGCCAAACCCCTTGGGCGCACCCGATCGCAGGCCGCAGCAGGAGAGGTAAAGGTGCAAGTAATGTATGTAAGCGGCCAACCCAATCGAGCACGCTCTCTCGGGGGTCGCTCGGAGGATAGATGTTTAACGAAATTAATTGAATCTTATTGTGAAGAAATTGTGGAGCATTATTTATCAAATAAAACTGCCGCTCGGGCTCAGGTCGCCCGCTCACGCCCGCCTCCGAAGGGTGTTCGGCAAATGGTCCGACCGGCTAGCAGCATAGCTGGACGACCGGGCCTGATCGTTTTCCGGCTTGTCAAGCTTCTTGGGCCGAGCTTAATATAGCGATGTGTGGGGAGCGGGTGGTGTACATTTGTATTTTGATTCGTGGAGAATCACGACAGCGGCAGCACGAGTAGCAAATTTGCATACATTCTTCCGTTTTTGCTTTGTGGGGTTCGTTTCTTGCGTCGGAAGATCGAAAGACACCTTTTCTAGGAACAGCATAATAAACTGATGTACTGAGAGGGTTCCTTTTGAATATGTACTTTTCCACACAATGTCTACAACTTAACAATACCTTAAATAGGTACAACATTTAAATTGATACTAATTTTACCAACAAAAAAAGGTTAATTGTTTTGCTTCTTTTTTTCACCAAAAACTTGATCACTCATTGACATTGTTACATCCACACAAGCTCATTTGTCACTAGTTTTTGGGTGCTATCAACAGCTTGTTCAACACCTATATTTGTCTTCACTTAGTCAACTCTCATCCGACTCTAATTCCAATCTAACATACACACACATGCTTGCGCTCGGTTCACCTGTAGTCGGTTGCGGGTTGTCGCTTCTTCACCGAACATACCCAAGCATCTAGCAACTATCTTCCGACGGTCGACCACATCAAACGAGAAGCGTTACACAATGGTCGTCAATTCAGGACGACAGGGCAAATTGAACCGGGGGAAAAATGAAGACACACACAGACACACTCGCACACAGCCACAACTCAGGCACAACTGGCTGAACGAACGAACACTACGGTAGGGAGCTGTTACAGTCCACAGGTTTCGGATGGGAGCATCTGGAGACATCCATGAGCGATTACGATCGTTCTAAAGTCACTTGAAGACACTCTAATGTAGATCAATTGCGGAACGAATCTTAGGGAAAACGTTATGTTTAACTATTTCGGCAAACAATAAAGATCTTATTAAGCGTCCTTCGATTAAACAACACAGCATCTCCAAAGTTCATGTAATATCATCTGTTCTGTTCGTTTTCCGTACGATTCTCTTCTACTACCTTCGAACGGATATGCAGCATTGTGCAAAAGGGCACCACAATCACACACACTTTCTCTCACAAACACACAGACACGCGTCTTCACATGGTCTTTGCAAAGGTGGCTCCAATCTTCAACTCTTATTGTGGTCCAGCAGCGTTGTGTGCGTGAGCGTTTTCGATTCCGACCGCAACGACAGCGACCGCGACGACGACGGCGGCGGGTTTGGTTAGGACGGGTTGGTTTGTGACCACTTTATTCTTCAATCTTCCCATTTTCTTAAATTAAGTGCCATATTCTTCTCTATGATTATCCATAATGCCCCTTATCCGTCCACCGGGAGGGTTTTATCCGATACGATCGTCCGGCCAAGTCAAGCTGCTGCTGCTGTTGCGGCAACAACCAGCGAACGCTGGTGCTCGCCGGTGCAAACTTGGTGCTGGCCTCCCGCCTCCCCTACCCCACACGCACTCACTCAATTTCGTGGGCCACCGAAGCCGCCCGGGAGCTTCACTTTGCGTTCTTGATTTGAATTTCGTGTGCCACCCCCTTACCCTTGCCGTCCCATGCGGCCAGTGGAGTGGTTTTCGAAACGTCCGTCATTCGCTTTCCGTTTCGCAAATGAGAGCTGCTCCGTCAGTGGAAGCAAGGCATCGATTATAGAACACGAAGGATGTCTTCGAACGGATTGCTTATTAAACTATTGATCAGAATTGTTGAAATGCTTTAAAGAAGCTCAAAAAACTTGCTATTGTTTCACCAAACTAATAATCACTCTTATAGATAGCACATATAGAGAGGCACAACACATAACGGCAACACAAAACGATCGCACGATCGAACCTAGCGCGCAACATAAAACACTTTAACAGCAACGAAATCGTGTAAATTAGCTCGACTCTTCTCCTACTCCTAAACGGCTGTAAAGGCAAAGTGTGTATCCGTGTATCGCTAACCATTGCTACGCGCCAGCCCCCAGTAGTCCGATTCGTCCATGTTGATTAAATCACAGTCAAATTCCAACTGACCAACCGAATCCGTTTTGCGCTTATGTATAGCTCGCGCTGCAAAAAGTGTGACCAACGGGGGCCAGGCCTGGCGAACCGACAAAACCGCCCCCCCCCCACCCTCCTCTACACCTCTATGTATATCCGTATACATACCACCGGTCGGTCGGTCCATTCGCGTCGCGCTGCGGTGACACACACAGCGCTGTCAATGGCGTAATGACAGCCGGGCGCAACGGGACCGTCCGCCGCAGCTAAACTTTCATCGCGAGAGGCGAACCAACGGGACCGAGGGAGGGGTCGACCACGGTGAACTTTAACACGCACATCGCAGCACAGCATCACATGGGCGCGGGCACAACACACCGACGAATTCCGGCACCGCATGCTGTGCTGTGTCCCACTGTGCGCGTCCGATTTGCGAGCGTGTTGATCATCGGTGCGCTCTCCCGCACACAGCGAAGACCGATCGGCTAGCACATATATGTGTATATTGGAGATTGTTGTCAATTGTATTGTGTGCTCCCAGCATTCATCATCTGCCACCTCCACCTACCTATTGTGTATATTGTCGGAGCGCGACGGTTGGGCGCACGTTTGGAACGAGAATAGATCGGCTGTTGCTGCAGCGGACGGACGGCGTACTGATACCGCGTATCGGGCGTACGAGCGGTACGAGAGCACTTGAGAGCGCGATCAAGTTCGGGAGCGAACCCCTGTGCATTAGTGCGCTCGTTCTTTTAATCAATCAATAATGTGGGCTAGAACGACAGCCAGGTTGTACACGATCAAGCCACGGTTCATCGCTTGAAGACGCGCGCACAGTGCTTGCAAAATATGTGGTTGGTTCGTGTGTGTGTGTTTTTAAGGGTTAAATTAAGTTTGACGAGGACGTTTAGCAGTTCGAAGGAGACGCATGATGTTTCACGATGTTGCGAGTCGCACAAACTGCATTCAGCGAGATTTCTGTTTCCCAACAGTTCTAATGCCAGTGTTCGACAGTTCTATTTCTAATAAATAAATAAATACATGTATAAATAAATAAATTAATAAATAAATAAATAAATAAATAAATAAATAAATAGATGATAATTTAAATAAATTAATTGGTTAATTAATTAAAGAAATTAATTAATAAATAAAAAAATCATAAATAAAAACATTTTATTAAAAATCATAAATAAATAATATACATTAATCAATCAATCAATCAATAAAGTAATAAATTAAATATATTATTGTTGATTAATTAAATAATTAATAAATTAGAAAAAATAAATCAATTAAATAATTAATAAATCAATTAATTAATTAATTAATAACAAAATAAATAATTCATTAAATAAAAATTAATAATTCGATACAATTCTATAATTCTATACTTATTGGATCTATAGCGAGTTTGTACAAAAAGCTTGTTTAATTAACCGAAAAATCGGCAAAAAATAAAATTTCCTTGCAAACCGGCGTCGGCAACATTTTCATGAAAAAGGTCAAGTTTAAGGAGGCTGTTGGTCAAATTTATAAAAGATACTCTTATTTCCTGATATATTATGAAACGGAGATAGAAAGATAGAAATAAAATAAATTTTCAGATGTTACTCAAACAACATTAAGCTTAAACGACTGAAACTAAATGTTCATACAAAAACAAAATTGCTTTATAGATGTCACTTTTTACTAATCGTTATATTTCTATCTTTTTTCTGATAATGTGTTTCGTCTATCTTTAACCGATCTTATCCTTATCAACGCGAGGCTAGTCTATCCACCATTTTACTATTTTTAAAATCATTCAGTCGTTTACAATTTGCTAAACGGAGTCTTTAATTCCTTTTAGGCTGCGATGTTAAGTTTTTTAGACCACATTTAGGAGTCGTTTAGTGCAGCGATCGGCAAAATGCGGCTTGCGAGCCACATGCGGCTCTTTGATATCAAGATGGCGGCTCTTAACAGTTCATATACTTCATAGAACTTTCACACATGTTTGCTCTTGGTTAACAATTTGGCTCTTCACGTGAAACTCTACGAACATTATGGTAGAATTTTGGCTCTTTCGGTCGTAACGTTGGTTTAGTGCATCTCTAACGCTTCTGCAAACTTTGCCGATCCCTGGCTTAGAGCATCATTGGATTGCTCTCGGCGCCATGCCAACCACTGGTCTTCAGATAAAACCGTTGATGCAATGGGGCAAGTCAATTTCATATAAGCAGAGTGTCTACCGCTTTTTACGGGACAGTAGTGCAGAGTGATACATTTTTGAACCGCCCATACAAAAGGTCGGAGCCTATACCATTCATAAGAACATGACCAACTCCAAACTTTTCAAGTACTAATATAAGTCAGTTATAATTTTGCAAATCACTTTACAAATTCTACTAAATTTTTTTACGCTATTTCCCATCCAATTTACTACGCTTTTCCTAGGCACCACATTTATTACCGGGTATAGTTTATTGGCTGGAACTGGAATTGTATCGGTTCCAGATCCGGACCAGGTCCAAATATCGTTCCAAATCAGAATCCGGAACAGTTACAGGTACTGTTCCTAAAAATAAATGAAATCTGGAAATATTTCTGGATCAGGAAGGGTTCATGATCGATTTCAGGACCAGTATGGGTTCAGTATTAGTTCCAGGTTCTTTATGGGTTTACTTTCAGTCCTAGGGCAGATATGGATACATGAATGGTTTCAGGACTGGAATAGATTCAGTATCAGTTCTAGGACCGGTATGGATTTATGGTCGAATCCAAAATCGGTATGGGATCATTATCGATTCTAGGTCAGGTATGGGTTCAAGATCAGTTCTAGGACCGGGATGGGTTCATGACAGGATCTAAGACTGGTATGGATTCATGATTGGTTCCAGGACCGGGATGGGATCATTATCGGCTGCCCGGTATGGGGGCAGGGCAGGTATGGGTTCATGATAGGTTCCAGCTACCGTATGGGTTAATAATCAGTTCATAGACCGGTATGACCAGTATTGATTCTTAGACCAGTATAGGTTCATGATAGGTCATGTGCGGTTTGAACCAGAATAGATGAGGTATTGATGTCTGAACCAGTATAGGTTTGATTTTGGTCTTACATCTCTTAAGGGGTCGCCATCGGTACTCGCGTACTCTGTACATCAAACGGGGATCTTAGAAATTTAGTTGCGCACTCTAATCTGGTCACATTATCAAGTATTTATCAAAATTTATATAGATTCCCTACGTTGGAACACCAGTCATCCCATTGTTTAATAATTAATATACGTGAAATCATTAATAATATCTTATAAGCATTATATTAGGTACAATTTATTACTTAAATGATCAATTTATTACAACGAATAAGAAATGAAACTTAAACTAACGATCCATAATGTCTCATCACATCCAACGGTTTCGGTTTTACCTATCGCGCTACACACCTTGACTTTATCGAGCAGTTTGAAATCCTGCGAACTGCTCGACAAGCTGCTCGACCACCCCGGTTGTTTGACGTTTCCCGTTTGTCGCGCGTGTATTCCGTGTTTCTGCCGGGCGCGTTAAATTTAGTCTGTTGTTTACTTCGTTTTGCAAAGAAACGCGCATTACCACAATGAATTTCTCGTTCGGAACGCCCACCACTACAACCGTCACGACCGGTGGGTTTTCTCTCGGCGCTGCTGCCACCAGCACTGCACCGACAGGAGGGTTCTCCTTCGGCACAACGCCAACCTTCGGTTCCACCGGTGGTACGGGTGCTGCAGCACCGACCCTGTCCCTAAACCCAGCAGGAGCAGCCACATCAACCGCACCGGCTGCCGGAGGCTTAGGAACACTTTCCTTCGGAGCATCGCTGGGCGGAACTGCTGCTGGCACTGCTGCCACTCCCTCGCTGGCTGCTTCCGGGGCACAACAAACGGCAGGCGCAACGACAACCGCACTGCCAACGTTTGGCTCGCTGGGAGGAACCCCACAGCTCGGTACACCATCGGCCACAGCAAGCTCGCTCGCTCCGGCCAATGCGAATCAACCGGCCGCCGGTACGACAACGGGCATTAACCCGCTCGGTGCAGCTCTTGCCGCACCGGCCACAACGACAGCAACTGCCGCCGCCGCTGCCCCTCTGTCGTTGGGTGGATTCGGTCTGTCCAAACCGGCGGAACAGAAGACACTGTCGCTCGGTGCGTCTGGCACGGCGACAACAACGCCGGCTGCCACTACCACCAACACGGCAGCGTCCACCGCCGGCACCAGCGTCGGCCTAGCGGCGAGCCTTACCACCAACACGCAAACGACCCAGTCCGCCGCCGTCGCCGCCAACCAGCAGCTCAAGTTCTTCCAGCTGGAGGAGTTCATCAACAAGTGGACGCTCGAGCTGGAGGAGCAGGAGAAGCTGTTCACCAACCAGGCGACGCAGGTGAACGCCTGGGACAATATGCTGCTCGCGAACGGCGAAAAGATCGTCGCCCTCAACGAGGCGGTCATGAAGGTGAAGGCGGAGCAGAACGCGATGGAGCAGGAGCTGGAGTTCATTACCGCGCAGCACACCGAGCTGGAGGAGTGCATCGTGCCGCTCGAGCAGGAGCTGTCGCGCATCGGCCAGATCGATCTCGAGCGCGGCCAGACGTACTCGATGGCGGAGACGCTCGACTCGCAGCTGAAGCAGATGTACGAGGACCTGAAGGAGGTGATCGAGCATCTGAACGACGCGAACAAGTACACCGACCCGAACGATCCGCTCGTGCAGATTGGCAAGATACTGAACGCGCACATGAACTCGCTGCAGTGGATCGAGTCGTCCTCGACCGCGATCACCAACCGGCTGGAGGAGATCAACAAGATGCACGAAACGCTGCGCAAGGATAATGAGCGATCGTTCCGCCTGACGTACTACGATCAGTAGTGGGGGGGCTGTGGATTATGTTCTTTAGGGTTAAATGAACTTAAAATAAATTGTATTCCAATAGGACCGGTAACATGGTGTTAGGGTTTTTTTTAAATATCAATTTTAAAACCTTTCATTATTTAATTCGTAACAACGACAATGCATTCTCACATCCCAGTTGAATGTTGTAAGGATGGGATAGGCATCCTAGACCTGTAGAGATTCGATTTCCTATACTAGACTGATATAGATATCCTGTAGCAGTTTCGGAATTAATTCCTAGCACGCGATAGGTTCAGTTAATTAAGCCCAGTCAAGTACCTGTGTACCCTTTTAATCGCTCCAAATTAAATGGTTTTATATATTAAATAATACTAATAACCTTAACCCCATTAAACTCAACTCCGAACGACTCCGGACGATTTCAGACGATTCCGAACAACTCCCTCAGGATTTTTGTCTACTTTACCCATTACTAACACGTACATCACATTGCATTGTGGTTATTGTTCCGCAGGGGAATCAACCTCTTCCTGCTTCCGCACCCGATCGTGCTCCTTCGCGTGTATCCGCAAATCCACTATCGCCTGAAACGATGCATCGCACCGGCCGCACGGGTACGGTTTGCCGTGCGTTTTCATATGCTTCAGCATGCAGTTCTTCTGCGCAAAGCCACGGGAACAGTAGCCACATTTATGCGGCTTTTCACCGGTGTGCGTTCGCATGTGTATTTTCACGTGGTACGCCGACGCGAACCTAAAGAGAGGGAAAAGTGAAGCAAAGTTTGTAAAAAAGATGCGTTTTTTTAATACAACCCAATTCCTTGGTACCTCATCTTGCAAACTTCGCAGGCATAGTGACGCTCTCCTGTAAGCGCAAAGTGGAACATTACTTGTGAGTTGTGAATCGTGTTTGCGAATCGGAAACAGTAAGCAATGCACCTACCTGTGTGGATGACCTTATGCTTCACCAGCGAGTAGTGCCGGTTAAACTGTGATCCGCACGTGTCGCAGCTGAATGCTTTCGTTTTCGTATGGGTAGCGAAATGTACCGTCAGATAGCCTGAAAAATCATTTTGATAACATTTTTTTGAAAAGTTCCTTCAACGACAGTTCCCTCCTTTCCATTTACCCTTCGTGCTAAACCGGCTTGGGCACATGCTGCATGCCCAGGGTTTCTCGCCGGTGTGGCGCTGCTCGTGCTGGCGCAGATTGCTCCGATCGCTAAACTCTTTGCCACACTGCGAGCACAGGAACCCGGTCCCGTGCGTATGCGTCCGCATGTGGTTCTTCAGCAGCTGCTCCGACTGAAAGCCTTTATCGCACAGCGCGCAAAAGAACGATCGTCGCGTCGCGTGACAGTACTGGTGATGCTCGAAGGCCGCCTTGGTCATGAACACTTTCGGGCAGAGGGTGCAGTGCAAAATTTGATCCGCATGCTCGCTGTGCAGATGCTGCGTAAGTTCCGCCGGTGTGGCAAACGCTGGTCGATTGCAAAGTAGGCAGCGCAATTGAACGGGATTCAGTTTGGGTTGTTCCGTTGTTTCCAACAGCACGTCGGCAGAGTCGTCCTGCTTTCGTTTCGTCGTTTTTGCTTGCTTTACGTTTCTTTTCGTTGTCGCACGTGTTCGTGCATGTTTTACTCCGCTCGTTTCGTGCTTTACCTTGGCAGCAGGTATCGTTACAGTTTCCCCCTCGGAACACGTTTGATGATCGCCCCGTTCCGAGGCAACATGCTCAGCAACATCATCATCGACAAGGCTTGGAACTAGCTCCACCATCTCACTTTCGCCCTCACTTTCCACCTTACAGTGTGTTCCGATTTCTTCGGTCGTTATCTCAACCACCGTTGTAGTGGGAGATTTGCCACCTACCGACACTTCCTCCGTTTCGTACGCCAGCGGGACAATCAGTTTGCCATCGGAACTATCGACCCCGCCAACACCACCACCACCACCACTAGCACCGGTTATGTTCACGATGAACGTTGCGTTTTTCTTACGCGCTAAACAGTCGCGCAGCAGATCGCCACTCCTCACGCACTGCTCGTACAGCCCGTACGCCTCGAGCACTTTGGCTTTGCAACTGCCGCACACTTTCGTGGGGAAGGACATAAACTCGTCCACCTTTACCTGCTCCGCGTTGAACACCGAGGGAACTAGCTTTTCCATCATCGCGTGCATGCTGAGTGTGCCGGCACTGTACGCCACTTCGTAGATGCAATGCTCTTCCGTGCTGAGGACGGCACAAATGCGACAGAACGTTAGCTGTATCGTCATGGTTTGGTCCTGGGGCTGTTCCTTCTCCATCGTAGCTGGAGGCGGCGGCAGAGAATGTTTGCGACACTGTGGTGGGTAAGGCGAAGAAGCTGCGCTACAGCTGTGCGTTGTTTACATTCCGGAAAGCATCATAACAGACTCAAGGTGTATAGATGCGCAGGGGTATGAAAGATGTGTAATTATCGTGACTTTTAACCCTTCAAGTATCGTATCAATAAGTAAATCAGTGGGAATTTACTAATGACTACACGAAATTCCACTAAATTTCCTACTCTCTTTCCTACTAATTCCAGAACTGGTAAGAATTCATGGGTAGTTGTACTACCGGTATGGGTTCATGATAGATTCCAGGACCGGTATGGGTTCATTATCAGTCCCAGGAACGGTATGGGTTCATGATAGATTCCGGAACTGGTATACGTTCATGATAGGTTCCAGAACCAGTACAAATTCAAGGTAGGTTCCAGAACCAGTATTGGTTCATGATAGGTTCTAGAGCTAGTATGGGTTCATTATCAGTTCCAGTACCGTTATGGGTTTATGATAGATTCCAGGGCAGGTATGGGTACATGACCAGTTCAGGTTGATTTTGATCTTTTTGTAGATCACCCAGTTTAGGTTGGTTTAGGTTGGTTGGAGGGTTTTTAAGGGGTAGTCATAAATTATTCATTTAAATTGGGTTTCGGCGTACTCTTTACACTAAAGGGGATCTTCGAAATTTATTTGCATCAAATTAACGCAAATTTGGTGAAATCTGGCCAAATTAGCTACAGTGGAGCGCCGTTTATCCTTGTTCATCGGGAATAGAACGGATAATAAGTCAAAGGATATACTTTATTACAAATTCCTTCATTTTTTTTAAATGCATGTTATGTTTTGATAAAAATACCCAGTTTTTATGACAGTAGGTGACCGCTAATTGAGAGGTAAAATTTGTGAGAAAAATGCGCATTTGCTGTGAATTCCTCTTCGTAAGATTACGAATGTTTCATGTTTTGACATTTATGTGTTTTTAACTGAGAATCACTCCATTTAGCGAACTTCAAGTTAAAAAACTGCAGTAAAAATATCCAGTTAGCAGCCACTTACTGTAATTTCACGTTTTTCCGATGAGAATACCTGAAATTTGCCATGAATTATAGTGTTTTTTTGTTATGACAATGTACTCTGATAACCTTTTTTTTTTTTCAAATATTCTCCTCAGAACGCAATGTCAGAACGGATAAACGGACAGCCGGATAAAAGGTAGTATAAACGGCGCTCCACTGTAGTTTACTTCAAAGTACTTTAGAAGAAAACACTTTAAACAAATAATTATGGACTAGAAATAGTTTGGAAAAAAATAGAAAATAATTCTTTACTCTTATCTTTCGTCTTTTAATAATAAAAAAATTGTGATCCTAATACAACAACACTGTGTATCTTAACATACACCATTAACTCTCATACGTAAAAGTAATTTAAATGTACATTTCTTTTCTTTTGAAGCTTCTCTACGCAAAGTGGTAAATCAATTCTGGCTTTAAAAAAATGAAATAAAGTATAGAGAGATCTTCACTTTATAATTCACCGTTTCCCTGGGCACCATATATCATAATGTCTCCTAATCCTACCGATCTACTCGCCAAAACCTCTCTACATCGTTTGATTGTGCCCAGCCGCCGGTACCTCCTGCTTGACCGACCGGCCACTGTTTCTTTCCTTTTCGTACCGAAGTTTCAGTATATTCGTGCTGGTAAACCGTATCGTACCCTTGTCCTCCTCACCGGACAGTGCATCCTTGCCGCCCGGCAGATAGTGGTCCTTGTAGTGGTTGCGCAGATCGGTGAGCAGGCGGAACGATGCTTCACACCGATCGCACTGGTACGGATTTTCGCCCACGTGCGTTTTCATGTGCTTCACCATGTCGTTGCTTTGCGTGAAGCTGCGCTCACAGTACGTGCATTTGAATGGCTTTTCACCGGTGTGCGTAAGCATGTGCCGTTTCACGTGGTGGCTCGAGGTGAATCTAAAATACAGGGGAAAGAATTTTAGCACAGCAATAGCAAATGGGGACACTATCATACACTTACCGCATACTGCAAACCTCACAGGTAAAGTGACGATCTCCTGGAAATATTGATCGAATGAGACATTATTCCATAGTTTGTAACAGTGCATCAAACAGCACTATAGCAATCGTACCTGTGTGGATTAGCTGATGCTTCACCAGCGAATAGTGTCGACTAAATTGTGACCCACACGTGTCGCAGCTGAAAAACTTGGCTTTCGTGTGGGTGTGCATATGTCTGTCCAGGTAACCTGAAAAGGAAGTAGTAACTGTTGAATCCGTTTTTGGAGGAATGAACACGCCATGTCTACTTACTCTTCATACTGAAACGACTCGGACACAGATTACACTGCCACGGCTTCTCACCCGTGTGCCGTATCAGATGCTGGCGCAGATTGCTCCGATTGCTAAACTCCTGCCCACAGTGCGAGCACAGGAACCCGGTCCCGTGCGTATGCGTTCGCATGTGGTTCTTCAGCAGCTGCTCCGTCTGAAAGCCTTTGTCGCAAAACATGCAGAAGAACGATCGTCCCGTCGCGTGACAGTACTGGTGATGCTCGAAGGCCGCCTTGGTCATGAACACCTTCGGGCACTGCTTGCAGCAATGTATCTGATCCGGATGTTCCTTCAGCAGATGGTCGGTGTGCTCCTTGGGCGAGGAGTAGGTCGGTGCATCGCACAGCAGACAGCGGTACAGGTCAACCTTCGTTTTCGGTTCCTCCGTATCGTTGTCACTTTCCTCCTTTGGTTGCTTTGGCTTCCTGCCGGGTCCCTTCTTTCCACGCGTCCGCTGCTCACTTTTCCCGGTAGCCGAGCTGTTGCGCTTAGCGCTTGCGTTTCGTGCCGATCGTGATTTGCGTGCTACCTTTTCGCTCCCCACCAAGCTGCTGAGCGGTTTTTCGTCCTGTTCCTCCGAATTACAGCCAAAGTCATCGGCCGGCGATGGGGTACGCGGTTCCACCAAATCCGGTTTTAGTTTCTTCCCCGATTTGGGCTCTTTCGAGATTTGTTTTCTAACCCGCCGGCCGGTGGCAGTGCCGGCGCTACTCTCCGTGCTCTGATCTAGCACGATCGGCTCGTCGTGATCGACAAAATCCGACACTGTCTCCTCCACCGTCGTTTCCATCGCATAGTCCTGCTTCAGCTCATCGTCGTACGTGTTTTCAATGACCAGCGCACCCGGTTTGCGCGACAAGCATTCGCGCAGCAGATCGCCACTCCGCATGCACTGCTCGTACAGTGCGTACGCTTCCAGCACCTTGGCCCGGCAGTCTTCGCACACCTTCCGCGGCCAGCACATGTACTCGTCCACCTTCATCTGCTCCGGGTTGAACACAGAGGGAACCAGCTTTTCCATCATCGCGTGCATGCTGAGCGTACCGTCCTTGTAGATCGTTTCGTAGATGCAGTACTGTTCGACGCTGACCGTCGCACAGATACGGCAGGTCGTCGGTTTTAGGTTTAAAATCAAAAACTCTTCCTCCATTTCTGTTAGCTAACAATGCGCGGGGCCTGGCGGACGACGACGATGTGTGGATTTACAAAATAAACAAATTGTCTGCTTGTTGTGACATCTTCCCCATCGCTGTCAAGGTTGGCAGAGTGCGCAAGGTGTTGAGATGGGTTAGATATGACAGCAGTTGCATATGTTGTTTTCAAATTGACCGTCGAGAACGATGCACTGCAGATTCCATGTTTGCAATTATCCTGTCGGATTTTTTTCAGTTTATTGACCGTTAGTTGGAGCTTCGAATTATTGATGGAGCGAATGAAATTTTCGTTCAAATCGATTTCGGCTAGCTTCGAAGTTTTATAGAATCGATTCCGGATAGTAGATCCGGTATCAGTTTCCGGAATCGGCTCCGGAATCGGAATCGGATCCATAATTGGAATCAAATCCGGAATGGGAATAAAATCCAAAATCGGAATCGGCTCCGGAATCGAAATCGGCTCTGGAATTGACTCTGGAATCGGCTTCAGCTTCGAAATCGGCTCCGGAATCGCAATTGGCTCCGAAATCAGAATCAGCTTCCGGAATCGGATCCAGAATTAGTTTCCAAAATCGGCTCCGGAATGGGATCCATAATCGGAATCAAATCTGGAATCGGAATCGGCTCCGGAATCGAAATCGGCTTCGGAATCGAAATCGGCGCTGGAATTGACTCTGGAATCGGCTTCGGTTTTCAAATCGGCTTCGGTTTTCAAATCGGCTCCGAAATCGCAATTGGCTCCGAAATCAGAATCAGCTTTGAAAACGGGTCGATTTCGGCACCTTCATCAGGCGTTTGGGTCCAATGACGCTATGTATTAATAGCTGCAAAGAATCAAAATTTGCTTGTAAACGATCCATTTTTATGGCGATTTCCAGACTAAGTTCGCTTCTGAAACTGCTTATTTAAATTAAAGGACTGATTTTCATTCCGGAGCTAGTTCCATTTCTATAGTAAATCTTGAGTTGGTGGCAAATCGCGATTCCTACGTCGTTTCCAATCCCGGAACCAATTCTGATTCCGGAGACGATTTAGACCCCGGAATAGATTCCGGAGCTGACTCTAGATGCGATTCCGGAATCGCGTCCACAGTCAACACCGGAATCGAAAAATTGGATCAGTAATTGCTCTAGAATCGGCTCCAGAAATAGCTCCAGAATCGGCTCCGGAATCGACTCCGGAAGCGGAATCGATTCCAGCATCAGAATCGGCTCTGACATCAATTGCGAATACGGAATTGGAATCAGTTAGGTCCGATTCCGAGCTCCCACCACTAACTTCTAGAGTAAATCTTGATTCGGTGGCAAAATACGATTCCTGGGTCGATTCCGATTCCGGAGCCAATTTTGATTCCGTAGACGATTTCGATCCAGGAATAGATTCCGGAGCCGATTCTGAAGTCGACGGCGGAATCATCTCCAGAGTCAACTCCGGAATCGATTCCAGCAACAAAATTGACTCTGGAATTGATTGCGAACACGGAATCGAAATCAGATAGGTCCGATTGCGAGCTCGCACCACTACTCCAAATCATACCATCTCTTCTTGACTTTTTCTCCTGCTATTGGGCGTAACGTCCTACGAGGAAATGCCGGCCTATACAGGCTTTCGAGACTTAATTAATTACCACCCAGCCGGATAGTCAGTCAGTCGTTTTTACTGGGGGACGGGCTTTTAGGCTTGAACCCATGACGGGCATGTTATTCGAGTTAACGACTGTATCACGAGACCGCATATGACCTATGGACGCAACGATTTTACATTAATCGACCACATTATTTTATTTATCATTACATTATCATATACCTGATGATAAAAACCAGTTTCCGCCTATAATTTACCATTTTAAACTATCTTAAATAGGGGGCAGTTAAGTTTGTAGATCTATTCATGGTAATCCGAAAAGCCGTTTTCATGCAGCAAAGCATGCAACCTGCTACCATTCCATCAGCCAATCTCTCTCTCTTTCTCTCTCTCTCTCTTTGTCGACAGAACCACGACAGTTTCCATTTCATCGCTCAATTCGCCCGACTTTTCTTCACTGCTGCTGATTCATTTCCTTCTTGTACCTTAGCTGCAGAATGTCCTGGCTGGTAAACCGTATCACTTTCGCATCTTCCTCGGTGGATGAGCCGGCCCCTGGCTCACCGGGCTGCACATGCTCCTTGTAGTGGTTGCGCAGGTCCACCAGGAGGCGGAACGATGCATCGCACCGATCGCACTGGTACGGATTGCTGCCGACGTGCGTTTTCATGTGCTTCACCATGTCGTTGCTCTGTGCGAAGCTGCGCTCACAGTACGTACACTTGTACGGCTTTTCACCCGTGTGGGTCCGCATGTGCCGTTTTACCATGTAACTGTTGGTGAATCTGTGAATAAATAGTGTTCAAATAATTTAACATTTCTTTGTGGAAATCTCGGCCGACCGGTCACAAACCTCATTTTGCAAATTTCACACCCAAACGGCCGTTCGCCTGGGGAGGAAAAAAAGACATTTTTTAAATTATTTTTCCATTTACCAAACACAATCCCTCCCACCTTACCTGTGTGTATCAGTTTGTGCTTGATTAGCGAGTAATGTTTATTAAACTGCGATCCACAAGTGTCACAGCTAAATGCTTTAATTCTCGTGTGTGTATTCTGATGACTCTTTAGTCCTCCTACAACAGCAAAAAAGTATTGAAAAGAAGCACAACGGTAAAGATAATTCGCCGTGAGAAAGCTGTAATCTTTGCATGATCCTTACCTTTCGTGCTAAACCGACAGGGACACAGCGGACACGCCCACGGCCTCTCGCCCGAATGCATTATCATGTGCTGGCGCAGGTTGTTCTTCACATTAAACTCCTTGCCGCACAGCGAGCACAGATAGTCGGACCGTTGCGTATGCGTGCGTATATGGCTCTTGAGCAGCAGTGCCGTTTGAAAGCCCCTGTCGCAGAACGGACAAAAGTGTGACCGGCCCGTCGCATGGCAGTACTGGTGCTGCTCGAAGGCGGCCTGCGCCGCAAACACTTTCGGACATTGCTCGCACACCCGTATCTGGTCCGGGTGCGCCGCCTTCAGATGGTCGGTCAGTGCGTCCGGCCCGGTGAACGCCGGAACATCGCACAGCACACATTTGTAGAGATTTTTTTTCGTTTCGAGCTTCTCCTCGCGCGGGGATGCTTCTTCTGCTGTCGTATCGTTCAATTTTCCGATACTTTGCTTACAATTTGGTTCGGTATCGTCATCCGACCGGGAGGCAGTGCTGTTGTGTAGAGTCGCGTTGTCTTGTTCGTGCGCCTTTGAACGCCTGCCAACATTTATCTTGCTCTTTTCTTCCGGCAGTTTGTCCTCGACACTTTCAGGCATTTGAGTTATGACCATTTGTCTCCGATTCCCCTGTCTCGTCCGTGATGGCGCTTCAGTTGCATCAACAACTTGCTCATCACTTTCCGAGGGCTGTTTCCGTTTGTGTTTCCTCTTCGTTGCAGCAGGATTTTTACGCTTATCATGCAACTTTTGCTTCGTTATGACGATTTCTGGGCGATGCGGCACTTGATCTTCTTCGATCGAGTCGCCAGAATTATCTTCCAGTGGGTTGCAGTTCGTCGCACTATCCACAATTCCCGGCTCCAGCTCAGATATAACAACTGCCTCCTCCACCAACACATCGGGCGTGCAATCCCCCCTGACCGTAATCATTACTTCATCGCACATCGTCGCATCCTCCTGCTCGTTGCACAACCTTTCCAGCTGCTCTGCACTTTGCCCACATTGCACGTACAAAGCGTACGCCTGTAACACTTTCTCGCCACAGTCTTGGCAGATTTTGGCCGGCCAGTTTGCGGTATGTTCGTTGAAGATGGTCGGGAAGAGGATTTCCAGCATGCAGTGCAAGCTCAAAGATTCGCCCGGATCGCATGGCTCCTGCATGCAGTGGTTCACCTTCCAGGGCGTGACACAGATGCGACAAAAGGTTGAGCGAAGAAGCGATGGCTCGACTGAATTATTTTCCTCGTCCATGGTGCGGTACACAGTGGACGATTGGCATTCACTTGTGTAAATTGCTACAAAACAAAATCCTGCAGAATGGTTTAATTTACTAAAAAATTTAGGTACATTGCACCTTTCCCGTGCGAACACACAGAATTCCAATGTTTACATGTCATCAGCACAGACAATTTCCAAAACAACACACTATCAAGGTTGATTGAGTTAAGGTATGACGAATAGCTGAATAAATCTTGTTTTATTCATACATATTTCGAAAAAACCCGATTTCCGTTGTTCTTTGGATCATACATTTTGTGTAGAGCATGTTAGCAGTTATTTGTGTTCAATTTAGTGTTGGGTTTAATGAATCTTTCGTTGAGGTTAATTCATATGAATCTTCAGTGAAGAGTGATTCGAATCTCGAATCGAATCTCCAAAGATTCATGGTTCTCTGAAGATTTGTGAATCTCTCAAGATTCATGATTCTCTATAGATTCATAAATCTCTAAGGATTCATGAATCTCTGAAGATTCTACAATCTCCAAGGATTCATGCATCTTCCAAGATTCATGTATTCATTAAGACTCATTAATTTCTAGGGATTAATGAATCTTTAGAGATGTATGATTTAAAAAAATGAACTTACTCGATCCAATTCATTGGTTCAGTGTTTAACTCGCACGACTTAATAACATGCCCGTCGTAAGTTCAAGCCTTGCATGGGCCGTCTCCCAGTAGCAAAACAAACTATCCAACTGTGTTATACCATACATGCCAAGAAGTCTCGAAAGTATGTATACGCTGGCATGACCACGTAGGTTGTTACGCCACGAAGAATCATAATAAGAAGTTCAAGATCTATGAATTTTTAGAGATTTCTGAACCACTAGAGATTCCCAAATCTTTCGAGATATATGAAACTTATAATTAATGAATCATTCGAGATTAATGAATCTGTCGACATTCGTGAATCTTTTGAGATTCGTGAATCTTTATAACCGAGATTCTGATTCAGATTGAATCATTTCTAGGATACATTCAGATTCATGAATCTGAATCAAATTTACCCACAATTAGTTATTTTTTTTTGTGAAATATAACCCGATATCATTATGGAAGCAATTGTTTAATAGAAACTTTGAGCCTCGTGACAACATTCGCCGTTATGAGGGTTTCAAATCCTTATTGTTTACAAAATATATATTTCATACGATACAGGCGCGTTAGAGTTACCGGTGGTAAAGGTAGTCCTATACTTAATACGAGACTATTACACCATAATAAAAAAAAATAAAAAAGTTTCATTACCTAGAACAATCACCTACAGACGCCTCCTCCCTATAAAGAATACAATTTAGCTTGCTCTATTCTTCCAGTTTGCAATTGATTCTGTTGCACTTTTTGCTTGCAATACGCATACCTTTCTCAATATCTCATTCCAGTTGCGATTTCTGCCGGCTCAAGTTGTATCGTATTTATTCTCCTAAAAGTATGTGGTTAGTGTAAGTGTAAGCTCCGTAAAGCGCAAACTAGTACCGCGACTGCGTATATGCTATATCCCCAATTCCCCCGCATTATTACACACTCGTGTACACTGCTACAATGCTGCTCCGCCCTGCTCAATCGTCACCACCGCTGCCCTCATACTTTTGGCTGTACTGGCCCATCTCTTTTTGGTATCGCAACTTCAAGATTTCCGTGCTGGTAAAGCGTATATCCTTATCGTCCACGACCGGCGACGGCCCGATACCGTTCTCGCTCTCCACGTAGTGCTCCTGGTAGTGGTTGCGCAGGTCCTTCAGCAGCCGGAAGGACGCGTCACACCGATCGCACTGGTACGGATGGTCGCCGACGTGCGTTTTCATGTGCTTCACCAGCACGTTGCTCTGCGCGAAGCTGCGCTCACAGTACGTACATTTGTAGGGCTTTTCCCCGGTGTGTGTTAGCATGTGCCGCTTCACGTGGTACGGCGAGACAAACCTATGCAGCGAGAGTGGCCCGTTTAGAGAAGTTTAAAAATGCAGTTGGAAATTAATATGTTCTTACCTCATGGGACAAAGCTCACAGACAAATGGGCGTTCTCCTAAAAAAAAAGAGGACAAACACACACTACTCGTTAGCAAACAAAAACACCGAACAATCGCTTTCTTTATGCCGTTTCCCTGTTACCTGTATGAATGATCTGATGCTTCACCATGGAGTAGTGTTTGTTGAACTGCGAGCCACAGATCGGGCAGGTATAGATCTTCGTTTTTGTGTGCGTACGCATATGCACGTGCAGGCAGGCTGAAAAAAACACACAGTAATAAATAATTACTTGCTCCCCTGCACTTCACCTCCACTCTTCCCGCACCTACCTTTCGTATTGAACCGACAGGGGCACAGACGGCACGGCCACGATTTGCTGTCCGTATGGAATGTCATATGCTTCTGCAGGCTGCTCTTGGTGGTGAACCCCTTGCCGCAGTACGAGCACAGGAACTTGGGACCGCGCGTGTGCGACTTGGTGTGGCTCGTCAGCAGCCCCTCCGTCTGGAAGCCCTTGTCGCAGAAGTCGCAGAAGAAGGACCGGCCGGTCGCGTGACAGTACTGGTGGTGCTGGAACGTTTGCTCGCTGACGAACACCTTCGGGCACTTGTCGCACGGCCGTATCTGGGCCGGATGTTCCGCCTTCAGATGCTCCGTCAGCTCGCCGGGAGTCTCGTACGTTGGCCCCGAGCAGAGCTGACACCGGTACAGCTCCGTTTTGGATTCGAGCTTTCCCTCCGCGCCCGGCTCGACCTTTGGCTTTCGCTCGCGCTTCTTCCTTTCCTTTGGCACCTTCTCGTCGGCTGGCTTCGCTTTTGGTGCGCTTCTCGCTTTCTTGGCCCTGCCGGCGGACGACGGTGGTTTCCATTCCGGCTCTGCGCTGTTACTTTCCTCGGCAAACTCTAACTCCTCCTCTTCCAGCACTTCCACCTCCGGTTGCTGCTCCTCCTGCAGTTGCTCCTGTTGGTCCTCCAGCTCCTTCTTGATTTCCGTCACCTCCGTCGGAGCGGTGTGCGCTTTCTTCGTCCGCGAGCCCCTCGGTGCGGGTTCGCTTTTGCGCGCCTTCGCCGTACGTCGGCGCGATGCGGCGGGCAGTGGTTCCAGCTCCGGCTCGAGCTCCGTTTCCGGAATGAGATCGCACTCCAGGAACTCTTGCGCCTGCTCGTCCACCACACAGTCCACCGGTACGATCGCTTCGTCTGCGTGCATTTGCTCCTTGGCGGAGCGTTTCTGCAGCCGGCCGCGGCTATCGAGACAAGTCTCGTACAGCTCGTACGCTTCCTGCACCTTGCGCTTGCACTCCCGGCACACCACCATCGGCCAGTTCATAGTGTAGTCGTGCTGCACCTGCTCCTCGTTGAACACGCCCGGGAACAGCTTCTCCAGCACGATCTGCAGGCTCTGGGAACCATTTTCCTCCAGCGGTTCGTGCATGCGGCACGCGTCCGCCGCCTCTGTCTCCAGCACGCAGATGCGGCAGCACGCCGTTGCGTCGGTCGATGGCCATACCACGTCCACGTCCATCGCGGATCAATTGCACTTGCAGTTGCGAACAGGGAATAAACGAAATGGGGCAAAGTGCTTGTTTGTTTACCCCCGAGATGAGCTTAGCGATTTGCCCACACAGCCCAAGCGAGGCGTCTTTCTCTTTCTTTTTTTTTTTGTTGTATTGTGCGCTGTCAAACGAACGCGTCGAAACGTCATTTAAAGCGAACGAGGTCATTACATGTAAGGTGTGCTGCATTCAAATGGAACGTTTTCCGAAACTAATTGCTTCTTTTGGACGAATATGATCTCGTATTTGTTACAATGAGAGAAATTAAAATGTATAAAATGCATGTATAAATAAGTGATTTAATAATTGTACGTATTTGTGTTCTTATTTCTAGGCGATGATTTATGCGGAACAACATTATGTTATATTTTTCAAAATATACAATCATTTGTTACGCGATTCAATTAGTAAAATGCCTCTTTTTGGGTCTGTGAAGAGCTGTCAAAATAATTGCAGCTTTCCCACTGCCCCGGACGAAAACGAAACTGGATCATGAGTTTGGCTTCATCTATAAACTATCGGTGGCGACTCTTTTTTCCCTCCCTACTCCATTGCAGGAAACTCGGTCGCCTCTGCCATGACCTTCCGCTGGCCAGCGCTTTCCTCGTACCGCTGCTCGCTGTACTGGCCCATCTCTTTCTCGTATCGCATCTTCAGAATGCTTGTGCTTGTGAACCGTATCGCTTTCCCCTCGTCCGCGGACGAACCGGCCCCTTTATCGACCGGCGTGCACGTCTCCTTGTAGTGGTTGCGCAGATCGGTGAGCAGCCGGAACGATGCTTCACACCGATCGCACTGGTACGGGTTTTCGCCCACGTGCGTTTTCATGTGCTTCACCATGTCGTTGCTTTGCGCGAAGCTGCGCTCACAGTACGTGCATTTGAACGGCTTTTCACCGGTGTGCGTAAGCATGTGCCGTTTCACGTGGTAGGTCGAGACGAATCTGTAAAAGGGAGAATAATTTTTAGTCCTTTGCACTGCGATCGTTAGCATGTCAAATCAAAACCGTACCTCATCGGGCAGAGATCGCAACTGTACGGACGTTCACCTGGAAATAACGAGATTATATTTTAATAACAATTCACGCACACGCTCATCACACTCGTTCATGCCTACCTGTATGGATTAGCTGGTGCTTGATCAGGGAGTATCGTGTGTGGAACTGTGAGCCACAAATATCGCAACTGAACGGTCTTAGCTTCGAGTGTGTTCTCTGGTGTAAGTTTAATGCACCTGCGCCAAAGAAAAACGAACAAAACATGTCCAGAACATATCATGCTACACAAGATTCACCCGCTGAAACATACCCTTCGTACAGAACCGGCTCGGGCACTGCGTACAGGCCCACGGTTTCACGCCCGTGTGGCGCACCAGATGCTGCCGCAGGTTGCTCTTGTTGTTGAACTTCTTCCCGCACAGCGAGCACAAAAACTCGGCCATCTCCGTGTGCGACTTGGTGTGGCTTTTCAGCAGATTCTCCGTCTGGAAGCCCTTGTCGCAGAACATGCAGAAGTAGGAGCGCAGCGTCGCATGGCAGTACTGGTGATGCTGGTACGCCGCCTCCGTCATGAACACCTTCGGACACTTGTCGCACGTGCGTATCAGGTCCGGATGTTCCGCCTTCAGGTGGTCGGTCAGCTCGGTGGGCGACCCGTACGTGTGCCCCTCGCACAGCTGACAGTTGTACACGTCCACCTTAGACTCTAGCTCAACGCCACTGCCACCCTGATCCGACAAATATTCGGCCGCTTCCACCTTGATCGTTGCGCTTTGCTTCCGTTCCTTCCTGCCCTCCGTGCTGCTTTCATCGCCTTCGGCTGGTTCGGGTTTAATTTTTGGCTTCCGGCCCCGTTTCTTTGCCACCGGTGGTTCGACGCTTTGTTCCGCCGTGGAATCATCCAGCTTATCGATGCTTTCTGCCCGAACTTTAGGCTTTCGACCCCGTTTCTTTGCCACCGGTGGTTCGATTGCTTGTTCCGTGGTGGATTCATCCAGCTGATCGGTACTTTCTACCCGAACTTTGGGCTTTCGACCCCGTTTCTTTGCCACTGGTTGGGAGGTTTGTTCTCCCGTGGATTCATCCAGCAGAACGATATCTTCTTCCAGCACCATTGGCTCCTCTTCCATGACGCTCTCGTTGATACGGTCTTGTTTACTCATTCGCTTCGGTCGCTTTTCCTCCTCTACGAGCACGGTGGCGGTCTGTGGCAGTGGCCGGGTTCGTGGTCTGCCTCTTTTCCGCGGGCCACTTTCCCCGTCCAACGCTTCCAACGGCCGCAAGGCGGGTGGTTCCTCCTCCCTCGACAGTGCTGTCTCGCCATCGTCAAAGCTACACTCGATCAGCACCTCGTACGGTTCACAGGATTGTTCCGCCTTCTCATCGTCCGTGCAGGACCGTGCAGCTTCCCCTAGATAGCGCTGCAGCCGCTCTTCGCTCTCTATCAGCAGCAGGTACAGCCCGTACGCGATCATGATCTTGTGCTTGCAGCTATCGCACGCTTTCGTTGGCAAGTGTTGCTGGGTGTTGGGTGAATCTTTCCCTTCCGGACTGGCAAACATGGGAAACATTGCCTCCAGCATCATGTTAAGGCTTACCGATTGGTCGGCGTCTATCATCTCGTCCATGCCGTGTATCGCCTCCGGCTCGGACACGCAGATCCGGCACCACTCCGGCTCGAACGCCGCTGAGGAAGGATATTCTTCATCCTTCATGTCCATCGCGGGCGGTTGGGAACAATTTCTTTACAATTTACACTAAAATTTTGTTTATCGCTGTTGTTGTTTACGAGCCGATGGTAGCAAACTCGTCCACTTGTTTGTCGTCGGTCCATAAACAAACGTCATCGCGGTAACAAGCTGTTGCCAAGGTACATATAGGGTTGCAGGGCTGTCAAACCCGAAGCAGAAAGTGTGAGCATAAAGAGCATCGGAAATAAAGTAATTATGAACGCGTTATGAGTTTATCTTTAATGTTTACGATAGGATTATGCAAGAATTGGGTATGAAGAATTTTTGTGTTTTTGTTCGTGATAAAATTACATCATACTCCGAGTTACGATAAACATGAGCTGTCATTTCGTGCCCCGGATTAACAAACACCCGGACAAACGGAATTCCACCATAGCATTTTTAATGATTGCGACTAAAAATTTACATATTAGATATCTTTCTCTTTAAAATTCGCTTGTAATGGTAAGTTATTGACTCATGAAGCTTAAGTTCTGTTTCAGATCTAGTTCCTTCGGCCCTCAGGTGCTAGACTAAGATAGATTCGTGATCAATTTCAACATTAGATTCAGATTTGATTCAGGATTCGGATTGATTCGGAATGCCTTTCAACGACGGGTTCGCTTTGGAATCAGTTCCCGGGTTGGGATAGTTCACGGTTCATCAGTTCTGAGATCCAGGACTTAAATGTAGCACCGAAGTGTGGGCCCAAGATGTAATCAGTTTAAATTTTGTTTCTACCTTTACCAGCAAGTTTTATTTTCACTAGTTGATTTGACCTGGTTACAGGGCAACGCAAAAAAACTTGGATGTGTAATGTAATGAATTGTGAATTTTGGAAAAGGTTTTTTTTAACTGAATTGCTAAGTGCCCCTGCAATACATAGGGCACATCCAAAGAGACTAATGCTGATCCATTACAGGAAGTGAAACTAATTCTAAACCCATACCGGTTTTGGGAGTGATCCTGAACCCATATTGGTCCTGAAACTGTTCCCGAATTAATATCGGTCCTAATCTGCCCTGGAACTAACCCTGTCACTACTATCCATACTAATCCTGGAGTTGATATCATTTCTGGAACATAATCGTTATCTCATACGTTTCCTATACCTTCATTAGCAGAAGGGAGAGAGCAAATCGATATGAAAATCTACGTCTTTTGCTCTCACTGAAAATGATAGGGGCACTCATCAAAAGTGAGTGACTCCCAGCTGAATTACCTTGTGCCTGTTCTGCATCACAAGGTGGGAGCAGGAACTAAATTTTACCTTGAGGCGAAAGAACTCCACAGGAGCCAAAGCCTCTCAAAACTATTCCAACCAAATTTTGCCCGTTTTGTATGAAAAAAGTTGTTCTGTGTAGGGAACGTGTCTCAAGTGTATCAGTCCCCATACAGATTCTAAAATGGATCCTCAAACGAAACCATTGCTAGAACTGATACTGGACTTTTTTGCAATTCGAGAACAAGTTTCTGGATCTTCCTTCGGTCAAGAACTGAATCGCGAATCTGCCCGGTCATGGCCATACATGTAGAAACAATGTCAATACAAAAAAAAAAAAAACACCGCAAACGCGAATAATTAAATCTCTAAATCTTATATTTATTTTACTTTAATTTCCCATTCCAACTTTGCCATTCTATCATTTTTCTTTACATTCCTATTTTGTTCTAACCGTTTTGGATCATTTAGTTGTGTGTTCACTGTTTGTTGTTTCTCTCTCCCTCTTTTCTCTATGACGCTCGCAGAGTGAGTCCCTTCTTTGCCCCAATGTGCTGAGACGCCACAATTGTTAACACTGCCGTGCGTTTTTTTTTTTGCGTTACGTGCGCTTTCCTTCGCTTGCCTTTTATCTCTTGTTTCCCCCCTCTAGTGTGTATTTTTGCGCCATATGTGGGGTGGGTGAGGGGTATCGGTTAAATATCTTATTACAAGTACAATAATAAATATAATAATAAATTAATGATGCTTATGAAATTTTCTCCACGCCTGCAGCAGTGTTTGCAGTAGTGCAGGTGTGAGTGTGTTTGTGTTTGCATTGTGATTTGATCTGATTGTAGATAGATGTAATGGGGGTTTGTTTTACTAGTTGCACTAATTCGACTGTTACATTCGGTTTGCTTGTATTTGCATGTATGCTTCTTACATGTGTGGTATTTTTGTTTGCTTTAACGGATAAACTAAGTTTTGTTTCGAGTTAT
Source organism: Anopheles merus (assembly GCF_017562075.2). Taxonomy (NCBI): domain Eukaryota; kingdom Metazoa; phylum Arthropoda; class Insecta; order Diptera; family Culicidae; genus Anopheles; species Anopheles merus. Next base: position 13,326,085 of record NC_054085.1, read on the forward strand.
TACAAAGCGGCAAAAACGGATCCATACGGACCTTTGTTTTTTGTTTTGTTTTGTTTTACTTTTCTTCACAATCATTACATATGGGCGGGCTGCTCTAGGAGGATGTGTCATAATCATCATTCATCATTTACTTGCTCTAGCTTTCTCTCGCTCTCTCTACTCTATTACGCATACTATAGAATAATCCTTTCCCTTTGCATCATCATCATCATCATCATCGTTAGTTTGCTTGCTTTTGCATTCACACCACCATCGATTCGGAGCAAAGTGCGTAAAAAAAAACAATAAACGTAAGCTAATTGCACCTGCAACGTGTCTCAGTGTTGGCCGTCGCTTTTATTTTAGGAAGCGGTTGTCGCGAAGAACGCGCATGAAGGAAGGCGGGGCAACATATTTAAAAAAAATCGGATAAGACTAAACCTGGCGTGATACAATTAAATAAACAAAAAAACATGGTATAGTAGTAATTGGTAGCCGAAAATACTTTCCAATAGCACGTGAATGCCACGTGGCGTGATAATGATTGGCGGTTCGGGGGGAGGGGAAGGCGCAAACATCGGAAGAAAGTACTACCACTGAGTAACTAGTATAAAACACCGTGTGTTGGGGGTTCGCGAGTTTTTTTTTTTTTGCTTCATCTACAGTATGGGGTGCAATAATGATAAAGATGCTGCTCAAACCATACACAACTAATCCTACACAGTTTTGTATAAGTTAGCATAAAACTTGTAATAAAATAAGCATAAAATAGGTTTCCACTCACACCGGCAGACACCGGGGACCGATGGGCGAGACCCGCCGGGCAGTGAATGCGGCAAAAAAAAAAGATTGATATGATATGATAAAGTAAAACTAATTCATAAAACTTCCACTGCTCTCTCTTTCTCTGTCTCTCTCTTGTTCAGTTCATGTACACGCTTTTGGAGGGTTCTAAGAAATTGTTTAAAATAATAATAATTAAACCCTTAACGAGAGGCGCCATCGCGGCGAAAAGGATTTGCCGGAACTCAGTCAGACAGACAAATCATGTTGTTGTTGTTGCTTTGCAAAGCTGTTGAAAACTAAAACGAGAACAACGCGTGCAGTTTGCTACTAATACGCTACTAGGAGCAGCAACAACGCGCATGCCTAAACCACGTTCCTGTGGCGCAATCTAGTACACTACGCTGGCTTCATTGCTAACATCAGCACGCAACAGACGGACACTGTGATGATGCTGCTGCTGCTGCTGCTGCTGCCGTGGAAACAAATGCATCTTCCTTCCTCCACAAGGCTGCACATATCATGCATGCTTGTTGCTTGTACGGCATTTCTACGCATTCTTTTTCCCTTATTTTGTGTACGTGTGTGTGTGTGTTTTTTGCGCGCTATATGAAAACACCACACATGCACAATGCATTTACACTTACAGTACTAATTACTCTTCCATGTTACAGGAATAAATCTATCGGTGATGTGTTGCTGCTCCCCTCTCCTAAACCAATGTTTCCAAAGAGCAGGTGTAAGAATGCACTATTCCTCTTTCTACCTTTCTCTCTCTGTCTCTTTACAATTTCATGCATAACAATACAACTATAAGTAGGAATATGCTTATCCAATTTGAACTACTACTTTGCCTTGTTTGTTTGCTGTTGCAATTTTGCCGTTTTTTTGTGTTGCTTTGTCATTTTTTTTTTCAAATTTCTTTTTTTTTCTCCTTCCTTTTTTCTTCTTGCTTACTGGGCCTCGTTCTATTTACGCACGCTTTCTTGCTTCATTGTTGTTTTCGTTTCGTTTTTTTTTCTTTTCTACATCTGAGTGTTTTGTTTTGTTGCTTGATATACGTACATGTTCTTTTTTCTTTATGTCTGTTGTTTTGATTTGTTTCCCTTACAAACTACATGTTCTCTGTCTCTCTCTCTCGCTCGCTCTCCTCTACACGGTGTGTCTCGCTTCCCATATGACAGTTTATAGGCGATTTATATTCCTGCAAATGTTATTACTGTATGTTTTGTTTGTTTCCTCTGCTTTTCTACTATATGTATATGTATATATATTTATATATATATATGTATATGTATATATGTATATGTATATAATTTCTATCTTGATTTTGCTTATACAATACTTATCTTTTTTGTTTCACTTTTCTTCCCTATCGACTAAAATTACACGAGCTTCGGCGCATATGTGTTGAGTATGTGTGTGTGTGTGTGTGTGTGTGTGTGTGTTGTAAAAAGATACATTATAGCTGCTATAATTTGTATTGTTTTAGCCACCACCGCTCGTTCTTCCGCTATCCCCCACCAAACGGTCGGCGGTTTGTGTTTGTTTGTTTTTTTGTTTAGCGTAAATTGTTAGCATTGCTTCAGTATATATTATATTACTTTGTAGAGTGGTGTTCTATATTCCGGTTTCACTATTGAATGCAAACATGGTTGTCTACTTTTTGTGCGCTGTTGAAACTGTGGGGGATGAAAGCAAGAAATAAAAAAAGAAACGCGTTATTTTAGGTCATGTTTACACCTCTATCGCCCTTTCCTTTTCCCTCGTTCGTGGGATGCTACTTACGTTTTCTTGCAGAAGCTGCACTTGAAGGCTCCATTACTGGCTTCTAGATAAGGACACAAAGACACAAGATAAGGAACACCCATTAAGATCACATTTGCAAATGCACCAATACACACAACCACACACACACGCACAGTTGCTTCAACACTTACTCAAGTAATGTTCCTCTCGGTGAGTTTCGTAAGATTTCTTATAGCTAAACGTAGCCGGACACTTGTCACACTGGAACGGCTTCTCGCCTCGGTGCAACGTGTGCACGTGTGCCGTTAGTAGAGCTGTTAGAAAGGACAAAAAAGAAAAGAAAATGATACAAATCACATAAAACAATAATTACAAACAGTGCTGCAAAATGTCATGAGTATCGCGTGATGTTCACCAACGAAAACAATGAACATATCCGTGGTAGTTTGATGCTCATTGCTGATACTCAATGAAAGTGCGTCATGACATGCCGAACGTGACATGCGAATTCTTGAGTTCAACGCGATACTCTGACTGACAAGTTGAGCTTAATGCCGGCGCAAGCATAATAATGATTTTTCTGCCTGTGAACAGTGCTGCCTAATGCCACTGTTTCAGTCACCAACACTTATGATAGAAACGAAGTTTAAATCAGCTCACATGCACCACTGAGATGATCATAGACGAAATTCAAACAGTTGGTGGATCTATCACATGCTGGGTGACATTTTGTTTAGCTCTCTTGATCGCTCGCTTGGTCATGACATTTTTGGCGTCTGGTCCCAAGAGAAAAAATGAGCATGCGTTCTCGCTCTGTCTGCTTTGATTGTCTGTCGGGTCAAACAGCGCTAGAAAATATGCTCATTTTGTTTCTTGGAACCAGTCACATGCACCGCATATCTCCCATGACTATCGTGATGATCACCGACACAACATATCGCGACCAAGTGACTGACCAAGAGTTGGTTGCACACAATGTCACCAAGCATGTGATGATCGCAACAACTGTTGCTGAGTCTCACCTCTGATCATCACAGTACAGCTCGTGACGCTGACACGATTTTGTTTCAACCGAAATTCGTCATGCCTATATCAGTGACATTTTGCAGAATTGATCACAGTAAAAAAATCATGACATAGTGACTGATCAAGCGTTGATCGCAAAAATGTCACGAAGCATGCATTGGTGAAACCAATCGTTTTGAGTATCACCATTGATTATCACAATCCAGTACGTCACGCTGACATGGATTTTGTTCCAGTCAGATTTTTGTATGTCATTGACAGTGACATTTTGCAGCTCTGATTACATAAAAAGGAAAAAAACCGATGTCAAAAAGCTCTGTACACCACACTTACGCTTCGAGTCGAACGATTCGCCGCAAAAGTTGCAATCGAACGTTTGCGGTTCCGCCGGCGCCAGCAACTCCTCCGCCATCTTTTCGTGCTGCTGCCGGATGTGCCGCTGCAGGTGGCCGACGTACTCGAAGCGATAGTGGCAGATGCGGCACTCGTGCGGCTTCTCCTTCGAATGGTGCAGCTGCTTGTGCTGGTTGAGATTGCACGGGTAGAGGAACTCCTTCTTGCACAGCTCGCACACAATCTTGCCCTTCGCCGACGAGGACGACTGTGACGAGGAGGAGGCGGAGGGGGTCGCCTGCAACCGGGCGGATAGGGCGGCCGTGGCCGCGAGCCGCGACCGGTGCGTCGCCATCAGGTTCATGTGCCGCTGGAAGCTGGCCATCGTCGACGCGGACGACTGTTCGCCCTCGTCCTCTTCCTCGTCGTCCTCGCCGGCGCCACCGTCTCCATCGTTCGTGTCCGTCACGTCGTCCTCGTTTTCCTCGTCATCGTCTTCCTCCTCTTCGCCGGCATCATCGCCACCGTCACCATTGTTCTGACCCGACTTGCCAGAGCGGCGCTTTTGCTGTTGCTGTTGCTGCTGCTGTTGTTGCTGCTGATATCGCATGCCAAAATCTTTATCGAGAATGTTATCCTCCAGCACGAGCTCCAGATTCGAGCCGTCGAACAGTGGATCACCGCCGCTACCGTCCTCGCCATCGTCCTGCTGATAGTCGCCGTCCGTGCTGCCACCCTCCGCCCGGCTGTTGCTGCCACCCTCTCCGCCCATACTGCTGTGATCTTCGCCGCCGAGCGCCCCTGTCGACGAGCCACCCTCGCCGCCCATCGAATCGTTAAACATGTTCTCGTGCAGCAGATTGAACGCGCTGATACCGAACGGCACCTCCAGATCCATCGCCTCGCTGCCGATGTGCGTCATCATGTGCGTCTTCAGCTCGTGCGCCGTCGGGAACGTGCCGGCGCAGAACCGACACACCAGCTTGTCCGCCCCCGTCGTCGGCGTGCCGGGCTGGGCCTCGCCCGGCGGCGACGGGGCCGCCGTCGAGGCCGGTATGACGCGGCGCAGCTTCCGCCCACCGAGATGTATCCGCATGTGCATGGCCAGCGAGCGCGCCTTGATGAACTTGAGCGAGCACATCGGGCACTGGTGGGCCGACCCACTCTCCGACCGGGGCGAGGACGTGGTCGGCGCGATAATCACGTCGTCCGTCACCATGCCGCCGTACTTTGGCACGCTGCCGCTGCCCTGGCTGCTGCTGCTGGCCTCCCCTCCATAGCCGCCGCCGCGCGCACCCCGCAGCGGAGTGGACGTAAGGTACGGGCTCGGAAAGTCCTGATCCTCCTTCGCCTCGTTCGGATGGTGGTTGGCCCGGTGCCGCACCAGGTGGCCCTTGAACTCGAACCGATAGTGGCAGGTGCGACACTCGAACGGTTTCTCCCGCGCGTGATGCAGCAGATGGTGCTGCTTCAGCTGGCAGCTGAACTTGAACACCTTGTGGCACAGCTTGCACTGCCGATCGGTCGGAGCGATGCCGGCGTCCGCCGCCGAAGCGACCGCCGCCGCCGTACGGTTCTTCACCTCGTTGATGCGCTCGATGTGGGTCTGCAGATGCACCACCAGCTCGTTCTGCCGGTTAAACACCAGCGCGCACACGACGCACTTGAACTTCTTCGCCGTCCAGGACCGCCCGCTGCTGCCCGTCGTACCGTCGTCGGCCGCGCTCGAGCCATCCAATGCCGAGCCGGACTGATCGCCGTCGCCACCATCGTCTGGAGCGGTTCCGGCGGCACCACCACCACGTCCCCGACCGTTCGTCGCTTCCTCTTCTGTGCCGCCGGCCATCAGCACGAGCGGCTGCAGCAGGTGCGAGTTGTCCAGCTGATCGTCTTGATCCGCGTCCTGCTGCTGCTGCTGCTGGTCGAGCAGCTGGCGGGGCGGTTCGCGCAGATGCGTCAGCTCGTGGCGCTTCAGGTTCAGCTTGTGCACGAAGCTGTAGTGGCAGATCTTGCACTCGTACGGCTTGCCGGGCTGATGGTGCAGCATCGTGTGCTGGTGCAGCTGGCTGCGGTACATGAACGTCTTTTTGCACAGATCGCACTGGATCAGGCTGCGGCCGCCGGTTCGCCGGCGCCTCGTTGGCGGCTGCTGCGCCATCCCTCCGTACCCCAGGTGGACACCCGGCCGCGGACCGCGCTGATGGGTGCGCATATGCTCGTGGAAGAGCAGCTCATTGTCGAAGATCTGCAAAGCACAGGCAAAAGGAAAATCATCAAATCGTGTCCCATTTCCTCCCCGATGGAGCACCACCGCCAAGTTATGCCTACCTGTCCGCACACCGTACACTTGCTCATCTTGGGCTGGTCGCCGATCGCGTCCGGTCCCAGATCGGGCAGTATCGCCACACCGTCGCCCTGTTTCGCGATCGACCGGTGCGTCTGCAGATGCCAGTCGAGCGTTTTCTTCTTGAGGAAGCGGCCCGAGCACAGCTTGCACTTGAAGATGAGCGTAAAGCCCCCGACGGCCGCGCTAGCCACACTCTTCTGCTCCCCGTTCTCCTCCTCCCCGCCGTCCCCGCCGTCCCCGCCAGCCCCGACACGCTCCTCCTCCTCGCCCTCGGCGCCATTGTCACGCTTCTCTTCGGTCTTGACCGCAGCGTTGCCGTCGCCGTCCTGTGGGGCAGTAGCTGCAGCCGCAGCCGCATCCAGCACATTGCCCAGCTTCTGCAGCACGTCCGCCGACACGCCCGCCTCCACCATCTCCATCTTCATGCCCGGGTGGGCTTCGGCCGCGTGCGCCTCGTACAGTTCGCGCGACTCGTACTCGTTGCTGCAGACGCGGCAAAGGTAGCATACCTCAGAGTGTTGCAGCTGCGCCGCCTCCAGGTTGTGCGTCTTCATGTGCCCGTTCAGCACGCTCTCGCGCGTGAACGACTCCGAGCAGATCGGGCAGGTGTGCGTGCCGCGGCCGCTGGTCGACCCGGGCTGGCCCGGCGACCCGTACATCGGACTGCCCCCGTCCGACCAGCGCCCGTGCATGGCGGCCATGTGCTGACTGAGCAGCTTGCGGCGCGTGAACGTTTCCGAGCACTTGGTGCAGCGGTACGTGGTCGGCTGGGTCGGATTGCAGCCCAGCTCGTGCCGCAGCATGTGCGCCGTGTAGCTGTACTTCATCGCAAACCGGTAGAAGCAGATGTGGCACTCGAACGGCCGGCCCTTGGGCGAGTGGACGCGCTTGTGCCGGCGGAACTGCGACACCGTGTTGATCACCTTGCCGCACACCTGGCACGTGAACATCTGCTCGCCCGTGTCCGGGTTGAACGAGATCTCGTCCGGATCGATCGGCATCTCCTCCGTCGTCGTGTCGTCGTCCTCCTCGGCCGCCTGCGGCTTGGCGCGTTTGGGGCGCTTCTCTCCGCCCGCGTTTGCCCCACCGTACTCGTCCTCCTCGTCGTCGTCCTCGCCACTGTAGTCGTCCTCGTCGGCACCGCCACCACCCTCTGCACCATCAGCGCCCTCGCCGTCGCCCGTTTCACTGTACGGCCGCTTGCCGGCGGCGCGCTTCATCGCCGCCACGTGCGTCTCCAGATGCGTGGCCAGCGACTGTTTCGTCACGAAGCGCGACTGGCACAGCTTGCACTTGTACACCAGCGAGCAGCCCTCCGGTGGCTTTTCCGCTCCTTTGGTTTCCTCCTCGCCCGCCACTTCCTCCTGCTGCTGCTGCTGCTGCTGTTGCTTCACACCATCATCGGCATTGTTTTGCTCGTTTTGCTCATCATCCGCTTCCTCCTCCTCTTCCTCCTCTTCCTCCCCTTCCTGCTCTCCCTCCTTCTTAACATCGTTCTGCTGCGAGCCGGTGCTCTCGCTTTCGGCCGCCGGCGGCTGCACCTTTTCCTTTGCCGCTGCTGCCGCCGCCTCCGCCAGCTCCGCCTCCGTGTGCGTGCTGCTCGTGTGGCCCTCCAGGGCGGCCCGGTCGCTAAACTCGGCCAAACAAACGCCACACATGTACGCCAGGTCGCTGTTTTGCGCCAAAAACGCGTCCGGATGCTGCTCGTGCAGGTGCTCGTTCAGCAGCACCTCGCGCGCAAAGGTCACCGCACAGACGGAGCAGCCGTACTCGCGCTTCACCGCCGCACTGCTGACCGTCGCGTCCTCTCCCTTGCTGCCGGTCTCCTCCTGCTTGCCGCCGCTGCTGTTGCGCAATCGCTTCTGCTCCTTGTGCTCCTTCAGGTGGATCAGGAAGCTGGACTGGTTCGCGAACCGGCACTGACAGATCGGGCACTCCAGCCCGCGATGCTTGTCCGCGTGAACCGACAGCATGTGGCGCTTCTGCAGCGCGATCGCCGGGAACGTCATGTCGCAGTAGTAGCAGTCGAAGCCGCGCGCCCCCTTCCTCCGCTCCACGCTACCGTCCAGCGACGAGTCGAACGAATCGACCGCACCGGCATCGGCCGCGCCCTGGGTCGTCGCCGCCGCCGGCCCCCCGGCCAACGGCATCAGATCGCCCGCCGCAATGTGCGTGCGCATGTGCACGATCAGCCACCGCTCGGTCAGGAAGGTGTAGTGGCACTTGCGGCACTTGAACGGCTTGCTCGGATCGTGCTGGCTGATGTAGTGGTTCTTGTAGTAGCTGTGGTACTTGAACTCGCGCATACACTTGGTGCACTGGTGGCTACCGTTCGGCAGCACGCGGTGGAATGCGTTGTAGTCGTAGTTGGCGGCCGACCGGGCGGCGCCGCCCGCGGCGGACTGCTTCATCCGGCCGTCGTGCAGCTGGCGCAGCGCTTCCGGCCCGTTCGCCACCTGGTGCAGCTGCGACTGGTGGCGCTGATATTTGCCCCATCTTCCGTGCGATGGCTGCTGCTGGTGCTGGAAGCGGGACTGCAAGGCCGCGATGGTGGAGTTTCTGCCCGCGACGGCGCTGGCCGAATGCAGCGGGTACTGCCGATCGTACAGATATGTGTCGTCGTGATCGTTCACGCGCATCGAGCCACGCTTCGGCATGCCTAAAAGTAGAAGCGGAAGTTGGGGTTGAAAAAAAACAAACAAACAAATCAGCAGTTTGAAAAGGGAGTGGAGGGACATGACGTACTGTCGTGCAGCAAAACAAAACAAAAAATCGCACTTACGTGCGCCATTTTCTACAACACGCGAACGCTACTCGTTCTGTGTGTTCTGTGACGATTTCTTCGTGACGTTGTAATTTGTCTGCGCAGTTTGTCGCGTTCGGTAATGTATTCCTTCTCTTCCTATGCCCTGCTGCTGCTTCTTCTTCCTATTTATTGAATTTGCATTCGGCGTTCCGTTTTCAAAACAACATTTAAATTCCAAACGCTTTTGTTTTTTTTTGCTTCACGCAGCAAAAAAGGGCATGCAAAAGTAGTGAAACAAACCTTCTCCCTAAGGGTGGAGAAGAAAATAAGTACTGCACGCTTGATTTCAAATTAATTAACAGTTTGTGTTCAAATTCAAATAAAACGGTAACATTTAGAGCATCGTGACGTCACAAACCACACGTCGAAGAAACAGAGTCAAACATCCGGTTTGGTGTGAAGGAAAAAAAGAAAGAAAACGAAACAACCAAACCCCAACCGAACAAACACGACCACAGAGAGCCGGAATGTGACCTCAATCCATAAAAAACGAGCTGCCAGCGTGAAGCGCGAACCGTCGAAAAAAAAGGCCCCGATCGATAATTGCTGCTCAATTATCTAATTAACATACTTCACACAGATTACTTTCCTCCCAGCCTCGACGTTGGCGAGACGCGACCCTTCGGACGCACCCGGAAAAAAAGAAAAAAGAAAAAAAAACACTTACCGCCGCGGTAGTAGTCATCCTCGTCGTCGTGGTCCCCCCCGAGCGCATCGACACCGTTGTTGTCCAGCTTTTCCTTCTTGATGCGGCGCATCTCGCCCCCGCCGCCGGCCGCACTGGACGCGAGCAGCAGCTTCTCCTGGTACTTGCGGCGCAGCATCTCGTCGTTGCGCAGGCACATGTCGTACAGCTCGTACGCGGCCAGCAGCTTCGTCTTGCACGGGGCGCATATCCGGTCCGGCATGCCGGCGTTGCTGCCGAGATGTAGCGGGTGGCAGACGGCGACCAGGATCGAGTACAGGCTGCGGGACTGGTACTCCGGCACGACCGTGCAGTAGAGCGACTCCATCGGGCGCACCTCGCCGTCCTCGCCGGCCGGCTTCTCGTCGCACAGGCAGACGCGGCACACGTGCGCCACCGGCGGGATCCGCTGCTGCTCGTCGCCCTTCTCGTCGCCCGCACCGCTGGCCCCGCCCGGGCCGCCGCCAACGCCCTCGCTCATCTCGATTTCCGGCAGCAGCGGTTCCAGCTCGAGCTCGATCGACTCGCTGTGCTTGGGCGGCCGGCCCGGCCGGTGCAGCCCGGACAGGTGGTGGCCACCGCGCCGCCCCCGCCTTCCGGACAGGCGGCGCCGGCTCCCATTGTCGTCGTCGTCCTCCATCTCCACCTCCTCGTCGTCGTTCTCCTCCTCGAGCGGTTCGTCCATCTCGACCAGCAAACTCTCCACCGGCGGCAGGTTCTGCATCAGCGACAGCCCATCCATATCGTCCTCCTCCTCCTCCTCTTCCTCCCCGCCCTCCTCGTCCTCCTCCTCGTCCTCCTCCTCGTCGTCCTCTTCCTCGTCCTGCTCGTTGTCGTCGGTGCGCTGGCCCAGCCCGAGCGGATGGGGCGACACGACGTTGCCGCGCGTCTGCCGCATCCCGTCGTACGAGTTCTCCTCGTTCGGCTCGACAAAGCGCACGTGCTTGACGGAGCGCTTGCGGGGCTGGTCGGACTGGGGCAGCACCATCGCCGGGGTCAACTGCTGCTGCTGCTGCGGCTGGCCATCGCCACCCTGGGACAGCATGCTGTTGATGTTTGGCTTCGTGTCCGCCAGCAGCTTCCCGTCCAGCACCGAGTGCAGGTCGTTGCTGTTGAGCGAATCGGACGGAAGGCCCTCCTCGAGGGCGGCTTCCCCGTCGCCGGAAGCGTCGTTGGCGGCTAGCCGGGCCGCGGCCCGATTGTTCGCGGTGGACGAGCGTGTGATGCGTTCGTTTGGCGGTTCCGGTCGGGCGACGGGCGCTTGGCCACCGTTGCCGCTGAGGGTAAGGGAGAGAGATTGTTGTTGCTGCTGTTGCTGTTGCTGGACATTGTCGCTTTGGTCGACACCCGGGAAGCTAAACTCCGACTCGAGCGACACCTCCATCGGTCCCGACCCTTGCAGGCCGTACATCTGCGTTGCCCTCGGCTGCTGCTGCTGCTGGGTAATGACCGGCATCTGGTTGGCCACCTTGAGCGCCTCATTGTTCAGCACCATCTCGGAGGGTTTCGAGCAGGAGGCCACTATCTGTCCACCGACGGCGGTCGCATCGACCAGGCACGGGCTGGACGACGGCAGCGAGACGGCCGCCGAGAACGGCGATCTGGAAGCGCCGGACGAAAAGTCGGAATGCATCTGGGGCAGCTGCTGCTGCTGCTGGGCCCGCCGATGCTCCGGTACCATCTGTTGCTGCTGCTGCTGCTGGGCAACGAGCGAGCTTGCCGTCACCACGACGGTCGTTTGCATCGCGCCCATATCGCTCAGCCGCTGCATGCCGCTGGGCGACCCCTGCTGCTGCAGGTAGGACGCCACGTGGGTCGGTGTGCCGGCCGCATGGCCGTACGCATTGCCCCCGCCCATGCCGGGTACACCCGGGGGGGAGGCCGCGTTCGGGCTGGCCACCATCGGGCCGACCGTCCGACCGCCGCCGCCCCCGATGCCGCCCGTTGCGTAAGCGCCCCCGCCCGTCGCCTCCACCGCGACAAAGTGGCCCATCGCGGTGCCCACCACGGACTGGCCGTGGGCGGCCAGCTGATCGTGGAAGTACCCGGCGCCGGAGCCGCCCGCCGACCCGTCCACCACGCGGCCGGCCGCATACTGCGCCACGCCGGCCGTCGCTATCATGCGCCGCTGGCCCGCCTCATTGCCGTACCCGCCGTGCGTGACGAACGTGACGCCGACGTCCGCCGCGCCCTGATGGTGATGGTGCCCGCCGAGCCCGGGCGTCATCGGCGAGCCGACGGTGGTGACGACGGTCCCGCCCCCTCCGGCAATGACGCGCTCCGTTGCCAGGCTGTCGCCCCATTCCATCGGCAGCTGTCCGCGTAGTGTGCTGCCAGAGCTGTACTTGTCCTGCATGCAGGAGGTGGCAGTCTGGCGGGTGAAATGTTGCTGCTGCTGTTGCTGCTGCTGCTGCTGCTGTTGATACTGCTGCTGCTGCTGCTGTTGATGATGGTAGTGCTGCTGTTGCTGTTGCTGCTGCTGCTGCTGTTGGTGGTACTGTGGCAGAAGGTGCTGCTGCTCCTGAAAAACCGCCTGCTGCTGCTGCTGCTGCTGGAATAGTTGCTGCTGCTGGTGGTTGAGATACTGCGGTGGCACTTGTCCCGTACCGACAAAGCCACTGCTGTCCTGCTGAGGTTCCAGTACGAATGCTTTCGATTTCAGCTCCTCGGGATGCATTATGCCATCGTTGTCGTGCCGGAGCCGTGTGCTGGGGTTTTTGGTTGGTTGGCTGCTGGCGCACGGCACGGAATCGACGGGTACCGATCGAAAACCGCGGTGTCTGTGTGTGTATGTGTGATTATCCTGTGCGTACAATCAATACGGCGGATTGATGGCTGCCATATGCCGCCGATTCCAACTGCTGCTGCTGCTACCGCTAGCACACACTTCGCGACACACAATTACACTCGCGCGCACACACACACACACACACACGGTATGTGGCCCTTTTTTGCTTGAGAAGGGTGGGCGCAATGATGGCGGCGGCTCGCGGGCTGTGCGTGTGCACATACGAGGCCTCCCCCCCCCCTGAACAAGGTACGGTCGTTTCCGCGAGCGAGAGCGTTTTTCACACCCGCGGGCCGTCTCTTTTCCGACGTTTTCCGACCACCGAAACACCACACTTTTCCACCTTTATTTTCACACGCACACACACACACTCCCTTCCCACCACCAAAAACCACCCGCAAACACACACACACACACTGGGGGAAGAGGTGCTGCTGCTGCGTTTTCAGTGAAATGTGAAGATGCTGCTGCGATTTTTCGATGCACTTTTTTTTTGTTCGATGTCAAACGCACCGCAACACGCGCACACACACACGCGCAGCGACACTCGTGTACGCACACATGCACACACGGGTAAACGGCTGCTGCTGCTGCTGCTGCTGCTGCTGCTGCTGCTGTTGGTGGTGTGTGGTGCTTCAATTGCACAAACAATCTTCCATCTTGATCCGCACCCGTGTATTATTGCAACGCATCGCTCTCTCTCTTTTACTCGCACACACTCTCTCTCGCTCCCCGTTCTGTCGCACTCACCGTCGCGCTTGTCTTCTTCGCACTCACACTCACACTTTCTCACTCTTTCTCTCTCGCTCTGGCTCACTCAGCTCGAGGTGTCGTCGGCGCTGGTTGCGCCCTCTCGTCGCTGGGCTTGTGTGTTCTTCTTGCAAGGGGGATAATAGCGCCGTCGGCAAAGCTGGTCCTACAGAATACGCATTTTTTTAGAACTTTCACACAAACCTACCCACACACACACACACACTCGCGGGCGCGTACGCACGCACGCACACACCTTCCCGTCCGTCCGGGAGTGCAAGGAATTCACACATTGGAATGGACGGGGACTGGTGGTGCTGGTGGTGGAGAGGGAAGAAGAAGGAGAAGAAGGAGACTGTGGCTGGTGGCGAAAAGCGCAATCACACTCCTGTACTTTTTTTCCTTTCTTTCTTCTTCCCCCCCGCTCCGCTCAACCCTGCTGGAAGAAACAATTACACACACACACACACACACCGACTGGCCCCGTCCACCAACCACCACTACAAAACGCGAAAAGGGGAATAAGGAAATGGGGGTAATGGGGGATGGCCACTGTGAGACGGAGGCTTGACCGATTTCGCTACAACGCCATGGAACCACACCACGGGCGGCTCTCGCACATACACCCAAAAAAAAAATGACGGGGAAGCGCTCGCGGTTTTCGCTTTACTGCTGCTGCTGCTGCTGCTGCTCCTGCCGCGACTGCTACTGGCTGTGTGAGCTTTAGTTGCTCGATTTAACACACTGCCCCTTTCTTCTTCTTGCGCACACACTCCTTCGCTGCCACACACCTAGAACCCACACACAACGTGTGGTTGTGATGGCGCTCGCTCGCTATGTGTCGGTCTGCTTCGCCTTCTTCGCCTTCTTCTTCCTCCTCCTCCTGCTCCTGCTCCTCTTCGCCAGCGTTCGCTGAGCCGTCCCTTTTTGTCTCGCGGCTCCCACTGCCTTCCCCTCCCCCTCCTCACCCTTACCTTTATTCCCAGCGGCAGCTCACTGTCCTCTTTTCGTTTCCCCGTTTAAAAGCGCGACAGTACGCGAGCACACACACACACACACTCGCACACGCATGCACACTCGCGCACGCACTTATGTGTCGTCCATACGGGAAGAAGAAACGGACCGACCAACCGTTCCCCCGCGGTGAAAGGAGAGCGCGAGCGCGGGGGGTGCGAACACCGCAAATGACCGAGGCGCGCACACACACACACACACATACACACACCACGGAAAACTATTGTTCCAAGCGCGCGTGTAACCTTCAATTAGATGGTGATAGAAAATGGCCCCCGCAGCATCCGCGGCAAGAGGTAATTGCGCGCGCGGCAAGCCCACCCAACTAAGCCGACACTAGCCAAGCGGAATTGAGAATTAATACAACAAACAAGAAAAACCCACCACACGGGAAAACGGGTATGTCGCCCTAAACTTGTGCTGAACTGAATCTTCTTCTCCGCCGATCGTCGCGGCGACGGGATTCGACGTCGCCTTTTTTTTTCTCTCTCTCTCTCTCTCTCTCTCTCTCTCTCTCTCACTCGGTTTCGCCTGTATGTCCCGTCCGTGCCCGTGTAAGTGTGTGTGTGTGAGCCGTGTGCGCTAAAGATGCACTTTTCGCCACTTCCTGCTCGTAGTTTTCTTCGCCGCTACACTTTTTTACGCTTCCCGTCCCGCTTTCGCTTGCAAGGGATAGCCCGCAAAAGGGGTACGCGGAACGGGCGCCAGGTTGGGCAAATGCGATGCGTAACGAAAGTATGGCGCGTACGCGCACATGACAGTAGCAAACCGTTCGGGAAGGATGGAGGGGTTAAACGTGCGTTTGAAAAAGACGTTGGTACGTTTAGATATGAGTCAATTTTAGAAAATTATGGCAAAAATGCGCACAAAAGCATGTTTTCAACTGGGTGCTCAGAACTTGGCTAATAATAGAAACTTAAATCTGAATTAATTTTATTTATTTTGTTCATTTTGCTATCATTTGACAGGTTCCCAAGTGCAACACATCCACTAAACGATAGTGATGGATAATCCCGATCGGAGTCATGGATCAACTCTGACTCCGGTGCGCAAAATATGACTCCGACTCCGGATCAGTCCGGATCGGTCCGGATCAGTTCGGATCAGTCTGGATTAGTCCGAGTCAGTGCGGATCAGTCCGGATCAATCTGGATCAGTCCGAATCAGTCCGGATCAATTTGAATGAGTCCGGAGGAGTAACCCGGATTAGTCCGGGTGAGTTCGGCTGAATCAGAACGAGTCCGATAGAGTCTGTGCGAGTTCGGGCGAGTAGTTTATGTTGACGTTGTAATTGCTAATTCCCAAAATGACTGTCCATTATCGTTTAGACAATTCTTGATGAGTTCATTGACTTTCAAGTAAGGCATCGAATATGTACGATACAGTGTAAAAAATTTCTTCTTGTTATAATATTTACCTTTTTTTACGTCAGATTTAAAAACCTTTTTCTTTGTACCGTATGCTTCCCAAAAACTCAGTCAAAATTAACATAGCCTTACTGCTTTTTTAAAATACCACCAACTGAAACTTCTCCCCCGGGCTCGACCAGTCTCACTAGGATGCTTCCAGACCCATCCGAACTCATCCGGACTGATCCTAACTGTACCGGACTGATCCGGACTCGGAGTCGATGAGTCCGAAGTTTTTCTCGTGAACTGCCCCCCTCCCCCACCCCTCACCCCCGCTAAAACGGTCCGGAGCAACTCCGAGGGGTACCGGAGTCGGATCAATCCAAAAAAATTCTAAACGGCTCAACCTATCAACCTAAACGGAATATAAAAATACTTCGTTTAGCAGAAGGCAAACGACTCGTGCATGCTAAAATTAGAAAAAAGCTGGCGACACCCTCTGTTAGTGGGATACCCAACCAGCTTCCTAGCTTGGAGGAGAGCTTTCTCATCTCCGCTGTACTGTTGTATGGTTTCGCATTGAACGTGGGTATCAACACCAACGACAATTACTCGAATCTCACTTGCTTCAGTGCTGGTGGCTTATATTAGAGTTTAGTAATTTAACAATCGTCTCGCCGTTCTAGTTCTAGCGATGCATAACTTCAATGCGAAACCATACAACAGTACAGAAGAAATTAGAAAGCCCTCCTCCAAGCGAGGAAGCTCCACTGGTTGGGTATCCCACAAACAGATGGTGCCACCTGCTTTTTGCTATTTTTAGAATGCATGAGTCGTTCACCGTCTGCTAAACGAGGTCTTTCTATATTCCATTTAGGTAGAGAGCTTGAGTCGTTTAGAACCCGTTTAATGGTCGTTTAGAGGATTTGTGGCACTTGGGATGAAGTTAGGGAGCTTTCGTTTTTTTCTATGGATATTCGATTTTCCAGTCTTTTAAGCTTAATCACCTCAGATCATTATTATCCTTATCAAGAAGGAATGATACATAAAAAAGAGGTTATAAAGGTAGAAAATTGAGATAAATAATTTCTTGCCGCATGCGGCAAGATTCTGACCATAACCAAAATCGTAGAAACCCAGCCCAGCCCAAGTGAACCAAAAATCAATCAAAGATCACATAACAGAACCAAAGAGTAGGATCTTCACAAATTTCGATGGAATTGCAATTAAATCATGCATTTAAAAGTTATACACGTCCAAAGTTGAGCATGTTTGCGTATGCTCTACATGTCTGAAAAATGAAGATACATTTTTGCTTGACACCGAAAAGGTTAATTATTCGAACATGCTCGCTCTGTCGTTCGAAAATGGCGTTCAAATTATGTAGAATCGCTCCGGCCGTGCGGCGAGTGTTGAATTAAATCATGAAAATACACAAATAAGAGGAATTCAATACAATAAGGCACTTTCGTGTTGTTTGCATCATTAAGATCTGGCAAACGAAAATGCGAGAAATCAGAGCACATTCTCAAAAACCCGTCCATCACGGCTCGACACACACATTCAGCCCGGCACAGTGGAATAGAGTGCCGTTACCAAACGGTCATAATCGACAGTGGAGCTCCAAAATGCGGCCACAGCGTAGCTGTCAGAGCGCACAGCAAGTGTCAAATGCGCTTTTGTTGTAGTTGTCAGAATCCAGGCAGCGAAGCTACAACAGTGCCGAGCTCGTTCGCTTGATGCACTGATTGCATATTACATCCCCTGGAGCGACACTTGCTGGACGCATTCCTGTGTTCTGCAACCTTATCAAGTCCGCGCACATACAAACACACACACACACATACAGTAAAGCGAAAACAGTGTTGCCGTGGTAGAGTTAGGTGTTCGCTTTGCTTTGTTGTTGTTGTTTACGGGAAGGCCCCAGGGCACCGCAGCAGGCGAAGGATGGAGGAACCGCCGCCGCCGCCACCACCCGCTGCACCGTCGCCACACGGGACGAAAAGTGAACCGATGACAGCGGCCGCACCGAACGAAGCCACACAACGGTCGGCCGCTGCCGTCGGTGGCAGGATGGTGGTAGTGTGTCGGATCTGTCTCTCCACCCGTCCGCGCATGATATCCATCCACAGTCCGGTGCCGGAGTACGACCAGAAGACGCTGTACGCCATGCTGCTGTCCGTGTGCTTGCCGCTGAACCAGCGCGAAACGGTGCAGGGCTTGCCGGAACAGATCTGCCGCAACTGCCAGTGGAAGCTGCTGTCGGCGTACGATCTGTACGAGACGACGCTGGCCAGCGACGAGCAGCTGCGCGCCGAAACGTCCCGGAAACCACCGACCGGGAAGGTGACACTGGCCGGCGAGGTGTTGCAGCCGGCGGATGCACCGACAGCGGACGACGGCTTGATCCGTGTGAAGGAAGAAACGCCCGACGACGGGTACGAGGAGCACGGGTACGGACCGGGCGGTAGGGCCGAAGAGGAGGACGTCCCGGGCGCGGTGTACGACGCGAGCGGGGAGATGAGCATGCTCAGCATTCAACCCGACGTAAGCCTGCTGACGGAGGAGGGGGGCCGCGAGCCGGGCGAGGAGGAGGAGGGAGACGACGCCAACCTGCTGGAGGAGTCGAAAGCCGACCTGCCCGATCCGATGGAAGCGTTCGTGGACGAGCACTACCAGCAGGACGAGGACAGTGGCAACCACGTGTGCGGGCTGTGCAAGCAGGACTTTGCGTACAAGAGCCAGTGCCGGATGCACATCGCGCAAAAGCACAACCCGGCCAAACCGTTCAAGTGCGACGTGTGCTACTGCACGCTCACCAGCCACCTGCGCCTGGTGCGGCACAAGATCGTGACGCACGGCGCCGGCCAGATCAAGCGGGAGGACGTGATCGAGGCGCAGAACGACAGCACCGGCGAGATGACGTACACGTGCCCGATCTGCCGGAAGGTGTTCAACTCGTCCGTGCGCTTCAAGCGCCACCGGAACGTGCACGTGGTGCACAATCGGCCGTTCAAGTGTGAGGTGTGCCTGTACCGGTTCGCCACCAAGCCGCAGCTGACGCAGCACGCCAAGGTGCACGACGAGAAGAGCGTGTCGCCGGGCAGCTCGGAGGTGGGCGAGTACCCGTGCGACCGCTGCGAGGAGGTGTTCGTGGCGAAGCGCGCCCTCACGATGCACCTGAAGAAGGCGCACCAGGTGTACCGGGTGCCGGGCGGGGCGCGGCCGGACGAGCAGCGCGAACGCAGCGAGTACGTGTGCATCATCTGCAAGGCGACGTTTGCGCGCGAAACCGTCCTCAACACGCACATGAAGATGCACGAGCTGCTGGCGGCGGAGAAGGAGAAGGAACGGCGGCTCGATCTCGAGCGGCTGGTCAAGCAGGAGCTGCAGCAGCAGATGCAGCAGAGCGTGCCACCGCTGCCGCCCCTCTCGCCGGAGGAAACCGATCAGCCGTCCTGCGTGCTCGATCCGGTGGCGCTCGGGCTGGTGCCGGTGGCAAAGGCGCAAGGCGGAGCGGCATCCGGCACGGACAATAACAACAGCAGCACGAGCATCAACAACAACAGTCCACCCGGCGGCTCCGGTGGTCCGAGCGGGCTGAAGCGGAAGCTGTCCCTGCCGCCGGCACCGCCGAGCGACATGGCGTACGTGTGTCCGGTGTGCGACACCGAGTTCGATGAGCGGGAAGCGCTGAAGAAGCACCAGAAGGAGCAGCACACCCGGCTGCAGGTTGGCATCGTGTCGTCGAGGATGGGTGAGTCCGGCACGCCGACCGGTGGGGGGGGACATTCGCAGCCGCGGATGATGCCACGGTTGACCGCCCTGCCCGGGATGAAAATGCGCCTACTGGATGGGAAGCGGATAATGGACAAAAAGCGACGCCTACTGCCCGACCCAACCGGTATGCATACTGTGCACTTGTAGTAGAGTAGGCGACATTTTATGCACTTCCTTTTTAACTTTAATTGTTCTTTCTCCTGTTCTCATGTTTCCGCTTGTTAGCTTCAGCATTTTCATTTTATTATGTACCCGGTTTTTCCCTTTCTTCTTTTCATCTTATATAACACAATTTAAGCCTTTTTTTGCTTTGCTTCCTTTTAACCTTTCGCTCATCCTCTCATTTTTGCTTCTCGGCTCTCGGTTGTCTAGTTTTAGTTCCATCAAGCTTCTAATTTGTGTTGATGTTATCGATTTATCATTAGCTTTAGTATAAAAATAAGTTCGACACACACACACACAACACAATGACGGGCTTAAAAAACGTTTTGAGGTAAAATTACATTACCCCTCGTGAAAGGTGGTTGGCCGCTCAAGCCCAACCTACGACTGCGATAAAGCTGAGTTTACAGAAAACAAAAAATAAGCACAAACCACCCTTTCGATACACAGATTTCATCATCGTCATCATCATCATATTTTCCCTCCCCGCGCATTTTGCTTGCATGTCTTTGTAGGTGGTGTGTGTGTGTATGATATATTTGTTGGGAAAAGTATTAACAGAGAGATGTTGTTTCCCAATCTCCGGAAACAAGCTCGTTTTCCCATATTGTTTCTCCCCGCAACCGATACATTCCTTTGAAATCGATAGATTTTAGCAACTTTTATGCAATTCTTAAAAGCAGGGCACAACATACACACACGCTCTGTCGCTCTCTCCTCCCTTTTCTGTGTGTAGAACTTGTCCACGAGACCACTTTGTCTCTTGCAGACAGGCAGACACGCGCACATAAGTTTATGTTCATATTAAGAGGGGTGAGTGAGGTGGCGCTTGAATGGGCAAAAAACAAGCATCAAACACCACCCAGCGAAATTGATAAGACATTAAAGGAATAGAGAGAGAGAGAAAGAGAGAGAGAGAGAGAGAGAGAGAGAGAGAGAGAGAGAGAGAGAGAGAGAGAGAGAGCGCGCGACTGTGAGTGAGAGGGAGTGTTGCCACTATCTTTTTCTGTGTTACCTGATAAAATGTATTGCTTTTTAACCATTTCTTTAACTTATTGCTGTGCCATCTTGCATTTGCTGTTTGCTTTCCCTTCTTATATTAGATTCTCATAATCGTTTTCGTGCAATTTTCGGTCTCAAATTACGAGAGTCATCGTCATTGCCTTCCACCCCGGGTGATGGTGGTGGTCGTGTGGTGCGATTGGCTTTTGTTGCGACCGATGGGTTTTCTATTACATTCTTCGCTATCTTCTGCTAACGCTAGCAACAAACCTCTCGTCACCACCAAACGTCGGGGCAGGCCATGCTCGGTGTGTGTGCTTCCCTGCACAAGTTCACCAAAAGAGAACAAAACTATATAGATACAAATTCCATTTTGTGAGTGTGTTTGTGTTTGTATGTGTCTTTTTATTTGCTTCTATCTGGTTTTTTTTTCTCAGTTTTTCTCTTGTTTCTTTTTATGCTATTTGCATTTCCTGTTGACAGTGCGGGTTTTGTCGATTTGTCATATTGTATTGTTGAACAGTCTATGTTTTAATCTGTTTTTTTTCTCTTCTTCTTTGCCTTTGTACTACTTTCGATCGATCGATGGTGTGTGTGTGTGTGTGCTTGCTGTAGTGGTGTCGATTTTTCCCACTTTATTCATTAGCTTTAGCGAATGGTTTTACAACCACTTAGGCGAGTGCATCGAACACAACGCCATTCTCTTTGTTCGCAATTAATAATCGATATCGTCGTTGCTTAATGCGTTTGTGTTAGTTACATATCGTTTATTAACTTTTCTTTTATATTGTTTTTTTTTTTTTTGTTAGGGGAAAGGGCGTTGTATTGTATTTTATTTCTATTGAATAGCTTTCATTTATCTTTTGGCTAATCGGCTCGCTACCTTTTCTTACACACTTTCCTTCCCATAAAGTTTTCCAACCTTTTGTGACTCCCCCTCCCTGCCTATTACTTCTGTGCATTGCTGGAGGCGGGTTACATACTCTCCTCCGAAACTTAAAACCAGTTTTATGCAGTCGTAGTTTCACCCCTCTTCCGGAGGGTTTGGTGCGCTGGTTTCACATCCCTCTTCCTTCCGGCCATGCCCTGTAGCGTGTGTTTTGCTACAACATAAAAAAGAGAAGAAATAGCTAGTAGCTTTGTTTTACGTACCACCATCACCACACCACCACCACCACCCTCCCGTTCGGTTCGGGCATCCCAATCTACCTTCCAACCGTTCGACCCGCGGTTCAGTTTCCTTTAGGGGGTACATTTTTCCGTTGTGATGGTGATCGTTGTGGAATGGTTTTTCCCGGATAAAAGAGGCAGGACGATAGAAAGAGAGAGAGAGAGAAAGGGAGAGGGGAGTTATGGGAAATTGTTCAAAGTAAATAAATAGCTCGGTATCCTTTTATTTTCTCGTACTTCTTTGCCCAACTTAATATGTGACCGATGCTGCTGCTGCTACTGCTGCTCCTATAGCCATTCATGCACGTCGTTAGTTGTTTATTCTCGTATTGATTTTTGCTCCACTCTTATTGAGGGCTAATGCATTATGTCGCACTTCCGGTGTAGGCTGTACGTTAGTATTCGTTGTGGTGTGTTTTCTTTTGTTGTTTTAAACGTTGTTAATTAAGCAACGTATTTGTTTTTTGTTACTTCTCTCTTTTGTGATAGTTTTAATATTAATGTCTAGGTAGTTTAGTTAGTTTTTTGTATTTATGTTTTTAGGTTTACGCATATTGAGCTAAAATTTAAAGCTTAGTTTCTTATTATAAAATTAATGCTTCTTGTGCATATTTGACTTGTTTGAAATTTATAATACATTTGCATACTTTATATGGAAGTTGGTCGAACGCTTCATTATATTAATTTATAATAACATTTTATATTTTACATGTCTTCAAACTTTGTATTGATATCCGTGTTTTATCCTTATTTTCTTATATGGATTCAATGCAAATCATGTTTTTATTTTCATATTTTTTGTTAGATTTTTTGTAAATTCATTTTGTTTTTTGCTAATTTCAACAAAGTAATGAAACTTATTTTTGCCTCTTTATCTATTGATTGTCCTTTTGTTATAGTTAAATTGTTAGTTTTTGTTCTATTCTGTTCTTTTGTTAATTTTTTCTTTAGGTACTTTTTATAGTTTAATGTAGAAAAAAGATTACTTACTTACGTTTTTACTTATCTGGCACTACAACCACTTTGCGGCCTTGGTCTGCCTCCGAACTGCTGTGGAGTGTCTGAAACTGCTCACTCGAGATTATTATATTTTTATAATCGTTATTGCTTTTTTATAATTTTTTTACACTTTTCCATTTATATAAATTATTTTAACCATTTTTCATTTCACAGTGTGTCTAATTTCTTTTTCTTTTTTTAATATATTGTTTTATTGTTTTTGTGCTTTCACATTTATGTTATGTATGTATTTTTTATTGATATTACTTATTAGTTATTATTTGTTGTCTATTATTTGTTTATTTGTTCTAGCTTAATGGTTAAGTTGCTTTGTTCTGTTCTGTTTTTATTTCGTTTGTGACCCTAACATGTTTTTACAGTTTAGTTATAATGTAATTAAAAGGTTTATAGTTCGTAACAATTGTTTACTCGCTTTTTAATTATATTTTTATAATTTATATTAGCATGGTTTTTTATGATTGTTATGTACATTTTTTCATTTAATTTTAATATTTTTATAATTTATATTTGTATAGCTTTTCATTTCATAGTTTTTCTCATTTCTTTTCATATTTTTTGTAACGTTTTTTTACCATTTTGCACTGCAAAATTAATTTACTCCTCTTTTACTCTACAAAAGAGCGACTATTATATCACATATGATATATTTTATGTTCCTTTTTTAATTGTTCAATTTTTCCAAATTTTAGATGATGACGTTGAGCTAATAGAGCACGACGAATCGCTAGACAACGACGGCCACAGCACTGGCGGCCTAATACCGATAGATGACAGTCCGCGGGGCATTGAACGGCGGCAGACCGCATCCGGTGCTACCGCGTCAACGCCCACTGAAGAACCGTCCCAGTTCCAGTGCGACCTCTGCCATAAAAAGTTCCCCTACAACTGCTACCTAACGATGCACATGCGTAAAAATCACGACAAATCCAAACCGTACGGCTGCAAGGTGTGCCATTACCGCTTCGGGTACCGCGGTACGCTGCTGCGCCACCAGCTGATCCACTCGTCCCAGCGTGTCCAGCCCGGCAGCCACGGTTCAATCATCTTCAAGTGCCGCATCTGTTCGGCCAAATTTCTCGAGCTAAGGCAGCTGAATATGCATCTGAAAGGGCACCGGAAGGTGCCGGAAGAGCCAGAGCCCAACCAGCAGGTGCAGCTGATTCGCTGCAACGAGTGTCCGCAAATCTTTAGCAACCCGAACCAGCTCGCACGGCACATGGTGAAGGAGCATCAGCAGGAGCAGCAAGAGAGCGAGGACGACGAGCTATACAATTCCGACCGATTATTTCAGCACCAGCAGCAAGCCGACCTGGCCATGTATCCGTCCTCTTCGTCGTTAAGAGGTGACGGTGGTGGTCGTACCACCACGAACGATCTCAAGCATAATTCCGAACAGTCGAAAGACGGCCACGGCGCTGCACTCATAAACGACGATATATCGATCATCAAGCTGGAGCCAAACTTTGATTAAGCGTGGAAGGTATAGATGTGTTTTATTTTTCTAGGGGAATTCTACAACTTACTTCCTTTGTTTTCACCCTCCGCGGATAGGGGCGAAGACTTTTAAGCATAGATAGGAAGGGGTTTTTTTAGTGATAAGGTTGTGGTAGATACGCAGGTAGGTACGAAGCACGATGGAATTAAATGGTGAAAACAAAAACCCGTCTGTACAATCTTAACCAAATAAACTGGAAACCAATCATCGAACTACAATGGAATATGAGCTGCGATAGCGACCATAGAGCGCACTTGTCTATGTTGTTTGGCCAGCCAAAGAGTATTTTATCGAGTGTATAGAGCGTTTAAATTGATGCAGTTTAGTAGGAACCTAAACCTAAGTAATTAAGAAGTAAAAATGCTCTACTGAAATAAATGAAACATGTATGCATTATACGCGCAAAAGACTTTGTTTTAGTTCTCCGTTGAGTGTGATCAAAGAAAAACGAAAAAAAAGTCCAATTATAGTGAAGCGCCGTTTATCCGGGTATCCGTTTATCCGTGCAGGTGATAAATGACAGTTCAATACAAAGGTGCCATTGCGTTCTGAGGAGGATATTTGAAAATACGGTTATCAGAGTCATAATCAGAAACACTATAAATCATGGCAAATTTCAAAAATCATATTCCTATTGGAAAAAAACATACAGGTGATAAAAACTGGGTGATTTTTTTTCAAAACATACAGGGTTTTCCAATTGAATGAATAACATCTTTTACGGACGTCACACGAAGCGTAAACTTTGGCGTAAACTAAATTTCAGCCATAATCCCTATAATCTTTTGACAGGAAGTTTACGCTCTCCCATACAAATCAAGCGTAAACTTTTTGAGTTTATGCCTCGTGTGACGTCCGTATTTGATTTCGATGTCAATATTTTCCATGGCTTACTTATGAAAGCATTCATGTTCTCAGCCCATTTTCATTCGATGTCAACATTGGCTGCTTAAGCAATTTTGGCTATTTGGGAGGAATATTGAGTGAAGTGATTGTGATTTTTTTTTAGTAAACTAAGTGAAATTCAAGAGCTTTTTTTTTTTTTTTTTTTTTTTTTTTTTTTTTTTTTTTTTTTCTTTGGCTCAACAACCGATGCCGGTCAAGGCCTGCCAACACACTTGTGGGGTTGGCTTTCAGTGACTTATTGATTTCCCCCCATAGCAGGATAGTCAGTCCTACGTATGGCGGCACGGTCTATTAGGGGCTTGAACCCATGACGGGCATGTTGTTAAGTCGTACGAGTTGACGACTGTACCATGAGACCGGCTTAAGAGCTTTTAGAGGTTTAAAATAAACATGCACATAAAAAACACAAATCGTGTTTATTTCATTAGGCGTAAGGCCATGGCTGTGACAAAATGCTGACAAAATTTTCAAAACGTTGGCTTTTGTCACTTTTTTTTAGCTTTTGTCAAAATTTCGTAACCTGGTGTCAAGGTGGATTAAAAATATCAGGTGGGGGATAAGGGCCTTTGGGGGGTCGCCATAGTGGAGGGACTTTACGTCATTTTAAAACCGTTAACCATTGGTTTCCGCACACAAAGCTTAGCAAATAGAACAGATTTCTTTGTTATTATGTGCTTTTTTGTGTGTCGATTGATTTTATCGAAAAAATGAGATATACGAACAAAAGATTTGATGATTTGTTAATGCACGAAATTTAAAATCATGTGAGTAAGAGTTCTAATCTCACGTAAATTGTCCATGCGGCTTGTAGGTAATGAGGAATTAATGTAAAAATTTAAAAAAAAAAACATGATTTCATAGTTTTTATCATCAAAATTTTGAAAACACAATGAATTATAAAATAAATTCACGGAATAACACAAAATAACACACTTTAAACCATGTTTTAATGTTAAATAAGAACTCGCAAAGTCCATAATATATTTTTAAAGAATATTTAATCGAAAAAATGGGGTAGATAAACTATATGAACAAATTTAATAAATGTAAATAAAGTATGAATTCTGGGGACCTTACGTCAAGTGACGAATTGTCAAAATGCACTAGAGTCCACCACCTGATATTTTTAAATCCACCTTGCCTGGTGTAGTCAGGAAATAAAGTTGACAAGAAGTGACAAAATTTAACGTTCGCGAAAAGCATATATAAACAGCTGTTTGGCGCAGTTGTGACCCATTGCTATGATAATAATGCTAAAATGCATGTTTCTAATTGATTTATTTACCTATTTAGTACTACTTAAACAAAATATCCATGATATTCAGATGTTGGAGCTTTTTACCGTTCTTGTGCATATTTTTGTTGCGGCAACAAAAGCTCATTTTTGCAGTTGACAAACAATTTTGAACAAGTTGATTTTTTTGAACATTTTGTCACCTCCGTGGCCACGCGCTAAATTGATGACGGCTTGCTTGAAAATAAAACGCAATCAAAAATAATCCTTGGCACCGTGGCATAAGGAAGCTGCTTAAGCGCTACTTGAAAGACCCATCTGGAACTTAGATGCTGTTTATCTACTGCAAAAGGTGAATTCAAGCAGCGATCTGTAGCATGCCAAAATTAGTTGCTGCTGCAAATTTGGCTATTTGGGGAGTGGTGGGAGCTCGGAATCGGAACCCCTGGTTCCGTTACCGGAGCAAATTTAAACGGCGCTTCACTGTAATTTAAATCTAGCTTATTTTTCTTTTCATTCCATATTCGAGGCGAATATTAAAGTGCAAAAAACGTACGTCTTAAGAGCTATTTAAAAGAATCACCTAGAACCGCTCAAATAAATGCAATCAACACATCGGTGATGTGAGATCATCTTCGTCGGAATTTTCCCGAGTGTCGCCGATTCCGCTGCAAAATCCAACTCCACCAACGGTTATGTCGTAATGCGGGTAGGGTTGTTTGTACAGCTTGTCGCTTCAAAACAATTGTTCACAATTGCTCCCCATCGTGCTGGTACAATATCATCATCACCACACGATGCAGAGATAGTAAACTCACTTTATCCGCACAAATAATGTGAAAATAGTTTCGTAAATTACACATCAACGTTTCGATATTTGCACCAAAACAGTTCGTTTACACGGTGCCGTGCGCGCTGCATCGCACGTTCCCTGTGCCCTCACTACTACAAGCGCACACGCACGCACACACACAAGCCCACAGCGCAAAACATCGTCAAACGTCAAACCTGAAAGCAGCGAACGGCATACAGCCCAGCAGGCGCAGCAGGCCGAAACGGCGAACGAAGAAAACGGTGCCGTGCACCTTCAGCGTGAAAACAACAGTTTTAGTTGTGACCAGTGGAAAAACGGCGATAAAATCGTACAGTAAAATACAGGTAAGATCGGTGTCATTGTTTTTTTTACCCGTGCGGCAGAAAAATGGTTGCTTCCAGCAGGGCTCCATCGGCGCATCGAAACGGAACCCTTGGGGCTCATAAACTCTATACCCTCGGCGACCCTAGAATCAACATTGATTTTCCGAACCCACCCTAGCACCCTGTTCCCACGCCGCGTGTTTCGATGTGTGGGAAACGAAAGTGTGAAAATGACGACGAAAAGTTCTGCGGAAAAGTCACACCGACCGTCGTGCCTCGCCGCCAATACAAGATGGAAGGGTCGATAAGGTAACCACCGCCTCTGTCACCACCACCACCACCAGCACCAAGGCCTTCTCACTGTCGGCCCCTTTTCAGTGCATATAATTTGATCGTGTTTACCACCCCTTTCATGCCGTTCCCTTTGCCCAAGGAGTGTGCGTTTTGCACCGGATCATACTGCGTAGTGCATTTTAGAATGGTTTACAGCGGCCGACTAGCATAAAGGTGTACGCATACGTTCGTTGACCGTTTGTCACAAACAAAGCGAAAGCTCACGAGCGAGCAGTAGGAAAAGATGCAGTTTTTACACCCCAAGCTCCTCCGAGAATCGTCATTTTCCACCCCGCTCATGCAGGCCCACGCTGCTTCGAGTTCTTTTCCAACCCGCTGCGTGCGTGTTTGTGTGCGTGCGTGCCTGGCATGTCCGTCAAAAACACCTCACCTCCACGCCCTCCCCCCCCCCCGCCCAGGTCGCGTCAGCTGCTATGACAGGACGGTGTTGTTGCCGTATGTTGTTGCCATTCGCTCCCTACCACCGAGCATGCAGGGGAATTGCTTCTGGAAAATTCATTCGAACCCCCAGCGCACACACACTGTCAGGTTGGGCGGCAGCAGCGCAAGAGAGCGTCACGGAACGCGCCGCCATCGATCGGAAAATTTACACCTTTTGCTGCTACTCGGGTGTGAATGGATGCCGGAAAATTCCGCCAAAAGAAAAGTGCTTAAGCATGAGTGAAAAGAAAAGGACAAAATTTGTGAAACAGGCAGCTAACACCGGGAAGGAAAAAGCTGCAGAAAGCAAACGGCTCCTGTGATTGTGCGCCACTATGCCAGGTTGGAAAAACCGTATTGAACTGACATTAAGGGGCGATGATGCTGATGTCTACATTCCGCCAAGATGGGAAGCTGTGTGTGTGTTGTTTAGTTTGAAACGGTGCGCACGATAGAAGGGAGAAAAGTGTAGCCCGTGGTGGTAGTAGCCCGTCCATCCTTCCGTGCGCCAAAGAGCTCCGTTCCGTCCTTGACCGACATTGGACCGAGTTGGAGTTGCAGGTGCATCTCTAGATGCACAGAACGCACAAAGCAAAGTGCAGCCACAAGCAAGCGCAATTTGAAAGAAGCCACATCGCGGCAGACAGCGGAAGCAAAAGCACCCGTTTTCGAAAATGTTCTAGAAGCATTGCTTCCTGCGCGTCGGCAGAGACACAACGGCAGCGCGGCGTGCGTGCGTAATTAGAAGTGTGTGTGTGTGTGTGTGTGTGTGTGTGCTGGTGTGTGGAGCTGGTTGGCGCCGTGTGCCGTGTGCCCTCAAAATGAATACGATTGGTCGCAATTAATTAAAAGTTAAAGAAAAATAGTTTTACGCGTGCAAAGAGGAACGCGCCATCAGTCGAAAAGTTGGCTGCGTTGAACGGGAAAGGAAGGAGCTGCTGGTGGTGGTGGCCTTTTTTTATTAGCGGCCAGCATCGGACGGGAGATATGGGTGACGAATGGTCGCGTGCGAGAGGTGGTGGTGGTAGATGCGCCAAGCGGTCCCGTTTCGATCAGCAGTTCGATGCCGAGTTCGGGCCTTCGGCAGTGACCAGCACGACAAGGTAACTGAAGTGTTAATTTCTTTTTTACTAAATCGATCTTTTTCTTTTCCCTTTTTTACACGCGGTCCCTGTTCCTGTGTTCCGCCTGGTTTGGTTTTGGGTTGTGATTTGGTGGACACGCGCGCGCACCTTGCATTACCGGGGGAAACAGCGAGCACATTTCGAAAAGGCAACCGAATTGTGACAGCAATAGAGCACACAATCGTACCAGGTGGACAGTGTGTGTGTGTGAGAAATAGTTGTGTTGAAGCTGTATCGGTGTGTGGTTCGTCTTCGAATTGGTGTGAAACAATTGGAAACGTTTGAAGTGACAGTTGACAAATCCGGACTGCGCGAGAGACACATTTACCGCTTCAGCGTGCTCAGACCGTGCGTGTTACCAAGGAAACTGTGTACACTGTGCACCAAAAAGGAAAAAGAAAACCTCCCCAGCAGCAGCTACAAACGTCAATGATATCGGCACCCGTGTTTGGTGGAACAGCATCCTCGTCCGGCAATCGAGCGGCAACGACCGGCGGCACCGAAAGCATGGAGGTGGACATGTTTGTGTCGGACGTGATGGTCGGTGTGATGGATGCGATGGGTGGTGGTAGCGGTGGTGCTGTCGCCTCCACCAGCTCCGAGTGGCCCCGGTCGCCCCGCGTCGATGAGGCCGGCAGCAGCTGGCTGAACAAACCACCGATGGAAAGGTGCTGCCCACGAACCCTCCCTTTAGTTTTGGTCTTTTTCACCTGTTTCAACACTTTCTCATACTCTCTCCTGCGTCGTTTGAGTGTGTTCACAAGTTACAGTGTTTGCACGTCGGCAGGTGTAGAATTACAAATTTGCAAGAATACTCCACCTAAGATTGCTCCCATGTTCTCCCGTGCTACTATGGCATCATTCCCCCACCATTCATTGCAAAGGCATCTTGTTTCCAACTGGATTCTAATTGTAATGCTCTTTTACGACCAGGTTCATCGATATCCTTGACCAGCTGGACACGAAGGTGGAATCGCTTCGCAAGGAGGCAATGGTGCTGCGCGACAAGAAGGACTTTCTGGCAATGTCGGTGGATCTGCTCAAGAACAACGAATACCTGTCCGGACTAAATGAGAGTAAGTGTGTGTGTGTGTGTGTTTGGGTGTTTCATTTTGAAAACGAGCGCAAGCTGATAAAATTCCGTATTTTAAGACCGATAAGGGAAGCAAGTGCAATAGCGCGGGACCCAATCGGCATGGGGTGGATGATTGCTCCGTCCTAGTTTGGTTCGCACTCGTCACGTCAAAGAAAAAGAAAAAAAACCTTCGAGAACGTTCGAGCACATACGAGAACATTCCACAAACAGTCCCCGACACAGATGTTGTCGAATGTTTTCTTTTCTTTGCTTTTTTTTGGGTGCAATTGTTTTGTCGCATCATCCGCTGATATGGTGTGGTGGGGGGGGGGGGGGGGGGGGGAGGCTGTTATGATTATCGCAAACAATCCCCCCTCGCGTTCGGATTCGGGTATGTTCGATGCTTTTATGTGTGCGTGTTTGTGTACGATGACGACGACAACGACGACGCATGCTCTCGGCTAATGTTGAGCTAGGTCAGGGAAGACGCGCATTTCTATTTTTTTGGCATCATCCTCATCACGAACGAATGCTGTTGTAAGTGAGCAAAAAGAGATGCGTCACAAAAAACATGTTAAAATTTTTAACCTCCGATAGAAACATGGGCTAAATATTTTTAAATTACGCGGAAGAGCGTTAATGTGCAGGCGATGATGTGTGTTGCTTGAAATTCTTAGTTTTAAATTAATCCCCTTTACCACTCTTGGTTGGACAGGAAAAAAGATGGTGTTTCAAACCAAACTGTGAACAAAGAAACATTTCAAGCACAAAGAAGGAAAAGGGGTCTCACCGTCAACATTTCGGGTGCGTGCCAATTTTTCACCTCTCTATCTCTCGGGGGAAGAAGAGGTTTCCTAAAATAAATAAACCCACGCACGGATAGGGTCGGAGGAAGCAATATGCATATTTTGACCAGCTTTGGTACCATCCAGCTCGCTATAACCGGTTTTTTTTTCTCGGTTCGGTTTGAGTTCAGGTTTGTGAAACGTTTGTGGAAGCTCTCACCGTAAAAGGTGCGTTATTCGAAGATTTGCTTTCAATCGGCTTAAATTTTGAATCGGTTATGAGTGGGCTTTGCGCACTTCATCTGCTGCGTAGGACTAAAAACAATTTTGGATTTCTAACCTTCAATCGTTTTGATTGACTAATTGCTCATTTTTTTCAATTTCCTCTCCTTTTTAGATGAGCGTGAAGAGATTGACTGTTACGTGCAGCGGATCAGCAGCCGACTCGGAACGGTCGAGCTGAACGTGTGCACGGTGCGCGACCAGGCGCAGGAAGATTCGCTGCACCACGTCAACAGCCTGATCGATCTGATCATCGCGAGCGCCGACCCGGTAATTTCGCGCCAAAAGTGCCAACAGTATCTGAACGCGTGCAGCACCACCGACACGAGCGTGTACACGGACGTCGACCCGCACACGGTCTGTACGGACAAAAAGTTCGAGAGCGTCCTGCTCGGCTGCACGCTCGACGATCAGAAGACGATCAAGAAGCGGCTGCAGGCGCTGCTGGTCTACCTGACCCAGCAAACGATCGTCCACTGAAGGAACAAGAAAGGGACATGCCGGGACCGTGACCGAAACGCAAATGGGAGGGGGAAGGAGGATAAGGAACACAGCAGCATGGGCGCATAGCATATGGTACAACGGGTTGGAATTCCGGTCAGGCATACCTCGTGGGAAAGATAGTGCGAAGGACGAGGGGTTAAAGGTGTTCCAAAAGTAGGAAAAGGGAGGACGCACATGCTGTTCGTTACCGCATTGGCGAGGGATAGCCTGCGTGTGTACCATGTGCCGGCGACCGGGAAGCGCACGGGGTCTAATTAAGCAGTTTAAACGGAGCCATCGGAAGCTCTGGTAACTCAAACATAATTCATAACAAAAGCTTATGCAACGGCAGCACAAAAAAAATGCAGTAAAATAAGAAAACAGAAGGGATGAATCAATTCGCTTGATTGGACCGGACGCACAGAGCGAACTTACGGTGGTAAAACACCTGCTGCTTCTAGCAGTCGTCCGTCAAACCGTACAACACGTGTACACGCTCCTGCTTTGTTAGATTCCGGGGCACCTTTCTTTTAAAGTGACGTACATTGGATGCGTCACACGCGAAGGCCCGCTGTTGCGCCGCTGCTAGATTTCCCCCTCAGCTATGTTGGAAGGGAGAACGGGGGAGTATCGGTGTTGTAATTGTTTCTGCGCGCGTTTAATACTGTACTTTTTGTAATTTTTCATAATTTTCCACTATTTTAGCCATTATCTGTAGCAATGAAAACAAAATGCGGCGTTGCGAATTGTAACACGGCGATGATGAAAATGATTGCGTTTCCACTATCCTATGAATTCTCCTCTCCAATTCTGTATTAAATTAGCAGTTTTTTGTTTTAAATCATCTCGATCTAAACTATTCCTTCATTGATACACATCTTCCATGCCAGTGAGTTTAAAGTTCTTTCAGTGAGAAGCATTTGCGAAGAATGGCAAGGTTTTAGGTGGAACCTGAATCGTTTTTTTTCCATACCATACCAGTTTAGATGAAGAAAGGAACGGAAATAGTACATGGATAGACTGAAAAAAGAATGGTTTTGTTGCACTTTTAAATGACGAGAAGAAATCTCACCCTCCCTTTAAAGCATTGTTTTTAAAAAAAAGTTGTTTGTAGAAGCATGGTCTGGTTTTCAAAGATAGTTTAATTTTTGGTTTTTCGCTAGTACTTAGGGATTTTGAATGGAAGGAAAAGAACATCACAAAACTGCAGGAAGGAAATCAGTTCTGATTACACAGAAAAACACACACTGCCCCTTCATGCTGACCGCGCGGGCAAAAGGCTTAAACTCTGCCGCCGAAATAGCTTCTCCTCAGAGCGTAGAAAAGAAGCTGTACAAACGCTTAAGGTCAGTAATGATTTTGTTTGAACTGGATTGTTCCGGATGTACACACATCCGCTGTCTGCTTCCGGAAGGAAGCATCTTCCGTTTTGGGCAGTTGTCGGAATGTATTCTAGACGACAGAAAGGAATAAGCCGGTTTCTGCAACTGGAAAATATTAAACTCATATGCAAAATACACAAAATATTTAAAAAAAAATGTTATAAACATTGTGTCCGTTGCATTTTAGATGAACTTACACTCTTTATTCCGCAGACACTGCGCGCACGCTTCTTCCTAATGCTAGCTAAACCAACCTTATAACCTAACTGCCACCCTTGGAGTACCGTTTCCAGAACTTTTTCACATCGTCGTGCCCGTTCTTCGTGACCACCATCGTGCGGATGCGCTCGTTCTGCCAGATCATCACGCCGATCGATTGGGCGTAATCGCGCAGCGTGATAAAGTCGGCCTGCGACAGGAACTGATTGTACACGACGCCCTCGGTGTAGGTGAACCGGTTCCGTTCGTTCTCCCACAGCTTTATCTGATCGACGACCGTGGGCGGCAGGGAGGATTTGCTGTTGATCGCCTGCTCCACCGTCAGCATCGTCGGGTGGGCATGCTGCTCCAGGTAGCTGATGATCTGCTCCGCCGTAATGCCGCCCCGGAACGCTTGCCGGACGGAATCGCGCGACAGCACACCGACCACCAGGTTGGGAAACCGGTACAGCAGCTCGGTGAACAGGCCGAGCAGGGCCACCTGCAGGTTCGAGTCGGTGTACGCGTACACGCGATAGTTCGTCTCGACGATGATGTAGCCCTTGTCCTTGGTCGCGTTCGATTCCTGGTCCTGGGCGAGCGTCGTGGCGTGGGTAGCGTTTTTCGAGGTGATGTTGTGCGCCAGGCGCGTCGGATAGAACCGGCCCTCCTTGCGCTTCCGCTGGTACACCAGCCCGAACTCGCGCAAATGCTGCAGGAAGGTAAGCAGGCCCGGGCTGAGCCCCTCGGAGCTGTAGTCCCGGCCGAGCGTGCTGAAGCTAAGCTGGAACAGCATCGACAGACACTCGGGCAGGTTGAGGCCGCGCGCCTCGCACGTATCGAGATACTGCAGCATAAAGTGCCACACCTGGGCCTGCGTGTCGAGCAGCAGAAACTGGAAGCCCTGCCGGGTGATGACCGGGCTGCCGTCCGACTCGTCCCGCTTCATCAGATTGGCGTGCAGCAGGATGCGCACCGCGTCCGGCGAGATGCCTTCCCCCTCCATGCCCTTGGAGCTACCGGCACCAACCATATAGTGCAGCACGCAGCGCCACCGGGACATGGCGTACGTGTCCAGGAAGTCGATGTCGCGCGACTTCTGGTCCGGATCGAGCGCGTTCGACATCGACCAGGGCCGGCCGCCGCCCAGCAGTGCGATCTTGAGGTTCTTCTTGAACGTTGGGCACAGCTCCCAGGCGGCCAGCCCGCCCGGATAGGCCGCGCTCCGCCATACACCCAGCTCGGTCAGCACCTGCGAGACGGATGTGTTTTCCCTGCGAATGGTATAGGCGGTGGGTTAGTGAACTGTGCGAGCTGTATCTTCCCGATCGAACTTGTACTCACTTTGCGTAGACCTGTGTTGCCCACGAGGACACGACCGCTTGTGGAATCGGTTGCTCGACGAACAGAATTCTTATAACGAATTGGCGCGCTATTTCTGGCAGCTCGCTGCAAAAGTTTGTGCATTAGAGAACAGGTTTTTTTTAAAGATAAAAGCGATACCGCATCTCGATGGAAGCTTACCGATAAACGGCGAGACAGATGGCGGGGTAGTTGTACAGCTTTTCCAGCACCTCGGGCGGTCGCGATTTCAGATACTCTTCCAAATCTTTGCATTCTAAATTAGCCGGTTTGGTGATGAGCGACGAGCCGGACGAGGACGATCCTTTGCTGGTGGTGCCGCTGTTACCTTGGCTGCTCTTAGCCTCCGACATGGTTGCCGGTACGCGGGGGTGCGGAAAACAATTTGTTCTCAAGGATGGAGGCAGCTGCGGGTGAGCTACAGCATTTGCGAAAAACTAGTTTTGAGGCCGGTAAGGATTTTACGGACAAGTCGGTTGGCTCGAGGCCGGAGCAAGCCGCACCGTAAATAAAACACCAAGGACTGGCAGGAGCATTTATTCGGCTTGGTTGACATTTGACTGGAAGCGCTGACAGCTGTCTGTTGACGGATGGATGGGAATGGATAAATTCCGCAAGGGAATTTTAATTTTCAAAGTCTTTCTATAGCCTTTCAAACAAAAATACAATTCAAAAAACAAAAAAATGAATTTTAAAATCCTATTGTATGGCCAAAGTTCGTAATATTATAAAATTCTCAAAATTCAAAGAATGTATGTTCCGCTGGACGCGCGCATTGGACCGTTTGTTTGGGTCTCGCTGTCAACGGGATGTAAACAAACGCCGCGAGCCGTTGCTATTTTGAATCGCACCGAGCGCGCAGTGCGTGTCGTGCGTATTGTGCATTAAAATTCCACTCTTTCTCCGTCCCAGAATGTGTTCGATGTAGTTACACTGTGTGTTCAAGTAGAAAAATAAGTGTGCCAGCAGCGAAACAAGCCGAAACACGATGGATATCGAAGCCCGGCACAGTGAGCTGCGGACGCGGCTAGATGTGCTTGGGTTTGGGCATCCGCTGCCGCTCAGTGCGATCGGGATCGTTTCCGCAATACTGGACGATCTGATCCAAACGTCGGAAAAGCTGAAATGTGCCAACCAAAGGATAGAACAGCTGCACCAGGTACGGGCACAATCACAGCAACCATCGACAGGCGTTTCGGCAACGCTCAAACCGCAGTCATTAGCGGCAGACCAGACCCCCGCAAGGTGTCCTGCGTCCCTCTACCATTGCCTTTAGTAACAGTTTTATTTTGTACTGTTTATTTACTTCATTTGCGCACCAGGAAAAGTCCGCCTGGGAGCTGGGCGTGGAGCCGTACAAGTGTGACAACTCGCGGCTGCTGGCCGAATGTAACGCGCTGCACCTGGAGCTGATCAAGCAGCAGGATAAGCACATCCTGGCGAACACGGAGCTGCGATCGCGCGTACGATCGCTGCAGGCGGACAAGAAGCAGCTCGAGGAGAAATGTCTCGCGGCAGAGTGTAAGATCCGGGAGCTGCAAACGGGCTCGAGCGAGAGTGTGAAATCGCGCAAGGACACTGCCAACAAGCGTGAGTATTGGTCGTTTGTGTGTTGTGGGAGGGTTACCACTCCCCCGCTCTATAGTATCGATTAATGACGATTGTGTGTGCGCCATTGCGTGTGCGTCAACAGTGGAAATGGGGGCTGTGGGAGAATATGATTAACTGCGTGTGAAAAGTAGCACGTTGTTCGTTGTTCGTGGTTCCAGTGTGGTTGGTCCCTCCGGGGAAGTGTTAGTGGTTGGCTGCTATTCCGCACTAATAAAACCCTCCTTTTTCGTCCATTTTTTCCCCCAGAGCGCAAACCCTTCGTTTCGACTGTTCGGGCGGGCACGTTTTACCAGCCGCCAAAGTGCTGCGAACAGGGCGGGATGCAGCAGCCGGGAGGTATGCCACCGACCTGCCGCTGTCCGTGCAACCAGATGAAGCAGGTCGACGTGCTGCACGAGGTGGAACGGTTGCGTGTGGAAACGCAAAACCAGCAGGGAGTCATCGATGCGCTCAAGAATCAGGTTGGTGGTGGTGGGGGAAATGAGTTATTTTTTTTATTGAATTGAATTTGCGGTCTCGGGTGCGACAAATTTGTACCGGGTCTATTACTGCATCTATTTTAGAAGAAAAAATCAAAATCCGTGCCCTCGGTGGCGGCCCTTTCGTACTCCTCGAAGCGTTGGATGTAATCATCGTCCATGTCGTGGCGGTAGGATCCAACCGTACCGCTGCGTATGAACCTACGAAAAACATAAAAAGAAATGTTCTCTCTTTATTCACACCCCCAAATCGATCGATTTCGCGAGCATTTACTGGAAGTTCGTTTTCGAGAGCTGCTTACGCTCCTCACTGTGGGTGGTGTTCCGGGCCCATTCCAGCAGATCGTCCATGTTGCACGATTTGTTGTCTAAAATGGTGGAAAAAGGACCCTTGTATCGCTTCTATGAAATGGTTTCAATACCATACTTCTCATCGATTCCACGGAAAGATGCTTTTCCAGCTCGTCCACCTCGCGCTCGGTGTACCGCTTGCCCAGGAAGCTGCTAACCCGCCCAATCACTGCCCGCAAATCGCGCTTCATCTGTTCGTACGTTAGGAAGAGACAGTTCGCACCAGCCGGCTGCTTGCTCCATTCCCAGTACGCACGCACATGCTCACTGAACGGTGCATAGATGAGACTATCGTTCAGAAAGGCGTCAAAAAAGTGCTCCCTCGGACCGTCATAGCCCACGATGTTGCGATAGTGATGGTAGAAGGATGTGGCCGCATCCTTCGGGTTGCGCGAGACGTAGATAATTTTAGGCCGCACCGTACGAATCGCGTCCGGCAGAAGCATCACCGGCAGGTGGCACTTAATGTGGCGCGGGCGGGGTAAATCTTGCACTCGACCGACCGAATCACCATCCATTAGCGAAAGTGCACCGGAGAGCCTTTAAAGGATGGTGTTTTTTAGAGATGTCAATAGCTGTAAAGAAGAACTATCAATCCCCTCCCGCTTAACACTCACTCCAGAAAAGGGAAGCGTTCCTCGAGCGTTAGCTTGCCTGCGCGCGCATAATCGAGCCCGTTGTTCAGCAGCCAAACCATTTCCTGGGTCCAGGTGGTGCCACACTTGGGGTACGTGATGACCCACACATCGTCCTCGTAAACGGCCATCTGCTGTATGGGACTTACCAGCGGCAGGAACTTCTCGATCATGATGCACCACTGGTCCGCACGCGTCAACCGGTAGTGCTTCTCCGTGCCCGGGCAGTCGATCCGATCGGTGTACTGGTTGCTGTACTTTTCGTACCGTATCATCGTTGCAGAGGCTGTTGGTCGGTCTGCAGCTAACGTTAAACTAACGCAATGCAATTTGCGATCGATTCACTTGGGGGGGTCAGTTGCATTCCAACCACCGAGTGCGAAACTATCGTTTCCTCCCTCTCTCTCTCTCTGCGGAAGGCAAGAAGATTGCAAACGGTGCGAGCATCTAGGTACGCGCAGATAATTGACTTCTTGAGGCATGGACCTAGGGCAACGCCATGCACGATGACGGGGTGGGCATGCGCAACCGATAAGTAGCGCAAGTTTAACGACCACGGGATGGGAGATAGCGAAAGCGAAAGGATGAGGAAGGATAGGGTGAGAGTTGTTGGTGCACGCGGCAAACTGGTTCATCTGGTTTCTAGTGGCAATCTTTCTTTGGCTCAATCTATGTAGTACTGTTTATGAATCGGGGACGATTTTAGCATTACTGTGCGAGTTGGCTATTCGTAGTCGAACTTGAAATCGCTGCCAGCCGTTTGTTCTGCCACAAACTGGTCGAACCGTTCGCTGTACTCCTCGGGCATCTCGTTGCGATAATCGCCCACAATGCCTTTGCGCATGAATCTGTTTAGACAAAAAGAAGGGCAAGGGTTTTCAATAACTCGAAAGGAAGGTGCCGTTTTGCGGCACAATTACACTCACTCAAACGGTGCACCTTCACGTTGGTTTGACCTGAGGGTGTGCTGTACCATGTCGTGTTTGTTGGTGGCAGGGTTTTCTGAAACACAGTTAAAAAAAGGGAAATACGTTGAAAGGAGCTCAATTAGGCGGTTAGAATGTGCCACTTACTTTTCATTTCGCTGAACGATAAATGCACTGCCAGCTCGTCCAGCTGGGTGTCGGTGTAGGATTTGTTCAGGAATTGGCACACCTTTGGTAGAAGGCCCCGCAAATCCTGTTAACAAAAAGACAATTAATTAT
This sequence comes from Anopheles merus, assembly GCF_017562075.2. NCBI lineage: Eukaryota > Metazoa > Arthropoda > Insecta > Diptera > Culicidae > Anopheles > Anopheles merus. The sequence goes on from NC_054085.1 coordinate 13,365,346, forward strand.
GGTTTGCAAAGAGATTGCTTAACACACGTACCCTTTTCATGCTTTCGTACGTGAGAAAGAGCACATTGGGTTCGTCCTTTAACGCCCAAAAGCTCAGCACGTGCTGTATCATCGGACAGAACGTTATGCGATCGTTCAGCAGATCGTCAAAAAATGCTCCCCTATCCCCCCGGTAGCCGACCAGCGTCTGGCAGTGGTGAAAGTACGAGACGGCCACATCCTTCGGGTTGCGGGCGACGTAAACGATGCGCGGCCTCACCGTCCACAGCTGGCGCGGCAGCAGCGGCAGTAGCAGATGGGATTTGATTTGCCGCGGGCGCTCACTGTTGGCGGCGAGGGCGACCGTATCAACATCGTAACGATCCGCAATTGCACCGAATCTGAAACGGGGTGGTGGTGGATAACAAAGCAAACAAATGAATATCCTTTTTTTCCCACGAACCAAAACAAAACAGTGCGCATACTCCAGAAAAGTTGAGCGTGTGTTGAGCTTAACATTACGCGCCGTCTCGTAGTCCAGATCGTGATTGATCAGCCAGACCATCTCCTCCGTCCAGGTGGTGCCACTTTTGGGAAAGGTCACAATCCACACATCATCCTCGTACACGCGGAAGTCGCGCACCTGCTCGGCGTAGTTGCGATACTTGCTAGACACAAACATTGCGGCCGGTGGTACGTTGTGACGCCCGGCCAGCGGGTAGTCCGTTAGGTCGGTCAGCTGTATGAGCGTGTTGCGGAAATCGTACCCACGTTCCGCTGAATCGCTCGGTGCGTCGGTAAATGTAAATGATGCCATCTGTTTTCTCGTATGGTCCTGGTGTGCACACACCAGTCGATCGCCGTTGCAAGACTGTGATATGAGGGCGCAGAATATAGGCATTACCGAGATCGTATGTGGGCGATGGTTGGTGGTGGTTTACATTGGCAGCAGCAAAACCCACAAACATTGATAACGGACGCGTTTTGTTGACGCGCTATTACTGTGCATCATAAATCATGAAGCAAACGTTGCACGCTAAAGCGTATTTGAAGGGAAAACTTGGAGTTTTGATTATGTGATTTATTTAATTTACATAATCGCGCACATTGTACAGGATCGTATGCACTTTCTGTTCGAATGGTAGCACCTAACTGTTCTCCACTATTACAGGGCGCCAATCATTGCAAGGGGTAATATGTTTACTTTACATATTAGACACGTCCAATGTAGGCAATGTTTCAGGTGTCGCGCTGCTTGTGAGTGTTTGCCAATTTCTTTCGCTTATTGAATTTTCGTATTTTCTTGCAAAACGTGTAATCAAACCTGAGCGCTTATTTATTGACAGTTTAGAGTAGTGTTGGGATTCATGAATCTTTTGATGAGATTCATTCATATGAATCTTCAGTAATGAGTGAATCGAATCTCGAGTCGAATCTTCAAGGATTCAGGAATCTCTACAAACTAACGAATCTTCAAAGTTTCATGAACCTCTACAGATTCACCAATCTTCACAGATTCACGAATCTCTACAAATTAACGAATCTCTAAGGATTCATACATCTTCAAAGATTCATTAATCTATAAATATTAATGAATCTCTTAATATTCACGAATCTCCAGGGATTCGTGAATCTTTAGTGATGTATGATTGTCAAAATATTGTGATTGCACGCGATCCCACCTAACAACATGCCCGTCGTGGATTCAAGCCTTGCAAGGACCGACTCCCCATAGCAAAACAAACTATCCGATCGCATCGTGCTTTCCAAAGAGTCTCGAAAGCCTGTATAGGCTGACATGACAACGTAGGTTGTTACACCAAAAAGAAGACTAATGGGAAGCTAAAGTTCTATGAATCATTGGAGATTCACGAATGCCTTGAGATTCGTGAATCTTTCGAGTTTTATGAATCTTTCGAGATTCACGAGTCTTTGGAGATTCATGAATCTTTAAGATTTAGATTCAGATTCATTGAATCATTTCAAAGATTCATTCAGATTCATTAATCCTAATCAGATGTACCCAACACTAGTTTAGAGTATTATAAATCGTACTTGAAATCACTACCGGCAAGCTGCTGCTCGATGAAGCGATCAAACTTCTCGATGTACTCTTCCGACAGCTCATTTCGAAAATCTCCAACAATTCCTTTTCGCATAAACCTATCAAAAAAACAAAATTAGAACCGGAGTGGTGTTAGTAAGATCTGGCATGTTTTTGGTCGGGAGGTTTCGACGCACTCAAATTGTTCCCCTTTGCGGCCATTCATTTTCATCGCACTTCGTACCATCTGATCGTTGTTTGTTGATGGATTTTCTGCAATAAAAAGACGGAAGTTACACAGAGTGTCTTCGCTTTGCTTACTTTTAAAATACAAACTCTTCATCTCATCGAACGATAAATGCATGGTCAACGCATCCAGCTGATCATCGGTGAAGCTTTTCCCGAAAAAGGTACACACTTTGGGCAAAATGCTTCGCAGATCCTGTTGTGTTAATGCGTCATGTTAACAGTTTGTATGATTAATAATACCAAAATATTTGAAACTCGTCAACACTTACTCGCTTCATGCTTTCGTACGTCAGAAACAGTACGTTGGGTTCCTCTTTCAGCGTCCAAAAATCGAGCGCATGCCTAATTTGTGGACAAAACATTACCCGATCCTCGAGCAGCCCATCGAGGAAGGCTTCCTTGGTGCCCCGGTAGCCCATAATCATCCGATAGTGGTGCAGGTAGGACACGGCCACATCCTTCGGGTTGCGGGCGACGTACACGATGCGCGGCTTTACCGTCCACAGCTGGCGGGGCAGTAGCGCCATCGGCAGGTGGGATTTAATGTGCCGCGGACGCTTCATGCTGGCTGCTACCGTCACCGTATCGACCGGTATCTTGTCTGCAATGGCTCCGATTCTGTAACACACACACACACCAAATATAGTGTACAATTTGTGTGAATATTCAAAAAGGAAAAAACTTGGAGCTTTTGATGGTCGCGATCTTACTCCAGAAAATGGGATCGCGTGTTGAGATTGACGTCACGGGCCGTTTGATAGTCCAGGTCGTGAGCGATCAGCCAGACCATCTCCTGCGTCAAGGTGGTGCCACACTTTGGGTACGTCACGATCCACACGTCATCGTCGTACACGCGGAAGTCGCGCACCTGATCGGCGTAGTTGCGAAACTTGGCCGGCACGATCGCTGCTGGTGGCGTACTGCCGCCGGCCGAGGCCAACGGATAATCGGTCAGATCGTTCAACTGTATCTGGACGAAGGAGGACGCACCCGGGCAGGCCAGATCCGTCTCGATATCGGTAATGGTGAACGCACTGGCCATTGCTTTGGTTGTTGTAAGTGTTGTATTTGGTTGTAAGGTCAGACAGAAACTGAAATCCTTTTTATGTGCTCAAACACCACCGTCCAGCAGTGTAAAGCAGCGGGACTAGAGCAATAACTTCTTCTGCGCAATGGTCAGTTCTTGCGGTAACTATCCATGTGTTCTGTAAAGGTCCAAGGTCCAATAGTGAAAGGAAACCGCAACAGACGTGGGACGATGGTGGTTGTCTGCTGTTTATTACACACACTGTAACGAGAGAGGTATTTGATCGCTGAGGATCGTAGGCTTTAGCCTGGGGAATGGAGGTAAGAAAGCGAAAAAGAAGTAAACCCCGATGTCAACAAACCGCAAACGATAAGGGCTTATAGCAGGGCGGTGTGGCATATTACTGTTTGTTTTCTTGTTACAAGAACAGAGCCCTTGCGATAAGAGTGGCCAAGTGCATGGGCGTTGCATCAGCGGTGACCGGTTCTTATCAATACGGAAGTAAAGTGGTTACGGTTTGTGAGCGATGCAGCAGCGTGTGTGTTTGAAAGTCATCAGACATGTAATAGGCCTTTTTTTTTTTGGAATTTTTAAGTTTAATGTGATTTATTTGAAATTTTTGGCCATTTATAATTTAGAATTGATTTTTTTACGTATTTTTATCCCTTCAAAGTCATTGAAACAGGGCCGCATATTTGCTATCCTTGGGGACCCTGTCCAACGTCCAGCGATCGAGCGCCTCGATCAGCTCGCCCGTCAGCTCCCTCTTCCAGCCGTCCGTCTCACCGCGCCGGATGAACTGCATGTCGTTGTCGTTCACCCGGTCCGGCCGGTTCGTTTGCTGGAGATTGTACTCGATCCACTGTCTGCGATTGACGGCCGTATTTTGACGCATCTGGCCAAAGTCGAGATGGTGGGCGAGCGCTGCCAGCTGCTCGTCGGTGTACGATTTGTCGAAAAAGCGGCAAACCTGCCTAATGGCACCGGGTAGATCACGCTTCATGTCCTCGAAGCACAGCGACAGCATGTTCGGGTAGCGCAGCTCACTGTACTCGATCAGATGCTTGTGGTACGGTGAGTAGTACACCAGCTCGTTCATCATCGAGCGCACGAACTGGTCTAGCGTACCGCGGTAGCAGTGCAGGGAGACGGAATGGTGGTAGTACGAGACGGCAACCGATTTGGGATTCCGGCGCACGTACACAAGCTTGGGGCGAACGGTCCAGAGCGCGTTCGGTAGGAAGGCTGGCGGCAGGTGTGTTTTGATGAAGCGCGGCGATGACATTGCGAGTGCATCGCGCAACGGATTGAACGGTTCCGGAAGGTCGCGCAGTCCGGAGAGGCTGTGGAAGAGGAGGTCGATCGATTGAAATGCTTCGGCGGAGGGATCGTGTCGGTGGAGGTAGACTTGCTCAATGAAGGGAAAGCGTGCATCGAGCGGGACGTCTTTCGCTCGCTGGAAGTCGAGCCCGTTGCAGACGAGCCAGATCAGCTCCTGGGTCCAGGTGGTGCCGCTCTTGGGGTACGTTACGATCCACACGTCATCCGGTCGCACTTCCATGTCCTTGATCGTTTGTCCTATCTGCTCGAAGCGCCGCGACAGGCAGACCGGGTCCGGCGTCCAGTTGGGAAGGTTGATCGGCACGTTGGCGTAGTCGTTGCAGCGCACGAGGACGTAGTCTTCCTCGTTACGTTCGCGACAGGTAGCCTTAAAGACGGGATCTTCGATGTCGATGTACTCGAACGTCATCGTGGATAATTCGCTGCCGAATGACTGTGCTTACAATGTGGATCTTACACAGTTGAACGGAAGGAAACGAATGACGCCAACTTGCTGGGGATGATATTTAGCGAGCAAACGGAGAAGTGACTTGTTTTTAACGCGTTCTCTCTATCTACTGCTTTCGTATCACAACCTTCAGCGGCATGGTCGTTGTATGGGTGCTAGCGATTCCAGTTACGGGGTGTTGTGGGGCATGCCGCAATAGCGTCCAGTGCTGCCAGATTGAGTGCGATTTATTTAAATGATTTTTTGAAATTTTACTATATTTCTTTTCAAAACATTTCATTTCGTTTTATTATTTTCATCGTTTACTACATTACAAAGCACGTGGTTATCGCCATCCCAGCAATCACTTAGTAACTGGATAGTGAAATGCTTACGCAGAAGAAATTATCTGATTAGGAATACTATTTCCGAGGATTTGGATTGGAAATTGGATTCCGATTTGGAATCAATCAGTATGCATTGGATTCCTACTTGAATCTAAAATCGCTTCCTTCAAGATGTTTTGCTATGTATACCTCAAACCGTTTTATGTACTCTTCAGATAATTCTTCAGTATGTGAACCGATCTTGCCTTTGCGCATAAATCTGTGATGTAAATTGCAGTTATTTTAGTACATTTTAAGAAATTAAATTAAAGCATATAACACACTCACTGAAAATTCTCCACCTTTTTGCCGGAGAGTGATTCTACTAGCTCCAAAACGCATGAGTTGTTTGCAGACTTATTGTCTGAAAAGAAAAAATGATGTTACTTATCACACAAAAACAGCTGGCCACCGGTGCTAACACTTACTCTTCATGACGTCGAACGAGAGATGATTTTCCAATGTGGCTAGGTGTTGGTCGGAGTACGTTTTGCCAAAGTATCTGCAAACACGACGTAGTACATCATCCATGTTCTGGAAGTGTGAAACATTACTGTTAAAATAATTATTGGCTTCTTCATTGGAAATCACTTGTTACCGTTTTCATCTCTTCAAAGTGAAGAAACAATATGTTCATCTCTCGCCGAACGTTCCAATAGTCGAGCGTATGCGGTATCTGCGGTCCGAACAGTATCTGATCGGTTAGGAGGGCATCGAGAAAGTCCGGCTTAGTCCCGCGATAACCGTGCAGATGGCGATAGTGGTGGTAAAAGCTTACGGAAGCATCCTTCGGATTGCGGGCACAGTAGATCAGCTTCGGGCGTACGGTCCAGATCTGTTTGGGCAGCAGTGCGATCGGCAGGTGGCACTGGATGTGTCGCGGACGGGTTGCCTTTTCCACCTGCTCGATCGTATCGCCGGGGTAGTTTAGCACGAAGGCAGAAAACCTATGGTACATATTGGGTGGAGATTTTGAATAATATTCTAATGGTTCTTCAATTTGGCAGTGGGATGTCTTACTCCAGGAATACCGAACGATCGAGCAGGTTCACCTCGGACGCTGTCCGGTAGTCGAGATCGTGGCTGATCAGCCACACCATCTCCTGCGTCCAGGTGGTCCCACACTTTGGGAAGCTCAATATCCAAACGTCATCATCGTACACCGTCAAGTGGTGAATGCGTTCCGCTTGCGTAACAAACTTCGGCGTAAGTACGCAATGCGTTGGTTTGCGAGGCTTTTCGCCGGTCGGAAGATAGCTGCCATCGTTCAGGTGCACCTCGACCGTGCTGCCGTGCATCGGTGCCTCCACAGCTTTGGCCAAAGGCGACTCCAAAGGTTTGACCGTGAACATACTAACTATTTGCTGAGAATTGAGCTCTAACAAACGATTGCTTGTGATGATCGCACTGTCGCTTCTGCGCAACTAACACTGACAGGTTCAGTGCAGTTTTGCTGCGCGAATGAATCGAACGCAGGAGAAAAACCAGTTTCTGTGTGTTTTTTGGGTGACCTTGAAGTATCACGAAGCAACAAATTCCTCCAATGTTTTGCCATTCTCAAAAAAGTACAAACAAAAAAACAAAACGCTCTCTTGTGTTGGAGCTAAAGACTCTATATGAAATCGGCGTCGTAGGTAGCAGGAGCTTTCTTTTTAGAGAATATTTGTCGCAACAATGTAGTTATATTTCACTCATGGAATTTAAAGCTGCTTCCTCGTAAATGGCGTCCAATGTAGGCGTTCAGCTTTTCGATGTATTCGCTGGACAGTTCTTCCCTGTGGGAGCCTACCATTCCTTTTCTCATGAACCTGGAGATAAGTGGGGGAAAAATTGCTTGTTGATTCTAATTAGATGTAATTTCTAATCAGATACTGTTGTTTTTGGTACAAAACTCACTGAAAGCTGTCCTTTTTGTCGTCCGTTGCCGAAATAGATTTCATCAGCTTCAACAGTATAGAATTATTGGCAGAATCATTAGCTAAAAGTGAGGAAAAAGGGTCGTACATGATTAAATGTCTTTTGTTCTTAAGTTCTTTAAAGAGCGATTTTTACTTACTTTTCATGACGTCAAACGATAGGTGCTGCTCCAGACGCAGCAGTTCTTCCTGCGTGTATGATTTTCCAAGAAACTCGCATGCTCGCTGCAGCACCGCAGCCATATTCTGTTGTTGAGTGGAAATTAAATTATCATTCAAACATTGAGCGACCTAACGACTCCTATCTTACCCGCTTCATCTCTTCGAAATGCAAGAACAGAACGTTCGGTTCGTTGCGTAGCGCCCAAAAGTCTAGCGTGTGCGGTATCTGTGGCTGAAACATAACGAGATCGTGCAGTATTGCCTCGAGAAAGGTATCCTTGGGCCCGGTGTACCCGTGCATATGGCGATAATGGTGGTAGAAACTGGTCACCATGTCTTTTGGATTCCGCGCACAGTACACTATCCGCGGTCGAACGGTCCACAGTTGCTGCGGTAGCAGTGCCATTGGCAGGTGGCTTTTAATGTGCCGCGGACGCTTCATCTGCTCCACCAGCGCGGTCGTGTTTTGCTCAAACCCGGGCACTAGAGCAGAGAATCTGAGGACATTTAGTGAAGCGATCAGAAATGTTAGGACTCAAGCAACACGAACGAAGCTTACTCGATAAAAATTGATCGATGGATTAGATTGATCTCTGAGGCGCGTTGATAGTCCAGCGCGTTATCGAGCAGCCATATCATTTCCTGGGTCCAGGTGGTGCCACATTTCGGTGCCGTTACGATCCACAAGTCGTCCTCGTACACGGTGAGGTTCCGGATGCGCTCGGCGAACTGTTTGTAGTGTTCATTTAGCACACAGTGAGCCGGTGCAGCCGCTGTTCGGCTTCCATCGCCTTTGGGGAGGTTGGACGTGTCGTTTAGATGCACTTCTACCAGTGGACCGTTGGTTGGTACCTGGACCGCTCGTGCTAGCTCGGTTGTGAGTGGTTTGTACGTGAATGTAGCCATCCTCATGGACCTACTACGGGCACTGCATCAAGTAAGGTCCGGCCCTTGCTAAGACCGTCGTATAAATAGCGAATGTTTAGTCAAAGTTGCAAGTCGATTTATCAGGTAGTAAACAACTGATAAGGCGCTAGGCTAGAAATGCGTGGCTAGACTAATAGCGGGGTGTTAGAATGCAAAAGTGCAGTTGGAGACCGGGTTTCTCTCGTTCCAGGTTCCGAGATTCATTGAATTTAATTAATGTTTTCAAACTCTGTGCCGGGCTGGAACTTTGTTGCCTCCCCCGGTGGGTTTTATTGTTCCACCTTCAAGCTGTAAATTCCCCTTCTTCCTCTTGAGTCATTGGATTGTTTTTTTTATAATGGATGTGTTTGCTGTTGTGTCTGTTTTCGTTGCAGGTTAATTCCCGCGACAGGGAAATTCAACGTCTCGGCGCACTGTTTGCCGGAGGGCGGCCAGCAGCAGCGCTTGCGAAAGATTGTTGCTACCGCGATGTGAACGAGCTCGGCCATGACGTTGCCACGCTGCAGCAGGAGAAGCTGTCACTGCAGCAGACGCTGACCGAGGCGCAGCAAACGCAGGAACGTACCGCCCGCAAGCTGAGCCGGCTGTCCGAGAAGAACCAGCAGCTGGAGAAGGAGCTGCGCGAGTTCGAAAGCGCCGCCATAAAGCTGGAGTCCGAGGCGAATCGGAAAATGCTCGAGCATGATCGCAAAAACTCGGACTTGCAGGTAAAGCTGCAGCAGTCGCAGGTTCGCGTGCGGGAGCTCGAATCGCTCCTGGAGCTGTGCGGTCCCGGTGCGGACAAGGTACGGCAGCTTTCCGATAGCTCCATATCTTCCTCCACCTGGCCGTCGGATGCAATGCTACAAACGGCACTCCAGCAAGCGACGGACGAAAAACGTCTGCTGTACAAACAGCTGAACGAAATGAAGGATCGCGAACAGTCGCTGCTGGCGGACTTTGAAAAGGTGAAAACGAAGTACACGCGGTTGAAGCAAAAATACGCCGCGCTGGAACAAACACAGCATCAGCAGCCCGTGGGCAGCGTTAGTGCCGAAAGTCAGGTGGAGCTACAATCCTTACAGTATCGGTGTAGCGATCTGGAGGAGAAGCTGCGCCGCACCAAGGAAGAGCGCGATCGGTACAGCTCGGACGCAGAGCGGCAGCGCACGGTCGTTAGTCAGCTGAAGCGGGAAAGTGTCGAAAAGGATCACGAGCTAGCGGAGCTTAAGAATGAGCTACACGCTCAGCGGAAGTCAAACCGGCCATCGACGGCCAGCCAGGGTGGTGGGGGGCGATTGCGAACGGCCGATTCGCACGGTTCGGGCCAGTCGTCACTTTCCGTGCAGGCGGCCATACACCGTATCGAGCGGGAACGGGACGCGGCTAAGAGTGAGGTCCGTCAGCTCGAGCAGGAGCGGGATGCACTGCGGGAAAAGCTAAAGCTCTCCACCCGCAGCCAGCAGGATGCGGTGGCCAAACACGAGACTGCAATCGCCGAGTACAGTGGCAGGGTAGCGACGCTGGAGGCGGAAAAGCGTGACCTCCAGGGGGGACAGGCTGCCGCCCAGATGAAGGTGAAGCTTCTGAAGGAGGAGTCCCGCGAGCTGCAGGCCCGGGTGAAGGAGCTGGAGGAGAGTTACAGCAAGCTGAAGCTGTCCTACTCACAGATGAAGTAAGTTGCAGGAAGAGGTACCTATTGAGGAATGATAACTAATTTCAATTAAATTTTGCAGAATTCTTCATGAGCAAACCGAGCGTGCCCTTGCGCAACATCAGCAACGTCTGCTAAGCACCGAAACGCAGCTTGGAACGGCAGAGAGCAAGCTTCAACGGGTAGACAGTACCGTGGAGGATGCACAGAACGAAGTTGGTCGACTAAAGGGCGAGATCAGCTTGTTGCGAGCCTCGAATGCATCTCTCGTGCGGGAAAAGGATAAGCTTTTAGTAAGTACGGGAGAAGCCTCCCGAAGGGCGCCTGTGAAAATACTGTAATCCTTACTTACACTACCTTATTTTAGACGGATTTGGACAAGAAGACCGAAAGTCTGTACGCTGCCGAAGCGGAAATTGCTGAGCTGAAGGCGAAACGGAAAGAGCTGAAATCTACAATCGATCGGATGCAGCAAAAGCTTGAGTAAGTGGGCACAGTAGATTAGGTAGTTTTATTGGTTTTATTAGAAGTATTTATTTAGTCTTTCTACTACTACACACATGACTTACATTCTATTCAGTCTACTTGCGAAACGTGCATTTAGCTTTCGTTTGCACTCTTCTTGTGCAGTTTTTTCGTTTTTGTTGTTGTGAGAACTGGGATTGTGTTTGCATTTACAGTATGATAGAAAACGCTCTTGATAGCCTCGTGTTTCGTAAACTGGTCAATTTATATCTTTTCTGCTTTATTGCACTACTTCGACAAACTGGTGCTGTGTGTTTTAGTTCGGTGAATTCGGTGAACCTTTTTACAGATGCAATCCTTATAATCCAATCCTTAATTATCCTTACACGCACACACTTAAATAGGAAAGTGAGGGATAGTGAGTAATCGATTTACAGTGAGACGACCCTCTTGGTAAAAGGATTTGCCCAGTTTGTTGTCCTATGGCACACTTGGTTGGATCAAATCCGTCGGGCACGCCCGTAAGCGAAACAGGAAAAGTGAGCGTGTGTGTGCGAAAGATGCCGGCAGTAAAGCTGATGTTATTTAAGCCAGTGAGGATAAATGGTGCTTTCTAGAAATGTGCATTTGAAGCTCTACAGATTGAGTGCATTGAGCTGGCTGATGCTGTTGCGTTATGCACAAGACGTTTATGAAAATGAGATATGAAGGAAATGGCAAAAGCTCTTCACTGCGCAATGGAAGGTTTAGCCTCAGGCGTTTTCTGTCTCCGTCGTTTGTGGTCGGCGTGGGTGGGTGATGCTGTTCAGTACTCGTCCGGGTCGGATGTGCCAAAGCCAAGCAAGCTCATGAACCACCTGCCATAAGCAATGGGTGAATCGAGATGACAAGATTGTGAAAAGAAGAAAGTAAGGACAATGAGAAATGAGGTGTTAGAAACACACAGAAACACACAAATGTACACGCAAGGGGGAGGGATGGGTTGTGGTGTAGTAGACAGGATGGGGTATAAGGGATGACTCGTTAGGACAGTGGAAGTGTTAGGTTTCCGGGTGCGCGGGAGTGTAGATGGCGCCGTTCGTTCAAGTACCTGGCAATGCCGACGCTGGGCGCCTGGCACCCGATCACTCCGTTGGCCAGCGGCTGCTCGTACGGCGTGTAGCCCGGCCGGCAGGCGCACGCCGCCGACCGGATGCGCGTCGGTATCTTCTTCGGCTCCAGCCACTGGCCCGGGCCGCACGGTCCCCGCGTGTACAGCTTAAAGCACTGCCGGTTGACCTCGACCATGTCGGGCGTGCTGTCGCAGGCGCTCTGCGGTATCTGGTCCGCCTCGTCCGTGCACGATTGGTCCAGGTTCGAGATGACGCCCGAGCAGCCGCACATCCCATTGTACGAGATGCCGTCCAGCGACGGGCGGGAGGTAAAGTCAAAGATGACCACCTGGTGCAGGCTGCACGGTCCCTGCGCACCGATGCGGTAGCACGTTTTCTCCTGCGGAAAGTACAGCCGCCCCTTTTCGCACGGATTGGGCGTGCACACGTTCGGCTCGGTTACGAACGAACCGAACTCGCACGGCCCCTGCGTGTAGAGCTTGTAGCAGTAGCCGTCCTTCCACTGGACGTACCCGTCCTTGCAGCGACACTCCGCCTTCAGCCCGCTGCTCGGCCCGTCCGAGTGGCGCTTGCTGTCCGCGACGATGAACGTGTGCCCGAATGGGCACGGCCCTATCGTGCCCAGCTCGTAGCACTGGTTGGTTTCGTTGTGGTAGTGGGGCAACCGCTCGTGGCAGGCGCACTTGCGCGAGGGAAGAAACAGCTCACCCGTACCGAGGCAGGGCCCTTTGGTGAAAAACTCATGGCAAGTTTCGGTATCCTCGTGGAAGTAGTTGCTCAGATCGCCCTCATTTTCGCACTGTTGTTGTTGTGTTGAGAAGAGAAGGAAGATGCACTTTAGTGAAGGGAATTGTTTCGAACTACGCTTGAAATGGGAGCTTACCTTGCAGCGTGCGATTCCGTTGTTATCTAGACTGATAAGCTTCCCCTTCGGGCAGGGTCCTTTGGTGTGTATCTGGTAGCATTTGTTGTCCTGCGGCCAGTAGATCATTCCGCTGTCACAGATTTCCGTCGACTTGCAGACACCCCAGCGTTGTTTCGGTCTGTAAGAAACGAATCGGAATATGTGAGCATTATGAGGAATGACGTGAGCTAGAATTTGGACCAGTTTTCCCCCCTTGTTGTTTGCTTACATGGCACTCCTTCCCGCCGAATCGGCGATTGGTGCAAAGTACTGGCCAAAGTCGCACGGACCGCGCTCGAACAGTTTGTGGCACTTTTTGGTGAGGGGCGACTGGGCGGTACCGGGCGGGCAGCGACACTCGGCGGTCGAGCCGAGCCCGGTCGAGCCGGCCCCGACCGGGCTGAGCTCCATCGTGTCCGGGCACGGGTAGCCGAGCTGGAAGATCTTGAAGCAGCGCTTGAGCGGCGGCCAGTAGAGCAGCTGCCAGCCGCCCGGCTGGCTAGCGCAGGGGTTCTTGTTCGGGTCGCTCCATGGCGGCGGCACGATGGCGGCCAGCGTCGTCGCTTGCAGGTTGTAGAATGTCAGCAGGATACACATCCATACGGATGCATGCCTCATCACAGTGCTGGTTTGGTAAGGGGAAGGAGGAAAAAGAATGGAAATTTGGTAATTATTGGAATTATTGCTCTCAACGATACACTCGACGCTCTATCAGTCTTAAGTGATGCTATGTGCATGTTTTCTAGTCGCCTGTTTATTTGAATTGTATGCGTGATAGCTGACAATAGAGCATCTAAAGGTCGGGGGACATTGCCCGCACTCCGTAGTGTAATTTCGATTTTCACTAGCGCATCTGGCGGCGGCTGACCGAAGCATTTTGCCAAACAATTTGGAGCCGCTCCAGAAAATACGTTAATTTGCAATTTGTTTCACTTAAATCGGAGAAGAACAGTTTTGTAAAACGTAGATACACATGTTTTGCACGCATTGCATCCATTTTTGCAATGTAAAACGATGGAAAAACTACTTAATTTTGAGATCCGGCATGATCATTCCCTCGATGATCAAAAAGAGCTTCCACTAGCCGCCGTCAGATGCGCTAGTGAAATTCGAAATTACACTACGGAGTACGATCAATGTAGCCCGGCCTTAAAGGTCGGGGGACATTGCCCGTTAAACTATTTAGAGCCGCTTCAGAAAATATGTTATTTTTCCATATTTTTTACTTAAACTGGACTGGAAAACCTTTGTAATTGATAGGTGAATATGTTGTGCAAGTATTACACCCATTTTAGTGTCGAAAAATGATGAGAATAATGCTTTATTTTGAGATCCGGCACGATTATTCCCTCGATGATCAAAAAGAGCTTCCACTAGCCGCCGCCAGATGCGCTAGTTAAAATTCGAAATTACACTAGCGAATACGGACAATGTCACCCGGCCTCAAAAGCCTAAATCGCCCTAAAGACAGAGAGAGAGAGAGGATTCAAATGTTCATCTTCAATCTCAATCTCACAGCAGGCAAAAGGATTGGTTGTTAAGTGCCATTTGTAAAGTGATAAGATGGTTCCCCCTGGCTTGACGGACCGTAGCACCATTTTCAGCATCGATTTGTGAATTTGGAAGGTTCATTTAAGCTAATATCGCTGATTGTACCACATTGCCGCCGGACGATGATGCATAAATTTCCATCCATTTGAAGCCGACGCTCAGCATGCGTCTTAACGCGCGCTGCCTCCGATATCTTGCTGTGTTATTGGCCATCGCCCGCTCGATCGCGCTCGAGTGTTCCATATAAGGTGGCGCTACGCGGCGGTGGCCCACAGCAAAACAAACATCTGTTGATCTCAATTTTTGACAGAAGTAGTTTTTAAATACCGGTTTTTAATGTTTTTTTTTGCTTGCTTATACTCGATTGTGGTACACGATGCGTCCCGGAGGAAAGTGAATGTGTTGGTGGGTCGGTGACCATTGCCCAATAGCAATCCCGCGTGCCATTTCGCACGGCTGGTGGTGGCCTACATTTCGAATCTTGCACTATCGTGCCGTGCTCCCCAGAGGGGTTTTCCCGTTGGTCCAGATGCATGCTCCCGCAAAAACAGAACAATGCTGTGCGTAATATTTACGAATTTCGGTGCACGGTTGTCGCTTTTTATCTGCGCTAATTCGCACCACCCCCCATGCCACGCAAACGGGCTTAACTCAGTTTGTTTGCCATTTTGTACGTTGTTGTCATCTGCTCCAGTTATTATGCAATCTGAGTGGCAGCGAGATGTGGGGTTTTGTTTGGCGTTTTTCATTCCATTTTTTGTTTGATCTCGTCGTCTGCCTCCGTGTTCCGATGCTTAAATGCTTAAACGAGCCTGCTACGCATGGAGTGAACGGAGAAAATGGCTGTGGCGCAGGCGTATCGTTTATTACCGGTAGTAAACTGCAACAGCGCAGTTTCAAGGCCATGGGTTCGGAAGCCGTTAAACTGTCCGTCAGCTCCACACCCGGTCATGCAGGTTTTGCTGCGCGACGATCGATGACCGTGTGTGTGTGTCATAAATAAATCATGAGGGTGTTTCATGTGATGCTGCCGGCTTGGTTCCAATTATGCGCCTCAATGCTCGTAAGTGAATTGTTTTCGTAATTACTTTTACCACCAACCACAGCAATATAGAACAGAATGTAATTTAATCTTTTTCTTTTCATTTTTAGTGTCGTTTCGTGTACGAAAAAGGTAAAAAAATGGAACACTTGAGCAGTTGCACGTCAGTCTTACGTTTCTGGTGGTAACGACAGGATATGTTATAACCACATGGAAATACTAGACTTTTGGTGGCTGGCTGTAACGGAGTGTGGTGATTGTTTCTTTACCACCCCAAACACTGTTCCGCTGTCAAACGCACTAATATCGTTGTCATTGTTATTGGCGCGTTTGCTTAGGAAGTGTGTGTGTGTAGTGGTAGCATGGACACGATCCGCTTGTCGCTAATAGTGACTGCTAAATCTACGACTGCTGACAACTTGATTACAGTCCTCTGTTCCAACGAGCGATGACGTAAAACGGGCATTACACGCACAGCATTAGTTAGGACCAGATCTCACAGCTTTCAGTGCCAAATCAGTGCGTTTGCCTACGCCTTTAGGTAGATTTTTTTTATGTCTAAAAGGGCAAACTACTTTTGGAGCAAGCGTTAAAAGCGCTATGATAAATTGAAAATTAAAATCTTCATCATCATCATGCCCAATGGTTCAAATGTAACCCGGAAGTTGTAGTTACCGTCCTCCCCTGACGGTTGCGAACAATTGCGCGTTAGCAAAGGCTGTCAATACTCACACAATCAAAGCCGGTTCGAGGCTTCCACAGATGTACTATTTGTGAGGTTTCCGGAATGGTGGTACACCACTGGTTTGGTTTTCGGTTGTTACATAATTTCAACCACAAAGGGAACATCCTAACGAGATATACCCTATCGGGTCAGTCTCCCAGTGGGATAGGGCAGATCTGTGTGGAGATCGCATGGTTCGATCTCTTGTTCGAGTACCTTGTTTGAGATGGCGTTCATCATCAGCATCATCATCACCATCGAACGGTTGGATGCGTCCGTTCATTTTATAACGCTGTGAAGAAAGACAACACTTTACACGCGCGCAGAGGTTGAATGTTTTCTTTTATGACCCAGCGGTTTGTCGATCGTCTCCTCCTCGCCCGAGTGCAATCAACGACCATTTCTGAAGCTTGTGGGGTTTAGCGTTTAAAGACCTCCGCCCCATCATCGGAGCGCACGTCACTCGTCAAAGACACGAATCGTACCAAAACCGATCCCACATGACATCGATCGGCAGCGACCGGCGGCGCCGGTGGTGGTACATCGTTTTCCATCGCGTCTAGGGGGAGGCCTCCGGCGTGACCTACAAATCTTGGCACCAATTGAAGAGTGCGACGGCGATAAAAAAAGGTTACGCAATCCGACGGTGCTTGCTGCTGGTGGCTATATGGTGTGGCTCTTAGTTTCGAAATTATTGTCATCATCATTCCAGACCAGAGTAAAGCTGCACGGGGGCGAAAGATCGTGTGATGATAGAAATGTGCAGAAAGGCGCTCCTGTGTTGAAGAGAGCTCTCTGGAGCGGAGTTTTCCCACTGATTAGTCGCACACCTGATGCAACTGAAGGTGAATGAGCTTGGAAGTCGCCACCTCGGGAGCTCCGAAAAAACAGTTTCGGGAACTAGTTAGTACGTTCCCAGACAAACAATGGACTCTTCTCCATTGCTCTTACATCCTACCGTTCACAGCAAGGAAGGCTGGCACGTGCCGTTGGCATTTAAACAGCAACACAAAACTGGGAGCGATGTGGAAAAAAATGCTCGTAATTCTTCAACTCCAATGACCCAGATCTTGCTTTAACCGTAATGGTAATGCTCTCTTAATCTCGCAGGAGAAGTAGAACTGCTCCAAAAGCAATCATTTCTACTTTCCGAACGGCCTTGGAGGCAATGGTTTTTTTTTTACGATTATAAAAAGTGGTTGGTCTAAGGCATGGAATCCAAGTGAGGGGGCGCTCAAGCACTCAACAATTAAAAAGCAGCTTATGCAGATTAGACAATTCTATAAATTACGTCCAACGTAACGATTTCGCGACTGGTTTTTAATGAGATTTATTGCATGACGATCGTGTCCCACACTTCAAATGTTCCGCGGGCGCACATCGACAATTAGCGAACGTCGCTCGTGGGAAAGCAGCTGCGCGAGGAGACATTTCGCAATTCTTAGATGTTTTGTAGATTAAATAAGATAAAAAAGTATGTTAAAACGCATGTTTTTTGTTGTTTTATAGCAGAGTATCGTCGTCACCTCCGGAAGTTATTTCTTTTCGGGGAAGGGCGAGAACAAAACCACATCAATAACTAAACCATTCGGCTTAGTCTGCTGATGACTTCAAAAGTGTTAATATCGCGCTCCATGGACACGACGCCGCTGCAAGTGATTATTAAAACCGCAAATTATTTACACCAGCGTGGAGCGCCAGCTTGCCGGTGGGTGCCTCGCTATCGCAGATATTATTAGATCCGGTGGTCAGTCAATGATGGTTTTCCGGTTATGCTTTTCTGCGCTCAGATTACAATAATGGTTTAGTCATCGTTTGTTTGGTTGATGTAATAGCCGTTCCATCGGTTGCTGCACACATTTGGGTGCGATTAAGGGGAAATTAATGCTGTACTTTCTCCAAACAAAAATGTTTGTTCCTTCTACTCTTCGCACATCGCCGATTGTGTCCCAATACACAACAATCGGTGTCACGTTTAGAACTCTCACTTTAATAGGTGCTCGTTTTTTTAAAGACGGATTGATTTTTGTTCCGGTTGAATGTGTCACCCACCTGCACCAGGGAAAAGGGGATGTGCACTCTATAGGGTGTTTGTTTGATTTACGGTTCCAAACGACATTTGTATCGTCTCGCGGGGTGAGATAATCGTCACGGATCGCCTCGCTAGACGGGGAGGCAAAAAAAAAAACATCGCTTTTCCTTTCCTTTTTTGCAATGGCATCGGTCTCCCTGAACCACTGTGACATTTTAAAGGGCGCAAAATGGGTTTGGTGGACCTTGGTGTGTGCCTGTGAGAGACACAATGGATATGGCATGACCGTAGAGACCGTGTGACTGATGGGAAGTTGTTTTAAGCGGTGTCTCGCTTGAATTTGCAATTCACGCGGACTCC
This sequence comes from Anopheles merus, assembly GCF_017562075.2. NCBI lineage: Eukaryota > Metazoa > Arthropoda > Insecta > Diptera > Culicidae > Anopheles > Anopheles merus. The sequence continues at coordinate 13,383,627 of NC_054085.1, forward strand.
TCCGGATTGGGGCGGAAAGAAGCGGAAAGCGAGAGGGAAATGAGACGCAGCAGCTGACAAGGCTACGGTGCTGGTGGTTGCGTGTCCATGACGGTGTTAGATGATGTCAGAGCACCACGGAAAGGTACGATTCTTTGAAATCTTGGTTTTCCCATGCAGCTGTAGGAAGAATTATACCTTCGAGAGTCGCTCAATTCCGTTTCCGTTTTGCCTGTATAGTGGGCAAATTATGATTTAAATGGAATGGTATTTTTTGTGTGTCCGCTGATATCCGCTGATATTGAGGCAAGGGTACGGGAGTGAGGTCAACTAGTAAAACACGGCCACGTGGGGTGCGAGTGAAAGCTGCGCGTTTGGCAGTAAATCTTTAATTCGCTTCTCCTCGCTACTGCCCGAAGGATAGTTAAATGCTGTGGTCTTGTTTGTTTTGTATGTGTGTAGAAAAAATAGACCACATCGAGGAAGTAGTAGCGTTTTGTGTAAAAAACCACATATGTGCTCTTTCTCCCGTACCCTCATTTCTACATTTGTTTGTCCAAAGTGCAATGAAGCAAGCAGAAGCGAGGTGTATGTGATTATTTAATTCACTGTGCTTTAAGCCTCAGGGTAATCAATAATTTACCGCATGTACAGTGTGATAATCCAGCTCGAGCGGAAGAAGGGGGTTTAATCTGGTAAATCGTACCTGTTTTTCCACAGCTGTTCACTGTTGCTCACCTAGTTTCCTCGGTGCAGCGGGGGAATGGAAGCTATAAAACCCTCCAAACGTACAGGTATCGTACACAGTAGTGCGCTCGTCAGCTTCCCTGGAAAGCGAGAGAGGAACCGGTGCCTTCCAGCGCCTTCCCCCACTGACATACAAACCAAAAAAACGGGGGGAGTTCACTGGACGGAATTTGCAATCTGTGGCACAGAGTTTGAACTTTCAAATTGCCAAAGAAATGGTACACGTTGTGCTACACCGGGCTAGGAAGGGAACGTGGGTTACGTCAGCGCGCGCCGTTCCTTGTGGGAGAGCCTTCTCTAGGAAAGCTTTAGCAGCTGTTTTGTTTTGTCGCCTAATAGCCTTTTTCCAAAGCACAGTTTATAGTGCTTCCGCAGCATCATGGCCATGGAAAAACGTTGTGCGGTGAGGTGCCAAAGTGTACTGCGCACCGATTGCACGTGTGTGCAATTGTGGCGATTGAAAATGTCACTCCCGCGGTGGCACTTTTCCAAAGAAAAAGCTTGCATTCTCCTACTCTCTCGCTCTCTCTCTCTCTCGCCCTAGAAGAGCTTCCCCTCTTTGGGGTTCATTGGGGGGATGAAACAAGTTTCGTTTCGGTTGCATATTCCAAATCGACCTAGTGTACACACGAGCCTGATGCCGCCGGTCTGGTGCAATTACATAATCGTAAACGCACACACAGCCACACACACACACACATACCACATACACATGCATTCATTGGAGAAAATTGTAAACGAGGCGGCTAGCGAAGGAGTGCCGCCAACTCAACTCTTTGGACGGAGAAAGCAACATACAAGCAATGATGATAGCAACAATGCTGAAACATGTGCGCGCGCTTCTTGTGGAGTCAAATGTGTTTGCAAACAAAAGAAATAAAACGGAAGACTGCATGCGCGCGACGGTAAGCGACGAACCTTTTATGCAAATGCAGAAAAAGGTGTCAAATCGAACGGGCTGCGATTCTTTGGCAGCGATTCTTCGATTGACATATTTTATACCGCCGCACCACGAGGAAAGTGCAACGACTCGAAAGTGGGATATAGGATATGACGCAGCGTGGTGGTACGTTTTAATGCTACAGCATTTCACGATGCACGATGTATGGTAATGCGATCACTTGATCACGGTTTTTCGGTGTGGGCTTTGCCCTTTGGTTTGATTCGTTCTCCAATCGTACGATTAAAGCTCTATTGTCGTACAGCAGGGCTAGAGACAGCTCTGATTGAAAGGCACGGTACAACGGTTAAATAATGTAACCGTAAACCGGTTCTCGTTGAAAACGAATTCAGACGACTCGATCGTCGTCATCTCGTTTTCATGCTTCGGAGTTACATTGGAAGATGATTGAAGACGTGTCTCCGATTGGGAGCGGTCGGGGATTTGTTGCAAAAAACTGACATACACACAAAAGGTTCGTCGCTTGATGCTCCGCTTTGGTTTTTCTTTGGGCGATTCGGCTCGCAAAACTATATTCACTCTCCCTCTCGCGTGCCTTCAATGTCGAATCAGAGCTGCAGCTTATTGAATATTGTTACCATTTTGGTGTTATTGCTTTCTTCCGTTTACCGCTCTTCATTTTGCATCATTGTTCGTGTGTTGCATTGCATAAAAGTCACGATTGATGATTGCATCTTGAGAAGTAAAAGAAGAAGAGTTTTTTTTTGCCGAAGATCGTTTGTAGTATCGGTGCGGTCTGTGCGGTTCTCCCGAGTTCCCTCTTGGTTGCCAATTATTATGAGGCCTTGGTTTTACCGGTACAATGGAAACAAAAAATGAGGTAGAGGTTGGCAAATGCAACACCAGCAGCGTGTGGTGGTTCCGAATCGAATATTGAAGCGGCTCGTTCCGAAAAAGATTTTGGTTGCTTTGCGGTTGCCGGGCTGCATAAGGCCTCCTGACCATGGTCATGGATGGCGGTTACGAAATCAGTCAAAGAAAAGTGTAAAAGGGGGAGGGGAAAACGGCTGGAGAGAAAAAAGTGTCTGTCCGCCAAAGCTGCAGTGAGTGTTCGGAGTGATCGGAAATTGCTCAAATGCATGTTGTGGGGGTAGTAAAAAAGGAAAGAAAAGCCTTCACATCCGTTTGGTAATTGCGATGGAAGATGGGTTTTGACGATCGATAATTTCTATCGATCGCAATAATTATTAGCGAAGATGATACTGTCTGTGAGTGTTCAGGCAAAAATTTAAGCAAAAAAGGGTCTGAAATTGATTGTGAGTAAGATTTACTGTGATAAGGGCGAGTGTCAAGACTAAAGGATAGAACAAATCCAATTGAAAAGATGGGAAATCGCATTAAATAATGTTATGTAGCATTTTTGCTGCTACGATGTGTGTGTCGCATGTGAGACTGGAACTAAGGACCGACAGCGTATCAGACCACGAACTTACCCGCTGCACCGAATTGATGCTATCGACAGTGAGACTTTCCATATAGAACTGTATCGTCCGTTGCACTTGTGTCAATTATAACGCTTTAGTGACCTTTCTATCTGCACACGTTTCTCTGCGGGGCAATGACAATGAATCTTTCACTTGCGTGTGTGCGGAAATTATGCATGCCATGCCCTGTAAATTACAGCAGGTGGATTGATAGTCAAGGCTATCAATGTACGCGGTACTGCGCGTTACGTATGCTGGTAGCGTTGGATGAATGTTACAGAAGAAGTACAAACAATACCTTCACAACTCATACACTAGTGCATCACGCATGTGATACCTTTTGCTTACCGTGAAGTGTAATGTATGTTTAGTGTCTCTCATTGTCAAACAGATGTTAGATGTTGCTGGCGGCTTATGGTGACAAAAAACGTGTGCTTCTACAGCCGGCTAAACAAGGGCACCGGCGTGCCGCCAACACGGTCATTCCCCGTTGACAGACTACTTTGCGCAATACGGGGTAGACGGCGTGATGTGTCGTTGTGATGGTACCAAGGCGTAATAGTGAGGGTGTTTATTTTGATTGTCAAGTTTGTACGTTTTGTTTCCTTGGCTCTTGTATCGGGCACGGATTTTAGGTGGGAGAAATTTTAAATTACAACCCATGTCAAGGTACGGTAAATCATGCACGCGATTGGTGAAGGTTGCATTTGCGGGTTTTTATTTGTTAATGTTTCGTGTCTGACTAAGAACTGAAGGATAGGGGCGATTGCACTGTAGGATCGCACGGGCGACAGTTCAAGGAAGAAGCATGAACTATCACAACATCACTGCGAACGGTGTGATGAAATCATCGAGAAAGTGTGTTATCCGCAAGGATTTCCGTTCAAGGTAAAGTGATGTTGTTGTGTTGTGAGTAAATGAGCAATAATTGTTGTTAATACCAATATAAAACACGTCTCAGGTTGCTTCTCAAACTATCCAAAAGCTACTTAAAGTGGCAAACAAATCCACGAAAAAACGAACACCATAATTGCTGCCATGTTGTTGATTGATTTGATTTTGAATGCGCACAAACTGTGCCACTGTGCATTGCAGCATAATGTTTTTTGTTGTTCAAATGTGCCGAACATAGTTGCGCGGCTTTTTCAATTAAAGGTTTGAAATAATACGGCCTTGTTCATTAACGAATCGGTCGTGCTGTCGGTGCTGCTACTAGTTTAGCGCCGCATCGAAAGGAAAATGAAATGAAACGAAACGGTAGCATTAGCAATGGCGGTTTCTGTTTGCCTGACGCTAAGTGAAATAGAAATTAAAAATTCGTTTTACACCGCATGATGATGGGGGAGTCTTCATTATGGACAGTTTCTTCAATCGAACCTCGTTTAGTGTTTGGGTAAAGCTGCACCTAGCAAGCGAGCCAGGGAAATGGTTGCAGAAGAGAGAGGGTTACAAATTTGTTTGTTTGTTTTGTTCAGCCCGCTGTGCAACTAGCTCTCATTAACAACAAATGTTGCATTGCACGAAGATGCATTGCGGCAACGGACATGTTGAGCATACAAGCCTCTCCTCCCGCCTGAACATACTTCACCATCACCACCACCACCACAGGCGTGTCTCTCGGCAAGCTGCTGCATTAAAGCTTTCCCAATGTGTGTGCGCTGAACAACAAATCCGATCGTGGCGGAGGCGTTCATCATTTGAAAGGTAGAGGAGGATCGTCAATAATTTTCTTCATCTCTCGTGTTGCGGCACCAGCAGCATCAGTTTCTTAAACGATACGTGTCTGATGAGGCGCACATTATGTGGGGGAAAGCCATACATTTGGCAAGCACGTGTTGAGCGTTTCGTTTTCCTAGACATTGCACGTGTGCAGCTCGAGCAGAACCTCGCGTTTATGTGCAACTGCTATGGCGGCTAATCGTTTCTCTGACACACGAAACCGGGCGAATCTTGCCACAGATGAAAGTAATTATGTCGAGTGTGCTTGCATGTTTGCCGTTTTTTTTTCGGAGTGGTTCTCGATTTTTGTAATCGTGTTCGATTTGGAAAGTGAAGTGTGAAAAGTGAGCAATCAGCAGCAATCCTTTTATTTTCAACGTTTCGTCTGGTGCTGTTGAAATGGCAGCTCGATTTCTAAATAGATTGAAAGTGATTGTATATCGCTGTGAGCAGTAGGGGAGTTTGTGTTCTTGTGATCTATAGAGAGCTTTTTAATGGCAAACAATTTGTCACTTAAAGGCTTGCAATTTGTTTGCTCTAACGTTAATAGAGAAAGAAAGATCTCCATTACTCAACCAAGTGGTATGCAAGTATACCAAGGTGATAATTAATGCTAATCAATTCAAGCCATCGGACTTTACCTGGGCTTTCCATCGACTTTTTTGCCTCTCTCTATTGGCGAGGGGAAGACAGTTCCATGTGTCATGTGCGCGAGATCGGCGAGCCGCATCGTTCTAGCCGAACGGTGTTTTACCTTTGCGCGACATGGTGCTCGTTGGAACGTTGGCGTAAAAAGGAGTTTATTTACAATCCCAGACCTTGCTTCGCTTAGGTCTTTGAACCGTTTGCTTTGTTTGCACAAGCGCGCACTGTCTGTGGCACGTTTCCGGAGGTGTGTTAGAATGGGTTCCCGGCGACACCAGTCCCCCACGGGTGTGTGTGTGTGTGTGTCACCTTAATGGATGGTAATGAAATGCTTCATTTGAAACCCGTTTGCTACGTGTGAGTCATGTGCCACAAAAAAGAGGTGATCAATCGCCATAATTAATCAAAAGACTTTGACTACGAAAGATCAAGCGACGAACCGTGGACAGAAGATGGGGAACAAGTGATGCTTAAAAAAGGCTGTAAGAGAATAGAACCAACCAGCTGTACTTACGTATTTATTATAGCACATGAAACATGCAAAAGAAGCACCGACAATCCTGCGCGCTGCGTTTGTTGCTTCTGTTTGGCACCGCAAATGCTCTCCGGTTGGTGATTTATACTTTATTCTTTTTTAGATGAACATTAAACAATGTGGAAAACTTGTTACACTAAAGCACCTACTATCACATGCTTTGGTTGCACTTTGCCTAATTAGCGGTACAAGAAACGATCGCTTCTTTGATCACTTGATCACCGTGTACGGGTTTCTTGCGCACGGTGAGCGTATTGACCGTGACGTTTCAATCGCTGCTCGATCACACTTTGCACAGCACACACGCATAAGAAGTTGAATGAAACGGAATCTTAACCATTTGCCAGATTTACGCTGTACCCTTACACCCCGTGTTCCGTTGACAGTTGGGCGCACACACAAGCACACACACAACAGGTAGTCGTCGGTCGATGCACAGAACCATACACCTAAAGGCACGTACACTGCGCTAGGCACACGGAAGACACTGGATGGTCAGAATGCAGGGCTATAAGACCAAGATGATTCCTTGTGGGGTGTGCGGTTGAAAGGGATCATCACCACACTACGATGCGGCGGCGGCGGCAGCGGGTACGCTCTGTCAGGCGGTTGAAAACCTGTTTAAGGATAACTTCATGATCTTCAACCGTCGTTAGGCGTGTTTGGATAGAACTTTTCTCTTTGTTACAGCCGCGCAGAGGAAGAAAGAAAATCCTTCGCTCATAATCGAGGATCAAATTTTGACGTATAAAACTGTTTCAAAATTCTGCAACTAATCCATGAAACGATCACAACGGTTGGACGAGCTACAATCACGCAATGTATCCGTTGCTGGTTACCACTTTGCCACCAAATCCAACCGACCAACCCAAAAACGTGCACGATCGCAACGGACGCAAGGCACAAGCGAGACTGCGAGATCCGTGGCAGAGCGCAGCGTACGATCGGTCCGCTTCTCGTCGGGCGGTTGGTGTTTCTTCGGTGGTGGTAAACGTCACTCGTCGAAGCACACTCGTCGGGAGTTGTGCCCGCTTCGTCGTCGCGTGTGTAGCATCTATTGTGAAAGACGGTATCAAAGCGAACCTGCCGATGAGAGAGAGAGAGAGAGAGAGAGAGCGAGAATGAGAAAATGAATTTATGTTTGTAAAACGCATATGTTTCAAGGGCGGAAGGAGAAGGAGAGAGAGAGCATAAAGATCGGACATGAAGGTTTGATGGATGTATGAGAATAAAAAAAGGTTGTGGATAGATGAGCAAAAATATGAAGTACAGTCCAGTACGGGGGAGATGAAGGAAATTCTCGTGGCAAAGAAGCTGTCTAGACGAGCAGCCAGACTCGACGAGCCAGACGAGCCAGAGGAAGAAAGACAAGCAGAACGAAGCATAAGAGTCAGCCGCAGATGCTACTACGAGAGTAGCAGACACGACGCTGAGAGTAAAAGTTAAAAGGAATTTTTTACGTTTTTTTCTTGATTGGAGATACGATCGAAAACTGATTTTACAGTTACGATCAATACTCCTTTGAAGCACGCTTGAGAATGATCCAATAGAATTGTTGTAGCAAACGGGATAAAAGATTATAGAAAGGGTCGGCATATCTGTTCTGTATCTCATTCGCGTTTATATTTCCATTCATTACGTGTGGTGGTAACCCTTCGGAGAGCTTCAAATTTCGCCTAAAACTCTAATGCGTGCTTTCTGTGATGTAACCGTATTTACGCTTCGCCTGTCGTTGGATTAGGTTTTGCAGGAAGAACATTTCACAAGGGAGAGATGATTTAACGTTACTTCCGATGCTGCCAAAGCGCGCGATAATCGGCGATTGCGAAATTAATCGATTTTCCCTGTCCATTTTTGGCGGTCCTCTCTTCGGCCGTTTGTTATGTCGCGTGAGTTTGTTGCGTTTGGGGTGAGATCTGCAAGAGCCATGAAATGTGTGTAGAAGTAGTTTTCTAACAGTGATCTTTTGGTGTAAATTAAGTGCATTACAATGATTGAATGTATTCTTCTCCACTTTACAGTTTTGATGGTGAAATCTTTGAATTCAATATCTTTTTTCAGTAACTGTTTGCATATTTATCTCTCGGGCTATTTTTTATCATATTCAAGGACAGCATCTCATTATCATTTTCTTTAATGTTATAGTGTCCTTTCTTTTTCAAACAGCATTTCTCTGTTATTTCAATGTTCAATCGTTATTCGTTTACTGGCTTAATTCATTCGAAAATTAACCCTTCGCATCTTTGCTTATTTGTCCATTCGCAGCAACGTTAGCACGGACAACATCCACAAAGAGAGCACGCTGCGAAGCGTTTCCACCGAAACAGACACGCTTAAGCAACAGATGGCGACACTGAAGCGCAAAAACGACAACGCTTCGACAGAGAATGGGTGAGTATCTTCGCTAACGTGGACTGCTTTCAGGAACAGTTTTGATAAAATGATTTAAAATGCAATACTTTAAATACGTATTACAATGTTTACCTTTGCAAAACCATTTAGTACATGTTTTTCTTTTTCAAGATATAAAAAATCAATTGTATATTCATTTTCTGTGCACCATATCCCACTAAATACAAATTAGAGTGACACAATTTACCATACACGGGTTTTCAGCTGTGTCCGACGCCGGGACTGATAACTAATCAAATAAAGCTCCATTTAATTTGATCTCTTTTTCCCTACCAAAACTGCAGACCACAATATGATTTCATATCGCACGAAGCTTTTGGTCTTTCCCAGGCCTCGACCCATCCCAACCACGCCATACTCACTGTGGCTTCAATGTCGAAAAGGCATTAAGCGGTGTTGATACATTCGCTAGGTCTTTGCCGAGCGACATTGTTGCTGCTCGTTATTCTTCTAACGCCTCAACAGACACTCACACACACTACCAACTCCATTTTCTCCTTCGTTTGATTTCATATTCTATCGGTGTCGGCGCACCCGCGTGTTCGTGCCCCTCGCCCGTCCCAAAAACTCAGACGCCTGTCGAACGAGTTAACTGACGCCCTGGCCGAACTGACGCTAACGAAGCGGCAACTTAAGGATTCCCAGCAGGAAGTCGAACGGATGAAAACGCAATTACGCGAATATGTGCAGGAGATGCAGCGGGCCGAGGAGCTCCTGCTCGAGAAGGTAATTAAATTCTATCATTCCCACAGGGAGGGACAGAGGCCCAGTAGCGAAGGATAAACGGGAGCCCTTCGGTGCTTTGCGAAAAGTGGAGAACAACAAACGATTAAAGAGCAACGCAAAACGCAACGAAGCACAAAACATCTGGTAAACTTTTTGAAACGGCAGGTGCAATGAACCTAATTAGCAATCCTAGGCGATTTGTTTGAGACAGTCGGAGAGATGCATTTTCTTTTTGCTGCTCTAAGTCTTTATGTGGCGAATGCTTTATAATTTACATCTTTATTTCGCTACAGGAACGTGAACGAGAAAGTATGCTGGAGCGGTTCAAATCACTTTCCGAAGGCGTCAATGTGCTTGAGACGAGTAATCACACACTGGAAGCAGAAACGAGTGAAGCGAGGTAAGTACGGAAGTAGAATTAAGCGAAGCAATAATCATAATCAGCTAGTAAGAAGTAGATTTTACTTTACTTTAAAGTGCGAAATAATTTTAAGTATATTTAGTAAGGGATTTCATTAGAGTAATGTTTGCTGTGAGAATTATTGTCCAATAGATCGTATAAACTGGTGGAACATAGATTTATAGATACACATTTCAGTAGACTATCTACGTAGTGGTGTGATGTTCTGTTTGCCTCCCAGGACACAGTTCTCATTAAGTTGTAGAGTGATAGGGGTGTTAGAATGTTCTTTATCCTTCAACCACAAGTAAACGTTATTGGTCGTAGTCTTTGGGAGAAAAATCACATCGTTTGCGGTATAGTTTTCCGGTATGGAAAAAAGAAAAATAAAGCTAGAATAGAGACCAGCAGCTAGCCGGAAGCCGAAAGCAGCATCCCCCAAAAACGATTCATGAGAGTATCGTAAATTGGAAAATAACTTTGAATTAACTTTCAACCTTCATTATTTTGGCTGCCTCGCTCGAACGGTGTTGTGGACTGGCTGACCTAACCAAAACTCGGGAATGGTGTGTTGTTGGTTTGTGTGCCGTAGGTATAGACGCATGTATCGAAGATAATTAGATTTTTGCCCTTCCTACCACTAGTTTACCGCCCCGTTGCAAAGTACACAGTTGTATGATGGGGGATCTTAGTTTGGGGATTTCCCTTCCCAGTGCCATTTAGAGTGCAGCCTTTTTTATGTGTATTGTATTAAACATTCCCAAAAAGGAAACTGCTGCAGGAAGCGGAAGAGCGCATTGCCACGCTGGAAGAGCTGACGAACGAGCGGGAGCAAAACATACGCGAGTGCGAGCATCAGATAAACGAGCTGTCCGCCAGCCTGGCGGCGGCCGAGTCGGAGCTGGAAGCACTGCGAGAGGAGAACAAAGCGCTCGCCCTCGATCTGGAAGCTACCAAGGAGCTGTGCGGCAAGCTCGATCTGCAGAAGGACAAGCTGCAGGCCGAGCTGGAGGAGCACTCCAACATACGCGAACAGTTGGCGCGCGAAAAGGGTACGCTGCAGCGGGAACTAACGCTAACGCGCACCGGCGATCGGGCCGCCGTGGACGGGCTGCAGGAGCTGCTGACCGCTAGCAGGGCCGACCTGGAGCAGCACCGACTGGCACTGGCCCAGCAGCAGCAGGAGACGGAAAAGCTGCGGGCCGAGGTGGACGCGCTGCGCAGCAGGATGGCCGACGAGCAGGACAAGGCACGGCGCAGTGAAGCGTTGGCCAGTGAGTACGGTGTGCAGCTGCAGGAGCTGAGGCGGCAGCTAACGGACGAACGGTTTGCGCTGATGCGATCGCGTGCGGGAGAGTCGCGAACGGAGCGCGAAGATATCCGCCACGAGGATGAAGGCGACGATGGGGACGATGACGACTGCAACAGGTATTCGACGATGTAATGGTGTGCCGCTGGTGGGGACAACTTTAGTGTGTAAGCTTTTTTTTATGCCCTTTTACATTGAAACCGAAACGCGGAACGAACGGGCTAGAATTAGACGATACCTAGACGTGGCGAATAAAGCTAGAGCGAAGCGTTCGAAAGAGGCATTGGTTGGTGTGGAAATTGGGAAAGAAAAACAGAGCGTGCAAACGATGGCAACCCAAACGCTGCCGATAGGAAGGAAACAGAAACGTGATTCGAGTGTTCGCACTAGAGCCACCCAAAAGTCTGGTAAATTGCTGCATTCTACGCCTCCGGGGGTCCTTGGTCCTTAGGATATTCACTGTGGTGGATCACTGCTTTACTTCTAGAGCCGAAAATGGTTGCTCCTAGCGGTTGGAAAATAACAAATTACGAATGTTCCGCATCTAAAGCACGGGCTAAACCCGGTGGCCCTAAGCCGACCGACACTGACCAAAGTCAAGGTTACAGTGACGATGGTTGCTCAAACACGTCCATCTCACTGGATGGATTTTCTGCTGCATCCGATGCCTTCACCTCGTTGTCGTACGACATAATCGATCAGGTAAGGGGTACACGGCTCTAAAGAGACGCTCTTGTTAAATTGCTGAGTTTGTTAAAAAAAAAGAATCCTTTACCCACTGGTAAGACTTTCGTTGTCTCGGTTCAGCACAAAAAAGGCCGGTTGCAGAACGGACAAGAAGAGAAATGTGACCCATTTGCTGCTGCTAATCGTTTTCCATTAATTACTATCGACGTATGGTATATAATATTATTTCCGACTTTTCCCGACTTTTCCAGCCGAACGCGCAGAATACGGGTGTGCTGGCCGGTGTGGCCGGTGCATCCGGCATCGTTAAGAGCCAAATGGATGGGACCGGGTCAACGGTAGTCATCTATAAAACGGATGCCGGTGAACGGTTGGTGCTAAAGCACTCCCCCCGACCGGCCGTCCAGCAGCCCGAGCAGCGGAGCAGTGAAACGAATCCACCCCAAAGCCCATCCGCTTGTCTTCCCGGGACGGCCATTGATGAAGCGGTGCAGTCGCAGCAACACAGCAGCGTGCTGGCGGCTGGCAGGGTAATGATTATTGATGAACCTTCCGCTGGTGCAGTTGCTGCAACCGGGCATCAGCAGCAGCAGCAGCCCGTTACCATCGATTGTAACACGACCGTAACCGCAACGACGTCGCCGGGTGCCGATAGGACGCGGGTGGTGGAAACGTGGGCGAAAATATTGCTCCAACAGTCGGCAGGCGAAGGTAATTAGGCGGCCCACTTCTCGTTGGATGTTTTTAACGAAAATGTATGTTTGTTTGATTTCAGGATCTTCGACCGGGGGTAAATCCGTTGCTGACAATGGTGTGCTTGTACCGGTGATGCCGTCCGCAAACGACGTTAGCGGGGAACGGTCGGACCGAACCACTACGCACAACTATCATCTGCGGTTTCATGTGAAGATGCCAGTGCCGACCAGCAAACCGCCATAAAGGGTGGGCGATCATTGGGAAAATGATATTTATATTTATTATTGTTTATTTTTATTTCTAGACTGTCGTTCGGTTAGGCTAAATTTAAGCTTTTTTGTATGTATTTACCAATCCTATTTGGTGATATTATTTTGTTGCATCTGATTAATGAACGATATTGCCAGTTAGTTCAAACGCGAATTGAGTCGTTTACTCGTTTGGGATATATATTTCGCTATCGTTTTGTTTCAAATGTATGTTGTGTTTGATGAGACGTTTCTAATTGATGTGCAAGTGCGCTCGGGCATGAAATGTCCATTGTGAGGAAATTGAATTAGGCTATGCTTCTTTTGCTTTAGTAAGCGTGTTAAAATGATAATGATGGCTTCTGCTAAATGAACCTTGCCCGTATGTGTAATGTACTACCATTATGTGGCTATGCATAACAAGCTTCTCATTAAGAACAAACGGATCAGCCAGATGTTGGATATATATACGGAAGTAAGTTGGAAATTTGAGGCACAAAATTAGGTGTAATCACTATGTGTCGTACTGTGTGGATTGTGGCAATCGTAGCGGGCATCGCGTATGTCCACCAGCTAGAGGCGTCGGTGCGCATTACCAACTACACGGACGAGTGGGATCCAAAGTATCTGGATGTGGATTTGCGCGTTCGTCGGCTGGACCAAACCACTTCCATAGATTTTGATTTGGATCTTAAGCAGGAGCTCGACAAGAATGTTGAGGTAAGTTGGAGCTCACAGAGTGAACTCTTAGTATAGCGTATACACTACTTACAGTACGATGTGCGGTTGTGCAAACGGGTAGCCGGTAAATATCATCAGATGATGTACACGGGCAAGCAGCAGCTTTGCGGCAAGGAGCTGCGCCGGTCGCGCAATCTGCTCGACCGATACATTGCTTCGGAGCTGGTGAAACACTCGAACCTGACGACCCGGTGCCCCATCAAGACTGGGCACTACGAGGTGCGGAACTTTGAAATTGACGATCGCCATCTGATGATGAGCGTGATACCGTCGGGCGAGTTTCTGATCGAGGTCGGCGTGTATCATCGCGGCAAGGAGATCAAAATGAACCGCTGGTTTGTGACGGCAACGTAAATTTGCCCGGATACTGCTGTTTAAGCTGCAATTTCACGCTAACGGTAAGACTATTAATTCGCATTTAGTGTAAATGCTATCATGTTTGCTCTGTGGGGTGTATAAAGCCATGTTTTGGGAGGTAAAAAAAACGATGAAATTAGTGATATTGTCCGAAATGGAATGGTCCAGATTCTTTTTCACTTTTTAAAACATTTTAATCCACCGTCGGAAACCATTCTACAGCATTACTCGTCTTAATCCTCCGTACCAGTTGGAGCGAAAAATTTTCTCATTCTTCGGTCCAATGTAGCAGTTCACAGTGAAGCCGAAGTTCGTCTCTGGCAGAAACGGTGGCAGTTTGACGCGATTTAGCGTCACGTTTTTGAAAACATAGCGCTCCGGTTGGATAGGACAGCCGGTGGGCACTTTGCCATGCTGCCGCAAGTCATCGATCACTAATGCACCGAACCGATCGACGCTTGGTCGCTGCAGAAACCCGCAAAAGTCGTACGTTTTGTTGTAAATCCATTTTTCGGAATTCAGAATGCGCACAAAGTATCCAACATTCATCTAGGCAAAACATTGGGAAAATTGGCAAAAGCAAAGCGTTACGCGTTTTCTTTTCAGGGGATTGGTGGGCGGGATCTGCGCTTACTCGGAGCTTATCAAGCGGAGAAAGTACGTGGACCTCCAGGTCCATGGTAAAGTTTTGATACGAACCATGATGATGGATAGCAACACTGGTGTTAACGTAGTTAGAGCTACCCTCTACCTTTGCCCGGGTCAGTACCGGTACCAACTGGAAAGACGGGCTGGAGTAAGTTTACGTGGCTGGTTGTTTATGTAGCCCGTACCACTTACCCATTGCGTTAATGCCGTAAAGTTCCCCCCTAGTACTGCGAAAATGCAACAGTATAGTCCACAGCTGTAACGCCTTCCGAACATTACAAAGTCTGTAGCGCGTGTAATGGAAGAAAGCCGCCAGGAAGATCGTTCAACTCATACTGGCATGTGGTTGGTAATGCACTTGATAAATAGTCAGTGCAGCTTCATTTGATATTCCATTAAAATTATTGAATATAATTGATGTTATCGACTCCAGTAATTAAGTCGCGCGTAGGTACGGACGGTTAGGGTGGGATCGTTACCAACTGGAAGAGCTAGTTCACGGTGGAAATGGCAGGCAAAAGGATCGTGTTTTTGATGGTGCTTTGTTGGCTACTATTTAGCCCACAAGTTGTGTCTAAGGTTTTGAGCATACTTTTATGACCAAAAAAAAAAACACTGGCTACCATTTTTTAATACTAATTATCTACTATTTTTCATTTATCTAACGTTCCCTCTGTTTAGTTGGTTGTTTATATGATAAAGGCAGATGTTACCCATAATCTCAAAATGGTCAATACATCTGTCACATTGCGGAAGTGTGGTTCGTCAACTATAAGGAAAACTGTTGATTTTCGTATTGGAGTGCTAGAACCAATTCCAGACATACTGGTAAGGGTAACAAAACTGCCACACGTAACAAACAGATAGTACTTACTACTTACACGGTCTCGTCCTCGCCAGGTGTCTACCATATACTACGTACCCAACCTAGTTGGCAAGCATGAAAAAGCGTTCTACAATCGGACAATAAACTTTTGCACCTACTTACGGAATCCTTTTACCGATCGGGTACTGAAGATCATCTACGAACATTTAGATCAGCGTGGAAATCTTCCCAAGCGATGCCCTGTAGCTACGGGAACGTACACCTTTAAAACGTGCTTCGACGGTATCCAGGTGCCGAGCTTTTTTCCCGAAAGTAGCTTTCGCGTTGACGTATACTTCCGTCGACCCAACAGCGCACCGTTCTTTCAGAGCAGTTGGTTTGGCGAGATGCGCAAAGAATCCAGAATATAGATGCATGACAAGGGGGTCGTCCGCAATCCTTTCTACGCCATCAGTGGGCCCTCTATTGCAATCTGATGGTACTATATGAATAAAGCTACTATCGTGTTACATACGTTAGTAAGTAGTATTTCCAAGCATATATGTATTCATTTATTGTTCGTTTGCTGGTTTGCTTAAAAGCGCTTCAGCGACCCGTACGCTTTCACGTTGACAAACTGGTTTCTTGCCGAACCGGTAGTCCCGCTCACCTCGACCACAAAGTTCGACTCCAATAGAAAGGACGGTATTTGCGTTCTTTTGAGCGATACGTTGGGGTACACGTACAGACCGGGAGCGATCGGACAGCGGTCGGGTGCGCGCCCGTAGCGCCGGATCTCGAAGTAGATCAGCGACATTACATGATACTTTTGTGGATTTTGCAACAGATCGCAGAAGCTTACCGTGGTGTCTATGATGGGTTGGCTGATGCGTCCATTCTTAGTGCTGATGGTAAGTTTTCCATTCAGCTTCGTTGTGTCCATACAGAAAAGAGAGTAGTAGAGTAGTGGAGAACGTTTGCGTGTCAGCTGCAAATGGTTAGGTTCCTTGTGCTTACCCAAGCTTCGGAGACGGAGTGATAGTTTTGGATCGACACCGTAAACTCGGGAATGCGTCGTCGGCCTTGGGGACCTTCCGTCAGCACCGTGATGCTGCTGTTCGATAGTTGTGCATTAAATGTCGAATCGATGCGCTCAATTACGGGTACGAGTTTTGCGATACTTGTCGAAGAAAGGAACACCGCAAGTATCACAAGTAGTTTGGTAAAGTTCCCGCAAGAGGACATTGTAGAAAGATCTGGTGGTCTGTGCAGCTATGGAATCGATTATAAAGCTTCTGGTATCATAATTCGGCCTATAATGGGGGTTCTTGTTTCATTGTACACGGCACTTCAGTAATTATGGTTGCAATTAAGTTGTGTTTGTGTTTTTTATTGAATCCAAGGACGGGTGATGCTTTTGGGATGATCTAGCCAATCTGGTGCTATTGCGTTGCACGAAACCTGTAGCTTTTAATTCGAGTTGTTCAGTTATGTGTTTGCAGATTGTGGTCTATTTGTGTTTAGGCTTGATCAAGAGCAGGAACACTACAAAGACTTCTGCTGTTATTAAAAAAAGATTAAAACTTTGAATGTGTCAGAGGAAGTTCAGAGCAGTTCTGATAAGGATATAGTTTGCAACTTTGCTTACATTATATACTCAACTGATAGTTTATTGTTGTTGTGTTAGTAAAACGGTTGCTAAACTTAAACACTGCCTACTGCAGGTTGTTTCATACAGCCACGCATGAGCGATTATTCAGCAAATGGATTCCACTGGTTAACAGCGCATGCTGGAGGTACACTTGACACGCTTCAACGATCCGTGCCAGCGGGAATCGTACACTATCTCATTTCCTATACCCACAAATACGTGCATGATGTAGCTAGCTACCGGTATAAATGATGGCAACCGCATCGCTGCCGTCGATATGCCACAGAACTTGTACAGCCCCGGACCGATCGGGCAGTTGGGTATGTTTCCGTTTCGCTTCACCTCGCGGTGCAGTATTTGACCGATCCGATGCAGTCCCGGGTTCTTGAGAAACTCGCAAAAATCGAACGTTGTGTTCTGTAGCGGAGTCTGCAACGTTCCAGAAGCTAGGTCGATCCACACGACGAAGTTCATCTGGTGGTGGAATGAAAGAAAGCGGGTGAATAATCTAACACACATTGTGCATTGGAATAGCGAGTAGTGTTCACCTACCCAAGGATCTGGAAGTGGTCGTGTGACCGTAATGGCGAGATCGACCTTACTCTCCGTCGATGTGTTGTGGATGGTGGCGGAAGAGTTGAGATACTTTAAGTTATCCCGTAACTCGACGCTCGTCACGATTGGTATCACTTTGTACGTGTTGCGGCTGGATGTGGAGATGATCAGACAGGCTAGTGGGAACAGCAGGATTACCGTCCTCTGAAATGGAAACATCGTGAAAGGGCGAGAGGAAATTGGAACAACAAAGTACGGCAATGTAATTGTAACGTCAAGGTGCGGACGTGGTATAAAACAAACTGAACAAAAAGTTTCGTATTTATTGCTCTTGTTTTTTTTGTGGGGTGCCGATGGGAAAGAGGGTGTAATAGGTCAATTAGTTGTAATTGAAATGAATGTGCCATCGGTTTGGAAACGCGAAAGAGCGGCTGGTACGAACAAGTGTGTCTATGACGTTGATGAGGAAGATTATAGAACTCAAAATGATTAGACTGCTGAGGCGGTACGTCCAATCCAGTAGCTAATCTTCAAAAGTATGTCCTTAAAGTATGGAACCCTTTTCGCAAGATGAAAAAGCGTTACATTTTATTTGCAGTTTTTAGAATGAAATGGAAATGCAGGAAATGCAGGTCATTTAAAGTGTTAAAGAAGTCTGGCGTGATGTCATTTGTGCTTTTTAGCGGCAACATTGTTTGTGTGTGCACAGTCGGTGAGTCAGTATCAAGACATTTTACTGGAGGTGACCATCGTTTTATGTTAGCATCAAACGTTTCATCCCGGTAACATCATTAGCATGACTCCCAACAACCAACCTGCAGCATGTCCTAGCATCGAACAGCTCTGGTACATTTTATTCGCTTGATTGTTCCGTAAAGCCGGCTATCGTAGATCATCTCGCTAGCTAAGCCGATGAAAATTTGTAGCATAAAATCTGCCTCCGGAAAGAAGTTCGGCAATCGTATGCCACTCATCGGTATGCCGTAAAACGCGTACAGATTGACAGCGATAGGGCATTTGCGGGGCATGTTTCCATTCCGTTTGACCTCACGATGTATGATTTGACCCAGCGGATGTACGCTCGGGTTCTTGAGAAACTCGCAAAAGTTGATGGTTTGGTTGTACAGTGGCGCCTGCAACGTACCGGAGATGACATTGACCCAAAGCACAAAGATCATCTGACGGGGAATGTATGTTAATGTGAGATAATCGTGGGTTAGATGATAGAAAACGAATTGGTAGCGGTTTACTTACGTGCAAATTGGATATAGGTCTCTTAACGTCTAGGATAACATCCACCTTGGACTCGGCTGGTGTGTTGTGCGGCACGGTGGTAGCGTTTAGGTACTTTGGGTTTGACTGTGTGATCACGTTCTTGACGATCGGTATGGTTTTTAGCGACCGAAGGCCCGCTACCGGCTGGAGGATCGTTATGAAAAGTAGGCAACATAGAAGGCATGTTCGTAATTGAAAGGATGCCATCGGAGCACTTTTAAACTGTTTGCGTAAATGATGCCCTCTGCGTAATTTCACCTCAAACCACACTATTTATACGTTGGTAATGGAGAAAGGTAATGAGGTCATTAGTGTGCTAGTGATGGGATCTTTTTGGATCGACTATAAAACGACTAAGATGAAACTTAATGACTTGCACAAGCATGGACTTTAGTAAATGAATCGAGCGAATGGAGAAATAAATGGTAATGAAGTTTTGGCAGAAATTCTTGGAATTAATTAGGCTAGGTCGGCGCGATTCGGATGTCAGGGTATCCAAATAATAGAAACACTGGAGCAACTCACGGCAAAGTGTTGTTATGCGATAATAATTAACGGAGGCTTGAGAATTGGTTATTGATTTTGAAGTTACGGTACGCATTAAACAATGACTTCTTGATAGGAAGAATGTTTTAGAGCGGTATTGTGTAGTTTATAATATTGATTCACAGCCAACGATTTGCTCTCCGTATGAAAGTTATCTACGATGGCGTGTGTGCTCCAACTGAGTGTAATGCTAAGACAAATCAAGAGTTCTGACAGCTGAAAGAGAGTGAAACTACGGTTTGTCGCTTAGTAGGTTAATCGCTGGAAGGATTTATACTCGCATAACGACTTCAGGAAAAGGAATTTCTTTTCTATGATGTGAAAAAATTCACAAACTTTTACACATTGCAAGCCCACTTTAATACCTTCCGTTGAACCCGTATAACAGTGCATTGATCAGTATCGGGACGTACCACCAGTATACAACGACAGCAAAACCGTCCCACCTACGAACAGCGCGCCGTTTTGGTACACTTAATCCGTTTGAGCGAACCAAACCATCGCGAATCGTACGTGCTTTCCTTTCCTTCGCCAATCGTAATGTCTAGAATGAAGTCTGCTTCCGGGAAGAAGTTTGGCAAACGCATCGCACTCACCCGTACGCCAGGGTACGCGTACAGGGCGGGCGGTATCGGACATTTGTTCGGTATGTAGCCGGTGCGTCTCATTTCGCGGTGAAAGATCTGCGCCAACCGGTGGCTGGTTGGGTTGCCCAGGAACTTACAGAAGCTAAACGTGCGATTGTTAAGCGGTGCCTGCAGCGCACCTTTGCCAACATCGAATATAAGGGCGATTCTGAGCTACATGAAGTGGGAGGTTGGGAACGGTTAGAAGAAGAAACATAAAGAGGAGACGAATTCTCTACCAAAAAGGCGTACTTACCCATGGGTCGAACATGGTCTTCATTAGCTTAGCCTCGGTGGTGAACGTACTCTCCGTGGCAGAGTTATTAATGCTGCCGCTAGCGATCATGTACTTCATGTCACCGATGACGCTGGTTTTCGTTAGGAACGGCACCACAATGAACCCGCTCGTCTGTGCCGATACGAATAAGGCTCCATTCAGTAGAAAAAGTGTGGAAAAAATCCACCTGAAATATGAAGTCATTCAGCGGGCAGTTGGGTGGGAAAGAGTAAAGCACAGGCTACAACAACACACGATAGTGATTGAGAATAAAAGAGATCTGCAATGGGGGCTTTCAAAACGTTACATTAGGTTTTATAACCGTACGGCTGGGGCGGAAATAATTGTTGGCGAATGTGAATTGAGATTATTAGTGAATTGCACTCAGACCGACGGGGGTTTGAAGCGTATCAGGTTGAATTTGGCGGTATTATGTCCATGTTTTTGTATATTATTTTCCAACTCAAGCAGTTGGTTGACATCAATAAACCTTTTTGACAGATGCGTTAAAACAACGATAGACGTTTGACGGTTGGTGGGTTGATACTTCAGCTGTTGGTGTTAGGGTATCATAGTAGCCTACATTGTTGTTAGTTGTTAGTTGTAGCAATCGAATGGTAGGATCAAGCTAAAGGCATACGAAACAAATTAATTCGCATTTATTTATATCATAAACACATGTTTTGCAATATAAAGAGCAAAGTTTCCGAAAGTTAGTGATATTTTTCGTTGCTACAAACCGTCGAGCATCAATTCGAATTCGACCGTTTTACTAGCAACGCATCGTTTTGGTGCATTGCATCCGTTTCACCGATCCGTGCCATCGGGAATCGTAGGTGTGCACGTCTCCGACGCCGATCGTGAAATCCAGGATGAAATCCGCCTCCGGAAAGAAGGGCGGCAAACGCATAGCACTTGCCCGGACACCACGAAACGAGTATACGCCCGGCGGAATCGGACACCTGTTCGGTATGTAACCGGCTCGTTTCAGCTCCCGGTGAAATATCTGCGCCAGTCGGTTAACGTTCGGATTGCCGATGAACTTGCAGAAGCTAAACGTGCGATTGTTGAGCGGAGCCTGAAATGCACCCTTGCCAATGTCGAACAGCAGTGCTATCCTGGACTGTTGCGTTGATGGGCAAAACATAGTGAGAGCTGGGTGAGTAAACCAACCACTCACTCACTACGTCAGCGTATAGTACTTACCCATGGATCGGTTAGTGTTTGCAACACCGTTACCTCCGTATTGTACCGGCTTTCGGTGGCCGTATTATTCAAGCTACCGGTAGCGATCATGTACTTCATATCACCAATGACGTTTACCTTCGTCAGGAAGGGCACTATGATGAAGCCACTGGTCTGCGGGGACACGGCCAGTGTCCAACCGAGCAGAAGCAGTGCAGGCAAAACCCATCTGCAAGTGAACGACATCTGAAAAGCTGTTGAAAATGGAGTAATGTTGAAAGACTGTCCTTGCTGGAATTGTGACAGGGTTTGATACCAGCAATCAAATTCCATAATATTGCATCGCTTGCAATTCAACGGAGATTATCAAATGAAACATATGCTGTTTTCTTTTCAATCAATTTGGGAATTTGAATGTAATTGAGTGCATTTTGTCCAGCAGGATAATTAGTTAAATCACAGACCATTGATGCTCCTTTGATTGAGGGATCACGGTAAAGTGTACGGAGATCGCTTTTAGTACACTTGACGCTCTGGAATTGTAGATAAAGTTGTTTCCCTTGCAACAAACCACCATTTTCAAAATATAAAAATATATGTACTCAAAGTATGGAACCTTTTACAAGATGTAAAAGCGTTGCATTTTATTTGCAAATTTTTCAATGACGCAAAGAAGCAATTATTATATTTTATGCTGTAGGTGCCTATTAGCGAGAAGTTTGAGGATAGAACACTTAAAGCTTAGTGTTAGAACGTGTTAGAAAACTGATTTATTCTCCGTTGGAGAGTGCTGATATTAGCGTGTCTGTTGTAGACAGTTTTCTTGTCTCTGTGTGCATATCGTGCACAATCGGTGAGCAAATCTTAGTGAAGGTACACAGCATTATATGTTAGCATGAAACGTTTCATCCCGGTAACAGCATTAGCATGACACCGAACAACCAATTGCAACATATCCTAGCATCGATTAGCTCTGGAACATTTTATTCGCTTGATCGACCCGTACCAACGGGCATCGTAGATCAACTCGCTCGTTGTACGGAGGAAAAGTTGCATTATGAAATCCGTTTCAGGCAAGAAGTTGGGCAGCCATACCGTAGCCATCGGTATGCCGTAAAACGCGTACAAATCGGCAGCGATCGGGCAGTTGCGGGGCATGTTTCCATTCCGCTTCACCTCGCGGTGTATGATTTGACCGAAGCGGTGCATACTTGGGTTCTTGAGAAACTCGCAGAAATCGAAGGTTTGATTGTGCAGTGGGGCCTGCAGTGCGCCGGAGATGACATTGATCCAAAGCACAAAGGTCATCTGATAAAGAAGGTGTGTCCATGTGACACTTGCTGTTTAGATAATGTAAAATAGATTGATAGCAGTTTACTTACGTGCAAATTGGACAAAGGTCTCTTAACGTCTAGGATAAGATCCACCTTGTGCTCGGTTGGTGTGTTGTGCGGCACGGTGGTAGCGTTTAGATACTTTGGATTTGACTGTGTGACAACGTTATTGACGATCGGGATCGTTTTGTACGACCGAAGGCCCGTTACCGGCTGGAGAATCGTTATGAAAAGTAGGCAACATAGAAGGCACGTCCGCAATTGAAAGGATGCCATCGGAGCACTTCTAAACTGCTTGCGTAAATAATGCCCTCTGCGTAATTTCACCTCAAACCACAGTATTTATACGTTGGTAATGGAGAAAGATAATGCGTTCATTAGTGACTGTGATGTAGTCCACTGATAAAGTGCACACGTGCAGCTAATTCGTGATCTTTTAGTTCAATTATAAAACGACTATAGTGACTTAGGTGAACGGTGAGGAGAATGACATGCCTAAGCACGGTATTTTGTAATTAAATTGACTCAACTGAGCGAATGAATGCTGATGAGCTTTTGCAGAAATTCTTAGAATCAATTGAGGTATGTCGCACAGACTTCCATTCGATAGCAGAATAATCAAACAATAGAAACGCTGAAAGAGCTCATGCTAAAATGTTGTAGTGATGTAGACATCTTGTTAGGTTTACCAAAAATAGTGCGAGACAATGTGTGCCCAATTGTTTAACATTGATTTTATGGCAACGATAATGAAAGTTTTTAACTGTGGCAACTGTATGTAAGTTATCTTCGATGACTGTAAAGCTCCAACCGAGTGTGATGCGTAAAATCAAGTGTTTTGCAGATGATTGCTCAGAAGACGACTTAATGGTGAGGAATTATGTTAAACTTAAAATAAAAAACACGCTGTCTCACGTTACACCGATGACAATGTCACGACGTGAAAGGTGAAGGTGTAGCCAATATCAGCACTGTTAAAACATGTCACGCGAAACAATTATGTATGTATCCGTATGTCCGTATGTCCAACTGTTATCTTGTATAGTGAGATGAAATTCGATGAAATGCCACGTGGAATGCACATTTTTTTGCCATAAAACAGATTGATTACGTATAGGATGGTATTATTGAATCCGTTCGTAGCGGCGGCGTACGTCCCGACACTCATTTTCCTAACATACTATGGTTGCTATGGTTGCTACAGTTATTCACTGCGGCGTTGTGGGACCGGGCTCAAGAAATGCATTGCCATCCCTAGAATTTAATGTGAGCGCCTTACGTTCCCGCAACGAACGGATTTAATAATACTAGCCATAGCCTTCTAATCGAATATCATCGCTAACCTCACGGTTCGGTGTGTCAAGACGCACGCAATGCTTTATTTGCTGCAAACATTTCAAATCATAACCCAAGGTCTAATCACACTATATAAATTCAACCAAAAATAAAACATTTGATTGGTTGACAGATATCAACACTAGCAACGCATGGTTACACTTGACTCTTTTGAACGAACCAAACCATCTGGAATCGTAGGTAAAGTGGTCCTCCATTCCGATCGTGAGATCGAGAATGAAATCCGCCTCCCCGAAGAAGGCCGGCAAATGCATCGCACTCACACGGACGCCACGGTACGCATAGTGACGGGGTGGTATCGGACACTTGTTCGGCGCGTACCCGGCACGCTTCAGCTCGCGAAGTACTACCTGCACCAATCGGTTAACGTTCGGATTCTCCAGAAACCTGCACAGGCTAAAGGTACGATTGTTGAGCGGAGCATGCAGTGCACCGTTGCCAACATCGAACAACAGCGCGAACCGTAACTTTATTGCGAAGGAAAGATAAGCCAAACATTGATACAGTGCGAGCACAATAGCTCACGGCAGGCGCGTACACTTACCCATGGGTCGTGCATTGTCTTTAGCACCGTTACCTCCGAGTTAATGCGACTCTCCGTGGCTGTGTTTAGTAAGGTGGCGTTCGCCGCCATGTACTTCATGTCGCCTATAACGTCCAGCTTCTTAACGAAGGGTACCACAACGTACTTATCCGCCTGAACGATAGGCGCAATAAGCATTGCTCCAGTAGTCAGTAGAGATATTAGGGAAAGGATCTATCTGCATGCGGGCAACATTGTACAGGTCGGAGAAGAAGCAACCAAATATCTAAAGTAACACGCGTAATATACTAACAGGCAAAGGCCGAAATGTAGCTGCTGCAAATGAAGTAAAAAAAATAATTAAAATTATTTTGAATTTGAATTTAATTGCTTTACATTCGGCAGGTAATTACTATAAACGTACAATAAATTACCTTTAGTTTAGCTGTTTCATCATAATTATCAAAAGGGTTTAAAGAAGAAACATACCCATATTAGACTCAGATTTTGATTCTATTGGCCATCATATAATGCACTGATTCCTGGGTTATATTTAATTTTTTGGAGATTAAATCGCTTCTTTCGTTAGATCAACAGTCAAGGATGGGTGGTTACATGACAGTTTAACACACAATTGGTGTCAGAAAAATCGCCAGACGGTGATAAAACGAAAGAATAAAGTCTCCCACATGTCTTACAACCTTTAGAAATGGTTACGATAGGTTATATATAGGATTAAGATACAATTTTCGCCATCATGCTCCATTCCTTGAACTGCCCCTGTCCTTGAACTGTCTGTAGTGCCTCTCTGGTCGCTCGAAGGGCAATAGAAATAACAGAAAGCTGTTAATTTAGAAGGAAGTCACTAGCAAACTGATAATAATAAATTTTATTCATGTGTAGCACAACGTTTGATTGATCAGCTTAAATGAGTCAAAAGCCTAATAGACGAAGACTTTTTGCGCGCCCGTCAAACGACTTTTTTTAGCTTTTCAATTGTTTTAGTTTTAGTTTGCCAAATTTTAATGCTTTTTTGTAGCAAAACGGTTGTATTGATGGTCCCTTTATCAATCCTCCTTATTACTTTTACCGACTCATGCCTATTGCGGCCATAATACGCTTTTTTTTCCTTTTTTTTCAGCTAGACGAATACTTTTTGGACTGACTGTACTTCCTTTTTTCTGTTCTTTTATTGAACAAATTCCAGTAACCGCTAAAGCTGTACCTACAAATAATTTGTAAAGATTTACTTCCTTCAAAGATTATTATCAAAAAGACACCTCACCCTGAATTTTAGTTATCTGCTAATTATGCTGCAAAAATGAATCCCAAACATGTAAGATCGGTTTACTAGATCGAACTAGCGCTAACAGCGCATCGCCTTAGTACATTTGATTCTTTTCGATGCTCCAAACCATCTGGAATCGTAGGTAAAGTCGTTCCCTATCCCAATCGTGAGATCGAAAATGAATCCCGCCTCGCCGAAAAAGGGCGGCAAGCGCATCGCACTCACACGAACGTCCCGATACGCGTAGAGGCGGGGTAGTATCGGACACTTGTTCGGCATGTAGCCCGCACGCTTCAGCTCCCGGTGCACTATCTGCACCAGCCGGTTGAGGTTCGGATTCGCCAGGAACTTGCACAGACTAAAGGTGCGATTGTTGAGCGGAGCTTGCAGCATTGCCCCTTTGCCTACATCGATCTGCAGCCCGATTCGTAACTTTATTTAGCGGGAAAGGAAGCAAACATTGATACAGTGGCAGTGGACGAAATGTAGCACGCAAGATGCACCTCCACTTACCCATGGGTCGTGCATCGTTTTAAGCACCGTTACCTCCGTGTTGATACGACTTTCTGTGGCTGTGTTTTGTAAGCTGGCGTTTGTCACCATGTACTTCAAGTTGGCTATAACGTCCAGCTTACTTAAGTAGGGTATGAGAATGTAGTTGTCCGCTCGGACGAAGGGCGAGAGCGCCGCTCCAATCAATAGATAGAATGAGAAAGTACTCCATCTACACACCAGCAACATCAGACAGGTTGGAAAGCAAAACAAATCTACAACGGACAAAACAACTATAAAGTGTAAAGAGTGTGATAGTAAAGAACGAACAATGGCACATGCACGTGGTAAATGTGAAATTAATTGTCGCTTAAATACATGACACGTGGAATTTTGGGAAAGTGTGTACTAATACACCATCGGTGATTGAGTTGTTTTGACGTATTTTCTAATGATTTTGCGAGTTTTCAGTTCGAGGACCAACCACCAGACGACAAGTAAAATCGCACTGCAGGAAGACGACATTTCATGGATGACAGCAGACCTTAAAATGCTACCGCAAATGATATTGAAATAAAGGTTTAACTAAGCGTTTTTTAAGTAATAATGAGCGTTAAAAGCGAAACTAATTGATACTATCAGTTTTATCAGTATAAATCAGTTTATCCCTAATGAAGCTGATATGTTTGTTTGTCGCTCACTGTGAAACAGTGCTTAATAACAAATCGCATCAGAGGTAATCCTGTCCCAATCCAACAGATTTAGGTATATAATAGACTCATTATCATTACTCATTACCAGAGCCGATCCTGTGGTACAGTCGTCAACTTGTACGACTTAACAATATGCCCGTCATTGGTTCAAGCAACATATGGGACGTGCGTAAGATTGATTATCCTGCTATGAATGATCAAAAATAATCAACAAATGTTTAAAACCCACGGCAATGAACAGCATGGCACTACCATGAATGACAGAATTGTGGCAGCTTACCTATAGCACAGCCTCTTGAAACAGAAGAACTGTTTGCTATGAACTTCCCAACGTCGATCCCCGTGGGGAGTTGGAAGCTTCTTTATTATCTATTCCCGATTCCATCTATATAGATTCATCAGTTCGCACCAGTTCAGCAACGGCTAGTTGAGGTACATTTGATGCCGTTAATGAACCCATACCAGCGGCTGTCGAACGTACGTATATTAGCGCTTCCTAGCAAACCGTTGACATCCAGCATGAAGTCTGCCCTGCCAAAAAATGCTGGCAAACGCATCTGTCCGGTGGTAACGTTGCGAAACTTGTAGACATCGACTGCTATCGGGCAACCGAGCGGCATGTTTCCGTGGCGTTTCATCTCCCGATACACGATCTGCACCAGACGGTGCGTTTCCGGGCTGCGGATGATGGTGCACACGTTGATCGTTTGGTTGTAGAAAGGTGCCTGAATCGCTCCAGCTCCTAAATTAAGCCAGAGGACAATGGATATCTGGTGTAAAGTAAGAGAAATGCGGTGCACGTTAGTGCTGTCAAAATTCACCGAGGGTTTGCATGTCAATTTTACACGAGGGTTTGCAAGCGGCTGGATCACATCCATGTCAATATCGATGAGGTTCTCATTTGACGAGGATTTAACTTGTGCCGTGATGTTTAGGTACTTTAAATTACTCGTCATTTGTACGCGTGTAATAAAAGGTGTCAGCTTGTACCCAGGCAGGGCCACGATCATAGAGGCTGCATTGAGCACTAGGAGTAAATAGAATAGACTGCGATGAAACAAAGACATTGGATTGGTTCGAAATTACACTACGGTTTGACGGTACTGCTTTAATTCGCAAGGGGTAGTCGTTCGACCAGATTATCGGGCAGATCCAGCAATAATTTCTGGTCAATTACGAGTTCTTCAGTGATGATTGATTTCAGCAGAAACATTTTTGCAGTAGTTATTATCCAACTGGCGGAAGTTAAGGCTAATTAGCAGATGAAAATACAAAAAAAAAAGAATTTGTATAATGTATGAATTTGTGCAGAAGATAATAATCAAATACATTCACATTTGTCTCAAAGCTTTTTGCTTTCGAACTCCCAATCTATCATCTCTCACTCTGATCTAGATGACGTGGTCTAATACCATTGATGTAGAATTCTGTACGGGAAATACCATGTCTTTGCGCTGAATACAAGCTGAACGCAATATCTAACAATGGTTGCTTATCGAACTCTCTTGGTAGACCATTTTATTTATTCGTTTCTTAGTTTCTAGTCTTGTTGCACGTGGTTCGTGAGAGCTACTGATTTATAGCATACCATCGGGCTTTTGCGAGCAATCAGCACCGACTCGCAGAGCTGCATTTGACACCGCGAATGTGCCCATAGCAGCGTCCTTCAAACGTGCGAACCTTACCCGTACCAATAAGCCCGACTGCTTCCACCATAAAGTCTGCTCGGCCAAAAAACGCCGGCAGTCGGACCTGGGCCGTGTGTATATCACGATATTTGTACAGACCGACCGGGATGGGACATCCGCTGGGTACGTTCCCATGCTTTTTCATAACCCGATACACGATTTGCAGCAGACGATGCTTATCGGGATGTCTCAGCAGGCTACAGATGTTGATGGTTTGATTATAGAAAGGTGTCTGAAACGCACCAGACGCTATATCGAGGAACAGGACAACGATTGCCTGGTGGTAGAGGAAGAGTACGTAGAGTATATAACGATCGTCAGTAGGGATGTTTACAAATATTACCCGAGGATTGTGAAGCGGTTGAATCACGTTCATATCGATATCGATGAGATTTTCCTCCTCTGTGGTGGTAATCGTTATTGTTATGTTCATGTACTTTGGATTATCGGTTAGTTGCACGTGTGTTATGAAGGGTGTAAGTCTGTACCCGCTGAGGGATACGATCACTCTTACTGCATCAAGAGCTACGAGCAGGTTGAGCAACAGTCTTCGATAGTAGAAATACATTGGACTGGTGACTACGAACGAGCATGTGCTATATACATGATATTGTGAATATAGCGTTATCGGCACTGAGCCTATCGGCGATGCTTAAATGCAGGGAAACATACTGCCTAAATGTGTGATCCGTACGGTTGATAAGCTTGACGATTAATTCAATAGTGCGTGGAGGGTAATAAGAACAACTATATCTATTTGCTATCCTGTCCGTCCGTAAAATGCTTGTCGTATCAATTGGGCAGTGATCATACCAAAGTTCATGTTGAAAACGATTGGAATGGAACATTCGTAGGATACCTTGTCATATAGCGGTACAAGATCTGCACTGGATGTTCAACCATTCAGATTCAGAGAAACTATTGGTTGTGGAGCATGGAAGAGATAAGAGTGTGATCATCACCGACGTGTACAAAAATGTAGGCTCTTTTTATACATTTTATTATGGACCTTCAAGATCAAGATCTATAAAATTCGCATCAGATTTTTAGCTACTTTAAGCACAATCTTCAAGTACTTTGGATGCGATATGATAGGGTCAGGCTACTTTAAGCACAATCTTCAAGTAGTTCGGATGCGATATGATAGGGTCAATCCCCGTTGATGATGCTCCTACTCATTTCAGACTATGTTAACGATCATGTTCAGTTAGTCTAGACTGTAACGTTAAACGAAGCGACAGTTTTTATTTCGATTGCGCATTGCGTGTGTTTAATTTGAAACCCCGTGTGACATTTAAGAGCAAATGTTTAAAGATGTTATACCCCGGTGTCCGCTACCTGCACTCTCAATCATGGTTGCTTGTGATTGAAATGCATCGGACATAAGGACCATAGCCTGCCGGATCTTGTTTAATCGTCAATTGGTACTCTTTTCAGCCGACCGTACCATCGGCTGTCAAAGATCAGTATTTTCTCCGGTCCTGTCCAGCACTTCACCGCCAGCTTAAAGTTCGTTTGAGGCAGATACACCGGGAGCCGTACGTGGTTAAGGCTGGTATTGCGGAAATAAAGCTGCAAGGGTTGCACTGGACAGCTGGTAAGCACTCGGCCGTGCCGCTTGAGGTTATCAAAAACCATCTTCACCAAGCGTTCGTTCGGGCGGTGTAGAAATGCACAAAGGTCAATCGTACTTTCGTACAGTACGTTCTCCATCATTCCCGTGCGGACGGAGTAGCGAGACTGAAGCTGTTTGGAGATTTACGAGAAAATTAAAACAGAGATGTGTTAAAAGTTCTTGAAATTCATTGAACAGTCGAAGGAAAGTGTGTACCGTTAGTGTGTTGAGCTTCTCGAGGAAATTAACGACCAAGTCAAACGTAGAAAAGGGCGCTGTTGGATATCGGGTCAGCGCGACGGATGCGTTCAAGTAGCGCGTGGTGGCAGTAACTTCCGCGTTGGTCAGCATAATAAGCATCTGAAGCGAAGCAAAGCAATCGAAGGGGGTTTTAAAATGTAATAAAATGTTCGCTAGATTGTACAGTAAACTCACCCGTTCCGGTTTTGCAGCTTCCGTCCCGGCCAGGTAGGCAAGCAGAACGAGCAAGGTCGTTGCCGCGTTCATCGTGATCTGTGCTACTGTCGGGAGCTGTTTGTACGCTACTGGCGTATTTGTGCTGCCTGACGGTGGACATTGTTTTATCGATGCTGTGTACAAGCGGCGTGCATAGATTATTCGATAAACACTGCGTCGGACAGAGGCATGTTCTTTTATTTATACATTTTTAATGAATCCACGTAACCGTGACAGATATGTGTAAACGCCATTTAGACCAAAGGCAGGGTGTACAGATAATTTAGAGTGTTTTATTTACTGTTAGTTTTATTCAATTAATCATCTTTTGTTTTCTTCATTTACAAGTGTAGACCGCACACCGGCGGACGCCGATGAAGCAATTAAAAGGCAATCTGTAGGGTTATACGCCATACATGATACACGCCGAGCCGATAGCACGCATCAATTACACAGATACTAAGGCCGACCGCGAAAATGACACCTATTGCTTAATTGAAAATATCAATTACTTTGCCAGAGTGATCGAATCGATAGGCAGATGTTGGTAAAATACACCAGTTGGTAATTATTTTTCCAGGAAAATTAATCTTTCTATCTGGCCAATTTTAAACTGGCTTACATTTTTTGTTTTTTAACATGATGCATCAGAAATTTGCGTCCCAAACTTTAATGCACATTAATACTACAAATACGACAATGAAATCTATTTTCGGTTGGAAGTTGGGAACGGGTCATCTTCATCTTCCTCATCACCTTGGTACCGGACTGCAAGTGATATAACAGAATTGTGTTGTCCTTCGTTTCAGGGAAGGCATTGTGAAAGTAAAACAAACTTTGTGTCGTTTATTTAGGTCGTATTGTCGTTGAGCTTGAAAATGAAGTAAAATCCATTACTTTCCATTTTTGGGAGCAAGTTTCCATATGAATTTTCCCTCAACATTTGATTCTCAAGGGATTGTATGTTCAACAATTGCTGAATATTCGATGATAATCACTTCTTTCTCGATGAGGCTTTAAAATATTGGATGGATACTAGAAAGACTTTCCCGTACACCTGAACTTTACTACACTTTCTCAAACTTCGCCAGACTACCGTAAACGCGTGCTTCGAGAAACAGTACCTTACGCGCTTTTGTGTACGATTTGAATGCGATATAGAAATCGGTCTCTGGCAAAAAGTTCGGCACTGACCATGTGGACGGCGTTATGTTCATCATTATACCTTCGCCAGATTGAAAAGGACAGTTTTGCAGTTTGCTGACCTTCACGACGGGATCGTAAAATATGCGCACCAGCCGATCGGTTGGTGGTCGTCGCAGTAGCTCGCAGCAGTCGATCCACCGAGAAAGGATCGGATTTTGTATAGCGCCATTGAACGTTCGCAACGAGTAGGTGAAGAATGTCTATTAAAACCAAGACGTAAATCAGTTCCTAGAACGTGATCTTAGAAAACAAAACATGCCCATACTAACCTTTGCGTCACGCATCTGATGCAACACTGACAAATACGCCAAATAGGTTTTGTTCCACTCGGCATTACCTTGTTCAACGAGCGTGAAATTGACCACCCTATCGTTGGCCAGGAATTCTTTGTGCGTGATGACTAGCTGTTTAGGAGACGGCATCAAACAGGAATATGATCAAAAGCAGAACGTGCATATGCATTTGGATGTTTTCTGCATACCCTGGTTACGGTTCTGATGGTAGATACCCGGCAACCCAAGAGCAAAACGACAATAAAAACCTCAATAAGCTTCATTTACGATCGATCAAACGAATGTACTCAGTCACTGAAAATGGACTAAAAAGGTGCAAAAGCGAGGTATTGTTTTTATTACCATTTTATTTTAAGTCAGAAGGAACGGTTTCGGGCGTTTCAATTTTTTGTTATTATCGTTTATCAGCAATTAAATTATCGTTGATTGTGCTGATTGTTCGGTGAATAGCTTGAATGAGAGCGTTTATCGATGAACGGCGTCTACTTAGTTGATTTTACTTTTATTTAGATGTCTGCAGGAGTAGAATTGGATTCGAGTAAAAAATTCTACTGGTCCAATCTATGCGGTGTAGATGTGAAAAGACTTGAACATAGAGAACGTTTAGCTCTGGTTAGTTTTACTTGGACAATGTCGTGATCCCTTTACGCCACATACTGGTGTGATATTGTTGGAAGTTAGTTGAACGGCTTCTGAGATCTAGCATGGCCTAACTAACTTCCAGGCTGGATCTCGAAAAACATTCACCAGATTGTCGTACCTTGGGAAAAAGTTTCTGATCTGCTTAAAAAAGTCAATCTCTGGCAAGCAGTCCAGACAAATTATCTACAGAGATATAGGAAAAGTTGCGTAGCTTATTGTGCTTGATGATTTGCTTTTAAGATTTATTTCGTTGGTGGTAGTTGCATAAGCCTAGATACCGATTGATAAACGAAACTACAAAAGACTTGATAAAGTCTATTAGTGGCCTGGATGTATTACGGAGTCTATATTACGGGGTTAAGTTGGCAAAAATCCGGAGTCGACATCGATCCGACTCCGATAAATTCGGAATCGACTCCGGAAGGTAGGTCCGCGCTGCAATATCCGGAGTCGTTCGGAATCGTCCGAAAAGGCCCGGAGTTGGAGTCGCCCGGAGTCGGAGTCGTTCGGAGTCGTCCGAAGTCACCCAGAGTCGGAGTCGTCCGGAGTCGTTCGGAGTCGTTCGGAGTTCGCAGGACGACTCCGACTCCGGCTACTCCGGACGACTCCGAACGACTCCGGACGACTCCGGTCGACTCCGAATGACTCTATTGCGGATCTATTGAATGACTCTATGGCGGATCTATTGGTTCCATTTTCATGGAGTCGGAATCAAACTAACAATAGTCGGAGTCGGATCGGAGTCGTGGGTGCGCTCCAAACAGCACATCACTAGTCTATATGTCAAATGAGAGGATGAAGAAAGGACAAGATTATACCTTTACTGCAATTTTTATTATAATTCCCAATTCATTTTGATCGTTACATACATGATGGACAAAACTGCAACACACAGCTAATCTTCTTGCAGAGGGAGGTAATGTTCTTGTAATAGGAATTTAAGCAACAGGAACCAATGAGCGAAACTACTACTTATTATCGTTGTCTAGCTGCAAACGGTGGCATTTGAAGTAACATACTGAGAGTCATCCAGCATATGACGATTTTTGGAATATATTAAAAAAACCATGTTAATTCTGCCTATTTCATTAACGTATTTGATACTCACCACTTTCGTACATGCTACACCATACGCTACTCTACAAGATCTTTGTTCATAACGCGTTAAAGATCCTTGTTCAAAACGCGTACCAGCTTACCGTAGTAGCGAACTTCAACGATCGGCTCAAACAGTGCACCGATTTGATAGATGTTTTCAAAAATAAAGCTACTCTCGGGGATAAAGCCCGGTATCTGAACGGACGTGGGTCGCAGGTTACGTATGTAGAACTTTTCGTTCCTCGGGATCGGGCACTTAGTCACAAAATAGTTACCCTTTTCTTTCAATCTATCAAAGATCACCTTAACGAGTCGATCCCTGTTTGGGTGCCTAACGTAGGAGCATAGGTCGACCGTACGCTGCACGAGACGAGACGAGTCACCGGATTCTGACACGACGTAATAGGCCGCTGCCAGCTGTAGAGAAAGAATGAATGCTCCACAAAATTTCTTATGCATTCCAAGTGTTCCGATAAAAACTCACCTTCACGTCTTTAACCTCGCGCATTATTTCCATTTCCATCGTAACAGTTTGGTTAATGAAGCTATTCGGTTGGTTTAAGGTGCAGGTCATGTTAATTACGCGTGCGTTGAATTTACAATCCATTCTATTTATAATGGGCACCACCTGCAAAAAAATGAACCCACCAGAAGGAGATCATTGAAAACCGTAATGTACGATTTAATGTTTTACGCACTGTCACAAAACCATTGGATAGGCTGATATTAAGCAATACCATCGTTAAAATCCTAACCCAACACTGCTCGTTCATGATGGAAGAATGTCGATGTACTGATTGGCTGTTTCGCATTCGAGTAGGTGAAATGCTCGAATGACCTTGTTCGAATTTATTCCAGCTCTGGAACATTCTGAAATTCAAGCGAGTTGTAATAATTGTACTGTGTACATCAATTATTTTCCGTTTTGAGTGCTTGGAGAATCAAAAGTGGGAATTGTAAGGGTAATTGAATTTTGAAGCATATATGAGACAAAACGGATGAGTCTTTCTGTGGCAAAATGACTCATCTTATGATATCGATCAAATTGATTTGGATAAAGAGAAAAATGTTTCGAAAAGTTATATTTCATTGGACGTGCAAGAGATTACCGGTATAGACCGAGTAGAATTCCTCACACTACAGGGATATGTGAAACAGGTACTCATTTAGCATGATCATCAATTGTGACTTCAGATACTCATTGTACACCATTAGGACTTTTTATTATGCACGTTTACCCTCAACAAACTTCCGTACACGCGCGATTCGAAGATGATTTTCGTGCGCGCCCTCGTGTACGTGGTGGCTTCGATGTAGAAATCATTCTCCGGTATGAAATTCGGAACGGGCAGTATGGACGGCGTAATGTTTAGCAGCATATTGTCGCCGGGCTTGAAAGGGCAACGAATTATTCGACTGTTCTTAACGAGCGGATCGTAGTACATTTTGAGCAGTTTTTCCTTTGGAGGTCGTCTGATAAGCTCGCACGGATCGGCCCACCGAGAGATGATTGGATTCTGTATCGCGCCGTTGAATGCCCGCACAGAGTATGTGAAGTAGGTCTAGAATGAAGAAGAAAGAGCAAATGGTTTAGGTTGGTGTCGTCGATAGCTGTTAGAAATTGGCAAATAAAATCAATCAAAGCGTACCTTCATGTCTCTTATTTCGCGCACTGCTTCTAGGTAGGCTAGATACGTGACATTGGTTTCATGGCCGCCCGTTTCAACCAGCGAATAGTTGACCCACATTTTATTCGCTAAGATTTCTTTGTGTGTAATCACGATCAGCAACTGTTGGTACGCAGACACAAATCCATCAATTTGGCGTGGCTAAGTTTATTTAAGTATGATTTTTGCTTACCTTCCTTTCGGATGAAACAAACGTTATCCAACAAGCTCCCAACGCTACAAATATGCGTACCTTATATGACGGCATCCTACGTCTATTTGATGGGAAGTGGTGCAAAATAGTTTAGTTTAATGATCAGATTTTAGCCATGCAAAAATTCCAGAATCATCGAGAACTGTGCGCCCATTGTACAATAATTGCGTTTGCGACCGGTGGCATTAGAACGGAAATAATGACGACAATAAGTCCAGTGCAGCAAACAGTTCAATGAAAGCTACTACAGGGAAATTATCCCGACCTGAGCATTCCATTAGTGTTTCTATTACAGGGTTTCGAATCATATAAGGGAATACTTCAATCACTTAGGGCAGGGGTCTCCAAACTACGGCCCGCGGGCCGCATGCGGCCCTCAAGAGCCTTTAATGCGGCCCGCGAGGACTGGGTGAAGGTTAAATTAAATAGCTTTCTGAACTGTTTTTTTTATTTCTGAAAGATTCAATAAAAGAAAGCTGAAAAAATTTGACATATTTCATTAGTATTTTCTTATTATAACGAGATTTTAACTTCCACTCATTCTAAATGTAGCGTCAAAATGGCCCTCAACAAGGTTAATTGTGAAGCAATGCGGCCCGCGAACTGAAAAGTTTGGAGACTCCTGACTTAGGGGAATGTTGCAAATCGGTAGGGGAATGTTGCAAGCAAGCTGTGGATGTTTGCAATCACTTAGGGGAGTTTTGCAATCGATTAGGGGAATGTTGCAAGCGTACTGTGGAGCTGTCATCAGACTGTGGGTGCCGCTGTAAATACCTTAAAATATTTTCGTCAATCTTACTAACTTATCATGTTTAATTATGACTCCGCAGCAGGATTTATTTAGTTTATCATGTGTACAGCAGAATCCCACACGAAAACAACTCCAAACGATGTTAAAAAAAAAACATCATCGGTACCAATTTGTAGCTTTTTACACCGGCACCCACAGTCTGATGACAGCTCCACAGTACGATTGAAACATTCCCCTAATCGATTGCAAAACTCCCCTAAGTGATTGCAAACATCCACAGCTTGCTTGCAACATTCCCCTACCGATTTGCAACATTCCCCTAAGTGATTGAACTATTCGCTTATATGATTCGAAACCCTGTATTTCGTATATCTCTTTGCAATATAGGCACAGATCACATTATTAGCTTAATTGTTGTGACGCTTCACCACCACTGAAAACAGATAGTAAGCATTGTTTATTATTTTGTGTAAAAGCTTTGTATTTTATAATGTATTCATCAATTCATCGGAATCTTGACGATCATGTATGCGTAAACTAAAAGTAATGTTTATAGGCTTGTCAGACACATAACTGGGTAGTGAAAATCGAGCAATCGTAACTTGCAAGGGATATTATTATGCACAGCTTCAATTCTTCCCTTTTGTCGCAGACCATCGTTCTTTCACATGTTCGGTTTTCACAAGACTACCGAACCAGCGTGTTTCAAACGCCAGAAGTACTCCCACCTTAATGTATGTTTTAACTTCAAGTAAAAAGTCTGTCGCTGGAAAAACGCTTGGAATCGGCCAGGCGGATGGCGTGATATTCAGCACCATGGTATCGCCACGCTTGTATGGACAGCGAGGTACTTTGCTGTACTCTTTGATAACGTCGAAACATATTTTAATCAACAGATCGCTATTCGGGCGCCGGAGGAATGCACAACCGTCGATCCACCGAGAAAAGAGTACATTCTTGACCGCACCGTCTAGCGCTCGGATGTAGAAGACGAACAATGTCTGATAAAATAAAGTAAATCGAAACAATGGTGGGGTGCAGTAGTGGCAAATAAAATGTGATGGTTCATACCTTCATACTGTTGACTGGTCGGTAGGCTTCAAACTGCATCAGATACGTTACATTTAGATCATGCTCACCTATAGCTTGGATCGTTGCATTTACGTACTTCTCGTTACCTTTGATGTCGTAGTATTCGATAACGGGGTACAGCTGTGAGGACTAAACGGACAACAACAGAAGTCTGAGTAAAGCTGGGAAACGATCGTCGTATGTCTAGAGTATGATGATCACCACTCACGTTGCACGTAACAGGACAAACATACCACAACGTAAAGGTTGCTAACAAGCAATATAGAGAAGATGACATTTTTATAGAATGGATCAATTCCCTTAATACTTATTAGTATTGATTTGTCTTTTTTTATCTGAAATAAATATAGTTGGTAGGTATTTTTAGCGAAATATTTTTGTAGCTAGACACTTTTATGTGCAATCTCTTGGTTATAAACCAGTTTTTTCATCGGTGTTGTTTTGTTTTTCGGTACTGTTGGTAGAACCAAACAATAATCGATTATAAATTATTGTAGATGTACAGATTGTGGACGCGATAAACTCGTAAAGAGCTGTGCTATTTCAATCGCCACCAATCATTTTTACATCATGTTCTAGAGGAATGACATAAAAGGGAATTAATTTTAAACGCTTAAATTGAAGTATGTTGCCTCCAATAAGTTTATTACATTTGGACAGCGAAAGACGTGTCAATTGAATTGCTTGCGCGTTTTTGTAAAGATGATTATTGATTGACTTAATTATGGTTATGTAGACTATTGTTGTAGTGTTAAACATACTGAAACGGAAGAGCTTGAGCGCCAACTTAGAAAGAAAGCTTTTTGTATCCGTTCTATGGAAGCTACCGACACATTTCACCAGTAAAATACTTTATTTACAAAGTCCATCAGCTGAATGTCAACCTTCCTAATAATAAAAAAAAGTGCTAGGGTAAGGTGTATGGTCAAGTGTCATAAGTTTCATTGTGATTTATTGAACACAAAACGATTGCTAGTGGTTTGATTCAATTCCCATTACTCGTATTGGAAGTTAATTTCTAAATATTCGTCAATACAACATGAATTTATCACTTATACATAACAATGTTGTGCGTAGTGTTGTGAATGAAACATTGCAAACATAATCCGCTAGAGGTCGCGGCAACAAAATGCGAAACATGGACAAACAACGTATATCGAACTTTGAAGCATTGCAATTCAACAACTACTGCTGCTTTCGTCTGCCACCTTTTTTAATTTTTTCCGGCCGCATCAAGCTACCCTCCCAGTGCGTCTCCAGGATAAGTTCCGTGCGTGCTCTGGTGTACGTTTTGGCTTCGATTAAGAAATCCGTTTCTGGGATCAGGGCCGGGATGGGCAGAGCGGACGGCGTAATGTTTAGTATCATGATGTCTCCCGGCTTAAGCGGGCAGCGAGGAATTTTGCTGTTTTTCTGCACCGTGTCGTAAAACGTCTTCATCAACCGTTCCCTATACGGTTGGCGAACAAACTCGCAACCATCGATCCACCGCGATAGGAGCGAATTCTTTATCAGGCCGTCCAGTGCACGAACGGAAAGCGAAAAATATGCCTATGGAAAAATATAAAACAGTAGCAAAGCTGTCAGGTAGATGCGACGTCCGTTGAGCCAATAAGGGGTCAGAAACGTACCTTCAAGTCATGTAATGTTCGATAAATTTGAAGCTCAATAACGTACGTTTTGTTCCATTCAACCTCTCCCAGTTCTTGGATGGAACAGTTTCCATATTTTTGATTGGCCTGGATATCATAATGTGTAACGATTGGGTACAGCTGTTGTTGGAATTGAATTAGTTTGAAATCGCATGCTCTAACATCTTTGAATGTATAATCTTACCCTCATGTCGGATGTAACGAAGGATATCCACCATACTCCAAACAATAAAAACAAGCATCCTTGGTAAAGCTGCATGTTAGACTGATCGAATACTTTAAACTGCTAGAACAACCAAAAACGAACAACAAACTGATTTTTTGTTCTTCGTGTCTCGGTTATAAGCGCGTTGCGAGCATAATTCAAAACAGATGAAAACAAAACTGATTTGTTTACTACTATAATTATTCGGATGTAGTTATGGTGCGCATGGTCATGGTTGAACAAAAAACGAGAAGCTTACCAGCATTCAAACCTTCATGGTTGTGCGAACCTTGTAATAAGCTTTGTAAAATAATAGGTTCTGATAAACATTCAATGTGTTGTATGTATTCATAGACAGTTAATGGTCAAACGCATCAGTTGGTATAATGAAATGTGTAATAGCTTGACATAAAATTTCGTCTAGTGAGAATTGGTCGGTGGTTGTCATTGCAAATGATGAATAAAACAGTACAATGTAGTTAAGGTTTTTTTTTGGCAAAATACGCTGCGATATTCATTACAGAATTTTACAAGATATGCCCAAAGATGCAAGTTGTCCTTGTACCTTACACGATGTAGGGATGTGCCTCTTACATGTGTAGAATATAGGTTAACACTCAATAGCAAACAATGACTATGTATCTATACTTCATGCATCAGACAAACAATAGTACATGGAAAAGAAATTATTTAGTTCATAAATTGAGTAAATGAATAAAGGTTGCGAAAAAGAATCTGCATATAATCGTGCCGTTAAGCCGCTACTAGAATGAATACTATAAAATAAAATTTCTTGATGATTCTGACCTTAGAAAATCATATTGTAAGTGTATTTCAATCAGATTGAATGCGCCCTTGCTATGTTCCTTTAACAGTAACTGTTGGTTGATAGCTACAATATTTTTATATCGTCTTATCAACATTAAACATTCGCACCAGCCTACCGTACCAGTGCGTCTCGTAGATAATATCCGCACCCGCTTTAACGTATCCCTTATTTTCGATCAAAAATCCACTCTCCGGGACGAAGCTCGGAACGGGCAGCATGGACGGCGTAACATTCAGCATGATCGTTTGGCCCGCCTTGTAAGGACAGCTACTTACC
Organism: Anopheles merus; assembly: GCF_017562075.2. Taxonomy (NCBI): domain Eukaryota; kingdom Metazoa; phylum Arthropoda; class Insecta; order Diptera; family Culicidae; genus Anopheles; species Anopheles merus. The sequence goes on from NC_054085.1 coordinate 13,424,171, forward strand.
CTACTGTACTTCATGACGGGATCGTAAAACAATCTCACTATTCGTTCAGTGGGCGGCTTCCTATATACCTCGCAACCATCGACCCACCGGGAAAGGAGCACCTTCTGCACTGCACCATCGAACGCCCGTACCGAGTAGGAAAAGAATGCCTAGGAATAAAACACTGTGGTAAACATTCCTTTCCGGAAAGATGTAGGTATGTTTGGGGAAAATCAAAACCTTGAATTCCTTAATGTCACGCAGCGCTTCAAAATGCACCAAATATGTTCGGTTCCACTGGCGATCGCCTACCTCCACGATCGATGCATTTACGAACCTTCCATCCGATTGCAATTCTTTATGGTCGATAATAGGAATGAGCTTATGTAATAATTATAAAATAAATGATTTATTGAAATAACTGTTTTGCTCTGTTGTATTATAAGATAATACCCTCATGTCTAGCGCCCTTAAACAGCTTGCATGAAAGGTTAGAATAAACAAAACGATAATGGCTTTCATGTCTGCTGCTTGCTCCAGTGTAGCTAGTAGCTACAGCTATACTAACGATGATGAGTAGAGTTTAGACGTGGTTTCAGTTTGTATACGTGTTTGCAAAAAACTGTAAAAAGAAGATCTTTTTGTCAGTAGTCTCAAATTAGACCATTATCATACATTAGACCTAATTATCATTAATTAGAATTATTATTCTAATTTTAAGACATTAGATCTAAGAATACAAAAAAGAAAGGATCGAATATTAACAACCTGCAGTTGATAAGATTACGTTTTTTTTTCAATATTTTAGATGCAATTTGTACAGTAATGGCAATTTAATTGCTATGTAAACAAGAACAATACTGGGCAACGTACTGTTGACAAGTCCATGAAATTCAGTGATCTTTATGGTTAAATGGCTAATATGACAAATGATTATGTAAGACCTATACCAAGGAATAACACGACAAGCCTCCAAGGAATAACTCTCCAGGCTATTGTTATTTCTTACTATTAAATGTGTAAAATGAAACTCCTGTACCAACGTATATAATTAGAAACAACCAACGGTCAAATAACATCGCTTACAGAACATTATCTTCCAAATAAACGTCCTCAAAGATCTTGGCTCATAAATTGCAGCATTCCCTATTGGTTGTGTATTTCAAACGGTGTTAGGTGCACCCAGGCTATATATGACCAGTAGTGACTATTGGTCCGGTTGGAAGTCGCAGTGTTTTTCTATATGTTCTTGTTAACATTAAACATTCGCACCAGCCTACCGTACCAGCGCGTCTCGAAGAAAAGATCCGCGCGCGCTCTAGTATATGCTCGAACTTCGACTAAAAACTCACTCTCGGGGAGGAAGCTCGGCATGGGAAAATCGGACGGCGTAACGTTTACCATTATGCTAACGCCCGGCTTGTAAGGGCAGCAACTTATCCTACTGTACTTCATGACGGGATCGTAAAACAATCTCACCATTCGATCAGTGGGCGGCTTCCTGTATAGCTCGCAACCATCGACCCACCGGGAAAGGAGCACCTTCTGCACTGCACCATCGAATACCCGTACCGAGTAGGAAAAGAATGCCTAGGAATAAAACACTGTGGTAAACATTCCTTTCCGGAAAGATGTAGGTATGTTTGGGGAAAATCAAAACCTTGAATTCCTTAATGTCACGCAGCGCTTCAAAATGCACCAAATATGTTCGGTTCCACAGGTGATCGCCTACCTCCACGAGCGTTGCATTCAGGAACCTTCCATCCGATTGCAATTCTTTATGGTCAATGACTGGAATGAGCTGTTGAATATTTCAAATCAAAGGAAAAGGGTTCTTAGAATGCATAATTCTTGGATGCAACATATGGTCTTACCTTCATGTCCAGCGCTGGGACAGATTCAATCCAAGAAGTGTACAATGCTAAGACAATCCAAATCCTGTATGGCTTCATGGTTTGCCGGCTTACCCAGTTGCTGCAACTAACCAGAACTACTGGAAATAACATACGAGTTTAGTACGAGTAAAATTGTAAAATTTTAGTAAGCAAGCATAGATAATCAAAATGCAGGATGAAATAAAAAAGACTGATGGATGGATTTGTGTTCGAAGAATTGATGAGTTATTAACGATTATTGTGGATCTGTGATATTATAATCTCTGTTATGGATCACTAGCTTTTTTTCCAAAAAGCGGATTTATACTTGTTCGTATCAGATAAAACATACCAAACACATTTAGCTTTCTGTAACAAGTGGTACATAGGTTTGATCTGTAGAATAGTGAGTTTCCGTTGTTGAGAAAAGGTGACAGCATTCTCTGATGAAATGGGATAAATATATCACAAACCTCTTCTTCTTCTTCTTTGGCTCAACAACCGATGCCGGTCAAGGCCTGCCAACACACTTTTGGGGTTGGCTTTCAGTGACTTATTGATTTCCCCCCATAGCAGGATAGTCAGTCCTACGTATGGCGGCACGGTCTATTTGGGGCTTGAACCCATGACGGGCATGTTGTTAAGTCGTACGAGTTGACGACTGTACCATGAGACCGGCTATCACAAACCTCTAGTATTCGTTTTAAGCAACAACTACAGGTTGGCATTGTAAAAGTGATACACCTATTCGAGTGCCCCTGTATTGTGTTTTTTGTCACTGTGTGTCAAACTCATGGGCACATTTTGACAGCTTAATTTGTTTACTATTTATCGTGAAAAACTTACACTTAGTATTCATTTCAGTTTTCTCAGATATTATAATGGATTCAAGAAGCGAACAAATAAAAATCTTGCTTGCGAACATACAGATTAGGCAGAAACTGTCTTATCTCAATTTAAGTCGATTATTCGTCTACCGGACCATCAAGCGATACGAGGAGACATGCACGGTTGTTCCAAAGAAGAAACCGGGCAAAAAACGGAGTGTTAGGATCAAAGCGCGGTGATCAAAGCGGTAAAGGAACGAGTGCGGCGAAATCCTGCTCGCTCGGGAAGAAAAATGGCGCGTGAAATGAACATGAGTCACTTTGCCATGCAAAGTATTCTGAAAAAGGACCTTGGTTACAGAGCTTTTAAAAAGCTCTTTAAAATTCACGGCTTAACCAGCAATAATATTACCGAAAGGGTGACCAGATCTTGCTTGTTGCTGAAGACGCACGCAAGCCACAACATCATCTTTTCGGACGAAAAACTGTTCACTCTGGAGGAAACCTAGAATAAGCCGAATGATGGTATTTATGGAGCATGTATTCGGGATATAACATCCGATAAAAGCACAGTCGAACGGTATCAAAATGCGTCAGCTTGTGATGGTATGGGGAGCTATCTCGGCCAAAGGGAAGTTTCCGTTATTGTTTATCGACAAAGGCGTGAAGATCAACAAGGAGTACTATTTAGAACACGTACCATACGCTAAGAAGCTTTTTGGCAACGACAGCTTTTGCTTCCAACAGGATTCAGCTCCAGCCCATAAGGCTTCGATCGTTCAGAAGTGGTGCAAGGAGCATTTGCCAAGTTTTATCAGTGCATCGGAATGGCCTGCGTCGTCTCCAGATTTGAACCCGTTGGACTTCAACATATGGGGATACATGCTTGGAAAGTTGGGCGACGTCAAACATTTGCATTTGGACGGATTCATGAAACGGTTGTTAAAGATATGGGACGAGATGCCGGATGAAGTTGTGCGTGCGGCCTGCAACGATTTCCAATAGCGCCTACGGGCGGTTATCAAGTGTAACGGTGAAAGATTTGAAATAAATTAAGTAAAATGCAGGTTTAGTACCAATAGAAGCTATTAAAATCGATTCCTAAGAGAAATCAAACCTGGCGTCAATTTTATTACAAAAACAAAGTGTATCATTTCTACGTTGCCACCCTGTACACACCATGTAAAAGTGAATGCAAATAATAAAGCTCTGCAATGTGTATATTTCAAAATGATCGATAGTAAGCAATGGTTTACATTTAAGTTTGCATAAAAAAAACTATAAACCTTTATCCTTTGCTTTATCAATACTTGCTCTAGCAAAACTACCGTACCAGCGCGATTGTAGCACCAGCACGGTGCGCTCTTTTACGTAGGATTTGCTCTCGAACATGAAATCACTTTCCGGCATCACATTTGGTATGTGCCAGGTCGATGGCGTTACATTTAGCATTGCCTTATATCCCGGCTGGTACGGGCAGTAGATCAGTTTGCTTGAATTAGCGATAACGTCATAAAACAAACGCACCATTCGATCGGTCGGTGGCCGTCGCACGATCTCGCAGCCATCGACCCACCGGGACAGAATCTTGGTCTTGATTGCACCATTCAGCGCACGTACGGAGTAGGAGAACAGGGTCTGGAAAGGAATGACAAAACGAACATTTCGATACTGTGGATTCTCCAATATACAAACTACGAACAAACATTACATTCAAGTTTTTTACCACATGCAGTATGTCGAAATATACCAAGTAGGACTTGCTCAGCGCATCATCTCCCACTTCCACGATCGTTGCGTTCACATATTTTTCGTTGGATAAAATCTCATGGTATGAAAAAATGGGTACAACCTGCTTAGGCGGAAACGAAAGATAGCAAATTATAATAATTCCGGTCTTCCGTGTAAGCTCTAGGATTACCTTGGATTCGCATGGAACGGTGGACACCCACCATATGATGAATGTAATGAAAATAGCACTGAAACACATGAGTTTCATTCCGGAAGATTACTGGTAATAAATAAAAAAAAGTTATGGTTTGGCCCAACTCTCAGTATACCAGCGAGCAAAACATTAGCATTGAGTAAAATGAATTTTTAATTGCCATAAATGAACTGGAGTTTGTTTTTTAAATTACTTAGTGTAAGGTGCAATTGATCGTCTTTTATTTATCCATGCGAGATATCGATCGTTTACTTACATGAACATGAACATGGTTTGCTTAATATTAAACGTCCAAGAATAGAACACATATTACTTTCTATGTAAGTACATTCAAATCGCTTTGTTTTGACGTACGTCATAATTAGATAAGCACGTCCTGTGTTATTTTCAGCGCTCCGTAAAAGGCAACTGTTGATATTTGTTCAATTAAAGCATTCATTTAAAATAAGCATTGCTATTATAAACGGTTGGTTGTATTGGTTGCACTTACTTGAAACAGTCATATTGTCTAGTGACTAGTCTGGGCTGATAGCTGAGTGAATTGAAAGCTCATAAATGATAGACTGATTACTTAGATTGTATCGGATATATTTATTTCTGTGAGGATCAGATAAACGAAGTTCAGAAGAAAAAAATCCACTATAAATTTAACTCGTTTCAAGCGACATTTGGTTGGTGGTTTTAGTTTTAACAATATCAGTTGACAACTATCCAGAGGGTTGTACCTATCCATGCTCAGGAATTCTGCCTTTGCAACTCACATTAATATCAACAGTCAAGTTTTTGAAAGTTACTGATTGTGCTACCTTTCTTTTAACCTGTTAACCCGATCCGATTTCAATCCCTTTTCGCGTAGACTCGTGCATTTTCAACGTACCCTGCCAGCGCGTTTCAAACACCAGCTCCGTGTTAGCCTTTGTGAAGGACTTCATTTCAAAATAGCATTCCGACTCGGGGATCAGGCTGGGCATGGTCATAGCGTGCGGCGTGAAGTTCATCACGATGCTGTCCCCAAGCTTGTACGGACAGCGAGGTATTTTGCTGTGCTGCTTAATTTCGTCGTAAATTATTTTCACAAACCGATCGCTCGCTGGACGCCGAAGGAACTCGCACCCATCTATACTTCGCGTTAACAGCACATTGTTTCCCAATCCGGCAAGCCCCGGTACACCGAAGCTTAGTACCATCTGAAAGAAATAAACGCGAGTGAACGTCGGATCGCCTTTTATGGTGGTGCAAGGAACAGCCCGCACCTTAACGTCCCTTATCACATGCAATATTTTGAACTGTATTACATATGTTTTATTCGTCACATGTTCGCCCAGCACATCGATCCATGCGTTAACGTACTTTCCGTTGCCTTTGATGTCGTAGTATGTGACGATCGGGTAAACCTACGTGTACGGTTAACACAGACAGGATTGTGAAGTATATGATATGTTGGGCACGGTGTATGCTATTACCCTTTTGTCAAATCTAACGAAAGCCGTAACCCACCAAGTACCAACCAGTGCAATCATACAAATGTAGTATGGTCGCATCGCTTTTGTTTGTACAGGTTCAACTGAATTGGAACGCAACTGAATCGGCTGAATGCGAATCGAATACTGAAAAATGCGCTATAAGTGGTAAAATTATTGTACAGTTTTTCTCGCTTTAATTACCCCTTTTAGGTAGGTTAAGTTGAGTTCAAAATGATGATTAAAAATCTAGTATGTCTAGGTTATTTAATACGCTCATGAGCAGAGCAATTGAAGTTGCTCATTTTCACCAAAACCTGTTGGTTTATGCACAAAAAGTTGTTGAAGTAATGCAGAAATATATGAATCTTTCCTGTACCAGCGAGGTCAAGATCCTCCTGTGAGAGTATCAGAAATCGAATACGATTGGTATTTAACACTGTGACAGTGAGGTCGAAACAAAAACATTGTTTCTAGATCTGTGTACTTGCAAAGTATAGATCGGGCTTGAATAGAACATGATCTTTTTTCATGTCTTTACTAAGCCTGAGGAATATATTGTAATGGATCTTTTAGGATGTCAGAGTCGTCATAAACGGTTAAGCTACCTACATTCCATTCCTCTCCATACAGGAGGCTTTATTGACAGTCACGTGTTTGCGACTTTTGAAATCATTCATCTCGTTTTCACATTATGCGCTTTGCTCAGCACCTTCCTTACATTTTCGCGCCGGGTCATGGTACTGTGCCAGTGCGTTTCGAAGATGAGTTCCGTGCGTGCATTCGTGAAGGTTTTGACATCGAAAAAACAGTCCGTCTCCGGCACGAAGCTTGGCATGGCGAGTGAGTACGGCGTGATGTTTAACATGATTGAGTCACCTGGATAGTACGGGCAGCGTTTTATTCTACTATGTTTTGTAATTTCCTCATAAAACGCTTTGATCAGCCGATCACTGTTCGGGCGCCGTATGAATTCGCAACCGTCGACGAACCGGGTAAAGAGTGCGGTCTTTCCCACACCGTCGAATGCTCTCACGGACAGGGTCAGAACGATCTGCAATCGGAGAATCAGATGTGAGGGTGACTTACTATGTACGATGCTGCTACAGGGAAGCGTACCTTTGCATCTCTTATTGTACGTAACACAAAGAACTCCAGTATAAATGATTTGTTCAATGGATTGGCGCCGATGACGACGATCGATGAATTGATGTACTTGTCATTGCCTCTGAAATCGTAATGGGTAATGATTGGATACAGCTGTTGGACGACGACAAGGGAGGTTATTTATTGTGATAACGTATTGGATTATACTATGGATGCAGCAGAGTCTTACCATCATTTCAATTGCTATAACCCACCATGCACTAAATAATACGAACATGCACATCATGTGAGGTCGCATTCTAGCACACACTGGTCCAATGTTTGGTGCTCCTAGATCAATTGAGTGTTGGTCGAATAATAAAACCTGCACTAACAGTGTGTCAAAGACCGGCAAAATTAAAACTCTTCTCTGCCGATTAATCACTAGTTAGTTGTGCAACCGTTTAAGCTTTGCAGAAAATAAATGGTCATTTAATGATGGCAGAAATCAATGACACAACGAACTGCACGGTTTGCTGGGCAATATAATACGCAGATTTTACTACGTTTGTGCGCGCCGCCCACTAGGACCGAAAGGGCGTGGTATGCGCAAGTTGAGATGGCGTGAAGGCGTGCAGGTGTCCGTGCAGCTCGGGGATTGACAGAGGAAAAGGGCGAGCATTTTGCACTATTTGATCCTTCCGACACTTAAACATTGAGGCCATCTTGTACCATGAAGCAAAACTAATTAACTGAATTTTGACCTTTGATGGTAGTGCCTATACCATAAATCTGAAAGACTAAGTTCAACTGATTGTACACTATAGCTCGAAAGCTCTTTTTGTATAGTATCACGAGAAGTTGATAATTCGGTTTTAATCGTATAGTAAGTAACAGATGCTGGAATGTTCCACGTAATAGTCAATAATTGCATTAATGAACTGATATTGAGGTTCATTATGAATAGAAGTTAACAACACGGGAAGATAATTATTCAACGAATAATTATTTATTTCCAAAAATTGCTCAACAGTTTTAGTGTCCTTGCATGCCTTTATTCCCCTGTAATCTACCATGTAACATCAAGATAGTGTTGCTATAATTTCTATTTATCGCTCATTGGCGGCTTGGGCCTTTTGCTAGGCTGTGGTTGTACGGTAGGAAAAATGTTACCATTGATGATTCGCATCAACCTGCCGTGGTAACGCAGCTGGAACAGCGGTTGCAGTAACGCACCGGTATGGAAGCTGGTATCAAATATGAAGTTATTCTCGGGCAGAAAGCCCGGTATAGTAATGGCGGCAGGGCGCAGGTCGCGTATGTAAAACCTTTCCCGTGCCGGAATCGGGCAAACGCTCGGCAGCCGATTGTTGCGGGTCATGTGATCGTACAGCACCTTGACGAGCCGATCCGAGTTCGGACGCTTGACATAGGAGCACACATCGACGGTGCGCTGTAAAAGCCGGTTCATGGATTCACTGGACACGACGTAGTAGGCGACTGTCATCTGAAGAGAATTAAGTTACATTGATCGATACATCAAGTAAGGCATCTCTCCCTCTCTCTTTCTCTCTGTATTGCTCCCGCACAGAAATGTGCACTAAAAATGTAACGCTTTGTAACGCTTCATTTCTTTTTTAATACCCGTTCTTACCTTCATATCTTTCAACTCTCGTAGAACATGCGCCTCGTACGAAAGGCTTTGATTTGTGATAGATTCCGGGTGTTCAAAAACGTACGAAATATTGATAAGTCTCTCGTCGAACTTAGACACAACCTTATTCAACACCGGTATCATCTATGGAATAGTGTAACGTACATTGAGCTTAAACAAAAAATATTAAATTAAATTCATCAATCTCAATCACTGCCACGAAGCAGTATGTTGTATCGAAACAAAATAGTATTTGCAGTACAGTCGCCATCAAAAGCCAACCAAATGTTTCCATGTTACCGTAACAAAATTTCTCTAAATATCTTAACTTAGTTTGTAACTTTCGCACTTATCCCCGAACCCAAACTGGACAGTCGAGAAAAGTGTTTATTTGCTTATATATTTGTGTTTGTTGTTTAGCTGATTTTTAATGAATGATTAAACGCCATCATTGCTTTCACGTGCCACGTGCTATGACGTTTACAGCGGTGAATAAACGAACAAACAAAGCGATTAGCTAATGGTGTGCTCATTTGACTGTGTTTAGTGGCAGAAGAAAGCAAAAAAAAAAACATAGAAAAGTTTAATAACGCATTGAATGTGGCACACGCTTTCGTAAACGGTGTAATTACATAAAATCAAAGATATGTAGGAACATGGTGCAGCATACCTTTGTTTTAAAATTATAAAGTACTTTATTTTTCCCTTAGTTCTGTTACTATAAATAGCTACATTTGCAAAAATAAGACAAAAATAAACACTACAACACTTAGGTACTACTAAAACTGATAACCTGAATAAAGGCAAACAAACAAATTCAGCTCCAGTTTTCAGATTTCAAAACACAGCGCAATCAAATCGAAGTCCTGATCATTGACTATTATGAGTGCGTTATTAATTATTTTGCCTTCCAGAGGGCGCTGCCAGCGTGCTGGTAGTACAAGATAAAAGCTACATACAAGTGCTACAAGTGAAAGCAAGCTATTGAGCATTATATTTAATGAGAAACAGCATGTATGAACCACCTTTTTGGTTACTTTATTTTAATGTTTATTCAACAACGAAGTTTTATAGTACGGTGTACATAAAATGCATGTGCAGACTACTTCTGTAGGAAAGATTACCCATTCTTACATTGCTTTCATTAGAAAATATTTTCAATGTATCGCACCATTTTGGTAAAGTACCGGAACTCGATCAAAGTTGCACGCCGCACCTCGGAGCGGTAGAGCGTTTCCAGCACAAGGTGCGCCTCGGGCAGAAAGCCCGGCGTGGGCACATCGGACGGTCGAATGTTGCGAATGTAGTAGTTGCCGGCAGCGATAGGACACTGCAGCTTAACGTTGGTCCGTTCGGTGACATAGTCGTACACCTGCTTTACCACACGGTCGGTGCTTGGATTGCGCATGTACGAACACAAGTCGACGGTGCGCTTGATTAGCAGGGCCTGAATAGCACCATTTTCATCGGTGATATGGTAGCTAAACTGGAGCTGAAAGTAAGACAGAACATGGGTATATTGTTGTTGTCTTAAGCGTTACAGTGGTAAAGCAATTACGAGCCTGCTTACTTTAACATCCTTTAGAGGACGTGTAATATTAAACTCCAAATCAATCGATTGATTTAGAATTGATTTCGGCTGATGCAGAGCGTACGAAACTTGCACGGTGTTTGTCTTGCTGATAAACTCGATCTTTTTGCCAAACGGTATCAACTACGAAGAAGAAAGAAAGTGGTAGTGGTGCTTTGTGCTACGGGAAAGAATGCTTGTATCGTTAAAATAATCATCACCTTGAGAAAAGCACCCGTTGCTGCAAACTGTACTGCGAGTAGAAATCCAATTAGGTGGAAATTTTTAGTAAAGTACTTCATGTTTTTTTCAACGTACACGTCTACTACGCTTGCGGACAGCTTAGAATACTTGGAATGACTGAAAAGAATCAACCGTCCGATAGCACTGGGTAGATTGGCCGCGCATATGGTGTGAATTAGTCCAAAATGTTTTGATCCAATTTTAATTTTAATTACCTAATTCAGTTTCATTTTACTGTGATTAAACGATTATTTCATGAAGTTCATGGTGCTCCAAAGACTTCCAACGGTAATACCAGTCAATTAACTTGGTCATTCTTTCCAGCAGGTTCGACCGTAAGCCGGAAGAATGAGCATTTTTCTCCCCGAGTGTTTGGTGGTAAAATCTTATGTGAAAAATCTTACGTGAAATGTTGATATGAGTTCAACAGATCAATGTGAAACCCTCAAGTCAACATTGACTCGAATCATTTGTTATTTGTCATCGCTGAAGTTATTTACCATTGACGAAGATGCAAATCACTCACAGGAAATAGTTTGCTGAACCATCTTTTGTTCCATTGATAAATCATTAAAAACATTGCATGTGATCGTAAGTAACAAGATAATCGTATTCGCCCTAGAATGCGCCAAGCACCCTTACCAACTTGCCGTAGAAGCGAAACTCCAGCATAATTTCACGCCGCACCTCGTTCCGGTAAATGAGCTCCAGCATGAACTCGCTCTCCGGTATGAAGGCAGGCACCGGTACGTCGGACGGTTTCGCATTCCGTATGTAGTAGCTGCCGGGTTCGACCGGACAGCGTTCCGGCAGGTTAGAACGCTCCCGAACGTAATCGTACACTATCCTCAGCAACCGGTCGGAGTTTGGGTGCTGTATGTAGAAGCATAGGTCAACCGTCCGCTTGACCAGCGCGGTCCGCGCCGTACTATTGCCCAGGATGGGATAGTAGCTAAAATAAAGCTGCTCGCGAGAAAGGAAAACGATCACGAAACGATCAGTTACGATTGATGGGTGCGAACCGGCGGAGACGCCACGCACCTTCATTTCACGCAACGGGCTTGCAATGTCCAGTTTCATGTCGAGCGATTGTTCCGTCAAGGAATCACCGCGATAAAACTGGTGGGAAGCGTTGATGTGTTTCACCTTGCTCCTGAATTCGACCCTCGTTCCGACGGCTACGAGCTGGTTAGGTTTGTTGATTGGACGGGGGACAATCATCGCTTGATTATTAGTTTGACAGCACTGCACGCATCATGTTTGCAACAACTTACCTTTACGAAAGCGTACAGGGGGTAAAGCTGTGAGCAAAAGAGAAGCGCTAGTAACAGCGACACAGGAAGTAAGTTAGCCATACTATCCTTGGGTAGTGGGCCGCCGACCCTCCAGTCCAGATCCAGTGATCGGACTCGAAATCAATGAAGTGTACATTGTAGCGTGAAACAATATATACACCATTCAACCGGTCAAAAGATGGCAAAGTAATTACCAGATAAGGATGACCAATTTATTCGCAGATCGTACAGTTGATTGAAACATTATCTATCAATTTGTTCTCATTATTGAAAATACGCATAGAAGAATTAACCAAACTGATGAGTGTTTCCACCCCAATATTGTGCAAAAAATCAGGCCTTAATTTCATCAGTTTTTTTATATTATGTATCTTGGTTGAAGCGATTATATGAGGTCAACTAGCAATTCGGCAGAAAAGTTACTGTTACTCAGTATCTATATACCGTACCAGCTTCCCATGGAATCGAAACTCTAACAGCGTCTCATGCTTCACCTCCGAGCGAAAGATTTCCTCCAGAACAAAGTCCGCCTCGGGCAGAAAGACCGGTATTGGTATGTCGCGGAGTCTTAAGCTGCGTAAAGTATAGTGCGCCACTGGCAGAGGGCATCTTGGTGGCAGATTGCTGCGCTCCTTAATGTAAGTATAGATGCTGCTAATCAACCGATCGGATCGCGGATTGCGTAGGAAGAAGCACAGGTCCAGCGTGCGCTTTAGCAGAGAGGTTTGCGCGAGCCCATTCAGAGCAACGACGTTGTAGTTCACTGTAAGCTGTGTGTTAGCACACGAAGCAAATACAAGAGCTCATCACTGATTCGGTGAGTTCACCTTGCTGGAGGATCTATTACCTTCATGTCTTTGATTTCACGCATCACTTCGATATCACAATCGATCGTTTGATTGACGGTGGAATGCTTCTGGTGCAATGTGCACGATGCGTTGAGATGTTTACCGTAGCATCTCGTCTCTATCTTAGTGCCGACGGCGCTCAACCTTATCTGGAAAACAGAACGAAAGAGAAACATATCAAACAATGTAGTCAATTCCTTTCTGGAATGTTTAAAGCATACATTGACGGCACTGCACGGTAGCTTGAAAAGGGAAAACGAGGCCAGTACTGTCAGTAGTAAAATGGACAGCAAATATGCCATGCTGTCGGTGTGATGGCGGACACATGAAGATGAACTCGTTTGACGTATCACACGCGGTTATACTGCTGAACTGGTGCATAAAACAAGCAGACCAAAACAACAATCATCCGACAAAGGGCGAAAAGATCAAACTATGACATGAAATGTAATTGACGTGTGATTAAATCGTGGCTCGAAAAAATGACAATTACTCATACATAACAATCGATCGTGGCATGGGAATAGACAACAGTTCTTTAAAGTAAGGCGTTGTTTCGTGTTTTGATGCATTACTTTTTCCATCTTACTAAAATGGTCTTTATTTTGTTAAGCTTTGAGTAAATGCAGAAAGTTTTTGAGTAAGGGCAGACGCATTGGAATAGTATTGCAGTAGCAGTATATTCAAGCATACAGTGTTCATACGAAAAAGTTGGCATACTGATCCGTATGTTTATGCGTAATTTTCACTGTTTCGTGAAAATCGTGGCTCGAAAAAATGACAATTACTCATACATAACAATCGATCGTGGCATGGGAATAGACAACAGTTCTTTAAAGTAAGGCGATGTTTCGTGTTTTGATGCATTACTTTTTCCATCTTACTAAAATGGTCTTTATTTTGTTAAGCTTTGAGTAAATGCAGAAAGTTTTTGAGTAAGGGCAGACGCATTGGAATAGTATTGCAGTAGCAGTATATTCAAGCATACAGTGTTCATACGAAAAAGTTGGCATACTGATCCGTATGTTTATGCGTAATTTTCACTGTTTCGTGAAAATCGTGGCTCGAAAAAATGACAATTACTCATACATAACAATCGATCGTGGCATGGGAATAGACAACAGTTCTTTAAAGTAAGGCGATGTTTCGTGTTTTGATGCATTACTTTTTCCATCTTACTAAAATGGTCTTTATTTTGTTAAGCTTTGAGTAAATGCAGAAAGTTTTTGAGTAAGGGCAGACGCATTGGAATAGTATTGCAGTAGCAGTATATTCAAGCATACAGTGTTCATACGAAAAAGTTGGCATACTGATCCGTATGTTTATGCGTAATTTTCACTGTTTCATTGTCACAATGAGCTCCCAAACAACTGTTGAACGTTCGTATACATTCTCCCAACAAAACGTTTATTTCAAAGATCATACTTCAAGGTAACAGCCGTCCGATGGTCACGCAAGCATTTCGTCCGACACTCTCGTTAGCCTTCCGTAGAACCGGCACTCCACCAGCGGCTCGGAGTTGATGCCAGTGTAGTAGTTGTTGTCGAAGGCAAATCCACTCTCCGGGAAAATCCCGGGCAGCTGCACGCTGGTCGGCTTCACGTTGCGTATGTAGTACGATCCCTTCGCAATCGGGCACTTGGTCGGGATGCGATTGTTCCGCTGCATTTCATCGTAGAACTTCTTCACGAAGCGATCCATCGTTGGCCTTTTGACGAACGCGCACACATCCACCGTGCGGGTGATGATGTGATTAAGGGAGCTACCGTCCAGCCCTACCACGTAGTAGGAGAATGTTGCCTACAAAAATACGCCCAGAAGGAGGAGGGTACACAAGCAACAGGAAGCCCACACTTGCAATACCCACTTACCTTCATGTCCTTGATGTCGCGGTGTATCTCCATCTCGAAGGTGACCGTTTGCTGCGTGAGTGTGTCGGCGTTGTTCAGGATGCGCGTCACGTTTATAATGTTGGTGTTGTCTTTTATTACAATTTTGCTAAGCACTGGAATGAGCTGGTGTGGTGTGGAGTCGAGCAATGAGAGTATGTAGTAGAGTGGTGATGATAAGATACCTTTAAAAATGCCTCTGCTGGATAGGTATAAAGCGAAAGGAGCATCAAAGTGCCAATCCGAGTTCGTAACATTCTGCGGGCAGCTACAGGCGATGTGTCGTTGATTAGCAGAGATAAACTAATGAGCTGAAGAGAATAGTGGTTGGAACTTTATAGAGTTATCAATGCTGGAGCGGTTTTTGCAAGGTGATTTGTAAATTTATATTAATTCGATAAAATAAAATAAATAAATTTTTGTAACTGTGCTTACGCAAGTGGATGTCTAGACAGTATAATATGGAAGTAAATTGCAATGCCGATAGAGAATGTTATTGGTAACTAAAAGCGTTTTTTTCTCCTAATCACTTAATTTAATTGTGCGATTTTGAGTTCATATTTTTGAAGTGAAGTAAATGAAAAATTATAATGAAGTATATTGCAATTATTTTAAGTATAATGACGTCAACCAACTATAGTCGACTTGATAACGATTTGAGTTGAGCAGTGAATGGCCACTAATGGTTTTTTCATACCGACACTGCTCGAACGAATAGCACCATGGTTTCGCTAGACGCAGCAACCCCAACCAGCAAGGTACATCTTTATTCATCTAAACATTTTATCATACAATCGCACCAGCTTCCCGTACACTCGATACTCCATCAGCTTTTCCGCGAGCAGCTCCGAGTGGTAAATCAGCTCCAGCACAAACTCCACGTTCGGCAGAAAGGCAGGTAAGGGCGCATCAGACGGCCGCACATCGCGAATTATGTAGCTACCCGGTGGCAGCGGACACTTCAGCGGTATGGTCGTGTGTCCACGTATGTAGTCGTAGAAGCTTTTCAGCAAACGATCGGATCGGGGATTGCGCATGAAGAAGCACATATCGATCGAACGTTTGATGATGGCGTGCTGTGTGCTTCCGTTCGATGTAACACTGTTGTAAATGAATAGGAGCTGAAAAAGAGAAAAAAAGGGGGAAAACAGGCATAAGTGCAGTGCCGGGTGTGTTTGAAATGTGTTTGAAAGAAATGAGCCTGGAGCCTTACCCTTAGGTCCTTCACTTTGCGTGTGATGTCAACAAAGATGTCGAGCGATTGGTTCGCGTACGACTGCGGATGATTTATCCGGTAGGAGATGTTGAAGATGGGTGAGTGTAGTGTGTACTCGAGTTTCTTCACGTAAGCTACAGTCTACAATTGTGCAAAGCAAAACAAAAAGATATTTGGAATAAAATGGAACACAAACATTAATGTAAAAGAACAATTCATGCATTGAAGCAAGTGGAACTACAAGAACTACTTTAACGAAAGTATTAGATTGTCGAACGTTGGCGAGAAGGATGAACACTGTGTGCAGCAAGATGACAGTCAACGGTTTCATGTTTACTCTAGTGATGTACGAACACAAATGGTGAACGGAGCAGTATGAACAGTTTTCATTTCGTGCTATCATTAAGTTCCAACGAGACGGAAATAGTTGTGTGCGTTGGTTTGCAATTCTTTGTGTCGAAACTGTGCCATTTGCCAACAGTTTAGACAGTTTTTTTTTTGCAATAATAGTAGACTAAAGTGGAAAGGCTTGGGTAGATGTGTATGTACAGTGAAGGTCGGTGTGTTCTGTACTGTTCCAGAATTTGATGGTGATGATGCATGGCCAGAGGCACCATTTCAAATCAAAGCGCATGTTGTGGACCTAGCTTCTGGGCAATACTGAAATGGATGACAAACTGATGTGGGAGATAGTTGATGAGGCAAGCTACGAGTGACAAGTGAGCTGTAGAAGACGATTAGCCAGTTTGGGTTATTGAAGATGAAATATTCAATTAAAATAATTAATATTTAATAGTTCTGCCGATGTTGCATTTATGGCTTTAATTGCTCCAATTTGTTAAACAGAATACATTTGTTTTAATGACACCAAAAGGAATGCAAATTCAATAAACCACACTTATTGCATAAAGTATTTCATTGTAATATCATCGCTATTTGGTTAAGGAAGACACTTTTTTGACATAAAAAAAAATTTCTAAACAAAATCACATACTACGCTTATGTGCCGAGAAAACAATTATTTTACTTAAATAAAAGGTTTGAATGCAGAATAAAAGTAAGAATGCAGCCAATAATGGTTCGACTGATGTACGCAGCCAGCTGCTCGAATGCAGAAAAGCACTATTGGCCTAAGATGTACTTATTCAAACAACTTTACAAAACAAATACTGTGTACGTTGGTCTATTTTTAATGCCAGTTTTTGTTGCTAAAGTGACTCATTACATGAAAAAAGGGAGAAAAAATTGAATCGTTCAAATAAGCACATATTTGCAGAAGGTTTATTGTTGAAAATTATACTAGTGGGTATACTTATAACAATAAACAGTATAAGCTTAGAGATCTGGCTAATACATTTTTAAACGATCAATTTTTTGTGGTGTCTGCTGCATATTCCGTTCCAAATGAGAAGCACAATTACATGATATGAATCAAAAGGGTGAGCCGACTCAATTTTTTTCTTCCAAAGTTTATTCAAATGTCATTGACATGATTGCCTGTTCAGCTCCGACGCTTAGCATTTAATTATTCGCCCTTTAGCAACAGGTAGTTCGATCATAATGGCACTCGATAACTCATAAATGGTGGTTTAATTGTATGGGAAATTAAACGTACTGGGAGTTGGAGTTGTGTCGGAATATCGTAGCAGAAAAAATACTCGTTGAATTGTTAACAACGAATGTAATTTAGGTATGCGGATATTTTGTCTTTTTTTTAAATTATTTGTCTTTGTTTGTAGACCTGGGTTCAAACACTGTGGCAGCAGTTCGATTGCTAAGACAGTTTCTTCAATCTTTTGCTGGTTTTTTGGTTCCAGGCGGTGGGGTCTTGGTTGGCAAGGCCAATATGTTGTCGATCAGCCGCACTATCCTGCCGTGAATGCGTAGCTCGGCTAACGCACGGCCACGCACTTCCGAGAAGTACAGCAGCTCCAGCATATAGTTAGCCTCGGGCAGAAAGGCCGGTATCGGCACATCGGATAGCTTCAGGTTGCACATGTAGTAGCTACCGGCCGGGAACGGACAGCCCGGCGGTAGGTGGCTGCGAGCGTACAGATAATCGACAAAGTTCTTGATCAAGCGGTCCTTGTTTCTATTTCTTAGATAGGAGCAAAGCTCGACCCGTCGCTTTATCAGAGCGACCTGTAAGCTTCCATCATTCCCGACGCTGTAATAGGTAAAATACAACTATCCTCTCCCCACATAGAAGGGTGTTGGGTGTATTTAATTGGAACACAAAAACAATCGCTCTTTCGCATAGATCTCTCCTTACCCGCAAATCATTGATTTGCCGTTTAATATCGATATCGAAATCGAGCCACTGGTCTTCGAGCGCTGGCGTCTGGTGGAAGGTGTACGATATGTTGAAAATTGCCTTATTGTAGTGGAACTCAATCTTGGTGCCGGTTGCAATCATCTAAAGCGTGCGAAAGTTCATTGCTGCATCACACTTTAAACACTTTGGTAATTTAAGGATGTAAGCTTACCCTGACGAACGCATCGGTTAATGCCCATTGCAAATGAAGGATGTAGCAAGCTGAAAGGAAAACTTTGGGCGAAATACCCATGTTTTTTTGAAATTCAGTAGTAACGGCCAGGCCGTACTACTAAAAATCCTTTTGTGCAGCGTAGCTGTGTGTCTGAAGAGCAGCAGAAGTGTAGTTTGGTAAAAGATGGGGACATTGGCTATAAAATGTCTCAATTTGTAAAAGATCGCGAAAATATAAGAGCTAATGTCAATAAGTGCAATACTGTTATCAAGATGTACAATTATCCTTAATGGTTTGCAAAGGTATCTTGATAAGGTTAATTGATTTTTGTTATATGGTAAGACCTTTAATGTTATTCAATACAAATGTATAGTGAACAGTTTATCAACGATTTCTTTGTAAATGCGCCTTATGTTTGGCTTATCAAATTGATATCAAAGCATGCGTAGATCATCTTCATTCAACATACTGGCCCAAGAGCTATAACAAGATGAATATGATTAAAGATATTCGCTAGGCCCAAGCATTCCGATCTATGGAAGGGCGAGCAAACGAAACGAGACAT
The DNA here is from genome assembly GCF_017562075.2 of Anopheles merus. Taxonomy (NCBI): domain Eukaryota; kingdom Metazoa; phylum Arthropoda; class Insecta; order Diptera; family Culicidae; genus Anopheles; species Anopheles merus. The sequence goes on from NC_054085.1 coordinate 13,443,111, forward strand.
ATTAGCAGACATTTCATGTTTGATGAAGGCCTGCACGTGGAAGGACTTATTTGGAATGTTGTATATTCTTCAACGATGGCGATATTTGGAGGAAAGTTCTTATCTTGAGATGGTTGTAAAACGTGTCTACTACACACTTCTGAACTTTAGAAGCCTTCAATAGGAGACAACATGTGAGACATATCACTAAGAGACACAGACAAAGACCTTGAAAATACACTCTCCATGTTTGCGCGTGGTGTTTGGATCATTTTTTGTTTAGTACGATGAGTACAAGGAGTGTAGTACTTTGATACAGTACTCTACATCAGCTGTGTCAAACTCATTTCATCAGAGGGCCGCAAGTACAGATTTTCAGTGATTCGCGGGCCGCAAATGTGAGAATAAAAACTATACCTCAATATTGATATAAAATACTGTTTAAAATCATTATTGTTAAACAAATTGACTTTTTGTACTCCTCGCTTCAAATCTGGAATAGTTTCCTATTTACAAATTTGCTGTGTTATTTTTCATTGTGCACTTTTTTATTTCGAAAAATAGTTTAATGTACTTTTAAAGTCCCATGCATTTTTTATCCTTATTATTAAAATACGACATTTTTCATTAGTCGCGTTCTAACACGGTAGTTCTGTTAGAAAATATCGTCCAACCACACTTTTTCACTAAGGTATCTTTTTCGCGAGGCGAATCATTTTCAAGCCATCCAAGCTATCCATCGCTGGATGAATAACAAATATATTTGCCTGCAATTTTTTGACAGATCAAGAGAAAAATTGTAATAAAACGTGTTTAAACATAATTTTTGCTAATTTCCAAGTTCCAAGAACCCGTATTTTACAAATAATTTTTTTAAATTACGATAATTTTATCTGACAAAGATTCGTTTTTTGACACTTGAAGGGAGATGATTCGCGAATTGAGGTAGTGGACTGTGTGAGCTAATCTATGGAAATAAGCTATACATCGCAGGACTTCGGCATTTCGATTATTTTAATCCTTAATCTAAATACTCATGGCTTAAGCGTAATCATATCATTTTGGTTTTGATTTTTGGGGAGGTTGGAAAGTACATTAATTCGTTTTGTAGAATGTGGGGTACACATAATTCCAACTTGGCTACAATCATTTTTATTAACATTTATGGTGGCATGATTATGAATAAAACAGAAGTGGCTTCAATCGAACATCAAAAATGTAACATTCTAAGGTCGGAGCCGTGCAAATTCGTTCGAAAAAGAATTTCAGAGCCCAATGAATCCTTAACTCGGCACTCGGGGGCATAATTGGTCAAATTCGGGTAATTGGGGCATGGTCAAATTCGGTAGGACCGACCAGATCCATTTCTCACTGCAGATTAGCCGCTCCGTGCGACAACCGATGACTCCAATGGTTCCGAATGGCATTAAACGGCTCTATAAGCTTCGGTCGGCACCGAACGGAACTGTTGGTTTGATTTGGACGGATCAGGAGTCAGAATAGCTAAGATCAAAAATGACGATTCTGACAATCCAGCACTAGTTGTTGCGAAGATTCCAAGTGTGTGTATGAAAGTATTTCATTCCTTTTTCGTTTGTAGAAGGTTGACGCAAATCTATTTTTCCATATTTTTCCATAGAATGTGCAATCGAGTGTACACAACATTGTGCTAATATTCAGAATTTCATCGAAACATAATGAGTTTGCATTCAAATCAATTTTTCTTAAGGGTTTCAATTGTTCTGTACGATTGTGCAGCATAAGTTTATGAGATGTTATGGTTACATTCATGTTAGATTCGAAAAATATACCATCAAAATGATTGTTCTTCTCTGGAAAATTTTATACAATTAGACAAATAGTAATAACAGTTTTTTGGTTTGCAGTGCATTTAGCAATTCTCAAAATATTCTCGCGGGCCACATTCAGCATTGACGAGGGCCGCATGCGGCCCGCGGGCCGCCAGTTTGACATACCTGCTCTACATGAAAGCTGAAATACTTCAGCTTAGTGTTCAGTATTTGAATCAATGAGTGGCATCAATGTGTAGCAATGAGGGATTAGATAACAAATGAATGAGACATACCGAAAATGGGTCCAAAGAGTTAGTTTGATTAAACTTCTTCTTCTTCTTTGGCTCAACAACCGATGCCGGTCAAGGCCTGCCAACACACTTGTGGGGTTGGCTTTCAGTGACTTATTGATTTCCCCCCATAGCAGGATAGTCAGTCCTACGTATGGCGGCACGGTCTATTTGGGGCTTGAATCCATGACGGGCATGTTGTTAAGTCGTACGAGTTGACGACTGTACCATGAGACCGGCTGTTTGATTAAAGATCCAAGCCTAAATTTAATCATGTTAAATCTATTCTAATTATTTTGATAGCCTTTAATGATTAAAATCCTCAATTTAAATTAAAAAAAAACACATTAAGTAACATTAATTGCCTTTTGTGTGATTGAAAAGAAATTAACTATAATTGTAGTGCAGCGATTAGAGCGCATTAGCGGGCACACTTATTTATTGCCCATTCAGCTCACCAAACTTCGGCAACAAATTCTCCACCATGCGCACCAGTTTGCCGTAGAAACGAAACTCGACCAGCGGTTCGGAGCGCACCTCGGAGCGATAGATCAGCTCCAGCACAAACTCAGCCTCCGGCAGGAACAGCGGTATCGGGATTTCGGACGGCTTCATGTCCCGCATGTAGAAGCAACCAGGGCCAAACGGACACTTGGTCGGCATGGTACCGTGCGCCTTTACCAGCTGGTACACCCGATTTACAAGCCGGTCCGAGCTGGGATTGCGCAGAAAGAAGCACAGATCAACGTACCGCTTCAGCAGTGCGGTCTGTGTGCCATTGTTGCGCGAAACACTGTAATACGCCAGGGAAAGCTACGAGCGCAAAGGATAATGGTCAGAGAGGATGGACGTAATGCAGCACCACCGGGTCCGTTGCGCTTACCTTCATGTCCCTTATCTCCCGCTGTACGTCAACGTCGAAATCAATCGATTGCTCGAGGAAGCGTTTGGAGTTACGAAATGTGTAGGAAATGTTAACGCTTCTTGCATTGTTCTTCAGCTCGAGCCGTTTACCCACCGCAATCAGCTGGGGGAAGAAAGTTGGGTACAGTTGTGCAGTACAGTACAGTGAAGAAAACTAATAATAAATAGCCCACCCGAAAGTAGATTACCTTCACGAAAGCATGCACCGGCTGAAAAGGGCCCATGTACATTAAAAAGCAAAAAGTAATCCAAAAAGTAGTCGTTATGAAAAGCCGCATGCTTACGATGGAAATGCAAACGATCGAATAAAAACCCAACTATATGTGCGTATTTTAAACCGCGCCTATCAGTCAATCTGAACGAATACGCCCAGTCAACGGTAGTATCAACTGTTTTTGCAGGGTTTGCGAAGCTTCCTTGAATAAATTTATGGAAATAAATGGGAAAATACAGAAACAATATTACAATTTATTTTCAATTGCAATGTATAACATAATTTTTGGAATTTCCAATTGTAAAAAACATCCTCAAGAAAGTGTTAATTTTGACGGTCTGTTATACGTATAACAGTTTCATTGGGGATTTCACAACGATGTGAATCGCATTCTAAGTAGAATAGGCAAATGGCCATACATTTATATAAAATGCAGTGAAATAAAGTCATTATGTGCGATCGATTCATTTTAATAGTATAATTGCTCCCATTTATTCAATTGAATCAGATACCACTAAATCACACACGAATCCTTCGATGCTTTCATGCCAGGAAACTACTCAAATTACACTCATATTAGACATTAAGTTGGTAGTATTCTGAAACACGTTCTCAATTACACGCACCAGCTTGCCGTAGAAACGGAACTGTACCACCGGCTCGGCCCGTATCTCGGAGCGATATATGAGCTCCAGCATAAACTCGGCCTCCGGCAGAAAAGGCGGTATGGCGATGGCGGACGGTTTAAAATCGTGCACATAGAACAGCCCCGGCCCGAACGGACACTTGGACGGCATTTTGCCCGCCTTCATAATGAGCTGGTAGACCAAATTAACCATCCGGTCGGATTTGGGATTGCGCAGGAAGAAGCACAGATCGACCTGCCGCTTGAGTAGTGCGGTCTGGGCCGTGACGTTTCTCGACACGCTGTAGTACGCAACGGTAAGCTGGAAAGAAGAGAACACATGAAAGCAAGGTGGCTAGTGTGCGCTGAGTAGTTTACCTTCATTTCCTTTATCTGCCGTATAACGTCAATATCGCAGTCAACCGATTGTTCAAGTACGTTTTTGGGATTGTGAAATATGCAGGAAATGTTAACGTTTCGTATGTTACTGTTCTGCTCGATTCGAGTTCCGGCAGGAATGAGCTGTAGTTTTGCAAAAAACATAAAAAAAACCTTTGATGTGTATTGAAACGATTGGTGATAGTAGAAATGTTACGGATTGTACCTTTATGAAGGCCACCAACGGTGGAAAATGGTGTGTGATCATTAGGAGAATCAGGAACGCCACAAGCGGTCGCATGTTGATCGGGCGCGAGAAGGGATTCGAATAACGATGCGAATGAGAATGATTTGCCAGCAAAATGGTGTGCGCAAAAACAGAGCGGATGATCCATTTAATCATACCTTGGTTAGAGGGCTTGATCACTGTAAATTGATGCTGCAGGGTTTGTCATCCTAGCTGAAAAATAGTTGTTGTAGTGATTGATATAAAATAAAATAAAATCTGACCACAGGAAATGTTTGGTCTCTACAAATATACATGTAATGTTTGGTATTTGGTAATCGTTTTGGTTTTTCGAAAAGTTTTGTTTATTTGTATCCATTGTCAATTGCAAAGAATTTATTCGCACAATTTAATCCGTCCGACTAACCGTTGCGAATAGTTGTGGTAGTTGATGTAGAACAATTCATTGTTATTAGCATTATTATTTCGGCTTCGTTCCGGAAATTAGTTGCACTTAAGAGAGCCCGTTCGAACCGCCACTGGTAAATTACTTTTTGATTAGCTTCCCATACCAGCGAGTCTCCAGTACCGTTTGCCACGGTTTAGTTTTCAACAAATTAACGTCCACGCGGAAGTAGCTGGCGGGCAGGAACGAAGGTATGCGCGCACGGGCAAACGATACATTCCGTATGTAGTACAGGCCGGCCCGCATCGGACACTTGGTCGGGATGTTGCTGTGGCGGATCAGCTCGAGCTGAATGATTTGCAGCAGCCGGTTCCGGAAGGGATGTTCCAGAAATTCGCACAACCCAAGCGTACTGTTATACAGTGCCGCTTGCAGCTCCCCGGTCCGGGAGCGCACCGTAAAGACGCTGTTGATCTTCAGCTGAGAAATGTCCTGCAGGGCCACCATTTCGACAAACACGGCCGGCACGGACGCTGGACTGTGCTGGGTGATGTTAGCGGTCGTTCGTAGCGTTGGAGTGTCGAAAATTTCCACCTTCTCCATGATGACTACATTCTGTTGAAGTACAAAAATGTGAAATATATGAATTGCTCCTACAAATTACCTTTCTTTACACTTACTCTGAGTGCAGCGTGTGCGCTCGGTAGAAAGATGGTACAGAAACTCCATAGTAAGAGATAGTGACTTTTCAGTAATGGCAGGAAGATAGTTTGTCCCCGGCCGGAGTTGTGTCCGTATGACAACGTGTCGATCGGTTCCATGTTTACTACGAACTGAATTCATTTTGACGCTCTGATCGTTCACCCATGCGATCACGAATTGCATTTGATATTTAATAGATGTTAGTGTATTGTGAACTGTTAGATGGCGAAGAGATAATGGTTGAGTGGGAAGTAATTATTTTCACCATCTTCTTTTTCATTATTTAGTTCTTATTAAGCTAAAAAGAAGTCTCCATGCATCCTACAATGATGCATAGTGTAATGATCTTTAGCCAGTAGCTGCTTTAAGTACCCAGATAAGGTCCTCGAAATTCTGTGTTGGGGAATCCTGGAATTTATGGAAATTGAAGATCAACATCTCAAATATGCCCTGATGGGAATTTTAAGCGATTACTTGCTGTCTTAGCTCGTAGCTGTAAGTCGTTTGGATCCAAATTATTCCTATGTAAGACATTTGGCATAATTCATCAGATACTGTTGATAGTCTACCCATAGACACAGATCACTATGTCCTGACTGTATGCTTCGCTGCTTATTCATAACAAAGACCAGATAAAGATCACTTGAGCGGTACATAGAGCAACCAGAAGAAGAAACTGTAGCCAAACAACCTCCACTAACATTGCTATCAGAGCTTCCTATTTCCTTTCCAAGTTCCAGGCCAGCCTACCACATCGATTCCGACCACAAAGCCAGTCTCCTTCAAGAATCCCGCAAACAGCTGATCGCGTACGATCTCACCACACGACCACCGGAGGAATGGCCGAAGATCCGCACGATGTGCGATTGCGCTTCGTTCCGTTGCGATAAGTTCCGTTATCTCGCGTGCTGGCCGAATCTCTCTGAAGACGTGCATTGTGCGTTGGTCGGGTTTTTTGAGAGAGCGCCCCACTCCCGTTAAACAGCTGTTTGCCCATTTTAGCGCGGTTCGTTCAACTTCATTCACCGCGGAGAGCTGCTGGCGAGTGGAAGCAGCCAGAGAACGGAAAGAAAGCAGAAAACAAAAACCATGCGACAAAGTGTGAATTCAGTGATGCTGATGCTGCTGCTGGTGCTGCTGCTAGCTGGGAGAGATGTACGATCGCGTATGTATATCCAGAGTTCGACGGAGGGAATTACCGAGCTTCTCTCGCTGGTGGAGAAAGACATCCCCGCTGAGGATGATGCTGCTGGTGAGTTTGAGTCATTAGAAAGTTGTTGAGCTCTTCAATTCTAAAGATCGTTCTGCTTCTCTCCCTCTCTCTCTCTGTCTCCTTTACTTTCGTAGCCTGTACGATATCTCTAAGCCGTGATCTAACGGTCATGCAGCCTCTGTTGCTTCAACCGGGCACCGACGAGTTTGTGTGGCCACAGCTCAACAGCACCGTCGTCAGCCTCGCCAATGGCCAAACGGTGGAGCTGTTCTGTTCGCACGGCTTTCGCAAGGGCTCTCCGGCGGGTCGCTCCAAATCAGCCACCATCACCTGCGACGGTGACGGAAGGCTTGGTTATCGATCGGAGGCGCACAATATGTCGCACTTTCTCTGCCAGCGACCTGTTTATCACGTAGCCGAGCGTACCGGTGCCCATTGCTACGACAATGGAACGATTGTGCGCGTCGGTTTTAGCGTTGACGAGGCCCGGTTTGCCGCGCTGTACGAGGTGTGCTTCGACGAGACGAACCTGCGCACGCATTACACCAAACATCGGCTAACGCCCCACAACGACCATCATCAGCGAGCGGTAAAGCGGCCCTCCTTTCTGCAGGGTGAATTCTACGGCGACCTAAAGATGGCCACCCTGTACAGCTTCGCAGCGCAGCACGCAACGCTGGCCCGCATTCTGAGCTCGCCGGCCCGTGCAGATGCGCTGTTAAGCAGCAAGAAGGGGCTGTTCTTTGCCCGCGGCCACCTGGCCGCCAAGTCGGACTTTGTGTTCGGTGCGCACCAGCGTGCCTCGTTTTGGTTCATGAACGTGGCGCCCCAGTGGCAACGGTTCAACGGTTTCAGCTGGCAGCGCATCGAGACGGGCGTGAAGGCGTACGTGGCGGCGAACGATCTGCGGCTGACCGTGTACACCGGCACGTACGGTGTGCTGAAGCTGCTGGACGGGAATGGGGATGGGCAGGAGATCTTCCTCGATTACGATGCAAACCGTGAGCCGGCGGGCAAGGTGCCGGCACCGGCCTTATTCTACAAGGTGCTGCTGGACGAGGCGAATGATGCCGGGCTCGCACTGGTCGGTGTGAACAATCCGCACGCAACACCGGAAGAGATTGCTGCCGACTATGTGGTGTGTAAGGACGTTAGTGAAGCGGTACGGTGGTTAAGGTGGGATCGTAACTCGATCGAGGATGGGTATGTGTATGCGTGCGATGTGAACGAGTTCAATAAGGTTACGGGCCATTTGGTGCTCGAGCGGCCCGTGGGAAACTTGTTGCTTTAATGTGCCAGTCCAGTGAGGTGTTTGTTAAACAATATTTAAGTGAGATTAAGGAACGATAAACGCAAATTTTATAGAAAATCAGAAAAAACAGAAAATGTATAAAAAAAGAAGATTTGTAGAAGTGTTCTGAGTGAGTCGACACAACATATAACCGATATGTCGACTTTTTTTAAATGAAGAGTATTTTAGTCGTGCAGATTGCCTAAATCAAGGCGTCCTTTTTCTTGGTCGAAAGTTTTTTAGCGAGTTCTGCATCTTTGCTGTTCATCTGAGTAGCTATTTCACGTTTGAAATATTATGTTAGGAGCCAACATTCTAGTGAAAATAAAAAAAAAAAAACAATTAAAAGTTATAAAGTGACGCTGTAAAGGCACATGACCTGTTAAGACTAAGGTAAGGGGTGAATGAGGCCAATTGGCTCAAAGTCTCTAAAAAAATAAACAAACAAAAAAGACTATAGGGCATAAGGATCACTACACAGAGTCTTTTGAAATGAGCTGAGCTTTCGGATATGAAATGGCACCTTTCTTTAGGAGCATCTAGTAGATTCCAGGAAAAGCCCATGGTTTGATCAAAGATCTTTTTTTTCTTTTATTACTCAACAAATCCAACCGAAATATCATTTCCCAGGGCGGTGTCGTCACGCCTATTTAGGCTTATACCGCTGGCTATCCAAATCCCACGAGCAGGTACCGTTGGTGTGGTTCTCAATCACCACACGCTTCTCCTGGAACATGGTCTTCGCGATGGTTTGACGCTTGCGCACGTACTCGATCAGCACATCCGAATCCAGCGGTCCCGTCACACGATTTGTACCCTTCTTTAGCATGGCAAAGCCATCCTTACCGTCAGCCAGATAGGACGGTACCACGACGTAGTAGATCTGGTCCTTCTTAAGCGCAGTCTTTGCTCCGTTGGCACCGACAATGTCGATGCTCTGTACACGTTCGTACGGTTTTTTGGACAGATCAGCCACCACGGCCATGCCCGACACCTGTGCCGTGTTGTAGCGGAACTCATCGTCCAGTGTGAAGGAGTGATCGATGGCACTCCACAGGTCGGCACCGCTAAGCTTGATCATGTCGACCGACGAGCCGTACGGAGCAGCCTCAATCGCTAGACCGTTTGTGATGTCTGGAGAAGGAAGAGAGGATCAATCGAACTTGATCAAGACAAGATATTCTTACAAGCGAGTTCTTACCTCCTTTCTCGATCGGGTTGCGGAAGTTGCCAGCCTGTACGAACGCTACCGGTTGAACCGTGCTGTTTGTGTACTAGAAATTATTGGAAATCGACAGATAACAGATCAATTTCGTGCTCTCGCCCTGCCATTCATCTCACTCACCTGATCTGCGTACGCATCGGCAATCAGATCGCCCAGGGTACACTCGCACCAGCGGCAGGATTCGCGATCGAGAAACACTTCGGTCGTGCCGATCACCTGCGTACCGAGTCGCTTGACCTCCGCCCGCCACGGTTCCAGCTCGCGCAACACTTCCTCGTCCTGTTTGACCGAGTTGTTCATGTAGATCGGATAGCCCTCCCAGCTCTGTACCTCACCTTCGCAGTCAAAGTTGACCGTCAGCCGGCCAACGTACTTGCCGAAGGAACGGGCCTGAGTAATGAGCACCTGAGACGAGGAACAGATAGACACATACGCCATTAGTTGGTGTGGAGTGATAAAAGGCCTGCAGTGGCTTACCGTATGGTTATTGCTCTTCTTCACCACCAGTGGATAGTCTCCCTCGATGGTGTCGTACTTGGTGTCGTACGGTACCTTCGCATCCTTGTTCAGCAGCAGCGAGTGGGAGTGGGCACCGACGATCACGTCGATCAGATCGCCCGCCTCCTCCGCTAGCTGCTTATCGCCGTCCAGCCCGCAGTGGGACAGCACCACGATAATTTTCACATTTTTCTTCTTCAACTCTTGTGCCTCCTTGCGGACGGCTTCGATCGAGTTGGTCAGCGTTACCATACCTGTTTGAGCTACCAGCTGTAAAAGAGGGGAAAGCATCGCTCACAGTAACATCATGCCTCAGGAGTAGATCAGGAATAGAAGATAGAGAAGAGAGCGCCAACTTACATGCGTTTTATCGTACAGTGCTCCAATCACTCCAACCCTTCGATTGCCAACCTTCAGCACGATGCTGCGCGCAATCTTGGAGTCCTTCAGCGCCGGCTCACCGTTCTTCTCCAGATTAGCGACAACCGTGGGGATCTTCATCTTCTCCAGCTCAGCCAGATATGGGGCGAGACCTTTCGGGCTGTGGTCGAACTCATGGTTGCCAAGAGTCTACCAGAGCAGAGACATAAGAGCATTACTCCAACAAGCTCGAAAACTCTGTCGCACACCTTCCACTGCCACTTACCATCGCATCCGGGGGCAGCTCCTTGATGAAGTACGCCGTCACATTCCAGCGCAGCAGATTGTACCAGAGCGTTCCCTGGAAGTTGTCGCCCGCATTCAGGTAGAGCGGGTTCTTCGTCTTGTACTCACTCTTCAGCTGCTTGATCGTGTGGTACACGCGCGCTATCCCAGCGATACATTCCTTCGAGTTCGTGCAGGTGGACGACTTCTGGTTCGTTTCGTCGAAACTGGTTTTGGAAGGGAAGAGGTTTTTAGGCTGGAACTGGATTAGTCGGAACCGTTACCGACAGCCTTACCGTGCATGCAGATCGTTGATGTGGATAAGCGTCAGCGGGAAGGGTGCTTTCTCGCCGTGCGGGAAACTTTTGGCCGCACCGTCCTGGATGGCTAAGTGGCAGAGCACCGTAATGATCGTAGCGAAGCGTACCAGTGCCATTCTGCCACTGGTGATTGCTTACCTTGTGAGAGCAGCTGTTTGGTAATGGTGTCTTTTATATGGCAGCAAGATGGAATTCTTTCAGCCAACTGTACATACACCATCTTTGCGTCTCTTTCTCTCTCTCTCTCTCTCTCGGTCGGTGGGCTGTCACGCGATAGGTTGTCCGGATTATGGCAGGTCCAATTATTGATACAAAGGTTGCGTTTATCATTTTGCAACTCTGAGGGGTAAACACAGACGCTAGCAAAGCTTCCAGCGAAGCAGCTAAGCTCTCCCATCCGGTTTCCAATCGATTGAATTCACACTCGGTTTGAATGTGCACTTGCTGGGAGCTGCACCTATCTGAAAGGCATACCCTGTACAGTACCCGCTTCTCGGATGGGAACTGTTTGCTTTTTATAGATTCGGTGAATTTCATCCGACACACACACACCAAAAACAACCAACTTATTGTCCAAATGAGCTCTCTCTCTTTTCTGGAAAACGAATGTCAAATGGTTAGTTAATTATGCCCCTATTGCCTGGGGTCATTACACGCCAAATTGCAACGGCATTATCTTAATCCGCCCGAAGATCAAAGATAACCGAAGTGGTCGCGGCATCAGCGCCCAAGCGCGCCTATAAAATGGCGCTCACGCGTGAGCTTTAGTTTCACTGGCAAAGCTGAAATGTTACACCGCACCGAACCATGGACCCGGGCGTGTGCGATCATACTGGTTGCGTTCGTTTGTATGGTAAGTGTTGTTGTGGTTTGCTTTGTTTTTTTGTTCAATTTTGTTCACAATAATTACCGCTTTTTTTTTGGGGGGGGGGGGGGCTGCTGCCCATTTTGTTGTAGAATTCGGCCAAAATTATGATCACCAAGGTCGATTACGTGTCGAACGCGGACTACCTAACGATGCAGGTCCGGGTCAACAATGAAACGGAGGGCAGTACGGTCGATGTGGATGGGAATTTGTTCCTGGACGTGTCGCAGGGTGTGTCCGTCGCGATCGATCTCGACTCGAAGATGGACGGCGAGTACATGACGATGATCGGCACGACCAAGGAGCTGTGCAGTGCGGAAGACACCGGCATGGATCCGGTGGTGCCGCTGCTGAACGACGAGCTGCAAAAGTTTGGCAACCTTAGCTTCAACTGCCCGTTTCAGAAGGTAGGTTGAAAGATACGAAATCCTTGTTAATATTCCAATTGACTTACTTTTCCACTCCAAAAGGGATACTACCGTGTGCGAAGGTTCCGCATGAGCGACGATCACATGCTGGTGAAGATGGTACCGCCCGGTGAGTACATCGTCAAGATGGACCTGCAGCATCAGCAGCCGAACGCAACCGACAAGAATCCGGTGTTTAAGCTGTCGTTCTACTTCGAAATTTCATAAAATTTACATCACAACGAAGTAGAAGAAATATGCACGGAAAAGGCAGAAGAAGAAGAAGAAAGCAGTGTGGAGGGTATTAGCGTTTTTAAATGCGTGTGTGTACGTGTGTGGCAAAGCAACTTTAAATCTTTGAAATAAATGCATAGGCTTCAGACGTTTGGTGGTCTTTTTGATGGATTAGGTGAACAGAATATGTATAAAGATGATAGAATTTGCATCAAATTTGTTTAAACAGGATTTGATAAGGCGTTAAAATGCTAAAAAATAAATAAAAAAAATATGAAAAAAGTGTAAAAGGGGAACGAATAATAGATCCTTTGTATGGAATAGACTTAACAAGTTAAAGTGAAAATTCTGCATAAGTCGCCATGGAACTTTTAAATTCATACTTATTGTCAGTGGCGGATTTAACGGTACGCGGAGCCCCGTGGATGGTAATTCCAGTAAATACAACAATGTGTACAGTAGTCTCATCGAGAACTTCTGTGCCTAATAGGGGCCCCATGGACGAAGAAACTCATACTTGGTATCTAAAAATGATATCGAGCTAGCCCGTGCTTTTTTAGTATATCGTTTCATAGACTTGAAAAAAAAAACGATCAAGTATAATTCGTAATTCTTTGTTAGGCAGTGTGTTAGATCGTCGTCAAGAAGTTTGTGATGTAGACGTTACACTGGACTCTAGTTTAAATGTCCGTTTACACGTTGACAACACTGTTAACAAGGCATACAAGATGCTAGGTTTTATATTTCGACAATTCCGATAATGTCATGTCTTAAGTCTTATGTCGTTGTTTACTGGTCTTGTGCGCTCGTGGGTAAAGTACTGCTCAGTACTTTGGTTCCCGCATTGCACTACGATGATTAACACAATAGAGGCAATACAACGGAAATTTACAAGACTTGCTTTAAAATGCAACCAATTCAGAGGACTCACAACTATGCCAAGTTATCGCTCACGTTACTTTCTACTTGGCCTACAGACGCTCGAGCACCGTTTTAAGGTAAACAAATGAGTATTTGTAGCTAAAATATAAAAAAAACGAATTAGACGTTGTCTATTAGAGAAGAGCAACATCTACGTGCCTTCGAGACCCTTTCGCTCTCAAAACTTGCTTGTTGGTGAGAGCAGGCGTACTTTATATGGATACAATGAGCCATTACTAGCTATGACAAGGCAATTCAATGCATGGTCTAATCCCTTTGATTTTAATTTATTTACGAATAAACGATCAACACATTTAAAGAGAATATTTCATTAATTTCCAATTTTGGCGCCACCGGATTAAGGCAGATGTCGATCTCGAGAATTCCCCCCCTCCCCCGCCTACAAGCCATTGATTCAAAGCCAATTGTAATATTCCCCCCCCCCACCCCGCTCGACACCAACAGGGGGCCTCAACTCCTTTTACCGCTTAGGGCCCCGACACCCTAAATCCGCCACTGCTTATTGTTTATTGTTTTGAATCATTATATCAAGTGAATTATTTGCTTTTTGCTTATTGCTTACTTTTTATTTTAATGTTATTCTCTTCTTTGTAAGACTCTTCCGATTGATTTATTATTTCAGTTTTCATCTCTACTTCCTTTTCCAAAAAAACCTTTTTTTTACCATTTTAGTATTTGATTCTTCCAGCTTTCAGCTCCCATTTAAACTTAAATGACGACAATCAATTACTGTTGTCATATCTGTTATCTTTACAGGAAAATCTGTTCACCTCTAAAATGCATTTCCTTTTTACAAACCATTTAAGATTACAATACCTTCATCCTCTCCCCAAACTACGGCTGTGACGCATCTAATCGTTTGTTGCAAAAAAAAGGGGACAAAGGGGTTCGATCGTCCCAAAATCATACACCCGCATGGTCCACCGTCAGCTATGTGACCTTTCCGGAAAAAAGGCAACCAAAAGGGCAACGGGAGAAGTCAACCGTACCATACTTTTGTGCACGTAAACGCATCGCATCCCGGTCGCAAGGTTGGGCCTACCACGCTCAACTACATCCTTTAATTTGAAAGCACATCGGCACCAAAAATTTGCATATTAATTGAATAAAAGATGCAACCCACGCAACCGCCGGCCAGTTGTGATGCAGGTGCATTCAACCGATAAGGGAAGGGGAGGCTGTGTTTGGGCTGGAAGAAGGAATGCAATCAACAACGGAGCACCATCGTCGACGTTCGGTCGATGCTGAACGCTTCGGGATTGTTGCGTGAACAGGTCGAAAATCGTTCACCAGGAACGAAAACGCTACCGGATGGGGATGAACAACAATGATTGATAGAGGGAGCGAAGGAACGAACCCGGAATGCAAAAAAAAAAAACAAAAATAGGAATACCATCATGCCTGTCGGGTGGTGTTCGTTTAGCTTGTTTTAATGGCTGTTAAAAACGTCGATGCACACCTGTGGGTGTAGAAACAGGCGGGACGGGCGGATCATTGTCCCCGATAACCCGATAAGGGCGCCAATTTGTAGCCGGTACGGTACTTTGGTCCGTTTGGTGTACCATTTTGGGCCCCCACGTCGTCCAGCCGGGCACTTGAAATTGATATCAATGTGTGTGTGTGGGGCGAGCGTGTGTGGGGCGACGAGTTTATGCGTTTTTAAATGATTGCCTTTATTTTGCTGACCGGTCAGCAATTTGTACGGTTATTATTAAAATTAGTCGAACCGTGAAAAACTGCTGATCATCATCATCATCATCAGCGTCCTGTGGCGGTGTGGTCATGTGGACATGGTGCGGGATGAAAGGGAGGTCCGGGATTTTCCGCCCCTTTGTACAGTACGGTTTGCGGCGGCACGGGGGAAAAAAGCCATACGCGACGAATTGTTTTCAGTGAGCAATTAATGGGTATGTCCAGCTGCTGGCCCGCTTTATCAGATTTTAAACAATTTATTTGGGGGGTTGGTAAACCCGGGCTTTTGGGTTTGGTGCAAAATATGTCACAATTGTTTCTCAATGATACCTATTGAAAGGGTGAAATTAGTCCACATTACCATTAAAGAACAGTAACGTAAAAATTAAACAAATCATTTTACACTCTTCTGTTCTATGGTTGATGCAACAGCAATAATTAAACGATTTTCCGAACCATATTTAATCGACAGGGCATTTTTATTATTTCCTATTACTGCTACTATTAATCCCATAAAAAAATCCACACTATCAGTTTCATATTATTTCACATTAACATTTTGGAACTGTTTTCTACAATTTTGTGAACAATAAAATATTGCAACTCATACAGACGTTGTCACCAAATTTTGGCTCTCGGACATCAATTTTTGACAATGCGCACCTATTGTTTTGACTGTAAGTCATCAAGTTTTGACTCTTGTAGGAAATATGATAATTATTTACAAGGTATTTGAGCAAATGTATGCCAATTGTAATTTTAAATCAGCCGTACCGGCGAACTCGTTCGACGAGAAACATTCGTCGCTCATGAGTGGACAGGGTTGTACCACTAGGTTGGCCAGTACAATATCTATACGGTTTTCTAATTTTTGATCTAGAGGGCTATGAAATGAGTGAAAATGAGCGCCGCGGCGAACATTCCCAGGAACGAACGAGTTTGCCGGTACGGCTGAATGAACACAAAAATTAAACAATACAAAAATCGTCTATTTTGATTATTTTAGGTTAAAAAATAATTAGGGCAAGGTAGGTAAATACAAACACTGCGGGACACTGCAGGTAAGATGGACACTTCTCATAAATGCATGAAAAAGGTAATTTTCGAAAAAATCAACAATGCAGCATCCTAACTGTGAACATTTCTGGCATAATATATGCAAGATTGCTTAAATCCACGGAAAAAATAAATTTTCAATCATGTGCACCTTTGTGGATCTAATTTGATTACTGCGGATCTTAAGCTCTACAACTTGTAATGTTTATATTTCCGGAAGTTTTATTTCATGAATGAGTTGTCGTGATCATTAATGAAAAAACTGGCGAAAGATCGAGAATGAAAGCAATTCAAAATTTTGTTTTGTGGTGGTTTGAACATCCTGACACCAAAGCAGGAAAGACGAACTTTTTGTTGTAGGGAAAGATGGACACCGAATTGATTGATTCATTTTAATTCTTATATTCGTTATTTATTTGTTATTTATTTATATTTATTGATTCATTTATTTTTTTTATTTATTTATTTGATTTTCATTTATACTTCTTATTTATATTTCAATTGATGATGAATAGATGTCTTCAAATACCATAAATAAGGATATTCCGAAGTTGTAAACCAATCAGCAACGAAAGTATTGAAATAAGCGAGAAATGAAACGCCGGTCAAAATAGTAGCCATTTGTTATGCTATTACTCGCCTGACGCTGATGAGGCGCTTCATGAAATCCAATATCTTGTCACGGCTTGGACAACTTTAAGCAATCAAAAGATGAGGCATTGATACGACATCGTTCAGGAATGGATGAGAAATTCTAAGGGATTAAAAATCCAAATGTTGAATTTTGACATAGTGGAAAATGGCTTAAACTATTATCAAGTCTCTTAAAAATACTGGGGTCGTGGACTTTTTGCGGAGTAATTTCCTAAAAGGAAGTTCTAGACTGTTGTTCTGTAAACTGGAGCAACGGCAGCTGTAAGTGCGCGATATTTCAATAATGCTTTAAATTCTGCATTCTACGGTGTATTAGAAGCGGTGCTTACAATTCACAAAACCACGGCTGAATGAATCGTCGTTGCAATAGGCCAAGAATTGGTTTATAAACATACCAGGACGTGGAAAGCGATATAATTTGTTAAAATACTATAAACCTCTTCAATTTCCACCGTTTTTTAATAGGTGTCTATCTTACCCCTCATGTTGTCCATCTTTCCCATATCAGGTGTCCGTCTTACCCGAACATTTCAAAACCTCGCGAAAAAAATCATGTTTTTCAAAAAAAAAAAAACGCAAAAATCGATGGAAACTTAAAAGTTTCAACACATTATCGGATAAAACATGAGTGTAAGATAATGTATGCACATTTTCATGATCGTTGCACTTATACATCCCTAGATTTTTACCATTTCCCTTAACGTGTCCGTATTTACCTACCTTCCCCTACATTTTGTAAATTCTAAAGCTGTTGTTTACCCCTGAAAATACATGCCAACTTGTTTCACTCCACTTAAAAACTTCCAAAATCGGCATTAAAATTGTTATATTTTACGATACTCCAATGAGCTTATTAACTACTTAACTTAATTTCAAAAATTTTGGTACACACAGTTTCAGACGTTACGTTGAATTTTGTAAATAAAGCGATTGACTCACAGTCAAAAATTGATGCGCACTGTCAAAAATTTGAGTTTTGCAAATAAAGCGGTTGACTCACAGTCAAAAATTGCTGCGCGCTGTCAAAAATTGTCACCTTCGAGGCACCTAGCCTTAGAGGCAGAAATAGGTGAGTTGGAGTCAAAATTTAGCCGCAATGACTGTAACATATTCATACTTTCAGCGACATAATTCAAAGTGTATCATAGGAATTTTTGAAGATTTGACTTTACATTTAGTTTTTAATGATATTTCATTATGAATAAAATATAGGAAATTACTAACAATTTATTTTGTAACAGTGCAGTGCAGTAGATTAATTTCAAACGCCCCAGAAACATGGTTGTACTGCATATTTACTAATGTACCATCCTAACACGGGTCCGGTATCGTAGAAATAGGACGCATTTAGTATCCTTGTGACTAGCTGCTACTACTGCTGCTACTGCTCTTATCGCACTTGCCGTTTGTGAAGAGCGAGGCGTTTAACATTATTGAAATAAATTGGCTCCAATCGAGTGGCTGTGTATGGTGTGGTGGATTACACGGCATCGGTGGAACAGTTTCCCCAGCAGGTTTCCCAAAACTGCATACAAAATGAATCGCTTCGCACACTGCTGGGAATAGCGGCACCAACACTCGTACGCACAGGACACACAGACCCGGGGACACACTGTGTGCTGGTGGATAATTTTATATGCAAATAGGTCTAATCACGAATTGACACCCAATTACCGGGGTGTGTGCCCGTGTGTGCGTGCGGAGTTTCCTCCCGTGGGTGGACTTCTAGGCACCGGGCTTAAATTATGACGTCTGGTCTGGACGACCGAGGTCCGGGGCTAGCCATACTACCTGCTCTGATGGGTATGATTAGACAAAGCCCAAGCTCCAACGACAACGAGACCTGCTGCTGCTGCTGCCCGGGTACGTGATAATCAAGCAGAACGCAGCGAAATTGTAATAAACGATCTCAGCGACAAGGAGGAGCGACACTGGGCGAAACCGTTTTGCTAGACCAATCCCCTCCGGCGTGCCGCAATGATAAGAAGCTAAATGTTCCCGAACCTTCCTGCGCGAACTTCGTTGCGCTGCCGATGGGAGTGTTGGCGATAATAATGAGTGCATTTGGTATGCGCTTTACACCGGACCCGGGGCAGTGTGCGGATGGTTGTACACAATGGCACGAGAGGAATTAAATGTTGCAGTGGTCAATTTATGCGGTAGGTTAATAAAGCGATCGGGTTATGCGAAATGCAGCTGTCGGCGGTTTGAAATCATTCCTAATTAGCAACGATTTGACTCAAACACTAGTATTGTAAAGTGTAGAATTAGACATCAAATGGGTTGCTTGTGTTTTATTAACAAAGATTTGCATTCAAAATTTCTGCAAAGTCATTAGCCAAACAGTACTGCCAAATTTAACACTTTAACGCCTAAAGCTATGCAATGTTCGCCTAATGGTTACCAGTGTTCGCCTAAAAGTATGCAAATGCAATGTAAAATATGATAGTTAAAGCATAATGACTAAATAGTGATTTAAAATTGAAAGAAACAATCTCAATTTATGTACAAGAATGGATATTTTTCGGAAGAAAGGTCAATTCGTATTTCTTTATATTGTTCCAGACATAACCAGTTCGTCTCAGTATACTTAATTGACCAATGACTTTTTTTTATTCAGAAAGAACAATTGGTCAATGACTTAGGCGCATTGAAAGTAAATAAAAGACTGCTATTCTACCGACAACATTTTTGTACCATTCTTACAACTGTGCACACAAATTACCCCTCCATTTACATCACAAAACAATGCGTAATGAACTGAGTTGTAAAATTAGTTTCATTTTGTTCTTAGCCGAAAAACGGAGCAAGTTGTCTTTTCAACACATCTTATGCCCAAGAATCAATTGTCCTATCGAGTGAACAGCGGCAAAATGTCTCATTACGGCTATAATGTGACCGGGCAATGAAAGCGCCCGATATCTTCAACAACTGATTGTTAACAGAAGATATTCCCGTTCGTTTTTTTTTCCAATCAGAAAGCACGGTCCACCTCCACCAGGCGTTAGCTGAGATTGCGACAGCAAGGCACATCCTAACGGCACCAACAATCAACGGCCGCTTTTGAGACACGCTTGACATCAATCTCGTCACAGCCAGCAGCTCACGTTGGCGGAGATGAGGGTTATATCGTTGTAGTTGGAAGATTTTGAGATTATTATCGCTACGGGAAGATACATTCTATCTGGCGGGGGATACTGTTTTGGAGATGAAGGTGAAAGGTGTCCCATTACAGACAGGTTGATTGTGCCCCTGTGTTAATCACAGTACGGCTCCAATTTGTTGCAGCATTTGACGTGGAACAGGACGATGGTTGTCTTCTGTTTTTTTTTTCAATGACACAACCTTTGACGAGCGTTTTAGAGCAAAGGTGAATGCGTTAATGGGCTGGTTTGATGTCACGTAGCTTTAGTAGCTTTATCGTTAGGCTTCACTGGAAGCCGCCCTTTGGGACAGCTGCAATTAGATAGTGGAAATGGAGGGAGTAGTTATAATTTCACCTTAATCGGGCAAGCTTCTTGTCGGCGAGGACATGCAATGGAAAGGAATTTAATAACAATAATAATATTTCTTCAAACGAATCCTTGGAAAGTTGCTAGGAAGGTCCAGTCTCCAGGTCTCCTTCATCGAGCCGATCCAGATATTATTAGGAAATTCTTTCCAGCTCCTGGTCCGTCATCTCCCAAATCCACTCTTCGGCGGCCTATGCGTCACCAGCACCGTTCACTGGCACCAGAGCGGATTTGGGATGTTGGAAAAATCTTAATTAGATTTTCTGTCCTTTCTTGCTTCAAACAAAGGTTCCTTTTCTCCCGAGGTAAAGAAAACTAAGTAAAAAGTCCAAATGCGTCTAGGGCAGTCTTTGCGACAGCGTCAAGTGTGCGCATTGAAGGTGATTTTTACCTCATTAGTTTCATTTTCTCCTTACACCCAGACTGGTGGCGCAACTCAGACAAAGGGGGCGGAAAGTCAGCACGGTGAGCTAAACTATCCTACCGTAATTGACGATCATGATGTGTGGGGTGTGTGTGTGTGTGTGAATGTAGAAAGAAATAGGTACATTTCTTTCAACGTAACGATTCCGTTTCCCGTCGCCATTACGTTAAGGCGCAATTCTTTTCGTTTGGACAGTTAGTGCTGCCTAGGAGAAGCGAAAAAAAAACACCTTCACCCATGTCAGTGGGTGGTGCAAATGAGGGCTTGAATTATGCGCCATGGGGCGGGTAGTGTGTAGAATTTAATCATACTTACTGGAATCATTTTTCTTTCTTACCATTTTGATTGCATTTGCACTTTTTTCCCTGCACTCACCTGTGTGAAATACTTCATTGGCTTTTGGGTGCAGATTATTATTTTTCTTTCTTTTTTGTTGCCCCGAGACTGAATAAATTCACACCTTTAGAAGGAAGCGTTGCTCAAGATGACATGGAAGCTAGATTTGTGAGAGTAAAAATGATAAAGTTGCTCTAAATTTAATTGCGAAGAAATGATATTACTTCCGACTTGGAATGTCGTAGGAAAAGGTTGAAATAACCTACCTGAGGAATACAAGGTACTTTTTTTGATGATACAGAGTAACTTTACAAACATTTTGTGTTCTGGAATAAAAGATAATATAAATGCTAAACTCACGTATAGGCAACCTCTCCAATACTGAGGAAATTATTTAAACTCAACTTGCAGACTAATCTATCATTATGTGACGACCTACAGGATATGTAAGTTATGATGAGAGCATTCCAGCATAAATGTAATCTTGTCAAGCTATAACATGATGAGAGTAGTTCATTCAAATTCTGCTCAAAATCTATTCAAATTCTGCTCAGAATCTATTCAAACCTCTGAAATGGAATTTGAAGTGCTTAAGCAAGAATTTAAATAGGAATAGCATAGCCTTTGAGAGAACATTAATCGTAATTGAATATGAGTGTCAGTAATAGCTTTGATATATTGTTGGAAGTATCAACACGTTATCTGATGTGTCACTGAGTGTTCTGACCTAAAGTTCAATGATTTTGGTTCCAGTAGATTGCTTTCAAACATCCTAAGATTTCAATATACATGTATTCAATATGAGGCTCATATTCTTGAAATGCTATGACACTAGGATTGATTCACTGGAGTTCACTGGAGGAATCAGTCATAACCCATGTGTTTGTTATACTTTATTTTCAGAATTAATCCTAAAAACTGCATCGTTCAGTTATAATAGTGCAATCAAATACCAATCGGAACAATGCAGTACTGATCAAACTGATGAATATTAATTAATCAGCCTTTACTGTGCAACATTCAATTCAATAAATTGTATACCACTTTACCTTCATGGCGCTGCGCTCAATAAACCATGATATTTAAATAAGTTAAAAACTCTAAACAACACCCGCTTGCTGTTCATCTCGCAATCCAATTACGGGTAATAAGTCAATTAGCAAACCATTTCACTATTTCGATCGCATAAATTTCAGTACTAGGACCTCTTCTACCACGCAATAGTATCCTCCTGCCTTGTGAGTGGTTTGGCAATAAATCCAATTGGACCCGGGGATCGGATTGGCCCCATCCAGCTGCGGTTTAACGGTTGGGCAGCTTCAATGCTTTTCCAGGGCAGCTGTCGAATGGTGCTACCGTTCGAAGGCCCACCGACAAAGTCTTGACGGAAAAGATAGTTTTGTGGAGGTTTTGGTTGCCATGGGAGGTGGCAAGCAGTGTTTTGGAGTTTTGCGAGATATAGGGAATGGATTGAAGAGTGAGGTTGACCAAACGGTTGGTCAAATGGGAGAGAAAGATGTATTGTTTGTGCAGCTTTTGTGTGTGCTGCCTGCCTGTACCACGGTAAATCTCAAACTCAACCGGCAGTGGTTGGCGCTTTACTGGGCACCAGAAGGTCAAAGGACGCTGTCACATTATAGGATGAAATGGGAACGATTTTGTTGACAAAAAATGTAACATTTCATTGCGCCGTTGATAAGCTTATAAAAATAATTTTTAAAATCCAAAATTAGTTACACCACATCATCGCTCACCTCCCCTTCGTTTGAGTTGATTTGTTTGATGTTCTGCCAACCAAACGGTGTATATCGTCCCCAAAACCATGCATGCTCAACCACCAGAGAGAGAAAAGGCTAAACTTTTCTCCACTCGATAGTGATTCCTTTCTCCTTGCTGCAGCCATCGTTTTTACCAAGCGCTCCCTCTAGGATTTTCGGCTATTGAAATGTAAATCCTCACTGGAGAAGCTACGATGTGATACCCTCGTGGGGACACGAAACGTCCATCCTTTAGGGGGGTGGGGTGGTGGTTTGACAAATCCACCAAAAATTCATCGTTTTGACCATCGTGCTCGTAGTACGGCTCCATTGTACTTCCGCAATTGCTGCAGCTTCAATCAGCGCTGTCCGCACAGTTTTACCTACTTTATCGTCCAAAAGAGAGCATTGGGAAAGGATTTATACACTCCTGCCCCCTCCAACATCCAACTCTGCATGCGGTGGACAAGTGATATAAATTAAATTTCCCAAACAATAAATTGTGAAATTTTCAATTAGAATTCGTACCCCCCCCCCCCCCCCCCATCAACCCGGACTGTGAACGGATGAGCAGCTGCGTCCGGCACACAAGGCCGTGTGGTCGGCAAGGATTGTGTGTGTGTTCATGTGTCCTTATCTCGAAGTAATTTTCTCAACCATCTCTAGACCAAACTTCTTACGACATGGGGATAGGGGAATGGAAATGATACAACAGCGCGCATGTTGGGCCACATTGTCGCTACACAATGTGTCAATTGTTAATGGTGGCTGTTTTGCAGAAACCGATAGCAACGGCATGGAACGAATTTGGGCAGCTATGTATAGGACATAAAAAAAGAAATAAACTTCGAACGGAGGATACAATTTTAAAATGAGCTAGACAAGTGTTTGTAAAACAGGAAATCTGAAATGAGGACAACGGTTTGACGATGCTTTATCTATTGCAATTGGCAAATAGAAGGGAAATAGAGTAGAAAAAGTACTGGGGATTGTAGTGTGAAAATCTGTAGAGGCTTAGTGCAATCGAGCGTTTATACGTTCAGGTTCAATTCTATAGCTACCCTCTACATCGAAAATGTTGTACGTACAGTACTGTTTGACACAATTGAATGATAAATATACTGTTTTAAATCATATGTTAATATGAACCATTTGGCAAAGACTTCTTCAACTGATGTTACACTTGCAAATGTTGAAAAAAAAAATCGCTTCATCAAAATTCCCACAAAGCTTTGCTCACGACTGGCTGCTAATTATACGACAATTTACCCAACTTTTGTTAGCCCCGGGACCAGGAGCCGCTGGATTGTAAATGGCAATAGCACGCAAAGCATGGTCACACTTGTTACATTACACTGCTTGACGTGGTGCGAAAGTGCGCGACAATTTCTGTTCGCGTCAACGGCACCGGCTGTGCCACGGCTGACCACAGTCCATTTGAATTTATATATTTTGTGGAGGTTATTAAATTTTGAGCAATTAATTATAATTTTTGAACTCACTGTCGAGTACCTCCGTTTCGCGCGAGAAGGGAGTGTGAATGGAAATGCGGCGTATGATAAATGATGCAGTACAAATTAAATGTTTTACATGTACAAGAAGTTCGTTTCACTTCTCTGACAGCAGAATAATACGATCGGAAGCGTATTCAAAACTTGAGTGTGTTAAACTTTCCACTAATCTAACTTTACACGAGCGCATAACACATATCTTTCTCAACTTCGTTGTGAAGGAAGCGGGCAGGAACTGGTCCTGATTGTAATCAAACTTCTAACCCAGCCCAGCCACAAGCCTGGTCAACAGCAAAGGAATAAATTCGCGGTTTACTGTGGACGAACCTCATCTCAAGCTCCTGGTGGCATATGTTGAAACAACATACAGGTTTATTGGATTGCACTCTCAAAAGTGTCTCGCAGAGTTTCCATCACACACACACCTTGCTACCATGGAAGGAGTTTTTAAATTTATTTTTATTTTAGATGTTCACCACAGCCTAAAATCCGAACGGAGATCTCAAACTCTCCACTCGTATGCTTCGAAGAAGCAACGGTTGTTGCTATTGTCAGTTTTGCATTTTGATTACAGAAAAGATACTGCAATGCCTTTGTGCTGTATGATGTTCCTTCGTCCCCGGCGGAATTGAAGCGCATTTTGTGGAAGGACCATTGCTTAACTTACCTTCCATGAGGGTTTTCACCTTTGGCGCAATTTCGCCCCACCGGTTCTCGGTGCTGCAATCTGCCACAACTTTCGGCTGACACTGTCGGCGAAACAACTTGACACCAACCAATTTCACGCGAATGGTGGTCGTTTTTCTTTTCGCCCGAGTTCACTTCCGATTCCGAGTGGCAGCAAACAGCAAGCGAAGCCTTTGCGATAATGCATGATGGTAGTCGGGACAACGCGCGCGATCCTGAGGCTACTTCGAAGGCTAGCAAAGCCTATTATCGCAGGAGCCACACGTCGCTGTGGTCCTTCGCGATGGGATACTCTGAAAATAGGGAGAAAAAAAACGAGCAACAGGAGGCTATAAACTACATGAACTATCAAAAACGTCCCCAAGGGGAAAATTGGAGCCAGAAAAAAAGTGTGGCAAATCGTACCTAGCTCCGTGCTTTAACAGGGCACGATCTAACCAGTGTGACAGTGTCCATTTTTTTTAGTGTAGTTAAAGTATAAAAAAGCCCTTCCTCGCTATCTCCCATGCCGAGCACAAATTGGACTACCTCGCTGTGTAGAATTTTCTTTTTGCCTGTGTGCGGGGCTCCGGTACGCCATGCTGGTGTTGCTGGTGGTTTTGGACCACCTCGTGTTCTCTGTTGTTGCTTTTTTCGCTTGTTATCCTTCAGCAGCAGCAGCGATTGGGACGCGTTTATATATTTTATATTTGACCGGTTGTTTCTTCTCCGAGAGACTACGTGATTTTTTTTTCGCTTTCCTACTGCTACCAGAGCGTGTCCAGGCGTTTTTGCAAAATTTATATCGTTTAGCAGCGTAAATAAATCATGTCATTTTGCTGGTTGTTTTTTTTTTTTGATAAATTTCGATTCAAAGTTGGGGAATTTGGTTTTCTTTTTTGTGCTTTGGCGTGTCGAACTTTTCCTGTAGCGAGTTACAGCCGCTTGGTACAGCGTTTATTGGATGTTTATTGAGAGCCGACTGAAGTCAAAAGGTTAGCATCACGGTGGGAATGGTGTTCGTGATGGGGGTGTTTGATGCATGTTTCAAAAGGCAATAAAATGATTTTTTTAACATTTATTTGAAGGGTTTGTACAGTGAGTCTGAAGGATTATGGATAAGAGATTAGAAAAAAGTATATTGGGAACGTTTGTAGTGTTTTATACTAGATTTTCGCGCGTCTCTCTCACTAGCTATCTTAGCGCCCTCTAGCGGAATTACTGTGGAATCATACATTTAGAAGGAAAAAGTATTTTTTCACGGGACGTAACACATTTTACCACATTTCAGTTTTTCAGTTTCAGTTTAGGTTAGTTTATTAATCGATGGACTATGAAGCCCTCTAGAGTCCAAATTTGTTTCCAATAGACATTAGGTAACGAACAGAACATTTATATATTGTTATTGTTGAACGTATTCCGAACACTTAAAAGTGAAGTCAGTTCCGTTATCGTCATTCCGGGCTCATAAATATCGTCAGCTGAATTTAATAGACGGCGCATACAAAGAAGGGGGTTGCGGGAGCCAAATTTTGTTCGGGTTTCAGCGACTGCCAGCATTGGTCGGCGACGGAGTATTCTGGCAGGAACATAGAGGTGAATCCTTGAAAGCAGCTCGGGACAGTCGATGGTTCCGTTTAAGATTCCCGTGATAAATGCCAGTCTGGCGTGCTCAACACGTTCGGCGAGAGGCGGGATCCCAAGCAGCAAACACCTAGTTCTGTAGTCGAGACGACGCGTCCAATCACGAAGGGCGAAGCGCGTTGCCTTCCGTTGGATGGACTCTAGCCGCGCAACTGCCCAAGTAGATGCTGGCCACCAAACAATGCTAGAATATTTCAGCAGTGGTCTGATAAGTGCGCAGTACAGTGTCTTGAAACACATAGGATCACGAAGCTCGCGCGTCATGTTTATGACCAAGCCAAGTAGCCGATTGGCACTAGCGACTACTTGGTCTATCTGTTCTTCAAAGGAGAGTTTAGCATCTACGAGGATTCCTAGATCCTTTACACAGTTCACTCTTTCGAGATTCTGACCATCAAGCGTATAATTAAACAGCGCTGGGGCACTTGAACGGCTGAATGAGATTATGGCGCATTTATCGATACAGACGCTTAGTGCGTTACGCTTGCACCAGGGGACAAATTCAGTCAGAGTGGCTTGAAGTTGAAGATGGTCCTCGGGCTCACGGATTTCATAATAGATTTTAGCATCATCTGCGTAGAGTAGGCAACTATTATCCGTGCACAAGTCGTTTATGTAGAGCAGAAACAACAGAGGCCCCAGGTTGCTGCCCTGGGGTACGCCGAAAGAGGCACCGATAGATCTAGATTGGTGGGAGCCCATTCTAACTGCATATGAACGACAACATAAATACGATTTCATCCACTTTACCAGGGCTGGAGATAATCCGAGTCTATCAAGTTTTGCCAGAAGAATGTTGTGGGACACACTGTCAAAAGCCGCCTTAATGTCCGTGTAAATGGCATCAACCTGCATACCATCATCAATGGACTTATAACAGCCGCTAACACATTGCATCAGATTTGTCGTAGTTGATCTCTTAGGCATTAATCCATGTTGGTTGGTGCTGATGTATTTGACGGCAGATCCTATTAATGGTTCATAGATGAGGAGCTCGAACACTGTGGCGCAGGCAGCTAAAGAGGTAATACCTCGATAGTTCACTGCTTCGTTTTTGCTGCCCTTTTTGTGGATGGGTGTTAGCCATGAGACCTTCCACAGTGATGGAAAGGTTCCTGTGCGCAGAGATTCGTTCAAAATATTAGTTAAAACAGGAGCTACCGATATGGTAGAATGCTTGAGAATTGTCGCTGGAATACCATCTGGCCCCTCGGAGTATGACGACTTGAGACACTCGATTTTTTGGGTAACCAGGGTCTCGGTGACGATAGGTAGCGTGACATGAATTGCATCTGCCGGAGTGTTCACGAGTGCGGAAGCAACAGCAAATTGACTTTATTTTGGCTTTATTTTGGCTTTATTTTGAGTGAATTTATTGTATAGGAAGATAAATGATATCAGTGTATAAAAATAATAGTCTTGTAAGTATATTAGTCACTATTGCGGTATTTTAGTACATAGTGACGAGCACTTTCTGGCTGATTAGATGGCCTCAGTTTTATGCTGAATGTCAATTTTTTACAAAACTCTGCTATCGGGAATAACTTCCTGGCTGATTAGATGGCCTCAGTTCTATGCTGAATGTAATTTTTTTACAAAACTCTGCTATCGGGAATGGTTTATTGACAAACATGGTATCGGAATCAGTTATTGGATTTGTTTGGGACAGGAAATGTTTCTACCGGAGCACAATTAAAAAGCGAGTAGTTCCATGAATGATTTGGATCCTTTGTATATTAGTGCCACGTACAGTGCGGGGTCAGAATAATTTCCCGAATCGGTATGTTCGGTTCAGAATCATTTTCAGGTCGAATCAGTTCTAAATGCGGTTTCAATTCAACACATATGTCAGGACTGTTCGAAGTTCAGAACTTGTTCCAGGTCCGGTATGGTTTCAAGATCAGCTTAGATTCTTGAAAAGGTGTGAATTCCGGATCAGTTCCAAGATTAGTATGGCTTTAGGACCAGGTCCAGGTACGGTATGGGTTCAATGTCAGTTTCAAAGCCTGTATATTTACAGGAACAGATACTCGGACAGGTATGCATTGCGGATCAGTTCCAGGAATGAGATGGAATCAGTTCTGGGAGCGATATGGATTCGGGATCAGTTTCTGGATCGGTAGGGGTTAAGGATAAGATCCAGTACGGGAAGTATGAGATTATGATCAATTCAAACCTTTGCTCGCACCCTGGAGATATTTTAAACCTAAATCATTATTTTTCCAAGTCCTTAGACAGGGCTAAGTTATCTAGAGTGTAAAAATCATCTAATATAAGGTTACCTACGTTAACATTCACTAAGGCAGTTCGACGAAGATAATGACCTTATCGTTTGAATTTTTAAAATTTCGATCAAAACCTCCCATCAATTTCACCTACTCAAATCACAGAACTCATTCCACAGCAGCACTACACCCTGCCGTCCTGCACAAAGTTACTCTTGCTCCTGCAACGGTTCCACCTGCAAGTACACCTCCCCGGCCGACTGCAGCGTGACCGCATCCTTCGCAAACACCAGCGGTATCGGTGTCCTCGGGCCCGGCCGCACCCGAAAGTTGGCCAGCACCGTCGCCAAACCGATGCGCGATTGCAGCACGCCCAGCCGCTGGCCGATGCAAATTCTCGGCCCCTCACCGAACGGCAAAAACGCACTGAAGTGTCGCTCTGCTACCCGGTCCGGCGCAAAGCGGTCCGGATCGAACCGGTCCGGGTCGGGATAGTAGCGCTCGTCGCGCTGGATCGCATACACCGGCAGATGGATTCGCATTTTCGCCGGCAGTATCACATCACTGTCCGGTATGCGGTACGGTTTGGAGGTAAGCCGAGGTAGCAGCGGCAGTGGTGGATACTTGCGCAGTGTTTCTACAAAAGCCAACAAGCTCAGATTAATTTATAGAAAGAAGTTCTCACAGCGGGTGTAACACTCACCATTTATGCAACGGTCGAGATATTCCATCTCGCCGAGCGCTTCGTACGTTAGGCCGCCATGCTTGCGCAGCGCTTCCCGCACGCACACGCGCGCCCGCTCCTGACAGTGCTCGTTCAGGGCCAGCTCGTACAGACAGAAGGTCACATTGGAGGAGGACGTTTCGTACCCGGCCAGAAAGAACCCGAACGCTTGCGCCATCAGCTCGTCCATCGAGAGGGCGCTACCGTTCGAGGCCGCACGCAGCTGCAGCATCATGTCAATTAGATCGTTGCGCTTGGGCGTGGCTGCGGCGCCGGCGGTGCCAGTGTCGCTGCTCTCGCGCATCGCCACCGTGCGGCGCATCATCCCGGTGAAGAACTCAATCACCTCGTCGTGGTTCACTTTGAGCCCGAGCAGATGGCCCAACGCCGGGTAGAGACGCAGCAAGCTGCTCACCACCTGCGAGTGGCGTGGCTTATCGAACACCAGCTCACCCGTCCGACGGAACGCACTGTCCGGCTCGTGAAAGCTGTTACACTCAATGCCGAACGCACACCCGCCAATGTTATCGATCATCATGCGCGCACAGCAATCCTTCATATCCAGCTCCGCCTTACCATCGACTTCCGTCCGGAGAAAGTGGGCAAAGTTGTCGGCCACCTGCCGCAGGATGGGAAACATCGCCCGGATCCGCCCGGTCGCAAAGGCGGGCGACAGTTTCGACCGGATGCTCTTCCACTTGGCACCCTCGAGACAGAACAGATGGCAGGACAGGGCATCGACACGCTCGTTATGGTACACACCGTGATCGGTAAAGTGGGCAAAGTCTTTGATCAGCACCGACTTGATCAGGTCCAGATCGGTGATCATCAGGGTGGGCTGTAGCATGATCGACAGGCCGCAGAACCGTTCCCGCCGGTCCACCTGGCGGTACAGCTCGTTCGACACGTCCGCGACGGATTGTCGGCGCAGCCCCTCAAAGTTCCCCAGCAGAAAGTGGCCCGGTATGGTCGGTACATTGCGTGCCGGCCAATAGTTGCGCCGTCGCCGTATCCAAAGCACCAGCAAACACACCACACTGACGCACAGATACAACGCGATCGGTAGGGCCATTGCGGAACGGGTAGTAGCTTTAGCTTGCACTGCTGCCGTGACGCGTGGTCGTCGGCGTACTGCAGTTGGCAAGGGTTGCAGTTGCACGGTTGGCGTTGGCGAACAAAGTGCATTGTGTGGTGCATGCGAAACCGGTTCGTTTTGTGCAAGGGCGTCGAAAAGGGTCAACGGGTGCAGAACGATTATGATGGACGGTTCCAGCCAGATAACGGGGGTGTGTGAGTGTGTGATTGTGGAGGCACGCGTAAGGGAACTGGGGGT
Organism: Anopheles merus; assembly: GCF_017562075.2. NCBI lineage: Eukaryota > Metazoa > Arthropoda > Insecta > Diptera > Culicidae > Anopheles > Anopheles merus. The sequence continues at coordinate 13,473,822 of NC_054085.1, forward strand.
AGTTTCGACACCTTAAGGTTTTCCCCTGATTGCAATACTTTGTAAACTTACTAGTAAACATCGAAAAAGCTATTTTAATTCATTATGTACCATCTTACGAGAAACTACGGTTCCTGGATTGATTTTGATAACATTTTGATAAAAATAAAGAAGTGTGTTTTTGGTGGAATCACGACTGCAGTGCGGGTAAGATCGACACCTTGTGGGGTGATTACGACACTTTGGCTATAACTTTAAAATAACAAACTCTGATGGCCGGTTGGTTTTCATTTAAGTTCAACAAAGTATTTGGTACCAATTGTTTGAAAAATCAACACAAAACATTATTGAAATATGCGAATGAAATGAAGTTACAAGTAAGATATAAAAAAAAGATCAAAAGCCATAACAATATTAATTTTTATAAGCCTTAACCATATACAGCGCCTACCTCAACTATATGGACAGTCGTTTTTCGCGATTTGCGGAAAATCCATAAGAGATAGATAAAAACAAAGAATGTATGAGTTGTGCAGAATATTATTTCACATTTTCGTATACTTTTTTTTAAATTTTAACACGTTTTTACATGACTTATGACAAAAAAAATGTATGGTCGTACCATAACTATAAAGACACTTCGAAAAACAGAATTTATGTGCTAATTAACGCATTTAAAAATTGTTCAAAAATTATAATAACATATTCTAGAGAGGTTTTGAAGAAATATATTTTTGAACGATTTTTAAAAAGTGTTTTTTTTATAACTCATTTTAAGGTTTTATATGTTTTGTAAGAGCAATTATCAAAATATATATTTTTTTAAATATCAAAAAATATTTAAACTACCTAACGAATTCACGACTAAATCTACAAGCAGACGGCTACCGGCGGCTTTGTAGCGGTTTAAGAGAATATCGATGATGAAGTGGGTGGTGGGAGGAAAAAAATATCAGACTAGGATTACATTCCTTAACTATGTATGTAACAGCAGCAAATATTTAGATTCTACTAAAAAATCGTTGTTGAGCTTTTTGTGTCGCTTTTGTTTGATCGGATTAATGGATCGTTGTTCACAAAATTGACAAGGTTCTGATGGCAATTTAAAAATAATTTTTGAAAATCTTTTTACATACTTTGGTTTGCATTTTCAAAACAATCATTACAGACGAAAACAATTTTTTTGTGAAATTTTTTGATATTTAAAAAATATATTTTGATATATATTTTTATAAAACTTATAAAACCTTAAAATAAGTTATAAAAACACTTTGAAAAAAAAATTACGAAAATGTGAAATAGTATTTCTGATGTATGATGATGTGAGATAGATTTGATCTATCTCTTATGGATTTTCCGCAAATCGCGAAAAATGACTGTCCATATAGTTGTGGTAGGCGCAGTATTAAGTACACGTTTGAGTTCGAGTTTGACAAACGTTATACGAGGGAATACTAGTTAAATTCTATACTAATAACCTCCTTGGTTAGTTGATATCGCGAGTTTTAAAGCTTCTAAGGTATTTTTAATTGCGTGTTTGCTCAGCTTGATTATTACGTTTGCCGTACATAGTTACGGGACATCTGTAGAAAATATAAGCACTTTCCAATTAATATATAAAAAAAGTTAACATGTTGCAAATAAGCATTACACTACTACCGAGTATGGTGTCGATTTTACCCACATTAGCCACACAAGTTTTAGTGACTTTTTATACTATATAATTTAATATAAAAATTACGCCCTTTGATACAGAACTAATCAAGAGTATTTATAAAACAATACTATTAACACGGAAACAGTAATTTTGTTGAGTAAACGCCACAATTCCTTAAGTTCGAGCAGAAAAAATTTACATCGGCTGTTTATCAGAACCACTATGTGTTTATTTTGTTGTTTTTCGACAATTGACAGGTTTTTGATCAGCGAAATGTGACTCAAATGTTCGAAACAGCTGACATACATAACGTGTACCAATTTTTTTCTTCAAAAAATAATATAAATACTAAAACGGCATGGTGTCGAACTTACCAACAGTGTCGAACCAACCCTGACTTCCCCTATCTAGCAAAAGTCGTACAAGGTGATGGGAAAGGGAGATAGCTCACCAATAATTGGTGGGAGCTGTTGTTGTCGCGGAAAGTTATCTGCTTTTTTTGGCATTCCTTTTGGGGAAAGATTTATTACCAGCTATAAGCTGATTACAGGATGATTAAGATAATGTTATAAAGGGTATCTAATGGACAAATACTATCATCAAATCAGATTTAAATGATGTAAAACAAACAAAGTTTTTTCACACGCTTGTTTCCAAGCGATCGCTTCCCAGCTCAGCCCACAAACGATGCTCAATACAGTTCATTAAGCTTTGTTTAATGCATAGAACAAATAAATAAGTAAATAAATACTAAAACCACTGCACAGAGCTCCACTCCAGCCCCACGAACAGTACACCGATGTAACGGTACCAGCAGCGCACATAACAATTTCAATCGCAAAAGGCATTCTTCCTCCCATTTCAGCTGGAAATAATGTGCTTAAAACAAAGCACACAATCACCCAGTATTATAAAAGAAAAATCACCTGCTTGTTTAAACACTTTTATTTATTTCCAGTGCAAAATCTATCCTGATAATGCAGCCGTAAAAGACCGCGCGACCCCGGACGGATGGGATGGGATGGAGATGGAGTGTGCGTTTGCGCTCGGTCCCAACCGTTACGCCACGGTTGTGCCATGTGTCAATGGTGGGAGGACAAAGGACGGGGGCGTCAAATGATTGCCACAATTGTTACCAATCATTAAACATTTTACGGTTCATTTACAATTGCACTCGGGTGCAGTATGGTGCGTGCACACGCGCCCGGTTGCTGAGGCGGGTTGAGAATGCCGGGAGATTGAATGCGTGTCAAGAGAGAGAGAGGGGACGACAGATTGGTGCTTTAATTTATTATTTAAAAAAATGTTTTTATAGCATGAAACAAGTATTTTTATGTTTATAAATAATTGAACCTGTTTTAAAGAGCGTAAATGATATAATTTGCCGTTTCATCGCATCAATTGGATACTCAATTTAATAGCCTTAAAAGTGGGTAGCATACGTACCCTTTACTCCGTAACCAGAAAAAAAGGGAGCAGCTTAAAACGGGAACCAGCGACTAGTCTCACACCTCACTGGACATTAATGTGCCCGCGGAAAGCTGATTAAACTGTGGCTTTACTACGATGGGCGCTTCACAAAAACCAAAGAGAGAGAGAGAGAGAAGAAGCGAGCGAAGCGCTCAACCGGGCGGAAGTTAATCCTTCAATTTCGTACGCCCACAGAAGCGGCAAGCTCATTAAATGTTGGTGTTGTGTAAATTGCTTTTAAAATGCATCCGTTTTGCGTTTTCAAACGGGCCCAAGCTCCTTTTTGAAGTGTCTTTTAAGGCGCTTGTCCGCTTTTTTCACGAATGAACAAACTGCATCTCGAACGTTTTTTGGCATGATGAAACACATAATCATAATTGATTTATATCAATGTCAACTCATCCACATGGTTCAAGCTCGTTCTGTATCGTGATAAAGTTTGGAATTGCACTCCGGCTCTCCCGTTCGATGCAATCCCGCTCAATCGAGGGAAGGATGAAGCAATATATTTAATACGCTATAATAATGACATTCGTTCAGATTGTCGATTAAAAACAACCCCCAAGGGAATGGGTAGTTTGGTGCACTTGGCGACCGTCGTCGTTCGGTACTCGGTTACACAGATATCTTTTTTTCCCTTTTTTTGATTGAGTGAATTCGCATCCGTCAGTGGGTGTGTCATATGACGCCAGGTGCCCCCGGATGGGATTGATGTACGTCCGATGAGCCTTTCGTTCCGGGATCATCATCATCATCGTTTTGCCATCGCGAATCATTTTTCCTCGCTTGACACTCAATCAATAAACGAGACCAAAATGGGGATCTACGTCGGGTAGGAGTGAAAACCATGGTCTGCTTTTTCGACCGCGTGGATGAAGATTTATGGGAATTTTATACCGATTGACATTTGGTTGATAAAGTTATGGAGAGGAGGGGGAAAATAGATCCTTTTTATCACATACTATCAAAAACAAGATAAATTTGATTGAGTTTTCCTAGCAATAAAAGAAACAAAACTAAAAAAATGTGGTTATTCTTTTAAATTTTGCGTAAATCATCAATTGCATACCTTTAGGCGTTTGGCAAATAGAATTGGCGGGAGAGACAGATATAGAAGGTTTTGACCATGTTTACAGCAAAAATAGATATTTCAATCAACAAATGATTAGAATTTAATTTTAAAATAGTCACTTTGGCACAAGCTATGTTGAAATGAACACTATTAAGGCCTTATTAGACGGAGGAAAATACAGTCATTCGATTTTGGAATCTATCCTTCAAACATGATTTGACAGATACCAGTCGGAAAATCGGAATTCGGCATGCTCAATTCCGATTTGCCCGAGAGTAGATTTTTGCTGTCAATGTCGATAGAGTGTATTGCATTTCTTTATAATGATGAATAAAAACAACAAACATGGGAAACAACGAATGATTTTTATTTTAATGGGAAAAACAGGTTTTATGTGCTAACTAACGCATTTAAAAATCGTTCAAAAATATAAATGACATATTCTAGAGAGGTTTTGAAGAAATATATTTTTGAATGATTTTGAAAAAGTGTTTGTATAACTTATTTGAAGGTTTCATAAGTTTTATAATAGTAATTATCAAAATATTTTTTTAAATATCAAAAAATATTTAAACTACCAAACGAATTCACGACTAAACTCTAGAAGCAGACGGCTACCGGCGACTTTGTAGCGGTCTATGAGAACAACGAATGATTTTTTCGGATAAAGCCAAGAAAATCAATAAATTAAATAATAAATGTGAAAGGTGACAGATCAATTATTTTGTCTTATTACACGTACGAGAGGTATTTTTGTGCCAAACTCTAAGTTTGACTGATAAATGCCAATCGAGAAATGACAATATTTTCCTCCGTCTAATAAGGCCTTTATGGCATTAATTACTATTCTCGCCTAAGTATACGAAAAACAGCGTCCTCTATCGGAAATGCATGGTAATTATCTGTAGATATAGAACGATACAAGTATTTTGATGAGTTGTACTAGTTGCGTTACCGTAGAAACAGTGTTGTAATTAAGCGTGTGTAAATAGAAAGCGTAAAGATACATTCAGCAATTGTGTATATATGCTAATTTCATACTGTATACTATTTTTATTCATGCAATATCAAGCACAAATGTTTGCCTATATTCCTCCTTCTTCCGTGTTCGATGCAATAAACGCTCGTTAAATAGCTTAAAACGATTGAAACTGTGTGTCGAATGCTACGAATGATCGCAAGATGGGAATTTAATTAAATGGAAATGTTGAAACCAATATCAACAGCACCATTGTAGAATGTTGAATCTCCAAATCTTATACATTCCATCTTTCTTCCAAGAATCTGAATGTAGTTTTTTGTTTGTTCAAAATTGCTTGAATCACGAATCTTTTTCCCAGGCTGGCCAGAGAATCTATTAGCTATTTTGCTTCACCGACACAGCCTTCAAATGGTGCTAGTGCTAGGAAGGTGAATCGTGTATTTCACCCAAATAGAAGCATAGTCCGCAGTCCACTGAATGCAAAGCGATTTGGTGAACGGTTAGCGCAACACCATAGCACCGTGCCGGCAAGACGGCAAGAAAGGCTCGGAAGCAATTGAAAGCCAGCGAGCGAGCAAGAAGGAGGGAAATTAAAAATCAAGTGTTTGAATCCAATTAATTCCGCGATGGGAAAACCTAGGAAGTGGGAGGAGAGAGAACTAGCGAAGAATATTGCAAACAGGTTTCGGCAGAAGACGGGTTCGAAATTGTGCAATAGTTTCACAATTTGCATCGATCGCCGTGTTTTTGGGCTTGTCCAAAAACCGTTCTTTAATAATGGTGATGGTGTTGGTTGTTGGATTGGGCAAACGAGAACAACAAAGGAAGCAACGGGCTGAAAGTTTACCGATAGTGAAGCGTTTGGCCGGTCTGGTGGTACAGTCGTCAACTCGTACGACCTAACAACATGCCCGTCATGGGTTCAAGTCCCGAATAGACCGTGCCCCCATACGTAGGACTGACTACCCTGCTATGGTAACAATAAGTCACTGAAAGCCAAGCTCACTTCACTAGTGGGTACAGACAGGCCTTGACCGACAGCGGTTGTTGTGCCAAAGAAGAAGGAGAAGCGTTTGAAAATGGACAGCAAGTAGCAGAACGAGGAAAGCAAGCGTATTAAAACAGCAATCGAAAGTGGCGTAAATTACGCGCCGTACTGGAGGAGAACGTGCCAATTGGCTGTGTTTTAGCGAATCGTGCTGAGGATGAAATTTTAACGAGCAACTACTATTTGGGGGGCGCCGAGCGTGAAATGGGATGGAAAAATGGGCACTATCTTCTCTGGAAGTTTGTGCGGAAAGAGTGTTGAATGATGACTAACAATAATGCAGAAAATAGTGAAATATAAACAATGTCTTATGGAGAATAGAATTGAATAATGGTTTACACACATAAAGAATATAAACAATTTGATAGAAATATGAACATTCAAAGAAGAAAATAAAAAAGTGTGGTAGAAATTATAAATTATTCAATAAATTTACTTTAAATTACGAAAGCAAACATGAACACAACTAAAATAAGATAAAAGGGAAAGAGAAATAGATAAAAGCAATAGAAAAAAGGCGAGCAAAATAGTTTAAGAAATAGATAAAAAAAATAACACAAATAATTAATGTATTAAAAACTCCACAAAAACAGAAAAAAGAAAAACATCGAAACGCGCATATTTGAAGCACAATAAAACCCGGTGGCGCCTAACAACATAATGAATTTAAATCTGCATAATAATTAGTATGGAAATCGCATTAAAATGGCATTTAGTCAAACTGTCCATCCACTCCGGGTGGAAGCGACACCTCCGGGGAAGAACGCTTGGTTAAACCATTCATTCGCGACAGAAAAAGGTTGGCATGATGGCGGTAAAACAAAACAAAACAAAAAACCACCCTCCAACAATATTCTCATTTTGCGGTGGTCTACCGGAAGCGACCCATGACAGCCAGGGACAGATCAGGGAAGCAGCGAGATATGCCATCACACAACAGGTCCCACACAACAGCCATCAATGACCGCGGGCGCAAACAAAAATCCAATAAAAAAGCTGACCGTTTGCAACCATCAACTCGGGGCATGACAGCATCGGTGGTCGCGAAAGGACATAGAGACTGGACCGGTAGCGCCAGTAGGAAAAAATGGTTTGTTTCGTAATCTACTTAGGACACGAAAAACGGGCCAATTTGGTGCGAAGAAAAGAGAAGATGAATGTTAGGAAAAGAGAAGTAACGTAAAGAGCATAGTTTAAATATCAATAACTTCAATAAACAATAATTTAAATATCAATAACAATCAATCATTAAACAAAACTTCCAATAAGATTAAAGTAATATGAAAAATGAAAAGTAAATCAAACAGTTAAAGTACAAATACAGTTGTAAGAAGCATAAAATGACGAATAAATGAAAGAAACATGAAAAATGCAATTGTTAGAGAAGAGAGGAGGGCAACGGAAACTGCTATAACAAACCCCCTTACTACCCCAATATAAAAAGCAATCAATAAAACTGCTCCTCCAAATCAGCTTACACGTGTTTTACAACAGATCATTGCCGTGCAATCATTCTCTCCCTCCCCTCAAAACTGCTGTTGCTGCTGCTGCTGCTGCTACCAAAAAGGTAAATCGTTCAAATCAATTGACCCATCGTCTACGGGCGTTTTGTTTTACTTGGTTTCTCCTCCTTCCGTCCTCATCGTAGCAAAAGACGTCCAGACGTCCTGACCATACAGAGTGAAAACTGCTCGATAAAAGTCCCCAATTCGTTACTGTGTTTTAACAATGAGCCAAATACAAAAAAAAGAAACTAGAAAGGAAGGAAAAACCTCGTTCATAAAAAAAAAGAAGAAAAACCTTCACCTTACGATGGAGAGTAACTGTATAAGGGAACGGTCATATTACTATCGTTTGGAAGGGTAGAGAAAAAAGGTATAAAAACTCACTTACAGAACCGGCAACCCGGCGAGGATAGTGCCTGCCGGGATAGTGACTTTGGGACAGATAAAAGCGAAAATATCGCCCAACTGAGTGTGTGTGTGGAAATCCCTCACAACGTGGTCACCGTCGCATTGCAGCACGATGGCAAAAGAAAAGGATGTCTCCTGTCCTTTTCTTTTTTTTGGAGACGAGTTTGCGAAATTTTGTGGATTGAATTTGCATTATCCATTGTATAGTCCCTAGGTCCTTGGAGAGGACCACACACACTCACAGACTGACCACTCGGTGGGAAGCTTCACCAGTGCGGAATAAATGCACCAGCAGTGCGCGATATTAGTGCTGATCCTTAGCAATGATTACGACGACTGGAAGCCATACGGTACACGTACGGTAAGCATTGTTGCTTACTGCTGGACAGCGAGTGCAACAGTGTGCGCCATCTAACGACTTCAAGCAGACCTACCGGTTCGGTTCGACCGTTCGTGTGAACGTCGTCGACGGTCAGTGCTCCAACTCGCTCGCATGTGGGGATTTCATTTTCTCCAATTTAATCATCATGCCGATATGCCAGCCGCATATCCTTTCCGGTAATCCTATTCCGGGGTATCACGAAAGTACGGAACGGTACGCTGCTCGGTTGCTGTAAGACAATAGTGTCCACCCAGGAGATGGGGCAAGGGGTAATCCGCTTGCCGTGTCAAATTGTTAAATAATAATTTCGAATTAAATCTCGCTCGTCGTTCGTTTCTCGCTTTCTCGGTTGTTGTGCGTTCTGAAGTGAAAATAAAAAAGGGGAGAAAATTAAACATGATGCTATGGGGGTGCTATTGGGTTGGGAAGTTAATTTTGTGGATTATTATAAACGGTTTTAATAATATAAAAATAAAATGACTAATTAAAGTAATAAATATATGATCAAACTGGTTAAAGAGATAGATTATTTTGTATAAAATCTTTTCCATCAGATTATTTCCAACAATTTATATAAAAATAAGCTCAAAATATACAATAAAAATGAGTGATTTTCTTCCAGCAGGCCTTTGTTTACTCACCGGACAAGATCAGTAGATGTTCTGGGACCAACCAATGTTCGGTAACAAACGTTCCACGTTTCTTTCTTCCAAAACTTCAGCATACAGTCGTTCTCGAACTCATTTGCAAGGGTTTGTTTTTGTTTCATTTTTGTATTTCATTTATTCGCCACACTGCAGGCAACATTGATAAGTATTGGTTGTGTATTGGTAATTCAAATCTGCGGTCCAGCCCTTCGGCCCGCCTTGTCATTTGGGGAAGGGAAAGTCGTGGTGGTGGTGATGGTGTGTACACTTAATAAATTTGCTCTTCGATTTACATTGTTTTCAGTGCATTGTTTTGCTTCTCAGTACATTATTTATTTTTCCTTCGTTCTTTTGATTTAGAAGGAAAAAGTCGCTTTCACTTCATTCTGAGCTCGTTTGTTTTGTGTCTCCTCTCTCATACCAATAAAACACCAATAAGGGATTGCGTTTACTTTGCGTATATCTTTGCGTTGAATGCGAGTAAAGGAAAAACAATGCGCAGATCCATGTCAGTTCATTTCCGGTGGAAGCTTCATTTTTTGCCCTGTTTTACATTTTCAGCTTCCTCCTGCACTTGCAGTTTGCTTGTAACCTTTCGGTCCTTTAGGTCCTGTGCACGACGACGCTACTTTCTGCACTGTTTTCCAACCGTTTTATTTGCCTTAGACGCTTAGAAGCATACCTGCCCTGCCCTGGAGCATTCGTTTTGCAAATGCAAACAAAAAGAGAACCATTAAGGCAAACGTTTTGAAGGGGAGGGGCGGTGAAATTTGAGAAGCATCAGCCAGATTCGCAACAAAATCTGCTACAAGCTACAACAAGATTGTGTTGCGATTCGCGGGTCGCGGTCATTGCTAAACTGGTTATAATTATAAACTAGTCTGGGGTTGCGTGTGTTTTCGCTTTTTCATCTTCCTTCACTCTATTGCCTATCGGATCGCTTCTTTTGAATGAAATAAAGCAAATATTTACAACAGGAAATTATACAAATTAAACGCACACATGCACACCCAATTATCCTTTCACACACACTCACACACACACACGGACACATGAACGGATCATCACAAAATGGGGTGTACGTATCCGAGGAAGGAAACTGATTAGATCCACTCTCGAAGCTTTTACATTTACATAAAGATCACAAAACAATATTCCCTTAATTTTCCCGCTCTCCTGTTTTCCTATTCCTGTTCGGTGTCTTTCTCATTATTATTTGACTAAATATGTCCTTTACTCTTCTTCTCTCCACAACGCCCTCGGTGTGTTTGCATTCTCTCATTTGTGTCTATTTTACATGTCCGCTACATCCGCTTCTCCCTTTATAAATATCCGCCCTCATCTCCCGATCGCAGCCGCCCGCAATTTGCCTCAAAAACTCTAAACAATCGATCAATCTCAACAATATCAATATTTGCAATGTAGCACATACACACATTTATGCGTGAAACATCTGAAGGAAACCATTAAATACAAACATTTCACTTCCGTGGAGCGAGATTTCATCAACCGGAGGAGAAAAAGGTGTAAGGTTAGTGTTTCTGTCCTGTGAACAATGCGTTTAACTACTCTTCTGTGTGTGCTTTCTTTTGCAAACTAATACTCCATCTTACTTCTCTCTGAACTCTCTTGTAACAAGCGGCGTGCTTTATCCTCTATCTTGCCAGCATTAATATTGCACTATTTTGTGGTCAATAGGTTATTATAGGTTGTGTATTGTTAATTCTGCTCTGTTTGCTGGTAATATTATCTCGCCCTGCTGCTATTATACTTTCCCTCTGCAAGGATTTCTACTGTGCTGCTTTGTTTAAAGTTTCACATCGAGGACAAACGTTAGACGGAGAGATTATTATTGCAAATGTGGTTGGGTTTGTTCTTCTTTTTTTTCATTGTGTATTTTATTCTATAGTGGTTACAGTATCTTACTTGAATTCGGCAAATTGTTGCTTGTTTAGTGAACATTAAGGTGAAGCACAACTTGATGAAAAGAAAGAGCAAAAACTGGGATATAAAATTAGTCAAGTCAAACGCGCAAGTTTAGAATGGAAAGAGGGCAAAACATCTATTACTGAGCGGGAGCTTTTTTCCCCCTGTTCAAAGGGGAAATATAAAACATCATTTGAATAAAGAGAGACTAGCCAACACATACTACACATCTCATTGGTGCGGTGCAACTACGAGCTGCAGCAAAATGCTACTGCATGCCGTCTCTATCATCGTTGCTACTACTCCTCACTATCTACAATTAGGCTGGGCGCTAACACGAGAGCCTGTCGACAGCGTACGCAAGAACCCTAAAGCGAGGCAAATGCATCACATTCGCAACCCCGATTAATTACGCGCTGATGGTTATTGATTGAGGAGCTGTACTTTCCTGAACGGATACACCAACGCGTCCACTATAACGGGGGAAGGGAGAGGCTACAAAACAGTGCTGACTTGCTTTAGCATACATCTTGAGCTACCATCTCTCTCTAGTACAAACATTGCATATCCGGTGAACGCGTTGCTTTTCTTTCCAAATGTACTTTTCAGCTTCACTAACGCGTTCACTACTCGTCTCAGCGCACAATTCTGCTCCACACACACACACACACATGTATATGTATCGAGTTTTAGACATTACGTTCTACTGATTTTTGTTTATTGATTCGACTGTTTTTGACTGTTTTCTCCCGACTTCTACCTCCAAAATCAAGAATATCACACACAGTATAAGATTGTGCACTTTTCGCACGATAAGTTTCGAATTCGATTGCGTTTATCGATCAAAAATACGGGGGATGTAGTGGCTTAGATTCCCTCTCCTCTGCTTTAAACATTGATAAACGCGTGTGGGGGGGAGAGACAGAGAGGCGTTAGCAGCTTTAGTCATTGCCCGACCCCGTCTATTCCTTAGTGGATCCATCTCTCTCTCTCAAAATCACTAATTTTCGTTTGTGTTTAGCATAATCATTTCGTTTTTGTGTGTTTTTTTTGTTATATTTGTTTCCGCATTGCCGGATGAAATCAAGTTGAGTTGCAATAAAAAATAAATTGAGCGGAGAAAGAGATAGTAAGAAAAACACGGGAGTAAATGTAAAAAAACGGCGTGTCGCGATAATAGCATGGATTCTTACGCACAAAATAATAATTAAACCACAATGATAATAATAATAATAATAATAATAATGACGATGATACCGCGAAACTAACAACTAACCAGTATCACTTAAACATAATGTGTTTAACATAACAGATGCTAAAGGGTGAGGGGAAAGGGAGAGGGGAGGACTGCGTACACCTCCCACACCTCTAGGGGCTATCAGAATTAAAATATACATACACGCAAAGCCGCGATCGATCACACAATGTATCGTCCCTGCTCGGGACTAAACTTCTCCTTCAACCTGCGAGAGCTCCACCAAAAAACCTCACAACATTGGCAAAACCGTAACCCCAAAACAGTGGTGGCGGCCAAACGTTAACTCGAAATTAAAACAAAAAGCTCTCTCACTCTCCTTCTCAGGCTCTTGGTGGCTCTAAAATGATAATAACAATAATAGCGTTGTCGTGTCGTGTGTTACCTCCTCCTTTGCCTGGGGCGTCTTACTCCTTCGCTTTCTTACCGACGCCACCGCCACCGTTATTGTTGATGCTGGCCGCCGCCACACTGCCGGACGGTTCGCCCTCCTTTATCGCCATCTTTTCCATCAGTGGGATTAGCTTGTCCGCGGACGAGAGCGCTGGCTGCTGCTTAGTGCTTAGATCCTCCTTCGCCAACGTTCCCTGCTGCTGCTGCTGCTGCTGCTGTGTTGCTTTCCCGCCGGTGGAATTCTTCGATGTCTTCAAATCGCCTCCCGCCGCCGCCGTCGTTGCCACAGTCGGTTGTGGATTGTTGTTGACGCTGTTTGCTGCGGACGCCAACCCGCCGGAAGACTCCGGCGCTACCGTGGACGATGTCAGCTGCTGCACACCGCCACCCGCTGCACTGCCAGCAGCGGTCGTGATGGTTGAGTTTTGGTTCGAGCGCCAAATGCCGGCCACCGTGCGCGGCGTCGTCTTGAGCGACGTGTTGCAGCAGAGCGGCGACAGGACGCACTTGCTTTCGGCTGCGCTGCGCGGATGGAGACGGTCGGGAGAGAGGGCGCGTCGCAGCAGCGGCGAGCTCGGTTCGGCCGTCTTGGCCCGCGGGAACCCCTTCTTCGTGGGCGGCGTCGGCGACCCGCCAATGCCGCCGGCAACGATGCCGGGCACGACGGCGGACGGCAGACCGGTAGCGGCGAGGGCCGCGGCGGTGGGCAGCCCGCCCGGGCTGTACGATTGCGTCGTGTTGGACGCACCGAGTGGATGCACCACCGGAAAGGCAAGCGGGCTGGACGAGCGCGTCGGCGAGGCGGGCAGCGGTGACGGGCTGGGGGTGCGGGCCAGCGGTGACAACGGCATGTGGTCGGCCGATTTCCTCCGGTTCGAGGGGCGACCGCCGGCGGCCGCTGCCGAATGGAGCGCCTTGTTGCTGGCACAGGGCGACGAGTGCAGCTTGTGCTTGAGGACGTGCAGCGTCGAGGGGCGCTGGTACAGTGGGGCCCCGTCATTGTACGGACCACCACCACCAGCACCACCACCAACACCGCCGCCGCCACCGCTGCCGGTCGGTGTGCTCGGGGCGGACGTGCTCGGTGAGCCCGGCGAGGGAAGCGTCGGATTGTAGAGCGTGCCGGCCGAGTTGAGGGGCGACAGGATGAGCCGATTCACCGGCGAGCTGCCCGTCCCGCCGGCCAGGCTGGACTGGGGTAGCGGACCGACCGGCGACTGGGGCAAGGCACCGACCCCGGGCACGGGCGCCCCGACCACTCCTCCGACCGGTCCCAGCCCCGGCTGCAGCAGGTTCGGCTGGCTGCCCTGGAAGCGGGCGAGCGACTGGAAGCTGCGGCTCGGCGGCACCACCGACGTCGGCGACTGGATGCCCGCCACCATCTGCTGCATCTCGGCGCTCGCCCGCTTGCTGCTGATGCGCCGGAACAGCGACGCCTTGCGCTTCTTCTCGTTGTCCTTCTTCTGCTTGCGCCGGCTGTGGGTCGACTTTTTCGCAAACTTGCTCTGCCACGGTTCGCGCTTCCGGCCGCCCGTCTGGATGCTCGTGTGCTCCAGCGGCGTCGCCCGCAGGCTGACCAGCTCCGAGCCGCTCAGCAGCAGCTGCAGCACCTGCGTGTGGTACAGCCCCTGGACCGCTTCCCCGTTCACGTGCGTGATCAGATCGGCCGGCCGCAGACCGGCCTCGAACGCAGGGCTGCCCTCGTCGACCGCCATCACCAGATGGTGCATCGTGTAGAAGTCCGTGTCGCCGTAGTACACCCGTATCGTGTGCACGGTAAAGCCGAACCCACGCGGGCCCCGCTTGATGATCAGCGGCGGCTTCAGGTTCGTCACCAGCGGGCTCAGCTCACGGCAGGGCGAGGTGTCGCGCGAGCTGGCCGTGCTGGAGCAGTTGCCGGCCGAGTGCATCGTGGACGAGGCGACACCGCCCGTGCTGCAGCCGGACGACGAGGACAGATTCGACGCGGTCGTGCCGGTCGCGTTGCGGCTGCCCGCCATTGCCATGCTGCCCGCCAGCGACCGGCCCACCGCCGTCGTCACCGCGGACGACGAATCGTCGGACGAGGTCATCAGCGAGAGCCCGAGGGCCGACGCGGACTTGACGATGTGGCGCGAGGCCGTGCCGCCGCTCAGGTTGTGCAGCGAGCTCGACGGCGACGAGGTGACGATCTGGGACGGCGTCGACGAGGACGTCTCGTGCCCGCTCTGGTCGTCCTCGATCGAGATGGAAAACTTGGGCAGGATGCGGTTGTGCACGATCTTGCGCTTGCGCTGTATCTGCGGCGACACGTCATCGCTGTCCGTCTGGGACGATTCCGGCGTGCTGAGCTGCTTCAGCGAGGACAGCGGGTAGAAGTCGCTGAACCGCTTGTTCGTGTCCGGCGTTTCCGGCGTGCCCGGGGCGCCGCGCATCGCGCTCAGATTGACGGTGGCCGGGCGCAGGCTGATGCCGTGGTGCGCCAGGAAGTCTTCCCGGTCCGGCGTGGCCAGCTCGGGCAGATAGTCGAGATCGGGCGTGGAGGGCATCTTGTACCGCGACGGGTTGATGTTGAACTTGCGCAGCTCGGGCGTAATGATCAGCTTGCTGATGTCGTTCGGGCGCGCATGGGCCGTGTCGTACCCGTCCTCGAACAGGCTGGGCAGCTGCTGCGGTTTCACCAGCGTCGAGGGTGTGGTGATGGTGAGTGGCGGCCCACTCGATGGTTCCACCACCGGTGTGATCGTCGGTTTGACGGTGGCGGAAGAAACGGTCGCTGTGGGCGGTGTTGTGGTGACACTGCACGCACCGGTCACCGTAACGATCGTACCAGCGTCACGTGCGATTGCATCCGGCACGGACGAACCGGACGATGAAGCGGACGGAGCTGCTGGTGCTGGTGCGACGGCTACACTCGCCGCCACCGTTACCGTCACGGGTACAACTGGCGCCGCGCCTTCCACTCCACCGCTGAGCCGGCTGCCCGTGCTGCCGCCAAAGTTGCCGCTCGACCCGATCGACGCCTGCGACAGGCTGTGCTGCTTGCGGTACTGCGGCGAGTACGAGCTGAACGACCCGAACAGCGGCGAGTCCTCCATCTCGTCCGTATCGTCCCCGCAGATCTCGTGATTGTACCGATCCACGCGCGTATCGAAGTAGCTCGTGTCCTCCTCGTTGTCCAGCTGCGGCACAAACTCCGCCTTCTGCCGCAGCAGGTTGTTCCAATCGAGCCCGTAAAAGTAGCAGTGCTCCTTCACCTCGTGCGCCCCGCCCGTCCCGAGCCGGTCGCGCGGGTTCTGCTGCAGCAGCGCCGTGATCAGATCCTTCGCCTCCTCCTGCAGCGGCCAGTCGTCCCCGTCCGGCCACTCGATGTCGTCGTTCACCGTGTGCGCGAACAGCTCCTCGGGCGTTTCGCCAAAGAACGGCACGCAGCCGATCAGAAACTCGTACAGTATGATGCCCATCGACCACCAGTCGACCGGTTTGCCGTACCCCTGGCGCAGGATCACCTCCGGCGCGATGTACTCCGGCGTGCCGAACACCTGCTTGTCCGAGAACTGGCGCGTCTCGCTGTCCAGGTAGCCCTCGTACAGGTTCGTCGCCAGCGACATCAGCCCCATCTTGGACAGCCCGAAATCGGTCAGCTTGATGTGCCCGAGCGCGGTAATCAGCAGGTTGTCCGGCTTCAGGTCCCGGTGCACGATGCCGTAGCTGTGCAGATACTCGACCGCCAGCACCGTCTCGGCGAAGTAGAAGCGCGCCATGTCGGACGGCAGCGGGCCCAGATTTTTCAGCAGCGTCGCGCAGTCGCCCCCCTCCACGTACTCCATCACCAGGCAGAGGTGCTTCTTCGTCTCGAACGAGCAGTACATGCTGACGACGAACGGGTTGTCGGCGAAGCTGAGTATGTCCCGCTCGGCGAACACCTGCTCGACCTGGTTGCGCAGCATCAGGCTGTTCTTGTTGATCTTCTTCATCGCGAACCGCTGGCGGGTTTGCTTGTGCTTTACCAGATAGACCGCACCGTACGCACCGTTCGAGATCAGCTTGAGAATGTCAAAGTCTTTCTCGTTCGGCACCGCGCTGTTCGAGCGTGCCTTGAAGCTTTTGCCGACGGTGCCCGCCGTCGGGCCGGCCGGTGAGTTGGCAGCTCCCACCGGGGCGTTTCCTGCCGCATCAGCAGTGCTGCTGCTGTTGTTGTTGTTGTTGTTGAGCACATTGCTGGTGCTGCTGGCAGCACTATTGCCCGCCGAGCTGGACGAGCCCGACCCTTTCGGCGTCGAGCACGTCATTTCATCGCCGGCGCGCGACGTTCGATCGCTTGCGATCGATGAGTTTGCATCGGCCAGCTCGCTATCGTCCGCCCGCACTGCCGCCCGATTGCTGCGCAGCCGCGAACGCCTATCAACGAGCTCCTCCTGCTCGGCCTCCTCCTCCAGATCGGCACAGTTAACGCTCGAGTTGAGCGAGGCCGTCTCGATGTTCAGCTCTTCCTGCAGCTCCGCGATCGGATCCCGGTTCAGGCCCAGCTTCTGGATGATGTACTGTGGAATGTCCGCCTTGATGCCCTGCGTCACCTTCGCCTGCCCCTCGGCCACCTCCAGCAGCCGGTAGAACTCCTCCGGATCGAACTCGAGGCACTCGAGCAGCCGGGCCGGGCGGGAAATGATCAGCAGCAGCTTCTTGATCACGCCCGTTATCTCCGGCGCCGCCTCGGGCGACTTTTCCCGCGTCTCCATCAGCAGCCGCTCGAGGTTTTCGCTCATCTCGTAGAAGTAGCGCGAGGTGATCAGCTTCGCGTGCGACTTGTGCAGACAGTCGCGCGCCATCTCCAGCACCTGGTGGTGCACGAACCGCACGATCGGCTGCGAGTTGCGCGCACTGTCGTGGACGATGGTTTTGTTCTCGTTGATGAAGTGGCTCAGCCGCTCCTCCATCTGCTGCGTTGCCTTCGGGAAGCGCTCCTTGTAGAACGTGTTCATGATGGAGATTTCACTGTCCGTGATCGGCGAGTGGCTCGGGCTGCTGAGGCTGCGCGACCGCGGCCGATGGATCGGCGACCGGCAGCCGCAGAAGTTGTTCAGCTCGTCCTTGGTGCTGGTGGGCGGGCCGCCGCTGCCGCAGCTGCCCGAGCCGGACGATCCTACGGAGGATTTCAGCGCACAGTGCTGCTGGTGGGACGCCAGCGGCGCACCGGTGGGTGCATTAGGCCCCGGCCCGTAGCCCACGTGCGCCTGCAGGCTGAGCGGTTGCTGGTGGTAGAGCGAACCGCTGCCGCCGGCCTGTGGTGAGATCGAGGAGGGTGGCGGGCCCATCGCCAGCGGGTGTTGATGCGTACCGGCGCCACCCGCCGGCAGGGAATGATGATGATGGTGATGCAGATGCGACTGCTGCTGCGCCTGCTGGAGAGCGTGATGGTGCGCTGGGCCCACCATCGGATGGTGCGGATGATGGTGCTGCGGCTGCCCGTACCCGTGCTGGTGGTGCAGGTGATGGTGGTGATGATGCAGATGGCTGTGATGCGTCCGCGCCTCCCCCAGCCCCGGATTGCTGTCATTCGAGGAGAAGTGCAGCGACAGCAGCTGCAGATCGTCGTTGGTCGGCACGGCCGGGAACTGGTGCAGCCGCTCCTGGCTCGAGCACTGCGAGGAAATGTTGGAGCTGCCGGGCGTGGTCACGTACCCGCTGGACGGCAGCGACGCGACCGACCACCGCCGGCTGTCGCAGCTCTTCGATGCCGCCGTCGACACGATGCGCTTGATCGGCATGAACGGGAACTGCATAATACTGGGCGAGTTGATGCGCGGGCTGTCGATCGGGCTGGCGGGAATGGGCGAGTGAGATCGGGGCGAAATGTTCGCGACGAAGCTGAGCCGGTGGCGGGCGACGGCCGCACTCCTGGCGGCCGCGGCCGCCGACGACGACGACGCGGACGAGTTGGGACGCTTCTGGCCGGCGAAGAACGCACCGCCACCACCGAGCGCCCCCAGCCCGAAGCCAACGTTCTCCTTCGCACTGAGCGACAGCGTCGGGGCGGAATTGCCCAGCGTGGAGTTGCGCACGCGCACCAGGTTCGAGATGTCGCTGCCACTGCCGGAGTAGCGCAGCGAGTGCGAGTGTTGCGGTTTGTAGGACGACTTCCGGTACGAGGCCGACTTGTGCAGGCTCGAGCCGGACGAGGTGCGCATCACGACGGCGGCGCACGCGCCCGTCGTCGCGGTGGTTGGCGAAGCGCCACCGATCGTCGTCGTTATCACAGGCGCGTTCAATGGCTGGGGCGACACGGGTGGCCCATGATGGGGGGAAACGCTAGCCGACGGCGGTACCTTGGCACCGAGCGGCGAAGAGCAGGCGACGGGCGCACCGACGCCAAAGCCGGACGCCGGTACCGGCACGGACGATGCCTTCATGAACGTCGACTTACGGTCGACCGACGGCGGGTTCGTCGTCTCCTGCTGCTCCTGCTTCTGCAGCGCGACAGCCTGCTGTGGGATGAGCTTTTTCACGCCCATCTTGCCCGGGCTGCCTATCACCGACGGCTGACTGTTCGGGCTAGTGCCACCCGCTCCGACCGCCCTCGTTTGCTCCTCCTGGTGGGGCGGCTGCTTCGAGTGCGGTGGCTTCGACGCGGACACAATCGTCCCGGCGGCCAGTGAGTTTGTCCCTATGGGGGCGCTGCTGTTGCTTCGTTCCTTCGCAGCGATGGTGGTGGACGGCTCGGTTCCAGCTTTGCGCCCGGTGGTGACCGGTCCAGCCATCGGCAGCAGCAGCTCCGGATCGTCAAAGTTTAGCGATCGCACCGAGGAATGGGCCGACTTGGTGCGGGTGCCATCGGTCGACGGTGTGGTGGCCGCTGAAGTTGCCCCTTCGCTCGATTGTTTGTGACTGACGGTGGAGGAAGACGCTGTCTTATTTTTGCCACCACCACCTGCACCGCCACCGCTCGTCGATGTCTTTTGACTCATTTCTGCTGTGTTGGCTGTTCGTTCGCTCGCGCTGGGGTGCACCGCTCGCGCACTCGGGAGGTTCCGGGATGTTATCAGGCAAATCTGGAAAGCAAAACGGAAAGCGGGAAGGAAACAAATGGTTATCAGGAAAGCGTTACCAGAGCGAGAGGGAATCGATCGATAAGCGTTGAAAACAGGGAGGACGTGGGAGGCACGTTCGTTGACATAGACACCGGCAGGGTGAGGCCATTGCCTTGAACCGATCCCTTCTTTCTTTTCTCGTAAGGTCACAAATGCTTTGTATTTTGTGTGTGTGTGTCCTCCCTTTTTCAAGGTGAAATGGGATTTAGAATTTCTTCACAAAGTTCACGGCTGGGCGTGCACTAACCTGTTCTAAGATAACACCATCTTGCCGGTTTGACTCGTCCGGTGGTTCCTGTATGCAGCGCAGTGTACTCGTCCCAGCCGCTCGTCCGTTTGTCGTTGAAGTCACGCTGTCTCACACGCACCCGAACACAGTATCGATTCGTGTAGCTACGTTCTCCGCTTCTTATCACCTGGCGTACGCCTTTTCTCGCTCACGCTTTCTTCAGAAGTTGAAATCAGACCAGCAAAATGCACTCTTCGCTGTCTTTCCAGTTCCAGAGTGTGTAGAGGAGAGAGAGAGAGAGCGGGATAGGGAGTGTATGTGAAATGACCACCCCGTTTCGAACCCGGTGAGGTAAGCAGCGATGCGCTGGGCTGTGATAATAACGCACGCTACAAATTTCGGCTACCCTTAGGTGACGAGGCTCGGTTGACAACTGTCCATGTTCGGCGCCGTCTTCATCGTGCTGTCGAGGGAGAGAAAGGAAACCCCGGCAAGGGAGAGAGAAAAAAAAAACACATATTAAATGATTATAGAGAAGAAAAAAAAACCGGTAAATGCGGTAATAAAAGTTCATTAGTAACTGGGTTGGCGGTGGAATCAGCGTGTACCCGTTTGTCGTTCGGCTGTACGAGCCGATAAGACGCAGCAGCAACAACAACAGCAGAGCGACGACAAGCGGAAACACGTTTTATTAGATAACGAAAGGCAAACTGCAATTGCATTCGAACGGTTTTGATATGGTTGTACTTGGGTACACAGTCACAGTTTCGGTGTGTGTGTGTGCCTTTGAGCTAGCCGTCGTGTCGTTCCCTACTACCCCCTGGAGGCTTCTGCTACCTTCCGACACACGCACATCAGACCGATCTGGGTCCTTGATGTTGCCACTCGGACGGCCCTCTTCCCATAGTGGCTTACCTCGCGCAAGGTGAAGGTAACGCTTGGCGATCATGTTTTGTGCTCTGCTGCCTGTGCCTCGGTGTTGCCACGGATTATTCATCGAACCGCACAAACAAAACTCAGTTCCGAACGAACAACACACACGTAACCGGATGTTTAAGATACGCTCCTCTGTGGGCTGCTGCTCCTCTGTAAAGCGATCCGTGATCTCTCTGATCCACCATCTCGAACAAATGAACATGGGCAACCCCCCGCTCTGCGAGGGTACAGAGCAATCGCAACCTTTTCGGGGGGGCTTCGATAAAGCTCAAACACACCTCATCTAATGGACGCGCGTGTTCGCTTTCTATCGTTTCTCTTCGGGCTAATCGCCTTGACCGAAGATAAGGGGAATCGTATGGACACAGGGAGGGAGGGAGGGGCGGTCTGATGCTTCTTTCTTTGTTCCCATTTTTGGAGCCATTCATCAGCCTCCTCATGGCACTCATCGGGGAGGGTCATGGCACGGGTCGGATCAGCTGACGGAACACACACACACCCAGACGGATCGGAGCACAAAAAAGGCACGCCTCTCCTTCTCCATGTGTGGAGACTTTCTTTGCGATATGAATATATTCCACAATACATACTCTGTACATTGTGTCTTCTTTTTCTTTTTTGTTGTTTGGCATTTGCTGTTTGGCAATGTACAGCGAGGGTTTGCTGGTTGAAAGTTTGAAGAAAAATTGCAAAAGTCGCGATTGAGATGAGATTTGGTCAGTGGTCGGGTTTGTAGGAGCCAATGCGTCTATCGATTTGAGTATTGAGCATGTTCAATGTACTGCTTTTATTATGCGTACAGTATCTTCCCAACCGTGAAGCAGAAGCTTTCAAACATAGGAAGCAATCACACACAAATGGTAAAATTTAATACACACATTGATCAGCTTGAATTAAGTCTTTATGCTTGCATGCGTGATCGTGTCATGTGAGTGACGGGTTGGCTAATTTAATTCAGCTTTATCAACAAATCGCACTTGAACCATAAAATTCAAAACCTTAACAAACCTACGTGGTAGTTAAAACGAACAAGTGTTTATAATTAACGCTATGGTATACCTCCTGCCTTGGTGCCTTACCCGGAAAGTGTTGGCGTGCGTGAGCGCGGGTTCCAACATGCACACACATACACACACACGCAGGTCGATTGAGTAAGCGCAATAAATGGTTTTTAACTTTCAAAACCCGACACTTCCGCTATTGCGCGGCTGGTTGCGGTTCGTCTGGTTTCGCGGCTGGGCAAAGATGGGCTCCAGATGGTGCGCGTTTGGTCGAATTCGCCCTGCTTGCTAGAAAGTCCGGAGACGGAAAGGCACCGGACCGGCGGCAGAGCGATCGGAATTAATTTGTAATGCAGCAAAAAAAAAAGGGTGGGCAGCGGGGCCGTTGATCAATACGGTGCCCGAGTCAGTTTAATGGTGATACACAAATTAAGCTCATTTGTTTCCTCGCACTCCGAGGGAGAAATTCTGTTTGGAAAAACAGTAATTGTGCTGCGAGACGGCACTCTTCAATCAACTGTCCCTCCGCTTTCTATGTGCTCTCTGCTCTTTCATGTTGAATAATGAGTTGTAAATTGATAGGAGAATTATTTATAACTCAACACGGCTACATATTACAAAACAAAAAGTAGCAGAACTTACTTACAATCCATCTCACCGGCGAGGCGTGTGTGTGTAAAGTTTAAACAACTGAAGCGAACTGCAAACATTGTGCTCACCCGGTCCCTGATAACACCGCGGGGCATTGAGTGTTGATAAGACAAGAGAGCGCGCACTATGGGAATGGGTGACACACTTGTAATCAATCCAATGTCCACGCGACTACCAGACGATGTATCAATGAGTCGTTACAGCCCTGGAAAGACTGGCCAAGTCGCCCAGGAAAAGGAGCTTTTTTTGGCCCAAAACAAACCGTATATGACGTTTCCTGATTTTTATGAACGTGTTTTCGCCAAGCGTTTTAGTTTGGAAAACTGCAACCTCCTCATTTCCAGAGTTTCTCTCCGTGGTGGAAATTTTTCCAACAGCGATCGTTAATAGGAGAGTTCAGCTATCGACCGGTGAGTATCACTTTTGCGTCAATCGTGTATTCCGATACCGATATGAAAACAAAAAAAAAAAAAAAAAAACGTTTGCTATTTTCTAGTTCCTCCAACGTGTTTTCCATTACTTTTTTGTTACTTGCTCTCCTCCATTGCGGACGGAAGAGTTTTCCCTTTTCAAATGATAATCTGCGAACACGTGCACGCGCGTGCAGCAGAGCCAGTTCGCTGGCCATTCGCGGGAAACCCAAGCGCCTATTTGCTGTGCTTTGGTGGATCCTCATGACCACCATCTTCGCCACCACCAACAGTAGTGAAACAGATATGGGTGTGTTTAATTGCTTGGAAATTGTTTTATATGATCGTCGGGGGTTTTTTTTTGCTTGCCTTCACCGGTCACTCGCTCGCTGAAGATGTTTCCACGTTTTCTGCAGGCTTTTTTTTTGGTTATGGAAGGGACTATGATCACGAACAAAACATGCAAACAAACACACTGCTGCCCCGGTTGCTCCATCGCAACCGCATGTTATCTTGCATCGAGTTTAAGCTTTCCGGTTTCGTGACCAGCCACACGGTTTCGAGTGTGGCCATGGGGCACAGCCAGCATATTGAAAGCAGGTGAGCGCAGGCTGATGATCATCTGACTACTGCTGCTGCTGCTGCTGCCCCGGACACAGGAAGAGCGCGTGAGCAAGTGTACAAGGTTGATGGGGCACGCTGCTCGTGATGACGAACGGGGGGCCCCCTCCTGCGGTTGGTGATGCTGATCTACAACAAACGTACGACCCACGGTGATGAGGGGAGGGTTTGTGCAGTAGATTGTGTGGGCTTAAGGCACACAGACATCACCACGACCAAAAGCCCTGCGCAGATAAGCCCAGTTGGTGAAGGGTAGGCAGCAGCAGCGATAATTATGTTCAGCCACAGAGACACAGATAACAGGCTCTACCGTTTACTTCTTCGACCAGATCCTCTCCACCACAAGTGTGTTGATATGGCAGCTACGGTGGAGATCACGCAGTATGTGAGTGAATGTGACCGGCAAACGTGACAATTCCGTTTGGAGATGCCCCAGAGCATGTCAAGATACATCAGCATACAGTGTACACGTGTCTGCCAACATCCTGTGCAAGTCTGTCCCGTGCCCGTGCAGAAATAGAGCTTCTAGTCTAGTCTATTCCAAGCTCATGATCGAACAACCGATCTGGCACCGTTGGCGACGCAAATCGATCGTCCACAGGGTGGGTCAATACAAAAAACTCTCCTCTCTCAGGCTGCTACTTTCCGTTTCTGATGACCATCGGACCGAAGGTTCAGGGCCGGACGGTGTTGGGTATTTTGAGTAGGTTTTTTTTCAGGTGCTAAGCTACCGGTGTCTATTTTTTGCTTGTCTGCCCCGTATGCCTGTGGCTGGGTGCTTTTTGAGGGCCGACGGCGGGCATTATATTGGTTGTGGCGCTCCGTTGCCAAGGGGCGCTAGAAATAGTTCGCAGCTTGTGCAGGTATAATAGCATTCCGCCCTCTTGATCGAGAGTCAAAGCCGTGTTCTATGTGTTCATAGACGACATAGACACTAAATGCCAGGTACGATTCAAACGGATCATTGTGTACCGCGTGTGTCAGACGTCATAATAGGGCGCCCTTGTCGCGCAACTACCTGGACTGCGAACCAAGTTGGGTACAAAACTCTATGCGCACCGGTAGTCAAATTACTTCCTCAGACACGTCGACGTGACTTTGGGGCATCGGCGTGTAGCCTCCAGTTTCTCCTCTCCCCGTTGCAAGGTCTGTGTCGACGCACAGTACACGCACCATGGTTCGTGAATAATTACAAGGTTTAGAGTTGTTTTTCGCTTCCCCTATGGCTGATTTCAATGTTACCTTGCCGTGCCGTGTGTTTGTGGTTACCCACACGCGTGCCCTGTTGCGTCTATCCAGCGGTTCGCGATCTTTGTGACCCATATACGATCGGCGTACACGCCACATGTCACTGCTATGGTTGGGTTCTCTCGGGGATGGCTGAAGCGCGCCAACGTGAAGGCTTTTGCGCTGGAATGATTGTTTTTTCATCTCTTTGTTTTGAGCGGTCGGTTTGATTTATGGTTACGCGAGACTATGCGTATGCATGTCTCGGCAAATGATGTTTATTAAAATGGACAGTTAAATAGGATAAGATTGCTCATTAAACAAAGGGACGTTGGAGAGGCGTTCTGTGGTCAAATGGGAAGCGGGGCACGGGTGTCTATATAGAGAAGATAGGTTATCAAACCTCATTTAGGAAATAGTTACTCCATAGGAACACGCTCTGCACTTCAAACAGTTGTGTTTGCGCTCTATTTTCCAATAAGATACCCTCAACCAACAGACACAACGCAATGGAGCTACCAAACGGAAGTATCTCGTTTGTTTAGCTCACAATCATTTACAATGATACTGCGGTGGTGGTGGCGGCGGTTTAGGGCGTTTACACACCACAAACTGTAGTCTCAATTTGATAATGCCCGGTAGATGCAGTGGTCGGCAAATTACGGGTCAACCAGGTCACTCTATAGCACTGTACGCACTCGGATTACGACTCCTGCTAACAGATGAGCTAGTCAGAAGTCGTTTTTGCAAACTATCACACGAGTCACTGAATCAGCTTTTCAAAGCAAACATATTTATTTGAAATGGGAATTTTTGTCAGGAAAACATCGAGTGACGTCTTAGAAACCGATTTAGTATTCAGAAGGGTTTATAAAATCATACTGATCACTGAGTATATTGGGAGCACCAATAGGTTCGTAGCGGTTTTAAACGAATTTCGATGCATTTTTGCGAAAGATTGGTTACTTATTCATTGTACAAAATCTTTTCCATTGGTTTCCACTACCTCACCCCATCTCACTAGTAAATTTAATAATTTAGAACTTGTTTACATATGCCCTATGAGCAGTTACTAACAATTGGATAAACGACTTTCGTCATCTCTTCTCCTATTTCTACATGGGACCTAATTCTTCCCCTTCACTACCAATTTCTATTGATTTTAATCGATGAAAAATACACTTTTTGAGATGCTCCAGAATGTCTCTGCAAGTTCGGGATGTGTTTGTGAAAGATCTTCACCTAAAATTGCCATTAATTATCCATTCTCAAATGTTTGTGGCGCCCAAGAACTGTTGGCTTCTTGCGCTCATGAACGTTCCATGACTTTTATGTGGAAATAACCCCATTTAAACCTTGCAAACCACATTCGATAAATTATTTACTGCTAGACCATTACCTTGCCCCAACATATAACGACTTTCGGCAGCCGTGTTCTTTAAATTTTCAATAATAAAGCAAAATTCCTTACAAAAACTTTTGTTGTATTATAAAGTTCTAACAAATTTGACATCTGGGTTATTGAAACTTGATTCTCTCCTCGCTCTAGTTTGTTGAAATGTGACTTCTTTGACGACCACTGCCCATAGGGTGTTAATTGAACCATAAGCAAACTAGAAACAAACAAAACCGCTACCATCGCCACCACCACCTCTTATCAGATGAAGCTGCGTTCGGGCGGAATTTATGCTTCTGCTTACGGGATCGCTCGGCCGAGATTTACGATCGAGGCGAGCATTATTTACCCTTTTTATCAACTGATTGCAACCACTCACCCCCTCCACAACCCATTCTAAAACCAAACAACAGCGAGAAGTTGGAAAGGGAATTAATGGCACTTTAAATAAAGACAACCCTGTGGGCCCGTATCATCGACTTTTCCCCCTCACGATCACGAAGGTCACGGACACCGCTTACACCTTGCACGGATGACTAACACACACACACACGGCTTACCGAAATTTTATGCGCTCCCGAGAGGAATGTTGCTGCTGCTGCTTCGGGGGGATGACCACCGGCCGAAAAAATTGTTCGCATTGCTTGCGTCGTTTTAAAAATAGCACCAATAGTCACCAACAGTCACTCTACGGGCCAAACGGTTTGCCCGATCACCACCGCGATGGCAAACAAATGGGCCTATGATCTTGTTTTTATTTTTTTTAATCTTTCAAACCTTCCCCACCTTCTCTACAAACGTTTTCATCGCGAATTGTGATCGAGGGAGGAGGAGAGAGGCTTGATGGCACTCTTTCTTTGGCGTGGCGTGAAAATTCACCAAACCGTGCGCGCGTCACGGTTAAGTCCACCAGCCAGCCTGGTTGGTGATTGTTGGGCCAGATAGATATCATGACACCACGTCTTCCTCCCCCTTTCAAAACGCTTGTTGTTGTTGTTACTAGCCGGCTTTTTCGCACATCATTACCGTGCCCGCGAGAGAATCGTGTCTAATTTAGCGAGCGGCAGGCAGCAGCAAGCGTGAAATACAGAATTTTCCACACACTCACCCATTCGGTTTCGCTGTCACTTGGGCGTGCGGGCAAAACGCCATATATGAGTCAGCTGATCGTGTGGGTCCGCTTTTCAGTTTTCACTGCCCCACTGACTTGCCGCCCATCATTGCCGTGGTAAGGGGAGATGAGCTTCGAAAGGTTCGATGATCAAGTTATGAGGGGCTTTGAAACGGCCAAACCCGCTCTCTATGGCCGGCTTTTTTGCCTTTTGTCCGTGTCAGTTTTGCAAAAAAAAACACACATTTTCACTAGACTGTTTTCACACTCTACACCGTCTCATGGGCGATCGCAAACGGTCAATGTCAAAACAAAACATTGGCTGCCGTTCACGCGAACTAATAACAAACACCCCATCGGTCCCGTCTATATTTCGATGCTCTAGCGTCTAATCCCCCCAAGAGCGGAAAATGGAAGAAGCGAGTAGAAGGAGCGTTTTGATGAGTAGAATTTATAGTTCAAAACAAACAGCCAGTCGCAACGACCCGCACAGGATCTATTAAGATAATGGATTGAGATAGAAAAAAAAACAGCCAAAAAAAGAACAATCTTCGATCCATGGTAGGGCAATTTGTAGTGGTACCCAGCAACAAAACACTCTGGGGCTGTCTGAGTGCCATCATAAAAAGTCCTTGCTAGCCCTGTTGTTGCTGTTGGTTTTGTTTTAACAGAAGAAACAACCACTTACTTCGTCCCAGTGTATCAACTGACCCTACCCATTACTATGTTTGGTTGCAACGGTACGGATCGTCTCAACCGCCTAACCTCGATGATAGCCTCCCCGCTGATGCCGCGTACGAACACAACAAATAGCAGCCGTTCCCCGCCACCACTTAATCGGCCGATTAATCAAGGGCATGTTTTGACACGAGTCCATATTTAGTGGAAACGAAGCGAGAGTCAGCGCTCGGCTGCGAGCTGATCCGAAGTAAACGGGCAGGGCAGCGCTACTGGTTCGTGGCTCGCGGAACAGTTTCATGCTTAAACAGAACAGATTTGTACAACGATTAAGAGATGCTTTTCTTCTGCCAAAATTGCGCGCGATCCATTTTTTCGGTTTGGTTTGTTAGACAGCAATGTTTACAAACGACAAATAACACCCAGTGAGCCGATGGACGTTGAGTTGCTTTGCTCGAACGGAAGAGCAGAAGATGGTCAGAAAATAGTACAGAGACACCGCGGTGACGATGATGACGACAATTGCGTGTTTTGGTGATACGATGTCTTTTCTTCGGACATCGCTGTTGGATGTAAAAAAGGTAAAAATAGATACTAGCAACGGACTCGCAGCGGGTTACGGGGGAGGCGCGTAACGTAAATATGTGCGCGAACTGCAGACAGATTGGAGGCTGCTCTACTACGCTTGACGAAGTACCGTGCTCCATTCCTTCACTTATAATTTATTAACAGTAGATAAAGAGGATTTGTCTTACATTTTTGTTAAATAAAGCATTGCACACAACACTGATCCGCTGCAGAAGAGCTTATCTGCCTCTGGTCGGGGCAGCTACAGCACAGGCAAATGGTTATCGCATCAATCCACCACCCAGCACGTCCGATTCGGTTCGTCAGGTGTGAATGTCAATCAACTCAAGCAAATTAAAACCACTTATATTCGAAGGAAAAGAAGAAAAACCAAGGGCCATCATTAAAAATGCTCAACACACACGATTTAAATCGTTTCGCGGTTTGATGGTTTTAGACGAGATAGCGCGAGATCCGCAAATCACACACCCCCTTAGGCCATTAAACTATTCGTGAGCGCAGTGTTCCCGTAGTAACCGAAAGCTACGGAACGCAGGACAAAGACACCAAAATCTTCGGCCACGACACTCGGTTTTCAAGGTACACATCACGACCGGAATTCGGACGAAGAAGATGCCTTCCCATGACCTACCGGGCGAAAAGGGGGAGTATTTAATTTTGAGGGCCAACAGGTGTCCCAACTACAACGCTGCCCCATCCTCACGGGAACTATATAAATATATAAATATCACTTTTTTTTAATGTACCGCTTGACCCTTTCCGTTGATCCGGTAATTTATTCTGACAGTAAGTTTGAAGCGAGTGGTGTGTGTGTCCCCTTTTCTGAATATGCGCGAATGTAAACAGAAAAACAGACCGCCTGCCTTCACGGTACGGTGACAGGGCAGCTCTTAGACGAGCCGCGCAATTCGCCAACTGTTTCGACGACAACGACGATCATGCGGCTAAGCCGTGCGTAATAGATTCACCGTGCGTGCGTGTGGTTGTGTGACACCGAAACGGTAATAGCACCGGACACATTCGCGATCATCACCATCATCATCATCATCATCATGATCGTGATTCGTACCTGCGGTGATGCACAGCGAAGGAGTAATCTCAGGTCTAGAGCAAGTGCGGCGGTGGATGGTAGAATCGGATTACGGATTACTCTGCTACCAACAAAACGAGTTTCTTGCCTCGACGCACGGGGACGCAACCCAAGAGAGAACGTGACTTCATCAGGCTTGACACTGTTTGGGTCCTACGAAGTCGACGAACGGCCCAAGTGCGTGCTGTGGTGACGAAAATAAGCTCTAATTATTCGTACGGCCTCCCTGGCAGAGATGTCTCGCAGAATGGTTGGGCGATAGAGTGGGAAAAGGAGGGGGCAGGATTTAATTTTGCATTTAACATTGCCATCATTGCCGGCTGCCGGGCTGCTGGCGGTATGGAAACCAAGGTTAATGAAACAAATTCAAGGGCCAGGCGGGCACGCGGTATTTGCGCTCGGCCTGTGGATGCATTGGAGGTTCGAGCGGAAGTGGAAACATCTGGGACGGCGGTAGCGTTTGTACAGATTGAATTACCTCAAGGCACAGTACCTCAGAGGTTTTTGCGGTGTAATCTTCAAAAAGAGATAGCAAGAGTGATACTTTTAGATGATGATTAAAAGGTATGCAGGTTAGGCAACTGCTAATTCAAATCCACAATGATCAACCAATGTTACGATTCTAAGATATTGGATTTTGAAGGTTCACAGGATCAGTCTTCATACTTTTAGGTTTTCATTGCAATAAGTTTAGGTTGGGCAACTTCCAAGTCTCATCTACAATGATCAACCAATGTTTAAAGATATTGTATTTTAGAGGATCCTTACAGAATTAATTGTCTGATGTCATTCCCAATATGTTAGATCAATCTTTTAGCAAGATCTTTAGTAATATAGCATATAATCAACAATATCCTACATTACCAAGAGAGGTAATGATTGTTGGGTCTTCAATATCAACAATCAACAAAACTGGCTTTGTCTTCGAACTTGGATACCTTGAGCATGACGATCTCCTCTCTTTCTCTCTCTGTGTCTCTCTTGGTTACTTCAACTAACAAGGCGACGGAATATTTAAACAAAGCTTGCATTAAATTTGAATACGCCGAAGCTCACGTACAACTCGGTCCCAGGCAACCCTGACATGTATGTATAATTTTACTTATATAATTGTATTTTAACGCTCATATTTCTCTGGAATAATTTAGCCACGATGAGCCAGCGACTCATCAATATTCATTTGCATTAGGTTGATCATGCCTGTCTGTATCATTACGCTCACAGAAAAAGGTCATGTAGATTGAATGTAAAGACATTAAAGAGCATCTCTGCTCGAGATGTAAGGAGATAACGATCCTAACTACAGCTAAGCACCCTTGAGCACCAGAACAATCATTAAGGTATTGAGGAATAGCCTAACGACAACTGCCTCACAAATGTCTCGCACATAAGCGTATTCTTAGATCTTACAATAAACATTTTTTGTAAATCTCTGCTCACCAAATCCAATCATAAGATCCAAGATATAAAAGATCAACCAGCTACCTGCTGCTAGATCTGTTTTGCTTCTTTTCAAGCATCTACCACTGATCTCAAACCCACGATGGATATAGCAACACCCCGAGGACGGTGATTCGGCTCGCTTTGAAGGATTAGAGAGGTTGAGAGGTCTTTTGCGTGTGCCCTTTCCAACATCGTCGTCCGTGCGCGTGATTAGAGCGTGCCTCCGTCGGGCGTTCAACACTGTGGTATCGGTTGATCTACTTTCCATTTTTTTCCCTCCATCCATTTTCTGTTGCACAGAAGTTTAGTGAAGTGTTGGTTCTCCATTGCCTCAAAAGCCCGGATCGCGGGTGAAGTTGCACAGTGGAGACTACCACCTTCACAACACCGTTCTACCGTGCGCGCTGAGAACGCCAAACGGTCGTTGTGCAAAGCGGCGGCGGCGGCGTCACTGTGCTGTTGGTTGTGCTGCGATTGCGGTCAACCGGTGTGCGCACAACCGTGCAATAGCTGGCTGCTTAAATTACTCAACCGCGAGTGTGGCACTGGCTGGTTGTCTATTCGACCCGGTGTGCATGAGAGTTTGTAAGAGGGAGAAGGCAGTTTTCTTTTTTGCTTTTGCCGTTGCGGAAAGCAATCTGGTCTTTCCCTTCCACTTTGGCTTTGGACAACCAACGCGCGCGTGTGTGTGTGGTGCAACCGTGCTGAGAACCGACGGAACGTGCCGTATCCGTCGCCTAAGTGCGCTTCTAAGCTGCTGCTGTGCCAGTCACTACACCAATAAGGCAATCGCGCCGTAGCGAGCGTATAAAAAAGCGTAATGGAAATAGCGCCGACCCATTACCGTTCGAGACCTTTAGCAAAAAAAAAACGGTGGGCTTGCGCACTACCACACGCACAATAAAGCAATGGAGTCGCTCCCCGGTGGCACGTTCCATCTTGAGTCCCCCCCACGTGCAATGGCGCTGCTTGAATTATGATTTTAAGTAGCGAGAACGTGGCATTAAGGTAAAGGCGCAGCGTTTGGCAGTAGCAGCTAGGGGTATTGCAACGATAAACTTCCCCGGAACTTCCCCAAACCTCACAGCGAGAGATCCGCCTCGTTACCCATATCGAGAGTCATAACACGCCGAGATCCGATGCCGGTGGTTGTAGGTGGTTTTCTGCCCAGCGTTTTGTGTACGATCTCTGTCACCTTCCAGGTCCTAACGATCCTCCCCCCCGAAGTTGCAAAAGTATACCGATCTTGTCGCAAGGTCGTGTGTCGAAGATCGAGCGGAGAGCAAAATGAGTCACCGCATGGTCTTTTCCAAACGATGACACACACACATGCTGGTAATTTGTGCGGCAGCTCATGCGGCTGCAATAACTCTTGTGTGAACCTTTTTCTCTCGTTTCAGTGGTAGAAACCCTGCGGTGTCAGTCTTTCCCGGCGGCAGCTGTCTAATGCAATGTACAACCTTTTCCCTCTCTACCAAAACACGGATGACACATCGGACGATGATGGTGATGATGACGGGCTTTTGCTCTCTGTGTGTGTGTGTTTGTGTTTGCTTCGTACTTTTGACCAAATTTGTACACTCCAAACAAGCGGAATGCGCAAATCGGGTCACGCGCATACGGAAGGGACAAAAACGAGTGGCTTGCAGCGCGCATAACACAGCCCCCTCCTCCGGCGGGAGCATAATCGGGAGGTGTGCATTTTAGAACAGCGGCTCATTCTGACGCTGGCGCGAGAGCAAAACGGAGATCTTGCTGCTCGTGCTGCATATGCCGCCACCAGTCGCGCGCACATCTTTCTGGGCGTCCTCGACGGCCGAACCGGCGCCTTAATTTAGGCTGCATTTTTTTTTCTCTCTCTTCCGTTGCCCTTTGAGTGTGTGCGAGTGCAGATTTCTTCTGCACTCCATTAATGGTGAAGCAGCGCAAAAACGCACCGAAGGATGTTGCCGAGGAGGTCAGGGGCATCTGGCAAGTTTTTGGCGTGTTCCGTCCGTGTGTTGGTTTGATGCCCGCCAAAAGAGAATAGGAAGTGCAGTCAAGAGGTGCGTCCAAGCCCGGGCCAGCTTCCAAGGGTTGTTTATCGTTTTCATCCCCTTAACTTTGCCAAATCATAAAAAGAACCGGGCCCAGGAGCGCTCTCACTTTGTTTCGTGGAAGCTTATGTACAGTCATTTCTTCGGCCGTGGTTTTCCCATCCCTTGCTTTGTGGCGCTCTTTCTTGTTCCTTCGCATGCAGCAAGCAGTTTCTACAATGCGAAAAAAAAATCCCAAATGATTCAGTGGTGTGTGCTGTCGGATCGATCGGAAACGCTTTTTTCCCCTTTCTGCTTCATCCCGTGATCGTGCCTGTTCGCATCTTTATAACGACGAATGACGAAGTGCTGGGCCCCCGGGCGTCGATAAACACGCGAGAGAAAAAATAAACACAATAGTAAACATCACACGCACGGCTGTCCCGCATGCCCGCCGCCCCTTGGATGGGGTACCGGTCCCCCAGAAAAAAAGGGAACGGAGGGATTGACCATCGTTACGCGCGTCTTTTCTCTTTGGCCGGTCACCTCGGCATATGTGTGTGTATGTGTGTGTAGGGCCCTTCATTGCGAACTCTTCTGCAGACACACCGGTCGGATCGGTTTTCTTTTCTCGCAAAATGGTGTGTGATGCCGGCGGCTTGGGCGCTCCAAAGCCAAGCCCAGACACTGGTTTCTGCTTGCCCACACACACAGCCTTAAACGCAAGCCGTTTTCTCTGCCACCTTTCGCCCGTCATGGTTGTATGGGCGTCCGCCGCTCGCATGAGGTACGATCGGAACCGGCACCGTGTACGTACCAGGCGAGACCGAAGCACGATTCGTTGGGGCAAAAAAGTTCCCCATTCCTACTTCAGTACTTGGCTTCAGCGGTTTGCTAAAATAAAGAAATCGATAAGTGTTTATGAAGAGCAGCCAGCTTCGCTGTGTGATAAGGTTAAAGTGTCAAACAATGTCTTCATTTTCAGCCCACAACAACAAACACATTCGTAGATCTTTACCCAGCAAGATAAAAGTCCCCGCTTCGAGTTAAAATGGCTCCTGAAAATCTCGCCACGATCTTGATGAGTTTGTGCTGGGTCTTCTGTTTACCCTTCCCGGTGTTTGTCGCCCGTGTGCCATAACAGCACCATGATAAGCGAACCGGGCCGAGCGATTAAAAGCTGCACCCCTTTTTGTTTTCTTCCTTCCTTTGGCACTTTGCTCCTATTAGATTATTGGGAGGCTCTCCTCGACCAACGCTAACGAAGCGCGGCTAGGGAAAGGAGGTGTGTTGACCGACTCCACTCTTCGTGCTTAATTTAATTACTTTCCCTTCAAGTGGAAAGGGTCCTTCACATTTTTCCTTTTGCGCCTGGTTTCGATTGGTGGCGGTGAGCGGCCGGGCGGGATGGTTGTGCAAAAGCCCAACTTCCTGGGTCGGGCCAGGAAACGGCTTGCCCTCGCTTAATCGAATCAGCTCCGATAGGTTGTGCCGGGGCCCACCTGAGCTTGATGGGGGAAAGGAGAAAAGGCAGGCCGCCACGCACGTGTGTATGCGCATGACCCTCCTCCCACGGATGTCAGATGTCAACGATAGTTTTGACCGACCCCGTGCGGCACCCATCGTGCATAACACACACATACACATAGCTCCTCTTCTGATTCATTAGAAAAGCGAGCGGGTTCGCTCCGTTGAAGGTGAAGGCTCGCAAAGGCCCTGCTCGGTACCGGCCTGGCTTGGCAATTAATGTATGTGTGCATGTGTGGTCGCTTCGAAGCAAAAAGACCCCCACATTGTACGGGTGAAGGGACACCACGGTTTGACGGTCTGTTCAATTTGCGGTCGCCAACTTTCGGACCCTCGTGCGTGTGTGAACAATGCCTCTCTAAATTGTGATTCTTCTACAACACAATTGCCCTTTTTGCTTTTAAATCTACAATTAAAAAGCAAAAAAAGTGTTTCTTTTCAAAGATAATGTTAGAAAAATCTTACCTTTTTAGGAAGACGATGACGGGGGTCTATGCGCCGTTGGTGTGATACTTTCTCTAACACGTCCGAGCGTTATTATCGTCCTCGAAAACAACCACGCAGCTCTGTCAAGGTGATGATGGTGGGCGTTTTTCCATCAATTACGCGTTGCCCAGCGTCACAGGGCCAGCAGCCAGATGAGATTTGGTAAACACAACAAATGCCGTTTCCGCTTCCTGCCACCGTTTACTCTCCTAATTGCTCCCCCTCGTTATTGACTCCAGGGGCTTCCGCTGCCTTTCCGCCGAAAGAATCGATTGTGCTTCGGTCTCCTTCACTCGTTCGTGGCGGGGCGATTCCGGACCGAATCAAAGTAGACAGTGTGCGCCTGCTTTCACCCAACCAAAAAGGATATTCGTTGCGGCACACACACGCACACACAAGCACGGGCACACAAACTGGAGCGCGCGCACAACCTTCACGTAGCTTCACACACAAACACACACTCAACAGGGGCACACAATCAGCGGTTGTGAATCAGTGGTCGTTTTTGTATCATTTGCTCTTCCTTTCGCCTGTTGGAGGCAAAATAAAAGCATCTGCCCCACCTGCCCTTCGTCACTCAACTTCCTCCTACTGAATGAGTGGTGTGTTTACTACACACGGGGGAAAAAATGCACGCACGCACGGCTACACACACACACACCCACTTAATCACACTACCACACGTCCCAGGACGACGGCAAACCTCCGCTGGCCATTGCCAACGAAATCCTCTGCATTATCGGCCACCTTTTCTTTTTGGTGTGTGGTTTTCACTCACTTCACTGCCATAAAATTCCGAAAAAGGACCTCTCTCTATCTCCCTCTCTTTCGCTCGTTCCCTTTTCCGCTCGATAGTGGGTTATTTAGCTGCTCGAAAATTCCGATTCCGCTCGAGAATCGACCCGAGAGGAAAAACCACTTTTTGCTGGTTGGTTTCTACACACACGCACACACTTTCATGGGTGTGCGCACACATAAACACACACACACACACGCACTTCGTTCGCAGTTGGCGTTGCTCCTGCTTCTCGCTGACCGAATGCTGAGGGCAGTTTTATCAAGCGACCAAAAACACCTCTCGGCAGCCACCGGAGGCGTTGGTTGGTCGAAGGTCTTGGCAAGGGATGGTAATGCAGCCCCCCACAGAGCCCTCCAAAGCGGCCAAACAACAAACCTTCTTCCCACGCGCACACACACGCCGACGGATTACGCCCGACGATCTACGGTGGCTGGTCGGGAAGGATGCACCACCCGTCGGAAGCTGCCGCTGGTGGCGGTCCAGCTACGTCCTCCAGTTGCTTGTTGCCGTTCGCTGCACCACCCACCGATCGGACTGCCAAGACGCACTCTATGCATTATTATTGCACCTCAGGTGTGTGGGGGAATCGATTTTCTGCCTTCTTCTTCTGTAGCACAGAAAGGCACACAACTGCCGACACCTCCCTGCCAGCCAGCTCACGCGTATGGGTACCCTCGGACTGGTGCCGTCTCTCTGTCACGTCAGGGTGAAAATCGAAGACCCAGCAGCTGACTTGATTGGTTGTCCGCGTTCCGTCCTGCTCCTTCTTCTTACCCTTCTTCGACGGAAACAGTGGAAAAAGCTGTGTGTGAGTGTGTATTTCACTTCAAGCCACCGTTTCAGCAAACACGACTCTGGTGCACTCGCGGCAATAATCAGCACCGTCCGACCGACACGCACAGAAACACCTTCCTTTTACGTTTTTTTCGTGAATTTTTCTCTCCTCGTCTGCTTCCCCGTGATGTTTTCGTTTGACGGCTGCAGCACGGTCAAGATGTGGTGGGGGACCGTACCGGGTTGGATCGTGCGCGCGCTGCCGTTTGACAGCTACGCCTTGGTTTGACGTTTGCCCGTGGCCGGTGATTGACAGGGAGTGTAGATTTTTGGTAAAGTGCTGAAAACATTTGTGAATAATGAAATTTATCCGCCAAATTGAGTATATTAAAGAATTGTTTAAATGAAAATGGTAGAAATAGATTGAAAAAGTAAAATTAGTTGTCAAAAACGTTGAAGTTCTGGCTGCATGCTTGTGCACATGCGTCAAATCGGTGACAATATGGAGAAGTGCAGTCCAATTGCATTCTGATTTTGGGAAGTGACTGCAACGGGTCACTGCATCGTTTGTGTGGACAAGAAAATACTTTTTTTTTATAGAAAAAAAATAATTTCTATTAATTTTACGAAAGTAATCCTTTAGACTTGTTCAAAGTACGCTACAATGTCTTCTTCTTCTATTTGGCGTAACGTCCTACGCGGACATGCCGGCCTATACAGGCTTTCGAGCTTTCGACCGTCCCACTAAAATGTGCTTTACAGATTAATTTCATTTTACTGAAAAAACATACGTTAAGTTTTTTCTAAAAGATTGATCAATTAGATAGATTAAACCTTAAAATGTGAACCATGAACCTCGTCCAACGTTGGCCAGCTTCTCTTTAACATTGAGCCACTGTGCAATGTAGTTGCATGTTGTTGCCCACGCAACAAAACGCGCTACAAAAACGTCAACAATAACAAAATTGTCAAGTCTTTCGCATGGGTTTGTTTTGAAATTCAAACTGAAAAAAGTGTGATTAGGGTAAAGTAAGTTTAAACTGTTCTGGAAAAAAGTTAAAAAAATAAATTAATGTTCATGAAAATGTGAAAATGTTGCATGGACATTGTTTCTGGTACATTGCTCAATGAACGCCTACAGGTATGCAATTCAAGTTTAAAGTGAACGTTTTTTGTAAACTTGCTTCTTTTTCCTAATTTTGCGCAAACCCGCTGTTGATTAAATCCTACCGATGTCACTAGTGGGGTTTACTGTGTGATTACGTGGTCCTTTTACGTGGAGGAAAACTTAATTGATGAACATGGCCGGGAAGGTCTACCGACAATAAATCAGAAGCAATAAGAAACAAGAAACGATAAGGAAAGAAAACATGATGAAGATTAAGAAGAGAAGGAAAGAAAAAAGAAGAAGAAGATCAGGAAGGTAAATAGAAATAAAAAAAGGGAAAACGAAAGGAACGAATGCAACAGATATAACCTTGACAGAAGGAGAAAAAGCTAACTCAAATGTTATTCTCTGTGGATGAAATAACCGTTAAGTTTCGAATCAATATAATACCAGGCTTATGTTGTAGCTTAGTTTGTTGTCACGGATAAAGTTAGTTTAAGTACGGCGATTTAGAGTTTCTAGATGACCAGAAGATGAACAAACCTACCCAAGCTAAACCTGATCGCCTGAATTTATGCAATCATGTGTTTGATATCAGATATTTATATTATTCTCATTTTTGTGTTTGTTGGCTACGAATTACATTATTACCTATTTGCCATCTCTTGTTCTCTTTGAATTTGACTCCTTGTTTAGACTCCATCCTTTCCAAAACATTCGTCTGTAAAGAACTATTCGACGACAATAGAACTACTTACCAGCTAATTTAAGACAGCAAACGACTTGCTGCATGTTCTAATACCCGAGTGTTTGATGCTGGCACGACCAAGATAAGACACAGCACCTAACACTGCACTGCGACGAGTCTCGGCATTACCGGCATATTCACGCCCAAAAACTCACTAAGACAGAAGCGAACAGTTGCTTAAGGAAGTCGCTGCACACACAAAGGCCAGCCCAACTGAGCTAAAGAGATGGAAACATTGAAGCCGTTCAAGAGGTGGCGGGGTACACGAAGACGTCTTTTCAATTTGCACAATCACTCGAGTGCACCGATTCAATCTAATTGGATTGGTACTCATCCATATGCATTTCGTGCACGGGCTGCCCCGGGTGGGGGTGGGTCCCATTGGTGGGCTATGCCGACCGATCGCGGGACCAAGGGAAACCCAGCTTCTTTCACTTTCGCCTGTAAGGAAAAATCATTTTCGTTCGCTGCCGCGCACCGTAACGAGCTCTCCAGGAAGATAAAAGGACCGTGGTTCACTTAAATAGCGATAAAAGAGCGGGAGGGAGAGAGAGAGAGACAGGGAGCAAAACTGCTCCATTTGGATGGGTTGGTCGCTTGTGTCCCTGTGCCAGAGGAAACCGGGCGGCAGGGTTGCGAATAGAAAAATAATTACATTTTCACATTTCCCTCTCGTTTTGGGACAATTTTGTGTGAACGCATCAAAGGGAGCAAAAAAATGAAGAAAAAAGAACAGAACCTCAAATTTACATCTTATTCGTTTCTTTCTCGAGAGTGTCCTGAAAGGAAATAGCCCTATCCTTTTCATCGTCGAAAAAAAAGTGCTGAGATATGAAGTCATAAGTGCAAAACATCTTTGACCAAATGTGTTTTCTAATGCCGTGCCAGGAAAGGAATCCGTAAGGATGGGATATGGCAATGGGCTCTGCAAGCGTCAAGTACCTTGGCTAAGGATGAATCAGACGGGTTTTGGAGCATCCCTAACGCTATAGGGGTCGTAATCGTAATTGCGCACGATCGTGGCCCCGTCTGACTGTGGCGGTGGGTTAAATTGAGTAGAAAAGAAAACTCACTACGTCTGTCAAAAAATGTAATCATGAGCATAAATATATTTCACTAGACACTTTTCACCGCCAGTCCAGAAGATGAAGCGCCAGACATTCGTGCTGAATGTAATTGTAACTGCGGGTCTTACAAAGTGCCGAATATGCATTTAAAAAAAAAACTGCCAAAGAATAGCAAATAAGAATGTGATGATGATCGTTAGGAGTGCAGGATGACTCTACACCTTCTGTAGCTAACTAGAGCCATTTTATTTCGGAGCAAACAAATAAGAAAAGGATTCTTCAGCGTTTTGAACGAGAACACTTTTGAATTGCCCTTTTCACGTGATCTCCAGTGGCCGTATGAGCACACTAACGCTTTTTGTCATACGTAATGATGATGATGATGATGCTGTCTAGCAGCTCGGACTGAATGCACATGTCTTACTTACACACGATGTGTATACATTTATGTTTATGTGTTTTCTTGTGTGTGTGTTTGCTCCATTCGTTCTGCATAAATAGCAGCTGCAGCTTGCAGACTAGTGTGTGGGATCTTAGTGAAAAGCAGTTTCCCTCCCCGGCCACTTCACATTGCTACACTCGTCGTCACAATAATTGGGCTGTAATTATGAACAATTGGAAGACTTTTAGAGCGTTCTGCCGCGCACCGAGTGGTCTGGGCGACCGATCCGGGCACACTTGTAAAGATGACGGACAAGTGACGGAAATGGCTAATATTCATTAGAGTGACGGCGGTCGTCCAACAGCAGCCGTCCAACCGGAAAGCAAAAGTGGCCGCGGCGGAATAATTGTTTGAAGGTTGCACAAGCTCACAAGTGCAGCGATAGGTTCGCATTACCTGGCAGCATTAGGGCCGGGGGCTGTAATGAGGGGCTTTTAATTAGCGCTGTCGGTCAAGCATTTGGAGCAATGGAGCAGTAAGGGGTTTGTTTGTCTAAAGGTTATTAAGGAAAACGGGGGGGGGCAAAAATATGTAGACAAAAGGTGCAGTCGGTGGACAGTAAGCAAATTTGAAGTGTTATTTTTATGGTAAAGCTGTGCTTAAGTGTTATTTTGTGACAAAGAGTCTGAATGAGCAGTCAATAATAATGTGTAACATAGAATAGTTAAGATGTTAGAAATCCTTTTTTTGCTAGCGTTTAAAGTTTTCAGAATTGATACAACAAATTCAAAACGATGTAAAAAGTAATAAACAAATTGTAAACTATGAATACACAACACATAACACTCAAAATAAAATGGATAACAAACAATACAAAATAAAAAATGTGCTAAATTAAATAAGAAAAACTATCAAATGGATTACACCGCACCTAAAATAAATGTAAAAACATAAAAATTAGAATAATTTTTCGTGTGTTGTTCTGATGTAATTATTTCATCAAAATTTGAGCTAGGGGAAGGTAGGTAAAGACGGACACTGTGGGTAAGACGGACACTTCTCATAAATGCATGAAAA
This sequence comes from Anopheles merus, assembly GCF_017562075.2. NCBI lineage: Eukaryota > Metazoa > Arthropoda > Insecta > Diptera > Culicidae > Anopheles > Anopheles merus. Next base: position 13,514,977 of record NC_054085.1, read on the forward strand.
AGGTAATTTTCGAAAAAATAAAAAATGCAGCATCCTAACTGAAAGTTTAACCACTCATTTGAGAATATTTTTGGCATAATACATGCAAAATTGGTTAAATCTACGAACAAAATAAATTTTCAATCGTGTGTACTCTTGTGGATCTAATTTAATTACTGCGGATCTTAAGCTCTACAACTTGTATTGTTTATATTTCTGGAAGTTTTATTTCATGAATGAGTTTTCGTGATCATTAATGAAAAAACTGACGAAAGAACAAGCATGAAAGCAATAAAAATCTTGTTTTCTGGTGGTTTAAACATCTTGACACCAAAGCGGGAAAGACGGACACTTTGTCGTAGGGAAAGATGTACACCAAATTTATTGATTTATTTTAATTCTTATTTCTATTGGTGATGAATCGTTTTCTTCAAATACCTTTAATAAGGGTATTCCGAAGTTATAAACCAATCAGCAACTAGAGACAGTATTGAAATAAGCGAGAAATGAAACACCGGTCAAAATAGTAGCCATTCGTTATGCTATTGCTCGCCTGACGCTGATGAGGCGCTTCACGAAATCCAATATCTTGTCACGACTTGGACAACTTTAAGCAATAAAAAGATGAGGCGTTGATACGACATCGTTCAGGAATAGATGAGAAATTATATGGGACTACAAATATTAATTGTTGTATGGAAAATGGCTTAAACTATTAAGAAGTCCCTAAAAAATACTGGGGTCGTGGACTTTTCGCGTGGTAATTTTCTAAAAGGAAGTTCTAGACTGTTGTTATGTATGCTGGAGCAACGTCAGCTGTTAGTGCGTGATATTTCAATAATGCTTGAGATGCTGCATTCTACAATATATTGCAATCGTCACTTACAATTCCTAAATTCATGGCTGAATGAACCGTCTTTGCAATTGGCCTAGAATTGGTTTCTCGTCCTTACCTACCTTCCCCTACATGAAACAAGTTCTTCTATCTTCTTCTATTTGGCGTAACGTCCTACGCGGACAACATGCCGGCCTATACAGGCTTTCGAGACTTAATTCATTACCACGTAGCCGGATAGTCAATCCTTGCTACGGGGGGACGGTCCATTCTAGGCTTGAACCCATGACGGGCATGTTATTGAGTCGTTCGAGTTGACGACTGTACCACGGGACCGCCTTAATAAAGTGTAATTAAGTTTAGTTTTTTACGGTTCTTCTTCTTCTTCTTCTTCTTCTTCTTCTTCTTCTTCTTCTTCTTCTTCTTCTTCTTCTTCTTCTTCTTCTTCTTCTTCTTCTTCTTCTTCTTCTTCTTCTTCTTCTTCTTCTTCTTTTTCTTCTTCTTCTTCTCTTCTTCTTCTTCTTCTCCTCCTCCTCCTCCTCCTCCTCCTCCTCCTCCTCCTCCTCCTCCTCCTCCTCCTCCTCCTCCTCCCTCCTCCTCCTCCTCCTCCTCCTCCTCCTTCTTCTTCTTCTTCTTCTTCTTCTTCTTCTTCTTCTTCTTCTTCTTCTTCTTCTTCTTCTTCTTCTTCTTCTTCTTCTTCTTCTTCTTCTTCTTCTTCTTCTTCTTCTTCTTCTTCTTCTATTTATGTTTGTTTTATTTTTCTTTACATCATTTGGCATTTTGTTCATTTGGTGGTTGAGACTTATTCGGTCTCCTTTGTCCTGGACTCAAAATACGCAAAATAAAAATTAGATATGCATTATAAAAATCTACCCCAATTTCGTCCAACATTCCCCTATTTCAGCTTGCCTGCCAAGCTATGCCACAATTAATACTAATAATCTCATTCACGTGAAACCACGTGAAACACGGTGCGTACCATTCCGTTGCGGTTTGCTAAGCCTTGCGAAGAACCGAACCCAACTGCCCCTTTCGGTATCAGCGTACCGTCGGTGCAAAATTTCGACGCGCCACAGAGAGTTTGTGTGACTCTCGCAAAATTTATTGCGCCTTCCGTCGAAGCAGAACATCGGCGATACGCATCAACGATCTAATTGAAATGTGTGTACGCGTGTGTTCTGATTGTCTCGCTCGCCGTATGATTGCAGCCCGGCAGCCAGCCAGCTACCTGCACCGTGGTAGAACCGGTAAGATGATACCTTTTGCTGTACGGTAGCAATGGAACGCCGATATTTTATGGTGTTGCGAACGAACGCGAATTTTCCGCCCGGCCGAACGGTATCGTCGTTGGCATTAATGTTGGGCTACTGCATCCTGGTTGATAATGATCGAGGATCTGTTCTCATCCACCCGCAGGATAAGCTAATGAATGAATGACGGGACGATAGGGTCGGTGCAGGGACTTCAGATTCGGTGTTAAAGGGGTAAACTTTTATGATATATTACTTCAGCGTCAGCAGGTCTGTGTAAGCGCAGGCTCACCAACGACCGACCAACGGACCGGGGTCCTGGAGTTCGTGGAGCAATTTTCATCTCGCTCCATCTGTTGGACACCTGCTATGCAGTGAAAGCAACCAACGAGACCGAAGGCACTGGGGCCACGGGGATCTGACCGTGTGTATGTGGGTGGCACACGTGGCATCGAGGCACACGTGAGGGCAAATGGAAACAGATGTTAATTAATAGCCTTCCTGGGGGTGATTTATGGTGACCGTTCGTCCAAAGTGAATGAATCAAATTAATTATCGTTTTTAGAGTGTCAACTGGCGCGCTGGCAAGGTGGCGGTGTACCCACGGAGGTTGGGTGTCATTTTTTTTTGTTGCTCCTTGCAATCCTTGCAATCCACACTTTCGTTCTTCATCCTCACACTCGCTGCCATTTACAGAATGGGACATTTGCAAACAAGGAAATGGAAAAAAGAACCCGCCGAGTGGGTGGCTGATTTTCCGCCAAGGGGTTAGGATCTCTCGTGGGGGGGGCAGAACTGTGCCATGATGGGGCTCGGGGATGGTGCGGTGTTGAAGTTATCGATTACGCAAATCAATTTAATTGCAATGAGGTGCCCAATAAGCAGCTCATTTGTCTCGTTCAGCCGCGGGTAACCGATTGGGGAATTTCATCCGCATCCAATCGATTGGACTTTTGTTTGCCGTTTCGTTGTTGTTTTTTTTGTGTGTCGTTTTGTTTCGTTACGGTGTCATTCCAACAAGTCACGACCGGTGAGGCGTAAAATGGGAAAATGGTCGACGGTGACTGATTGGTCGGTTGTGAATGATAAAGAGTTTGCGCAAAGTAGCGAGTAGGAAATTCACCAGTTTAAAAATGGTGCAGTGGATCGTTAGTTAATTTTTTGGATAGTGCAAACACAACATATTTGTTTTAATTTAAGTACTTGCATACTTTTAGGTGTATCATTTCACTCAAATATTGTAGAATGATTCATGAACGCCGAAATGTATGCAACAGTTCCATTCCTGCTGAGAAGGTAATAGATGTTATCTGCTTAATAGTTGGCTGATATTACCTTAATATGATATTACCCTAATAAAGGTGTTAAAATGAAGAAACGCCTAAAGGTATGCAAAGTACAGCCATCTTTGCCTAAAAGCCATTTCACATAGTTTATAACAGTAGAAGAGGTTTTTTTTTAACTGTTGATAGTCGAAAAACGTCTATGTTTTCTTCAGTTACCGAACACTCACAGAGCCGAAAATGTTATGCTCGAGTGTTGAATAGATAAACAGGGAAAGATGAAGCAACAATCAGATTGGTCGTCCATCGGTTCCGTATGAAAGATTCAGAGATAATCGATTATCGGGACAATCCAAATCACTAGTTGATTCACCGATAACCGATGCCAGTTTAATGGGAAGCGATGTTGATAACCTTCCAGACAAAAACTCTCAACCCGTGCTCAACGCATTGTGTCCTGAGCTATCCTCTCTTCTCCTTATAGGTACAGTTTTCGCAATTCAAACACAACCCAACTGAAACAAACCATTGAATCGTTCGTGTGAAACAAAGAGCGCCGTAAAGAAGGCTAATGTTGCGGTGCTCGGTACGAGCGCGTGCAATGGGAGATGCTGCGAGAGCACATAAATAGCACTTTACATTTTCACGCGTTCAATATTTAATGAACACCGGCACCGGTTGCTGTAGTGGACTCCCTGTCCCTCTGTCTGCATGCCACACGTTGCAAAGCCCGAAACAAGCGCGCTCACATTGCATTTTCCCGCAAGACTTTCCAACCCAAACGGTAGGAAAGTGTGACAGTGGGGCTTTAGCATACGGTAGGAAGCAAACATCGGAAAGACCCTTAGCACCGGGATGATGGAAATGTGCAGTGTGTCATGAGAGGACTCTATTTTCCATCATGGTGCATCTGCGGTCGCTGACATTAACGAGATGTCGCGCTGTGGAGAAGCCTTTTCTTTCCAGCATGTACCGCAGCAGGTGGTAGCTGGTTCGAGATGGCGTGATTCACTCAGACGTCTGGGCTACACAAATTGCACGATTGGGACGGAGTGTTGCTTACGAAACGAGCGGGAAAATTCGCTCCCAGCGGAGACGGATTTCCACCTTGCATTAGAATTGATAATTTGCCATCCGGATTTGCTCAGACACTTGGGATGTTTTTTCCCTGATTTGTCACAGGGAAGTAGGAAGAGCTTTTTTATTCGACGCACAAAAAAAAGGCCAGGTGCAACTGTGCCTTTGTGTGCCGAATGCTTCCCAGGAAATCTGTTCCGTTTTGTGTGCACAACGCAATGGGAAGTTTTGTTCCGTCGCTTTGATTCTTTCTTTGTATCGCAAAGGATCTGTTCTTCATCATTTCGTTGTGGGTTTCGTTGCAATCAGTAGGTGAGTTTTACCTGACAAAACAAGAGACATTCGGTCTGCCGAAGGTGGGCAAGGAAAATCGATCGACGAGATTTAAAGCAGCAAATGTTGGCCATTTGTATTTCTGATGCTTTTTTATCGATCTTCGCCCAAGCTGGAACGATATTGTGGGTGATAAGTAGGTTTAAATATTTACAAGTAGCACTTTTTATTGCTCTATTATGTAGTGTAGCTTCAGCTTGAACAATTTTGAACCAAAAGCTTTGATCAACACTATTAATCTTTATATTAAGAACTAAACAACTGAACAAAGCTTTAATCAAAATGGAAATGAACGAATTGGGGTAGGCAATTCGCATAACAGGAGGTTTCTCACGACAGAAGGTTTTTCGTGATGACGCATTCTAAAACGCCTAATGCTATGCAATTCGAATGCATCAAACTTATTTTAATGTGTTCTTATCTACTTTCAACATAACGTTCAATCATAATTTTTTAAAGTTCAAAACGATTTTAAAACAAGTTCCTGCATTGGGACCTACCCTAACTACACGATTTTAAAAAAGAGGACCCACAAAAGCCCTCTTTAAACGACGTTGGACAGGAAACCAACAGCGTATAAAAATCTAGATCAGCGAAATTAATCAACAATAGAAGTACTAATCCCTCCGACTACCATCCGACCGCTGATGAAGTAGGAACTTTTCCTCCATGCATTTTCGTTGAAAACTGGGCAAAAACCAACCAAATGAATGAAAACAGCCGGGACTGGCGGTGGGCATGCACTCCACCCAGGAGACAACATTTTCAATTGTACGAAAAAGTTTAATCCATTTTCTGGACAACTTTTTTCCGTTCTCGTAAGCGTTTCCCGTTTTCACGCTCGCTCTCCTTTCCACCGGCTTTATTTCATGCGACAAAATTTCCCACTCATTCCGCTGACACCGTTTGAAGGCATTGTTCGTACCAGCATAGGATGGTTTCTTTCATTGTGAAATGACCGATTTTTATAGAAAACCCCTCGCTAGATAGCGTATGGTACGACTTTAGAGGAAGGAAGGAAGCCCTCTTTTAAGCTACGGGTTGAAAAAAAAAGCACTTCTCCAGCAACTTCTTCATACTTCGGCTGCCATTTGCGTGTCAAATTGACAAATCCCGCTCGCTAAAGGATAGAGAATAGGAACAAATGCACCGAAGGCATTGCTGAGATTGCAATGGCACGCATGGCGGGAAGCTGTAGCGAGTGCAAAGAGGGTAGGTGTAAAGGGAAAACGCACTCACTAAGCACCGTTTTAAGCGCTCTAGCAATGGACGCACGGACAAGTGGACGGCAACGATGTGGTGATGAAATTTTTACCACTTTCACACCCCTCGGAGGGAGCGGGAGGTGGCTCGTGGCTCAAGGAATGCAAAATGCAGCTTGGAATGCAGAATCGGAATAGAATGGAAACTGGAAGCGCCCGAGGCTTAGGAACAAATTAGTTCATTTTCATTATAAATTATCACCGAGGCTGCACTTAACGGAGAGTAATTATTTTCATTAGCATGTCTTCATTGCGGAACGAAACTGGAAGCAGCGGGATGACGGGAGGCTGCGGGACGAACGAAATGGATGACGCTTTTTGTATTCGAGGCTGTATGCGATGCGATGTCACTAAATGCCCATGGGAGAAGGCTGTGCTTGCTGCTCGCCGTGGCAGTTATGTGCTCCAATTTTCAAACACGAATAATTCAGCTTCGGGGTGCGAAAAGGGCTTGACTTAATTTAGGCTGTGCTGGTTTGTGGCTTTCCATCTTCCCGAATTCGATTCGAATCAATAAATTCAATTCGAATCCGAGCGCAAAATGGATGAAGGTGACGTTCGGTGCCATCTCGTGTTGACCTAAATTTATCGACATACCACGCAGGAATGACTGATGTGTGGGTAGTGTGCTGGTTGGAGAAATGGGAAAACTTGCCGTCGCAGGGAATTTATAACACAACAGCACCTATATCCTTCACATTTTTACTCCCCGTCCGTTCGTCTCGTTTTTGATGGCATCATGTCCATAATCATAATCAACTTTAGTGTGTTATTTAAGGCGTTTTCCTTGAATTCAAAGCGTGATGCATTAAAAGGAAAATAAAAAAAAGGAACGATTTGTCTTTCTAGCGCATTTGTACCGCGGAAACGATGCTTAATGGATTATCATAAATGGCGCAGAGTTGAAGATGGGTCGGAAGAGCACTGCTCGATGGTATTTTTTTTGCTGTTGCCCGTTTTATTGCTGCAAGAGGGCCAAAAGAAGATTGTGGATCATCGTTTTGTATTCATCACTGGGTGGGATTTTGAATGAAATGCTAGGGAGAGTAAGTCTTATTTACCGTTTCGTAGCAAGGGGACAGGTTAACTAGCTACAACGAGCTAGATCAGCATTTTTATAATTTGGGTTGATGGTATGGAGTGCTTATCTGCTTCTATGATGATACCATACATAGGCGTGGTGTTATTCTTCTGTTCTGTCTACGTTGCTCACTTTTTGTGCCTAAACTTATGCAATTGAAAAGCATTTGTTTTGGTTTGTTAAAATTGTAATTTATCTCAGTTAAAATTAACGTCATTTAATTTGCGCCTAAAGGTATGCAATGTTTAAAAGAGTACCTATTTGCTGATTGTTTAGCATAACATTAGGCGTTTCTTATACGCAGTAACCGTAAACCAGAGAGAAATTTACAAATTAGTTTACGTTTTGATTAAAATCATAAATTGACTATAACTTTACTTAATAAACAAAAGCGAAATATATAAAAAAAAATCCTGTTAGCCCACACTAAGATACAAACAACTTTCAATCAAATTTAAAGAGCTGCTAAAATGCTATTTGTACCGTGTGAATGAAACCGGACAAGATTATGCAAAACTCGACCTTTACAGTGAAGAAATAGACACCCCTGAACCCTCGAGCAGGTGATTCTCCATCCACGGAAGTCACTCGATCACGGTACGGTTGACATCCCCATCCCGCTAGTGGTTCGAGAAAGTCCCCCAACACAGCAAAGGTGTGTTTTTCTTTTCCCATATACACCATAGAGACACCTAGACACTAGCCGCACGTCAGCCATTCTTGCGGGGTTTTGCTTCCGTTTTATTTACATTCAGTTCAGGACCCGGGAGGAGGGAAAGTCCGTCTATCGTGTGGCGGCTGTGGCAGCGACTATCCCAGCGGACCGCTACCCTGCGGCGCGCGCTACATGCCCGTGCGAGCGACAGTGAGTGTCTGCACCATCGGGCGCACAGAGATTATATCCCTCATCGTTTAGCTTTTTAATATGCAAATTCAGACAATTTTTCTCCTTACTCATGCATTTCATTCTCATTACAAATCATTCACGGTCCAATGAGGGTGGCGCGTGCGTCCCTTGGTGGTAGGGAACGCGCAATGATACTGGGCGGCGAGACCAGATCAGATAGCAAGCGCGGGACAGACACAGGACAATGTCTAATCGTCCTAGAGGATAAGGTAAGACTGTGGAAAAAGCAACATAGCTATGAGACATATATTTAAGAATATACTGATTTGAGGCAGTAAGTCCTCTATTTAGTATGAATAAAATGAACTTCTGCTGATTGATTTATCATTAATCGTCCTCCGAAGCACATCATTAATAGTGCAGCCCAACCACGTACCGAAAAGACCACAGGACGCGCCGCTCCGGATCTAGCTGCGGCCTCATCATCCATCATCAAACGCAAAGATGTTCGAGGTAATGCCCGGTGGAGCTGAGGGGCGACTCAGCGAGTGCCAATATCCTGTCCCAGGCAAGCGATCCCTGTCCTGCACGGTTGATCGAGCATCCATTGCACGTGCCTCGTTTGTTCAGCAGTGCTGATTTCAGTGCTGATGCACGCTCAATTCCGGCCACACCGTTGCGGATAACCCGCAGCACTGCGAAGAGGACGACGCCAACGATGATGATGATGATGATGGCGGTGTATGACATCTATCTCACTTCCGGTTCCGTTCGATCGATAAAAGGTATCGGTAAGGCATCTTTCTCAGCATCATCGATCCGGAAGACAGCTGCAATCTTTAACCATCATAATTTCTCAATCGTTCGTCGCGCTCTCCGAGACGGTGGTGTACCAAGCGTTGGGAAGGAGGCGGTAAGCAGCCCGAGTCTCTGATTTATCCAACCGACACCGTCTTTGCATTCTGATGAACCTCATCCCATCCGCGGTGGAAAAGGTTCTTCCGCGAATAGTGGTTCAACCACCGCAGCCCGAAGATTCGCTCGAGGAGACACATGCATGGTGGGAAAACAGTAAGTAATTGTACGTTCCATTTTGTACGAGCTTTACTTTTATCGTTTGAAAATTGAAAGAAAATTTCACCCCACCGACACATGACTAACGCTGGAGCAAGGGAAATAGAAACAGAGCGCGAGCATCATATACATGCTGCACTAGGATCTAACATCCGACCGGAAAATGATAAAAATCAACCGATCTGAAACGAAATTCCGTTTTCATTGGTAGCACTGGTTCGAGGAAACTGGTTGCCCTATGTGCACAAATGATCAAAGGCCTTTAAGAAACATGGGAATGAGCGCGAACCTGTGGGTTTTGGAGGAGGCTGGGATGGTAAAAAGCGATAAGAATGTGTGGTTCACGGTTGATGATACGGTCGGGCGTGTGTCTTTATTGTTGTAACTTGTATTCACTGTAATTCACCACGACAACGTTTTTGTGTGGAGAAGAATGCATCGTTACAGTGGTTTCCGGTTTTGTTTGTATGCCAATATTCTTTGAAGCAGCTGATTGTTCTATTATCATCGAAGGCTACAGATGCAATATGTCGTAACAAACGTAACGTAATAACGCTCATAAAAAGCATTACAAGAACAAGTCTCCAATGTTTGTTATATTATAGTAACATTTGGAGCAAACTTATCAGCATTTATTGAAAATACGATACAGCAAAGCAGCATGAAGACATGGACAAACGAAAATGTTAAAAAGTAGGTTTATTTGCTCTTGTTACCAATCTTATGTATATAAATGCATACTTTCAGGCGGTGAGTTTTGGTATGTAAATGGATGTTACACATATCTCATCAGGAAATCAGGGACATGTAAACAATTATATTTTCATCCCATTAGGTATTATATAGACCTTAGTTTAGCAAATGAAACGATTAGTAGACCAACGTCCTGAACATTAAATTTACTTTCTATTCTATTCTATAGGTTTGTGATGCTGATTGCATACTTAAAGGTGTGATTAATTTTTACGGTTGAACATGAATGCCCTAAGGCCCATGAATATTGAAAATATGCTTTCTTATCTTGAAGCCAGTATTAATGAAAATCATATTTGCATTCCGTGTTTCTAACATAAGCTATACTTTAATTTTATTTTTGAATATTAGCTTTTACAACTGTGAAACTAATCGACATGGGCTCGAATAAACTTTAGGAATCAGTTATTGCAATAAAAATCTCTCGCCTCCAATTAAAACCTAACGCTTTATTCGCTGAACTGTATTATAATTTCACCAGACACAGACACGGACACGTGCGCCACTTTCCCGACGGCTAATCCTTTCAACCAATATTGTTAATTCTACTTACCAGAGTTTATTTTTTCCGCTCGCTACGCTCCATCACTTGATGCGGAGATGATGCGTCGGACAAAAGGTGGCAGAATCGGTAGCAAAACCCTTTTTCCGGTGTTTAATTCCGACAAGAGATAAATCCCAACATCTCCTGCCCCACCGGGTTTGCGTTTCTTTCCACCCTGGAAGGTTAAATGTTACGACCTAGCAAGGGGCCGCTCGTACAATCAGCACACAGTAACTAATCTGAGGTTAAAGTGCACGGGTTTCGAACGGGGATGGCACAAACCCGTTGGTGGTGGTGGTTGTGATTCACGTTCACGGTCCACTGACCATCCATCGCCATCAATCAGAGCAATTGCAGGTGAACCGTGAAAAAAGCATCCCTCGCCTGTGCCTGAGCTCACGAGAGGGAACTCGCAATGGTTGTGCGAAACAAGCGGCAAGCGGGGTTAAAATTACGGACCCGGGCATGCCAGGGGCACCGTTTGACGAGTCCGTACGGTGTCATGTCGTATTATACGGGATTAGGAGGACTAAATCTTCCTTCGAGAACTTCGCACAATCGCCCCGTCAATTCACCGGCGAGTGGCAAAAACGGTGCAGCGTCCGTGAATGGGAAATTGTCATTCGCCTTCCTTCCAATTAACCTCCGATTTGAGGAGACACGCTCCTCCATCTCACCCTCTGCGAGCTTGTAATGTGTGTGTGTGCGTTACGCGAGGCGGTTGCGTATTGCGTATTGCGCACCTTGCATGCGCTAACAGGACGGGGCGCTCTTTTCGCCGTTTGCTTATGCAACATAAATCTCTCCCCCCTTGTCTGGCACCCATTTTCCAACAGCCCTTCCCCCGTTCAAAACGGAAACGGTGTCCGTTGCGGCATTCCACAACCCTTCCCCTCGGTGGCCGATCCGGGGCGACAGATTGTGAAGCGATGTAAAGGCAGCCCCAGAAACGTGTAACTACTTGTCCAGTACGTCAAGTGTCAAATATCCCAGATTTATAGGCGATTGGTCCGGCATATGGCTCCGTGTATCGGATTTGTGTCCATCTTGTTGGCAAAACCTCCCTTTCTCCCCGCCGCAGGATCCCACGCGAAACCTTCTCCTTGTCTCGGCCGGGTGGTCATAGATTTGGCGAAGCGGTGCCCATACCGGCTACCGAAGTTTATCTAGATGTGAAGTGGATTATAGTATATCGCAGTTGATCGCAGCTTGCCCCAGCGAGTACTTGAGCGTAGTGTGTGGAATAGATGCAAGTTTGTTTGAAACAGTTCTGATCGCACTCGTTGCTAGTATTATTATTATTATTATTTTTATTATTATTATTATTATTATTATTATTATTATTATTTATAGTATTATTATTATTATTATTATTATTATTATTATTATTATTATTATTATTATTATTATTATTATTATTATTATTATTATATTATTATTATTATTATTATTATTATTATTATTATTATTATTATTATTATTATTATTATTATTATTATTATTATTATTATTATTATTATTATTATTATTATTATTATTATTATTATTATTATTATTATTATTATTATTATTATTATTATTATTATATTATTATTATTATTATTATTAAAATTATCATTATTATTATTATTATTATTATTATTATTATTATTATTATTATTATTATTATTATTAGTATATTGCTTATTATATATTGTTATTTTTATATTGCTTGTATTTTATCGCATTCAGCTTGTAGTTATATTTTAAAATTTCCTTCATTTATCGTTAGAACTTATCTTACCATTTTGTACACCACTGTACAAGAAAACGAATGTTATTGCACCTGTTTCGCTAAGGATGTATGTAATCTCCTTTACTGCCCTCGTCTTAACGCGCTTCTAACAACCTCCATCGCGCCCGTCCCTCTTTATCTCCTGAGCGGCAAGCCGTTGTCGAACATGTTGCCCATTGCAACAACTTCATTGATTATTACCAACCCCGTTCGACAGCCGTTTCGATTCGCAAAGTTCGCTCGCAAATTGCATGTACATCTTAATTCTAGTTCCCCGGGTCCTTCATATCGGGTGGTGGGGGGGGGGGGGGTGGGGGGGTTACGCTGGTGGATGTTGCTCCACATGCCGGTCGCAGGCCACGCTTCCAAAAATGGTGCGTTAGCATGTTTTAATAGATGGAGATAGAGAGTGTAAGGGAAAGAGCAAAAAAAAAACCCACCACCAGCATGCTCTATGCTGTTTGGTGGTGATTCTGGCTCACCCGAGGTAGGCCAAAAAGTGGTGCAAAAAGTGCGATTCCCACCAGATCGATCGATCGGCGCTATGGGAGGAGAGAATAAAATGCAGCATTTTCTACATGCGTAAAATGGAACGAAAACATACGTTTGCACAGTATCGGTTCTGTTGTTTGCGTTGGTATGGGAGGTATGGGACAGCTCGGCACACAAACACCCATGCAAAACGAAAACGATAGGGGTTGGGTTGAGCGAAAAAAAAGCGCAACAGTAGTAAAAGCGTGATATTTAAAAACCATTCCAACGATGCAAAAGGGAGACTGACAGGGGGAAAGAACAACGTGTTACTGGACCCTAGCGAATGGATGAATGCATTGAAGTTACGATTGAAGGACTACTTCAGCTCCAGCTTTCCCCTCCCCCACCGGGGGATGCACCACGACCCGGAGTGTATATAAATTTAAAATTTGTGCCTATTTGTTTTGTCCCGCGGACTCTCAGTGTGCCTACCCGTACCATCAATCCAAACACCAGCAATTCACTGCCAGTGTCCGTGTGCGTGCCCCTCTTGGTATGGGCAAGTTCAAATTAATAATTTATGGACGATAGCTGTAGTACATCGGCGCGCGTGCAGCCATCGCCCGGATGTCCCGAATCGCGCATCATCCTACCGATGAAAGATGTCAACTGGATCCGGTGCAATTGTGCGGGATGTTTTACAACGCGAGTGACAGACGAGGATGTACCCCTTTCCCCGTACGTGGACAGCAAGGGGTAAGGTTGTTGATAGTACCACTTCAAAATGATAAATACTCGAAAGTGGTATAAAATATGGATGTCACGGTGTGACGTAGTACGAACAATGCTACCCCGCACTGTGCCAATGCAGTTTCGCGGGCAACCGGGCTTTTACCGGTCAGACCATGTGGCAATCGTTGGTCGTTCTAACCTTACCCCGGGACCCGGGGACCCGTTACCAATTTCATGGCACATTTGGTCGAATTTTGTTGTGGTTGCGTGAATGTTACACGCGCGGGGGGAATCAAAATGGCAATGATCAATTCTTGTACTAAATGCTCGTGGAGAACGGGCGGGATGTTGTGGAATTGAGTTGGGTATGTTTTATTACCCATAACAGTGATAGGGATTGTGCATTATGATGCAATCAGTATCTTTTGTAAAATGGTTTGAGGAGTCAAGAGCGCTCCCGGGAGGAAAATTAGTCCATGCGGAGGCCTGAGATTGATTGGAAAAGTAAAATAAGGTGGAAAAGAAAAGAGGGCTTGTCTATGGAGGATTTTGAGTATTAATAGTGTTGATATTATGAATTATGAGTTTGTTAAAAGTTCTTATAAACGTTTATACGTATGTGTGTTGGGTACTTGAATACTCTGAATATTTTTGGGATTTCGGAAGAATTGACGGAAGAGACTAAAACCTTGAGCTACTAGCATTGAGGTTGGCCAGATGTTTTTAAATGCCTTGAGAAATTCAATATTCTTCGATGCCTCAAAAGAACGAGAAATCATTGGAACCAAGAAGTCTCAGGCTCCAAAACCTCACTAGCTTTGTTGCTAGACGTTGTAAGAAAAGCGATCAACAAAATCCGTTCAAATCGTCACCAAAGCCTCGTCTTGGAATTACCTCTACATCCTTGGTCTCCTCAACCACCATAAAAAGTTGTGCAACCTCGTATACCTTACACCTTTATTTAAGGATCACGAACAGCAGCCGTGATTTGAAGACTGCTACCTCTTCTTACAGCTCGGGACGCAAATACGTTTCAACCACTTACGCAATGACACTCCAGTTATTACGCTCATCAGAAGCACGGTAGGTACGTGAGAGCCACAGGAACCCCAACCCCCTGCACCGTCCAAACTTTAACCTTAGAGGTTCAGAAGGCAGATCAGAAATCGTCTTGTACGACGATGCTGTAATTGAAGTCAATTGCCCCCATCGTAACGTGGAGCACACACACACACACTGCAAGGTTACACCGTGTTCATCTTCCGACCGACAAACACACTCATACGACGGTCGTGTTTCGCAGTTCCGGTAATTAAATCGAAGTAATTTCACGTACCAGAAGGCTGCTGCTCTCAACACAGACACACATGCGCCGGTGGTCGACGAGATAAAGGAAGGTGACTTGCCGTCACCATGGGTGATGAAAGCCCGTAACCGGTTGGCGGAGAAGGGAACTCCCGGGGTGAGGGCAATGTCGTAACTCCTCGGCAAGCAAAAGGTCCCATGGGAAATCAGGCGGCCGTATGAGTTTTTGGGGAAGTTGTTGCTGGCGCGGCGACGTTTTCTGGTGTCCCGCAGAAGAGCAAATTGAAATATTATTATCTGCCGCGAATATGCCTCGGCCTGTGCGTGTGGGTATAGGAAAGTGATCTGTAAAGCGTACGTTCACACATGCAAAATGGTGCTTGGGAGTGGAGATTCGCCGTTTTGAGTTCTGAAGAATCTGGGGTAGCGCGTCCCGAAACTCCAAGGCGGTAAAGTTTGACGCTTTGAGCAAGGACAATCGAAAGGAATTATAATACCATTAAATATAGTACTTTATCTACCGACGTGTCTGGCATTATCGTGGTGGTAAATGCAGACGGGCGACATGCTTCCGCACAAACAGGAACAAGAAGTCTCACCCTTAATGTCCGAGTGCGGCGCCGATAAGTGGAAGGACACAACACTTTTCCGGACATAAATGGCTTCCTCGCAGCACGTAAGCTCCACTTATTAATCACAAATTAAACACCCTCACCGTCTGCTTTTCCAGTTTCGGCGGTTTCGCGGGGAAAGAGCGAATCGTTCCGAGCGCCAGTAATGCTCGCGTAATTCGTCCGTGCACAGCGTGATTCTTTGACTTTGTGTGTTGGTTGGTGAATGTGAGTACCCTCTTTTAGATAACAAACACCCACCACAATCCGGAAGCCGGTGTCGACTTTCCGGGTGCAGGAAGGAAGAGTCCAAGGAAGAGTCCTTTGCCAACCGAAAACCCCCATAAGATGGCGTTGCACTCCACGGTACATCGCGGAAATACGGGGAAGTGTATAAACAATATTAATTGCTTCCTATTTTATTTACACTTCACAATCCCGTGCACCGTTGCTATCGCATTTGCACCCGTTCCGACACACAGAGCTAAATGGATTATATTAAATACTTTATTATCAAAACTTTTTACATTACGCTTTGTCCGCTGCGGGGTGTGTTATTGGGTGTTGTCGGGACTGACCTGAGTCCAGCGTTCAGCGTGTTCGCATTCTCCTTTTTACCGACGAACAAGCTTGTTCAATTTCCTTTTCCTGGTCGGTCGGTCGGTCGGTTAGTGTACGGTAAGAAGTTCCTTTTCCCAAGCACGCGCGCATTTCCTCGTAGCATCTTTCATTAGCCTCATCGGTCAAGATTGTGCGCCGGGGTCGGGGTAAGTGTCGAGCTGGGCGCACTTGCTGGTTTGTTGTGGGCACGATTACTGTTCGGTATGGTTTGCTTTTTTGTGGAGGTTGGTTCTTGAAGTTCAAATTAAAAACGTGAAGCAAGATGAGAGAAACTAAGAAGGAAATAGTATTTATTTGGAAAAGTGGAAAACGATGGAAGGAAAATAATAGAGCCGATGGGAATGGTGTTGTTTGTTTTAATTAAAGTTGAAGTAGTTTGGAAAATTTGACTTACGTTTAACGTAATGGTAGATGTCAAATTGTTTTTCAGTTCTATGTACTAAAATTGCTTTTTTGTAAGAAGTTGTATGCGTTATAGTTGAATTTTATATTATTTAAGTATTATTTTCTCATAAACAAAGAAAAAAAAGAAAAGTAGCAAAACTATTACACAGTTTTGAGAAGGCAAAGTAATTAAGAAGCATTCATTATCTGAACCAGGACACAATTAAATCAAAGCTACAAACAGCAATTGTGGATTAAAATGAAGGTAAGACGTGAAATCAAACAAGAAAACCGGAAAACAAAAATTGACCAAAGAAGTAAAAACACAGAAAGTGTCAGAGCAAAACTAATCAACAGGCAAAACACGAATGTAGAATCCGATTGCATTCCTCTTCTCTCTCTCTCTCTCTCTCTCTCTCTCTCTCTCTCTCTCTCGTGCGCTCTCTTTCTCCTATGCTTTCTACTTCTGTTTTCTTGTTTGATTTTTCATATTTAGCTGCAATCTTATTCTCAAGCTTTCTCAACAAGGAAGAGTTTCGTTTCGTCTTACAAATTGGATTGCTTAAATTTTTTCGATTTTCTTTAATAGTTTTTCCTTGCCACTTTCGCGCTTTCGTTTTAACCGAAAGGTCCAACGCGTGCTAGCAGAGCAAGTTTTTTGATGTTTTTTTTGTGTTTTTGTTCCAAAAACAGGTAAAAAAATGCCAGAATATTGGAAATAAAGGAAACTCATAGCTGACTGGTGGTGAATGTTTTTTTTTTAAATGCTCAATGCAGCATTGGTTTTTGCTTTCATTTCTTTCCGCTACATGGGATTTAATTTTAAATGCTAATTTTTCATTTCGCGATAGTCCCGCGCTTTTGCCGCCCACGTCGCCTACGATGTCTCACGTCCGCGCCATGGATTATTCGCTAATCATTCGCACCAAGAGGCAACGGGTAGCAGCAGTGGCAGAGAACGCAAACCGTGTGGAGGTGGCTTTCTTTTAAAGTCCTGTCCCGTCGTACAATTGTGCACAGGACGCCCGAAGGCCAATCACCGTCTCGGGAAGGCCGGAAGTGAATGTCCCGCCTTGCAGTGTGTTCATTGACACGGCTAACAATGTGATTATGGATTAAGGGAAGTGTGTTTTGGTTTGGGTTTTTTTCCTTCTTCTTCCACTGCGAGTAGCATTATCTAGCGTGAAGGTGGTCTTGGTGTGTAATTTAAATCGGAGGGTGAGAAATGAATTTTCCCTCTAGTCGCTAGCTGCCTGCCGTAGGGTGACATTTGTTAATTTGAAAAGCAAAAGCAGAGGCCCGACCAAAAAAATTAGAAAACGACCCCACGAAATAAATCACTATCGAATTACTCATGCAAAACAAAGTCCTGTAAATTAGCGCCGGCTGTACAACCAAACGGAAACGCTGCGCTCGGGGGCAGAGGTTTTTATCCTTGCAGGCAAAGAAAACATGGACATTCATCGCGCGACTGCCACACCGTCTCCCTAGTACAGTCTCGCTTCCGGTACGACGCGATAGACCCGGGTGGTGAACGGTGTGATAATTCTCACCCGAAATTGGCTGTTTAGACTGCTCGTTCGCGCGAAACAAATACCCACAGTTTATCTTTCCCACACTCTGAAGTGTGTTTGGGAAACATACAAAAAAGGCAGATACATAAAATCGGCTTCAAAATGAAAGCTCTTACTCAATCTACCACTAGAATGGTGGAATTGAAGATTGGCGGGTTGTTTAATTCATGAGCTTCCTCCCGGCACGTGCTCCTTTCGGCTTTTGGGTGGATTTTTCTTGCCGAATAAGGTGACGAGTAATCGATAGGGCACTGTCGAGCTCGACACCAGTCGAGGGTGGTTTTGTGTGTGGGCTAGCAATGGAGGCGTTTTGTTTGTTATTCTTTCAATTTCGGGATTTGAACATTTTTCAAATGAAAATGAGAAGCTTGATCGCTTTAAGGTGTCTTGGGAGAGATAGGAAAAAGATATTGATTTTCTTGGAAATAGGTCTTCGTAGACTTGAAGTTATGTATATTTCAATTGTCAGATGCTTTAAATAGATTCAAACAAATATATGAACTATTACACCTTCCACCCAAAAGTTCATCCTCTCAATTCATTGATATTTAAAAAAAACGTATCTGCATTTCTTGACGCACGATGGAAAGTGTTTCCAAAATCTGAGCCAGAAAACGGATCGGCTGAAATACATTGTCAACAGCTTCATTCATCTTGTGCTGCCGAAATCCACTTTAGCCTACCTTCTCCAGGCACGCCCGGCTGCAGCATGCAGAGTAGGAAAGAGTCTCAGAGACACATCCTCCAGTCATCACCCACGAAATCCTTCTACTGCACCTTCTTTTTTCCACTAACATGAAAGAAATCGTCTCGAAAGGGATGGGTCGCTGGTGGGAGACGATAGAAACCGTTCGATTTCAATCGACATTGCCGGGGAAGCCGGTAGACATTGCAGCCACTGCAGAAGGAAGCATCCGTTGCCCTTCCGCCGCGGTGTGAGAAATGGAAAGGCAAATCTGCATTTATATGTTTTAATATTGAACCTTAAATACGGTTCTTTTCCAATTTCCAATTTTACTTTCTTTCCCTCCACGAGTCATGGGAACTTTCTTTTCGCTTTCAAGGGGTTAGGTTCTGTTTTGGACGGATTTCGGCAAAGGTTGCGTTTACGCCGGATTGCAGTCAGCCGGAAGCAGACTGCACCTTTCGTAGGGTTACGAGATAAGTAAAAAAAAGTAAGCAGAAGGGATCACTTTCGGTTTGGCAACATGATAAATATCGAGAAATCGAAATCCTAGTGTGAGCTCCTAGGGTTTTGTGCATGATGTACGAGTCGCACGAGCAGCGCATCTCCCATAGGGATGGGGAGTTGCTGAAGGGAGTGGAATATTTGTTTGTACAGAGCATTGCAGAGATACTTGTGGGAGAGAAAGGAATGGGGCCTTCGAGGAAGTTTCCAAGACGCCGTCTGCCGTGGACCGTATTGTGGATTTAATGTACGAGCTATCATCTGTTATACAGGTCGACACGTTGGGATGAAGTGAGCGATTCTTTTCAATGGATAGTTTTGTAGCAAGAGCCAGAAAGTGAAGAAGTGAAAATGGTCGTTAGCAGTGTGTCATATGACAAAATAGATACATATTGTAGAAAACAATCAATGATATTATTTTTACTTAAGTTTGCTAATCACAATAATCGCTACGTTAAATGACCAATATTCTACATTTTTGAGCTGCTACTTATTGTATGACGTAACTCCCGATGATTTCATAATTGCCTCAATTGCCTGATCTCTAAATACTAAAGTATATTTTTTCAACCGTAAAAAGGATAATGTCGCCTAGAGGTATGCAATGCAGTCGCCTAAATGTATGCTATTATGTTACTAGCTGCTACTTAGAATGAATTTGCAAGAGTTTTAATGAAGTTTATGTAGGAAAAGGCTTACAATGGTACACTTTCAATACAGCCTGCCCAAAGAATATCCAATTGTACTTGAAATTATGCCATTTAAGTTCGAGGCTACACACCCAGCTAAACCGTTATTGCATCTCAAAGAACCGCCTGTCATCATGAGCAAAGCTGACAACTGTTAGCGCCAGATGCAAAACACATCGACACATCAACGAATGGAATGGAATAGAACAGAACATTCAGTTGCATCTGTCATCCTGTCGAAACCTTGGCTCATCCATCGTAGATGTTGTTTATTTGGCCCACGTATACGAACACCAACTGAACCCCGGTGCATCAGTAAAAAGGACGCTGAATGCAACAGCACCCGGGTGTTATCATTATGCTTTCCCGTACATCCCATACAACCATAGGGTTGTGTGGAAAAAACGAATATCTGGGATGCTGTTGAGCCTGGGAAAACTGTGTTCATTCTTCAGTGACGCACTCGAAGTGAATGGAATAGACATTTTCCTTTCTACGACAGACATTTGCACACTACAGGACAGGGCAACCCTTTTTTTGCACAGACCTTCAACCAACCGGTACAGGGAAGAAAGTCAAATTCTCAATTTCTACAAAAACATGAAAAAAAAAAACACCCCTAGAAGGAAGCGGCAATGGGCTGCAGTGTCTGCGAGGCGCAGATTGAATGATGCGAACAATCCTTTTTGGAAGATGAATACAGTTCTGGAGTTGTAAAAGGGAAAGCAGGCAGCTGGGATGAGACACAAACCAAAACTCATTCCCCCCCATACAAGGCGGGAAAAAGATGAAAAAGATTTATCTAAGGCTAGGAAAACCGATTCACATGGGCGGCAGAGCAGAGCGCTTCTCGAAATGAAAGTCTATTTTATTATTTGATTTCACAACATTATAACTTTTTTCGGGAGGAAGATTTCTTCGCCAAACGCAGGAGCGAGTTGGGGCGGGGAACAAACTCTTTAAGGAAAAGAAAAGTTCACCCTCGCATTGAACCTGAGCGAACGACGTTGCCGCCACTCGGTGGGCACCTTCTGCTGAGATTGCATTTCGTTTGACTTCATTTCAGTGCGCCTATTTGAGTGTGTATTTGGCCGTGCTTGTTTGTTACTTTCATATTTTTGCACCTTTCGGCAGTGCAGGGCGCAAAAGTTTTTTCTTCCCTCCCGAACATCCTCCCACAGTCAATTTTCCCAGAGTGCAGCTCATTTGCTGAAAAGAGGCCGTTGGAACTGGTTCTTTGATCACCTGTCACCAGTAGGCATTGGGGGTATGATGGTAAACAGTTTTTGGCTGGCCGACTGATTTCGGCGCTGAAGGTGGGGACGGGTGGGGTAATATACCAATTCGCCCTGCCTGCGAAGGGAAATCTAGCTGTGGCCGGTCATTTCATTTTATCATCGAGACTACGGGAAAGGAGAATATGGGAAGAGACTTTGTTTACGGCGTTTTGTTGGGAAGGGACGAAAAATTGGACCTCCGGGTGAAAAGTTTGCCGCCGGGAAAAGGTAGAAAGTTTTTATTTTATTTTATTTGGCCAAGCAATGCAATAGAAGAGCATTCCGATCGATTCTGCCGAGGAGATATGACAGTGTTGCAGAGGAATGACTGTCACTCACCTTTTGGAAGAGTTTTTTATTTGTCTTCGAAAAGAAAGAAAGTATGCTTTTGGAAATTTCATTCATTATGTAAATCTTCTAAAACACAACAGTTTTAATCATGAAACGCCTGAAAGTATGCAAATATTTGATATTTATTTATATTTTCACCTTATCATAATGAGATACTAATGAAGCAGTGATCCTCAAAGTCTCTACAAGCCAAATAAGTAACCAACCAACCTTCTCTTAGTATTTGTTATATAAGTACACGTACAGCTAAAGTTTAAAAAAGAGTAAAATTATGCAGTCATAAATTGAAGGCATGAAAACGGTAAAAATGTACTAAAGAGATACCGTTTGCATACTTTCAGGCGACGGCTAGCTAACGAAAGAGTGGCTTTGTCCGTTTATTCATTCCCAAAACGATCCAACTGCTGCAACATCGATTGAAAACACCCAAACAAGTATGAATATGCTTCTCTTTCACATCCTTTCCATGGCTCGCTGTAATAATTCCATATTCCACCACCTATCGAGCCCATCCGGAACTCCAAAGAGGCATCAAAGCCTTAGCTGCCTTTTCAAGAAAACCTTTTTTATTTTTAGCTCATCCACTGTGCGCCCGTGTGCAGGCAGAAACATTTTCGAACCTAATTCGAATGACCAATTTGATTCCGGTCAATTTTACATTGCTGCTGGTGAGTCGCCATTAGCTTGACTGCTCTTCTTTTTTCCTTCACTGCCTACGCTTGATCTGTGATCTCTTTGGGAGGTTTTCTCTCGGGCCGCATACGACTTTTTTCTTTCATTTCAAATTTTCCATTCAATTTCTCAACCATTAGAGAACCGAACCGATTACACAAAACAGAACCACACATTCGAGCCCTGATTGTAGGGGTAGAGAACGGCAGCTCGGTCGATTGACCATCGGAAAGACATTTTGTGGGCGCCTCCATCGTGTGCATGTGGGTGTGTTTGTTTTGTGGTGTTCGGCATGGGTACATTTTTCCCGAAACTGCTTCCGGGGCTGAAAGGTTGGCCAAATGGGTGGAAAAAACCCATTTCCGGCAAAAAGGGGTACACAAACGGCCGTTATGGTAAACGAGGGAGGGATTTGAAAATTGAAAAGAAATTGCATTAATGTCCTTTCATGTTGCTTGTTGTGTGTTTTCGAGATCGGCCGGAATTATTGCATCACTGCAGTGATAGGCAGTGGCAAAGAATGTGTATTACAAACAAGCGTTGAGTGTAAGCGGTCAGTGCTGATATTGATTGCTTATTTTTTAAACTAAAAGTACTCGAAATTGGATCGGTATAAAAAAACAAACATTCTGTCGATCTTGTGACACAAACATGGTATTGATCATCAAATTCCAACTACTTTTTAATTCATTTTCATGCCAATCAATTCCAATTTAGGACGATAACTTTGTCCCGCGGCGTCTAAAAATGCAAAATTTTGACACACAAATTTGGCTACCCTTCGTCATCATTGTTCACCGGTTTGTTTTGCTTACACCGGGCAAGCAGTAGGGGCATAAGCACATCAATCAATTTAAATGTACCGACTCGGAGGGAAAATTTGAATTTCGGGAGGGAAAAATGAACCAAACCGAAGCGTAAAAATAGGGAAAAATTTCAAATATATTTTGCACTCAGTAATAAATGTCGGACGTGTAGGGCTTTGCATAACGATTGCATTTTGTGGCCTCGTTTTTCTAGTGCCGCAACCCCCACTGGCCCGCAAAAGCAGAGCGGAAAACAGGGTAATGTTAAATGATTTGAACAGAACAAGTGGGATAAATTAAAATGGAAATGCAATAAAACAAAACAAAAAAGCAATCACCCACACGTACGAAGCTTTAACGCTAACAAGCGGCAAAGGGGCATTTTCCAACCGTTGTTGCTTCGCCTCCCATCGCAAACTCCCCAGAAAACTGTAAAACAAAAGAGAGAAAATCTGTCACTCCGTGCACATGTATGTGCTGGCGCAAAAGCAAAACTGTCAAACACACATCGTAGCACGGTTGAACCGTTTCCAACCGTTTTTTTTAAGTGGGAGTTTCGGAGGTCAAAATATTCCCTTTTTTAATCGGCCTTTTAGCTGCCCCGCGGTAAGCGGTGCTTTGCGAATAAAAGGATGATGGAAACAGAGAGAAAGAGTGAGAGAGAGAAAGAGAGACCGAACGCAAATGAAACGTAAGCCATTCGCACCCTGTGGCAGACGATAAATCAATCATTTCAATTGAGACTGTTGGGACAATTTAACCGTACCCGGGCGGCGTCGTACCGTTTATGAAAGCTTACGTATGTGTGTGGTGAGCAGGCTGGTGTTTTTTGTTTGCCTCATCCCCTAGCTAGCCTGTGACAATTCGACTAATTTAATTTAGTCCCTACAGGGTAGACCCCGTAGGGCAGACGTCAGGTGTCGCGTAAAAGGTAGCAAAAAAATGGGGTTTTTATTTGCCTTCCAATTTTTCGCCGTCACCATTGGCTGCTCTTCTGAAGGCTTTTTGGACAGGCCTTTTAGCTATGTATCATTTATCATGTTAAATCAATCTTTCAAGTGCATACGTTTTGGTTGTGGAGCGTTAAAATCACAAAACTTTACATTCTGTGGAAATAATTATAAAAACATTGACTCATTCTAATATCAATTACATCAACTAACACATATTAACATACAGCTCCAGTTTCTTTTTTCTTCAAATTTTACTCCATTAAATTGCAATACTCTTCCCACGATTGTTTTGGCTGGCTGTACCAAAAGCAAACCCTTCCGCGAGCACGATGATGATCCTATGCAAACTGGATACTTTTTTGTGTTGTTGCTTTTGGCCACCACCCTCCAAAACATGGCTGCAACGCACCTCAAACCATTGCAACGGGTCGCATCGGCATGCGTTTCATGATCTGCGAAAATTAATTATATGGTTCAGTGGGTTAATTTGATTTTAAATTTCTTTTCATGCGATTTGAACAAAAGGGAACCCACACTAGAAAAAAAGGGGTGTGTGCGCGTATGTGTGATTTTGGAGTTATTTTTTATCAAATTTGTTTTTGAAGGTTTAAAAAATAGAGACACCAGTGGACATTTTTTAAGCCTTCAAAACGACTCACTCGAAAATTTACCCCAAAAAGAAGGAAGGCGAACAAGAATGATCCAGCAAAATGGCTACAATTTTCACGCCCACAGCACTAAGAAAGGCATAGCAAACGCACACACGAGCCGCTAATTGAACTGTCAAAATTAGTAATGACAAAAACGCCGCCAAGCTTGCCGGTGTGCAAGTGAGCGGAGAAAAGCGGCTCTATTTTCCTTCCCATGCCAAGACGCGCGGGTGAAAAATCGATTCGCAGCAGTAAAAGCCGGAAAAGGTAAGCCCTAGCACACAGAGACACACAAACACACACATGCACTAGGCGAATGGAAAGTCAACTTTAAGAGCAGAGAAAAGTCATGCAAAGCGGGAAAGCTGCGCATTCCAGCGACGGAGATCGTATGCAAAACCGAACCGGGGGCAGGAATCGTGGAAGGTAGCTTCGCTATGCATAAGTTTATCAATGACAGCATAATACATAATGCCATATTGGACATGTCAGATGTGATTATGTGATTATTATTTTCCAAATCGGATTTAGGAAGCGCACTCGGGCGGGTTTCTCTCTCTCGGCCTCTCTCGTTGGGTGTCTGCCAAAACGGACCAACTGGTGTGACTCCCATGCAATGCACCGGCTTTGCTTGCATGCGCTCCAGTGCAGTGTGACAAGCCCCGGGGGTGCTTTTCCGCCCTTCTGCTGGGTGGGGGTTTTGAAGAGAAAGTGAAAATAGAGCTACTTCTGGTGCATACTGTTCGGTGCACAGCTCCACTGCAGGTAAC
The DNA here is from genome assembly GCF_017562075.2 of Anopheles merus. NCBI lineage: Eukaryota > Metazoa > Arthropoda > Insecta > Diptera > Culicidae > Anopheles > Anopheles merus. The sequence goes on from NC_054085.1 coordinate 13,540,127, forward strand.
AGGGGATGATGGGTTTTCCATAAATATGCAACACATAAATAACACATAAATATCGTCGGTCCGCCCGGTCGGTGCTGTGCCGTCCGCTCGGTCACCTTTTGGCTGTTGGCTGCACGGGCTGAAGTCACGACTGCCGAAGGCTGAGTAACCATCGCTGAAAGAGCAAAACGCTGCGCCGGTCTGCCTGTACAGGTGGCCAGGATGTTTACCCTTTTCGAGCACCGGATCAATACCGGGGCGGAGATGGAGCGAGCGGCCAGTTGAGCCTAACCTATAAATTTGCTGTAAATTTGTCCTACCGCCCGTCCAGCGCGAGACGGCCTCAACAGTGGATTTGGCGTGCGAGACGGGTCGATTCCAAACCGATCGAACGGGGGCCATTGGTCGGGTCATGTACGTGTGTGTGTGTGTGCGAACGTGTCGAGTAAAATATGGTTCAACATAACGCGACACAACAAATGCAACCCGCCGGGGGTGGTTTGTACCACCTGGTCAGGTGTACCTGACCTCGAGACCCACCGTCCGCCGGCCGCTTTGAACACTTCCTCCCCATTTTCGGAGGCGGGAGGAATCTGTTTTCGCAATACCGAAAACCGCACCGCTACATGTGTTTTATGCTTTATGCTTGACGTTCGCAACCGGAAGTCATTCTTCAACTCGGTGGCATGGGGTGACCAGCCCACTCCGTCCATCCGTCTCCCGAGAGGTTAACCTTCCCGGGGATGTCAAATGCAACGAGGGAATAACTTTCCACTTTTCCTTCAATCACACGGAGAGATAGCCGAGAGAGAGAGAGAGGGTGAGTCAGAGTGAGCGAGAGAGTGAATGGCGTTAACCTAAAGTCATCTGAAGGGAACTCACAGCACTAGACTTCCTGGACGTTTGCCTCACCGTAAAGCGGCTGATCGAACGCAATCGTGACCATTCGACATTGTGTCCGAATTGTGGCCGCCTCGTTGCTGTCGAAGGAAATTGGCATTTGCATACTAATCATCAATATACAAATTTAATTATCAACTCCCAGAAGCGCACCCCTTCCCCCCTCTACGCCCTCCCCGGGGAACGAGCCACTTGGGAAGGCTTTACAAAATCAGAGGCCTCACCAATAAGGCACCCCACCGGATTGACACGTTGCCACCGGCCCGGGGGCAGGGGCCGGCAGGCATATTAATTTGTCCCTGCATTGTCGACACTGTGTGCCCAGGAGTGCCGACGCAGCGGTGGTTTAGTGCTAGCCATTCTGTCAGCAGGGCGTGTGCCCCAATGTGCATAAAATTAAGCACATTACGCACACACACGTGCACACATGTGCGCTTGTCGTTAACAGTTGCACAGCTTGGGCACGCACACGCTTGCATACGGTGTGGACTGGCCGGGAGTTATGATAGGGGGCAATTAAGAGAGCGAAGTCGTACCTGGGGAGATTTGGTCCTTCGAACCGGATTTTGTGACGTATGTACGTACGTACGTGAGTGGTTGTAGTTGCGTACTGTTGATGTTTGATTGCGCAAAAGGTAAGAGAAATGTCAGGTACGATACGATTGGCTGAAATTGACTTTGGGTTCCTGAGGAGTAAAGAAAGGTAGTTTTTTCTGTTTCACATTTTTTGAGGGGGTGATTAGACAGTCTTTGTGACAATATATTGTTTGTTTGTCTAACTGCTAAAAATTAGAACTCATTTGAAATACTGAAACTGCAATAAAACCTTTGAATTGCTCCGTGAGTTTCTGCTTAACGCCTAAAGGTATGCAATGTGTTGACATTATAGTTTAATTACTTATTGAAGATAATTGCGTGGCGCGCGTTGGGGCCTTTGTAATATTAAAAATAAAATAAAACACAAATCAGACATGAAGATTAAAATTTGGCAAAGGTAATATTGAACTCAAAAAAGCAGTAGAATTTATTGAAAGCTTTACATTGAGGTAAATGGATCATGAGCTCGTCTGTAAGTACGAGCCCGGTTTATTTTGGTCAGAAAATTCCGAGGACATAGTGGTCCGGAGCGTACAAATTGATCTTAAGAATTAACTTTAATTAACTTTGCTACAAAAACTGCTTGTACCTCCCTATGTCTCTCTAAGGACTGCAAACCTAGAAGAAGCCGTCTAGTTTGATATGATAGCGGCTGGTCCATGTTCCACCTTAAGGTTCTTATAGCTATTTTTGTGATTTTTTTATCAATGCGCTCAATGCGTGTGGACTAGTTGTTAGTGTGCTGAGACCATGTTACAACATTGAATTCAAGTATGGACCAGACTAAGGCGAGGAACAGTTGTTTTAAACAGAAAGGGTCCAGCATTTTTTTTTTATAAAACCTCGTCCGTAAAGCAACACAATAAGAAAATGTAATAAGTATGTTGCATACTTTTAGGCATTTCATTTACCTAGGACTCGATCCAATGGGATGCGACAGATTTTCAGAATGTGACTAATCTCTTGTCTTAAATTCTTTCTTAAAAAATTTAATGATACTTTCACTAACATTACTAAAATACAGTAGTGAAAAGCTGCATGAGGTGTAAATCGTAGGCCTAAAATCCCTCCAACTGGCTTAAAAACGTAAAATCCTAAAAATATGTTACGACGTTTAAAACTACACACAATTCATGAAATGCAAATTCTATCATGCCTTCGAACCGATCTATCACCGATGTGACAGCTTGAAATGCAACACCATGCTGCGCCGTTAAACGATCATGATAACCGAACGACACATAGCCATATCAACGAAATGATAGAGCGAGAGAGATCGAATAAAAAAACAGCCATCAAAGCTCGTTTTAGATTATGCAGAGAAAATCAGCCTGCTGGAAAGAAAAAGATTGCACCCCGACACTCGTTTCGGACTGGGAAGGGTTTTTTGTTATTGTTGTTGTCCACGCTCCGTACCGTTGGTTTCGGCAAGCATGTTGGTGCTGCTGATTTTCCGATCGCTGTCCATTTCCATGCTCATCACCGGCGCCCATTCAACCGGTGGCGACGGCGATGGTGCAAAAACCTCCTCTACTTTCCTCTCTTTGCTCCTGCAGCTCCTCCGAGACACGTGGCCATAAATCGTGTACCCTATTTTACAGTTTGGCAGCTTTCGAACGGGGTGTGTGCGAGCTCTGAAATCGGATCAATCACGCCACATACCATTTCGTGGGGCAGAGGTTCTGCCCGGTAGCCCGGCTGCCGAGATTCTTACACGTCGGTGTTTTTCTAGCCGTGTCGATTTTGTCCCTACACCAACACCTTCCATTTTCGAGGCGCTCGCTAAGGTTCGATTGGAATGCAGAAGCTTACCAACCAAGCCCCATCGTTCGATCGTTCATCATCATCATCAACATCATAGGGGGGCGAACTACTGTGTGAAGGCGAACATTTTGGCGAGAAGCAAGCGCGTTCGCTTTGCCGCGTGAAAAACCTCAATGAAAACAGTGGCGCAGTAAGCCGTGAAACGAGCCGACAGTCTGGACATACCAATTGGGCTGGCCGGTTGATGGCTTACTTCGCTGGCTGAGGAGCGAGGGGACACCAACATCTTGCCGAGCCAGTTCGCATTCTATCGTTTTGTGTTCCTCTTTTTCTCTCTCTCTCTCTCTCACTCGCTCACAACAGAACATCTATAGCAAGAACGTACCACCGACCAGGGAGGAAAAACCGCTTTCCCAAGCGACCGGTGTTTGTCGAACCCGTTCGACCATGAAAAACGAAATCCGAAAGGAATTGGTGGCCGGCTACCGTTGCGATAGGCGCTAGGCGCTTCAAGTTCAAGGGACGTTGACTAAACTGCCCCGATCGTCCGGGCTGGGCCGTGGCCGATAAAACCGTTACAGCAAATGCCCCGAACTGGCACCCGTACTGTCCATACTGTCCAGGGAATCCATAATTAATAGTGCATGTTCCCGAACTCATTCTGTCACGTCTGATCTGATTGAAAATAAATGCCCCGGCTGTACGGCTGTCCTCCTCCTATGAGAGTGTGTGTGTGCGTGTGAGATTGCAGCCGTGTTCGGTGGTCATGTCGGTGGTTCAACCATACACTCATGGCCAGCCGTACTCGTGTGGAGTGTTTCTGTTTCGTCTCGGTCCGTTTCGACAGTGATAAAAAGCGTCCTCAGTCCGCAGTGTTGCACGCTGTTGGCTGGGCGCATTTCCATTTCCAAAGCAGGAGTTGATTTTGCAACGGGAGTACAGGAATGGCGGAATTGTTACAAAGTGATAGCGAATTCGAAATGGGATTGAAGGACACTTGGAAGCAGAGAGTCATCTACAGTATGGGATTAAGACATGTATTTCTTCTGTTTTTTTAACTTACCTGAAAATGGCAATTTGTGCGTATTCTGCAGTCGGAAGGATACCATGATAGCAGAAAACAGATTAGATGCATCTATTGCAGCGATTACATATTCAGTAAACGATCCAACGAAAAGGTAATCGAAACAAAAAAAAAGGTTTTAATTTGTAAAAATTTGGAGATTTTTAAGGATATTTTGGCTCAAAAATTCTTGAATTTATGCATTTTGATTTGTATGGGCTTCATGTACACACATCTATCCTTATTAAATCATGGAGACGGAAGTAGCTTCGTGGTCCAATCGTTAACACAATAAACTAGCATGACAACGGTTTTTAGTTCAAATCTCGTATGGACCGTGTAGAATCTTATCATTTGACTTTTCTGCTGACGGATTCTTATTAACCCATGAGTGACTTAGGTCACTAGGAGTTATAGAGTTTGTACCAAGAGTTTGTACATCAAGTAAGGAGAAAATTTTTTGAGATGCTTTCATCATCAGTAATTGTCAATATTTTAGTCTTTGAACTTATATGTTCTACTATAGAGTATCCTCGAACCCCTTGTTCGTCTTTTTTATAAAGTCTTTTATTTGATGCCTCGTTAAGATGTAAATACCTTCTGGTAAGGTCTCTGCTAATAAATTACTAATGTTTTCGAATGTTTCGAGTTTTGAATACAACCATGACCCTTTTTAAAGCAACCTTGCTGTTGCCAACAATCTAAAACCTCTACCAGTGTGTCCGAAAATAGGATTTGGGATTATTAAAACCAACCCAATCGCTAGCAAAACAGCGTTCGAATTAGTGTACCGCTCGAAACAAAGGTGACAATCGGTTTGTTCTGCATACATCCCCCGCGGGCAGAGGCACGAATTAAAATGCATGCATTCATAATTAATGAATGTTAATCAGCATCGGATGTGGCCCGAATCGGTGGCATGCAGCCTGCGAGCCTCCGGTTATGCAGTCGGTGAAGGTGACTATTCGCGTATCTCTATTAGTTGATGCGGAGCAGTGGAGGATCGAATTTCTATGCTGCACACCACGTTCGATAAACGGTTGGATAAACGATCGAAGAGGCTCCTATCCTTCCACACTCACACAGGGTGATACGAACTTACTTGCACGCTGGGTGCGCTTTAGTGTTCCCATCGAATGAGCTTGCGGACGTGCGCCTTTTTTGTGCTGCGCTGTGCTGTCATTGCTTGCATACCTAATTAAACGCCTCTGCACCGACACCGAAATAATGTTCATTTTTATGTGCAATTAATTCCGCAACTCGTAGGCAGATGGTGAGTGCAGGTTGGTACTGCTTGGTTGTTGTTGTCGGCTGCTGTCTAAGGAACGCAATGTACTGACGGCGGGGAGCGACAAACTGCACCAGACGGATTGTCATGATTTGTGGGACCAATTATTCGGCTCTGTGGGTTGTAAAGCTGCGGCTCCTTTCGATGATGTATGAATTGTCAATTAAGGTAATTTGATTAGCATTTTTGTGCGATGAAATGATTAGTTTTGAAGTCACTTTTGTTTTATTTAAACGGTGCAGTTGACGCCTTTTGAGATGGTGTGTGTGTGTGTTTGGAGGAGGTCTCTTACAAATTAGATAATTATTAGAATTAGATTCCAGTGTCTATCTATCAGTTGAAATCATGTGTTGTGTGTTGTACTGCACATAAAATAGAGGCCCTTTTGCACGTTAAAAAATGTCAGTTTATTGTGTTTGTGGTTGTGAGCTGGCCCTGCCATTCCTAATCTCTCTCGATACATGTGGTCAGCGCGGCGATACACACCACAGCGAGCGCATCGGTCTGATTGTGCACCGGCGGTTTTCCAGCTGGATAAATAGTCCTTACCGCTTATTTTACCCTACATCAGCCGGGGGGCGCACAAATTATGAGCTGTGTGGGGAAAATAATTTCCCCCGATTAGCTTGGCATGCAGGCACGTCGCCCTTCGAGCCGGGGAAGCGAAACGGGGAATTAGTTTATTAGCGAAAGGACATCCTTTCTGTCGCCTCGGTTTAGGTTAGCCAACGCGTTGACCACTGATTAGAGCTGGTTGGTTTTAGGAAGGGTTTGAACGGGTATGGAGAGCGCTTGGGGTTTGGGGGATTGGGATGCTGTTTACCCGGATAAATGGGCCCGCGGCAAACTGCTCGTAAACATCGGGGTATTTGGGGTATTGTTGGGTTCGGACCTAGCAGACGGTTATGTTTGTGCTACGGGCTTGCTTTGTACTGGTGAATGTTGTGGGAGAGCTTTATTTGAGTGGTAAGTGCTGCTCAAATATTGTTTGTTTGTTTGGTCTTTACGGGTGAAATGGACAATATTTTTATAGGCCACCATAAGCTGTTGAAATGTTCTGTGTGCTCTTAAAAGTGTCTTAATCAGAGAAATGTCAATCATGAGATTCTTGTTCAACTTTTAATTTATTAATTTTTTAGTCTATTTTTGATCTATTTTAATACAAAATTGAAAATGAAAATAAGATAATGCGTTTCTTTGTAGTACAATGCACAGCTTAAATATTGCAATAAACTATTGAGTCATTCCATTTGACCGTCATGACTCATGACATAATCGTGCGGCATGGTTTTGCTCCACCTTTGCTTCTCTGAAGATTGTATGTTAAATTTTAGCCCAAAAAAACCCCAGCAAAAGCTCCTACTGAGGCTCTGAATAAAGACATTTTCGTTGTTCAAGTCCTGTGGTGCAGTGGTGCTCGATTGTTTTTATTTCTTTTTTCAACGTCCACTCCACTCGACAGTGCAGTGTAAAAGGTAATGAGCAAGCACACAGTCACACTCATTTTATTCCATTACATTCTTCCAACCGATGACGAAGACGTGCGGTACACGGCATTGTTTTCCCTTGGCTGCCCACGCTGTTACGGCACTGATTGCGTTTATTGCTGATGTATTTTTGCTTGAGTTTGGGAGGTTTTTCACCGCGCCTTAATCGACACCTTGTCACGTAACAACAACGGTCACACCGGTTGGGGGTGAAAATAAAGTCATAAAATTCATCACCTTGGTCACCAGGGCTTTTTACCGGGTAAGTGTTGGGTGAGAATAATTGTCTTCACTTCGCGGCGAGGGTGACATCAAATCGACCATGGCCACACTGCACAATGGGGGGGTGGTCGTGGAGTGCGTTGGCTTGGCTGCAGCATTCCCTTAAAGTGGTGCAGCACACGCAGACACAGCGCCAAGCGAAGCAGGGACGAATTGTTTTTGACACTCGAGGAAACAATTAAAACGACGTAATTGGTTCGAGATCATCGAAGAATGTCGAAGAGTCTTCCTATTCACTAGTGCACCTTCCCGTAAAACGCACCGCACCGCGACGCTCGCTCCACCAAAACCCCGATAAGGTTTGCCAATAATTGGGAAATAAAATTTAATTATCACTTTTCCGACCATGTCTCGCTTCACACGATGGTGTTTTTGCTACCATCTTGCTAACGCCCATCCCGCTTAGCCAGCATCCCGGATGGATTGTGGTCGTTCCTTTGGGGTTCCTTCGTTCATTCTTCGTTTCATTCTTTTGCACAGCTGGCAGTGACGTTATACTTCCGATACGGAAGAAGGAAAGAAGTGTTCGACGCTGGAGGAAGTTCTTTTGTCATAAAAATGTTCTTCAAGATTTTCCGTTTACTCTCTTTTTCTCTCACTGGTAAACGAAGAATGAAAATCTGGACAAGAAAAGATTTCCTGACTAGACTCGGCTTTGTAGACCACTGCGGGTGGAGAAAATCACTCATTTGTAGGCTGTTTGACCGGAGTCTTTTGTAAGGATTGCTGAAACCTAGTGGTAGATGGTCACTGCAGAGAATGAATCGCACAATAATAAAAGAAAAGTTCGTTTCTTGTAGAAAGATGACATCTTGAGCCGAAAAGGAGAATGTACGGCATTATTATTAAAGGATGTCAGCTTCGCTTTTGTTCTTGTTGGCTATCACTCTCTTCTCTCTCCCTCTCTCTCTCTCTCTCTCTCTCTCTCTCTCTCTCTCTCTCTCTCTCTCTTCTCTGCCTATCAAGTTCTTTAGTAAAAAGGTGTGAAGTGATGACTTCTTGATGGCTATGATTTTATAAATTCTTTAGCACATTCCTCAGCATTCTTTCATTCAATACTCTCCTTTAATGTTTTCTTTTTTAATTCTCTCTTATTTGGTTTTAACTTTATTAATTCTCTCTTATTTGGTTTTAACTTTATTAGTACTCTGTTTTAAATTTTACTTTTTATTTGCTTTTCATCAATGTCTTGTTTGCTCTACTTAAACATTGTTTTAATTTACTTCTTTGTATGTGTCTATTTTTCCTGATTGGTTTATCTTTTATTTTATTTATTTGATAGTTAAAATTTGATCCATTTTCATTAATTTATATGATTGCATTCTCAACGATTCTTTATCATTCATTTGTTCTGATTGGTTTATCTATTGTTTCATTCATCTGATAGTTAAAGTTTGAACCATTTTTATTAATTTATATGATTGCATTCCCAACGATGGTAATTGTTGCAAGTTTCAATTTCATGTTTAATTTTCTTGCTTCTTATCTGTCCCATTTGCCCGAACGAATCAATGAAGCAAAATTGCACAAATACGTCACACGTCGTCCCTTTACCACATGTCCCACATTTGGCTCTGTGTGTGCCTGTCAACCTTCCCTGCACTTATCCCAGGGACTTATCACTCCTGATTAAACGTGCGTTGAAGTGAAACCCAATTTTATTGTACCGTACGAACCGCTCTTCCCACTTCCTTCCAAGGTGTGACTTTCCCGCCCGATACGCACTGATTGAAACATACCCGCCCAGAGATAACGAGACGAGGAAAAACATCTAATGCAATTTTGATATCGATTCTATCCGCACACGTCCGGGATGTAGTGTGTGTGGGATCGAAATGAAGATGGCCACGTGATGGGGGGGGGGGAGATGAAGGATATCCCAGAAGTGAAAGGTGATAATTGATGTTTACGTAGTGGCAGGGAGAACCAGAAGCAAGGAAGCAAGAGCTCAAGAAGAATCAGATGTTGATGGGAAAAGTCGAACATCAAACGAACGAAAGCAAAATCCAATATCGGCACAGTGTTTGGAGCATTGAGAGCTTCTAAATGCTTCTCTTTATGCAATTCCGCCCCTCAGTCGCCCGGAAGAAAGCAATATGGAAGGTGGGAAATGGAAGCCAATATTTACCGGTTGCCGGTCGCGCTGCGTTCGTGGGAAAACGGTTCGAGATTGATGAAAAATCCGGAACTCCTCCGATGGAGAGGATACCGATAGCTGTCCGTTTTTTTCTTCCTCTGGGGATAGCAACGAAGCGCATTTATATGAAATTTCGACACTCGCTTAATGATAATCGAGGTGAAATCAATCTTTGTTTGGTGTTGATCACTAAGCAGTGCGAATGTTCCCGGTGATGGAGGGAAAGGATTTGCGCATCTATTTCCATTTCAGGCATCGTTGTGTGTTGTGAAGTTTGGCAACAGATTTGGTTTTGATGAAGATTAGCTTTGCACTCCGTTGTCGACTTTGCTTCGTTTGGGATTTTTCTAATGATCCTTCCCAAGCCTTCGACGTGCCACACACAGAAGCCCGGCAACAGTCCTCCCAAGCTAATGATGCCTGCTCCGGGGTGGGGAAAGAAATTGATAAAGCTCGTAAGTACGTGAAGAGATAGTCATTCTTTTTCCATTCTGAATGCGAGATGTGTCAACACCCGTTGACACATGTCCTTTCGGCACAGACTAATGCACCAACCAGGCAAGACGTTTGACTTTAGCGTCTTGGGATGGCTCTTGACGACTCCGATCCAGACCTTTGCCACGAGCGAGAGCACAAGAGTATGGGGCGCTATTGGAGCATCCAGGAATAGTGAATTCTTAATCCCTTGCAATTGGCTTCCTTCTGGAGGTTTTGGGATCTCTTTGCCAGCGCACACCAAAAACCGTTCCGATCGTTTCCTCGTCAATGGCGCGAGTCAAATTTGTCTGCACAAAGGGGCAATGTGGACCCCCTGGGAGGGGAATCAGTCCTTCATCGTTTTTCCTCTTGCTATGCAGGCAAGCTTGAGTGGTGTGGCTACCCATGGCTCTGCTGCAGTAGTTTCCCCCCGGGGTAGAATGGTGCATGATTGCAGTCCGCATTACCTGGGAAGGCTTCGCGTGGATCCACTGAGCTTTGCGCGACGTATCTAAATCTTCTGTTGCAGACAAATGTGTCTTTCGTTTGACTTCTTCCCGCGTATGTGTGTGTGTGTCTGAGGTCCCGTCGAAGCAGAGCACGCGAACAAGCTGCTGTAGACGTTGCTCTGGCAGCTCAGAATATGGACCGAAGAGGTCTGGCATTGGAGCGGTGGTGAACGAAGCGATATGAGCGAAGGAGAAGGTGCATCAAATCAGACATAAGTATAATAATAATGCTCTTACGGCCAATATATTTCATTCGACACGAGCAAAAGCCAGGCAGCTCGTGGAGAAGCATTCGCAGAATGCTTGGGAAATCTTTAGCGTTTTGCGTTGGTTTTTGGTGTGACAGTGCATCTTTTTTTTCTGATTGTGATTTAATGTTCTCTTATAGAGAGCTATTAAAGGAGAACTAATGAAACAAAAACTGCTGTTTAAACATGTTCGATCATTTGATTGTGAAAAACAGATTGATTGTTTTGAGGATATATTTAGATATTCTTTTTGTTTACAAAACTTCCGTTCAGATTTAATGGAAATAATTTACTACATAAACATGGTAGCTTTAAAATCCTTCTTGATAACAATCTTATGGTTAAAAAGTTAAAGAATGAGCAAATGAAATGAAAAATCTGGCTCACACAAGTAGCTATTCCCAAAGCGAGTTCTCTGATTGTACAAAACGCGAAACGCGCGCTCGCGAAAAGCACGACCACAAAACGCACGTATGGGAGAGGAATATTTTAAATTGATAATATTCATCGTTTTGTAATCGCCCCGACAGTCGAAGGGGAGGATCGATGGGGAGGGCCAAAACCCCTGCACGACTGAATTTGTCATATATTCCAACCGCACCGAGTGGATCGATTGGTGGCCCCCGAGGGCCATTCTTGCTTCCCCTATGTGGCTCTATGCCGCGTACAAAACTGCTTCGATGCCCCCGGAGGCTTCGATCCCAGGTTGACTCCATCGACAGCCAATTTCGTAAAGGGAAAGCAATATTTTCTTCCCGCCCGCACAAGCCGTTGCTCGCAACTCAACTCCTTGCCTTGGTCTGCTAACTGCTTCCTATTCCGTGGCAGCGAGTGCCGTTGACAAGGGAAGGCCTGCTTTAAAGAAAAAATACCCCATTCTTCAGGGGGGGGGGGGGGAATATGGGAGAGTGCAGAGAGGAAAAGTCAATTTGGTCTATTTTTCTTCCTGTCGTCCTGTGAGGGACGGGGGCGTACGCGGGATGACGACATCGATGGCGATTATGACGTCGCGCGGGCGCCTTGGCTTCGGGAGCATCTTTTACCCACCGTACGATAGCGAGAGTTTGCGTTGATTTTTCTTTTCTGCGGTTGGGAAAAGGCTGGGAGAAAAATATTCATAGCGGTGAAAATTTTCCCAGGACTCAGCCTCTTCCGCCATCCGTGCACAAAAGGTTGTTGAGCTTTGTTGTAGTAGTAGTAGTAGTACCAGGTAGCAGGCCAAAGGAGTAAGAAAAGTTTCAATCAGAATCAAGCAAACCTTTCGTCTGCAGCTGAGGAGTGGAAAAATAAAGGCAAAATAACGAACCGCCCAAGTCACTGGCAAGAAGTATTGGTAGGCGGGGTAGAGTATGGGGACCGTTTTTCGAGCGGTTTTTCCTGCCAATCGGTTTCGATCGCTTTGTTTGGGTTATCTTTAAGAAATCGGCAAAATCGTTTTCCTCGTACGGAGGTAGTTTTTTCTTTGCCCTTCTTCCTCGTTGCTGGCAGGTTCCTCGGATAAAAGTTCTCCAAACCGATAAGGCAGTCAATTTTGGACGGTGGCTGGGCTGAGGAACCTGCTGAGACTTGCTGGCAATGTATGATGGGAGATAAATTGTGGAAATATATTCAAGCGAAGGCTCAGGGCCCAAGGGTGAAGTGTGGGCATGCTAAACTGCTATCGATCATTTGCATTTGGCACACAATCGTTTTGGCAGTTTTGGCAGGTGGATCTTTGGTGCGGGAATATGGGCAAAACGAGATTGGAATCGAAACGGAGACACATACGAGCTTCGAGCGGTTGACAGTATTAGCTGTGAGTGGTTTGTTTTTGTATGTTTTCTTGTGCTACAAGTTAAAGTTTGGTACGCTTTAAGTAGCATTCAATAAGGAACAAATGCATTTTTTATAATTTTTTAAAGCTTCTTAAGTAGCCGTTCACACTAATTGGCTACGTTAAGTCACCTTCTCGTAGTCAAAGAGAGCAATTATTTTACAATTTTCTCCCTAATAGCTTAAAGGTGACAGTCACCAGCGGATGCAGCGACGGATTGTTGTGCTTTTTGTACGAGGTTTCACAAGGTTTTTTTTTACGATTTGTTTTTTTCAACACAGTTCAAAGAACAACAAAAGGTTAGTTGGAATTGCCGATGTGTTTATGGTGCTGGGAAGGCTAAGTACGATTAAATGCCATTGTGAGCATGATTTCATTCGTTTGACCACGCTAATGTAGTGGAAGGTTAAGTTAAAGTGCAATGTTTCGAAACCCATAGGGCTTATAAAGTTTGTTTTAATTTACCTTAACTCTCAATGAGCTTCAAACTTTCATTGAAATTGGCTAAATTTAGCTACAGTCCTATGTTTAAAATTAGAACAAAATAATTCGAACAAATACCTTTTTTTTGTGACTAGCTAAGGAATTTTGATAGCACTTTTCTTATTTCTGTACAGCAGTAATCATTTTAAAACTTATCAATGGTGTTTTAGTCCCCCTTTTTCTCATACCTACATTGAGAAATCATTAAACGAATCGTATCATTTCACAGTTCTGAAGCAGCAGAGAGAAAATAAAAAGTAAAAAAACTAGAAATCACAAAACTTTTCCCCATCAGTAAGGAAAGGGAGGAAAAAGAGAAGAAAGACCACTGGAAATCGCATCGCATACCGGTAGTAATGCAGTTTAATAAATTCTTCCTCCGTCACATCGCTGCCTGCGCTGCAAGCTGCTGTGGATCCATCTACACTGTGGATCATGCTTTTACAAGACAGACATACGTAACAGACGGTACGACGCCGAGCCAAAGTTCTAACGATCTGCTCGTGTGAGCGTGTGTGTGTGTGTGTAGCAAAGGGAACATGATTCGATGTACTTTTCGATTTGTTACTCAAAAAAAAAAACAAAACGGGAATGGAAGTTCCAAAAGGAGGAAAAGTTCCAAGCTGTTCGTCCCGGTATCGAAATGAAGAAAAAGTACCATCATCAACCATATGACAGCGAATTAATAAAATTGATTTGGTCAGCACAGTTTTCACGGGTGGCATCGACCATGGCCAGCCGATTCATACGCGCGCCCGTGCCGTGTGCATTCGGTTGGAAAGAATGAAGCAAAAAAAAAAAAATAGATCCGGAGAAAGGTGGTGGCGAATCGACAGCCGAAACGATGTCCTACCGTCCAAGGCGGGCAGGGGACCGAGTTAATCGAATACACTTTTGCGAAAACTGCGGATGGACTTTTGCACTTTCTTCCGCGTCTGTTCGGGCAAGAACGTGGTGGGAGATTTCTTTTGTGACACACTTGGAGGAGGATAGCTACCGGACAAGGATGCTACAAAACGCCCTATGGACAGTGATCGAGTTGGAAAATGGATGTTGAAGCAGTTTTGCTCGAGGCGTGTGTCGTACCGAACGTTGGTGTTTTTTTTTTGTTGCGTAAACTTTTCGTAATTTTGGAGAGTAAAAGAAAAAGTGTGTTTCATTCCGTTACATTTGTCGCAGTAAAGTCGATGGGAAGAAATAGATTATGGAGAGGACTTTGACTGGAAGATTGAGATGATGTAGTGGTTTAATAATGTTTAATTGATAGGCTCAGGGAAGATAGGCTTTGTGGAGGGCTTGGAACAAAATAACTCACGAAAAGTCTTAAAATTGTCAGAAATTAAGACACTCTTTTTTAAAAAATTGTCCTAAAAAATCAATACAAATGACTTCTTTGAAACACCTTTAAGCAGCTGAAACTCTTAACAACAGCAAATTGCGTTAAATTTGCAGTGGCTAATGACAGCTTTATTTTAGCGCAAAACTCACCGCTTCCAAGTACCATGGCAGCAGTACCATTCCATTAGGCAATGTTTAATTAACGATCCACTTCCTGCTTTCTAAAACGATAAATAACAAGCGCTCGTTGCGAACTTGCACCTTGCTTCATTTGCATGTTGTGCTGGTTTAACCCCCAAACCGTAAGAAGAGAAAATCTCCTCCGTACGAGCAAACAACGCGCCCATACATCGCAAGACAATTTATGTTCTAATGCGTGTTCTAGTTGCCTGGATTGGCTTCCCTCCTGGTATAAGACAAGTACGCGTGAGACGAGGCCGTGCAAGCTCGAGAAAGAGATAAGCATAAATTTATGAATCATGCTCGCGACAACCTTCAACCGTGGGTTTCGCGTATTCTTCCGGTTTATCATTTCCGGCCCGCCCAGCCAACGTAGCATTGGAACGGTGGAATTGTGGTGATAAAATTTTATTGAATAATTGAAAACTCAATCGCTTTAACTGGAAACATTTGCTGAGTTCTCCAGGCATTGAAGACTTTCCTATGCCAGTGTGAGGCAAGGTTGAGCTGTACTCATTAGTTGCTGTTTTGCCTGTGACATACATTAAACGCTTCCCCTGCTTTTGCTTGTGTTGGCCGCCGCCCCTCCTCCGGTTCGATGAAAAGTTGCAAACGAGTGCGGTTTTCGGTGATGAAACGACCGCCATTCCCCGCCAACCTTGGCTACACGGCTGCACGGAAGCCCCCTATTGCCGAGCGTCGAGAGCTGTTAAGCAATTTAATTAACAAATTTAATACTTGAACAAACTCCCGGGCGTTCAGCTCAGTGTGTCGGTGGTGATGCTGCTCCGTATGCCCGGGTATGCCTGACTTCCTGGATGAGACGGAGAACTTTAACCCAACGCAACCTGGCATCTCGAGGGTCCACCCCGGTAAGACCGCTCGGTAAGAAGTGCCTTCAGCTCTGTGTGTGAGCGTTTTGCGTCCGAAGAGCAGCAGCATGTCTTGTTCTGGGTAGAGCAGAGCTGCCCGTGTGCCAACGATTGGGCAAAGTGCAGTCAAGTGTGCGAAGAAATCGTGTACGGCGTGTCGTGTTCGGTCGGGTAAGAGGAAAACCGCAACGAATGCAGAAAACAGAACCCATTGCCGGTCGCTTCCGCTGCAAGAACGACAGACGCAACCTTCTTGGGCGATGTCTTCAGCGACCGAAGAGAGAGAGAACCACTCGGCGACGGGAAAACTCCGAAGCGTATCGGTTTTATGGAAAATTAGTCGCTCGGAAATGCCCCATCCCCGGGGTCGCTGGTCGGTCTGTTGGGAAGCAGAAGGCAGGCGAGGCACATTAGTCATTAGCCATTTTAAAATTACACATTTCGATGCGTCCAATTTGACTATGGTCTTGCAGGGGAACTCTTTCGCGGCGAGGGTTTGGTCTGAGATAGTCACAGTGATCGTGGCCTTGGTTGGGCCAATCGGGGTGAACCGATGCGTGAAAGTTTGTGCTGCCGGTGTGCTGCGCGAAGTGATAAGTTGCATGTTATAGGGGCTCGTAATCGAATTTGCTACTCCCGTTCCGAGTGAGGAACAATCGAGCGACATGAGATGGTAATTGTCACGCGTATTGTGAAACTGTTTTAGAAACATCAAATGAAGGTTCATGTGTTGTGAAGTCGCTCCATATTTTGAAACTTTTTTTGGTATAGCATTAAAAGAAATTCAAATTTGTTTTATTTTTCTCCTTGAGTTTTAAACTCCCTTTTCATTAAACTTTTGTGTCATTGATTGGTTTTTGTTTAAAATTTTAGGCATTTATTTTGTATTAAATGTATTCTATTTTTGTTAAAATCTCATCCTCGTTCTCGTATCTTTGCATGATATTAGATTTGACTCTGACATTTACTGAAATGCTTTTGTATTTTTTTAATACATCTTAAACGCGTCAGAATACATCCAAAACAAAATAATAGCCGTTCTTCAGTATTTTCTACTATTTGACGCAACGACTAATGAGGCTTGAGGTCAGAAAACATCTATTGTAAACTCCGATCCGTATTCGAACATTTCAGGACCGACTCTGGATGGTAGTCTAACATCTTCCGGAGTCATCCCAAGTCGTTCGGAGTGCTCCGGAGTCACTCGGACTTGGACTTATGGGGAGACGGAGTCATCCCGAGTTGGAATCAGAGTCATCCAAAGTCGTCCAGAATACTACAGAGTCGAGTGGAGTAATCCGAAGTCATCCGTAGCCGCCCGGAGGAGCCCGGAGTCGTTCGGAGTCATCCAAAGTCATCCGGAGATGGAGTCGGTCGGGGTAGGTCAGTCTCAAAGCCAAAAACGGCCAGTGCAAGAATGCAGTGGCAAAGCTTTGCTTTCATTGCTAAGTTTGATGCTGATCCCGATTTCTGTTTGATACTGACTCCGACTCCGAACAACTCCAACTTTGACTCCAAGTGAAATTAGTGACTCTGATTTTGCCGTAGTCAGATTCTGACTAACAATAACCGGTGTAGGATTGAGGTCGTGGGTACGCACCAGAGAGCACATCACTAGTAACGACCTACTCGGTCATGCCATATGAGGCTAGAACCCATGACGTGCATATCGTAAAGTCGTTCGAGCTGACGACTATACCACGGGACCTCTGCAGTAGTAGGTAACGTAGTATTAATTACAACCTAACCAACCTCTTTTCCTGCATCTATCGATTGACGCAAAGCAGATCAGTTGCAACCACCAAAAGACCACAATGACCTTACTTGCGATAAGCAGTGCTCCGATTATTTTTCTTCTTGCCTCACACACGTACACAACACTCCCCTACATCCCTCCGCACCTGAAGCTTAAAGTGGAACGATCAATTACATTTTAGACGCAACGCAATATGCCTTGCTAAAAACAACCAATCAACCCCCTAGCAGGGGGTGGTTTATAGCACACGGCTTTGACCTATTCAAAATTAGCCTCCAGCCAACGCAAAATCAAGCCCCATCAAGCCAGATTGTTGTTGCTGGTTGCGTCTCCGCTACTACCGCTGCCGCTGCTGCTGGTGGTGGTGGATGATTTTAGTGGGTTTCCTCTCAATCCTCCTCCTACACATCCAAAAACCCTCAAAACCCTCGAAACCAACCTGACCGAGATACTGATTAATTCTTCCTCGCATGCAAAATACGACCGCAGCCCCACACACACATACACACCCATCCACAAGATGCTGTGTGCATCTTTTCCCACTGTCTTTCTCTCTCTCTCTCTCTCTCTCTCTCTCTCTCTCTCTCTCTATCTCTCTCTCAACTGCCTCTCCCTTTTCCCTCACTACGGATTGAATACACACAGAACGGATTGAGCGTGTGCTTGCCGTCCAACCTTATTTCCATACCGGGGAACCGATGTTATGGCTCATCTTCAACAAGCTTTTCGACGGCTAGAAGAAATGAGAACACACTGCCACTGGTTTGTTGTCTGGTGGCGCTAGGCGTAAACTCGGAAGCTCTTTACCAAACGCACTTTGCTAACTGTAACTTTTGGGCAAAATGGGCATCTGAAAAATGTTCAACACGGAAACGACTCGGTGACGGAAAAGGGAGGGTCCCAAATAACCATGGAAAACCGCTGGCGGGAAACAATATCGAAATTGTGGGCTATTCATTCGTTCCCGGGGCCGTGGCAGAAGGAAGCAGCAGCAGCAGCGTATTCCCGGAGGAGGTGGCGTGTACGTGTGTCTCGCCCCCTTCCCAGAGGTCACCAGGTGGTTGCATTGCAGTGCGAGAGCTTCCTCCGCAAAACCTACCGACCGGCACAGGAAAGAAATGATTTATTGAGCGTTAAGATGGGGAGGCTGTTTTTTCACACCATGGCTCCGGCGCTCAGGTTCGTTGTTTGCTCGGTTGGGTTGCGTTTCAGGTTCAGGCAATGAAGTCATCGCTACCGGGGGAGTTGGGGAGTTGAATAAATGCGTGGAACGTGTGGTCTGGCAGGAATCGGATCGCCAGCCAGTCAGCCGGGTTCCGGGGTTGTTTTGGGGCCCGTTTCGCAATTGCTCGATTAAAGGGAGATTAAGGTGACCATTATGAGTCATACGCTTGGTGGTGGTGCGGCCAGTGAGATCAACAGGGAGCAAAAGGGGAGCAAAAAACAATGCAACCCTGAGACGGAGACGATCTGAATGAAACACTTCTCCCTATCGACATTTCGTCTTGCACGTTACGCTCAACACCCGGCAGCTCATTTTCCGATAAAGCTCTTTTTTTATGGTGCTGGGAATCGTCCATTCGATGGTTTTGATTTGCGGTCCCGGTTGCGTTTCGTTTGGGGTTTTATTTTGCTTCCAAACGGTATCTTCCGGCTGAACCTTAAAATGTTTAATGTTTCTCGCATCGGCGGTTCGTCGCCGATCTGCACGTTGCTGTCTTTCGTTTGAAGTCTTTTCGATTGTTCCGGACTGTGCAGTTCTTCTCACGCATGGAAGTACGAAAAAAAGAGGGGAACTGTTCGATCGTGTTTTTTTGTATTTGTTTTCAGTGTTTTGAGGGTTTGCTTCGGTTGAAGGTTTATTTTTGTTCACTTTCTCAAGGAAACGTGATCAGATAAAGGGTAGCTATTCAGGTGAAATAATAAAATAATTTGAAAATAAATGGCTACTTACTTACGGGAGCATTTTTATATATATTTTAGTGCACAGCAGCTGCAGCCCGAAAAAAAAATAATTGTAAAGCCGTCGTACCTCAAACTGTGCCCCCGAAAGGTAAGCTTGCGTTTGCTCTTTTGGTCGTCTCGATTCGAAGATCATCTTGTGCGATACGGCACGGGCAAATCTTTGGTCGGTACAGCGCACACAAAGCTATCGTAGATCGTAGATGGCACGAGAGCGATGAAGCGACCGTTTGCGCAATAAAAATAAACTAAAACACCTTTGCTCGTCGGCTGCTGCGCTGGAGGTTACGAACAAGAGCAAAACATTCATGCACCTTAATCTGAACAATCTGCGCACTCTTGGGTGGGTGAATAGTTTTCACACCACACACACACACACACACACACAAAAAGCTGCATCCCTTTCCTGTGCCGTGTAGCGCGAGGCTTGGCTGTGTGTCAACAGCGATGCTTGAGCTTAAGCGATGCTGCCTTCGAAAGTTTCAATTCCCCATTTTGTGTTTCTATGTTAACATTGCTCTAAACAGTGCCATTTAGGTGCGTTGTTGTGTACGAATTAGACCGACAGTGGCGTGTTCTTGAAGGCGGAGGCGAAGGAGGCTATAAATTAATGCGCGCAGTAAAAGCTTTAAGATGTGAACAATTGTTGTAAATGATTAATAAAGTGTTGCTGAAAGCAAATTTGGTATGGTAATGGTTCATTAGCAGATGGAGCTGATGTTTTTGTTTGTACAGCGTCAAGGACAGTATCTGATTGCAGGGAAATGGGGCAAGAATAGCTTTTATTGGAATAAATTACAAATAAAAATAAATTCAAAAATAAAGTGTTAAAACGAAACGAATGATTTAAAAATCTTAAAAACCCATGTAAATGTAAAACTACACGAATAGCATGACAAAATACTAAAACATTCAAAACGAAATTTCTAAATTCAAAAGAAATAGACAAAAGATACCAAAAAAATTCATTCCATTGCTTCAAAGCAGCACTGAAGAGGAATAAAACCACAACAATTCAAACGCCATCTTCTAGCTCCGTAAACACCCGTTGAATAACACGCTGCGCTCAAGTAGCGTATCATTCATTGGCGATGGTGTAAAATCCTTTCTAATAAGATGATGTACCTGCAACGAATCGGAAATGGGCGTCCCATTGCGGGCTGCAAGCATAACACAATAATAGTTTAATTATGTTTCCCAACCACAGGTGTCGGACTCATCCTCTCGAACCAAACCCACATGTACCGTACCGTGTGTCATGTACCTTTGCAAAAGGGTGATCGTATCTTCGTCACTTTGGCCATTGAAAATTGCCCCACAGAACAATACCGAATTGTGTCTGCGATTGTGGTGGTGCTGTCTGTGATGGGGTTGGTGTGCACCGTTCCATGATACTACACATACGGTAGTTTCCCGTGCCCCTCCCCCATCGCACGGTTCGTGGGCTTTGCTGAATCGTTCTTTCTTTTCGGTGTATAGTACGTTGTTAAAGAAATTGAAAATAATGCTTTGGTTTTCTCATTTCTTTAAATGCGCCTTAGTCACCGCTCATTTGTTGCTTTGGAGGAGGAGGTTGAAAAGCGTACACATTCTAATGGGCACAAAAACGTAAGTGGAACGTATCGCATGAAACCCCTTGGGGCAGGTATCGCGAAACCGCATCAAACGATATTACACATTATTATAGCGATCGTGTATTGATCGTGATCGTGAGCCCCGTTCTTTAGCGGTGTGGCGAGAAGAGGCACAAAAAAACAGCTGAGTGGGACAGACGAACGAAATTATGTGTGTGTGTGTGGGCACACACATGACGGCACACCAACAGGAAGGAAGGAAGGAAATCGATCAGCATCAGCTAACGGAATAGAAATGGTACGAAAAACCTTCCAGCCCGTAAGGAGGGGATCGAAATTACAAAACTCAATAAGCTTAGGAAGCAATTATGCTTACGCTCATTGAACCATGCTGTTGTTGTAGCAATGTTGTTCTCTCACCTTCACATGGGCTGGGAAGGAGCGTTTCGGTGCTGGCTTAAGATCACTTTAATTCAAGATCGTCTCGAAATGAAGACGGGGGAGACGGGGGCTCCATGACTCCCGTATTTTTCTCTCCTTTCTCTCTGTTCGAGCAGATGTGTGCATTCCTGTGCGGACGTTATTGATTCTTTCGAACCGGCACCGAATACCGAAACCGATCTTATCCCAATCCGAGGGGTGGTGGGTAGCGGTGGATGGGAAGATCAAAAGCATGTTCGATGCCGAACCGCATCGGCAACACCTGTGCGATGCGATTTTCCCGAATGACGATCGTCATGATGCTGATGATGATGGTGCTGTTGTTGCTGCTTACATCATATTGCCAACACCTCAACCCTGTTCGGAAGAGTGTGAAAAACAGCCGGCAAAGAAAACAAAAAAAAAGGTAGCCAACACAGCGGATAGCAAGAAAGTGGGGGAATCATATTTTCATTAAATTGAAACTTCATTCTAAGCCCATTCTTCTGGATGGGTTTGTTGCTGCTGCTCGTTCCGCTTCAGTTGTGCGGGCGCAGGTGCATTATCCTCCTCCAGGCGGCCAGTGGGAAGGCGCAGATACCGTAACGCGGCCGAAATGGAAGAGGCTGGCTACGGCAAGCGCAATAAACGATGAAGCTGATGAAGACGATGATGGAAAAACGGCAAACGGTAGTGCAAAACCGTCGCGGGTCCATCGGTTTGGAACCCGATTTATTAAAACCGCGAAGCGCTTCGCCTTGGCAGCAGGTACGGTAGTTGTGGCCAATGCTGTGCTATGCTCGAATTGTTGAAATAATTGAGGCAATCCTTTAGCGCTTTGCGCCTTTGTTTTGGTAGGAAAGAAATGGCAAGAAAGGAAGATGGCGGGATGTCTTCTGCATGACGCACGAACGGTAATTGTATGAGGCTGTGATGTGAGGCTACTGCTGCTGCTGCTCGAAACGGAAACGATTGACACACAGCTTTAGCATTACAATAACGAAGGGTAGATTGCGATGATCGATTGGACTGGTTCGAATGAGTGTGGCTCAATGTTGGTGTGGATTTAAGGGAAAAATAAACGATTACTGTGATCTGTTGGTTGAAGAATAGGATTCCATTGAGTTGAAGGAACAAAGTGTCTCCCAAAAAGGTATTTTTTCTTTTTTTTAGAGGCTTTCAATTTACGTTGTATCGCCAAAACACAAATTCATCACAATTAATTACAATCGTTACCGCTAAATTTTGACTCTAACTCGCCTATTTTTGTCTGTAAGTCATCAATTTTTGACTCCAGTAGGAATCATGACAACTTTACAAGGTATTTAAGCAGATTTACAAGGTATTTAAGCACTGTCAAAAATTGATGCATTAGAGGCAAATATTGATGCGCACTGTCGAAAATTGATGCCTTACAGTCAAAATTAGGTGGCAACGACTGTATACCATCAGTATTAATCCATTTTAAATAATTCAAATCTTTTATAAGCTTAAATCATCATCCCAATATCATACCTCGGTGGCTCCAACATTCCACCAATTAGGCACGCCAGCTAGCAGCAGAACAACTGGGGTCCGAAGGAAACCAACATCGCGCCTAGAATATGCTATCCCCAGGAAGCGGTGGAGAAGTGTGAAATGCGATGGAATGTGGTGAACCCACTTGAACTCCTGGATGAGTCACGCGCATGGCGTTCGTTCACTTTCCGCTCGCGCCGTCCAATTCTGACGCCTGTCATCGGCCGAGTTGGTGCGTAACATGCCTTGCATGGCACGCATTTGTTGGCCTGCGCAGGCTGGTAGCTGCTGGTACGCAAAGCAGCAAACTGTGAGATGTAACGCAAACGCGCGTAGTAAGGTGGAAGCATATTTTTGCACGTGTGAAGATCTCGCTCACTGTAGCGTTTGCAGATACATACTTGTGATGTTTAATATTTGCTTGCGAGAAAGAGTTTGCGATTTAACTGTACAGTCAATGTACAGCAACGAGGGAAGCCAATGAAACTATGCAGCAACATAATAAAATGACATAATAGGCACGTTCGAAATTACATTAAACAGGTGATAAATCGAAATTGCCCGAAAACGTTCCCTCATTATGCGGACAGCCGTTTTGGCCTCAATAAGAAAAAAAAAATGCGCTCAAGTAAACCGTTCCGTTTTTATTTCTGCGAATGAGCCGCAGCCCAACCTTTCTTCGATGGTTTCCCAAGGTTTGTGTTAGTTTTTTTCTGCCGCAGTTTCAATCCCATCCGCCTTAACGATTCTGCTTACGCGCGCGTGACATAATAGACGATCATAGGTGATTGTTTTGCTACTCCCTGCCTTTTTTTTTGGGCTACACAACATCGCTGTGCATAATTTCTCTCGTTCTCTATCTCCCTTTCACCAACCATACCTGACGCAGCAGCGCTTTGCAGCGATCAATCAATCGAACAAGCCAGGGGGACAGTGTTCCAGTACAGCTCCCAACGAGCACCGATCGATCGACGATGATCGACCGACAAATTATTATTATTCCATTCACACACGTACCCAGAAGGTGGGGAAATCCTTCTTAAAACGGTCACCATCACGAAGTCACCCATGAGTTGAACAATCGAGCGACTGCCGAACGTAAACGGCCAATTCCATCCGCACGAGCCACGTGAAAACAACCGCGCAATGGGGTGCGCAATCGATCGGATCGTGGGGTCCGACGGCTCCGGGACCAATCGGAAATAACCGTTTCCGCTTTGGGAGGTATTGTTTTCGGTGCTCAGCGTTCCCTCCAAACCGAGTGGGAGGGGGGACCCATAAGCTTGCAGTGTTTGTTTGATTTCCTGACACTTTTTGTGCAAAGGCCCCTCCGGCGCTCCAAACGGAATAACATTTTACCCTGGCTGCCTGTAAACATGGTGGGCCAAAAATTAATGAATCCGGTGCATTTTGGGTGGATTGTGGCACTTAAAAATCTACCCTTGTTTGCTTCACCTCTCCAGCGCCACACACTTTGTATTAATTTGCTGTTTGGTTTTAAGCGGCGGAGGGAGCAAAACGACTTTTAAATTAATAATCGGTCCCCACTAATGATGATGTTATGCAGCCGCTTGTTTAAGCGGTTCGGGTTACGCTTTTCCTGCGCTCCGAAGGCGATCTCGGGAAAGATGGGCCAACAAAAAACTTAAACGATCGATTTGATCGTGTTCGTAGATTCCGGCGAACCGATACATCACCTGGAAAAAGAAAGAAAAAAAAACAAACCTCATGTTGGTGGTGTTTTGCCTCTTGATTTGGTTGGCCTTAGGTCGAGTCAGTTTGATTTATGGATCGGCGCGTTCGCCGACCAGGTCGATTAGTTAGTGCGCCAATCGGCAATAGAAATCGCACGACAAAAACTCGAGAAAATCGATCAGATAAAGGTAGAAAACTAGTTAACCAGTGTAGAGTCATCTTCATTTTGGGAAACTCGTCCACGCGCGTTGTCGGTTTTGTTGTTTATTCCCATGTTTAAGCAGAGGATTCAGTTTCTCAGTCTTTTTTTGTGTTCGTATGCGAACACCCCAAAGGGAGAACAGACAGCGGCAATGTGTAAATGGATTTTTGCAATTATATTTAAATCCATGTACGAAACTACTTTCTTCGGTCTTTCAATTAACTGCGAATGGCTGTAGGGACGAGATGCGCGATGGGTTTGTGTGTAAGTGCGCTGTGGTTTATTGGTCGTTTTTACGTCTTGCTTGATCCTCCTCCTCTTCTTACGCTTCTACTGCATCAGCCTCTCGTCTGGCGGGGGTTCATTGTGCATGCAGAGGAGCCACCACCGGGAGGCGCACTGGTTTGACACTGCAAACTGGATCCGAACTTGCACTCAGACATGCCGCCCGGCGGACGGACATTTATGGTGCTGCGCGTAAAGTCATTGGACGAAGTTACGAAGTATTATTGCGCGTGTGCCCGGCCGACGAGTACGACCAGCACGAAAGTGATCGGCGTTCCGTTAGGGGATGCAACCCCGTGAAAGTCACTGACTGGCTGATGTTGGTCGTGAAAAAGAAAGAAAAAGGGTTCATCAGTCTGGCCGGTGAAACAAACAGTTACCGCGTCGTACAATCGTACTTTACACCAGGTGTCCCTTTTCTGTACATGTGTTTGCTCTCGCTCTGTCTGCTTTGCCACCACTTTTTTGTTTGCTGTTTTTGATTGTCTGTCAAATTTGTCTGGATTTGCAAACGAGAGTCACCGCTCCACTGCTTCCCACACCCATCGCACCAGCCGAACAGGATCGCGCGTGCGTGTGGTGTGTTTAATCCGTTGTGATTTGTTTGACGGAGGTCCGTCACCTTTGGCACGCGGCTGTAACTTACCTGGCAGTGGCTCAAGGACTTCTTCTCCCGAAAAAAAAAAACGAACGCGCAGAAAAAAAGCGTGTAAAAAGTCATAAATACAGCCGAACCCATCACGCGGCCGCAGGTTCCATCAAATTGTGGGGCCTTTTATTTCACTTTCAAAAGATTTCATGTCGCAGGCAAGTGACGAACCCGCTGCGCTTGTTTCATGTGTGCGCAGATTCTTGTTTGTGTGATGTGATATTCATAAAACTGTCTTTTTGAAGGTTTTTTTTGTTGTTGTATGCAGATTCTTTTGCTTTTTATTTTTCATAAGATCAATTTTGTCGTTTTTGTGCCATAAGTCACCCCTTTTGCTAATGAAATTTTGGGTCGCAAAAGGTAAAAATAAACTGACACGCAAGCAAAAGCACTTCGCACCTGGGATAAGCACCGGGTAGAGGCAAGCAGAAAAGGATTCCTCATCGCCAGAAAACCAGTCAATCAACTCGCAAAACGGATAGTGCCGGCACTCCGGGGTCTGCTAATTATTTCGTTCTCAATTCCGTTCGGGTACGGCCGGGCAAACAAATAGGGAAAAAAAGGCTGGAATGGAACGAGCAGCATTCTGCACGGAGTCGTTTGTAAATGGTAATATAGTGGAAGTTCCAGTTCTCTCCACCGAGCGACTCATAGAATATTGCTTGTAGGAGTTGGGACGCCTATTCGATGGGAGCTGGGATGCCGATTCGCTTCGGGGACCGGTAATGTAATGCGGTGTGGTATGCACTTTGCAGCGATCCTCATAATTGTTGTCGCTGTGTATGTGCAATGCGCAACTTTGTCCCGACTTTGCGTCGATCGATGGGAGCGTCACGTCGATGCAGAAGAGTAATTGGCCTTTTATAGGCAGCAAAGCAAAGTCTCCTGGCTTTCAAGGGTAGTTTATCACCCGGCCAACAGTGCTTCCAACGCATTGACCCTGGGAACCGGAAGTGCGCATCAGCACAGTGTGGGAGAGTGAACTGGAATCGAGACGCATGCAGGGAGACCTGGTTCCGGAAAGCGGACCCATACGTCTGCAATGTGACAGAACACCTGTGGACGGGAACAGGATCGGGGACAAACAAAACAAAAAGCATAGGGGAAAGAAGACAAAACCTATGAGCCCGAACGGGTAGCGAGAAAGGTCAACAGTGTGCTGGTCAAACACACATGGTGCAGCGTTAAAATGCACCGGTCTAGCCACCGGCCGTTTGGCCGTTGCGTCGTGGGTGACCATAATGTGTAGCGGACGTGTTTATGAGTGGCTGTGCCGGGAAGGGAGAAACAGGAATTGGTTAAAAAGGGCGACGCAAGCAAGAAAGGGAGGAGCCCAAACACAAACGCAACAAACGAATGGGTTTTTGGACTAGTTCTCGCGCCACGATGAGTCCGGGCCGGCAAATGGGTAGCCTAATGTGGTTCATTCTTCTTCCGAACGGTGTGTACGTTTAGCTTTAAATGCTCCCTTCGGCGTTCGGAGCTCGAGTTGAATGTTATCTGACATTGTTTCTGACCGGTTGAGGGATGCGGGTGAAGGGTGCGGTGTGGTGTTGCGTTCTGTAACCTGGAGTAGCTTTCGGGTACGATCGATAAGGGTAAATCGAGCGTGTTTTTAAAGGGAAGGAGCAAACGGTTCACCTGACGCTCGGTCGGTTGGAATGCAGGAAGTGGCGATAAAGTATAAATTATGGCGGTAAGAGTTTTACCGAGCTGCCCTGAATGGGAAATGAGCGAAAGCGGCTAATTGCCTTCAAATGTCAATTTTATTTTAATATTTAAAGCGAACGAGTCTTTTGTTTAAGCTTTTAGAGACGGTAAATTGTATTTATTATATTTTTTTTACTCATATTTTATAGAAATGTATACAATTTAACAGAAATGCTGGTTCTTCGAAAAGGATTTTACTGAATTAAGCTCTAAATTTTGAAATAGCTCCTATGCTTTGTTGCTTTTCAGTCAACAAAAATAAAGAAATCCGGTTCGAAGGACCAAAACTTGTGTTAGAGAAATTATTCATTTTGACACTTTTACCGACCCGAGTTGTGACTTTAATGGCCACGGTGATAGAAAAATACACCCGTTGCATTGTGTATTGCCACCGAACGGAACCAAAGCCACCATATCGCTGTGCTAATGAAATGAAGCCAATCGTCTGGTGCATCGCCTCCAGCCCGCCGAGGTGTGATGCTGGCATGCAGCAGTTGCGCGCACGCGTACAGTCTATCACCGGTCGATCACGCGGTGTCGGTTCGCATTCGGTGCGCCTTTTCAATCAGCGCCATCGGCCCCCACAGTCTAGAGCACCGTTCTGCTTACTGTATTATTCTCACATTTCCCTGCCAGTGCACCAGTGCGGAGTGCCAAGAAAGGAGAAATAAGCGGCACTTTGTCCGTAATTCATTCATTTCGTCGAGCTGTGGCTCCCCCCGAACATCGCCCGCAAAGAAAATAAGGATCGATGGGGTTGTCTGCAGCAAGTAGGGGGGGGGGGGGGCGGGAGGCAAGTTGTCTTATTAGTCGGTGCTGCACCTCGGCCACCGCTTGGCCGGAGGATGGCCCCAAAAGTGAAGCTGCAGCAGCTGCTGCTGGTGCCGTGAAGCAGTAAAGCAGGTTCCAAAGTGGGAGGGGTGGACGGTGCCCGGTTAACGTTGTTTTAACCAGACCCCGGGTAGTGATGCTTGGAAAGTAATAACAATAATAACGTGCTTTATAGTTCAACGCTGCGTTTTCGAGTGGATGCGATGGCGCAGAACCCAGAGGGAAGGTGATCGATCGAAACGTGTGCGCGCAAAACGGGGCTGTACGGTACTGTGCGGTCCGGCCCGGGATGGGTGCTGTTGGAGTGAGAGTTTACGGTTGAAACGGCGCCCTTTCCTCCCGCTGGGCCACTCGTCCCACTCGTCCACAGAGGACCCACTTCACAGTGATCCCACTCCACGCGCTGGGCCCGCTGCATGATCGGTGCAACTGCAAGGTTCGTCGCTTACCTCGCTCACAAAGTCGTTTGATTGTGTGCTGCCTTTCCTTGAAGGCGCCCTGAGCGGGGCAGTTTCCAGCGGATTCCGAGTTCGAGTCTCGAAGTGCGATCGATGTTCGCACATTGTGTTGTGGCGATTGCGAACTGTTGTGTCTGGGCAATGTTTGCACATACACACACACTCTCGCATGCGTCGTTGGCAATGGCTGCTAGTTTGTTGCGGTGATGATGGTGGTGGCCCGATTTTACTCGACCACCCTCACGCGCTGCATCCGCTCACTGTGCACAGGCTCACAGCACCGGCACTCGAAAGTCTGGTGCCTGGTCCCGAAAAAACCACTTCGAGCAGTTCAGGTTGGCCGTCCATCCGGAGCGTGACCCAATCGAAGATGAGGCGTCGGTAAATTAGATTTGTCGCGTTTTATTTCCTCCGAACTCAATTTCAGTGTGCACGGCGCTCCCCGAAAAGAAGGGAATGGGCAGCATCATCATCGCAGGCACACTTTCGTTCACGCCACCCAATTCAGCCCGAAACCGATGCGACCCTGATTTGGCGACACTAATGGAATTTCGATGCACGCGATGGAGCGAGTTGATTCTTTTGCTTTTTTGCTTTCTGTTTTGTTTTGGTTCGATTAAACCATCTTTCCCTTTCCCCCCTTTTTCTTTGGGGGGCACAGGTTGATTGGGGTTTTGCAGAAACGCGCAGCTTGCGTTGACACCCGGCCGCAGATCGTTGCGGTGGATTGATTAACGCCGATCGATGCGAGGCCGTTTTTGGGGCCGGTGATGCGCATCGTTCACTTTTCGGCACTTCGGCGTCATCGCAGATGATTGATTGATTAAGGGATAGTCGAGTTGAAAGGGAGCGAATTAGATGCTTTCACTTGAGCGTGATTTAAGGGATACGCTTTTATTAGTACAGCGAGTAAGATAAGCTTAATATGACCATTGCATAAATGCAAAAATCCCTTCATAGAGAGACAAAAAGCGTGTACTTAAAGCACGCCTAATGCAGCTGGGCTATCTTATCTTTGATTAATCGTAAGAAGCGAACGCTCATACTGCGTCGATCTTAACGTTTCTTATCCCCCCCCTACCACCTTCGGTCGAATGCGGTCAAGCATTTAAAAGCCCCCGTTCGGTTGCGTTACAATACTTATCTACCACGAGCAAATGTTAATATGCAATCTAATGTCTAACGTATTTTTTTTTGTTTAGTTTCTTTGCACCCTTTTCCCCCCTAACGCCATTGCTCGATGCTGCTCGAGACGGCTTAAAAAGGGCTCCCCGGTAAAGGCATTGGGAGAGTGTTGAGATACGGCTGCGGCATAAATTATCCCACAAATGCAGGCGCACACGGTCAAGAGCACAGCTCTTTAACGCGGGCAACCGCGGCGGCAGAGAGCGAAGACAGACACGGTTGAGCTGGCTGAGTTTCCAGTCTCGAGTTTCGTGAGAGTGAGTGCCAGGTAGCTCACAACTGCCGCACTGGGTCTGTCGAAACCGCGCCAACGCGCGTACGATCAATGAAGGGTTTACGCTGGTGCGCATCGGACGCTGGGTTCGTCGCTTTGTCGTGCGTTGTATTCTTGCGTTCCGTCGTGGTACAGTGCAGTCGTTTATTTGTGATGCCGTTTGGCTATTGGTTTGTTGTATGTTTTCCTGTTCGTGTGTGTGTGTGTGTGTGTGCCTTTTGTGTTGTTGTCCTGTGCGTTGTTTCTAAACCCCATTACCCCGTGAAGAACACCTGTTTCAACGAACGAGTAGCGCGCCGTTGCAGAGTCAGCAAGAATTTGTAACCATTTGGGCTTTGAAGAGCTCGCCGTACTCGAGTGTGATTCATCGGGCCTGGGCAGTTTGTCGAAGGGAACGCGTGAACAATTCCACGGCACGCCACGAGGCACGGCGGGCACTGGTGCGAGCGAAGGAGAAGTTCGTTGAAAGTGACTTTGTAAGGCGTAAGGCGTTTGGAAGTGTTAGGAAACCCGCGCAAGCAGGGGAGGAAACTGAAAACTGAGCCGAGCCGAGTGTTTTGAAGGAAGAAAAGAACGACAACAGCAGAAGCGTTTAAGCCAAACGATCGTTCTGGCATTCAGTCGCGAGTGGTTTATTGTACGTACGAGTTTGGCTTAGACGAACTTCTAATGCGCCCATGAAAAATACGGAACAAATTTCGCCCGTCGAGGGGAGCAAACGATTTTTTTTTAAACCGAGCGAGAAGATCTCCCGTCCCGTCGATCCGTTCAAGATCTTGTTTGCTCAGTCTGTTATTGTTTTCTTCTCTGTCTTTTATTCCTGTTTGGCGTTTTTGTGCTTGCTTGAGCATCTTAAAAGTTTTTTTTTGTTTGGTTGGAATGGCCATAGTGGGCCGTTTCTAGTTTCAGTCTCAGTCTCAAGTTTCGGATCCGCGCAATCGAGGGAGGGTATTATTCAAATTTAACGGTGTGAAAACGACGATCGTCTCCGGCACCTCCATCGAAGCCGACGCCATTTGAGGGTCCGTGCCCAACCTTTTACGCCATCTCGGTGCTCGGTTGCGTAGGTGAATGGCGTGCGCGTGTCGGAAGCGATCCGCGTTTGGCGAGTCGGAAGTGTTGGCTCTCCGTACGGTAGATCGGATCTACCTGTGCGCGCACGCTGTTGACGTGAAAACAATCGCCCCGTTTGACGGAAGACGTCCATTAGAGAATGGCCCAGTGTCATTGGACGGGTAATTTAACCCCTTTTCCGCACTGCGAGCTTGCGACCGGAACAGAAGACAGCGGTTGTAAATAAATTTGGGCACTCCCTCAACGGTAAAAACCGCCCGCCAGCTGAGGGATGAATTTATGATGCTATCGGGAAATGTGTGGAAAGTGATGAAAAATAAATAGATCGCTTGCAGTCACACCGAACGTAATTGCCCATTGAATGTTGGGAGTGCGGGAAAAAAAACAAGCGCTTTGTAGCTGTCCACCCGTAGGGAATCTGTTCACCTTTTGCTGGACGGTGCTGTGCTGTGAAGGGCGAAGAAAAAAAAACTGTGTCACGAAGTGGAATTTAGGAAAAAAAGGGAAAATGCAATCAGTGTGATGAAGCAGAACACGAAAGCTTTTCCTTCTTACGGTGCGGGTAAAAGCTAAAAATAATAAAAATTAGTGCTTCTTTCTCTTATACCTTCTCTCTGCGTGTGCTTATGCATTTGTGTCTGTGTGTGTTTCTTCTGCAGCGTGCGTCAAGTGATTTGTAAAGTACGTCCCAGGCGACGAACCTGCAACGGAAAAGTGTTGTGGCCAGTGTGCTGTAACAGTGTATTTGAAGAGTGCAATAAAACACAGCGAAAGGGTGGAGGAAAGCTCATACTTTCCTCGTTCAAGCCTTGTCTAGTGATATCATCATCATCGTCATCATCATCCTCATCAGCGGTGTAATTTTTTTTTCACTATTACAAGTAACTTCAATGGCCCCCAAGAGCGAGGCACGCACTGTTCGTGCTTAACGAGAAATTTACGCAGACGAGTGTAAGTGCCAGCAGCAGCAATAACGTGAAGAAGCAAAAAACACAAAGTGTGCGGGTGCTTTAATTTATACGCACCGACCGCGTGTTGTTGTGTGACGTGTAGTTTTTTGGGCGAGGGTCGCCTTCGCACCGTATCGCCTCATTCTGAGCGGACACTTCCGTGACTTATGGGAATTAAGTAATTAAAAAATTTCGCCTCATCATCATTATTGCCACCTCGGCCACCGCTTCGTGTCTGGTGCTTCGATTCTGCGACCTCGACGTCATCAATCATCGGTACGGTGATGCTCCGTGTCGGTGTGTTTTAACGTGTGCTGCTGTTGTTGTTTTCTTGGTTTAAGAGGTTCCGCAAACATAACCGATGGGATTAAGCCAGTGCCTTCGCATGTGAAAGTGTACCGAGTGAGTGAGGCTTCGCGTTTTTGTTTTCGGTGCCTGAGTGTGTCCAATTCCGATGCTGTATGCAATCGAAGACATAATTTGGAGAGTTTAAGCCTTTTTTTTTTCGTTGGTCGGTGCGCTGTTGGATGCTGTTTTGTCGGACTGCCGTTTCTCGGAAAGTGATCCAAACCTTCACACTTCCTCGCGCGCGCATCATCATTAGCGTACCGGTGCGGTAGAAGCTGCTCATAAATTAACCATCCCCTGGCAGTGGCTGTCGAGCCGAGAAGGAAAGGAGCAAAAAGTCTAGCCGGCAAGAGAAGGAGACCGAAAAAAAAGAAGCAAAACTAACAAAGGTAAACACCACACAGAAATCTTAACCGGACGATGAAGAAGAAGGGGAAAAGAATCTCGAAAAGCTGAAACAAAAAATTAGTCAACTTTCACACCGCCCCAAAATGAAGTCATGGACTTTTTTTCCATTCAGCTTTGCTAGCCGATCGTTATGCTTTTTTGAGTATTTAAAATGGTTCACAATGCATTTCGTTTCGCCAATGTGCTGTGTGTAGACGTGTCTGTGCTTATGAGCTCGATCGTGCACACAGTCGAAACTCGCATCGAATCGATCGCTCTTTAGTTAATTGATTCTGATATTTATGCGTGTGGCAGTGTCGGTCGGTGGGACTGGGTTGGGACTGGGTGGAAAGTAGAAATGTGGTGAAAACCGGTGCACGCGCGTGCCCGCACTCGCGGGGGAAAACTGGCCACTCCATTAGGCGTGTGCGTGTACAAAGTAATAGCGAAGAAGTAGAGCCTAGCCCGGGAATTACGAATTCGTAATAATGCCGGGACCGGTTCGAAGGACAGCGGTCTGAATGAAACTGAAACTGAACCTGCGTCGATGCGTAAAAGGAGGCAGGAATGTGGTAAAACACAAATCGATATCGGCAATGCTGACCGGGAGCGGGGCAGGGGTGGTTGACATTCCCTTGCCATGGGGTCCATTGTACAGGGCTTTGCTGAAAACATGGAATATCGTTGTTAGTTTTTCTATATTTATAAGATATTTTTGTTTGAAATCTGTTCTGATCTGCGTCAAAATAGCATTGAGGAAGCATGAAAAAATTCAGAAAAAAAATCTACATGCTTGAATTTTATGAGAACTATTTCTTAGGCAAAGAGTGTCACGCGTTCTCATCGAAGCGTACGTCAAAAATCCCCTGCAGCAATATTGCATTGAATAAATAAATAAAAAAGCACATAAACACACATGATGATGTGTGTACTAAGGTCTAGTGACAAGCTGGAGGCAAAAAAAAAGCCAACCATCATGTCCAACATACATGAAAACAACACAAATTGAAACGACAAACAAAAAATTGAGCCCATAAATCGGGTTTGTGACCAGCGCGAATACGAATACGCAAGCGCAATGCTCGAAGGAATTGGATGCGAACGATTGCGCAAAGCAGGGGCCCTCGTCTCGTACGCGGCGCACCCAGGTGGCGGGATCTGGCGTAACACACTCTTCCACCGCCCGCTGGCAAACCACCGAAAGGGAAAGGGAAAACACAGACACACGTGTTCGCGCCAGAAGGCTTTGACACACTGTGTTACCGCTGCAGCCCTAAGCCGAGGTTTAGTGGCAGCAAGCAGAAGACGACAAGGAAAGCAAAAAAAAAGGGAGCATTCTCATGTGTGTTTCGTAGTACAACGACGCTCGCGGGCAGTGGTTCGATTCCAGTATGAAATATTGCCCCACAGAGAGCGAGAGAGAGAGAGAGAGAGAGAGAGCGTTTGGTTTGGCCGCAAGGAAAACCCGTGCTTGGCAAGAAGTGTGAATGTGTTATACGCACACGCAAAGTGCAAAGACGTGCGTGCGACAAACAGGTGCAAACATAATTGATACCTTGCGGATGAAGCGTGGGGCTCTGGCCGAGGGAGATAGAACGCGCATAGAGGAGGGTGCGATGATCAATCGGATGCGATTACGCGCAATCCGTGTTCCGTGGATCGAGATTGTCAAAGCATGCTACTAATCGAGGGATGCTTGCTACACACTAACTCGGGGGTTCGTCGCTTTCGACACCGCGATTGCAATCTTTCGTTCAGACTCGTTCGATCGTTCGATATCGATCAAGCGGCAGCACGGAAGCCGCTGACACGGGGGGGACACGTCGCTGTGTCCGTGTGGTTTAATGCATGCAAATAATGGGCTTGGCTTTGGGCTCGGGTGAAAAAGGGATCGTTTCCGCCTGTGCCAATCGATCGCGGTGGCGTGATCTCGTTCTCGGCGTGCCTGATGATAGGGCCACTCGGTACCGCCTGGTGCCCCCGTGCAGGTGTTTAATGATTATGGAGCCATTTTTCATACCACTCCTCCCCCTCCCCCTCTTTCCCCCAATCTGCTCCTTTCTCCATCGTTCTACCTACTGTTTTCACCGTTTATCGCAAAGAACTTCATTTCCCTCTTTTTGTAGCAAAAAAGCCGCCAACGCTGCACTCTCTCTCTCTCTCTCTTCCCTGGAGGGACTGGGCCAGAAAATGAGCCGTTTGCAAAGATCCACACACAGACATACACACACACACACACACACACACACACACACACACACACAAAACGGTACTGAAGTCCTGTGCGAGTGATAAACGTGATTCCGTGGCCTTGTGACCTCGTAAGCACAAGATGAAGATTGATGCCCGGGTTATGTTGTGTCCGGTTTTTTTTGTAAACTTTTGCGCAGCAAATTTCTTTCTCCTCCCTCTGGCTGCTTGTCTGCGTGTGTCCAGCGTGTGGATGATGATCTATAGCGCGAAACAACAGCGGGCAAGGAAAAAAACGAGCCATACTTTGCATGTTCAACTTTCTTTGACCCTCTCCGCGCACGGGCACAACCGGATGGGGCATGATTCATCCCTCCCTTCCTCATCATATCTTTCTCTCTCTCTCTCTCTGTCTCTCTCTCTCTCTCTTTCTCGCTCTGTCGTGAAAGGTTTCGGGTTATGGGGCGGATGCGTGATACGGAATGAACCGCCATTGCACGGTGGCCATCCGTACGCGTACGCTTGCTTGCGGGAGGGAAAACCGAAATTTAAAAAGAAAACGCTCCGCTCACAGACAGACTCGATAGGATTTTTTGGCAAAAGGAAAGGAAACGGTGGTATTTCTGAATGCAGAAAGACACTCACGGGCGAAAATGCAGACTGAGGAAAAAAACAGTTTGTCTAAATTACGATTTCATTACCACCATTATGATATGGCCTAGTTCCGCCATACGGCACACGTTGTTGTGTTGTGTTGTTTTTTTTTTTGCTGTTGTTTGGTCTGTTTCGCTTGTTTCGTTTTCTTTTACTTTGTTGCACTTTTGCTGGCCTTCCGTGTCAGTGTGTAAAAGTGTTTTCCCTTTGGTGAAGCGCCTTCGGTAGACTGGTAGAGGTCAAACGGCAAACCATTACTATCATCACCGGACGACTTTTCGGTCGATAAATTTCGATAACCGCTTCTTTTGGAGAGTTTTTGTTTTCCTTTTTTTGTGCTGGTGAAGTAATCGTGTTTGGAAAGGTATCGATACAGTGCGCCTATTAAGGTAACTTTAGCGTTGAACGTTTAACGATCGCTTGGGAGACGGTTGCGTGATGATCGATGTAAGAGTCGAGGGAAAGATTACTGTGGTGTGCCTGAATGCGAGCTGCGCTATGAGTTCACGATCGCTTAAATTACTCCTGAAATACGCTCATTCAGAGTCAGTTTATTTGGCAATATTATACAAAGCAAGGTTGATTCCACTTGTCACCATAAAACCCGAAACCTTTTGCTGCAAGTCATTCCCCTTTGTTTTTAATCAGCTCTTGATTGCTTGAGTCACCAGCCCTCTTTCCACTCAGTTGTTAAGCCTGGCAAGAAGGAAAACAAGACAGTACAAAAGTTCGTTTCTCCGTTCTGCTTGGCTGCCTTGTGTTCACCACACTCCCGTGAGCCACCAAACCGTGAGCGCGTTCTTTCTGCTGGAACGGTACGGTTCTGCATATCATTTCTCTGCTAGCGGGAAGGGCAACCATTCTTCACCATTTTCCCGTTAGCTAGCTCTAGAATTTCCGCTCGAATAATAAGTGCTGATAAAGCTTCACCACACACACACACACAACAGATTGTCTGGGAGGCGGATATCCGTCGAAGAAAAAAAAAACAATATAAAAAAGCAAACTAAAAACCCAAACAATATCGAACCATTCGAAAATGGTTCGATACGCCTCTGCTCCCATGTTTGATAGTTTGAGGCGCCATTTTTCAAATTTACCCACACATACACACATACACACCAATCAGCACCATCCGATGGCGGTTGCGAAATTCCGTGGAATTTGGGCGTTCTATTGTCTAGGCGGCTCACGCGTACGGGCTGACGCCTTCGCACGCTGGGTCGCACGGGTAGCGACGAACCCCGCC
This sequence comes from Anopheles merus, assembly GCF_017562075.2. NCBI lineage: Eukaryota > Metazoa > Arthropoda > Insecta > Diptera > Culicidae > Anopheles > Anopheles merus. The sequence continues at coordinate 13,576,915 of NC_054085.1, forward strand.
GAGGATTAATAATTGTGATTTATGAAAGTGCAAACTGCAACTGCCAGTTGCTTGGTGCTTTGTCCTTTAGTATGGGGGGGGGGGGACACCCTGCTCGCCTGATTAATGCAGCAGCGTATGGCCGTACGCGTTGGCATCTTGAAGCGTTTCGCTGCGGTTGCGGTTGACATTATGCGGCACCCATTTTTAATCGAACTCGAGGCACTGAGATCGCGACACCGAGCATTTACATCGAAGGGCACAGGCGGGGCATGGGCGGGCGGCAGGATAATTGCAGGCTAATTCAATGTTTTATTGCTCTAAATGAATTAATTATACGCGTGCGAGACAGCCAAGGAGACTCGAGAGTTCGAGCTGGAATCGAATGCGTTAGATAATGCTATAGTTTATTTACCTGTTTGCGCATATGAGTCGTTTTTCAGCTAGGAGAAGCTTTCTCAACTCCACAAACGACTGGTTTGAGGATAAACGGCACTCGCACTCACCCGGATATATTGCCTAATTGCTACCGATTGACATATCAGGCATGAGTTATGAAGCAGTGTAACCCTGCTGATATGTTGCCGAGGCAGTGTAGCCTTGACTCTTTTATCGTGATGATAGCCACGACCCTCTCAAACAAGGCAATTAGAGGTCCGTTAGACATACCACACCTTGTTCGCTCTCTCTCTCTCTCTGTCTATCTCGATGTCCTCGGGACAGGTTAGGGTTACAGGCTAATGAGCTTCGTCGGCTACTTCGCTGTCTTGATTGTTCGGCTTTTTTTGTTGCTTTTAATAGCAAACTGGGACAAAAATTCCAAACCAGACAAGTTCCGAACAAGCACACTTGTCATAGCGAACAACGTCGTAGCAATTACACCGAAACGAACGAACTTGTGACCCCCGTGTGGCCGGTGTAGCCGGTTTTACTGCCACAAACCGGGGCTCCCTCTTTCACCCGGGTGGGTGCGCCCGGCGCTTTGCAGTTGCCAATGTACCGGTAGTTCACGCAAAGCCTTTGTTTCTTTCCCCTTCAGCGAAGCGCAACGGCGTAGATTGAGCAACGGCTCTCGCGTTTGAAGAGAGTTTCCCCCCCGTTGGGTGACTTTATTAGGTTTTAGGCTTGCTCGGCAAGACAACCGATGGTTAAGGGTGAACGTCTACGTGGCTACCGGCCACACTTGCGGATCGTTACGGCCCTGCAGATAGCGATCTGCTCACGTACCGGACGGGTCCGAGATACCTACGGTTGGAAAATATTAAATCAGTGAAACAGCGCGATCCCCGGCAGTTTACTGGTGGTGCGTGATCAGTGAGCAGAAAATAAAAGCATAACTTGTGCCACCGCTTCTGCTACCATGGCGTTATTGTGTGTCTGTGGCCAGTGTGGCCGCAAAAAAAAACAAAGTTTCGCAATGAGGGCGTTCGCTTTCTTGGGCGAAATGTTTTATGGAACCTGCCAGTGTGAGCGATTACAAATATATACAAACCTTTTGAAAGTTAGCTATTCTTGCCGAAACGCAACTGGTCGAATATCCTCCAGCGAGCCTAATTAGAATCGATGAATAAATAATCGACGAAATATGTGAAGACAGCACAACAGCTGGCAATGTCTAGCGCTAATATCGCTCGGTTTGCCCGGTTCGGGGTCGCCGTATGATAACATCTGCCTCGGCGTATGAATATGTATGTAGCAGCAGTGTTTGCAGCAGCAGCTTGAGCGGGCTTGAGACATACGCGTACGATATGAATGTTGTGTTGTGCACAAACCACGGCGAAGTAGCCGTTCTCCTAAGCAGGATTAGTCGTTTCTTCAACTTCAACCGTAGAAACGAAGAGCCAAGCGATTACTAGAGCACACGTTAGAGACTTTTTTGTTTCATTAGTAACGCTCTGATGACTGTTCCAATCTGGAACGAAATTAACAGGTCCAGGGTTTGCTGCCCGTCCTGCTGAGCTGTTCCCGCTATCATCCCGCAGAAGTGGCTCGAGGAAGCTTTCGGGAGGGCATTGAACAGCAGAGTCTTTCACCGTTTGAATGCTCGTGATCCGTCAGGCGCAACGCACAGACTCAACACTGTTTGAACATCATGTATATTCGTTGTGTAGATTTGTTTAACTTCCACTCAGAGACTCTCTCTCTATCCGCCTTTTTGGTGGAGCTGTTTTGCACATCACAATCACTGCCCGTTTGTCAACGCACGAAAGAAACCGCTCTGGCCGGAGCTTTTGAAGTAATTAACTCTACTGCTTACTCGAAATTTGTTGTTTTTCAATTACCCCTTCTCACCTTGCCTTGTTGTCTTACTGTTTTTTTTTTTTGGGAAATAATTGAAATTAATGCACCGATGCTTAACCTCGGGCACCTGCCATCGCGCTTCAATCGTTTTGTTTCTATATTTACCCGGCTTAAGTATGTCGGATTGATGATTGTTTTCTTGTTTGTCCACGGTCGCATTTTGCAATATCCGTGCCGATTCGAAGGCTATGGTTGTTGCCTATCCCTTTTGCCAGCAGTCTAAAGCCTGGCAGGTGTAGCGAAGCGGTACGGCGTGCGGCCAGCTCAGAGCGTTCTCTCGCGTGGAACGCGTATCGGTCAAATCGGTTAGCAAAAATCTATTAGCGTGGTGGTGTGGAGCAAGCTGTAGACAGGATGGAAGACCGAGTGGAATCGATGAAGAGGGAAAGAAAAAGATCTATGAAAGCATCACGCAATCCAGCTGAGCAAAAGGGATTACGCAGCACTGTCGGGCCGACAGTCGGCATGCAAACGAACGCGCACGAGTATGGCGGTGATTAGCGGTGCGTTTAGATCGGCTCGAAGTTATCAACCGTTTAGCAGCATTAGCTTGTATTAGCAGATAGCTGGTTAAAGCATTGCCACCGGAGAGATTGTGTTGCTGTGTGTATGTTGGCAAGCCTTCGCAAGACATTCAATGAGGCAGCAATTTTGCACTAATCGCACTCAACGCTCATTACATTCCCATTCAGCATTGAGTGCGTGTCCTTGAGGTGTTTTTGGAGCAGACTTTAAATTGCTTACAAAAATAAGCATGTACACACACACACAGCTCAACAGGATACATGCGATGATTCTATCGATGTGTTCGATTTCCCTAAGCGCCATTGCCCAAATTTCAATAGCAGCCCTCCTTCGCTTCTGGTTGGCGCTGGTTTTGTAAGGTCATCAGGCTGCCGAATGCTTCCAAATGCCGAAATGAAGTGTCAATCCATTTTGGAGTCGGGGGTTCGCGGAGGTGCCATAATCTCTGTGCTTGAAGCTGTCAAAATCACGGTGGATATCACGGTGCGGTGGAAGTTGCAGGGACGTGTATTCAAATCTCAAGGACCACCTATGTCTCTTCTGTTCAGGCTTTGTAGGTAGGTGATTGTATAAAGAGGCACAGGCACGGGCTGAAGGATACACGAGCACTCTCGAGCCAAAAATCAAGATGCCAAGGGGAACAAGCCTCGCTGCCCCTACACATGTGTGTCGGTGTGTGTTGAGTACTGAAAGTGTGAAGAAATATTGGGAGGGGTAGTTAGAATTTTGGAGCTTTTTTGCTTATTCGATTGCTTGCCGACGATTTAATTTACTAAGGGGTTGCTTGAAGGTTGTAATGCGAGTAAATGCGATATCGAATCATACATCGGTTTTGGGTAAACAAAAAATTGGCCGCTTTTATAGGTATTCTTTGGAGATCAGTTGCACCGAGAGGTATAAGTTTTCCATCAAATTTGCACTTGGGGGATGGAACATGAAACCAAAGACATTGAAGAGAATACATCATGAGCAGCCGTTGAGATGCAATTCCAAAAGTTTCAATCTGTTAACCAAGATTCGGAAGTTATACACAACTCTGCTTCCTTTCCATTTCATCGTACAAAACGACAGGAAGCCTGCAGAGCGTAGAGGATATTGCTAAACGGCTGTTACTTCCTGGCGGCAGGCCGGAGACAATATGCGATATGAATGCGCTGTTGCTGTGTGAAACCTTGCAACGACTTGCCGGCGACCGTCGTTTATTCACTTCAGGCCCCCAGGATTGAATGCCACCGGAATGCCTACACCGACGGAAAGGTGTTGCAAACCTCCTTGCTTTTAAAACAAAATCCAGCATAACCGATGCTTCACAGAGAGCTCTCCGTTTTAGAACGCCTTTCATACACACAGAAGAACCTCTCGGTGGAACGAAAGGTTGTGTGCACGGAGCGGTCGTGCACGGGGACGTGATGACAATCAATCAATTTGCTTTTGATCGGTAACGGCGTGCGCATACTTATCAAGCTCCAACAGCGATGGTTCTGCATTCGCGTGCCGCTGCCTGGAAAGCTGGGAAGTAGCTCGCGCGCTTTGGAGCAGCGAAAATATGAACCAACGGCAACGGCTTGGCTTGTGTTTGCCCTCGCACCGAAATGCAAAAGCAATGGCAGACGCATCGCGTTGCAAACCCATTCAGTGAAGCTCCCAGCCAGTCGGTACGAAGTCGCGACATTCTTGCGAGAGCGTTGCAGTGCCTTCCCGTGAAGGAGTTGGCGGGAGCATGTGTGGGTTTGAATAATGAAATCACATCACGATTTTTCGGCCGATGAGTTCAGTGTGAATTTCTCATGCTACTGTACTGCAGCAGAGGGGAGTAAAAGCAAAAAAAAAAAAAACATTCCCCACGAACATCGTTCACGGTGAGTTCCTCGTGCTGGTTCGCTTATTTACTGTCACCCATGGATCAACGTGAAACGTGAAACAATGTTTGGGCGAAGCAAACCACTGTTCGGCCAGCAGCTTAAAGCTGGCTAAAGAAGAACATGTTCCATACCCCGGTCATGGATGGTTTGTTTTCGTTTACCTTTCTGTTCTCGCTCAGCGCAACCGGGGAGCGAATGTAACGCGATCGTTCTGTTTGGTGATGGCTGTGTAAGGTTACTGTTTTTTGGTCGTTTTTTTATGAGTCATTAATGTTTGCGAAATGGTGTAGCGGGTTTTGAGTCGTTTATTTACTGCTTACGCTTACGATTTGCCAGCCACACGTTTGCCTAACGAGAAAGGTGTGATGTGAATATGAGAGGCCCGTCAGGCCCTCCATAGGCCAAGGTGCTTCGGCTCCGATTTGCTGACGTTCCGCTTCTCGAGCGACTCGAGTCGGTGCGTTTTAGTTATGATGCTTCACTGTGCCGAAAACAAACCCTCACTCTGGAGACTCGCCTCAAAGTGAATAGAGCGCAGTGTACCCTTTGCAACGGCAAACCTCCGTCCTGTCCGCCTGCTCAAAAGGAGGTCCCATCAAAACCGGGTCCTGCAATAAGGTAATTGAATGGTCTCGGCTCCGGTTCCAATTATTTGCCTTCCTTCCACAACGGTGCGGCAAAAATATCATTTAGTGTGCCACGGCGGTGGCGGTTTTGTGTGGCGCCACGACGGGTCCCATCCGCCTCGCGATGCGTTTGCCCCAAAAGGTCTTCTTGGGTAACACCGTTTTGATTTTTGCTTCAAACATTTGCCTTTTGGCCGTTTGGGTGTTTTGAGCGTCGTTTGGAATAACGCCAGCTACCCAGTGCCTAACGAATCCCATATACGAGCGGGTTTGATCGATCGGTTTACCCCACTCTCCGGGCTTGCGGTGGTGGTAATAGGAGCCGTTTGTACGGGGAGGGAGCGCATGGCAAGTGTTTCACGATCCAGACTCCGCCACGTGGCCCGTGGCAAAGCGGTTTCCAAGAGACGGTGTGTATGTGTTTTTTTTTCTTTTTTTCTTTTTTTTTTGCAAAAAGGCGCGGACAAGATCGATTGAGTAGATCACGAGCCGTGCCCGAAGCGGAGTTAGTGGTGAACAAAAAACCAACCCACCAGCTCAACCAGCAGTTCACAAATCATATCTCTCTGCGCTGGCTGTACTGGTCGTTGTCTTAAGGAACTACTCCGCCTATCCCTCGGTGACTTGGGTTGGATGGGAGGAGCAGAGGGCCTGCAGAATCATAATTAGTATTCATATATTCAAATTGAACGCTAAGCGATATGGCTATCGGGCGTGTGTGTGTGTGTGTGCTGTCGTGTGGCCGCTGTCTCGCGTTGGTACACCCCTGTCCGTGACATAATTAAGACACCTTCGCTTCTGAGAGGATGACGCATTTTCGAACGCCAAGATGCGTCGTCTATTGTGTGCGTGTGCTGTGATGTGTTGTGTTTCTTTTTTCGGGGTGAAGATCTCTCCTCACCCCAACAGCACGATCGATTGTGGCCGCAGCTCGAACGAGGTCGGTAGGCGTCAAGTGTCGACCGGGCCGAAGAGACTTGTCGAAGAGGAAGATCTCACGCTTAGACACTCGACGCTCGACACTTCACAACGACCAGGGCTTCCGAGGCGAGGTTCGGGGGTTGAACGTACACACCGCCGGTAGCAAACGGTACCGAAGGGCCGCCCGTGTTTGAGGAGCTCGGCTGACCTGCTTGCACCGCGAACACGCACCGCCGCACGGCAAACCGTACAATGGCCATGTACTCATCGTGTGTACCAGCCCGAAGTACGAGAAATTAAACTGCCTGGGAACTGCTCCCTTTTCTCAAACAGCAACAGCAGTAGCAGCAGCTGCATCCATTCTTTCCGCGGTCGTGTAAGGTTCTACCCTGCCAGCCAGGTCGGGAAAGAAGAAGTCGTGACCGACTGGTCCTCGGCGGTCGGCGGTGTTCGCTCGCGGATGTAGATCATTTCCAACGGTCCTGAAACGGCAGGGTTTGGCATTCAAATGAATATGAGCGCTCCGATGCATAGGGCCGAAGTAGGTGCCGGGTGGCAGCAGGATGTATGATGGCAAGATTATTCCAATTACCGGATCAGGTGTACTGCCTGGTGGTGGTTTGTGGTGGCTTTCGGGAGACCTTTACGAGCGTTCGTTGCTATTATTGTGGTGCAATTGAGCAATTCTAATGCCTAAGAAATGTAACAAGAATTCCGTCTCGTTCCATTAGAGCGAAGAATGGATGCTAATTGTGCTTTAATAGCTGTTGCTCTATCAAGGTCGTACCATTATTCCTGGAATGTCTTCAGAGAAAAAAAACCCATGAAATGAATGTTTGATGGAGGATTTGACGGAAGAGCTCTAAAATCCAAATCCACCGCAATTCTCCGCGCATTTTGGAAGATATTTGATTGCTTAACGCTCATCTTACCGAAATCTAGGTGACTAGCCTTTCAGTGCGTGACATTTTGGACGAAGGTCTGCCCCGAAAGTGAACGTCTAACGCTCCCCCAAAAACCAACTCGAAAAGCGACACTGTCACACTGTCTTATAGAGCTGTATCAGAAGTCTCACCTTTTTCTTTTAATCGTTACGCTTCCAGGCCACAACAGGAGGTTTTTGAAGCCTTATCTTTGGGTCACCGTTTCGGAAGCGGTTAATAATATTGCGTCCCGCTTCGCACGGTCCGCAAATTACAATCAACGCACGCAACATAATTTCCGCTGACGCAAACGCTGCGAACGCCGGCTTCAACGCAGTGTAACAAAAAAAAAAGGAGAATGGTCCACCGCATACACAAAAGGTGAAAGAATCGATTTCCTGCGATCGATTGCAGAAGCAAATGCACTTTTTTTAACGTTCGCTTCGGGAGTGCTTGGGCCGCACCGGACACCCTCCGGACAAGTAAGGGGAGGTCGTGTTGCTGACCCGCTTTAAAAAGCGGACCATTTTTCGGAAGGTGCACCTGTTGCATAAGCGGCCGACGATAATCTTAGGTTCGGCGGTGGACGTTCTACCAACCAGGCCACCAATTATCATCACGTTAGGTTCTGTTGGTTTGTGGTGGTTTAGGTTTGGGCTGTGTTTTGTTGCGTTTCCTTCTCTTTAAACCAGACGGAGCAACCGTTTTGTGCAAATCGAGAATTGAGGATCGTCTTTCGGGTACCGGGCCCGGGCTCTATAATCTTCCCTCCACTGGCAACTGGTTGTAGAAATTGATCAATTTGTCTTGACTGCTTGTAACAGAGAGTGCTTCTTTAACGTGTTTTCTTTGTTTTTTTCTCGCCTCATTCGCATCATTCCAGCTTCCAGTGTTGAGCCTACGGACGGATACGGATGATTTGATCGTGCGTTGGGCCAAGCGGATCATGCTGATCGCCGGGTGGTCGTTGCAGTGCATCGCTTAATCATGAACGGTAGCAGCGTCGCCGTGGTGGACCACCGTCCCAAGGGGCTCGTCGGGACGGCTGCAGCACGGCATCCGACGGCAGCGATCGCTTCCTCCTCGAGCTGGGCGACCAGCGGCGGTGGGTATAAGCCCACCCGACCGTCTCCCATCGGGCAGGCGGCAAGCTTACCGCGCCGATCGAAACAGGATGCTGCCGAGGTGGAGCGCAACGAGAGCGAAGATGATGATAGTGGCTCGGTGCACAGCGAGGGCAACGAATCTTCGTCCGGCACGGTGAGCGACTTCTCGGTGGACGAGATACCGGTGTGGATCAAGGGCGAGCAGCGGTGGATATCGGGCGTGTCCGACGACACTACCTGTGGCGATCTGATCGAGGTGCTGGTACAGCAGGAGCAGGGCGCGGGCGCAGCGACGGCGTCGCCCGCCGTGAAGGACTACTGCATTACCGAGCGTTGGCGGCAGGTGGAGCAGGTCCTGGACAATGGGACGAAGATTTGGCAAATCTGGACGGCATGGGGAAAGGCACAGCCGGAGGTAAGAATCTTTTTCTTATCAGTATTAATAGGTGTCACAAGAGGATTACGATGGCATCCATAAACTACGTAACGATCAGGTCAAACCCGTATGTCATATATGGAGAAAGGTTGCGTTCACAGTTACATTTTGTTGCACTCAAAAACGATTCAAAGAGTCTGAATGCTAGCATGACGTAGCTTATGGATGACACCAACACAGATTCTCTTTTATTTTTGCGTATTTCAATGAGCACGGAGATTTTGAACTTTAAAAAAACGATTGGATGTTCGATTTTATGAGTCCTAACAAAGAATCAAATCGCTAATTTATGTTCATTTTTAAAACACTTGCCTTTCCGCTGAGCTTAACGTTAATCAAAAGCACATATCAATTCATTATCCTTCGCGTTTACCACCCAGTATTGGCATAAACCTTACAACCGATTGCTTGTTAGATGCTGTAAACTGTTCCCCCAACAAACCCATTAAGCCTCTCTGCTCTCGACGTCTTAAAGCCTCGCGCGTCATATGCGCCATAAATGGTAGTCCATGAATGCTCATTGATAATCATCGAGGACACGGCCGGTGTGGAGCGTTTTTGCTTCAAATGCCACGAAGAAGCAGAAACCGATCCGTAATGTTAACCATTTTATTGACAAGCTGCTCCATTAGATGAACACCTCAAGGGCACTGGCGGCTGCTGGAACCCCTTTCACGCTGGGCAAAATGGCACAGCCACCATTACCACCGCTAATCGGAACCCTAATGCGTTCACTCACCGTTCTCTCTCTCTCTCTCTCTCTCTCTCTCTCTCTCTCTCGCTCTCTCTCTCGTCACCTCACAATCCCTATTGCCGCAGGTGAAATTTATTCTGCGCCGCGTGGACGGTTCCCATGGAGCGAGCGGGCCGAGCAGCGGTGCAGCGACAGCGACGGCCACCGGCACACCGCACGGCACGGTCGAGCGTGATCGTGACAGCGGTCGCGGAAGTCCTACGGGCAGTATCAACAGTGCAATAGTGCGTCGCAAGCGGCACCGGGCCCAGAAGTCGACCTTCGCCTGGATGACGCACGGCCAGACCATCCATCCGAAGTCGTCCAAAACGTCGATCGAGCGGCTGATGAAGCTGATCCTCGAGCAGGGTGACATCATCCAGCAGCAGCTGTCGAAGCTGCGGTAAGTAGCGGAGGACTCAGCAGAAGAAGAAAAAAAAATGGGCAGGATCATTAGGATGAGTTATGAGTAATAATTTCATCTCCTCCCTTGCAGCGATCGCGAGATGCAGATCAACATGATCGAGGAGGAGCGGCACCGGCTGCGGGAGCGGGAGCACGGCAAAAACTATCTCCTCGAGACGTACCTGAAGGGGCTGACGGAGGCTACCGAGACCGATCCTAATGCGATCGATAGCGGTATTACGTCGGAGGCAACGACGACAGCTTCGCCGGAGATGGATTTTGCCCCCGAGCACGACTCGGACAACAATGCATCGGGCGGAGGCGGGGAAGCGTCGGTGCGGGAGCAGATCAAACTGCTCGAAAAGATCGTCTCGCTCAACAAACAGATCCAGCGCGAGGAAGAGTCGGCGGTGAAGCTGTACCAGAAGGTTCGTCACTATCAGCTGGAGGATCCGCCCGACGAAGCAAAGATCCAGGTGGAAGAAGCGCTGGCCAAGCTGAGCACCTCCATCGATCAGGATACGCACGAGCTGCAGCTGATCGACGAAAGCCTGCGCCAGTCGGATGCGATGCTTCGGGAGAAGAACGAACTGCTCCGAAGTCTTGCGGAAGAGCTGAACCATCAGGAAGCGGCCGATGCCAAAGTGATCATGGACTTCTCGCAGCCCACCCCCGTAATGAGGGTTGATCGAGGGCCGAGTGAAGTTGATGGTCATGCGAACGGAATGGCACATCCTTCACATCCACCGTATGTATCGTACGGTCCTACGAAACCGCAACACAACTATCCCCTCTACCCAATAGCGGAGATCCCCTCGAAACCTGCTCCAATCCCGGTCGGACCGGGAGAACCGGCCAAGATCGTTATAGCGAGCAGCACACTGCCCCGGAACTTCCAGCGCCCAGCCCTGGCGGCTCCGGTCGGTGGTATGAGCGGGCTGGCCGTACCGCCGGACGCCATTTCCGTCCATCAGATCAACAAGTTCATCCAGTGTAGCAACAATCTGGGTACGAACTGTAACACCAGCATCGATGACAAGGTGTGCCCCAAGCAGCTGTTCCATTCGGCCGTTTCCTCCGTCGAGGGTCAGGGCACGGTGAAGGCGCTGACGGAGGACTTTGCCAACATGGGAACGCTGGTGTGAGGCGGTGGAAAATGGAGAAGCAACACAATTTTCGCAACCAAATCGAACGAAACCGAAGAATAGGCATCGCACTGTAGATAGGACCTTGGAGGTTGGTAGAACGCTTTGCTGAAGAAGAAACAAAAAAGAGTTAGAACACATCACATCATAGTCGCAAATTACAAATCCGTACCAAGTAAGAATGCTAGAAAAGTATATAAGTAAGTTGTGTCGTTTGTATGTTTCTCCTCCCCTGGATCCTTTTGCATTCCCAAAACCATTCCCATCCATTGCACAAAGCGAGTTATTATTGTTTAGCGTTAGCAGTATTTTGTTTGTTGAAAACTAGACGAATGAGTTTGTGCGTTCTTTGCGTTTATTTTCCATGGCGCAATGCCGTGTCGTTTGCTCCTACCGTCCAGCTCAGCGGTAGTGGTAGTCCTACCGTCCACCCCTAAGCTGGCTAGTCAAATGGTAAGATTTCAAAGCATTTTTGTTTGTTTGTTGGGTTTGTATTGTTTGTTTAGTTACGAGGCAGGTAGTGAGTGTAGGCGACTAGTTACGGATAGATGTTAATGGGGTGTACGTAGCAAAAATGAAGCATGGGAATCATCTCGTCGATTGAGCGATCCAAACACACTTGAAAAGTGTGATGAGCAGGGATGGGAGCGATCGGAGTGGTAGCAGCAAGCGAATAACTTAACCAAATAAACACGTTCAATACCATATTTATACAAATGTTAGGTTCAATCGGATCGGCTTGTTTGATAGAAATGCAGAACGATTAAATAAAGCTATATTTTCTTACATATATTTTTCATTGCAAACCATGCGTATCGCGATACTAACCCTGCACGCGTTAATCAATTGCATACATGTAGGCGCTTACTGTTGGTACGTTACATGCCAATGCGTTACATGTGATTTCAATTTGTCGTCGCCGTATTCTCACTCTCTTCGGTTCAATAGACTTAGGGAGAACCATTTAAACCTTTTGCACACACTGCTGGCTCTCAAATCTGTTGAAAATGAAGCAATCCAGTAACGAAACACATTTACGATGTAAATCACACCACGCGGCGGAGAAAGTTTTCGCGGCACTGGCTCTCGCTCAGAATCTTAAAACACAAAAATCGTTTAAATCGCAGAAAACGGTAAATAAAAGCTTTTGCCCCTGTGTGTGTGGTTGCGGCGCGTTGTTAAAAGCGAATGAGTTGAGGTGTGCTGTCAGTGGAAAAAAGGGCTGCAGCACAGTTGATCCGGAAGCCGTAATCACAATCCCTTCAGCCGCTGTGGGGTAGGGCACGGGGAGGGTGTAAACTTTATTTCCCCCGTTAGCGGGCCAGCGAATGGAATGAAGAAGACGTTGCTACGGACGATTGGCGCTTGGTGGAGCAATCCCTTCAGCTTCAGCAGAAAAATCGACGTAAAAGACACATCACGCTAGTTGATAGCCGGCGTGGGAGGAGCGGAGTAACGCTTCAGCGATGTTTCGACAATTCTTTTCGCGCAAGAAATGAAATAAAAGTTGAGAAAAATGCCGCAAAAGTACGTGATTAGCATTGACAATCGCATCGGATGGGATGTGATTCTTTTGGTTTGAACAAGGTTGAGGCGGAGGAATGGGTATAGGGGGTAAGCTTTCAGCTAGAATCCCTAGAAAACCCCATGGAAAATCCTTTCGCAAGTCGCATTTCGCAATGAAGGCAAGCGAGCGGTAAAATCCTTGGGAGAAAGGGCGTACCAAAGGGCGTACGATAGCGAGGAAAGCAAGTATAGAAAGGAAAATCCACCAACCCTCTCGGGTTTGCACAAATCCTTCGCAAACAACTGCAAGAATGCAAAGTGCTGGAGAGGTTGCAAACCGGTGCTGCTGTTTTGGGCGATTGTTTTTGGTTCCCATCGCTCGCGTGTCGACGTGTGTCTGTGCTGTTGATCGAACGAGCGTTTTGGAGCGCTTTTCGTAAGTATTTTGCGGTTGATTGTGAGTGTTTTTTCCTTCTCTTCTTGATTTTGTTGCAGTTCAAACAACGCCGATGAAGATGCGTCTTCCGAAAATGGTTGCGCTGCTCATCAAGTTTCATTGAATTGAACCCCTTTTTTGGGAGGTGGCTTTGAGCAAGAGTTTGTCGAGATTTGAGTTGATCGATCGTTAAAGCGCTTTCGGGGCATTGAGCAAAGCTTTAAAAGGGTTTCTGAATGGGTTTGTTGCATCCTTTACAATCCTTGGGAGAAGACTAAGAATGGTTGACAGCACTTTTAAGTTTATTTTACCGTGCAGATCGCATGCATTTAGGCGTTTTTCAAGCTAAAGATGATCCTTCTAGTAGTTTCCCTTACATTATGTTGAATATTCACAATAAGTAAAGCAATACCGCTTAACATTTCGCTCAACCGTCAATCAACGTAATGGAGACGGAGGTTTGGCTAATGTTTTATGTAAAATTATGCAATTAAAGTGCTTCGGCTCGTTCCTCTTTTTCCCGAATTAGCATCAATTGAACCTTGCTGTAGCGTCAGCAGACTGTAAAATTACATTCCACATTCACAGAAACGGGTACATAAATCCCACTGCAGCTCAACTACACACCCAGCGCAAGGCTTCTGTGCTAGCTGGTCCACACTCTGTCCCCAAATATTAATTTATATTTCATTCCCATTTGGCTGTCGTTGCTTCTTAAGCGGATTAAAATTTTTGATCTGATTGGCTTCTTGTACTTTTGCCTCACCCACAATGGCCGGTTGGCTGGTCAGGTGCATACGCAAATTGACAATGCTTTTCCGCACCGAATGAAGCTGGCACGGCAGGTCCAGTTGCAGGTGGAGTTTGGACTAAAAAGAATCCCTTTAAGGGGTCATTCTAACCGCTTAAGGGATCCAAACGGCGATGGAAAACTTTCCCTTTGGAGTGACGTTTTTCCCGCACAAAAGCGTACGAAACGCTTCGGACAAATGAATAGATTTCAAAGTGCAAAGTTAGCCCCAGTGAAGTCGCGATTGGATCTAATGGTCACAGTGGAGGCGTTTTTTTCTCTCGAAGAGTTGTGGATTTTTTGTCACAGCTGCTACTTCTGTCTCGCCTGTTCCGAACATTCGCCGTTGATTATGAATGCAAATCTAAATTAATAACATTTATCTCGTTCACATTTTCCATCTATTAAGCGTTGTTCTATCGTGCGCGCTTTGCGTGGCGCAATCCACCCATACACCAACACACTCACACGAATAAAGGGTTTGTGACGTTCTTGTTTTCCTTTCCTGTCCTGCAGCGCCGGCTTCCCGAGCATAGCCCGTTCGAGCAAAGTTGCCCATTTGCCGGCACACCTTTGGCAAGGGGAAAATCCTCCCCTTGGAATGTACTGGGTGACCGGGTGGCAATGTATGCATGTTATGGGTACTGAATAAATTATCATTCGACACTCGCCCGGTTGCCAGGAAGGAGTGAAGGTGCAGGAGTGAATGGCGATGAGAGAAGACCAGAAGACTGGTCCCCGGGCTGCGCTAGTGCCGGTGCTGGAATCTGGGAATGTTTTTGGGCTGTTGAACAATTCACTCAACCTCTCTCTCTCTCTCTCTCTCTCTCTCTCTGTTTCTCCCTTTCTGGGTATGTTGGCAACATGGCCCACTGGCAAACATTTTCGCCCTCCCGAAGGCGTTATCGCTTTGTATGTGCTGCCGTTGCGCGTCGCTCTCTCTCTCTCTCTCTCTCTATCTCTCTCTCTCTCTCTCTGTTTCACTTTCAACCACCGAAACAATTGCGGTGCGACCGTGGAGGAGGCGTACGCGATTGCTCACAGCGGCAAGGGCACGGGTTTTGACGTTTATGTATGAGATTAACATTAATTTGTGCCTGCGAAAATTTGTTTTAAATAATGAATTCCACAACTCTTTCCCGGTGGCCCTTTCGCGCATTGATGGTGTGGTGATGGATTTGGATGAATTGTGTGTACCTACACACGAGTCGTCCAGCACGGGCAACCGTAAAACCCAATCGTGGAAAAGCGGATTGAGGTGTGAATCCGATATGAGTTATGATGATGATGATGTATGCGGGCGATGTTCAATGTTTTTTTCCTGCCAGTTTTTTTTGCTTTGTTGCAGTTTGCCCGTCCGCTTGTTCGACAACTGTGGGACGTTGTACTACTGGCGGTTTTCCTCGTCCACTGTGCGCGTTTGTGCGTTCGATTTTTCCATCCCGTTAGTTACTTTTCTATCGCTTCTCTATAGGATCTTTTTTTCCTCATCCGCAACGTGAGTGAGATGAGATTTTTTTTCGTTCCACCGTGTCCAACTAAAATGCTTTTTGCTTCAAATCCTCCTTTTTTTGTTTTTCAGCACATTTGTGCAAACATTTCAATCCTGCTTTCGCGTGGAAATCGTGGCGCGGTTTTGGGTCAGGTGGATTGGTGGATTGTTCGACAAACGTCACTGTTGACAGAAGAGATCAGTAGAGGGTGAGCTGAGGCAGAGCGGCAGAGTTGAAGTTTGAAATTATGCACACGTCGAAAATATGATGACGTTGCCGCCCGGTTCGGGTCCGAAGTTTGCTTTGGCAGCGGTCCTGAGGTCCCCGGGGTGATGCTAGAAACAACAAACATTAGCGATTTAATTTCCTATCTGCGGTCGGTACGGATGTTCCGCATGGGGACGAACAAGCTGCAGGATTGTGCGGTTCCCGAGATGAATTATTAAATTTAGACTAGCGTGGGAACATGGCGAACTTTCCAATGAAGCATCGTCAGTGGAACGGGCGGCGAACGGGCTGTTGCATGCGCAGGGGTTTTGCTTTGTGTTTGAGTATGTTATTTTCGCGCTTTGAAATGTGGGACGTGCTCTGTATGGGGTTGAATTAGCCAAAGAAAAATAGCAACTTTTTATTTGCTCTCGTGTGTGTGTGTATATGTGTTTTGTGTGCTGAAAGTGTGTGAGGATTTGGCAACATTAAACAGACAACACAAATATTTCAAATGATGGTGGTGAATTGAAACGAGCGTTGAAATATTTCAAGCAAACTGATTCTTATGACCCCTAAATGTATGCAATTGAATAAGGTAGCACAATTGTACCTGTTGGACAAAGCTCCGTAAATGCTTAATTTAAGATTGATTAAAATAATACAAAAAATCAACGCTTTTCAAGGAGATTGTGTACATCTCCAGAAAAATATAACTAGAACACGAGTAACTTTAACCTCTATTCCTAGCCTCGTTAATGGCTCGTTCTCGCCGACACACATATTGCTTTTCCAGCAGCACAACCAATAATCAATGAAACGCATCTAATCGATTCGAGATCAGAAAACAAAGTGCGGGATTAATTGACCGGCTACCGGATATCCGTGGACCCTGTGACGCTAGACACCGTCCACCGTCCGAAAGGATCTGCCGCCAACTTTGACAGCTTGAAATCCAGTTCCGGTAGCTCTAAAGCTGCCCTACCCCCTTGGAAGTAGCGTGTGTATGGGATTTACCGATAAAGGTTTCTGGCTCGATTCTGTCCCCACTCGTGACCGTTTGTTTAATGGCACGGTTAGCATTTCGATTGGGTTTCTTATTTGATTTCTATCGGTTGATAATCAGGGCTGGGCACGCAATAGCGCCCCATTGGTTAGTGGTCACTACCGAGTGACGCAAATCCGCATCAATAAATCGCACACTTGCCAAAGTCCACCGGAAAAAGCTGTCATGTTTTGTTGGCACGGGACAGTTGCTGGCGTAGGGATTCAGCAGAAGCAGCAGTCTCAGTCTCTCCTCAAAGCGATAAATAATCATTCGATCGTAAACGGAAGATTACCAACGTGAAATAAAGTACCGGCCGGGTGGAGTGTCGAGCAGAAGAATGTGTGTCTTTAAGAAGTTTGGACGGACAGAGAAAACTTTCCCCCGACAACAAGGGGCGGGAAGGATTTTCCATCGAATTGACCACGCTATCGAGGATGTTGCGATGCGTTGTTTATGTGAATTGAATTGGCTTTTATTTCGCTGCGCGGGAAGGAAGTGCCCATTTCACAATCCAGCCAGGGATTACTGGTAAGTGTACTGCTTAAAGTTCCTCTTCCTAGCCGGAGCAATAAAATGCATTTGGAGCTCTGGTTTGTTTCAACTAGTGGTAAGTCACCGTTGAGTATGATTATTTCCTACCCTGGGCAAACATGCTACAAAAGAATTCGGTACGAGGCGTCCCTTTTTTGGTGGGCTTAACCCTGCCAAATCCCAGCCAACTATTTATCGGATCCGGGGGTTGATTTTATTGTTTCACTCAGCCCTGTTGCTTGCGGGGGCTCTAGCCGAAGCTGGAGCAACCTCAACCGGAGCTTTTGAATGCGAAAAAGTGCACTCGGGACCTACACTTTTTTGCACAAATTTTTGTCAAAGGTGTATTGTGGGGACTCTTCGCTTAAGAAATTGCTCCTGCTGGAAGCGCGTGCAGTGCAACTTTCCCATCAGTTCGTGCCGTTTTACGCGGTGGGACACCTTCCCACGGGGTACGCGCATCATACGTGCCTTTGCTAAGATGACAGCACCGTGCAATGGGAGCAAAAAAAAGCGAACCGGGGGGGGAAAGAAGAATACATATCCTATCAGAAGATTTAAAAACCTTCCAACCGGAAACGGTAAACTTTTTCACTCGTATTCTTATCCTGACGCTGGAGTCTGCTTTTACTTTTTTCTCTCTCTACTTGCTCGCTTACCCTTATATGGTTTCGTTTCTTTTTGCGGGTGAATTTCAACCGCTCAAAACTTACCTTTAGGTTTTCTTTTAGACAAGGCGTCTGTTGCTGCTGCTGCTGCTGCTGCTTCTGCCATCGGTGGAGCCGGTTGAGAGTAAAAGAAAAGAACTACAAAAGATAAGCGACTCGGGGTATTGCTTCTACGCCACGTGTGGGGAAGGTTCTAGTTACTTCCCTTAGTGCCTGCCTGCCGGTACGATGTACCATGTAAAGGACACCCACTTCAAATCGCACTTCTGCTGGATCGTCTCTTACCGTGCCGCCCTTGCAGCTCGGAAGATGAAATCGGAATCAGTTTCTTTGAAAATTGTTTCTTTCCGATTTTGGCATGCCCCGGCGGTACACCGATGCACCGGTATGGCGTGTCTCATACCCACCATGAGGTGCTTTTGAGCTACCGCAAATTGGAGGGAAAAATGGCGAGCGATTCCTTTACACCCTAGACTCCTTCGGGTTTCCACTTTTCCGTCGTCTTGGATGTATGAGTTCTTTTTTTTTGCCTCTTCCATGCCGAAAGCGGTATAGTTTTATCTCTTTTCGATTGCATTGCGAAGGATTTTGGAGGATTTGGTTGAGTATGTGTGTGTGTGTTTGGTTCGTTTCTTATGGTAAGTATGCTTTAAATGGTTTCTTTTACTTCAAAATCCACTCCGTTGTTTATGTGTTTGGAGCACATTAAAATTTGCAGTACATCAATGTAAATCCACGTGTTATTTTGCGATACATAGTTGGTTATTGAATAAAGTGCCAGAAAAAAGGCTTAACGAGGTACGTAATAAATACCCAAAATGTATCTTTAAACGAAAATAATTTGATTTATATTATTTAGAGATATATTTAGCTCTTTCGACTTGATATCTACGACTGAAGGTTTCACTTCCTGTTGATTATTCAAATCATGTATTCCACCAAGACAAGGCTCGCACTAATTCAAATCCTTCAATCCGGAAAGCTCCAGCAGGATCATGGCGGGATTGGAGTAATTGTTTTTAACTAAACGTACCGTATCACCAGCTCCAAACCTGGTCCAAAACGGTGATCCAAATCTCCGAAGCGTCTAAATCTCCATTTTAATCCAATCTCACCCGGTGCTCCCAAGGCGTACCGAAGGGAAGCAGGCTAATAATCCACCCACCAGGACGTCCAGTCTTTGAGAGACTTAAATCCTCTGCAGTAATTCGTCCGTACCCGATGCTCGATCGTTCCCGGTGCCGGTGGTGTAGGACCTTTGTGTTTTGCTGCAGCATCGTCAAAGGTGCATTCTGCAACAAAACCACAAGCTACACTTAACGGAGCGCACTTCCAGTGCCCGCTCTTGTTGCTGCCGAATGGTAGTATTGGCCCGCTCCGGTCGGTTCCGTATCCTACGCAGGACAATGGCAGATTAGCATCATATCGATGGGAAAATTTGGTTAATTCCTAACCCGTACTCTATTGCCCGGGCATCGATTAGGAGCTCTCGGTGCAATTTAAACTGCGACATACCTTGTCTAGGTGCTTGTCTCTAATGCTTTAGCAACATGGTCCCTGACTGGAGTGCAATAAAAGCACACACAAGAAGAAAAAAAGGTCACATGGTCTTGCTACGAGCACTTTCATTGCTGCTCTCTCTCTTTCTTTGTTTCCTCAATCCATTTTCGACAGAGACCTTTGTTTAATTGGCACTATACGACCGAAAGCCTAAAATTATCCACACCCGGAGCTTCTACGCACAGGATGGATCCAGCGAAATCTCACCACGCTCGACTCGAAGGGTCCTAAAGCTACAGACAAAGCCTCTTACTCACGACACCTTCCCCGGGACTAGAGGGCCCTAACCCTAACCACAATATCTATAAACATTTTCCGAATTCGAGATTGACCAGTATCGTTCGTTTTAATCTGATGCTTTGCATTGTGATTGTGGGCTCGATGGTTGGCTGAGCGAGTCAAGCTCCCGGGTCAGGTGAGCTCAATCGTGTTTTGAAGCGACTAAGAGAGCAGGCAGGAGAGTGGGATTTTGAAGAAGAAATGAGACCAATCAAAGCTCAGCTCTGTCCCTGCAACCGAAACGAGCGGTAAGATGCGTATAATTATGCGGTTAGGGTGAAATATTAAACCTCGTACGATGTCCCTTTTTTGCTGGTTGGTCCGAACTCTAGAGTACGGCAGGACGTGAATGGAGAGCTCATGCTGCTTGAAAATGCGCTGAATGTAAACCGCAAGGGGTAGGAACGCTTTCGGCAGACAAAAAAAAGGCCGAGTAGACGAATCTCCGGGAACGATATCTGCTGATGTTACAGTTCTTTTTGCGGTTTATCTGCGCCAACTCACTCACACACATACCGATCGTGTGGATTGTGGATTTTTGTCTGGCAGGCAGTGCAGGGAGCTTGTGCAAAACCTCGTGTGACATTCCCGGTGACTAATGCCGTCGAATAATTGTCACTAATTGTGATCCGTTTGTTACTGGTGGATCGTTTCGGGATGGATTGGACAGTTGGCTGTGATGCGAAAACCTTCCTTCGTGAATGGTCAATGGATGCGTGAATAGTGTAGCAACAGTAAATGAATGGCTAGGAAAAGGGACGTTTTGTAAATGTTAGACATCGGGAGAACAAGCCTAATGGAACATGGTTAATGGCTTTGGTCTTACTGAATTCAAGCAAATTGTAGGCGTATTTTTTGTGACCAAATACGACATTGTTTGAGCTTTTTCATAGTATAAAATTGTCAGCTAAAGACGCAGCATCTCAGATGTGTTACACAACTATATAAAAGTTTGACTTAGAGAATTGATTATACGTTCAATTTGAAGCGATTAAGAAAGGTGTTTGAGAGAAAAAATGCAAATCGATAACTTTAAAAGCATTTTTCACTCAACTTAAGAAATTCTTCACTAGCAGACTGCATGTTATAACCCAAAAAAATTAAAAACAATGTATGATCCACGCATGCCATCATCATCATTTTCGTATCAAGAGAATAATATTGCGTACCAAAACCACAAGTCCAACGCTCTCAGTGCATCCCAACAACTGCATAATTAACCCTTAGATCCTAGCAGCTGCCCTGTGCCTGCTACTCTGTCAGCCATAAGAATCAAACCCATTCATCACCGGTTAGCTGGAACGATAAAACTGCGTGCAATGTGCGTGAACTGGTGAGGTTGTTTTTTCTCCATTTCATAACAATTTACCCCTAAAAAGCCTTCATGTGTGTGTGTGGGAGAGAGATTTTTTCATCCCAAACTTCCAATGTTGCGATCGGAGTTTAAACTGATTGCTCTATCAAAATGTTGGGCTTTGTTCGGTGCTGTTTCGTAGGCACAATTTGCCCATGTTTTCACCGTTTTTTGGACTGAAGATTAATTTGTTGGGTAGGTAGCATTTTTGTGCTACATTCGCTAAAGCCACCGTTGCTTGTTCCACTCGCTCCGTGCGTGGACTAACCCCATTGATAGCCCGGTGGCATAGGTTTTGGGTTTTGGTCGAGATTCATGGCAAGGGCTCAAAAATTGACCAACGTAATCGATGCCACTCGGGCAGCGCCGAACGCTACGCGAGCCGTTTATTATCCTTATTGCTACGCAGCTAATGCATAAAGCTTTGCCTGTCCCGCAGAAGCATGGGGCTGGTGCGGTGAATGAAAAAAGTAGTTCAAAATCCTGATTTCCTATCACGAACACAAGCGGCGCGCTACACAGGCATTTAAAGAACCAAGTCGGCATGCACGGAGAATTGCATTAACAAGAAAGTCGGAAATGGGGGTGGAAATCGGGGCTTGGAGTTTGGCGAAACGAACAAACGCTACATTTTATTGGACAGATTTTCCAATTTTACGGATCAACGAGTTTTTTTACGCTTCCGCGCTCGCGCACCGGATGAAGTAGTTCGTTCCCGTTCGGTGTCCGGCTTTTTTCCCTGAGGAGAGGATGTGTGATAGAGAGTGAGAGGATGTGCAGATCATCTCCCCCGGTTTTTCCGGTGCACGTTCGTTTCACGCGCGAGGATCATCGGGATCGGGAGCTTCATTTAGCAGAAAATTATTTGCTGCAGCGATTGGGGGAGGATTTGGGAATGCGTTTTTTTTTTCGCGTATGTTTTAATGTCGCTTGAAGTATTAGAGCCGGAGGGTTATGAGGCCGTTGTCGGGGAGTAAAGAGATCGATTATTATGTAGGATGGATTATAAACTTTGGTTGGGAACGGATGAAGAAGGATTGAAGGATGACATTGTCTTTAATGGACTGAATTTCTGTTCGATAGTGTTCTCCTTTATAAAGGAGTTATTTATTTGTTATTGGGTTATTAAATGCTTTTAATAATTTAATCGAACATTGTGTATGTATTAAAAAGCTTTTTTATTTATTTTATTTTATCTCGGACTTAAGCAGCCAAATAACGTGAAAAAAGCAGAAAATGTCTTATAAGAATACATCTTGCATAACTTTAGGCGCAGAAGTAAAAGCTTCGGCGATATTTAACAATCTACAGCAATACTTTTCTTTTCTGTTTCGTTATAAATCCTCAAGGCAGACTTCTTCTATTCAAGTCCATTTTGCGGACACTAATCGATTATCAAATAACAACCAAAAAAAAGCACGAAAAAATAACTCACATCCCACACAAACAATGGGAATTGATTTATAGGTTGATCTTTTGTGGTTTGTGGTTATGTTTCGGTCAAATTTGGGACCATCTCCTTCCACCCCGTACACACAGTAGCCTCACTGGCCTCCATGCCAAGTAGCCATTTGCATGTTGAGCGTTTCGGGGGTGTATTTTTTAATGTTTCCTTTTGCGCTCAAGCATCAATCCTCACAATGGGAAAAGCTGAAAGTAGGCACGGGAACAGCAAAGTTCACCCAAGGTCTGCGCGGGGAGCGGAAAAGTGGTTGTAAATTTTATGACACCTCCCGGGTGGTTTCACGTTCCAGTTTTGTTTGGTCCAACGGAAAAGGAAAAGTCACTGTTTGGCAAAGCGGAAAGTCAGGTAGGAAGCGACGAAGCAAATTGCAATCAATCGACTGACGGTGACCCTAAATGTGGGTGTGTGTGTGTGTGTGTGTGTGTGTGTGTGTGTGTGGTGTGTGTGTGTGTGTGTGTGTGTGTGTGTGTGTGTGTGTGTGTGTGTGTGTGTGTGTGTGTGTGTGTGTGTGTGTGTGTGTGTGTGTGTGTGTGTGTGTGTGTGTGTGTGTGTTTCCCCAGTTTTACACCATTTCGAGCGTGGTGCAGCATTTGAAAAGAAGCAAAAATCTGACATACACTCATATACGTGAACTCCGGAAAATAGGACTCCAGCAAAATGAAGCATTTGTTTACGGAAACGAGCCTTTCCACGTTATGTGTTCTGTACACCCCTTGTTAGTGGGCCTGATTCGCCGTTCGTCCTGACAGCTTCCCGCCGTCGTTGCCCTGTTTCGGTTTAAAATTATTCAAATAATGTTTTTATTAGAACCTCCGTTCAGGGAAGGCGACCTACAATAAATGGGGCCCAAACAGTGGCGAAGGTGAAGTTGCGAGAGGGAAAGAGAGAGAGGGAGAGAGCGAGAGTTCCCAAGCAAGAAAAGTTAAACATGGAAATTCACGTACGACCAAACGGTGCACCGAAAATGGCAGGTTGGCTCTTAACACACACACACACAACTTCGTCGGGGAGCTTCTCCGGTTTCTTTCATGTGATTATGTGTGCTAACCGTGGCACCGTGGATCAGCCTCTGGAACTACACCTAGCCACGAACGGTCATACATCATACACGACGGAGGGGTGGTGGAAAGTACGACCCGAAGCGGAAGGAATGGTTGGTTTATGCAATCGCAAATTCAAACTAGGCGCTGCAAAAGAGAGAGAGAGTCGAAAAGGTGGCCGGGCTTGAGGGCCGGCGGCTAGAAACATTTTAATTTCAGATTCATATGTGAAAAGAAATGTTCTCAAATTTACGCCAGCCAACCAGCCTGGACCAAAATGTTGCTCGTTTCGGTTCGGTGTTCGCTTCAAAGGGTTTCGCTTCCGTGTCGGTATGCCGGGCACATGGGGTGGAGGAAAGTTAAACCGACGAGATATATTAACGGCTTGTTATTGCAGGCTGTTGGTTTGTGTGTATGTGTGTGTGTGGGTGGGTGGGTGTGTCTTTTTGGATGCAATGCATATGCAGAAAATGTTCAAACAGGGCGATGATATGTTCGTTGAAAGCGTGAATGTTTGATTTAAAATGAGCGAGCAGTGGAATTAGAACGCGAGTTTTGAAATTCAAATGTCGATTGAACAACGTCTAAAAGTATACAATTGTGTAGTTCCATCTTATATTTTTTACAGTAAGATCTGAGTTCATTTAAATTATGTTTTTGAGGCTTAAGGTATTGTAATAATTAAAAAAAACCTAATAACTACACTACAGGATAAAAAAATGAAGCTTTCATAAGCTTTCAAGCAAGTAAAGTAATAGTGTTGCATACCCTAAGGCGCTTCTCACTTCAATAGTCATACTAACGCAAACGTTGCATACTTTTAGGCGTAAACTTGTTTTGATTTAATTAACTTAAATAGTGTTTGCAATGCTTTATCTACTAACAGCTGCTACTTTGGTACAACTGCAGTTTAAGATTCACTTTAGCGCACTGTTAATAAATCCCTCAATACTTCGCTTATTACCATAATCAACTCAAAGCAACCCTTGGCTGAAAAGATACCATATGGCGATGGGATTCAGTAAGAAACTATTTTCCCCAACACGGTAGCTTACATTTCTTGGGGAACAAAAAAACTACAACCAGTTCTTCGCCTTTCAACAGATTGCATTCAACGCGAGAGTTAATAGCATGACTGGCTTCATAATCGTCTTAGCAGCAGGGGGCCACCGTTGCTTACTACCCAACCCACCCCGTACATGGTCACGCTCGAAAGTAGCACCGTATTCTCAAGTAGCTGTGTGCCATTCCTTCGGCAAGCGGCGAAATTATGCGCGAAAAGTCTTTAAAGTGTGCCCGGTTTTATTATTTTTAAATTCCCCTAGATTTAGCCATCAGTATGCTAAAATGGTGGAGTAAAAGATACAAAGAAGCCAACAGGGAAAGAGAGAACAGTGGGAAAAATAAAACAAATCCCAACATCAGCTTGCAAGACCTCGGCAGATCGGTATGCTGCGCTTGGTTCCGCTCCAGATACAGAGAACGAAGCAAAATACACACACAAAAAAAAACACACACACACAGAGCTTGAGGGCTTTTCACCTCGGCTTTTCCTTCATCCTTTAAATGACACTCATGGGCTGGCGCATCGTGTTTCAGGGGGGCACGGAAACGAGCCGGAGCGACCGGTGGGATAGAAAACGGAGGAAAAGTTTTACTCCCGAGGCTGGCTTACGGGGGAAGCCTCACAACGCACGCACACAAAACAGCCGGGCCCGAAGAGGGAGGGGAGCGAAACCTCAAGCAGTTGTTGGCTGGTTGGGTAAAAGACACACACACAGTCACACAAAATAACAGCAAAAAAACACGAGAGATACGTACGTACACCCGATGCTCCAGCGGGCAAAACGACACACAAGAATTCGTCACCAGTTGGGCGCGTTTGTGGCGAGCGAAAAGTTTCCCATCAACTGCTTCGGGGAAGGGGCGCTTCAACTTCATTTAGCTCCGCCAGCTCGGTGGTGTCCGTGGTGTTGTGTTATTTCGCCTGCGGGAAAGAATTACGCGAGTGGTATGACACGACGTGGGGTGGGGTAGTTTGTTCGGGGAGGTCGGTAGAAGGATGCTTGAGGGGATTGATGCGAAATTATTCAACCAAAATCTCTCTCGTCATCAATTCCTAACGACGAGTGTGCAGTACATTAGCGATGTCGTGGGTCGATGTCGGCCGGTGACAGTTGGTCTAATGATGTCCAAACGAAATAAAAGGGAACGATGTAGTTTTGTTCTTCATTTGTTTTGTGACGTAGTAATTTGGAATTAGTTTCGGATTGTTCAATTAAATACAGAATCAAAATTAAAATTAATGACAAGTTAACTAAAATATTAGGAAGTAATATTTGCATTTATTTTAAGCTATATTCTTAAACAATTTTTATTGATATTTAACGGAAATGTATTTCATAAAAAAGTGAAACATTTAGTTGCAATTTTACTACATTTAATCTTCTTCAAACGAACACTTTGCGGAACGTATCTTCCCGGCAGTATCATATCCCCTCAGTCCACAACCGACAAAAGATCACACCGGCTGTTCATGCTTTTCCCCTTTTGACTTTTCAATGATGAGAGAAGTTTTTCGGGGAGTTTTCTTACCTTTCTTGTGATATTTGTGGACACTCCGGGAAGCAGCCGGCAGCATGCTGGAAAGCCGAAACAAGTGAAAAGTTTTTAATAATATTTGCTAAAGTTTGGCTGGTTTTCTTGCACCGGGGGTGGAGTCAGTACTATCGGAAGCTTCGTTGCAGATAGGATTTGACGCGACTAGAGGGGTTCGTCGTTTCGCACCGTTACCTTGAGTGTGATACCCTGGTTTTACGCCTCAGTATTTTTTTATTTGTTCGAGGGCCTTAAAATGCTAACGTAGGTAAGATTTTGAAGAGATTTCGGCAAAGAAAGTTATGGAGCAAGGCAAGCAAATTCGAACAAACTTTAGCATTAGTTTATAGGAAACAGATATTCTAGAAGACCAATAAGAAATATGGATCCGACTTGAATCCCATCGATTTGATGTTGAATGTTTCTATCAGAATTGGCAGACAGAAGCCACTGGATAGGAAAAAATAAACAAATATTGAAATAAAATATATATTTTTTCTACCATCGTTAAATAGCCAACATAATTTGATGTAATAAAAACCCACCGCAAGGAAAACTCTTCAACGCCTTCGGCAAATAAATTGCACCATTTCTAGATCGTGCCTGTAACCAATCAAAGCCGGCCGAAATAAAGCAAAGAAAATCGTGTTTCGCCTACCCTGTGCCTTTGCAAATTATCCAAGGAGAAAAATGGAGGGACGAGGCAGAAAGAGGCCGATCCCAGTTCTCGCCTCAGTGACGAACAAAACGAGCTGCAACAGCTTCAAATTTGTCTGAAAACTTCACCCGGCACACTTCAACTGAGAAGAAAAAGAAAAAGAAGAAAAAAAACAAGCAAAAAAGCGAGCTCTTGAAAAAGTTTTCATTATTTCAGCCTCTTAAGAAACCCCTGCCCGGGGTTCTTCCTTTCGCGGTGTATCCCGCGTTGCCTACCTTTAGGCGCGTACTTGAATTGCTTTTCTATCGCGCGCGGTGTGATTTGCATCGTCGAAAGCTCACCGATAGGGGGAAAAGCGTTTACCAGCAGCAAATCGATAAATAGGACGAAGTAGAGGAAGGAAATAGGGGGGGGGGGGGGGGGGTATGAAAGGAAAGTTGTGCCTTTCGATCGTTTCACCAATTTATTGCCGTTTTACCCGTTTTGCAATCGGAAACGGCAATCGGAAAACGGTCGATAAACGATAATGCGTCGTTCCGGTTCGGGGTTTGTGGGTGTGTGTGTGTGTGTGTGTGCGAGTGTCAGTGTTCGCTGGAATGGTCAGGAAGCGGGCAGGTTAATTAGTGGACGCATGATTTAATTAACTGTGGCTGCGGGTTAGGGGGGAGGAGAGAGAGCGTTTGTACAAGTAACGCTATTTTGACCGAAACCAATTCTGACTACACTGGCCACTGGAGGCGAACGGGGCGTGCGAATGAGGAGTACAAAAGTGGGCCGGAAATGAGCAATGACCTGTACGTCCGGTTTGCAAAATAATATTTCTCCCTTGGGGGAGAAAAACCCCGGCGAAAATGTTATCGAATTTGCACTCACCTCGTCGTCGGTCAGAAAAGAGAGAGAGCGAGAGTCACGAGCGGCAAAACGGAAGGAAGTAAAAAATTATCCACTCCAGACAAGCGAAAAGCCTGTTGTTGTTCGCTAGCCGGAAGTTTTGGCCTTGGCCGCAAAGTGACCAACCCTTGGGAGGAGTGGGAGCGGTGGCAGACGCTGCCGGTGCGGGGCAGGAAGGCAATTCATCATCATTTAATATTCATCGACTACCATCGCCTACGGCGTTAAAACGAGGCTGGCTGCGTCGTTCCGCCACTAAAGAGCGTGGCAGCAGTATCAGCACTGCACCTTCTCTCCTCTCTTTTGCAATGGTGGCGTGGAGGTGTCATTAAATGTATATTAAATAATTGAATTGAAAGGTACACTACGTGACCCAGATCGGTCCAGATCGGGTGTTGCAGGTCAATTGGGCATCAATCGGGATGAGCAGGTTGGAAAAGGGTTAATTTGACTGGGCATTATTGGGCACTTCCTGCTTCGGGTAGGTACTGCCTCCTGCCACGGCCAGGCAAACAACAGCTGGCAGGTGTATGCGTATTTGTGAAGCGTTTAAATGCCCCCCATCAATTATCGGCGATCGCCGCTGTTTGTGTACGATTTATGTTTATTTTGCCTCGGGTATTTTCCACCAGACAAAGTAAATATTTGCAAAAACTGAAAAGGAAGCTGTAGAGAAGGCTCAAAATAAACAGTTTAGTTTACAATAAAACTGTTGTTTGAGATTGCATCAGAACATTTTAAAGCCAAAGAAAAATGTGTCTGTAAGCAGCCTTTTTGGATAAAAAAAAATGGGAAGCAAAAAACCGGACGACACTAAATCAAACTCGTACACCGAACTATTGTACTGGAGACACAGACAGACTGCGAGAGGCTTTATCGAACGGCCCCGGGCAAAGCACACCAAACTAAACCAAACCGGCACCTGGCAACTGGCCCTTCCTTCTTTCCCTTCCAAAGCAGCAAGCCCACAGAAAAGGGAGACACGATAAAGATAAAAATAAAATATATGAATATAAATAGATCTGTTCGTGTTCGGTTTAAATAAATTCGGTTTCCAACCGGTACAACGCGACACGCGGTGCGACTGTTGCACTGCTGTCGCATTGCTTGCGAGCTTTCCACGCAAGCAACATGCTGCATGTCGCGTAACATTTTCTGCTCCCCTCGATAGTGGTTCGCGTTCCGGCAACGTATTTGCCGACGCCGAACCCGAAGACGGTGGCCGCTGGTGAAAAAAGGGAAAAACAAAAACCACAGCCACACACACACACACACCACTCGATGGAAAACAGTCGCGGAAGGCGGTTGTTGCAGTTTTTCAGCCCGTCAAGCGAATGGACATTGCGCAGGTCCTGGCAATACCAAACACGGCTTGGGACTCCCACTCACGCTTTCTGCCTAATGTAACGGGCTGGTGTTTACGAGGTGGAGCGTAGGGTGATGGTTAGCACTTGAGAAATAAACGAATTCTAAAGGACCCTTAGTTGAAGGTGCTTTTTTGATTAACAACCTGGTAATGTTAATAATATTTAACGTGCTTTTTTCGCGTGAAGAGGTTGTGGAGAAGGATGAAAGGGCGATGAGGACGCATTTAATAATTGGAAAATATGCGAGAGCGCATCGGCAGCATCTAATCGGTTTCGTTACTGACTGAGCATTTGAGTTACTTAAAGGGTAAGAGGAAATATAAATGGGAATTAGGGAAATATTTATGGAATGAAAAGGTAATGAAAAGAAATAGTTAGAATAGTTAGAAGAAATAAAAATCAGGGAATATCATGGAAAATGTAACAAATCATTAACAAAAGATAAATAAGTCCTTTGTGATTCAAATAATCAAATAAACAATTAAATAGTAATAAAAATGGTAACAAATAAAGCGAGAATGTTTTTGAAACAATATAAGACGAAAAAAAGGACAATAAGTATTGTACAATATAATAATCAAATATGCAACAGGAAGTCTTCATGATTATAGCTTCTTAAATGAAATAAAGTATAAAAAGGGACTAAATCACTTTTACACCCATCGAAGCATCCTTTTCTGTTTCGTAATCTTCAACTTGCCCGGAAAGGAAACGCCTTTCTACCCAGTTGCCTTTGCACATTTGGAACCGAAAGCCGAATGCCAATTGCAACAGCAGCAGCAGCTGCAATTGCACACATAGAAAAGAAAGCAAACGCATAATGGTCCCATCGCGCTGCAGTCGCGACGAGTAAGATGCATCCTGGGAAAGTCGTCCTTACTCCCAGCACAATAATTATATTATTACGGTTTTCAAGCACGAACGGTTCGTCGTCGTCGTCGTCGTCGTGCTGGTTCGTTGTTGAATACGATAAGGGGAGCCCGATGGTGCTCCAATGTAGAAGAGGAGAGTGGTAAGCAGTGCAGGACAGGAGGACGTGTGGGGTCGTTCGAACCATTGGATTCGGGTCCTTGTTGGGGAAATGCTGTTGCTGAGTTCTCGATTGGTGAGACCGAGCGAAGTCGTTGAAAGTGAGTGACTTTTGAATTTGTATGTTTCTGAAACATAATTGTTTGTTTGCTTTTTGTTGAAAACGCGGTTTTCTATTGAACTTTTAATAAATGCTAATTATTACTTTCGTAAACGATATATTTGATGTCGTTCCTTCAAAATGAAATAAATCTTAAATTCCTATTATCCCAGCATCCAGACGGCACTCACGCGACGAACTCACTCGTTCGCAACAGCCACTCGGGTAAGGTATCCTGCTGGGAATACACGAGCGCACCATAGGCTAGGTCGGCTAGCCGTTTCCATTGGGGAGCAATCCGCGTTTTTGAAGGTCGGTTTCATCTGAAGCGGACACACGGAGGTGGAGCATAACAGCGCATTTTGTTAGCAGCACACACATACGAGCAGCCAGTTGCAGTCACCGAAGCATTGCAAGGAAAGGACTAGCGACGACGACGACGACACGAACGCGCGCGTGTGTGTGTGTATGTGTACACCATGGTACGACACCGATCGGTAGACCGACCGGGGCCGCGTTAGGGCCGCCAGTTTATCGCGGTGTACCAGCGTGTAAAGACCTAGCCCATCGACCCATTAGTAACCCAGGGGCGTCGATGCTGTCAAGTGGCACTTGAAACCGATTAAAGCAGGCACCCGGGGGCGGTCAGAAAAGTGACGACGAGCAAGAAGAAGAAGAAGAATACCACTGGAACAAGATTTTCCTGGGGGAGGAAGCAGCCTTTGTACACTCGTGAAAAAGGCTTCCATTAGTGTGTATGTGTGTGTATGTTTGTGGGTGAGAGTGTGCGCGAGTGAGTAAACGATCGTACAGGAGTGTCGCGTGCAATACGATTCAGATCGCTGCTAAGAGAAGCTTAAAGTAGTCGTTAGGACCCTTGATTAGGTAAAATCCAACCGCGGACATCCCTTTGAAGAGCTTGACAGGACCAGCAAGACAGCAAGAACGATCGCAGGGTCGATTAAGTTGTAACCATTTTCCGTTCTCCAGTTTCTGCTCAGTTCCCGAATAATCCCCACACCCCGTCGCAACAGGGTTTGATGCTCACTTAAGTGTTTAGAAATGGTTGTGAACTAGTTGTTAAACCTTTCCCCGCATCGCAAGCAGACGCAAAGGTGTCACTTTATCCCCCTTAACCCACATCTACTCAAGGTTAGAGTTAGTCAGAGAGGCAAAACACCAGAAAAACCATCAACCAACAACGATTATAATCACCGATCGTAGTCGATCTGCATCATCCCACAATAGACTCTAGTGTACAGCAATACAGAAGAAAAACGAAAACCGTATGTGTGCGTGTGTTTGTGTGAATAAGTGTATAGTTGTGTTTGTGTTTGTGTGTGTGTTTGTGGAAACCTTTTAGGGAAGCAAATCTTCGCAGCAGTTAATAATCCGCTGCCGTTTAGTCCCTTAATCCTGCGTTAGTGCATTAACAGAGTCTACCTTTAGGCGCACAGAACACAGAAAAGGGTAATTGCATACTTTCACAGCCTTTCGCTTGTGGATTTGTCTGGGGACTTAAAAAAAACCGAGGCTGTCTGTACATTTGCTTCCATTTCGAGTGCTTATCGCGGTGGCTGAGTGTTTGCAAGCGTGTGAGCGGCGTTTAATATCGCACATGAATTTGTACGGCACGTGTGGCGCTGTCATAATACTGTGTGCATCTGTCGTACCGCTGTAACAAGCTTCCTTCCCCCCCCCCCCAGAACGGGAGGCTCTTTTGCGCTAAAAGCGCAAAACAAGAAAACCCCAAGCCTCCTTGATTGTACCCTGTGAACCTTCCAGTCCTTCCGGGCCACGATAGCTGACACAATCTTCCGGTCGTCGTCGCCGTCGTTGTGATACAGCTGCTCAACCAGACGGAAAAGGGGTGAAACACACTGCACAGGGCAAAGAACAAAGGCAAGCTGGTAAGAGGAAAAAACAACGAACGGGGTAAACAATTGTCAAAGCAAAAGCTCACCCACTCGATGTTCTGGTTCAACATGTTCACTCGCTAAAATTATCAAAACAGCATCTCAAACCTCCGTGGAAGACGCGAGGTGCAAAAGGACACACTGCGTGCCTCAGTAGAGTAAAAAAAAGAGGACACAGCAACACAGCGTGCAAGGAAAGATACACACACACACACACGGGGTAGCATGTTTTTCATTTCACCGCCTGCTCACGGGTGTGGAAAAACGACAGGCAACCTACGGCAGCAGCAGCAGCAGCAGCAGCAGCAGCAGCAGGAACAACGGTCGTGATTCCGGGGATTCCCTGTTCCGTCCTACCAGCTGGCGTGAGCCCGTCCTGTTTTTCGGGTGGGAGTTTTTCCAACGAAAAATGTGTCCCAACGCAGACAGGCGTGAAAAGCACCGGGTAAGGGATGCTCTCGATGTCGTGCTCGAGACGGCATAGAGCGGGTGACTTGTTGGGAGTGGAAAAGAAAGGGAACGCAACAGAGCCGACGTATTTGCTCCCGCTACAGGACGCCTTTCTAATCGGGTAAAATATCTCCCGACTTCCCGGGAGCCGCCGGTGCGCGAGGTCAAACGAGCATAACCTTTACCGGGAGTTGCACTGCACACTACACGCTACGTGTGCCATTCGGCGCATTCAGCTTACCCAACTCTGAACTTTGGACCGTTTTGGCCCAGCGCGTTAAACACGTAATAATTTTCTTGGACGCGCAGGCGGACGTCTTTGCAGTTGCAGAACGGTGTGAAGCACGTGCCGATAGTTCCGTAGCAAGAAGTCGAGCCCTCGGGGCGGCACCAGGCACACTCGCTTCTTCGAGCTTCGAACCTTTGCAGACGAACGCTGGCAGTCGTGCTGCTTCGTGCTAGGTCGGCTAGCGGACGGTAGGGAGAGGTGATAAAAAACACCAATTTTTGGGGCAAAAGGAAGGAAGCGGTTTCCCTCACACTTGTGAAGTGAAAATTGCAGTGAAGTGGAAAACGGTGTCCACCGTCCGCAGCAAGACGCGGTCAAGTGCGAGCGCCAGAAGCCAGTAGCAAAACAGTGTGAAGTCAAGAGGATAGAAGGCCTGCGTGAAGTGTCGTTGCTGGTTGAAGCACCTTTCCCCGCAAAGGTGGTACCAGAACGGACCGTTTTCCTTCTTCGTTGCATCGCGTTCGCTCGCTTCGGAAGGTAAGTGATATTGGGATCTTCCCTGCGCTTCTTTTTTGTTTGTGCTCTCCCAAACGGCACCCAAGTATACACCCGAGAAGGTGTCCCAAAGTTGATTCGTTTTTCATTTGGTGGTGTTTTTTTCGTTTTTCTAGCTTCAGTTTCAAAAGTTTTTTTTATCCATTTCCCACTTCTTTTTTTGCTATCCCCGAGTTTTGGGTTAACTCCGTACAAGTAGGGTGCAGAGTAAACACAGCATCGTCGGAATGGGAGAAGGAGGATAAAATTAGGTGACAGAGCTGTTGGATTTTCCACAGCTGCACAGTGTGATTTGTTGGTGTCGCTCTTCGCTTCGGTTCGCCCTACCGGAATGAGGGATTTCCGGGATTTGATAGAAGGTTTATTGGAGTCATTTCGGAGGTTGCTTTCTTTCGCTTTCGCCCTCGCGTGATCCGTGCGTTTGGTTTGTGGGGATCAAAGTTGATTCTGTTTATCTAGTCGCTGGCGGTGTCTCATAGCGAGGATTTCTGTGCAAACATAAAGATACTTAGAAGCTCTTGTCGTGGATCTCGTTTGCGATAATCTGCTTCTGTTTGGTGTGTATGTGAGTGTTTGACAATGTTGCAAACGGGATTGAATGGTAATTTAAGGTACTTTTTAAAGCGTTGTTAGATTGCTTTGCGAGTGTAGCTAATACCACAACAGCCGTTTGGTGTGTTGATTAAATGACTTAATGACTGAAGAGTATTAATTTACCTATTTTGAGTGTTTACAAATCATTCATCTAAAAGGAAGTTACTTATTGGAAATGTTATTTCAAAAGAAATGAATCCAATTCAAGAGATTACAGGATGAATTTTAGAGACAAGAAAAGTTCTGGACGAAAAAAAAAGTAGAAATTAATTCAAATTTTCATCCAATTTTGAACCTTTTTAAAGAATATTCCATTTTAATTTCAAGTATCATTCTATATCCAGCCCAAACATCGGCACAACACGTCACTACATCCAGTGGTGCACTTGGAGATAATTAAAATTTTCGGTCACGAACATTTGCAGAGGAAAAATTGGCAAACCTCTACTTCAGACCGAGCAACTATTCCTACACCCTGCAAAATACATCTCTTCTTATAAAAAAAAGAGGTGGAACTCCGAGGATACTGCCTGTTTCCGTTTGTTCATTTTGAACGTTCGACTGTGCTACTGCTGTATGTGAGTGCTTGATCGTATCTCAACTGACCAAGCTTTTTTCATACCCTTAAAAACTGCTGAAAACTGCCCGACACCGATAAAGAGGCGGAAAAATTAGTTCCCTTCTCTTTCTAGTGTCTGGGTGTGTGTGTGTGTGTGTGTCCAAGTCTGCCGCATGTCACTCATGGATGCACTTTCACCGCAATCGAAACAAAGTCTGACTCCCCCTACCTACCCTTCCTCAACACACCCAATGCTCTGGCCCTTGCCGTTTCCGGTTTGAAACTGTTGAAGTTCTCTTTTTCCGGTGGGTTTTTCGGTGGTTCCAACCGAGCTTGTCGCAGCCCTGCCACCCTCTAGATTGCAATTGCACCACCAGCAATGTCTCGTTGTTCGCTGCGCGTGACTAGCATAGGAGTAGGCTCTTCTTCTCGTGTCATTGTTTTTTTTTGCATCCGCTGCTGCCACTACTACTGCTGCTGTTCACTGGTGTTTGCTTCCTGCACAACGTTCCTACGGCCTAGTTTGACATGGTTTTACTGCTGACGGTGATAATTGTTCACCGCTTATACCACTTTTGCTGATTTTCGAGCCGGCGCTGTCACCCAAACCGACCGACACGATGGTGATGACGACGATAATCATGCCGATGGTGCTGATGATAATGATGATGACAAATGGGGTTCGTAGTTCTGGATAGATTGTGAAGGGGGAGCTGATGAGAGAGTCGGACGATCGAATAAGTTACTTGAAGAGGCTTGCTGCTGGGGCCGAATAGTTGAAATGTTTTTCAAAATGAAAAGCATTGTTCTCAGTTTCAGTTATATCAAAAGGAGTGTTTGAACTAAATATGTGGCTGGAAGTGTTCCAAAGGCTTTTTAAGCGACTATTTTTAGAAACTCTTGTGTAATGTGCTAAGAGCTTTATATCAAGCAATCAATGTTTATTCTTCCTGTGAGCCTTCCATAAATTAATTTTAATTAACCAAAGTCTTAAAGAAACAGAAATTAAAATCAGTTTTTAATTACTCATGACACATTCATTGGAATATTTTTGGTACTTGGATATCAATTGAGATCTGTTCAGGAAATTAGCAATAAAATTTTAATGCAAGTCAATAAAATTAATACATGTCTTGTAAATTATTTTCAATAACTCAATTTATTTTGGTTGGGAAAATTGTTTTGTGTTCGTAATGTATAAAAAATATGAGTTGAACTCTTATAAACTTCAGAATCCCTCACATAAAGTCAGCAGGTCGTAATTCTGATTCTGATTCTGATTCGTAATTCTGAAAGGTGCTGTTCTTGTTGATGAAGCTTAATAAGAGATCCATTGCTTAGGCGTACTGGTGGTCTATTGTATAACTGCGCTGGCTTCTGCAAGGCCAGACGTTTGATCAATTCCCATCAGGAGACTGTGATCCTCCGCAGCAGTGATTTGTTTTTCTGAATGCGTGGTGTAAATAAGCCAACACAGAGAAACCTTATATTATAGACCATCATTTCTATGTTTAGGATTTATATAAAGAAAGTCATTCTTAATGAGAGGCTTAAACACAATATGGATTCGAATGTCATCTGACAGCTTTCAAATAGATTCCTATAAAGTCACTTTATTCACTCATTTTCCTTCAAGCGTAGTACCATCTTCATAGTGATCAAGCCCAACAAAGACCCATAAACAATAGCGCTCACTAGCTGGGGACACGTAAATTGGAAAATCCCCTTAAGCTCCCAGCTGCAAGCTCTCGAAACAAACTCCCAAAAACACCCGATAACAATGATTTAAATCGCGTCAAACAGCAGTGATAAAATCAAAAGTTGTCCAAGTCGAGCAGTGGAGAAAAGTTCGTCTCCTGCTCTGCGCGCTGAAACAAAATAATCCTTCAAGAAAGCGCACAAAAACACTTCACCGGATTTGTGGTGACGAAAAGAAAAAACCGCTTCTCTCTCTTTTTCTCCCCATAAGCTCAAAAATCACTTTTTCACCGACTTCCGGACAACGGGGCACACTCTCCGGATGGGAGCTGCCTTGGCTTCGCGCAAGGAGCAAAAATAACTTAATTAAAAGACACGCGAACGGACAGGGACGGCACAGTTGGTCAAAGAAGGTACTGGTGGTGTCATCGCCTGAAGGCTTGTCACCACTAGTGAAGGCATCCTCTTGCCAACACTAGTCCTCAGACCGGTGGTTTACCATTTGTGCCATTCTTGGCAGCCCTTTGGCAGCCTCCCGTTTCCGCTCCGTTCCAGTTTTCCGCTCCAGTGGCCAGTGGTTCCGGATTTCATCCAGCTTCTTCCGTTCGGTTCTTCTCAGTGTGTGTGTGACAAAAACCTTCAGTTTTGACTTTCTTTCGGGTTGATTTTCGTTCGCCTTTTTCTTTCCTTTTCCTCTACCTTTTGCAACCGTCACACAAATTAAGCTACCGACAAACTGCATTGTACTGCACCGGTTCTGGCTTTTGTGTGGGGCAGAAATTCAATAATTATGCCAAACGGAAGGAAAAAGTTTTCCACCTCCACCTCGTTGCGTGCCCCTCTGCAAGTTCCAGTTCCTTCCGGATGGCGATGGACTGGAGTGCAATTTTTCTTGGTCACCGTGTTGAGAGAAGTGTCTTTTTTCCATTCCGTTCTGTCCCTTTCGACGGCAAACGCGCGAGGGAAGAGTAGCAGAGTGTTAAATCAACCCACAGTACAGCTCGCGGGCAATTCTTATTTCCCTTGCAAATTTTGTATCCCTTTTTGGGGAGGTTTTGTGTATGTGTGTGTGTGTGTGTGGTGGGTGCCAGTGCGAGCGAGGTTAGTATGCAGCAGCGTTGCTGCGGTGTTGAAATTGTCGTTTTCGTCCTTGATTGGCCGGTGGACTCGTACTTCCGCGCCAGCAAGGAAGGAAGGATAAAGAGTGGAAAATCTTTTTCCGGGTTTTGCAAGTGGCCCTCACGGTGTACGGTACGCTTGTCCGTAGGGCTTCGCTGGTAGAGCTGATGAAGTCGGCTGCGAACTTTCAGCGTTTAAAAATTCCTTTCCTTCCTGGCGTAAGAGCTTTGCGCTGTGCGCGGTGTACGCAAGATTGAAGCGTTGCGTCATATCGCATGACTAATCGGATACCCAGAATGGCTGTGAGAGCTCAAATTGGATTTGAGTTTTGGCTGGAAAGCATATTTTGCGATTGTTGATAAATAGCTTACATGCAGAATGGAAGAAAGGGTTTCTTGATTGAATATAACTTTCACTACTTGCACAAGTTCGCTACTTGTATAAAGCACTGGAATGTAAAAAAACTGCTACTTTTTTGCATACATTCTTTCTCCAAACGCATCTGGCGTCCGAAAATATATTCCTGGTCACAAATATCCATTTCCCGACACCGGCCCGAGGACTTCTCCTGCTGCAAGTGATTTTGCATAAATGAATGAGCGAATGAGCCCGGAACGGAAAGCAGATGCCTAGCAGCGAAGCAGAGCTTTCGCTGTCGCTTACGATGCCGGGGAAGAAGAAAAGAAAAAAAAAGAATGCTACTCCACCGTCAGCAATTGCAAATGAAAATGAGAAGGCAAATGAACGGTAAATATGAATGCATCGTTTCCCTGTGAAGCATTTGAATTTCTTCATAGTCAGAGCGATAAACGTGAACGGAAAAAAGGGAAGTGCAAAGACAAGAACAGCGAGCTTATCCTTTTTTTTGGCAGGACGAACTGCTTGCTGGTGCACGGTGAAATGGATTCGATTTTGTGACAATTTGTTAGACGGAAACCGTGCAGCCAGTACGTACCAGCCAGCTGTCGAGCTCGATGGATGGATTGGAGAATATTAATTATGTTAAGGTTCCCGATCGGCTTTTCCGTTGTCGCAGTTTCGATGTTCCGCTTGCTCTGCTCTGTGCTAAAATTTGTTCTACTAAGCCGATAGAAGTATGCAAATTCCTTGCAAATCCGGTTTGATGCTCCGGCTGCATGAAGGGAAGGGATGAAGTGTTTAATTTGGAGTTCCATTTGCAGTTTTCGTCGCTGTGCAAATGCAAATGGAATATTTTTGGATAGATTAGAGACGGAGAGCTGAGCTTGAAGTTTGTGTGTGGTTTTGAAATTCCTACGGGAATGTAGAATTATTTGGGAAAGAATTTCGGGACGTCACTTATGCAAACGCATCAAAAAGAGTCTTGATATTAGTCGTAGTGGAAAATAATGTCTTATTTATTGCACATCGTTCCTATACTGATTTTTACAGAAAGAGCGAATGAGTCATCATCCACATCCTTGGTATGTAAGTGGAGCAAATTAAAAAAAAAACTCACAATACCGAGTAGGCTGCATACACACAAAAAGGCACAACTTCGTTTCCAATCCCAGCAACCTACACAATAGCCCACAATTTTGCCCCAAAGAAAAGTTGTTTGTTCATTACCAGTTCGTTAACAGCTTCCCAACGCGATTTTCCCATTCCTTCCAACCGAAAAGAGAAGAAAAAACACCGATGGAGATTGACAGCTTCACCGAGCTGGTGCCGCTGCTGTCCAACTTCTGGCGCACCATCCCGGCCGCCCAGCAGCTCAAGCTCGAGAGCTCGCTGACGCTGCTGAAGCAGGATCACCAGCTGAGCCAACTGTACTTTCTCGGCCGGCTGGAGGCCCACTCGGTCGCGTACCTGCTCGCGTTCGGCACGCCCGGGCTGGATGTGTTCCGGGAGCGAAAGTTTTACTACAGCCGGAACGCGGTCGACTGGATACTGCTGCTCGAGCCGACCGATTGGACCGAAGAGTGGAGCCGACTGTGGGCAGAGTTTACCGGCAATGCGTCGTTCGCGTTCAAAATGCGCTCGCTGGCGGCGGGCAGTGCCGGTGTGGTGGTGCGCGAACAGGATCGGCTCTGGTGCGTGATCCATGCGATCCTGCGGGAGGGGGCCGGTGTACCGCGCGGCGCCCTGCGCATGTCGACCGAGCGGGATGTGGTGCTGAACCCGCTCTTCCGGGGGTTGACGCGCGCGGAGATGGTGCAGCTGGCCAACTATCAACACTTTCGGCGACCGGAGCGGCCGGCGGAGGAGAACCTGCGCGGCCGGAAGGAGTGCGATCTTTCGTTCGACGTGTTCGATCGGCTGGAGGTGGATGTGCTGCCGGAGGGCAAAAGCTTCACCATGCGGGTGGACGATTCCGGGCGGCTGGCGGTGTGGAGTTCGCTGCACTGGCTGGGGCTGGAATTTTTCCACAAAGCGGACAGCAATGTGTACGGGTTCTTTTACCAGGGCGATGGGCGTAAAAATTGGGATCTTCCCTTCATGGTAGAGCTGTAAATGGATGAAAGATTAAATAAGAAACACGATCCATTTGAAAATCGTTAAACGTGCTGTTGTCTTGGCTATGGTTTGTGTCTTGGCTAAGGATGCTGCAGTTTCACCGAACGGCCGTCAGGGTGCTCTGCAATCGTTCGTATCGTTTCTTCCCCGTACCGAGCGGCAGCAGGCACTCAACGCACGAACCGAACAGGCACGAATTTTCCTTCCACCGCGTGGTCTGCGTGGTTTTCTTTCCGACAGTGCCCGAGTGAAGGGTTTTTTTTGTTTGCTTCAATTCTCCGCTCGTATGCGTATGTGGAGTGAGTCGCGTGGGGTTGGCAGTGGGAGGAGCTTGAATGGTTGAAGGCGAAACCCATCACGCGGCAGCGGCGCAGGGTAAGGTAATCGTACACAATATTGCACCGCTAGCGCTAGCGACGAAAGCCACTTCAACTGGGTAATAAGTTCTATTTTGCAGCAAAATTAAACTCGCTAGTGGAAACCCGTGGCGGCTTTGTCAATGGGGCTTGGGGGAAAGAAGATGAAAAAAAACAAGTCCATAAACAGGTGAGCATGTTGGGGACATTCGGGGTTGCCAAAAACTGCACATGTAAGCAAATGATTGCTGAAAATGTGGAAGAAAAGAAAGATTTGAGCGAGCACCGAGAAGTGTTTGTTTGTGACGAGGCTAAGGAAGTTGAAGTGCATGGAGATAAAGATATTGAGCATGAGTAAATACTACAGAACAAAATTTTACAGATGATGAAGTTTTTTTAAAATAAGATTTGTTGTTTAAAATAATTCGAATAATAGCGAAAAATGAGTTTCAAATTTATACAGCAAAAGGAACAATTCTTTAAAAGATGAAAAAATACAACAAATAAGGAAAATATAACGAAACTAAAAGAGCACATAATAAAAGATAAAGACGAATATAACATGTTTAACAGTACTAAACAATTTCCAAATAGCAACAAAATATCTATCATACAAATAATTACTAAAATCATTGTTAATATAAATAAATGAAAATAACTGTGGCTCAAAATGAAAACGAAATGAAATGCAAAGTGACAAAAAAAACTTACAAAAACATGACAAAAATAAGCAAACGGAACTACAATCAAATAACAACACTTTAAGAACATCCAAAAATAACTTCAATGAGCAATACATATTGTTTCAATACAAAACGCCTAAACATTTTCGTTTGCCTGTTTGCAGTACACCGGATCAATGACAGTGAAATAGCAAACAGCACACAGTGTGCAAAGCACACAAAGCACATCAGCATTAAAAACAAAAAAAAAAGACGCGTCACAAAAAAAGCATCGCGAAGCATGGTGGTGAAGAATAACTATGCCTGCC
The DNA here is from genome assembly GCF_017562075.2 of Anopheles merus. NCBI lineage: Eukaryota > Metazoa > Arthropoda > Insecta > Diptera > Culicidae > Anopheles > Anopheles merus. Next base: position 13,617,839 of record NC_054085.1, read on the forward strand.
ACATTGCAGCCAAATTTGCATCTCGATATTGCAGCGGGACAAATTGATGAAAATAGGGACAACGAGAACGCAAAAAAGGAGTGACAAACAGGGATGAAAAAACCTCTCCGAAACAAAACGAACACTAACCAACCGACCGGGCGAGCTTTTTCGTTAACGTTCGCTGCAACCGTTTAGCTTTCCTATTGTTTTGATCGTACCAGCCGTCTGATTTTTCTTTCCTATTGGACTCGGGTTTTTTTCTTATTGCCCTGTACTGTCTGTTGCTGCTACTGCGTTATCTGTTTTCACGAGTGTGTCGCTCTTCGCCCCATCACTCGCCCGCCCGTCGTTCGTCTTCTGGGTTGTTATTGTTGGCAAGGGCAACATGAATGTTTCACACGAAAGGTTGCTGCGAAATGTGCCTCCCTATTTGGGTGCGCTGCGCTGTTTGAGGTTTGCAAAATGCGGCTGCGTTGGGTTGGGAGGGAAAATTTGAAATTCCGTCGCTCGAGGACACACGTGAATGTTGAATGCCAAATTGCAATCGATTGCGCGAGCGTGTGCGGGCGCTGGCGCACTGGGGGTTTGGGAAGTGGAAACTGTTTGGCCTATTTGCGCCACATTCTAACCCCTAAACGGTCGAACTGTATCAGGATCATCATCATCATCATCGTCACCATTCAGCTACACCAGTTATCGCCTCCACCGGTGCACCCATGCCCGACAAAAGGGGACAATAGGGCTGCACCAGCAGTGGGCGATTCATTGGGGAGAAATATAAGTTCGAAGTTCAGCATGTGTGATTTTTACGGTAACGGTTATGGATGGGATAAAGCGGGAAGGCTGCCCGGTTGGTCCCGTGTCCCGGGGTGATATTGTAGAATTTAGTCAATTTCCCCGCTGTGTGTGTGACCCCACCGCCTGTTTAGACGTTTGCGCTGGTTGCACCCGGGATAGGTTGGACACACAGCACACCAGATACGGGCGGAGATAAAAAGCGCACCAGCAAAATAAAATCGAATTGCAGCCCGGCAGGCATTTGTTAGCTTCGTTGCGTCCTATTCCATCTGTTGTCCCGCTTTTGAGTGGTGGATGCATCGAGCAGTGTGACTGTGAATGCGGATACTTTATTGATAATGACAGTTCGATTGCAGCTGGCCTGTTAATTTGGGCACATGCATGGCACGAGTGCATCCGGGGGACGTTGTCTGGTTTAGGGCTGCAGGCTACAGAGGAATAGTTGGAATAGATGTGAAAAGTATGCCTTATTTGGAACTGCTCGGATGGGGAGACTATATACTATGTGCGGAGATTATAGAATGGCTCTTTTAGTACATTGTACCTTTCTGTTCTTATAAATATTATAATTTTTAGTGCAAGCTTAGAAAAAGTAAAATTAATACATAAAGTATGTAATATCAAAATAAAACCAATAAGAAAATAGTAAAATAAAAAGAGAGGACAAGGAACATGTAATAAGACATACAGCTACATGAAGCAGTCAAATATAAAACAAAGAAAAGAAAAGAAACTATGAAAAAGATAGTTAAAAATATGTAAAGGAAATGCAACAATACAATATTTAAAAAATGTTAGCTACAAATAATCAAATGCTTATTTTCTGTGTAAGAAAAAACATGAAATGAATATAAAAACGTAAAATTATAGCTTTGAAAAGAATGGATTTAAAGAAAATCTTATAAATTTCATTAAAAGAAGCAAAAATAGACAAAAGTTGTCACATTCAAGTTATACCACGAACGAAGCTTCCCCAAGCTATCCTTATCTTACCCGAACCATACCTGTCCGCTGCCGGCCAAGGTGCTCCGGTGCTGCGGAGCGAAGAATGATTGCTTTCGCCATTGCTACATCGACCAACTCTTCAGCAAACTATGTCAGATACAATTCTTTAAATCTTCTATCTCCGCCCCGGTGTACCTCCGTCCCCACGCTGGTGCTTCAACGATACCGAACGACAACGAACGACTGGAGTCGATAAATATCGTGCTTTCTTTGCGCTGCCGGACTATTGTAGCGGACAGAAGAGGTTGACTTTGGCTACCAACAATTATCCCGACCCGGCCTGCAGCGAGCAGCAAGTTGGCTGAATAAACGAAGATACTTTACCACTGCTCGCCAAAATGGTGGCGGTGGTGGCGGCGATACTTGGCCGTTGGTTGCATTATTTCCTCGAGTTCGATCTTCGAGCACGACTGGAGCTGGATTCGATTTTACCCTTGGATTGGCGCCTGGCGTAAAGTGCTGAAGTGAGAGAGAGAGAGAGAGAGAGAGAGAGAGAGAGAGAGAGAGAGAGAGAGAGAGAGAGTGCAGGAAGAAAGCGAAACCGGCGTGCAAAGACTGGAGCTGCAGTACGGAATCCAATTCGTGCGCGATACTTCATTGAATGGCCAGTCGTCCAGGCAGGCAGCAGTGTGTCCTGTGCAATGCGATGACTTCGTTCGTCCTCGCCGGCAGATAAGGGGATAAGCTCTTCTCTGTGTGTGTGTGTGGGTTTCTTGTTCTCTTCTGCTCTGTTCTGTTTCTCTGCTGTACCGTCTTCCTGTTCTACAAGTGTAAAAGACCGGAAAACCCTCCCACGAAGGTTTCAAGGTGATGAAACATGGCGTGGCGGTGTCGGGCACTCGGGCTGTATTGTGTATGTCCCGTGCCCCTTCCTCGAGCGGTTGGAGCGCAACAAAAGAAAGCCGGAGAGATAAATTGCACTAGCCGGAGCGTGTTTTTGCAAGGAAATCATTAAGAACTTTAATCTTTTCATCTACCGCCCGTGCTCGCTTGCAATGGGGGTTTACCTGCCATTGCTTGGCCCGGTGGCCGTGGAAGTGAAGTCTACCAGCACCGGGACCGGTGCCTGGCTTGCAGCAAACGACGCACCGAAGACGACAATGAATAGCTGAACTTCCACTTTGAGCGGAAGGAGAGGTTTTTGTGTCCTCTCCCCCCCCCCCCCCCAGGAAGATGGAAAGTGATCTTTGTCATTGCAGGGGACCTCTTAGTTCATCGTCGGCCGCCAGCTCCAAACCGCTTCCAACAGCCATTACGGTCATTGCAAGCTCTTAACGGAGGCGCTATATCTCGAAATGTGTGGACAGTAGTTTAGCAAACTGTAAGGAGTGTGCTTGTGTGTGTGGAAGGATGGGAAGGGAAATGTGAAATCGGGAAACAATCATGCTGCCCGGAACTGGGGGCAAGACGGGGTGCATGCAGCGTGCTCTATTGTTACCTATTCCCCATCCCTTATGCAGGAAAGGAAAGGCAAAAGCGGCGCGCAAACGATTGCGGATTTTGAGGCAATATCCAATCCATTTCGATTATCGTCATCGGGTGTGTACGGTCGACCGTGGAGCTGGTGCAATTCTTTCGACTCTTCCGGTTGAATCACAACACAACAGCATCACCTTGGGGGGGGGGGGGGGAGGAGTAAGCATTCTATTCTATCGAAAAAGTTTTGCTGCTCCAACTTTGCGCTCCAAACCAAGCAGAGGAGGAGGGTTCAACATTTCAGCAGTTTTATGATTGGGAAATTTATTTATATGATTGAGTGGACACGAATGCGACCGAGCAATGTGTGGAGCAATGTCGAAACAGATTAACATTGTTCCGTTTGGATGGGGAAGTGTCATTCTACTGGAAGGAAAGGAAACTACGCTTTGTAGTTGTTTAAATTTCGAATTCAAGTCCAGTCATTTCCTGGTGATTTGGAACTGCTTTGAGCCAATGCCAATGTATTTCTTTATTTTAAAATAAATTAAATTATAGCCTCAAGTTTCTTCACCCAAACATCTGTTTCAAGAAAATTGAACATCCATTGTGCAACTTTTATTAAACCAGCAGCGAATAAACATAAAAAACAACCTCTCAACGACATTATTCATTCCACTGCGTCGAGCTTTCAATAATGCCTGTTTGGGCCCGTCTCCCAACTCAGCGAACACAATGTACTTCAGTTAGAAAAGTTTTATCTCTCGGCAGACGCCTTTGTTCGGGACCAATTTTCATCGCTAGCCCCATGGTCTTCTTAAAAAAATAGCTCCCTCCCTCTCTCTTAATACTATCGCTGGCGTCTTTACGCCATCTGTTTCCCGTTGTGGAAGAAACGGCTCAAAAGAAAATCAGCGCCATCACCAGGATCCAGGATCATCCCGAGCGAAAGCGATCTTATCGTGCGCGTTTCTTCCCCCTGCTCGGTGTCTCATTTAAACTGATGTTGTAAAAGTTTTTCCAATAATAATCACTAGCTGTTAAGAAGTTAGCTACCGTCCCGTGCCCCCCTTGTTCGACCAAGTTAATGACAATGTTGAACGCTGCAGGGCCGCACGGGAGCATGTGTTCGATGGCTGGGTAGGAGGATGGCGTTCCTTTACTTGCTCGAACCGATCGAACGATAATTGAACTGAAAGGAGGCGAAGATGAAAAGAGAAGAAAAAAAAGGCCCTCAATTGTTGTACGATGTCAATGTGCAATTTTGAAACGAGTTTTGTTAAACTCTTTCCATTACATGCTTGCAACAAAAGACGCTTTTTTTTCTCTGTTTCAAAATCATAAAAGCACATCACGATGCTGCAAACGTCGCATTGGTTGGAAAAAGCGCTCCCGTTTGTGGGAAATTGTTGCCCCAAAAACCGGCTCCCAGCGGTGGGAGAGCACATCGTCACCATTTGGAGCCCGAATTTTGTCACTGTTTCGAATTGGAGGAAGCTTTTGAAAATGCAAATTTTGAACCGCTCCATGTACGATGCATGCTGGACGCTCTGTTCAGAGGAAAAGGAAAACCAGCATGGAACGGTCGGGCCAGGGGCTGGGTGCTAAATTATTCGCATTGAAATCAAAATAAATCGTCCCGCATTCACGGCACTGTGCGCACTGATGTAACTGTCGAGTGGGGGAGGCGTAAAGGGAACGGGAGAGGACATGTCGAGGGGAGGGAAAGTGACCGGCATGAGCCAGGTCCGGTAATTATTTAAAATTACTTCAATCAAATATTCATGAACCTTTCACGTCGAAGGTGCGGGATGAATTTTGCTTTCAATCGCTCGTACTGTCTCTCGTTCTCTCTTTATATGTCTCTCTTTCTCTCTCTCTCTCTCTCTCTCTCTCTCTCTCTCTCTCTGTCACTCGTTCTATCACCCGTATCAAATGGCGAGGCGTGTGGCATCCCACCGGAGAATGTATGTGCCGTGTCCACTATCGTCCCTTATCGGTGATTATGGCAATGATGACGTCGATGATGATTCCGATGGTTATGCTGGCGGGCGGTGTATGTCTATGTGCTGTGTGTGTGTGTGTCCACCCCGATTACGATATCCACCGTCGAGCGGCCCCGTCGAGCGTTCGTCTGTCTCTGTCGGTGTGTTTCCGTGTGCACCAATGGTGTACGCCATATTTTGAATCGCGGTGGACGGACAAAGCCTGGAAAATGGCAGATGGCACGGTGTGGCACGGTGTGGCATACGTTTTCCGTAACATTTAGCCCGGATGGCGAGCTTTTACCCTCATCGAATGGGAGGACCATGAAGAAGAGAGGCAGCCAAAAGGGAAAGATGCTGAATTTACATACGCTCGCTGTGTCGTGCCGCTGGTGCAAAGGCGAGCCACAGAAACGACACGACAGGCGTCATTGGAACGACGGTTTGCTGTCGTTTCCAACGCATCATTAAGGTGCTGCGCTGGCTGGTGTGCCTTGTGACGGTATGTGCAGGGCGTTCCCATGTACGTACGTGAAAGGTTTGGTGCCTTGCAAAGCCCGAGGCCACCTTGATGGCGGTCTTTGCAGAGCGATCAATCCTTGGGGCAAGGCCTCCTTGATTGGGAGCGCTCAGGCCTTGTGTCAATAAAGCTGGCTGGTAGGCAATTGCGTGCCCAGGGGGGTTTTTGGGGCTTTCGAGAGGGGCGTTTAACGAAGCGTTTGCTATTTATCGAGAACGGTTTTCTGACATTCTGGAGAAGGGAAAATACATGCTAAAATGTGAGTGAAATAACAGAAAAGCTTTCAACCGTTTCTAAAGTAATGGAGTTCAAATAAGAATGCAATAAGCTTAAGCTGAATGAGACTTGCTTATTGTATTTTGATGGTATTTCATTAGTTTCAAATTAGTATTTTTTGACATCATTTTTCTCTCCATCTTGTTGGCCTCTTTTCTCTCTCTCTCTTTTTGACATCATAAAAACAATAAAAAGTGCTCTTTTTAATTTACCACAACAGCAATACAACCCTACCTACCATACCTGAAGCAGAGAAATAGCACAGAAATTATACCAGAAAATCAGGTTATTTATGACGTCTTAATCTGTTCGCCCTATCCTTCCAGCCCTGCCCTGTCTGTGGTCGAAACGCTTACAAAGTATTTTCAATTTTTCAACCATCATGGCCTACTCGTTGTGTATGTAGAGTAGCAGCCCGGGTAAACCTGGGTTAGAAAAATGGCCAAACCTCATTCCAAAGCGTGCCTCCTTCTGGGCGGTGGCTTACCATTACCACACACAGTACGGTACGGTACTTGGTGGGGCGAACCAAGGCGTAAAGAAAAAAAAGCGTTCCCATTCCAAACCACTAATTTGTGACCACCCTTTTTCCCCGGGTGGTGGTTGACGGTGCCCATTCGAGTACGATTCGTTTGCTGGTGCTGGCCATAAGCTGGCGGCTGGGATTGGGAGTGGGTTTTAAAATAAATAAATGTGTATATTGTACCGGTGTTGCAGGCGATTAAATTAAACTAATGTCTTGATTCTACATTAAATTACGTTAATTTTCCGTTTGGTTGGGCGTTTCGGTTTGCCAGGGTGGAGGGCTGGAGGTCGAAATTGAAGGGATAAGACATTCAACGTACATTAAGTGGTGGTGTACATTTCAATAAAGGAGGTTTATGAGGATGTCCTGATAATATAGATTTTTATGCATAAATAAATAATAAATAACACGAATACTTATGTACTAAAGCTTTTTCATCCTGTAAAGCAAAACATAATCTCAAAGAAAAAAATATTAATATTATTATGTTCATTAATTCTATGTACTTTTCTCCACCAATATTGAATAGAAAGTTTACAAAGATTAAATTGTTTAAATAACTGAATTAAAAAAAAACTACCACCATCGTGCTCATTGTTCGTTTAATTTCCACCAGGCAGCGCTAGTGTTTTTGCCTGGCTCCATTGTTGGCTGCAAAACCTCTCTATCGCTGCAGCTACCAAACGCACGGGGCTCGGACGGTAGCGGGTCGCTTCGGTAGCACCACAGCAGTGGACAAATGAATGCTCATTAAATCTACCGGCACAATTGCCGCCTCCCGCTGGCTCCCCATCCCAAACCGGGCCCCAAACCACAAGCAATGGTGGTTCGCAGTCCCCGGGCCCCGGCGTCGGGTCCTTCTTCCCTGGTTGGGTACTTCAGCATCACAAACAATGACATTAACATACTCGATCCAGTCCGACCTCGGTCCGTGGTATGAGCCGGTTGCCAGTTTAAATGAGCACACATTTGTCCTAGGAATTGCCTTCCAGGCTCATACCTTCCGACCGTGCCCCACACACAAACACTCACACACACAGAGCGGGAGAGAGACACACATTTAGCATAGACCGTTGGCGTTGCTATCAGTAAGTCGTTCGTTGTGTTAGACTCCGGCTGACGGTGAGCTAGTAAACCGAGCAGCGTTTTTCGCACCGGCAAACGGCGGGCTCCTTATTGTCTCACTGGCTGGCTGGCTGTTCTGGCAGTAGTGGATAACGGCTTGGAAAAAGGTATGACCATGACCAACCGCTTCGGGATAACCGATTGTCCTTTCATGGAGCGTGGCGCAGTTAATGTGGGAAGCTACCGCGATGGAAAGACTCGGATGCTTTAATTTTAATGAGTGAAGGATCATGGCTTCGGTAATACGATCGGTATGCAATTGCCCGCCGGCTTTGGGTCAGCGGGAGCAGCACACAAACACACACACACTTGAAAAGACCGTGGAGAGCTTTGTTGTGAACGGTGGATTGACGCAGCTTACGCAGCACCGACAGACGATGATCTTTAATTGGAAAGATTTATTTTGAGCTTTGAATTTTTCCTTCCCTAAAACGGGCCACCAGGTATTTTCTAACACCACTTTAAAGTGGCTTACCTGCCTCGACCGTTCGCTAATAGCACGCCGGATGAATATCCGCCAATGGAGGAAATGGAACGGCGCACATCGCAAAGTGGCTCTGGTTCGGCAAAGTCATCGTCAGTCGGAACTCGGTCGGAAGTGAATCCGAAGCACTCTGCCCGGTTGTCCATTACCCCACCACACCCCATCTCCTTATTGGTTGAGCAAAAGGAAGTCGATTTATGGGCACGTGACACATGTACAAGTGCGAGCACACACATACACACACAATAGCGCAACTGGCTCCGGGACCACGTGAGAGATTAATTGTTCCCCGATGAGATGGAGACGCCCGGTACGCCCTGGCAGCGATGGAGCAAGCGATTGTAAATTAGTTCTAAATTGAGGCAAATTGTTTTAGCGAAAGCGAAGCTATTGTCGAACCGATGGGTTTTGCCTGTCCCGCCGCTTCTCCTTCTCTCTGTATCCAGTATCCAGGGGGCCGTTTTCAAACTGGATTAAACCTAGTTGCTGGTGGTGGGGGGGCAAACAGGTGAGTGATGAACGGTGCACGGTGCCGTCGGTTGGGGCGTCGATTTCCTGCAAACGGAGCGCGCTAATGGACGACACCCCTTCCCAGGGTATGAGCAGGCAGGCTGGCAAAGCGGCAAATTTGTTCGGCTGCACGGTTGGCAAAGATTAATTGGCTGGAAAGGATGGTTGCAGCTATTAAAGCAAAGTGTCCGATGGATGGCCGTTACAATGGGATTTGCTGTTTGCTTTATTTCCGCAACGCAACGTTGAGTTTTATGTGCGAAATTCGATTTTAAAGGGGAGGAAAATGAAGGCTTATCTGTTTATTGCCTGTAAAAAAGCCCATTCAACTCTTTTACCTGCAGCATTGAACCTTTTTGTTTTTGATTAAGTGAAGCAAAAATAGCCGTTCACTCTTCTAAAAAAAAAGCTTTAAATAATTCAATGCATTCCCGCACCGAACCAAAATCGTTAATCGAATTCTGCACCACATTGAAATTTTAATTTAATCTTGTCACATTCGAAACAGACCACGCCACCCAATTTCCCTATCCCCAGCGTATAAAGCGTTGTGAGCAAACATGAATCCTGTACTTGAATGCTGTTCCTGTTTGTGCACGTGTGCATGTGGGTGTGTGTTAGTGAGCATATGATTCCATTTTCCCAATGCGGCCCCGTATGGCATCGCGCGTTTGTTCTGCAATCGAGACCCACTGAAGAGGTCATCCGGAATGCAAACTTTGGCCAAACAAAGCGAACCATCGCACACACACACACAAACATAGCATGTAGTGGAGCGTAAACAGTGGGCCTTGCTGTTTACGTCGGCCGTCGAGTGTGGTGTTTTGGGGGGTCATTGCAAATGTCCCCCTGTTTTCTAAAATGAAGATCGTTTTGAAGCGAATAAAAGGGGTTAAACCGGTTTTAATGCAAACATAATTTAGAATGACAAGCGTGTTTTTAAATTGTTTTGTAAATAATAGCTTGCCGGCTATTTATTTGGCTTCATTCCGTTTTGAATGGTACTGCAAGCCGTTTATTTCATAGCAGATGATTAACGCTTAGCTGTAGGGATACTGTTGGATTTTGGATGTATACAGTTAATATTTCTAACATGAATTCAAGTAAGAAAACGTTTATGAATTAGAAGGAACTAAACCGTACTAAACTTGATAAAACTACTTGACTAATTTGGACTGCATGTAATAAACTGCTCGAACTACACGAATGAACTTTGTAATGAACTTTGTAATGAACTATGGGACAAACGAATACACAGTTGCAAACAGATTAAGGCGATTTAGGTGATCTTTTCTTATCAAATTTATGCTAAGCAAATATCACAATATCCAGCACTTTAGTGCACATTTTTCACAGGTACCCTTCTGCAAAACGCTTGAAAATGTATTGATAATGTTGGTCTCGTGTAATGAGTACTGATGATGCTTTAAGCAAATTTGTTCTTCTATTTAATCTTTTCATAATTACACATCTTAATGAGAATAATAATTAATGGTAATATTTAAGCAATAAATAGATTGATCATATTATTGAAGTTCTTTGTAAAGCTTCCCACCAAGCCCTTGAAGCTTCTGGTGCACACTTTAACACTCTTGATAATCGGTAGAAGGATGGCTGCCTCAGGATGCATACCAGAAGATTGATAGGCAACTGATTAGTGTCCCAGCATTTGCTTCCCACCGGATTTAAACAATACCCCTCCATCGCGCCAATGGCGTTGCAAGTTACGAGCTGCTGATTATTTATTCCACTGTCAAATCCACGACACGGTAGTCTTCGTACGAGTGAGATTACGATCCGGATATATCGGGATGTATGCATGTTTGTTCAACTCGGCTACGGCTACGTCCTGGCACTGAGAGTCGATTAAGCAGCACCAGCAGGGCATCGGAAAAAGGGGTTTTTCGCACGACTTCCGAAACACCGGACCGCAACGCACGTACACAACAGCACAAACATGACCGCAAACTTGCGAACTTGCGCTTACGTTTTCCGCTTCCGGGCCGGGCTTCGTCGTAGCAAAAGCTGATACTGATCTGGCCCGAACGCCAACACCGTTTCGCATGACAAATCCAACAACCATCCATCGCCGGTACGGTAGGGACTTCCTCACTGGGCTACCCGCAAGGGTGCCCTTGTCACACAGAAGGTTGCATTTTACAAATACACAGCAAAATCCATTCCTTCATCTACATCCATTCTTCATCGCACACCATATGTGCTCCCTCGGGTCTACGCGCGGGGGGAGAGGCGAGTGGCGCCCGACATTAAAATGCGTTGGCGGGAATAATAAATTCATCATCAAACAACGTGTTGAAACGTGCATTAACATTCGGCTTGACGTATCAAAATTTTGATTAATGAATAACAATCGCAACAGCGCCAACGGAACGGCCCCATATGCAGCTGACTGACAGCTGCGTTGTGCTATGAGGAACAGAAGCACACACAAATACGCTACTCCATAAAGGCACACACAAAAAGTTATACAGGAAACCTCCAAGCATGCCAACATGCATTCCGTTTTTAAGCGGCAAACCTCACAAACAGCACAGCCTCACAAACAGCTCGGGAGGGAAAATGTTCCACTTTGCATTCGATATTTACTAACGACAAAAGTTGCATGTCGTTTGCTTTTGCTAAGTGACAAGTTTTCAAAGGTCGGCCACTAAGCACGAGTGACAGCGTTTCTTTGTGGTGTTATTGTCGTTACTGCTGCTGCTGTTGTGATTTTGGGAGTTTTGGGGGTAATGGTGTGGAAAATAGTTTTGCAATTGACAGTTTGCAGCCGTGGCACAGGAAAAGAGGAACAGTGGAAGGCCCTGCTTTTGCTGCAAGGCAACACTACCAGTGGCTGTGTCGCTTTTGTTGTAATCGCTCTGTTTGGTGACAGCATGCGGTGGCAGCGCAATTTGTCATGCGGAAGACGTGTCGTGCGCGAATTCAATCATTGTGTGTAATGAAATGCATTCAGGGGCCAGCCATGAATTACGCAAAGAAATTAATCTGTTAGGAAATGAATATACGGAGGCAAGGACTGTGTAGGAACGAGGTCAAATATTAGCCAAAATCATTAGAATGGCCCTCTTAGATGCCATTTGACAGCAGAAAGCACTTGCAAATTCTTTATTCCCTCAAAAATTTACTGTTACTACAGGCATACACTCTTTCTATAAAATGTATGAACCAATTGACATTTTTCTTGTAATAACCAGACCGATTTATCTGTTTAATCACTAATAACATTTGAATTGAAAAGAGTTCATAGATGTCAAACTGCCTGTAACGAACTTTCGGCTACTTGTCAAATCGTTCCACAACACGGGACCTCATTCCTACACAGTTTTTGATAAGGAGGTAACACATTCTCACAATAAGTGGTACGTAATGTATGGATGTTGCTGCTTGCGCTTAGGACGCCTGAATGTATGCAATGCATTGCTATGCTAGTAGATTTTTCAAAATTTTGAACACTAAAACACATTTTCATAAGAACAAACCTGATAGATTACTTAATGTGACAAAGATGAATGTTTTAAGGCTGGATAATTATCTTAAGATTCCAATTTTAAGTTGTAAACTTGAAACATACACAACTTCATACACTCTGTCGTACTGTCGTTTGCAGCTATGTTTCCGATCAGAACCTGAGAAAAGCAATAAATTACTGGACTGTTAGCTTCCCGCTCCCATTAAGAAGTGGTTTCTTGTTGCAGAGATCAACCAACCCGCCCGGAACAATCAAATGAAACTCCAACCATAACACCATCATCAACCATGACACATACTTTTAAGCGGCATAAGGCATACAGGCGCATTGCTTGGTTCTGTGCTGACCACAAAGAACACTCCGAACCACTCCCGGTTGCGGCAAAACCATCTTGACCGACCGAGAATCGAAACTTTATCAAGAAGTTCAAGTGACCATTAATCACAAACGCACACACACACACACACACACACACCGGGACCGAGACGAATTGCAAGGTAAATAGTTGCGACAGGTATAAATTGCAGCTGTGTGTAATTACGCCTGATCAAAAACTTTCAATCATTCGCCTGGGCCAGCGCTGACGGACTACCAGTGGAGTAGCCCGGAAACGGAAAACGGCTCAATCGATCCGAGTCCAAAGGAGCACATTTCGCTTGCATCACGGTTGTGTTGCTGCATTGGCCAACAATTAATTATTAAGCTCTTCTCGGGATGTTCGAATGCAGCGTCCATGAGTGTTTGTGTGTGTGTGTGGTGCAACAGTGCAGCAGTGTTTGGTTTTCGATTTGTCAGCAAGAAATTCTCTTTGATCGGCTTCGGCTCGGTGCAATAATACGGTTAGTGCTGCAACACTCATGCATATCTCAGGCCGAGTAAGTGATCGGGCCGAGAAGCCGAGGGTTTTGGAGACTGGCAGTGCTACTCTGTTTGTTTGGGTTTGGTCCGGGTGTCGGGATTTTGATGTCCAGGATTCGTTGAGGACCGGTTCAGAGACAGGGGGGCACAAAGCACAGCCGAAAAACAGGTTTCAAGCGATGGAGTTACTGGAAAAGTCAGCAGCAGCTTTGTGGCCAACCTAATCCAATCGGGAAGCAAACACACATCCACACACACACACATACACACAATCGATCCGATCGTCCCTTTTTTGGGTGAAAAGAGCTGACAAACGGTAGCAAGGATTAGCCCGACGGAACTTGAACCATCGCTCGAAAGGAATTAATTTGATTTCATCTGAATGTTGCTGTACTTTCCCGCTTTTACTTAGTTTCCATCCCGAATGCCTGCCGTGTATCGATTTTCCGTGTTTTTCCTTTTTTCCCTCAATTTTCCACTGAACAAGTTTTGTCACCGCTACGTGCAGTTTTGTGTTTGCAATTTCCCAATCCCGTTCGGTAGCTCGCACCTTGTAGCTGCAAGTATAATGAACCCTACTTACCCCGTGGTCGGCATTTTCTCTCTACCCCGCTTTCTCTACTTTCAGGGATAATCAGTAAAATCAATAAACAAAACATGTCCCGGCGGTTAAGGCAGCATTTCCGTTCGATCCAGTGAGAAGGTGTGCCGGAAGCGAGCGCCACACGCACACATACGGTGTGTCAGTGCAGTGAAGTGTATTTTGTATTCATTTCATTTCTTCGTTCGGTGCAGGACGGGAAGGAGAGTGGTTTTGTGTGTGTGTGTGTGTGATGTGTCGTGTCGTGGTCGGTGAAAAACATCCCCAACATCCGACCGAGCAGGAGCAGCAGCGGCAGCAGCTGACTGACTGAGCGCAAAACACTGCGTGTCGATTTATTTGCCATCCAAGTGTGTGTGTGTGTGTGTGTGTGTGATTGTGCTTGGGCAGCGGAAGGTTGGAAAATCGAAATCAGAAAATCCTTGGTTGGTGTTCTGGCGCGCGCGCTCCGTGCATGCCAGTGTGTCCGCAGGAAGCGCACGAAACGACGCCTGTACGATGAGCGGCTACCAGCAGCAAGGTAAGCGAAAGGGGAGGGGAGGGATTTTTAAGCGCACTTTTGTTGCACTGCTGCAAGCAGGGTGCAAGCGATTTAAAGGCGGAGTTTTTCAGAAAATGATTTTTCCCACTTTTTTTTTGGAAATTTACTGCACGAAATAAAACACAAAATTAACCAAATTTGATGAGCATCGATGAGTAAAGCCTTTTTAAAAGCATTTATGTTGCTGCTGTGCCATTGTTTACGGTGGCGGTGAACGAAACTTGCACACCTAAAAACCTCCCTACGTGAGTGTGTGTGTATGTATGTTTGTCAGCCAGCGGGTTTGATTCTGGCATCAAAAAGGGCATCAACCGGCAAAACCGTCATTGTTGCAGCGCCTGCACATATTAAATTGATCTTTTGATGTTCGCGTATGGTGCTGCTGCTGCTACAAACGGCTGCCTTTGATTTCTAGTGCCATCTCCCCATCCGATGGGATGCAATTTTATGGTTCTCATGCAGCCGTTTTTTTATATTTTGCCTCCACAACCAACAGGAGCCAACGAAACCAGGCTGCAAGGTTTAATGGTGGCAATGAACGCCAAACTTTTCGGTCCGACGAGTTTTGTAGCTCAAAAATGAATATAAAAAAAAGAACGTGATTCCCATTGGGGAGGGGAGAACTGCCACTGCACAAAACATCAAAAGGGATTCACGCTTCGAGAGGGTAAAGGTGCAAACGTTTTCGTACCGCTGGATGATTATTGTTCGATATCATTTTTGAAATTATTGCTTTTATGGTGTTTTGTGCAACAAAAGGTAGCAAAGAATATGAACATGTGAATAGCATGATTTGTAGCTTGTACGGATTCTTTTATTTACAAACAAACGTTACACTTTTTTGTGATCGTATGCATGCCTATTGAACATATTTTCAATGGAGACTCCCAAGCATACACTAAAGTGCATCACATCGTTAACTGGCATGTCTGATTGGTTTGAGGACTTTGTCGTAAAAGTGCGTTCTACATTTAATACCCGACACCAGAATTTATTTTATAATACAAAACATTATAGCTTACACAATGTTAAAAATCATTCCATATTATCTACTTATCTTAGTATCACTACAGACTGCCAAAAAATAGTCCCCCAGTGGGATATTTTTGCTCAATTTTGAATTTTAAATAGCATCATTACTAAACATCCACCTCGAAATGTGTATGAAAAAAAATAGCGCCTAAATGTATGCAATGTCATACAATAATTGGTTATTCATAATTGTTGGGAATAGCTTAAACCGTTATTTTGGAAAATTTCAACTGGTTTGTTATTTTTAATAGAACTAGGTCTTAAAAGTAACAGCTTTTTGAAGATTTAATGAGAATTAACTACAATGCACCACATCGTTAACTGGCATGTCTGATTGGCTTGAGGACTTTGTCGCAAAAGTACGTCCTACCTTGAATATCCGACTTCAGGATTTATTTTATAATACAAAACTTTATAGCTTACGCAATGTTAAAAATCATTCCATATTATCTATCTTAGTACCACTACAGACTGCCAAACGCTAATCCCCCAGTGGGATATTTTCGCTCAATTTTGCAGCGAGGAAAAGAGGCGCCTACCTCAGTACAGCGGCCCCTGAAAGAACAATCGTTTGCACCTTGATTGTCCTCTCGAGACATTCCCCTTCTCCCGCACAACATACACACTTGCACACATACGAACACCTCGAACGCAATTATATGAGAAAATTGCCTTTTTGCCTGGGCCCTCCGTCCCAGTAAGATTGCATTATTACGATGATTATTAAATTGTACCAGCCCGGCCCATTCTACCTTGTTTGCTGGATGGAGATTTTGCTCTTGCCGGGCTAACCGCCTGATTGCCTACCTTTTGGGGGCGAGATCGTCATCGTCGCCATCATCGACACTATTGCACTGCGACCGGGACACGTCGGACGTTTGGACGTCGTATGAGAAAATTTGTAATATCCTGTTCATCTGCTTGCGCGTGTCGGCTCCTTCGATGATGGCGGAATGATGGTTGCAACTTTTATCGGCGAAGGAGGCATCCCATGGGAGACCTGATTTCAAGCTCTTCTCCGAGGTCCCGAGTGGGATGAACAGAGTTCCGGTTCCGGTCTGGCAATCATCTCTATAGTGCAGTGCAATCAACAATACGGTTTGAGGGGTGAGCGCCGACCGCTGGTCAAGCCTGCCGGATGTTGCAAAGGTGGAGGAAGTTGATGGTGTGTAATAAAAGTGTTTTAAAATTGTATTGTTCGGTTGTGTAAGCATCATTCACTTTTATATAGCTTTCAAACTAACTTAAAGATAACAGAGCAATGAAAGATGCTATAATCGTTGTGGATTTTACAATGAGCCATGAACTTTACTCATTTTATTCAGTATGACTATTTTTATCTCATTTTTTGAGAATTTAATTTTTATTTTGTTGTTTTACTTTATATGGTGATTGTTAAAGTCCGCAAACAATGTCAAAACAGGACGACAAAAGCTTCCCAAGTAAACATCCACTACGAAATGCATATGAAATAAAATGACGCCTAAAGTTATGAAATGTCATACAATAATTGATTATTTATGTTTGTTGGGAATAGCTTAAACCAGCGGTCGGCAAACTTTTTATGCAAAGGGTCAAATTTATTAAATGATCGTAAGGCGCGGACCAGGAGCATGCTTTTTCATTTCGCCATCCTCTCGCGCCTCAAAAAAATATTGACGATATTATGGGGACGGTACAAAAGTCTTAACGGCTGAAAAACTACCGACGCAAATGTCGCAAAAACAAAAAGGAAAACAACTGATTTTTGTGAAATTAAGAAATACGAATAGCAGAAATAATATTATCGCGAGAACAATGTATGGACCTATTTCACTATATCTAAAACTTTGTATTGCATGTATTGCCTATGCGAAAGTCAAATACTCTCTCATCGTAAAGTCGCATGCAAAACTTTAAATAAATTTATTGCAACCATACTTTAGTGTATCTTATCTATATAAAATTTCTTATGCTTTTTCCTTTATTTTGAAAGACTTATTAACGTGATAATATAATGTTAAAATTGCATAACGGTTGCATTAAAAAAAACTCGACAAGTTAATGGGTTTATCATGGGTTTTACTTCACCTGCACTTACAAAACGTTAATCGTTTAAACCCTAACCATGAAGGCAAAAAAGTGAAACAACGTCGTTTAGATACGTGTGCGATCAATTAACCCCCGTAGCATCTACAATTCTGAGACTCCGTGCAGAAGTTTGTGCACGTCGTATAAACCCGTTTCGGCATTTTGGTCGCCAACATCTTGGCACTGTTAGGCAACAATCTAAGCACCGAAAGAAAGCTCAGGATCATTTTCGAGGTTCCAATAGAAGATGAAAATGAAGACAGAGGGACAAGTGGATACATTGCTGCGTTAGCTAGGCCGGGAGATCAATGCAACCGGACAAACAGTGAAATAGTACCTGGGGAACATGAACAAATACATCGAGAAGCAGACATCGCGTCCACTGGCTTCGCAACGGCAAACAATGACGCCAAAACTCGAATGCCATCATTTCAGGTGAATTTCGGCAGTATTTCGATATGACACCGTAGTCCGCAAGCTGGTCCAGCATTCGTTCCATGTGTCCCATCGATTTTTCTAGACCAACGTAAAGCAAAAGCTCTACTCCAAAAAATTTGTCGCAAAAAGTTGAGAGGAATTGACGAAAATCGAAGGTAGAACTTAATTTATGCCTACATGCATGTCTTCGTCCACCATGGCGAAAATTCCGGATAACTCATGAAAGGCAACTTAAAATCTTAAAACCTTAGATTTATTTTTGCAAGTAAGCTTAAATAAATACCTTTCAATTGATTTAAATGTAATGAAATTATATCTACTATTTTGTTTTCTACAGGCAGCCAAATTTTTTGTCCTGCAAACGCCATTTTTGCATACAAATGTTACGGGAAATTGACCTCGGGTTCGAATATTCTTATCGGTCCATGATATTATAGTACTTTAATTAAAGTTGAAACAGTACCATGGTATGAAATGTTATTATTAAGGATCTGCAGCAATTTGTGTACGAATAGTTTCTTTCCATCTTTCAAAATAAGTCTTATCCTTTCGCGGGCCGCATTTGACCCGCGGGCCGGACTTTGCCGACCGCTGGCTTAAACCGTTATTTTGGAGAATTTTAACTGGTTTGTTATTTTTTAATAGGACTAGGTCTAACAAGTAACAGCTTTCGGAAGATTTAAAGAGAATTTTAAATTTTTCTTCAATTACAATCAATTTTGCAGTAATTTAAGAACAATCAATCAAAGGCTTCAAAGGAACTTTAAACACACACAAAAAAAAATCAAAACTTATTTTGAAATTTAGTGATTTTGACTGATGTTAACGCGTTCTGTTTATTCAATAGATACCATAGTTGACATTGATCAACAATGGATTAACATGCAAATAAAAAAAAAAAACAGGATAAAAACAATCTCCAGCATATTAAGAGCAAAAATATAACATTCCTCAATGCGATACAAAACTAAGATGAAATATTGCAAACAGCTTAAGCTTCTGCTCATTCCCCTCTCGCCAGGCTAAGATAACACGGTAGCAACGACTTGTGGCGTGCAAATATCGCGCCGCAGTGTCTGTCAAACAAAATAGAAAGTTTAGAATTATTCATCAAGCTCGCGCTGATGATAAAAGTTTTACCCCGTTTCAATTTGGAGATTTTTGCACCAATCTACATGCGCCGCCTGGCATGTGCGGCATCGACCTGGTTTGCTGTGTCTTTATGCAAAATGTGGCGAATGCTGCTCTCAGAGCGGCGAGTTGCTGTGCTGTCAGTTTGTATCGCCCTCTGTCACTGTGTGTCTTTTCGCGTTCCTCCTCACTCATTCATCCATCTTTTGCTGTCGGTTTCGATGTGTCTGAAGCGAGGAGTTGCGTTTTTTTCTGTTTTGAATCCTTCCTTTATATTTTATCAGCAAGTCGTTTTCCTTTGACTATTTCCCATGTGTGTGTGTGTGTGTGTGTCTGTGTTTGTGTGAAGGTGCAGCGAAGCTTAATAGAAACCCAGTTGCAGTTGTTAGTCGCGCTCTCTAACGAGCTGAGGAATGAGGATTTTGTTGCTATGTCTTGTTCGCACACTTGTTCGCACATTTTAAAGGATACACACAAGTACCCCGCAATGTGTTGGAGCCGTTTTTTTTTCTCCTTCAAAATGTGTGTTCGTTACGGTGGTGCTTTCCCACTCCCACATCACAGAAAAACACAGCCCGGGCGGAAAATAAGGCGCTCAAAGGAGGCGAGGAGCAGTTCATCAGCATTCGTCATTTTCAGCGGAAATTTTCCACAATCCAATCCACAATCCAGCTTGCACATGCGGCGCTCGGTTGAGGTCTCATCAACGTTTAAACGATGAGCCGTTCGCCTTCAACCGTCGTCGTCGTCGTCGTCATCAGCGTCAGCATCATCCCAGTGCGGTCCGCTCTATGCGGCACTGATAAAGCCCTCGCGTGGGCATGTGAGTCTGTGCACGGCCCCGGACGCTCAGCGTCCACTTCATTTTCCCTCCATTCTCTACTTCCGGGGCAGCCTTGGCTAGGTGATAGCATTTCGATCTACTCGAGTGAATGCATGAATCATTGAAATTTGCACTTCATTTTCAATTTGAATTTCAAAAGGCAACCGGTGATGAATGCTTTTACCTCCGGCTTTTTCCCCCCCCGAACGCGTGGCCTCGGGGATTTTGCGTGTTTTCTAGCTTCATGTGAGCGCTTGTTGCAGGAGTGTGTGTGTGGGGGCATGTGTCGGAGCGTAGCAAGTGTGGGATGAGAGAGGCAACGTGCAGCGCTGGTGAGTGTACACGGGAACAAGGATGCTTAACGGTTTGGGAGGAATGTGTTAATGGTTTCAACTGTTGTTGAAAGGGCTTTTTTTGTTAAAGAAAAGGAAGGAACACATGGCTTTCATATGAAAATAATTATTAAAAAAATAATGCTAGAAATGGCATTTAGAATGCTTTCTGTTTACTCTTTATTTGCAACTAAAATTTCATCCAAAAAACCCCTTTATTGTGTATGTTATATGTATAACGTTTTTTAAAATCATTTTTGATCTGAATCCTTGAACTCAACTAAAGCTTATCCATATTGTATTCATTTAGTTTCTCTCCTCGTTTAAAAGTGTCTTAAAGGTAGCCAAAGATCACTAAATGCTCCTTACCAAGACGTGAATCTGTTCAATTACACCAGCATTACAAAATAAAAATCAATGTTCCTTCCTGAACACTTGTTCTAACTGCCCCACATCCCAACCATTAACTGTTCCTATTCCGTAAATCTGCCACTCTAATGCTTCACCATTAACGAGTGGTGCGTTTGAAATGAAAAAAAGAAAATTTATTGTCATTCGTGCACACCTTACCGTGCCGTACAACTCGAAGGCTCCTGGCAATTCATTCCGCTCTGCTGCGCGGTACAAATAATGTTCGCTTTTTTAATTAAATCCCAAACACACACAAACGAACGTTTGAAATGAAAATGAAAAAAAAAAACAAAAAAGCCAGCACTTGATAAAGCACTTTCCACCAACTCGCTCACGGTGCGGCGTTTCATCGAGCATCGGATGAGTAAGATTTTATTGTTTTTGCTCTTGTGTGGACGGGCAATTCCGGCTTCCACCTTGGCATGCCGGCACAAGACACCGCCAGGGGTCACGCAACGCAACTTCAGCCAATTTTTCCAGCTTTGCTTCAGCTGGAAACAGTTTCCCAAATTAATGATTTGATTTTCACGCCAAGCGTGGACGGGATTGGTGGTTTTATTTTGCTCTCCCTCTCCTGCTCGTTTTTATGCAAATATTTTATTCAATATCGATCGGTACTGGGACGGCATGGTGCTTGGAGCGATCTGGCACTTCTACCACGTTTCCGTTCCGACTGCTCGAAGAAATCGATGAGAAATTGGTTCACCGTTTCGTTTTATTTCGAATCCCATTTCTGTTCTGTTCGTTTTCTTATTAATACTGTTTCTCTCCTTTTTCGCCCTTACTGTCAAGCTTTGTTACCGATTCGTCGATAAAAAGTTATTGTCTTATCGACACTCAAGCAATTCGGTTTCTTTTTTATCCAAGAAAACCGCGTGAGCAAGAAAAAAGAGAACCACCCTAAATGGACACCGGTGTGACCGTGCACCGCTTTTCGAATCTTCAGTCAACGGCAACGGCAATCTCATACTGCCCGGAGATGCCTCAGTTCCGGCCACTTTTTTGACGGCAACGGCAACAAACGCCCGGTCCGGATATCCGACCCGGGTGAACCGGGTGCACTGCCGGGTGGTGGTTTGCGTCAGCGGCCGGTTCGTCGTCGTCGTTTACCGGCAACGACTTCATCGACACAACTTGAAACGGCCGGAGGTTTAGTAGATAAAATTTAATTTTGTCTATTGCCAGTAGGCAAGTAGGTTGCTTAGGCTGGGAGGGGCGGGAAAAAGAGGTCAAGCAAAAGATGCCTTTCCCCGATCAAACACTCCTTATGCTAAGCTTTCCAGAAACATTCCGATTTCTTTTTTGGTTCGAACAGGAGCGCACGAAACGGGATTGGACGGGTCCGGAAATTTTTAGTCATAAAATTTAATGCCCATTATCATTCGATGGACATCATCTGAATGGCCAAAGTGTTCGAAAAATGATACCGATCCTTTGGAATTACCAGACAAGAGAGAGAGGGAAAGGTAGAGAGTTGAAAGAAACGGGTTTCCTGTCGCTGCAAAATGCTGCTTTTGCTCTCCAAAAGGAGCGAAAAAGGGTAAAAGTGTGTAACAAGCAGCTCAGAAATAAGCACAATTTATGGTTAGTTGTTTTCCCTTGTTTTGACGGGTGAGTGTGGGAATTGTTATCAGTTTTTGGGCTTTTCCCTGAAGGGAGCGAGCAACAACAACAACAACGAAAAAAAGGGATAATAGATGGAAATGGCCCACATCGGGGCGAATTTGCCTGCCCGTTGTTGAGCGGTATCGATTGATCGGGAAGCGTTTGGAAAGCGTAAAAAGCACAAACTTTTGGTCCATTTCCCCCCCCCCCCCAACAATAACAACTCAATCCCCCACGGAGCGCAGTGGTGGAAAAAGGCGGCAAAAACCTAACGAGCATTGGCTTCTTTAAAGTTTTGCTTTTTATTAGGTTAAATTGCTTTGCGCACTGAGTAAACCGCGAACCTCCTGAATGGGTTTTTTGGGGTGAGCTGAGGTAGTGCGGCATCCATCCCACAGCTCAATTACGCGCCAAACTCGATAATGTGCTCTCTCGGGGCGCTTTCGGGGTGGACCTCGAACAGGGCGGACGATCTAATTACGCGTGCCTCTAAATAAGACCCGGCGAAACCAAACCCAATATTCCAATTGCATCCCCATTTACGCCCGGTTTGTGCGCTCACACACAGACACACAGAGCCACGATTCGATTTGCACCAATCCACGAACCATGTGTGTGTGTGGGTGCGTGCGTGTAAATGCCAATGCATGCCCGGCTGTCCACATTGACACCCGGCAATTAACCGGCAATTGTACCTTTTGATCGCCACACTAAATCCCGCTCGCCCCGTGGAGCGTTTAATGGTGTATTTATTTAATTTATTCAAATATAATTAAGCAGATTCCGGGTGCAGGCCTTTTCCGATTGACCCGTGGCAAAAGTGGGACATGTGAGGTGGGGAGAGGAGTGCACTTCAGCGCTTTACTTTCACCTGCCATGTAATGAAGCGTGTCCGCTTTTCAGGGGATCGAGCGACTCCGACCGCGCGCACGCGAGCAGGCTGGAATTCATAATGACAAAATGCAGACTCATTTATCATTCCCGGTTGTGGGCAGCAGGAAGGGGCAGGAACGAGGTGGTCATGTTTGGGAGGACCGTTCTGTTGGGTTTTTGGGTTCGACTTTGAGCTCGGTTTAACCGGCTGTCCCGTTTAAATCCCACAACTCCTGTGCTGGGTTGCCACAAAGCCCACTCCCCACTTCTGCATCGTACGGCGTTGTGTTGGTGGCATACACTTCTGTACCAAAGCATGCCCAAAAGCCATGCAAAACGGGGGTTCAGTGTTCCCCGTAGGAACATTAGTGCCTTCGCTTCTGCTCCATTCCCCGTACCGTTCGTCCTCGTGTGTGCGCCGTAATTACGCATGCAGTGATGGTGCTCATCATTATCATCAACAACTCTATCATTGTCCACCGGGCTTGCCTCTCGGTACAGGATCGGGCAGGGCTGTTTAGCCTTCCTATGTATGCTGGCAGCTGGGATAACGTGGAGGATGAACTTCGCTCCCGGGAAAAGGTACATGTATTTAGCTAGTTAGCTAAGCGCGTGTGGCTGACTGGACAAGCAGCGAGCTAATAGGGTAGACATGTTACATGGGGCATAAGTTGGTTTTTTGTATATTCAGGGGGACATAATTGATTTTTGGAGCTCCGATAGACCAACGACTTTTTTGGACGATGGTATTTGATATCTTTAAGACGCTGTAGAGTCTTCCATCTACTAAATGAAGGTATATTAAACTTTATACGATTTCAATACAGTATGTTAAAATTTTTGTCAAAAAACTTTGGTTTTTGCAAAATCCCTATATCTTGTAAAACTGGTTCAAAGTTATTGGAAGCTTCCCAAAAACTCTTTTCAAGCTAAAAAGTATATTTCTCCAGTTTTAGACTTCAAGAATTCTTCCTGTTTCAATGCACTCCAAACGAATATTTGGTAATCGTACGAAGCTAATCTATAGTTCTTCTTGAACAAAACTCCAAAAAAAAAAAAAGGTCAACTTCAAACATCGATGCTCCATCAAAACACTCGATTGCAGACATTCAGGCGCTAACGGGTTACAAAATCGTTCACGTTAGCATAATCTAATCCCCATCGTCAGACGCCATCACCATCATTCTCCGCTTCTCAGGTGTGCTGGTGACATTTGCACTCCTTCCAGTGTTTCTGAACTCCCCCCCCCCCCCCCCACCCTTAAAAACCTCCACAGAATGCACCACAGCCACAATAATGGGAGTAGAAATTGAATTTGAATATATCATTAAATATCGACGCTTCAAAACTTAAGCGAGATGATCTCGGCATGTTACGTACGTACCGAGGCGGTCCAGCGGTCCCAACACAAGGGCATCCTTTCGCTCCATTTGCGCTGCAAAAAGAGCATCCGAAGGCACGCTGGGAGCGAGAGAAGAAGCTGATTGTCCTTTTGTAATCGAATTCCCTCTAATTACGAAATGGACCGACACACCTTCCCGACGGAAATCCTGGGGGGGAAGGAAATTGACCGGATTGGGACAACAAGGACAGTGAAAAGGACAATAGCTCCCTTGGAATGGTGGGGGGGGAGTTGCTGTTGGATACGTATTAGCGTAAGCGCCAACATCATCACCCTCATCATCATCATCATCGCACGGTGAATCACCACGAAAATGGGATCGAGATGGCGGTTTCTGATCCCGATAATGGGATATTAGAGTTTGGCCGGGCGTGTGTGTGGAGCAAAAACATTGCCACCTGTGTCGATACCGGATACGCGCCGTGTCCGCATGTCGCAGGACTCAACTCAAACTCTCCACGCCAGTGTAGTTGCTGCTGGTGCTGCTGCTGCGACTGGATTGTGTAAGTTTGCTGCTGGAGGGGTTTGCTGTGGAAATCCACTGCAGAAACTCGCACGAAAGCAGCACGATACGAGCACACCATAAATTGATATAATATTATGCAAAACGATATGCTAATGAAGTGTGTGGGGCGGTGTGGTGTGGTGAAATCTTTTTGATCTGCTGCAGCGAAAGTGAGTGAAACCTTGAGGGGAAGTAGTAATAGGTTCGGGTTTAGATGATGTGCCAAAAATTTCATCTCTACTTTTTTTTCCAGCTTACACACATCTTCTCAATTTTGGGGGGCATCGTGGTAAAAGTTTCTACAAAAGCAGGGCAAGCAAATGGATTTGAAATAGGAACCCCATGGTGTAGAAGTTGAGCTCTTTAATCAAGGTTTTGGGAAGGAAAGCGCTTTAAAAGATGGAGCACGAGTAGATTAGAATATTTTTAACCAATTTTAAGCGTTGCTAGAGTTTAAGGCGAATCTTCAACCATTTCCAAGAACTGATGACATGAATCATGTAAAAGCACATTGTGTGTAGTTTCAAGAAGTAAATACACTGAATCCAACTCGCACTTCGCCACATCGCTAATGAACTTCAATTCCGCATCAAATGTCAGAGTTCGCAGAACATTCACGCCACGACAGCGCCTCGGCTCGCTTACATGTCACCCCACCAGGGTGTGCAGGTGATTTAATTCCACCACCCTATGAATATTAAATAAATTACCACCATTTGACAGACGCAGCGCACACCGGGCAGCAGCTTCCCCGTCGCTCCACACGAGTCGCTGCGAGATTGCTGGCCTGCTTCCAGCCAGGGCCGCGTCAGCCTTTCGCAGGCAGGTCGAGGATTCAATTTTCCCTTCTGCTTCTACACGTTCTCTGCGGCGAAATGCCGGCGAACGGGTTTTGTGTGAAAATCCTTACGCGCACAAGCAATCGATTGCTTCATTTGCATAAAACAATATTTATTGTTTGGTTGGTTGAGATTCGCTTGTTGGCCGGGCGCCCGACGGTGCCCGACGGAGCGATAAGATGAGGGCTTTGGCAGCGGTGCCTCGGGTTTGAAGTGTGTGTGTGGTTGCGTGGCTAGTGGTAGGAGGCAGCGGAGTGAATTTCCAAACGCAACATAAAATAAGTCGATAATTGATAATGTATGATCTTTCCACCTCAATGCGAGGGAGAGCCCCTTAGGAGAATATATTTACACCATGCGTCCTTCCACTTTGCCTCAGCCAAGGAAAGTAGCCGGAGGATACAGCCAGCACCTTCAACCAGTCTTCTCGATGGCGGCACAACACTTCAGCCTGTACCGGGGAGCATGGTGTGGGCATAGTTGGGGACGGAGTCGTTTGTTTATGCGTTGCTGGTGGATCAAATTTAATTAGCATAATGAGGAAAAATATACACTCGAAGGGATGCCGGCGTAAGCAGTCACCGACGGCACAAGGCACTTGATTGAACTGCAGTTTGAGAGCGGGAGCAAACGGGAATGAGGAGCTATGAGAAGCTTAGGCTGCAGGGTCGGTTTGGTGCGGTTGTGTGCGTGTTGATTTGAAGCTAATCAACGGTCCAGAAGGTTGATTTGTGTGCATGCCTGATGATTGTGACGGGTTGGTGGAGTGCGGGAAGAGCGTTAAATTACTGCACCATTTCGCTAGTTTAGGCGTGAAGTAGGTTTCGAATGGAAGCGACAGCGGAAAGAACTATTGCGGGAGTAGGGTTGAAGAATGCTGTGTTGAGAGATTGTTTAAATGACAATCGTGAGTGTCGTATGACGCTGCAATTGACCGTTCTGTACATATTCTTCATATTTCAAGCTTAAACTTCTTCACAGTTAAAGCTACCAAAGCACATCGCTCAAACCCTTTTGATGCTTCAATGTGGTTAATAGAAATCGGTAAACGCCTAAAGGTATGCAAATTTAGGCATTTTGTTCGCAGCATGCAGCAAATGTACATCCATTGCATACATTTAGGCGATTTTTCTTTTTAGTAAATCTCCGTGTATATTGAACTAGAAGTGAACCATCTTATTGAGCAAATCTATCAGCCTAGTCTTTTAAAACAAACTCCAACTCAACCGTCTTGAGCGTGACTGGGAAGCGTTTTAGTGTTTTCCGCACATTGAAAACTTTAGCCCGAGTGGCTTCCGGTGAGTTTAAAAACTACTTCTACGATAATTATGGCATAAAATTGCACTTTTGTCACGTTCCGAAGTTGGACCGGAGAGTGTTCTCTTGGAGGAAAACATCTTTACCTTCTTTATTTCACTGCTAGCTGGCAACCTGCAGTGAAAAGCAAAAAAGGAATGAAACCTCTTCCCGAAACTTAGTTGTCCCATTTCGGGGAGCTTTTCGCCTGGCGCAGCAACAGTTTTACTGTTGACAAAAAAAGAAAAAAAAGTTGTTTAATTAATTACACCGGCAAATTGCGGCACTTGCTCTATTACCGCGATCGAGAAAGTTGTCCAGAGATAGATGCAACAGTGAGTGGAGTGTTTTTTTTTGCTGCCAATTATTGCTGAGCAGTTGTTGAGATTTGTAAAGACACAAAAAGAACTAACAACAAATGGTTTAACGAAAAAAAGGTTCATTATGACGAGTTGAGTTAAATTCGTGAAAGCCTAATTTTGCGAGTTTGCTTAACCACACCCGGGGGACGCGGAAAGTTATTTCCGCCAAAGCGAGCGGCGGATAAATAAGTTATGGGGAAAAATCGGAAGTTCAATCTTCCACATCGCTCATAAATTTAACCACTCGTGCGTACAACCAAGCCACTCGGAACGGTTTGAAATAAAATAAGCAAAAATGAATCAGTGTGGCAAAGAATGAGGAAAAAACAATCTCATCTCTAGAGAAATCGTTCGATACTCGATATGAAATGTGAAATTTGCTGCGCACCAGTTCCCTGCGTACGATTGAACGATTTTCTAATCCTCATTCAATTCATTCGTACACATTATCATTTCCGTGCTGTGTGGCGGACTGCTTTCCTTCCCACCAACCTGCAAAACCATTTTCCTTGGTGGAATAAATGAATGTAGGAATAAAAAAATCGCTGTGGTGCAGGAGCAGAACCGCGAGAATGGAAATAGCGCCCGCACGATAAATTGACGGAGTGTGAAAAAGTAAGATAGAGCGCGAAAGAATGCTGGCAAGGGGAAAAGACGCCCAAGGAAAAGCCGATTTTAGCACAGCCGTCAAGAGCGCAGCCCACGCAAAAACGACTATCGGCATGCCGAAATAATCATCATCACCATTATCTTGCGTTAGGTGTGGTAGTCGTTTCGTGCAGCAGCACAAACACACACAAAAAAAACCCTGTCTGAGAAGGAAAAGCAAGCGAAGGTGTACGTCTACCAACGCTACTCACAGCTACATCTCCAAAGGAGGCAGGAACGTGAAAACGGGAAAAGAAACAGAATCCAATTTCGAAACCTGTGCGGTTTGGCGGGTTTGATGTTGGTGAATTATAATTATTCTTCCGGAACTCCCTTGACGGAGAGTGGAGGTTGGGGAGGCCATAATCGGATATTTATACCACCTCGCGGTGGTTGGGCCAATGTTTTCGGTTTCGGTTAATCGTCTTGATTTATTTCGATTGATCCGGAGCGTTGAAACCGAGGCAAAAGGGGGAGCGAGAGCAGGCTGCTCTATGCCTAGATGGAGCGCCGTTTTTCCGATCTGATAGCAGTTAATTGGGAAGATGAGGATGGTAGTTTGGAGCGTTTCGGGAGCGTTAAGTAAGAATTGTTATCCAAAGGAGCGCTTATGGAAATGAACAATTCTGAGACATACACGAAGCTACACTCGTGTTGGACTTTAAGTTTTCGTCAATTAATCGCTTAAAGAGTACAAAAGCGCTTTCTCTGTTGTTAACAAAATAGTGAAAATATAAATCATATTTCCTCCTCGCAGCATGCCCCCCCCCCCCCCCCAAATTGCAAATGGTTTTATTCACCACCTCCTCAACCACACCAGGACGTGGCTCTGTCACGTTCCAAACCAACGTAAAACAGAGGCTCAATCAGCTACCTAATACACGCAGCGATTTACGACCAGTGTGACCATCAAACGATTGTCACCAATCATTGCTACATCAAATCCACCACCATCATCATCATCATCATCATCATCACCATCATGATGCAGCACAGAATTGGTAGGATTTAGTGTCGCTAGTGGCGAGGCGTCGCTAAACGGTCGCCCCAAAACGGCACCGAATATTACACGCTCATAATCGGGCTGACTTTTAGAGCGATTTGCCATAAACATGCCTCCGTTTGGCGCGCGCACCAGAATGATACTAGGCAAAAAGGGTGCCGGCAAAAGCAAGGAAAAAGAATATGGAGGCGCCGGCCGCGTATGACGGACGTGATGAAGTCCTTAATCCACAAACACAACCGCCCGCAGGTCGCAATGTACACAACCATCGAGTTTGTCACAGGGAATCGATTTATTATGGGTCGGCAAGTGCATACGGGGAGGCAGGAGCAATGAGGAGGAGGGCAGAAGGGTGCATGTTGTTGGGAAAAATATCCACCCCCACTCAAAGCGGATCAGCAGGCGACAGTACGTACACACAGCAGCGAAAGAGAGCTCACAGTTTATGATGGTTTACGATGGTTTTATTTGATGGCTTGCTTACCATCACCATCCCCATTTTCGTGGGTTTGGGACGCTTGGAAAACAAAAACATGCAACATGCTTTTCGGGAGGGTGGGACATAGATTCAGCCGTCAGGATGCTAGTTTTCCGAATCGGCGAGGCGGTTACACTGAGCTCATTGCGAACGCACTGCACGTACGGCGACGGTGGCTACGATGTACTACTCGATGAGTGACGAGACATTTTTTTTATATTCTTTTTTGCCGCTACTGCCCGCGAGCCCCGAAAGGATGCACTTATGTGTGAAAGGCTGGAATCAACCACGTCGCCGCCGAAACGAGCTTCACGTGCGCTCCTCGGCAGCGGGCGGCACTCGGGGCGGCTGCTGCGTGGTTGTAATAATGTCGGATTTATTTGATTGCTTCGTGTAGCCGGGCGAGCCGGCTCTCACTGCAATGGATGCCATGGCGGGACGAGCGAGCGGTGCAAAAAAGGGGTGTCTTGCTTAAGCTCCAACGGGGCTGAAGCAGCAATTGTGGTAGTGTACGGCGTATGCCCTGAGGGAGCATTTTGGAGGGAGCTTCTTCGCTTTTCATTACATCATTACGTTCGGGGCCGGGCTTTCGCTCCCTTTTCTCTAGGATGGGCTCTACATGGGAGTGGAGGTACTTTACGAGCACGATGACTAATAATAACGCATAAATATTGCTATTACACGTGTTGTAGCACATGACCAGGCAGGAAGAAATGGCTGACAGAGGAATAGAGAGAAAAAAGAAAACTGTCTGCAATCAGCAGATTGAGATGTGCTAACGTTGGAGCATATTTTTTTCAGACTTTTCTGTTCCAGTTTGGACTGCACTTTTGAAGCATTGTATTATGAAATGGTTAAACAAGACAATCCTGTGCTGTTCTAATGACTTTTTTATGTTCAAAAGTAAGCAAAGATTGATTATTTAAAAAAAGAAATCATGAAAATGCCACTGAGTTATGTTTGAAGTAGGACTAACTACATGCTGATGCTACAATTAGTACTTGAATTATTTACAATTTTGAACATAATTTGTATTAAGTCATGTATCTTGATTCTTCGTTCTAATAACACGGTTCATAACTTTTGACTACTATTTTTCCTCTTTTTAAAAGACATAAAACATTGGGAGCTCTTAAAACCTCATATGGATATTTTATGTTGAATTTGACGTTTGATGGAAGTAAACATGTTGAAATAGCAAATTTTCAGTTTTCTAATTTATTACCAAAAACTTAACTATCTGAGTTATGAAATCTCACTGTGGCACTGTTTGAAATCAGCGCTTGAAATTTGTTCACTGCCAGGAAACTCTCATTCCAAAGATCCAAGAGTCCATTGCATAGGAAAGTCGCGATACCGCAAAAAGAGAAATCTCCCTCCTCTATCGGCACGCAAAATGGAGCGTACGTGAAGTGTGTTTATATTGGGAAATTTCTTTCCTATCGTAAGTCCTTGTTTTCTTGCCGCGCGTATGGTACCGCTTCCCCACCCGTCTGGGTGGACTTTTCGGACGAAAATATTTAGCTTGCCACGACCGTACGCGCTCGTACAACCGCTCGCTTACATGAACATCCCACCAGTGTATGCAGTTCGCATCTTGCACGTCTCCGGAGCAAAGTTACGTCTTATTAGCTTGAAGAAGCGCTGCACGTCGGCGTCCGCTTCAACTCTCGATTCACCACTCACCAGCGCAATCAGCAGGAAAATGTAAACCATCCGTGTGGGATGCTTCACTACGCTTCAGCCGTGTCGCTTCGCTTGTTATTTATAGCTTCAAAGTACATAAAATAGCTAATAATCATAAAGTTTAATACAAAAATTATGCTATTAAAAGTTTCACCACCACCTGCGTTGGAGAGGGAAAGCGGAACCACACACATACACACATTTGGTGCAGCATTGTGGTGTCTTCAAGTGGTTAGTTCAGCGGTAGGTTTTGCGAGGAATTCGTTCCCTAGACGGATGGAGCAGCGTCCTTGTGCGTCTTTATAGCAAAACCGGTCGGACGGGTAGTCGATTCCCGTCAGTGCGCCAAGCCAACTTGACTGATTAGCATATATTTCTCCGGGCGGGAGTTTTTTTTCCTCCCAACAACCCAAGTACAACGATGTAACCAGTAGTACCAGCGTTAACAAGAAACCCGGTGAGGATGTCTTTTGACAAGGTTTGCAGCAAAGGCAATGGCGTTACAGGGCACACAGGAAGCGGCACTGAAAACAACCAGCACAAAGGAAAAACCGAATGATGCAATTGAAAGTTTTCCATTATTTTGTTGTTATTTTTTTTTCGCCCAAGCCCACCCAGTTGCTGTTGCCGCATGGTCGGAGTTCCCTTGGGGAGCGGGAATGTATGTTTCCCCGTCGCTCGGTTGCAGATTGGCTTCACGGGGGGTTGAGGAACGCGACTGTCATAGGCTGACTGACTGTGGTGCTTGTGGGATGTGAGAGGAAGTAATTTATAACATTGACTTAATGTAACATTAACGAGATGAATATTTACCATTTTGATTGAAGCAATGTTCCGGTCGATGGTGTTTCCATTGCCGGCTGTCAGCGCAGTGTTTTTTTTTTTTTCAACCGGAAAGGGACAGCCATATTTTTTGTACTAAAGTAGCAGTTTAAACCCTCCGAGCGTTTTGCAATTGTAATTGAACTGGCGCATGATTTGTATTTATTGTGTGGCATTTGTGTGTTTAATTTAAAAACGATTTATTTTACTTCGTTTTGCTGCAGGTTTGCAGTTGTTTTTAATTCCATTGCTAATTGATGGAAGATTTTAAACAATTTATTATACTTTATTTTTGTTTTTAGTTTTGTTTATATTAAGTCTTCAAAAAGTCAATCAAATTACTTACCTAAAACATCATATTTTACTAGACATGGCTACAAAAACATGTAAAAATAATAATTAAAACCAACTACTCCAAAGGATCCTTCCCAAGGATTAGAATGCGCCCTTTATTTCTCAACCTTAACATTCTTAAGAGATCCCATTATTCACCAAACTTCTCAAGGTTCATTAAAAGACCTATTCGTCTACCTCGCCAAGTACACGACAGCTACCCTGATGGTAAACTTCATCCCAAAACCCTCCATTGTAAGCTCATTTTGGGGACAAAAATTTCATTAACTCCCTATCGCTCTCAGGGCTCATCGTGCAGCTGATCCCGGCTTTCCGGTTTTCACAATTGGACCGGGCGTGAAGTTACCGTGTAAT
Organism: Anopheles merus; assembly: GCF_017562075.2. NCBI lineage: Eukaryota > Metazoa > Arthropoda > Insecta > Diptera > Culicidae > Anopheles > Anopheles merus. The sequence continues at coordinate 13,650,420 of NC_054085.1, forward strand.
CGTGTGTGTGTGTATGCCAACTAGAAACTGCTTCTCAACCATTTAGATGCTACCCCATCGGATAGTTCACACTTGATTCATCGTGTATGCAACATTCACCGGGCTTAACCGCAGCTCGTGTGACAATATTGTCGCAACAAACCGCGTGCCGGGAGGGCACCGCTTCCGGTAATGGGTGCCGGTAATGAACCAGTTTAGTGAAGGCACCCGTCCCGGCCATTGTCTTGTGTGTGGGTTTGTTGCGCACAGCGGTGGACATATATTACCATCTTTATCCAAAAAACGAGCATTAGGATTGGGAAGATTTCGAGCGGATGGAGTGTCCACGGTAAGTCTCACCTCCTAAAGACCTCCCACCGCCTGCAGCCATTACCAAGCGTCCCAAAACCTAATGACACTGGGTTTGTGTACTTGTCTGCGTGTGTGTGAAGAATTCTTAATATCATCCAGAAAAGCAACTTTCCTCCACAAAACGACGATTTGCATTCGTGCTAAGGCGCGTACGGTACGGCCGAAAAGTTGTGGAAAGTTTTCGTTAGGACTTTCTAATCCACGTCTTTGCCCGCTACCCGCGGGTAGCACACGGGATAATCGTCGGTAGCAGTTCCCGGTGGGAGGGTGGCAACAAACCGACATACATCTTGTGACCCACCATCTCCCATACCAAGCCCCCTCCCCGGCCAAGTTGATCCCGGGGAGAAATTATTTAAATTTTATTGCAGAATTATAGCACACTTTCCGGCTTCTCCGGGGCAGGTTCGAAGATGTCTTCTCACATCTGCTCTTCCTCGAAATAGATGCGCACACATTCCTGCAGCGTCATCAACGGCGGTGGTCCTTGGGGTGAGTTGGGCGTTGGTTTTCTAATCTTCTCACTTACGGCCTCCTTACCCGTAGAAAAGTCGTTTCTTTCGTGGGGGGGAAACGTTCGCACGGAAGAATTATTCATCATGTCACCTTTAGCACACGGTGTCAAAAATTTGGACTATAAATTTGCACACTAATCACCGAGACGGGAGGTTTTGGGAAGACGCTTGGAGGCTCCGGGCATATTGCAGACACCGCGCTATAAATGAGGCGCGTAAGTGTCTTGGTGCAATTATGATAAGGTTACGGCTTAATTTAGGTGCAAAACAGGCTTTTGAAGGCACAAAAAGGTACACCAAACGTCAGTACCTTTAGTAGAAGTTTTGGAGATTAAAGTTCGCTAAAAAAAAACCTCAGGAGCTCAATGTCCTCAAATCGATCGGTTCGAACGTTCGATCGGAGGAATCACGCTCGGCTGGGCCCATAGTTTGACCAAATCCCTCTGCTTGCCCAGCCAGTGAACCGTAAAGCAATAAAATACCGAAACATTGAGCAAATACAACCAGCACAGCATACCGGGCAAGGTGGTTGGGCTATCGGTAACGCACGATCGGCTGTGTTTATGCAATGGGCAGTACGTGCGGAAGCAAAGTGCATACCGGAGAAGGTTGTTACCTATTTTGGGAAATGAGTCAGAGTGTGTGTGGGTGTGGATATGTTGCAACATTTCGTGTTTGGTGCCTTACTTTATGTGTTTGGTGTAGAAAGCGAGTAATATGAAGTCATGGTTCCAATCATCATCATCATCATCATCAGCGTCATCATCCTTATGGTTGGTGAGGAACTACTGCTCCGAGTCACCTATTTCTAAGCAGCGTCCGTCCACCGGTAACGACTCCCACGGGAGAATCCAGGGCTCTAGGCCTTGCGCTTAGCCTGTGTGGGAAGGATGGCTCACGTCCCCGTTGGGGATATTCCATCGGTTCTTCTGTTTTTTTTTCTTTCTTCTCCATCACAACCCAACAAACAACTTTCTCATCTCATCGACGTAGTTTTGTTGGCCGTTGCCGTTGCTAGCCGTTGATCCGTTGGTGTGCCCCCCGTTTCGGTAAACAGATCACGTACAGCCATGGCGTCCCTCGGACGGTTTTCGGTGGCCATTCTGTTCCCTAATTCTTTTTCTCTCTAGTTGCCTTTATTTGCCGCACTTGTTTCTGCGCTCTCCGTGTGCGCTTTTGTGTGTGTGTCTGTGTGTGTGTGTGTGTGTGTGTGTGTGTGTGTGTGTGTGTGTGTGTGTGTGTGTGTGTGTGTGTGTGTGTGTGTGTGTGTGTGTGTGTGTGTGTGTGTGTGTGTGTGTGTGTGTGTGTGTTTTATCGGTGCAATAGGTTCGTCCGTTCGATCACCATCGTGGTGGTCTATCATCGATTCCTCTATGGCGCAGGGCTTCGAACGTGTGACAGGATTTTCCACACCTTTTTCAGCAAAGCGCACCAGTGTGTATCATCGAGTAGAGCGGTGAATTTTCGCTCTTAATTTGGAATTCCGGCCCGAAAACTCGTGCAACACTGGCACACAAACACGCACACACACATACACACAGAGACGCCAGATGATGACCGCCTGAACAATCAGCCCGAGTGGCTTTGGGAAAAGGGCATCCGGCAAGCGGAGCAAAAAGGGTTCGCAAATCCTTTTGCGTGCTGCCCGGCCGATTTTCGGATTATTTGCCGCGCGCGCTATACGTATCCCCCACTGTACAATCGAAACTTTTTGTGTCTGTGTGTGTGTGTGTTCGGTAAAGGGAGAGCCAATCATGCTCATTATCGTCAATCGATGTGATTGCTCGGGCACAATCAGTAGCGCTGGGCTGCGGCAGGACACCGACCGTAAAGTTGACGGTGAAAACAGTCGGTTTCGGAACCCGGTTGGATGGGGCTTTTTGTTTTCCCAGCTGACCTCAAACGGAACGGCATCCCCCGGAGGGCCTCTGGCGTGCTGGGGGAGGCGGGCCCTTTCAGCACCGTGTAGAGCTGCTCAAGAGCGTGTATAAGTGTCGGGACGCGGAGTGCAGTGGATTTATTGATTAGTAGCAGAAGTTTGTTGCCGCAGTTTTCCTGCAGCCTCCGCTGTGGGTGTGTGTGTGTGTAGGATTTCGGAAAGTTTTTGGTGCAGAAGCGGCCGGTACACAGGTGGGAGATGCACAGAGACACACACACACACGAAAACCGAACAAAACGTGCGGACAGTTCATTAAGCATGGAGAGTTTGTTAAACTTCGCTGTACCCGATCCGTGTCGTGTTGTCGATCGGGTCCCACGATCCCACGGAAAGCCTGTGTGCGGGAGGGTAGTGTGTTTCGGGGAGCAAGTGATGAGAGGGATCCGGATTTTAAGTGCACTTGCACCCGCCGGAATTTGCCTAATCAATAAACAAATTTCCACTAAGCACCTGCTGCCCAGGGACGCCAGATGTGCTGCCGAAAAGGTTTCGTTGGGAGCGTTTGTTGCTAAACCTTACCGGGGGAGGGGAAAGGTGGCAATCGAAAAGGGTGGCCACTGGCTACTGGAATGCGCTCAGCCGTACACTCGAAACACTAAATCGTTGCAATGCTTTGGGTGGGGTTCGATTTTCCATCCAGTGGCAAAATCACATTCCTTTCGCCGATGGTCGGTGGCGGCGGGTGATGTATGCTTTGTTTCACTTCTCACTGCCGGACATGCTCTTTCGCATTGGGTGAGTGATTTTGGTGGTCAATGGACTGGGGGGGCCTGGAATTCCAAACTCGTACAATGAAATCGATTTGAAGCATGCGAGGGGTTATCGAGTTGAAGGGACAACTGTTTTACAGTTCATTTAAATTGTCACTGTGAGATTCTAGGCGTAAAGTTGCTTATTTAATGTAGAAGTATGTAATCTAAAAAAATTTAAATGTTTTTGAAAATTTCAGTAAATAATCGACATATGCAGCTATAGAAAAAGAAATGATAAATAATTTAAATTAAAGTTAAAATAGAAAAAAATGGCTCAATCTTGTTATTTCAATAGTAAACGTACCTATAGTGGTGCTAGTACCAATAGTGGTGGTATTGCACTAAAATGCGTCTCATACGATAAATTAACAGTAGTTAAGTTAACTACGATAGTGTGCAATGTTCTCTAGCCTTTTACAAAGGATTTAAAAATGAAATGGGGCCATTCCGTTTCTTAGTGACCGAAAAATCCATTATTTTGTAAAAATGTACCAAGATTTTTCCAAAATCCTTAGGATTTCGTAACGAAACTCATATTTTTGTTAACGTTCTAAATGATCACGTAACAACGCAATTATTAGTTTTTGAACATAATTGTTATCAAATGTTATTGTTTTTTTCAAATTCATTGGCTTTTGACCATATTTACGTATTTTTAGGTGTTTTTTTATGATAGTGCCATTATAGGTACACCAAACAGGCATGTTCCTATAGTGGTCCCAGTGCTAAAATCAATAAAGGGGCCCTTTCCGTTTGAAGTTCGTAGGCTGAAATTTCAGCCTGTCAGCTGTTTGCATTGTATAGCAGTTTTCGAGCAGCTTTCCAAGTGGGTATAATATACAAGTGGGCTTATCCCAAGATGTATGAATTTAGAAGGCTGATTTTTATCGCTTCTGCTTCTGAATGAAGATTGTAAGAGTGTTTTGAGTATTCGTCAAGCCTCCAGAAAGCTCGTTGGAGCAAAAGTTTTCTCTCGTTCTGTCAAAAAGTGATTTTCATATTTGGTTATACAAAAATACTATGAGACCACCTGGACTACATACACTTTGATTCTAGATTGCACCACCTGATCTCTTTAATGCATCTTGGGATAAATGTAAACAACACCGTGTTTTCGAGAAGGTACTCGAATCTAATTCTAGCTTTGTGGCTAGAATAATCTAGACTTAAAATTACAGGCTAGTTTTTTGTGTGGTTTTGTATGGAGTGTTTACATGATTTCAGCCTCCAACTGTCAAACTCCATACAAAAAACTAACTAGAATCGTGAAGGCCCCCAAAAACAGGTAATTTTAGATTTTTTTCGACGACATTTTTGACATGTCGTACTGTTTTCATTAAAATAAGCAAAAAAATTGAGTTCTCTGTAAGTAATTTATCAAACAAAGGCCAAAATTCGCTTATTTGGCTGAGTGAAAAATTGACTTCAAATCAAGCACACTTTTCCGGGTCGACGACAGGCTGTGCTTTAGTCAATAGTTTCATCGATCAAATTAATATTTTTTTTTACGATCGAATTACGAAAGAAATCATTATTATCGCAGTAAGCCTTGTTATTCATACGAAAACAGCTTCAAAACTAAGTTATATTGATATTGTACACTGTTTTGAGGCATTCTTGTTTCCCACCACTATAGGAACACAATACGACGACTATAGGAACCATACCACCATTACAGGTACAACGAATCAGTCACAAAAATTTTTTTCGTAAAATTTATGTGTTTCATGGTTAAAATGGTTGTGATTGCGAAGATAAAACATATTCCAACTGTTATGTGTTAAAATATTCAGAAAATGTCCTTCCTGACACTTTAAATCCATTAAAATACATCTGTACCACCACAAATTGCACCACTATAGGTACATATACCCTAATTTAAAAGAATACAAAATAAGAGAAAGTGAAATAATATGAAAATTATAAAACTGAGTGATTTTTTAAGTTATTTGATCAGTCAAATAAATAATCAAATTAATCAGATAAATCAAATAAGACTTTCAAAGTCTATTTTACGCAAAAAATAATAATAATAATAAAATGGAAACAAGAAGCATGAGAATGAAACAGAGACACAAAACATACATAATTACAAGATTAAAATAACAAAATGGTATAAAATGAAGACACATTTCAAAGGTTAAAATCTAAAGTTGATTGATGTGATAAGTACATGAGAATTTAAACAATATTTTGATGTAAAGTCATAACACAAAAGAAAGAACTTTCAAGCACACATAATTCGACCATGCCTACCTCGGCGTCATCTTGGAGCTGCTTTATGCTACGCAAATAACTTATGATGTGTGCAATCTCTGTGCTTATCTGTACTTATCACAGACCCTGAAGCTAATCCAAAGCAAACAGTTTTAAAATTAATTCAGAAGCTTTGCTGCCTTGACTTAATGCTCGTTTGATTGATTATCTTCCTTCTTCGATGCAGTTCCGTTCCGCTCTGGTGCATAATGGCTGTTCTTCTCTCTATCACTGTTGTTACAATTCCTTACTAATAGGCTTAAAGATTGTGTTGCTTTCTTTCGTTTTGAACAAACTAAAAAAAAAACACAACCTAATTCCCCCGGCAACATTACACCGAATACAACTTGCCCAGCGGATTGATGTGTATGTAAACAATATCGTTGCATTGGGTGGATGTTTTCGAACCGGTCACCGAGCACCGGTCCGGCCGATAATCGGTCCAGTTGCAATAACAGTCCCATTAGAGCGATAAGTCGAGCACAGCGAGCGTGTACCGGACGACCGACCATGGAACGGGAACGGTTTGTTGATGCAAGGATTAAAGTCTCCAACACACCAAACCGTTCGGGCTGTCTCCAAACTTACTCCAACATTGCCCGGTGTTCACTTTGGTCTTTGGGAGACCGAATGAAAACTCGCCTCTTTTGTGGCCGGTTCTAAGCCACATCCTTCTGTGCTGAGAGTGAAAATTGCAGCACGTCACCATGCGTCCCAAACATGATGCACACACTTGATGAAAAGCTGTCTCCTTCTCAATAGAGGCAGTGTGTGTTTGTGGAAAATGAAAAGAAAACATCTAGCCTGCACGCCTGTCGACTGAACATCGGTGTCTTTCGGCCGCCACAGTGCAAAGGCTCGAAACCATCTTTATTGTTTCAATTCGATGCGCACAGAGTACGGGGAGTGATGGAGCTCACAAGGTAGAAGTTTGTACGGTACGTTTTACCTGGCAAACTTGGCTTCCTGCTAAAAGCAGCAAGCCGCCTTTTTCGGTAGGCCTATTTTACGGGGTAAAAATTAATTTTCCACATTGATTCTGAATGCCTTAATCCGACTTTCACACCTCGTGCTATTCAATTTTCCGTTTTTAATAGAATAATCAACCAACCCCTTTATACGCTGTGCCACGTCTTCGGGTTTAAGCCGAAGCCTCAATCATGCTTAACCGAGTGCCGTGGGCGAATATGAGCCGGGGCAATGTTGTAGCAAACGCTTTGACATCGTCGGCTGCTTAAAACTGGATCGCTTCATGACGTGATTGTTCCACCCTCTCTCTCTCTCCCTCTCCAGCATAGATGCTCCCCGTGCGGTGGTAGGCTAATATCTTCCCCCTAGGATGAAATGAGCATCAACGCACTGGGTTCGTTCGCGAGTTTCGTTGTCATCATTTTTCTCTTAATGACTTTCACTCTTGCCACACGGAGGAAATTGGGTGAAATAGAAACATTCACAGGTTTTTGGGGGACGGCGTATACAGGAAGGTTCGTCATCCTCGTTCGCTCGGTAGACCAAAGCAACCATACTCTCGAAAAATCTTCACCAGCTTTGCACCTTCTGTTTGCAGTCTGCAACGGAGAAGAGGTGGAATTGTTTGAGGTTTGGACGATTTTTTTGCCAACAGTTTCCTCCCGCGTAACGAAGCGGCAAAATGTATCACACGTAGGTACGAAAATTAAACATTGTGTTCTGTTCCCCACAAACCATGCCCGATCGACTAGAGATAGCAAACTGTTGGGTTGCCCCGTCCCGCACAATCCCGGGGAGTGTGAGGAAAAGTTTATTAAATTAAATTATATTAAATTAAACCGTACCTCGTTGCCAATTTTATTTCGAACGGTTTTGTTCCGGTAGAGGTGGTGGTGGTACTTGTACTGTAAGCCAAAGGGAAAACAGGTTTCGGGTTTTTGGTTTGAGCAGGGCCCTTTCCCTTTGCTTTACTTTCTTTCCTTGGGTAGCTCCCCAAAAAGTTAGCTCTGCGTGGGATTTTCGTCATCATTTCTACACGCCCTCGCTTACTCTTTGGCTCGTGCTCGATCGAAAGTATTCTGAGTTTTTCTAATTCTAGAGAATGCTTAAGGGGTTAGATGCAGCACGACAAGGCTTTTGTTCAACGGGCATGGATGGCAGACACGGACGAACACAGCACTCGAATAACTATGAAATTAAATGTGAAATTTAAAACATTTAAACGCCCTGCAGTTCGACCGTAGAAAGAGGAACTTACGTCTGCCCTTTTTAAAGGTGACAAATAGTTTCTCCTTCACATGTTCAGAGATGCTTTAATGTGGTTGTGGTTGGGTTCAGGAAGAAGAGGAGCTCGATAAAACCTGTTTCCCAGATTTCTTTCCATTCTGTACCCCCAAAAGGCTATTTCCTCCATTCGAAGAATTTTTGGAAATGGATAACCATGTCACCCAACTCAACCCAACCGGGCCCCAAACATTGGTGAAAAATGTGTAACAAAATTTGGAGATTTTGGGAGCTACAGGATTAGTTTGTACTTATTAGTTTGTTTGAGAATAGTTTGCCACAGTCGTGCTCGAGCGGGACCGAAAGGGAGCGAGAGATAAGTTTTTTTTCTGTTTTCTGTTGGTACTCATTAAACAAGCCCATAAGGATAAGGGATAATGGTGATATTTTGGGACGTTTTTTTTTTTCGTTGCTGTTGTTGCCTGTTGTACCGGCTTAGTTGGGATGCTCTTATCTCCGGCCCACTCCTTGGGGTCGTATATTAGGAGCGGTTTTAATTAAAGCTTCCACTTTAGGCTTGAAATAAATTCAATAACACTGTTATTATCGCAGTGTTTTGTTTTTTTGGGTTGGTTCGGGACGGTTCTGGTTCTCTCGTTGGAGCGTAAAGAAAACGTACGATTATTGCACTCTGCTTGGTGCGGATAGGAGGCAAACAAGCCTTACGTCTTTTTTATTTCATTACTGCAATGGGATTTAAAAAAAAGGGTAGTTCACTACAAATTAGCAGCCGGAGATATTCAAAGCAATTGTTAAGCAATGAATTGCGGTGGAAGTAAAAAAAAACGTACAGTACTTTTCCTTGTGGCATTTTATTCATGCGCCTCGCTATCCAGCACCACTTCCTTAAGGAAACCTTCTGCTTGTTAGGCCGTTTGGCGAGGGCTTGCGTTTTGCGTTGTGCCACATTAACATATTACATACGTTTTCGTACCCTTTCGCTTCCTTTCGTGTGACCAGCAAATGCGAGAAAAAAGTGACGTCGTTAGCAGCTCAGAGCCTTTGTTACTCGGGGGGGAAATCTCAGCACGCAGCGGGCTTCTTGCGGAGCAGGGAGAGCAATTCGCGCACTCTTCCGTGGAACGCAAAATACAACATTGTGCCAACAGTCGTCTCTGCCCGTCGTCGTACTCAGCGCTGTGTAAAAGCTTGTAGTACGTGTGTTGACTTTCCGGCCCCGAGTTCTAGCACCAGAGAATGGTAAACATACAATTCCAACCAGTCGGCCAGCTCGTCGCCGTCGTCTTCGTGTCTGCTGGGTGCTGGGAGCCTGGCAAAAGAGCGATATTCACAAATTCGCACATCGGTTGTGAAAAAGGGCAAAAAACGGGTTGCATCGGGGGGTTGGGCTGCTGCGCTTCGCACAACGGTTTGGGGATGGGTGTTAACTTTTCGCTTTTACAAAATCCACCATCAACAGCCGAATCCGGTGGGTGGCTTGAGATGGGGAGTAGGGTTTACACAAAAGGGAAGGCTTGAATGACTGTGGAGCAAGATTTTCCGATTGTGGTTTTTGCGAGCGTGAATCGTACCGTCTTGCTGGAACGCGTTACGCTATAGAGGGGGTTGAAAGGCGCGAATTTGCGTGCAAAAAATGGAATGTGTAATCAAACAGTAGCTTTATTTGTAGTGTTTAGCGACAGTGTGCAGTAGTGTGTTGAGTAGGAAAACCAATAGCTATAGTAAAGGGAGGCTTCAAGTGAACTTATTGAGGAACTTATTGGATAATAGTTTAGATCTTTTACACCAAACTAGAAAAAATCCATGGTCAATGAATACTTATTGCAAGGACTTATTTAAAATGACTGTTACGAGCCATTGGTTATAGATATAACATGTGAAGGAATGTTCCGATATTTGCCTGATAAGTAGCATAAATTGGTCAGTAATCGAACTTTGAATTCAATTATAGCATAAATGAAATACAATAATAAGTAAGTAGTAGTAGTAGTAGAATTTTTATTTGAACATGAATTTTGTTTTTAACGCAGTACAATGTGAGTTTTCGTAATGGGTTCGATCTAGTCTTTCCTCATTATATTTAATATGTATGTAAGCTGGTCGATTCAAACGTTTCAGTTACTCAGAGGCATTTGGAATTGAGAAAAAACTTGAGTGGGAAAACTTGAATTGAGTGAGAAAACTTGATTAAGCAAAGACCCATCTCAGAAGGAAAAAAAATGCTAACTACATACTAGAATTAACCTAGCTTAGAAAAGAAATTATCTTTTTTGTTTGATCTCATCGTAACTTTTTATTGATAATAAAAATTCCAAATTTTAGACAGTAATAGGGAATAGGTGTGTTGGATAGGGATTGTATGAGAAAGGGGGATGTTATTGTATTCATGTTCATAATAAAGGTTGATTGATAGAGTTCGAAAGTTCCTGCGAATATTGCTGGCGTTCAATTGAGTTAAATATTGTTCGATTGTACTCGTATTACAACTTGTGTGAACTAAATGAGTCCTATGCCAAGGTGGAAAATTTAATATGGTTTTGAGGTATTTATTTTGACTTATTTGGAGTCTTTTTTTTTTGTGCTTTAGCGCAATAATTTTGTTTTTAAAATTGAGTTTTGATTTACGGTTTAAGAAACAGTAGGTTGAACGAAATATTTTTTCACTCTTCATGGTGGTGTTGAGTATGTGTTGTTTGAAAGTTAGAAGTTTATCCCGTGTCAGGCCCAGATACTTAATATTATTCTTCCAAGGTATATCCGAATTTTATATTTGGAGTAGTTATGTTTGGAATTTTATTAACTATAGTGAAACGCGTGAAATATATAGCTACTGACAATAATAAGCCTAAAAATTCGAAATCGACTTTATTTTTTCCTTAGAATTGAAGGGACGATGTTCCCAGCACACTATCAGAGAAGCAGTTTCACCAATAGATGGCGCTAGGAGTTGCATACTTAGCTCGAGTATGCAATTAAAAACCGGTGTAATCAAAAAAGAAACGAGGTGTTCGTTTCTGTAAAAGTGTAGACAATGAAGAATACCTTACATAAAAAAAAAATTTTTCTTTAATATTAAATTTAAAAAACTTTTTAAGTATTTTTCCCCTTGCATTTGTCTGACCCCTTGCTCGAAGCTCACAGCTTGAAAGGCCAACCAACAGTTCAGCCATCTGAAATTCCACAATCAATTTGTTAATTAAAATCAAACTCAATTGAAATTGATGGTAATGTAGTTGCGGCCAGGCCAGCACACATGCCTCTACTTTCCACTATCCCATTCAAACACTAACAGCTATTTTCCAGCAAATAGCTTCAGGCAATCGTGCGTCCCTGTGTGTGCGTGTGTACGTACGCACCCACAGCTGTTAAACGATTTATGCAGGTTTAAATATATGATTTAAATAAAATTCAAATTAATTCACGGTACAAACAAGCACCACCATAAACCTCTGTTCGTGAAGCACCCTTTTCCATTTCGGTCCCACCGTGTGTGTGTGTGCGTGCAATTTTTATTGCTACCTATCACTTGATAGTTTTTAACTTCAACACTCACTTGAAGGCCGAAGTTGATTTACATGGGTTGTGTTTTTTTTCTCTTCTTCGCGCTAAGCAAACCTAGTTTTGTTCACTAAAAAACGATACAATAAGGGTGAATCGCAAAATCTGACGCGCATGAAAAAAGGGTCGCTGACACATCTCACTAATACGCCGACCGATCGCCCTAATTATTCCCCTCAAATGTAACAACAACGGTTGAGGCTTCGACCAGGAAAAACTGGTCCACGGGCACGGCTCACCCCTTGAGCAGGCACCGACATACCCAATGTAGCTTCTCACATGGTTTTGGGTTTCATCTTTTGGGTTTGAATCGTTTGCCTTGTGCCAACAGCAGTTCTAGCAATACGGAAAGACAACTGGTAACATGGTTGGTACTGTTTCAATTTCGTTTTAGGAGGCAAAAAAATGTATATAAGAAAGAGATGAATGAAGAATTCAACCGGGATGGCTATAGGGATGAGGAACTGATTTTCCTCTGATGTAAAACCCCGTCAAAAAAGGATTCATAGTTTTAAGGGGTTTCTGTCATGTCGCAATACCGATTGGCACACACACACAAACGTACGGTACGAACGAGACCAAAAGTTGTTCTAAGTGCGTAAACGGGTAGGGCCAACTTTTGTGTACATGTGGAATGTAATGGAGGGAAAGGAAGAGGACTCGGGATCTTCCTGCAAACCCAGAGCGGTCCCAAATTGAGGACAGCAAAGTGAAAAAGGGTGTAGCTCGGCGTCTGTTATTACAGCAGTGCGGATTTATTTTATTACAACTGACGTTTCATTCGAAAACTATTTTCCCCTTTTCCGGAGGAGTGGAATCATCGGGATGGGGTGATGTTACTGCCCGAGGCGAAAAGAAAGGTTGTTAGGTATGATGAAAGATACGAATATTTGTTCGTCATTCACGAAAGACATCGCAGTGACTGGTTAATCACGAATAGATTGCTTAGGGTTTGTTGTTACTTTTTCCAATTGGTAAATTAATTTATTAAAATTCTCATTTTTTTGTGTGGGTTTTAGCTTTCCTCAGTGTATGAAGCTAAACAAGAGAAAGAGAAAGAAATGCAGTTATCTATTCAAACTGGTTTTATTCATAGCAAGCGGCTCTGTTATTTATAACCCTTTTAATCTTTCCATTCAATTCTTACACAATGAGTGTAGTGATACCTTGCCCAGAAAGAAACACAATAAGAAGACGATCCTTGTACACAGCAACAAAGCGTGCGCACTCTTATCTTCGAATTAATGGATCGTTGCTTGTTTTTTCTTCATTTTAAGAAGAATCGTCTGGTTGTCTTGGTAAGAAAATTCTAAATTTAATTGGGTAGAAGTAGAAGAAAGGTACGATGTTCGTTCTTGAGCTGTTACACTAACTTAAAGAAATGCTCTCAATAAAACTCAATGTAAAGTCAAGGAGACTCTACAGAATCAATGTAAAGTAAAATTTAATTGGAAAGTTCTGTTTATTTGTACCTATATGGTATGCTCTTTTCCAGTTAGCAATTAAAGTTGTGAAGGAAATTTTCGGTCCAAATTTAAACAATAAGTATTGCTCAGTAGGTGGCGCCCTCTAGGTGAATCGCGAAGAACATCCCTTCCTTCCAGCAGTACACTAATGAATCTAACAATTAATGTTACTAATTAATTTTTAAGATACCTTACAATGGAAATGATTCCAACTTCCCCTTCAAATTCAAAGAAACCTTGTAAAAAGCGCACTCCTACGCGAAACAGATTCAAATTAGAGGCAAGCAAATTTAAGACCACCATTTCATCGCAAGCGCAACCACACACACAAAGCACCATTGCTCTTTATTAGTACGCCTTGTTAAGCACTCGAACGACTTGCCCGGCCATCCATTGGCGGTAGACAACGAACCTTTACGACTGGCCCCGGGTAACCGTTAACGGGTACGATACCGTTTGGAAAATTAAATTTCCTTCGTTCGGCTCTCCCGTCTTTGCAAAAACCGGTCACGGCGATGGAGCATCTTTGTGGGTGGGGTGTTTGAAGTTTTACGTTCGCCGATGAAATCCTCGTGCAGTCGTGAATGGCTGCCTGCCACTGCAGCAATCAGTCCTACGGTACCTGGGCCCCTGTAACAAGTGAGTGCGCCGCACCATCGTTTGGTGCAATTTGTGGCCGTACATTTCGCCTTGACTGGCGGAAGAGATTGTGTTGGGTTTGCTTGTACGACCGAAAAAAAAAAATAAAACAACAACCATAAATAAGCACATACGAACACGAATCGTTGCGGTGTGGCTTACCACACACGGTTCTTCTTTCTTCTGGTTCTGTTTTTCATGTAGCGCAACCAGGGCACGGGCTGGAAAAACAATGGAAAATGATGGTCGGTCCGCTGAAAACCCCTTTTGCGCCGGAGTGTGCTTGAAACCCGGAAAACAAGTGTCCGAATGGTTTATATCTTAAGAAAAGCGACACCACCACTACCATCATCATCAAACGGGACCATCGTCTTCGGTTGGAAGATAATTCTTAAGTTTTTCATACCTCTTTCAGTCTGAGCGAGTTTTCCACGGGAGTGAGAGGGCGGGTCGTAAAGGGTTTCCGTCGGTTTGTGCTGATTGCAGTGTGACTTTCCCGCAGTCCAGGGTCGGGCTGCACACGACCATCACACACACACGCACACATTGTGAGCGAGGTTGTTTGGGCTTTGTTTTATGTTTTTAATGTGTACATGTTGCAGTGGTACGCTGGTAAGATGCTGCCGCCCTGATAAAGCGGCCACATTGTGTTGACTTGTTGGAGGAAGGAGAGTTTTTGCTTTCTGAAGAAAAGGACGAACCTGCCCTTACCGGGAGGTTTGGGTTTAATAATGTGTTTTATTAGGAGCTCTAGAATGAGAGGAGTGCCTCGTTACGTGTGTGTACACATCTACACACACACACACACACACACACACACACAACGAAAAAGACATGAAGCGATGTAATGAAGTGAGTCCAGGAAGCACTCTTCCGGGTTGTTTATTCCTGGAGGCTGGAAAGGGAATCTACTCCAGCGAAGACATTCGGTGTTGATACTATACTTTTGACTACCATTTGTTCGGCAAGAATACGTCCCAAAATCACGGCACCCGCGGTGAGCCATATCTTTGCACCATTTGAAATGAAAATCAACAGCACAAGCAAAAAATAATCCCATTCCAATTCGGCAGAACAGCGAAGGGAACAAGCACATTTCCCAAAGGGCACTTCACTATTAATCATTTACGATAAAGCCTCAGCCCCAGGGCGCAGGGTAAGCCTTTGGGACGCGCTTCAGATTTGTGACGTCTTTTTCTGTCGAGCTAAAAAAGAGAGAGGGAACAATGGGACAGTTTTTTTTCCTTGTTCTTGCTTCCCCTTTTTGCAGTAAAAAGGAATTAATTTCTCCATGCCAAGCCGACCAACGAACGGTACAAATGTCTTCATAATTTCCATCCGTCCTGTGGGCCTTATCGCCACCATCCGGGACAATCGGGACAATGACGAACGACAATGGAAAATGGGACCGCCGGATGATTGAGTGGCGATAATTAAGGTCCGGCAGGTTTCCCTCCCCCCAGCTCCCGGGAGGAAATGACAAAACCCGGGGGGGGGGGGGGTGTAAAAATTAGCTGTAAAACGCCAATTGACACATAATTGTCACCTGCGTTTGGTTTAAAAATTGGCTTGATTAATGGTGGCGTTATTACCACCGTTTGAAGGTACGCGCTTGAAGGAAAAAAAAAAAGCGTACAATTACAGTTTCCCATTTGCCCGTAAAACTCGAGCCCGGAAAGGTTCAAAAGATATCGACAACAATTTGTAGCTCGTTTTCGGAGGCAAATGGACGTTCTGCTTGCTCCTGTTCGCTGCACACTAATTGGCACGGTGGGTGGATTTTTCCGAGTCCGATTAAATGCGACACGTTCGGTGCGACTAATGGCTTACACCGAGGCCACATGTCGGTCCATAAATAGTGAGAGATTTAGCGCAATGGTGGGTAGGCGTCGTGAGAGGGATCATCATCGGCGTAGCTGTAGATCTTATTTCCAATCCCGCAAAGCAGAGGACTTATAAGACTTCCCAATTAACTTTCTGGCTTGTAGAAAGCCAGCAGTCCATGGCGACGAGGCCACGAGGGAGAAGGGTATGATTTTTGGACAATTTCATCACCCTTCGATTTTTGGGAAAGAAATGTGTCATTGCCGGGGTTTTGCCAAGCGGCCGATAGTTGGGTCGTTAGCGAGAAATGAAGCACCCACTGCATACTGTCTGGAGAGGCATCGAAATCACTGCTAGAATGGGTTTTGGCCCCTTGGTCTTTCCCCTTGGTGACACATTTTCTCATTTTCAGGACATTCGATAGCTATCTCGTGAACATGACGAAGGCATTTTTCGGTGACATTTGTGTGGGGTAATCAGGGTAGATAATGATTTCATTGAAAGAGTGTGCTGAAGGCTCAACGAAAGGGAAAGCGTCTGGGTGTCATGGGATTTAATGAGATTTGAGTACGTTCTAAACCTAAATATGTCGCTCTGCTAGTATTCTACGAGCATTTTCAATTCCAACAATACTTTTATCTATTTTTGCAGTCTTTCAACCCTTACTTTAACGAATTATCATTCAGTTATGGTCTCTTAAGCGCACACAGTATGCAATTTTCCATTTCGAAAGCAAATCTCAAGCACTCTCCATGGTGAGTGTGCCGCTACAAATGGCAACAAGCCGAGAAAACCCTTGTCCGAACATGGCTTTCCCAGGCTCCAAAAACCACCCGACAATGGTCGCGAATCCATTTCGCAGTGGCAGTGGCAAGCAAATTTTTACTTCCATTAACAAGATGAAATTCTGCACTGCCTATTCACAAAGGCTGGCAGTGGCAACTTGGTTCAAACTTTCTTTCACCGTTTGCGTTTTTGGCGCCGACAGACTGCGCTCGTTTGCATTCCATCCATCACCGCCAAGGGGCCGAGACCGAGTCCTTCAGCTTACGGTACGGTAAAGTCGAAATGGAAAGGTAAATATTTGCTCGTCAAATTCTACCACCACTGTACGTTGTGCAAGGATTTGCAGCACATTGACGGTGTTTTACATCGATGGCAACGGTCGTCCGTTCTGCAGCACGGTGGCCAAAGGCTGGTGCGGCGTGCCACTCGTGTGTTAAGTGAAATTCCTGCTGCTAAGCTAACAACAAGCGGCCGACGAAGGCATTATGGTACACGCGCGCGCCCGCCGGAAAGGTGCCATATTGCCAGCAAGCGGCAATCGGTCTAATTGAATCACAGCAGCGCGTAACGACTCCTCGACGGGGTCACATCGCCGTCTATCTGGCGATTGTTTTCAAAGGGAGAATTGTTTCAAATCGGTTCGAAAATTCGATTCGTATCGAGTACGTGGCCACGGGTCGACGGCTGCCACACAGTAATAAGCCTAAGAGGATTTCTGTTAGTGTTTCCAGCTTCTTCGCGCACACGACTCGCCCCCGGAAACGGGCGTCGAGTGTGGCACGTGCCGGCGCTCACTTATCATACTTTTGGGTAATGTTTTCATCTCTTGACTCGCACAATCGAAGGAAGAAAGACCCCTTGCTTTAGAGAGTCAATCTGTAGCTACAATCAGACACATTGAAGAAGATCACAGTGCAAAAATCACAGAAAGAATATTCTAAAACACGATTCGATCGCAAGAATTGGCTCGATGTAAGCTTATCAGCTGTGAACGTTGGGAAAAGCATCGCTCCAGAACAGAAGTGGTCCGTAATCATTACAATGCATTAACGTGAAAAGTCACCCGCAACACTTTCTTCCCATCGCAGCGACTGTCGCAGCGGATCAACGGAGGACAAATCCGGCTCATCACACGGCTGGTCGTACCAAGGGTGGCAACAAATGGGAACGTTAAATCGCGCACGCGATTGCAATCGGAAGCAGTGTCGCTGCTCGTGCAGCGCCGTACGTCGTGCGAATTGCACCATGTGTCCGTAGTGGCATTTTAAATCCCGACCAGCTTAATGGTGGTGGTCGTGGTCGTTTGAGAAGGGGTGATATCATCACTGCTGGCAAGAGAAAGGAGATGGCTGGTTGCATTATGGACAAGAAGAGCACACTTTGTGCACTGAGTGCCTTGGGGCGAGTGACGTTTTTGATGGATTAAATGCCAGTTAGTGCGAGGTGGAGGAAGAACGCGCTGATTATTTCTTGAGGCAGTGGAGCAAACATTGTTGCAGATTGAAGAGTTAAGCTGGAGAGCTCTGTATTAAAAGTATTGTTTGCTGTTTTTCTTTCCAATCTGCTTCCATCTCGCAATTCCATTTCCCTTATTACACCTCATTGGCATGCTAATCTCTGCGTTTATTACCTTTAAACGATTGGTTTAGGTAAATAGGAACCATTCCATACATTGATTATCAATCAGAAGCATTCCCACACGGGAACATCCCACAAGAATGAATTTTGATTTGAATTTTGTTGACACAATCCCGTTCCCTTTTGAATATACATTTCAATCAATTTACCAGCGCAGGAATATTTCCATGATGGAGAGCAAATTTTGCTTCCATCGTTAATCGTGGCACTTTTCTTATCAAACCAGCGAGAGACATCACACATCCACCGGCGGAAATAATGCCTTTTACGGTTGAGCTACCGTGGTGGAATTCATTTCCACTTGGGAGTTGGGTGCGTCGAAACACCACGAAACAAACGCCACGCACGATTTGTAACATTTAAATATGGCGCATTGTGCCTTAGATTAGACGCTTGCTTGCTTAGCGGTGTGCAGTGAAGTGGGATGATCCAGGCAAGTGAGAGTGAAAGAGAAAAAAAAGAAACTCCCCAAGGAAGCACCACGTGTGTCGTTGGAGGAATGGGAAGACTGGCTTTATTCAAATTTTATGAGCGCACACATTTTGTTTGCACGTTTGCACAGCTTGACGGTTGACGGCTTATTGGTTGCGTGTAAGGATGCGGCCGTTTTTCCCCATGCTCATCCTCAAAGATAGTTGCCGTAGAAAGGTGCTCAATCCAATCGAATCAATTCGCACTTTTTGGCATAAATTGTGCTTTCTTTCTCTGTCACCTAAGGGGATGGAGGGGCGTTTGTCGCTTTGCTTCGCTTTTCAATCACGTGGCCACGAAACAAAACAACGCGAAAGCAGCAGGTTTGTCCCTCCGACGTTTTGTGTGATTTACCATACGCCCTCGTCAGTCAGTCAGATTTTCGTCACCGAAAATTGGGTTCAATTGTGCTGGGGCTGTGTCGTTTTTTGTTTTTCTCGCACTTTTGTACCGAAAACGTGGAAAAACGAAATCCTTCTTAACGTCAATTTCACCTGTCACACGCAACGACACGCGGCGACACTCTGCAGCCGTTGAATAGTGCGCTACTTTCCCCCAGCAGTGGGATGTTGTATGAGTGCAAATTTGTATAATTTTGCATCCTATTTGGGCGTTCGCGAAAGAAAAAATGGCAATCGCAATCGCTGCACCCTTTAAAGCGTCCCAACGCCGGCTAAGCCTGGTCGGATGAGTGAGTGTATGTACAGCTCGTTGTGTTCTAACTGTGCATGGGAAAAAGTCCACACAAAAAATGCTTGCGACAGAAACGAAACGGTGGTCCCCCGAAAACAAAAACCTTCCCTGGCAGCAGGAAGCAGACGTTTCACACCTGAGTGAAATGCTGGCAGCGAGCTGACGTGTGGAGCGGATGACAGTGGCAGAACGGGACGCACATCCCGATACGGGAGAAGGCTGGCTGAAAACAATCATAAATATTTCATGAAGACTAATCTCATTGAAATTCAGCGTGTTATGGCAGCAGTTGGCGCGAGGTTTACAGGTCCCGGCTGCCGCCCTTCCCTCCCACCCCAAAAAAATTTGCACCCAGGGAAAACAACGGTGGAAAATCACTCACCCGGTTGCTCGAACGGGAAGAAGATTGAGAAGACAGAAGGATCATCCCGCGACAGTGTGTGTGTGCGTGTGTATGACGCCGGAGGAAATATCGCACGCAAGAATGCGCTAAAAATTGAGTGTGAAATAGACATTTCCTGCATTCGAGGTTATGAAAACTCCGCACACAAAATGCGCCCTTTTTGCACACTTTTTTTACAGCGCGAAATGTTCTGCAATACGGTGGTGAGGCACACAAAAAAAATGGAAGAAATCAAACGTTATGGTTTTGGCATCGTTTACAGCTCTTTGTCAAAACACAAGCATAACCTGCCTGTTTTGTTGACTTGCCCGCTTGCCAAAACAAATTAAGTCACACCGAAAGCTGGTGGTGACGCTTCTCTGTGTGTGTAGATGTGTTGCTGGTGCGCTCGTATCATAAAACATTCGGGAAGAGGGGTTGGAGCAAAAAATACCTAAACGTATACGGACCCATTTCGATTCACTCCCGCGTGTCGCGTGTCTTTCTAGCGTTTATGATTAAAATCATAAATATTACCGTGGTACAAAATGTGGCACTTAATCATGTCAATAAAGCACCCATCGTGTGATATGATGTGGCGTGAGTGTTTGTTTTTTCCCCCCGCTCTCTGTCGTTTGTTTAGGAGATAAACGGTAGATCAGCTTTGAGAGTTTGGGGAACAAAAAAAAAACGTATTTGAAGATGAGATGTCAAGCAGGTTTGCTTTTTTTTAATAATCTCGCCGAAGGAATGTCTCTTGAAGCTGACAAACACACCCGTGCGTAGATTTGTAGAGCGTTTTAATAGTGGGTGGATGTGTGAAAGCTGCTGTCAATTGTTGCAAGGATTAAAATTTATGAAGTTGAGTGTCATCGGGAGGCAAACAATCAGGAAAATCGTTTTAGGATGATTTAGATTTTTTTAAGCAAAATTCATACAACTCGTCTTTCAGCATTCCTGAACTACAATCTTCTACTGTTCATAAAACAGCCACTCTTTACACGCACACAATCTGCAACCTAAACTTTCCCCGAACAAAAGGCTTGAAATGGCGAAAGAAAATTGTCAAATTTATCACCAACCAATATTAAAGCCAACTTCCTTCCTAAACTAAAAAGCCGTTTGTCGGTTTCCGTGACGAAAGAAAACGAACTTCTTCACGACAGAAATTACGCCTTCAATTACGCTTCTTCAATTCGCTTCCGCCAACCGCACCTTGTGTGTGCATGGTGAACGGCCCCGACATTTCACGCTTCGGAACAGAAACAAAAGGGGTGTTGCAGCGGTTCCCCATTTCCTTCAATCGGTATTTGTGATGTAATACTGGTTGAAAGAAGTATTTCTTACCCACCGAAAACCCCTCTCCCGTTATACACTTTCTAATGAATTAAAATAATGCTACCACCGCACGGGGCTGGTAAGCAGCTGCTGACGGCGACAACGTGTTTTCGGTGGTTACCGATCGTGTTGTTAGTGGGCGAGAAGTGGGTTGTGGGAAAACTCCGCCGAGCAAGCAAGGTATTTTTATTGGTGCCAAACATAAATTCCAATAGTTGTTTTAAGCGTGCCTGAGCAACGAGCAGGTTGCAGGTTTTGTTGGGCTCGCTGTTTTTTCGTACAGCGAAGGGACTGTGTTCGCGTTGTGGCGGCTCGTTTTCCGGTTGATTTTCGGTGGGCAATAAATAATGTTAAATTAAATTTGGTTGGCAGCCGTCGGGGACGGGGTTTGCGGTGGGTGATGCAAATTTATTGAGACGGTGTTTTTATCGGCTGGCTGTTTGTAATGGTCTGGAGGACGCATTTTACGGGGAGCATGTTTCATTCAAATTCCATTTGACAATTGATGAATAACGTTATGATTGTTCAAGGTGGTTGAGGTGGTTGGTTTGGAAGAGAAATGGTGATGGGAAGTTTTTCGATGAGTGGTAATACTTTAATGTCGTTTTATTTGAAATATTACATTTTATCCTATGTATTATCACAGGAACGATTAAGAACTTCAGACTTAATTCCTCTAACATAGATTCAACTACAGAACATCTCTTGAATTATAGATATCTTTAATAGGATATGATTAACATTTGAACAAGTAGAAAAGGGCTATTATTAGTTTAAAGAGGCTGTTGCCAACCTTAATTTGACATTCTACGGAGAGCTGAGGTCCTACAGAAGCTCGAGAGCATAAAAAACTTCGTTTGAAGAATACTTCATTGCTTTGACCCCACTCAGAATTGGATCTAGCAAAATTCATTTTCTATATATTAAAAAAAAATCAAAATAAACCTTACATCTGCATGTCACCAACAATTTATTCCAATAACTGTGATGCACAATAAAACCGGCATAATTTAACGTAGATGATATCTTTAATCGATAAGAAGCCATCATCAAGCATCGCTTCTCTTAGCAGTACCTAAATATCTCCATAACTTATCAAAATCCTGCCCTGGTAATCGATCCTTTTCCGTTCCACTAGGCTCACCTTCATTAACCGTGCCCATTGTGCTTCTCATAACAGCATGCGCCGCACGATGCATTATGTTTATGCAAATTTTGATTACCCATTCGTTAAATTGTCCATGACACGATGTCGGGAATTGGAAGGAAAATTTCGACCAGCACCAGCATCAAATATGGTTCCTACTTAATCTCACGTACACATACACACACACGTACAAACGAATTCATCGGTAATGTTTTCCACGTGTCCCGTGCCTGGGCGCGTTCCCATTGTAACTTGATCCGGCTTTACTTGCCGTCCAATCGTTGCAGTAAATCTCGCCACGCCACGTAGGATGGTAGAATTGCAAACGTTGCTGTGAACCGTGACACATACACAACAACGTTAAAAAAACGCACCAATTTCAGTGTAAAAAAAACGATTTTCATTTCGTGGTGCATTCGTCCTTGAAAGCGGATAAAACGCGCGGCAGAAGGTAACCCAAATCGGAAGGTTCGCTTAGTTGCTGCTGTGGAGGAAAAAAAAGGGGAATTAACAACATTATTTACAAACAACGTCTCATAAACGCTTTCAAAACAGCCGCTGTCGGTTTGTTACGTTTGGGTAATTGTTTTTTTTTTTCGTATTTTTGCTTATCCAGAAACGTGTACTGCACGTGATGGATTATTAAATAGAGAGAAAGAGAGAGAGAGAGAAAGTTTGTTCCTTGTTTTCCCCCTGGCAAATGGGAAAGAAAGACCCATCGACACCGAATACGGCTAATGAACCCGCCGAAGGGTGTGTAACGGTTTGGTGGTTTGAAAAATGAGCACCACCGGGCGACGACAAAATGTGAATTGAATCGCAGTCAACTGCATAATGCCAAAGTCGGTACTGCACCGGTTGGTAGGTAAACAGCAACGAGTCCCCTTGGCGAGCGATCGCGTAACACCAATGACCACCGGGTGTAGCAAAGCATCGGCAGGGACGTTTTTCATCCCATCCCCGCCACGTTGAAGTGACAATTTCTTTTTTTTTTTGTTACCATCCCGGGAACACCTCGAGGCCCTGCAACAGAAGTAATAATGACGGCAGCAACATACCGAGGGTTGATCCCCGTTGAAAGGTGCGGATTGGTGTGACCGAAGCTACGGGAATCAGCGAGAAGCACCCTACATGCACATGCACCCAGTTGTGAATGCAGTTTTTGTTTTGCACACGATGGCAGCGATGTAATAGGGACACTGTATCTCCCTCTCTTTTGATTATTTCATATCGATCAATGCGTGTACAGTGAAAGGACCGATGGGCGGAAACTAGACGAGCACGATAATGGAACAGTGGATGACTATATTTCTACCGAGCGCTGCCGCATACAGGCCGCAGCATCCAAGGAAAGACCCTCTCCGCTGTATGTGCGGCACAAATACTCACCCGAAAGCGACATTAAAGCAAGACGCTAAAGAGAGAGAAAGAAAAAAATGCAACCGGAAAAGCGGTAGTGTTACACAATCCACGTCCTGACCTTGCGCCGTGTTTTCATTTCACGCCGTGCGTAAGGGTCCTTTTCGGGGTTCTGTGCATGTGCGTTTGTGTGTCCCACTGTCACTCGGTGCTATTAACGTCACTTTGTCGGGTGATGTACGGCGTTGCAATGGGATTGAGGCCCGTCAAGTCGGGCCCAAAAATTGTCCATTTATGGGTGAATCTTTTTTGTTGTTCTGGCTGCTGCTGTTTCTGTGCGCTTCCGAACCGCGATTGATGGCATTTGTTTTGAAAACCCCCCGAGGGTGCAAACAAGGTGCGATTGAATGCAATTTTGTGTTTGTAACAATGACACGCAAAGGCACATTTCGCTTCAGGCAAGACAAGGCTGACGGAGAGAGAGAGAGAGAATTTGCCATATAAAGGTTTTTTGTGTATGAAAGGTGTGAAAATGTATATCTGCTTTATTTTTGGCGTGAATTCTATGCTTTTGTGTGGAAAGAAATCCGAGCTTAGCGTAATTTTATTTCACAGTCTTTGCCCGAGGTGGTTTTTGCTTTGATTTAGAAGGGTGCTCATCGAGTTTTGAACCTTTTTGATAGAATTGTGATTAAAAATAACAAGTTTAAAATTTTGGTTTTAAATTATTTTAACCATTTCTTTCTCATCCATTCTGATTTGACCTTTAGGTTTGTCTTTTTTGTCATATATTTTTGAGATTATAAATTCCACATTTTTGTTATTATTTTCACTATCTAATGGTTCTAAAATGTCAAAATGAATTGTTTAAATATTGAACAGAATTAAATAAACACGTATTAGCAACATTCATTCGACTCGATATTGTTGCCTGGGAATCAACGACGGAAGGTTTGGAAATCTCACACATAGATGGCGCTAGTAGCTGTGGTTCGGTTTTCGGAAAAGGAATCGCATCTTGTAGAATCAAATTGTGTTCTGTTAACGATTTTTATAAAAAAAAAGTTCTTTCAGGTGCGATACATTGTTTAACATTTATTAGTTTATTGGTTGCTAAATTCAACTTAATAATTTTACTAATATTGCGCAAATTATAAACCTTCGATGCAACTAAAATACTAAGCTAATCGCTCGTGAAGCAGTTATTGTTCATCTCACAATACTAAATGTTTAATTAAAACACCACCAAAAGATAATCCTATCTGAAAGCGGTAAGCGTACTACTTTTACTTCCACACAAATTCTCACAGCCTTCCACAACCTTAAGCCGAAACCCGAAGAGGTTAATCTTTTCCACCCTTTCGGCAAGCGCAATCGCTCGAAACCGTACCATAGAGTCGGGGTGAAAAGGGCCCCGATTTTGAATTAAATCCTTCCATTCCTACCGACCGGCAAAAAAGCGCGACTAATCCTACGGTGCGATTTTAAACACCATTTTAACTATTGCAGCAAAAACAGGCTTCCCCGCAGGGTTTTTTTTTGTTCTCTTCTTCTAACCCATCGCAAATAGCGAAACGAACGACCTTCAAAATCCGTTACGGTGGGGTTTAGCTACGCGAAACACGAAGCAAAGCTGGCATCGATGGCGCTAGGCTCGAACGCACCCGGATGCGCGTAACGGGAGCAATAAAAATAAATTAAAATCAAATTGCACTATCAAGCGAGGTTCGGTGCCGAAAATCGTAGCATCGGTTGGTGCAGCTTGTGGGACGCAGAGTCCCGAATGGCGAACTGCCTCGGAAGAGGAGGCACTGCACACGCATAACCCCAAACTCGTCCCATGGACGGTGTATGCTTTCCACCGGCAAGGGCTGAGAAATTAATCGAAAACAAATTTGATCTGTTATCTCGGCTGAGAGCCATTAAAAGCGTAGTTGCCGTTCATTTTCACCATTCCCGGGCGTGGTGATAGTGGTTTGGCGGCCGGAAAGGGCAATGAGGATGGGGGTCATATTTCAAACTTCGATCGGTCTGTGTCGGTGCGGACGAGTCGATACACTCGCAGTACGCACTTGGGCTAAATTCCGGTCATTGCGAAACGATCAACTCCTGTAGAGACGAGCAGCGAGATCCGGGTTGGCTTATCCATTGGATGCAATTTCTTGAAGTGGCCCAAGGGTAAGGTCGGTGGAGGGGAAATTAAATGAAGGGAAAAAGGTGCCGTATTTAGTTATCGACACGTAGGTGCATTATTTGGGTCAACATTGCCAGTACAAGATGAGGAGAGCGAGAGAGAAAGCTCCTATCCTATCGCATCGCTGATGCGTTTTAATCGCCTCCAGCAACGCACCAATATTTGCTTATCATTTAACAAGCAAAGCCCACATGCTTCTGCCCCGAATGTGCATACACACTTTTACACCCTTCCTTCTCTTCTCCGTGTTGCTTCTTTGGCAGGAAAATCGCGCCACTATCCGAGATACTCGCTCAACAGCTCGGACAACGAGGACAGTCCGATCCATCGGTCAATCTACGCCCAGCCGTACAACGCCATCGGCACGGCCGAAAGACAATCAAATTTCACTTACCGCACCGCCAAGGGCGGCAACGTGCCCGGGGCGATCGGCCCGGCCGCCACCACAGTCAATCCGCTCACCCTCAACACACCCTCGTCCGAGAACGGTTCCAGTGCGACGCTGACCGACGCGGAAGCTTCGCTCGCCCGGGAAAACACGCTGCTCGTCAATAACGGTAAGTTAAACAAGGGGAAAACGAGAGAGAGTAGGAGGAGGTTTTGGGAGAGCCTTTGTTTTGCAGCATTTCTTCATATTTCTTTACGCTGGCCAATCGTCACAGGCACAGATGAGTTCGGTTTACGCATTTCGTGCGGTAAATGGTTGTTGCTGAGTGCCGATGGCGAGTTGATGAGCTCAATATGCGTTTGGGGGATTTTTATTTTTTTGTGGCTTTTAGTTGGATTCTTTGGTGCAGAATACAGATGGTTGAAGTGAACAATTATAGCTAATCGGAGTTTTATTACTGCTGATGGGATTTATATTAGCCCATTAGAACAAAAGGAACGAAGCAAAAATGAAGGATGTTGTGGTTCTTTATTCACGGAGAGCATGGTTTCACTCAAACGAAGAACAAAGTGTGAGAAGATGTTGGTTGTGGGATACTTGCTCTGAACGTATCTTTGTTGTACTTCAGATATTGAATTCATACCAATCCTTGTACTCATTTTGAACTAATACCCGCTCTGAACAGATCTTGTATTTATACCGGTTGTAGAATAGATTCTGAACCATTTCTGGTAAAAACCTTGAACTCCTACTAGTCTGAAAACTGATCTCTAACTCATGCAGCTCCTTTGATCCCTTATCGTTTTTGACTTCAATACTGAAGCTGTGTTCGCTTTGGAGCTAATCAGGGACCCAGAAAGGACTTGGAATTAATTCTAAGTCCATAGGTCCATCTAAATCCATAGGCCTACGTATAGTTTCTTAACTCCTACATGTCCAGAACCTGGTAGTGAACCATACCAGCCTTGGAGATGATGCTGAACCTGTGATCATTCTAGTCCTTGAACTTTAAAATTACCAATACTAATCCTGAAACTGATATTTGACGTTCGATCTTTTGTCTGAGATGCTTTCGTTATTTCGATCCAATTTAAAAACTGCACCTCAAACTGTCTCAGTTCAGGAACGAATCGAGAACCTGTCTCTCTTCAAAAACCAATGCAGTTCTTACTTCAATATCGTTCCTAGCAATATTTTTAATATGACAGAAAGCTACACATTCTAACAGTTTTTAAGGTTTTAATCCAAAGACACGTTAATTGAATTGGTACGTTAAGGCCTTTGAAATCTATTAAATTTACCTTATAATACCTCCAGGTATATGAAAAAAATCCCTTCACCTGAAATAAAAACACTTCAACAAAAATTAGGCGTTTGATTTAACACAAAGTCCAAAACTATTAACCTACCTCGTCTGCGCCAAAGTTACTCCAAGCTTCGTATAATTACCGCTCAAAGTGTCTTTCCTCCCAAATGCACGCACAGATACACAGACACACGGAGTTTAAAGCTCATCATGGTAAATTATGAAACAGAAACTTTTCACATCGCTTGGCCAACCGCCAATTGGCATTTAATCTGTGTTGGCTGTGTTGGCTTGCACCCCTCCTCAATGTGTCCCTTTGCGTCCTACAGGGGATACAAACCCGTCGCTAGCTGGATTCAAATACTTCTACGCCTGCTGAGTCCAATGCCGACCGATGGTGCTGGTGCGAAAGATGAGCTTTCGCCCAAGAAAAGCATAAGTCCGGTTGGTCACTGGAAGAGCACTTTCCTTCACCCGTTTCCCCTTTCTGATACCGTCGTGGTGGTGAAGTGAATAATAAATTCTACGGAAGTCAATTATTTCCCACAGGATTTATATTTGTGGTCACACCGACTGTCCCTGGGTTTTGGAGGCAGCGTTGGTAGAGAAAGAGAGAGAGAGTCGAATGACATGCTTCCGGGGTGCCAACGATAGTTTTGGTCAGTGAATGCCATTGCAGTTGCAGTAGGGGGGAAGGTGTTGGACCATTCCATACCGAAGTCGGAAGCATTCTTTGGTTTGGCAAATGTCTTCAGTGTGGTTTTTCGGACTCCCACCCTTTCCTCCTCAGAAACAAGAGCAGTGTTCGTGCAGGTAGAGAGTTTGCCGAATTCGTTGCGATGAAATCAGGTACATGTTAACCACAAAGTAATGGCCACCTGCAAATTCTGGGCAAAAATTACAATTTTACAGTACACCAATGAGCACCAGGGACAGCCCCAGCGTCGTAAAGAGTCGTGTAATTGGCCATTGGACAACAAAGCCGAATGCAATTTTGATGCAATGTTCATTGCATTTCGGGATGCAATCTGCGTGTGCTCCATGTTCATCACATCCCAGACGATCGGTGTGAGCCCATATGAGTCGAGTGGGCTCATACAAAAGATGCCATTTTTAGTGGGTGACGCTCCCTGTTCCTCCTCCAGACCAGATGAGTGTCGAGACCGAGCCGAAGGATTCATCAAGGGAAAAACGAGCCACTTTACCGGGACGTGAGTCGGCAACACCTCATCCAAGCGGGGGGCACTAAAGTCTAGCGCCACACGCCTCAATCGCAAAGAAACTGTGCGGAGAAGGTGGACACAAAAAGGAAGGACACACGTACAGACAATTTGCGAATCGTCTCGTTGAGTAGCTCTTGCACACTCTCCGTCTGTCTGGGCTGAAGGCAATTACAGAAACACACACACATTCTCAGCACCATCCCCGCCTTGCGTTGGGAGAAGACTCTAAATCCAATAATTTCTTTGAATGGATTTTAAATTAAGGTGCTTATTTGAATGTTCTCCCAGGAGTTACAGCTCGGGTGCGTTCAGGGCTTGGTGTGAAGGTTTCGGTACAAAAATTCTATTTCGCCTCAATTTTGTGAGGAAAATGGGAAAACTCCTCCGGACGGACAGCATCGCTTAAAGCTGCTTTTAAGGCAATGGGAGCAAAAAAAAAAGAACGGCGCAAAGAAAAGGACGTGAGAGCTGTCTGTGTTAAAAGTGGGAATAAATATTGCCCCCCCCTAGAATTTAATCCCGTCTAAAGCGAGTGGTGAAACACGGGCACAGCATCCTCGAAGGTGCACGAAAATTACCCGCTTGCGTGAGAATAAAATGCACCTGGATGGAGTTTTCGCCTGTAAATAGGGGAAAGGTTTGCCTGAACGGATGACGCACAGTGCTGTCTTTTCGGAGTCGTTTTATTGTTTCATTGTCTTACTGGTGGTGGTAATGAATGGGTTGTTTGTATATTTAATTGCAGTTTAAAGATCAATCATTTTAAAAACAGGTTAAGATGACGAAAAGTTAAGATTAGTTTAAGCGTTTTTATTTGATTTATATTTGTTTAACTAACAATAACAAAGTCTTATATCGCAAAAATAACTACAACTGAAGCTATATGGAAACATAGTGTATGCAACAGCTTGGACGTGCAGTATGGTAAGCCACATCAATGCAAAGCATCCCGTTCCCGGCAACAAATATTCATACCGTTCGGTCGAACACTGTTTGTGCAAGTGCAAGGTGATGTTTTTCAATTGCATGACACGAAGCATCATGGTTAGCAGCACGGCACAGGCAAGGGCTGTGCGCCTCGGTGTGTGGTGCGGAAGGCATAAACCAACCGCAACCGAAACGGATGCTAAATCGTTCGAATGTCGAATAAACATGCAAGTGTAGCGCAAATCGTAAGCTGCCGGGCTGCCGTCGTAAGCAGGATTTTATTTACATCATCAATCATTGTCACTTGCATTGACTTTCATGTTTTTCTGTGCGCACCGGGAGGAACACCTTCTGGTGGGATTTGTGGTGGATGTGTGTATAGGAGTGAAAGAAGTTCTTGAGTGGAGCAGCAGAGGGCGCATTCGTGAGGTGGCCGGTTGCAGATTGCGGGCATCATTCCGAGAACGAGAAAGTATTTTGCAAACATACGAAAGTGGGCAGCCAATTCAGTTCAGAGATAAATGGTACGCGTTGGTGGCTGCTGTTGTGTTGTCTAAGTGTGTCTTGCACTCCGACAAGAGATGTGGCCCGGTATGGTGATGATGACGATGCACCCAGATGGTTGGGTAAAAGGGTTTCCCTTTTTTCCACTTAAGATTACCAGATTTGATTAATTCTTGTTGGATTTCAACATTTAATGAACGATAAAAAGTCCATTTAAGGAGAGCTTTTGGATATTTACAAAAAAAAAAAATTGTAATTTAGTAGTTCCAGCAATATCTGACAGAAAAATAGTCAATTGATTTTGACAGTATACTTCAATATTTGTCTCCAAAGCACCAACTATTCCCTCTATTGTCCTTAATTTTGATCTTTTAGGCACCAAACTTAACTGTAAGTCAATATCCTACATCGTTGATCTACGACGCTACAAATTATTTCAAAACACATTCATAGTGAGGCATTTTTTCGTCATCAGCGATCGACTTTGGGCGACGTTTATTGCGTAAAAGTTCTTCAAAAAATTCATTTTCATTCTTGGGATATGTCAAGCAATAGGCTCTGAAAGAAAACTCAATAAACTTGAGGTACCACATATCCCCTGCATCCCTCAAATATGCATGTTAAAAGAACGCATATCCTTTCCCTGCAAAACATGTAAAAATGATTGCCAACACCACCATGAGGAAACACTGTTCCCATGCCATCTTTAACCCCAATAAGACGCAACGCAACGGCACGACATGCCATGCACCCTTTTGTTTCAACATCCCGAAATGAAAGGTGAATGACAACTGGCGCAACGGTGGGCTGGCAACAAGCTAACAGGTCCGGGCGAACCACCGGAAGCCACGTCGACAAGCGGTGGTGACCTACCAGCAACAGCATCCAACGCAATCAAGGAGCGACCCACGTACCGGCCCTGCTGAGCTCCCAGTCGACACACGGATCCGTTTCACCGCAAAAACCAGGTGCTGGCCGGCAATCAACGGTCGCTTGGGCATGACACACCCATACACCGCCACCACCACCTCCACCATCAACCAATTCGTCGCGTCCAATCTGTCACACTGGTTGATGGTAAATCCACTTGAAAAATGTCAGCACAATAATATTCAATTACGGTCCGGATCTCACGTATGCTGGCAATTTCAGCATTTTCTTCCCACTCGCTCCTCTACCCTCCCCGAAATGGATGCGTTAGGGGGCAGTGGGACACGGTGAAGAAATCATTCGTCGGTGGTTTCGGTCTCACTCAATTTCGTTCGGTGCACAGTTTCTTCCCGCGCACGGTGTGCAGCGCACGGGTCGATGGTAAAGATGATTGCTGATCCCTTCCGTAAGAGGATGGATTGTTAGTTCTCCCTTTGACCGCCCCCCCCCCCCCCCCGGCCTACGTCCTTTTCCACCGATCCGATTTGTCCAGGTGGGAGTCGGGAATCTTTCGGACTTTCGTTCCGACTTTCTTAAGACGGTGAGGATGAATTCAAACGCGCTCGGGTGTTCCATTCCATTCGATTCTACTTCGATCGGTAGGACATCTCAACATACCTCCGTGCTGGCCATTGTTTGGGGAAGCTTAGCTTGTTGGCTTCGCTTGTGGTGTGTGTGTGTGTCACAACCGTCGCCATCGTTTTGCAAAAACGGGCATTGGTTAGCCAATGGCACTAGAGGAGCGTCGTTTTTGTGGTTACTTTCGTCCCGTGCTCAGAATAGTCGTGCGTGCGTGTGTGTGCTCGTATGGTTCTCTGGAATGATGAGAATTGGCTCTAGTTCTTGCAATCGCCATTTTCCGAGAAGCCATCCGAGCTGCTCTCGCGGGAGTTCTGGCTGTGAAGGTGGACTCCCAAGTCTTCGGAAGGAAATAAGTTCCGTCAGCTCAAGTGCACTAGACGTCCAGTGCACAGTGCTCGAACCTGGGGACGCGTTGGACCTGTTTAAAAAGGTGTACACGCGTACCGTAAGTTTCTTCTTTCCATCACAGTTGGTGGATTTTTATGATGATTGTGTTGAGTTTGTCAAAAACTTGACATCTAAAGGATGTCGAAATGAAATCCTCTGTAAATTAAAATTTGTTTTTATACTTTCTTGTATTTAATTTTACAATCCTAAATCACATATTGACCAACATAGCATTGGAGAAAGTGAAATGCGACAAGAGATGATGCTAGTCGGCAGTATTAAAGAAAGTACAAAAAGAAGGAAATTATACAAAATCAGAATATTGCAACCATTCTTATGGTGGACTTTGTTATGATTTACTGTTTGCTACCTTTATTATTTCCCTGCGCCAATTTTTCTATCACCATATTCACGACTATGCCCTTCGATCGTTGAGCCAACGCTTCGATCGTTTGATAAGCGAGCGAGTAATTGATTCCGCACGCATATGGGGCGCCCCAGCATCAGCAGTGTCCGGCTCGTCATCATACATTCGATCTAGCATCACATCCCTGTTCCAGCATGCCCGGACCCTTCCCAGCCGCCCCATTCCCATCTGTTGGGAGTCATTTGCTTCAATTACAGAAGACGAGATTGGCTTGGCAATCACTTCCATTACGGACTGGCATGCTCTGCACCCCGAAGTGCGGCGCTGGAGCTGCAATCCTTCCAATCTTCAAAAGGATGTACATGCACACGCACACACACACACACACACCGGTCAGCCCCGAACTTGGTGACTGAGTTCAATCTCCCGAGTTGATGAACTACCGCCCCCCCCCCCCCCCGGCCAAATGGATCCCCGTCGCTGGAACGGGCAAAAATAATGCACGGCCATAGAGGGAAGACACACCGATCCGAGCGGCGGATTCTTTCCCATCCGAACCGATAATCCATTAGGAAAATTGCCTTAGCCCCGTTCCGGAGCGCGCTTTTCACGCGTTTCACGGTTCACTTGCTGCTGGTAGCTGGATGGAAATGTGTACGCGGGGGAAAGGAAGCAAAAATCCATAAGGCTCAGGTAACAGGTTTTTTTCCTTCCACACTCCCTACATTCTCCCTATTGATGCTTTCATTTTCCACATCATCGTTCACACATAGCCGAGCTGCTTCTTTTTTTTCTGCCGGCGTTACTTAACCGGACCACTCTGTGTAGTAACACGAACACGGCCGTGCTGAAGCGAAAATGGTTGCACATGGATTTTTAAAATGCTAATTAATGCATCATGTGCCCGTGCACAAGACGCCTCCCTGTTGCGGGGTTTGCTCCCTGCATGCATCACCCCACAGTGGTGAATCGTTAAACGAATGATTAGCTTCTCTATCTGTCCGGGGGTGTTCTGTCTTTCTGCGAACGTTATGAGGTTTGTTTGTGCCGAGCGGGAATATTCCTGCGTTCCTTTTTTCTCCTTACAAGCCCGTTCGCTCCGCACATCTGGTCTGGTGTGGATCATTTTTGCCAAGCCATAGCGGATGCATCCAATGGGCCCACACAAAATCCACCTGAAGGAGTCTGTGGTTTAGCTGTATGTTCAGGGTTGCATTTTTTGCCCTCTCCACACGAGGTGCGCGGTTCATCAGACACGTCCCTTGGGGCTGCGAATGAAAATGAAGCTGAGCTTCGGGGAAAAAAAAAATCCCAGCCCGCTGCCATTGAGTGGCCTCTTGCCGTGGGTGCATGGTTGGGCATCGACACGGTACCCTTTTGCACGGCCTCTCGCTCCTTTCGCTAGACTATGCCGCCAGTCACTTTCTTTCTAAACGGCAAACCGCGATGCGGATGGGGTTTATTCACTGCATAATCATTATGTTAAGTGCAGCTGGTAGCATGATGTTTTTTTTTCTCTTTTTCTCTCTATCTCTCTCTCTCTCTCTGTCTGTTGACTTGTTCTGCTGCACCTTTGGTGAGTTTCGATGAATGAAGCCGCCTTTGACCGTTGGCACCCTGATCTCAATGGAGTGTGGTATGGCTGCCGGGAAGAGTGATAGGTGATGATTATCACGCAATAACGGTAGCTCACGGTGACTTTTAGTGTGCTCATACTGAGCTACATTATACATGTCCTTTTGTACATGCTCAGCAGGTTATTTGTATAAGTTCGAGAAGCATCAAAAGCCTCCAATTTTTACACCACAAAAACGAACCCGAGAACTCAATTACTTTGTCTCTGCTCAGTTTAATAAAGCTCCAAACCAAACCCGCCTGCATAAACTCACATCAAATTGACATTCTTCAATGGTGGAGCCGCTCTTCCTCATTCCCTAGCCCCGGCCCGGTCCCACCTATTCATTCGATAAAGCCAACTGGTCAATCGCGATTATCCGATTAAATTAAATTTATTTATTTAAATCCACCCAGCGTGCGCCGGCGTGCGCGGCAATCCGATTATCCAACCGGTTGCAAGTAATTGTGTTCTGAAAGTATATGTGTGTGTGTGTTTGTAACAAAATAAAATGTAAATGAGTCCATTGACTTTGTGCGCCCGGTTGTGTGGCGCTAGTTTTGGGTGGCTGCCGGCATACACAAAATGCATCCCCGGGAGGCAGAGAATTGGAATTAATTGTCACTGCGAACACTGCGGGGCGGCAAGGGCGTACCGCGGCCAAACGGCTAAATAGTGGGGCCAATGGGCGCACTCTTGGTTAGCCTTTGCGTACGAACGAGAGCCTGGGAGTAATTGATCGTTTGCGGTCGATTGGCATTAATCGAGCTGGGTGTGTAACTTTTCATGCACCTCTTTTTGCAGTGTAGCTGGGTGCGGTCGAAAGGGGTTTTTTCAGCAGAGGCAGTTAATTGATGTAAATTTAATATTCTTAACGTTGCCGTTTTAAGTGCATTTTTGTGTGACATTATAGCTTCTTTTTACAGTCATCAAATGAATGGTGACGATGATCATAAAATTAACGCAAACAGAACCTTAACTGACATGACATAAATCCACTTCGTACGAGTCATGCACATCATGACGCAAAGCATTTAAATAAATCAATCTAACGCAAACGGCTCTTAATCACCGTGCAGTACTTCTCGAGCAACCTCGAACCACATCGCACAGTTTCACAGCTTGAGATCGTTTAGCACCAACACCAAGAAGCCTCCCGATCATTACACGACAATTTATTAGACTTTGGCGCCAAACTCCCACCAACATCACCATCCCGTAAGCAGCCTGATAAGTGATGATAAAATAATTAGAAGTTTAGTTTTAGCTCAGCCCTTTCGTGTAAAAAACGGCTCCTCCCTACCAAACCGAAAGGAAAGTGTTGCACCGTTTCGGGCAACACGAGCGCACGAGCGCTAAACATGAATAATAATTACTGTTACAGTCGGTGTCGCTGTTGCTTGCCGGGTGGGGAGCGCAAATTATTGGGCACGGTGATAAATTATTCAAATATATTTGCCCGCATCGCATCTTCCGTTCGGTCGGAGATGATGTGCCTTTTTTGTGAATAGTTGTGGAGCTAGGAGAAGGGTTTTGTTGGGCTAGTTTGGGGTGCTAACAATCGTCGCCTGCGCTCAAGACCGAAAAGACAGTGGAAGAATGTGAAATGGTCCATAAAATATCAAATTACCGTGAACACGTCAAGCATCGCTTGTTTGTAATTGATAATGGAAGGTGAATTAGGAGAGTAAAAGCTACAGTCAGTCCAAAAAGTATTCGTCTAGATGAATATTTTGCAGAAAAACGCGATTTATGGCCGCAATAGGCATGGGGTGGTAAAAGTAATGATAAGGTTTGATAAAGGGACCATCAATACACACGTTTTGCTAAAAAATAAACATTTAAATAGTGCAATAGCAACCAAAATACATAAAAAACTAAACAAAGTCGTTTAAGGGGCGCGCAAAAAGTATTCGTCCATCAGACCTTTGGCGTAATATGCGTATGAAAACAAAGGTTATGGAATTAAAAAATGTCCTGATTTTGTTTCTTATTGCATTTATAACTATTGGTGACTACTTGCACAACGCAAGAACTCATTTGAAGCTTAAAAAAGGCGTATTTTCGATCCACTCATCCTACAAGATGTGTTCCAAATATTCTCTGGTAGAAATATTCCATTTCCGGACTACGTAGCCAAGTTCAATTGAAAAAATGGCAACTGATACCATATTGAGAGTCTACTAAAACATTTTCATCAGTTTGGTTTCAGCTGGTTTGGTGTTTCGAGCAAATGACAATGCTCTGTATGTTCTCCAGCTCGACTGATCTTGAAACATGTAATACATTTTTAAGTAAAATTTTTCAGAACTGGGACTCAAAGTACTTAAAACCTGTATTAATATGTTTCCCCATCTCGTCTCCTATCATTTTGAATCATTTTTCTAGCTCACCTTTCCTCACTGAGTCCTAGTATCATGACACCATGGTGCTACCGTTACACGAGAGTTTGTTGCTGCATCTTAGTAGACTGTTTTCGCTATGGTACATGTCGGCCGTATGACGTTGGCGATTTAAACATGTTTTAATATGTTAGTAGAGCCTAATTTGAAATGAATTTTTGAATTATTTGATGCACCTTAACAGACTTGGCCACTTTATGTGTATGGTATTATTCAAACAAAATATGTTTGTAACAACTCACTCATTCAAGCTATTACATGACCAGCTACGATGAAATGCAGCATAACCCATCAACCAAATGTGACCCATCTCTTTTCCTGATCTTATTGGCCATCACAAAATGCACTGATTCCTTGGTAAAATTTGATTTTTTGGACATTAAACCACTGATGGCACTGAGCACCAAGGATGGCTGCTTACATGGCAGTTTGTCACTCAATTAGTGTCAAAAAAATGGCCTAACTCTGATCAAATAAAGGAACGAGGCCTCCCACACATTTTGTAACCTTCAAAAATAGGTAGGATAGGTTATGCATAAGCCAAAGATACGATTTTCGCCATCATGCTCCAATCGTTTAACTCTCCCGCCTTTAGTGCCTCTCTGACCGCTTGAAGTGCAATTGAAACAACATAAATGCATTAATTTAGAAGGAAGTCACCAGTAGATTGATACAAATAATTTTAATTCAAGTCTACGTAGTGTTTGTACAGCGTAAATAATTAACAAGTTAGATGGACGAATACTTTTTGCGCGCCCCTTAAACGACTTTTTTTAGTTTTTTATGTATTTTGGTTGCTATTGCACGATTTAAATGTTTATTTTTTAGCAAAACGTGTGTATTGATGATCTCTTTATCAAACCTCATCATTACTTTTATCGCCTCATACGTATTGCGGCCATAATTCGCCCATGTCTGTAAAATATTCAGCTAGACAAATATTTTTTGGACTGACTGTATTTTGATGAATCGTTATTTGATGGTAAAAAAAATGTTTTTATTCATTTTTATTAGCAAAAGGTTGACTTTCTTATTTATTCAGAGCTTAGAAACTTGTTTTTGTCAATTTGAAATAATTTAAATTGAAACATTTGTTTGCAACTGTTACATCAATAGAATCAAACCAACCACATTGTACATTACCGCCTTAAAACCACGTCTAGCTACAAGCTCTAAATCCGTTAAACGTAACACCAACTCTCATGGCTTCCTTTGCCGGTGTAAGCGCTACTGTGAGCGTCGGTAACGCGTTGGCAACGACGACAACAAGCACAACTCCACCGCCGTCTGAGGATGTCATCAAATTTGTCTCAAGTGTTGGACGCAATGAATAGACGCCTCCCGAGACTGTCCCGGCCCCGTTCCAGGCCACTGTTCGAATCCTGCCAAGAAAGCCACGGTTCCTGTAACACACTACCAACTGTGGCTTAGTGTGCACGCTGCAATGGTGTAAAGAACACGGACGGCAATGAAACAAACAAAAAAATGTGTCAAACTGTTCTGTTTCGCCTAGGTTTTTTTTTCACTTCCACGAGACCATGCGCATCCATCTGCGTGTGTGTGTGTGTGAGAGGGTGTGTGTGTGTAAAGTATTCATTTTCCATAGGCTGTCCCCGTATGTCTGGTGCGTTTTGCGCTTCCCTTTCGGTCTGCCTTCCTGCTCTGTCTGTCGCGCACACGCGTATCATGTGCGTTTTGGCGTACCATGATTGCATGCATATGCTTTGCGCTTCCGTACTTCGCTTTTGTTTCGTTCGAAAGAGGGGGTTTGGCATTGGACAAAAAAAAACCCCATCAACAAAGTGTACATGTTATTTTGTTTTTGTAACAGCACAGGGAGGAAACAGCACGGAAAAAGGGGTTGCCAAAGGGAAGACGGAGTCAAAAGCCGGCTCACTGCTGTAACGGGAAGCGTGAACTGTCTGGGTGCGTTCAAGTGTGCATGAAAGACGGCCACGTTTACTGCCTCCTGCTTTGCATTTACTCACACACATACACACAGGAAAAAAAACCCTTCCTTTCCTTCCCGTTCGATGCGTTTCGTGGAAGATGCAGTTGCATTCCAGCACGATAGAGCCGGCAAAGGCTAGACGCGCGCACGTGTAAGCGAACGCGGCTCTTTCGCTTTCCCATACCGTTTCGGCTCATTTGTTGAAATGCAGCGTGCTTTGTGCTTGTAAAGCGGGGGAAAAAGTAGAAAGCAAAAGGCGATAGCAAACACCAGCCTGGTGCGGATGGAGTCATTTTTCTGCTACGATTGCTCGGCAGTTTAAAGTCCTCCGGGCAGTTGGGAGTACGGTGGACACGGTGCACCAGACTGCTGCACGGTTCCGGGAAGAGAGTGTACAGGAAGGGCCTGCTCCAGACAGCAGTGCAGCGACAACGGGTGCTGCACACGACGAATGCAGGTCAAAAGCAATGTTTCGGTGCCTCCCGGGCCGCCCGAACCCACTCGGTCGGTCGAAGAACTTTTGCCGGGGTAGCGTGCGCCTCCGCCGTTGCGCCGAAAAGAGCACGTCGCAAGTGTCTGGGCTGACTTCCAATTGACTGCAGTGCTGTGGGCTCGCGCCGCGCTCTGCTCGGGCATTCGGCAGGGAGGAAATCGATTTCCCGGTCTCGGCCCGGGACAGACTGTTCACTATCAATTCTTCGTTATTTTATCTCCCTTTGCCGGAAAGGTATCGCCGCTGTTTTGTTTGCGCTACACGAGTAGCGGTAGCTTTTGATTGAAGTAAATCCGCCACCGGGCAAGGGCGTGTATGGGCACCGAACGAGATCAAGTTCTTTACCCTTGCAGGTGAGCGGGTGATGCAAAAGCCGTTTTATTCATCCTTTTATCGGGGACGGGGATGATGGTGGGTGCATTCAGTAATAATTAATGTCATCAATTATATTAAAATGATACGCGTTATGAGGGGGATTTTCAGGTGCAGGTTTAGCGCTCGGTGCACGAAGCTATCAGTCTTTTAAGAGAGGAATTAAAAAGCGATAGTCCTTATCTTACTGATGGAACGGTTTGTTCATGGATAAGGATACTTTTCTTTGTAACTGATATTTCTGATAAAAAAATAAATGGTGAAGGATCTTCAATTTTCTTAAAGTTGACTTTTATAGTAATTTTAATTTGATGTAATTCGACGCACCTCTGAAGGTACAATGATTACAAATGCATGACTTTCATTGCTTTTCTACGTTCTTGAATTATTGTTCATATATTTAAGTTTTATTTTTATAAGTTAAGTTATGATCCTCAGTTTTCCCTTAATGACAAACTGTGCAAGAAATAATAATAATAATAATAATAATAATAATAATAATAATAATAATAATAATAATAATAATAATAATAATAATAATAATAATAATAATAATAATAATAATAATAATAAATGATTTAATGGATCAAATGAAATTTTTTATTAAATTCCTTTACAAATGCTCTAAAAATCTAGGACTATAAAAATAAACTTAGGAACTTTCTTTCATTTTGGGATGAATATTCATTATTCAGTAACCCGGTTCTATCATCATAATCATATTTTTTGTACAAATACTAAATACATGCTTTTATTTTATATATCAATTGTTCAGTAGAAAATGTGTTTTTTTTTAACTAAAAGAGAAATCTTGAAACTTAAAATGTTCATCAATTTCACGGTGCAATGAACCATACCCGATAATTCAAGTAAAAATTATACACCAACTACCAGGCGTCTCCATCTTGTTCGTGTTTGTTGCTTTTTCACTTGATTTACAATATTGATAAAACCTTCGAACCTTGTTCAATGAACAGTTATATTGGGCTTATAAAATCATCTTTACTGTTTGCAAACTACTTAAATGTTATTTAGAAGCATTTTTGTTATTTAAGAGAACATTTCACATTTTAAACGTTTGATCTTTCCTAACCTCCAACAACGACTGTCCGCTGAATGATTGGCTTCACTGCAACCAATTTCGGGAACCTGCTTGCTACCGCTTGCCTGCTTGCTAGCGAAAGCGTACTAAACAAAGCCATTGGACTCCCATTGGTCGAATGAGTTCCAAACCGGTTGAAAATGAGATACCGCATCCAGTTGGCATGGGTGACCGGCAACGGCAGCGGTCACTTCACCTCAAAAAAGCATCCCTCATTCTGGCCCCACGGAAGTGAGAGATAGCGCACCGTGCCACAATGACGCTGATGACGGCCATGACGGTGCTGCTGCCCATTGAAGCATGCACGCAATTTGTTGCTTTCGTGGTGGAGCAGGGTTGCAGGGAAAATAGGAAGGGAGGCACCGAAAAAGCTCTCCGTGCGTTTGTGTTGGTGCGCTTTGCATAAAATACACTCTCCCCGTGCGTAAGTTCCCGCTCTGTTGAC
The DNA here is from genome assembly GCF_017562075.2 of Anopheles merus. Lineage (NCBI taxonomy): Eukaryota > Metazoa > Arthropoda > Insecta > Diptera > Culicidae > Anopheles > Anopheles merus. Next base: position 13,690,936 of record NC_054085.1, read on the forward strand.
TACTCTCCGTGGCCGATCTTGGCTTGTCTCTCTCGCTTCCGTCCCGCTCGCACGTCGACTGTCCTAGCGCGTGCTCGCTCGCGCTAGGTACTCGCACATGGTAGTTTATGCTTGCCATGTGCACTGAACGAGACACCGAACCGATGCCGAAGCACGGACAACCCATTGCATCGTCGGTGGACGCTCCGACGACGCTGTGAATGGGTTCCGGGGACGGGTACGATCGTTCGCGTGGCCCCAAAGCGTCTCCACACGAGTGCGTACACGCTCGCTCTTTCTCTCTCGCTGTTCGAACGACTCCCCGAGCAACTGATTCCGGCGTGTTTGTTGCCATTTTTTGTACCGAAGCTAAAAGGGGGGAGGGATACACACTACCAGCAGCAGCAGCAGCCAAGGACCAGTGGGGGCAAGGATGCCCTGTGGATGGAGCGAACGCGTGGGGTGAAACGGTTCCACAAGTCAGCCGCTTTTCCACGCTCGGTGCGCTTATGGTGCCGTTAGTCGACGGACGATTCGAAACCGTTGCGGATGGTTTTGTGTGTGCTTGGTGGGCCAATGGTTTGGTTCGTGTTTTTCCGCACTCGGTTTTCCACGCGTTCTCCGTAGCGTACTAGGGAGGGGTGGGTGGGAGAGAGTGCGTTTTTTGTTGTTGCTGCTGTCGCGCTCGCGTGTGTGTGTGTATATGCCGGAAGCTTGGCCCGTTCTGGCCGGACGATTTGTGCAGTGCGTGTATGTTGGCTTGCGTACCAGTGCGTGTCCTGATAGTCGTTAATGTTAGCCGTTGATTGGCCGTTCATTTGCAGCAAACCGTGCGACGCGGCTGCATCTGCAAGCGAAACGGTTTGTGCAGCTCTCTGTGCGGGTGTGTGTGCGTGAATGTGTTTGAATGTATATGTGTATATATGTGTGGAGCTGTCGGAGCGAGTGTGATATGTCTGCAAATGCATATTGAGTGCGTATTGCAAGCGCTAGCAGCTTTATTGCCTCCCCAGTGGTTGTGATTCTTCTTCAGGCCGCTTCTTATTACGGATTTCTATTTGTTGTGAGGAAATACAAGGCACCGCTTTAAACATATGCCTTTCTCTACACAAATGAAACATACAAAACAAGTAATAATAGATAATGTACAACAGTGTGGAAAGGCAAAAAACATTACCAAGAGATACTTAAAAAGGGAATAAAAACCAAAAAGTAAAACAATTAAATTCAGCATTCTAGAAATTCTTCCTTCCAAACCGAGAAGGAAGCAAAAGCCGGAAAACTTCTCTGTTCAGCGACCGTAGTGGAAAAGGGTGATGAGTGAAGTGTCACAAAAAATTAATACATACACACTCGGGTGCAGCAAGGCAAGCGGGCAAGGAATAATCAAATCAGCACCAGCCGTACAGGATTAAATGTACTATGCAATTGACAGCTCGGAAGGTAAGCTTTTTCGGTGTCGGTGTCGTTCGGGTGCTGGAGAGAATCTACCCTGTCGTGAGAAGAAAGAGGGGAGCACAAGCAAGAAATCAGAAGAAGAAGAAAAAACGGAATGTGAGAAAACTGAACGCGAGCCAAAGCATCCAACCGCATCGTGGTAAGAGGAGAAAAAAAATAATCGGAAAGCTTCCCGGATTATCTCACGCTGCTGTTTGGCATTTGGCGTTCAGATGTTTTCGTTTCATTCTCTCTCTTTCGCTCAGTTCTTCTTACTCACACACACACGCGCTCTCTCTTTCTCTGGCTTAAAGTGCTCTCTCGTTTTTCCACCTTCTTTCTCTCACCTGTACACTTAACGTCAACAGAGCTTTACTTCGGAGCTTTTGCACGCGCTCGTATGTGTGTGTGTGGGTTGCGAGAGAAAGGAGCATTTTGCAAAAAGCTTTTTGTTGCTTCGTTAAATTTGCCCTGGTGTCGGCCTGGTGTGAAATGTCAAATCATGCCAGCTGCTGCAGACACCACGGCTGCTGGCACTCACCGACACTTGCACAGATCCATGTCCGAGCGGGGTTTTCACAATACCGACACTTCCGGGTGGAACTCGCACCGGGGGGGACCCTCACTAAGCTCGAAGTTGTTGGACTCGTTTTTGTTCGGGATTTTTCTAATAATTGGTATTTTCCTTTATTCTTTTTTATTATTTTTTTGTTTTTTACTTGTTTTTTGCCAATTTCTTGTTCCACATTCATATGTTTCCGTTTTATTATGTTTTTTGAATAATGTTTACTGCTTTGAATTATATACTTTCCATTTCTTACTACCTGTTCTTGCTTTTGATATATTGTTAATTCTAGTGGTAGTCTTTAAAAATATAATTTATTTTTTCACTCATATATTCTTATAATTTATATCGTTTATTTGACGTTTAAGAATGCTTAAACTTTGTTTGTTTTGTTCAACTTTCTATTATATTTATCGTTTTTAATGTTTATTTCTTTTATCATTTTGAGTTTACTACATTATCTTCTCACATTTGTATTTGCTGTCATTGATATACCCTACTGTGTTATTTTTTTATCAAACATTTTCAAAGCATTTAGATGAAGTTTTCTTCTCCTTTCCCAGTAAAGCACCACTCACAACGTCACCCAACAGCGCAGTGCTATGGCTTGGCGTCTGCTCACTACCGTTCAATGCATTTATTTTTCTTTTTTTTTTTTGTTCGCATAGCACCACTTAAGCCCCGAAGAGTATTTGTTTTGATGCATTGATAGGATTTCTCTCCCTCACTCGCCCTCCATTTTGCATTCTTCCGACAGTGGCAGCCCCGAAAGTGGTACGTTCTCGCTCTCTCTCTCTCTCTCTGGTTAACTAACCCGATCGGTTAAGCACATACACAAATGCAACGTCAGCTCTTTCTCTTTCAGAGAGCGATTGATCGGGATGTTCAGGACACTCTAATACCCCCCCCCCCACCCCTCGTCCACACACACACCTACACACATACATGGTCCTTCTCTACCACAGCTATGTAGCTGCAAACCGGCCGGAATGACTTCGGAGTTGCAGTGCGCGCTGCAGCCACACTTTTGCCTGCACAAATATTTTTCCACCAACGTGTGAAAGCAACATCGACATCGAGTTTTCACCCCCTGGCTCTGCTCCCACGCTATTCTCCATCCTTCTCCTTCCGCTTCCCTTCATCCCATCGAAAAGGGTGACCGCCCGATGCACCGGTGCATAAATGAGTTTTAATGCGATGTTACGAATGGGATTATAGCGCCGAGGAGTATCAGCACGTCCCGGGCAGCGGTTGGGCAGCACGCTGGGCGCTTGGGCAGCACGCTGGGCGCTTGGGCAGCACCGACCACCACCGCACCCTCCAGGGAGGGGGAGGTTTGTGCGCGTGGAAAGCGCATGATATTTTTGCATGAAGTTTATCTTTAGGCAATAATTTCTCATTTATATCGGGTGCATGATAATTGAGACGGTACCGGCAGTGACCCCGGTGCAAGCCGACGCAGGGGACAACGAACGCCGATTAAAGGGTGGAGAGACCGTAGGCATCGACAGTCGATGCAAAGTGGGTGAAATTTATGGTTACTGCTGGGGGGAAGGGAAGGGGGGGGGTGTGAGAACGGGGATGGCAATTTGCGGTAGAATAATAATTGGATTGAAAGGTTATCGAAGTCGTTCCCGTGTGGACACTCGGGAGTTGGTTAAGAGTTTCTGACCTAGCGAGCCCCTGCTATCGGGTTCTCTCCACCTTCACTCTCCAATCGCTCTCCCCTCCCTTCTGTTGTGCACTGTTCCGCTGCATTCTGAGCCGCCCGGTTTAAAGCATGATTTTTAACGTTCATTAAAGTGCTGGCTGCAAAGCGAGAGCGATGCCAGAGGAAGAAAGAGAACACGTGTGTGTGTGTGTGTGTATCGGTGATAAAATAATATTACCAGAGTCAACAGAAACCCTCCCGCACTGGGAACTTTTCGGGGAGCAACTGAACGCTTCAAAACCAAAAGCGGAGAATGTGCAGGGACCTGTCTGCTGGAAGTGTTAAATTTGTAAGTTAGAGTGTTGGTTTTACGGCTTTGCTCCGGCTGGGCAGGGTGTGATAGTGGTAGTAGTATATTGGTCAGTGCAAAGTTTATCCTTCACTGCATCGCCTCCTCCGGGCCGCCTGTAGATTACCGCCCGGAGGTGTGTTGATGTGAAAGCACTCGGCCGATGATTAGACGTGTTTGGTTTTGAGCGTTTTTTGCCATTTTCAGCACAGAATAGAGGCTAGAGATGGGCTAAAGCGTTTGTTTTTGTTTGCTAACATAATATGAGGCGTTCAAATTTAAATAGACACTTTTGCGATAGATGGCGCTGGTGTAGATAGTAGATGACAACTGTCAAATGGAATAGAAATTAAATGCATCGAAACCAGTTTGAAGCTTGAAGTGTTTTTGTCATTCTGATTTATTCATTTTTGACACAGAATTTTAGAATGTTACTAAAATTACAGTTAAATGATGCTAAGCTCTTTAAAACAAACAAATATTACTAAGAAACACAAAACTAGTGATGTGGTGAACAGGAGCTGTTTGGCAATTCAACTTCCACTACAACAAATACCTCAATTTATGTTTCAAAAATACTTTGCCATCTCTCTAATGACACTTGCTTGTTTTTTCTTCTGCTTTCACTCCACAGGTAAGGCTTCTCAGCACTCAGCCCAGTCAACAGGGCCCGAAGTCCAAGGCACAAGGTTTATGTTTACTTAAATTTCTAAACTCTGCTCGAAAACTGCTCCACTGCCCCACCGCTGTTGCGGGTAAGTTTGCGTGAGCGCACAACATAACCTTTGCGGGTGGCGGTGCATCGTGTTGCCAAAATTGTTGCCCTCGTGTCGACCTCAACACCCTCAACACCCCACTGCGAGAGAACGGACGAATCCATTTAGCCCATTTAGACTCCCAAAATTCTGTCTGAGCTCTGCGCGGTGTCACCCTTTTCCCGCATGGACAGGCGGTTTTTTCCGGGGGGAAGCCTTAGTACTGCTCCTCAAAGTTTCGTCGGCACGGGCTCCGACCGGATCATTGCCTTCGTCACCCGAGTCACCGCCTGTGTTGGCCTTCGGGGGGAAGAAGTTTGTTTAGGTTCGACCGGGACGTTTCGCCGGTCGGTTGGACGCTATTTGTTCTATCGGTTCGGGAGGCGATGATGACTATTTGCTTAACCGTTGTACGGACAATTTTCCAAACGGATGAGTCGGCCCGCTTTTGGGTGCGAAAATTGAAGTTCAACATACACACGCACATGTATCGTCAGCTCTGTCCGACCTTTCTGGTTCTTGTTTGGTGACTTTTTGGAGTTTGGAAGGGCATCTCTGGAACGCAAAAAGCGAATAATGATACAAAAAGGGCGTTGTGGTCAGCGTGAATTGATAATTTGATCAGTGTGTTCAGGCTAACAAGAAGCAAATATAGAACGCTTGCTCGCAACAATTGCGAAGCATCGGAAAGACACAATGAGGATGTTTAAATAGACATGCGAAGGCCCCTATTCCCAAGCTTCCCCCCGCCTTCGCAGAACTACTCAGAAGAAGCTTATCCAAATCATGCACGCCCAAAAACCCTCGAAAGTGGAACACGCAGAACAAAAGAGCTGTGTACTCGGAGCCTTTGCCGTGTGGTTGCCGCTCGCAATCGCGCTCCGAAATAGATGCACCGAAGCGAAATAGGTCGTGAAAATGAATAATTTACCCCGCAGCCCTCCCGGCGCTGTGCACTTTCGGTCAGATGATTTTAATTTTTTTGATGGAACAAACAGAGCATTCGTTAAAATAATGAGGAATAGAGATTTCACCACACAACACGAACGCGGGGCGCGCGGGTTGGAACTGCGGAACGGAAAGCGGACTGGTTCATTGTTCTCGCTCGATGCTGCCGCGCGTTGCTACTGGTGCCCCATATATCCCGCATAAAGGAAGGCGTAAAGAATAAGGGCGCACATATGTGTGCATAAATGTTTATGCACAGCCGGTTTTCCGGGGATGCTTTCCACCCCTCCCCTGTGCGATGACTGCACACCGATGAACGGGACGGGACAAACAATAAAATAAATCCACTGCACTGCTGCCAGCTGTGGCAGATGATTGTGGCTGCGTGCAGGAAGGGGTCTGTGCTGTGCAAAGAATCACTCGAAAACTCGAGCATCCCGGCTACTCCGCGCAATGCTTTCTTCCTTAATGCTGTGTGGGAATTTTGTGTCTGTGTGTGTGTGTGTTTTTTTCTGTGTCCTCCAATCCGTTGCATTTCCCACGAGTACGGGAGAACATTGCGTGGAGGAGCAGCGAGAGTAAAGCTTCGCCTCACTGGGTCACTGAAGAACATCATCAACAACTGTGGACCCGGAAATGCACTCACACGCCTTTCGCAAGTGGGTTGGGTACAGTGTGAACAATTTTTTGGGCGACACACACATTGGATGCGCATTAAAATGAAATGTACGCCCGATTATGGTGGAAAATTCGCATGTCACCGACGGGGCCTTGTTGAAGTTTCCTGCAATGGAGCGAAAGCCTCTTCAGATCAGAGATGTGCTCCATACCTTTATCCATCGGTGACAGCAGCATCGGCAGTCATATTGGCCACACTGCCGATTTCAGGATCAGAGCGTTGGGAAGCTTGCTTCGATTGTGTTGGGATCAGGTTGGGCTGTGAAAATGAGATGCATCGGTAGTTGGAGTGTAATCGAAACGGAAGGGCTTAACGGTTTTTTTTTTTTGCGAAAAACATCCGCGCTTGTTCAATATTTAAGCCCAACTGAAATTCTGAATCATTGATTGTGGAAAAATTGGGAAAAGATGTCTTTTTTTGCTCTTAAGAAGCATTTAAGTAAGGATATTGAGACTTTACGGAATGCTTTGCAGATCTGCGGAGGCCAAGAGACCTCCGAAATCATTCTTGTCTTTTTTATCTTTTATCAAAGTCTCTAAAAATGATTTTTTTTAGTATTGCCGGTTTTGTTGTGGTGACTTGAAAATGCAACTGTAAATAAATCATACGATATTCAACCAATCCTTCGTTTCCTCAACACAAAATGTACGTCTGAGGAAGCTTGTCCTGTTTAATAAATCTTTAAATAATTTCTCCACTCGCCTGCAACTTACACCGTCTCTGTTTCGCTGTGTAATAAAATTGATTTCCCTTTCCCATTACGGCAAGATTGCAGCCGAAAAGAAAGCCCCCCCCCCCCAGCCAGTAACAAAAGCCCAGCGAAACGACAAGATAATCGTAGGAAAAATTTCCCCGGTTTCTTGCCTTCCCTGTCCAAAGCACCGTCCATCATCACGCTTCTGACGCTCTCTACCCATGCTGCCAGATCATTCTATCCGCGCTGCCCAGGAGCAGGTCCACGATAAGCCGACAGCTTCACGCCGCACACAAATCCTTCGGATGCGCGCCGTACCACCCGTACCGGTTGTCATCGCGGAAAGGACATCGCTTCGCCTCGCCTGAATAGCGATGGATGACGAGCGATAATGGCTGTCATCATTATGATTCTCCCGTCGCTGATAAATCAACCCCACCCATCGTACACCCATCTAACACACACACACACCGAGCCACGGTCGTCTCGGTTGGTCAAACGATTCCATCCGTTCGCCGGGCCGAACCATGGGAAGGCTCATTTTCTTCTCGTCCGCGTGGATGGATCGCTTTCAGCTTCGCGTGGAGCCACCGTTGCGCAAATTGGTGCGTACATTAAGGTGAAACAATTTGCAGGTGATTTTCATTAGGCGCGATTATTCCCCTCCGCAACTTCGGGCGCTTTCTTTTGCTGCCGTTTCATTCAAGGGACCCTTGCTTTGATGTTGGCAAAGACAGCGGATCTTGGGGATGGGTGTTTGGTTGGATTTTTGTGGATTTTAGCGAGTGCAAGCAAGGGCTCAACGTGGGGTCGTCTGGCTACTGTTTGAGGTTGTGTTGTGGTTTTTTTTTGTGTGCTAAAAATTTACATCCCTAGACTAGCTTGCATGTCCTTTGTGCTCGGTTTTTGGTTTGGGAGGCCAAACAGAGATCGAGAGGCGGTGATAAATTCTTTTGAGGTTTTCAATGCGATTTGGACAAAAAAGCAAAAGATAAGAATACGTCTAATCTCGAAAATTCTGATGCACTCGTTCTTTAGCTTTTTTGCACCGATCAGTTTGAAAGGAATTTAGTCGCCTTTAAAATATCCTACTCCACATTGCGCTGAAGCTATATCACTCTCGTCATCGCATACTAATATCATCAACCACCAGCAGCAGTAGCAGCAGCAGCTGCACGCTCAACTCATCACGACAAGTGAGTTAATAGAAACATCTTCTCGTCGCTCATAAAAGCATCCGTTTCTTTTTTTCCTTTTTATTCTGTCCTCCTGCCCAACCACCGATGCAAAATCTGACGCTCCCCCGGACGCGTCCCCGCCGAACGGACGGGGCCCACGGACCCACAGGAACAAATGCCATTAAAATCTTCAAACGGCATCATTACAATTTCTTATTAAGGCACTCTTTCTCTCTCTCTCTACCCCCGTTTTGTCCCATTTCCCGCCTGTGTGTATGTGTCCCCGACCGTTCCCGTGCAAAACAGCTCACTGGATGGAGCGCGCGGAAAAGCGTTCCATTTGTAATGGGATGCCACCGAGTGGTTCATTCTCACCACACTGTGCCCAATGCTATTAGTTTCGATGGGCTTGTGTGTGTGGGCGTGTGCGGCCAAAAGCTTTTCGGGATGGGGCAAACGAGGAAAACGAGGAGGAAGGAAAAGCAGATGGAAGGGAAGCAGTTGGAGCCTCATCGCGGTAAATCCCATAAAATACTGCACATAAGCACTGGTGCACCCTCCCTCCCCGTTGGTTCCACACCCCTTTGCACTTGGTTGAGTCCTTCAGCATGGGACCCGCACGAGATCACCGACTGTGTGTGAGTGCGTGCATGTCTGTGTGTCTGTGTGTGATAGGAGATAAAATTTATGCAAATGTAGCGAAACTTCTCGTGTGAAACCTTTCGAATCCACACTTTTGCTGCACGGCAAGAGGCATGTGAGAGTTTACGAATCCAGGGGGTAGCAGGATTTTATTTTTTTCATTTCTCTTCTCTCACTATCTCTCTCTTTCTCTCCTTCTCTCAGTTGCAAACCTGCCGGGTGAAAGTTTTTGTACGTTCTGATTATATGGTAGCGAGCAGGGAAATTAGCGAATGAGGTCTTCTTTATTAGCTCGCCGAATGTTTCGCTGGCGCCGAGGTAAAAGTAGCCGGAGCGATTCAACCATATCTTAATGACACACATATGTGAAAGCTTGTTAGAGAAGAGAGTTGCAATGTAAAGTAGGGTCGAGCAAAAAAAAAAAAACAGCCAGCTCTGGTAAACGCACGAGATGTGATGGGTTCATTAAGTACACCTGGTTTTGAGTGTGGATGTTTAAAAACTTGCTGAAAACTGTAGCCTAGTTTCACAGACGAAACACATAAATTTTTACCAATTCTAATTTCGATTTTTGGGATATAAAGATTGGTGTGCATTCAGGCAAAGCAGTCGTTCTTTTATTGTTGCTTTTTAAATTGCACTTATTTGGCACAATGAGCATCAAAATCATAGTCAATTTCCTTCATATTGAGATAATAAAGCAATTGAAATCAGAATCGTTACTATTTAATGACAAGAGCCTTGTAGCTAATATCAAATCTTCGGTGATTCATCCATTTTAAACATTTATCCACAAACATTGAAGGTTAAATTGGCTTAAAGTTGCGATATTCAACTTCTATGGATACTTATGTTATGCTGACGTTTTTGCAATGCACTTACATGGCAGCCCGAAAAAATACTCTTTTTAGCAGAGCGCCATCTACCGGTAACCTCATTGTACTATTACCATACAGTTTTGCTTATTGGTCTTTGGGTTAGGTTCTGCGTAGCAAGCAAACTATTTTACTGTAATTTTATTGACTTCTTAAACCCCACTAAATAACAGTCCCAACCTTCGGGAACCGCATTTCTCAGGGTCCTGTTTCACCACGGCCACGCTCGCTCAATTATCCGCGCACTGACTGCGGATGCCACCGGAGCTAATTTGTTCACATAACTCATGCCAATTATCGGGCTGGCACTGGGGTCGGGATTATTGTTATTATTGTTCCAGCATTGCCTCAAGTGCTCGTGTCAGATCAGCCGGTACAGATAGAGTGGTTTGTGCGGTGGCCGCCGCTGTTTGCTGCTTAACCTAGTGTTACACATCGCGCCTTTCCACCTACTACCAACACCATCACCAACTTTCCCGGTGGAATAAGGTGGTAAAACAAATCCCCTCAAAACACCAAATCACACACACACACGCGCGCGCGGGCGCTCACACACTCACATGCCATGACATGAATAGCAATTACTTTTTATTACATCTGACACGAACAGTTTTGTGGCCTTTCTCGTTAGATGGTCGCAGCACGAACGGATAAACAACGCAGTTGGGCGGGAGAGCGGGGCGAAAGGCAATGAGTCCTGTGAGGTCAGAAAGCCATCCGCTGGCCCTGGCGAAGTGTGTGTTAAATGAGAAACGGATTACAGTTGCATCCAGCGAGCGAGGCCGCTTTACACGCGATCGGGACCGGTTGGTGAGGAAGAAGCTCGATTGGGAGTGGTTGAGGGTGAGCAAAATTCCTGGCAGTGTTTACACCTGCATATTCCTTGGCCTACCATAAATAGCGTTATAAAGTAATTAAAGCTGTTAAACTATGGTCGCACAGACGCACAGACGAGACGGAGTACCGTTTGGTGTAAAGGCAAAGAAAATAGAGAAAATTCAGTTTCGGGAAGCTTGGGCTGGCGTTTAAACAATCGAACACCGTTTTTATTGCACACAATGCTGCTTTATCGTTTGATGTTTTCCAGCGCCATTGCTTGCACGTTCGATTTCTGTCTACTCAAAAGGACATTAAAGCATTAGCTAACTGTTTGAGTGCATGACGAAGGGGTAGCAAAACCAACCCCGACACAGACTTTTCATCCGTTCATCTTCATTTGCGAAGCACAGTACCGATCATTACCTATTACAATTGCTGTGTAATCATGTTTGTGTCACTTTGTGTGGCAGGGCACAAATGCCATCTCGCAGCACACTTACACACACACCCACCGTGCGGATAATTACAGCCAACGAAATGCACATTCACGTGCGTACACATTCAGTCGCACAATTGATCATAACCGTCGCCGGGAAGGCTACACTGTTTGCTGACAACAATAATGCTCCCGATAATTGCCTTTTGTGCTCGGGATGCTTTCTGCCGGCGTGCAGAGGGAAGGGGTGGCAGTGTCGCCAAATGCAAAGGATAATCGATGGTGCATTGATGTTAGGTGAGATGTGCAGCGTTCGATGGTTCGATTGGCTCGTGCTGATGACGATGATGTATGACCCGAAACGTCACCGTCACTAAGAATGGTGCAATGGTAAACATTTACAGGAATGGGGTGAGAAGCACATGAAAGCAAACAGGTTCCGGGGCGGGAAGTTCACAACGGCGTTGTAATTTAATCTTGCAAAATTCCTTCTAAGCGTTGGAAGACTCTCTTCCGGGCGGCTGAAGTGTAGTGTAGGACGGAACTTTGATGGAATTCGCACATAAATCGATCATAACTGCAGAGTTGAGCAGTTGATTGCAGTCGTGATGGTATGGAAGGTTTTGTCCAAGGTCCAGAAGGGCTTCTGCCCAAGGTTCAGTTCAATCTGTATCCAAAGGTCGAATGAAACGAATTAATAGCATTGGAGATTGAAATATTTATCATGTCATTGATTAATGCATAATAATTTATTGATTTTTAATATCAATTTATTTATAATATTTTAAAAATAGTTCTAAACATTATTTAAGCACCGAAATAGATTTTTTTCATTTCTCTTTGTACCATTTGGAGGTATGTTCGAGCTTAACCCGAGCGGACGCCAGCTCTAAACAAAAGCTCTGACCCAATTCCAATTAACCAACATGCAGAGTTGTGAGGTTTCACGCACACGCCTCCACACGTATTGCGGGTTGCTTTAACCGTTCGAAAAGCGGATTAGGTAACCCGATCAATGGCTGGATTTGTAGTTTTATTGCTTACCGACACTTGTTTTAATTATCCGTTCCGGCGTTCGGGCTCGAGGACATAAAACTGCACCATACCAGTGGGATGAGCATAAGCGTGGTTGCGTTGCTTGTGCTGCTAAAATAAAAACATACTCCATCCCGGGCATCCAACCACACCTCGGGCTCGGGATGAGTTGTTTATGGACGATAGATCGTTGTTTGGGCAAAAATATTGACGCTTTTGCGATGCTTTCGCTCTCGCGCTCGGGCTGGTGGCGTTGGGTTTGGTTGGTGCCATCGACGTGTGATGATGCATAATACCTGTAACCATAACAAAAATGCATCGCTGTAGGTGGAAAAAAGCGAAATAAAGTATGGGTTAGGCAAAAAGTAATCTAAATTCATCGAACAACACGGGCGCACGTTGCTGTTGTGCTTTTTTTTTCGTGTTTGTGTGTTGGAAATGAAGAATAGATTTTTAATCCTGTTTTGATTTCGATGAAATGCGTGCTTGTTTTATATTTTCTTTATAAAAATCAATCTCTTTCGCACTGTCGCACGTTGTTGTTCATTTTGATGAAAGTTTTTTGTGGCAGTGGAAAGCTGCCTGTTGGTACGATTTATGCGCAATATTTTGACATGATTTCATCACAAAAGCACTGCGTAAAAAGTCAATTAAACGACGAACCAAAAGCGATAATCAGCGTGCGATAACATCGAACGATATATTGTTTCAAAATTGGCACACAAAAAAAAAGAATGCACGCTTTATCGAAATCCCGGCACAGTTCAGCATAAATTAAACCTACATTAACCAACCGTTTTGGGGCGATGAGCGAGCGGCAAGCTGCACCTTCCAGCAGGAGGAAACATTATCATTCATTGTGCAACCACCGAAAGGTGCAAGGAAGCAAAAACCAAACAAAGGCAATAGTAAAAAGCAGTGCACCGAAACAACTAGTACATTGGATTTTCCGGCTCGTTAAAATAAAGCAGGCACATAGACCAACAACAGCGGCAGGAACGGAAAATCAGAAACAAAGCGATTGCTTACTGTTCATAACCACCGCCACCACCATCATCACCCCCGTGGAGCGGTGCTATCGTTAGGGTGGCTGGCAATCGTAGCGGCTAATCTGCTGGAACATTGAATTTTAACGCCATCTTAAAAAGCGAGAGAGCATGGGTGGCACGAAGCTGAATCTTTTGTACAGCTTAATCTGTTACAAGTAAAACCGATCCTTCCGGGGATGTATTGCACCGAAGGAAGGGGAGGTATGAGGGGGAATCGGAGTGAAGCGCCCGGGCATGGGAAAACAAACGTAGCTGAAGATAGTGATAGCCAGGATTTTACCGTTTGGTGAGATTTTCCAGTCGCTGCGAGATGCGGGCGCTTCCGACCGAGTGTGTACGGGATGCATTTTTGTGCATTTATTCATGGCGATGGTTTTGCTTCTCGTCGTTTTTTTTCTGTTTGTTCTTTCTCTTTTGCTCACTTCCCACTGCACGGTGTTGTTGTGTGCAGCGCTCGAAAGTGTAGCTTCTCGTGAGACGTCAGCAAAGCAGCGTGAGTGTGAGTACATTTGTTTCGATTGTGTGCATTTGGCCGGTTGTTGTTTGTCCACTTTGGCACACACGAATGAAAAAAAGCTCTCCACTGGACGTCCACAAACGATGCGTCGGTGTGGTCGTCCGTGTGCAGCGCGCAATCAGGGATTGGGGATGGTGGACTGGGGGCATTTCGTTGGCATTATCTCTTACCCCTGTGTTTGCGTCCGCCTTTGCATTGACCCATTTCTTCAAGAAAAAGCCACACGCTAAGCACCGAGACACGTGTCCTTATACGATCACACTCACACACACACAGTCAGCTTTTCCAGTTGCAGTTGCTTGGCTCAAAAATACTGGCGAGCAGATGAAGAAACCCACATTCCCAGTAAACAAAACACAATGTTATCCGTTCCTAGTGTGGTGGGTTTGTCGGGATGAATAATTCATTGTTTTCTATCGTGATTGCTGATGCAACTGTCGTCGGCATCGTTGTCGCTTGGTACCGATCGGAGTGTCTCCGGACTTTTGCTTTTGCCGTGCCGTGGCAGGCAGGATACTACTTCGTTCTTCGGGGACAGAAGCTGGACGTCTCTCTCACTCTCTCCCTCTTTCCCTCTTGGTGCAGAACGATAACGAGCTTCAAACGGACGCTGGATTGTGCTGGGCGTGGAACACTTCATTCCGGTAGACAGGCCGGGTCGCTTAAAGAATGGATTTAGAATTAAGATGCAACGTCGGGAAGCATGTTTTGGGGCGAAGCCGGTTTTACTGTTTGCTTTGTTAAGCTGTGCGAATAGTATGGAGATTTTAATGTTTTAAAGTAGTTGGTTTAAAAATTAAATAAATAATTAAATTTTAAAAAGTGACAGGTTTTGAACACTTTTAACATAAACTACCATTTATTCATCCAATAATGGATCTTCAACGATTGCATAACTTTAGGCGTAATTTCCAATGGTCCTTTTTTCTTATTCTCTTCAATATTTTCTTTCCGTTTCTGTCTTTTTCCTCCTATTTATTAATGTTTAAATATAGTTGCAAGCATATTTTTTGACCAAAAAAACAATTTGACTTGAACCACTGTTAGACAACACATTTTCTAGCTGTGTTCATCCTGTTCACAGCAAACAAAATGCTCTGAACGCATTCGCCCAGCATCGTCAACCCACTGCCCTGACTAGATCTCTTAATTTATCCCTGAAGCCTTCGCAAAGAGAAGTGCATTATGCGCCGAAGCCGCTTGCCTCCTTCCGCTGCAAAACCATCTACTTATGGTGGAATTATGCTGCGTCGCACTCACCACTGGAAGGTGGCTTAATAGTCTTCGGTTCATGAGTCAATTTGCTTCAAGTACATTAATCGATTTTTTGCCCCGTCCGTCCCCTTTTTACCCGAGCTACCACACGATACCCGCAGAAAGGTATTTCTCCTTTTCTTTCGCTGTGCGGCACAAACAGCGAACAAACCAGAAAACCCATCGCGCCCTGCTGCACGCACGGCCGGTGCGGGGAGATGATGGCATTCTTGCGTAAATATTAAATGTAAACATAATTTTACGGGCGAAAAATAAATTTACGAGTTAATCAATATCGAATTTATGTGTACGGTGACTTCATCCCCCAGAAAACCCGCCGGTGCGCCCCCAAGAAAACGGACGCATTCGCGACGAACGCACTTTCTCGCTCAGAAAGTGGGTTTATGTTGACATGAAAAATGTACTGCCCCGTGCTACCACACTGCTGCGATGCTTGGTTTTGACCACTTTTTGATTTTTACTGCGTGATGTTGTGTTTTTTCTCTTCTCTCCTTTTACTACCCACCCGCACATGAACCTTCTTTTATGCATGTGTGTGTGTGGGTGTGATCGAAAGCGAAAAGAAAACCGAACGAACGTAAAATTTTGTTTATGAGCTCGTACTACATTCGATCTCGAGGTGATGGTTCGGAGGGTTGAGGGATGATAATAATGTTTACAAGTCAGCTCAGATGGTCGTGAAGCTGCATGGAAAGGAAGGACAGACCCTCCACGGTCTTGTAGGACGTTGTAAGCTAAGGATTTTGAGCAAATAGCTGCGAGAAACGTTCTGCTTCAATGTGTAAGAGCGGGAATTTGCTGCTTTACGAACATGACACAGTTGCATTCGTCGCTAGGCCAATGAGGGTTTTTTTTTTTGTTGCGTAATTTCAATGACCAAATTCTTAAAAAGTTCTTAAGATAGAAATGGTGTTGTTGTTACCCCTAAAATCCTTTTCCTCGCTCAGCGCTCCTCTTCCAAAAACAGCACTAGAAAATAGCCAAATTGTATTAACCAAACACAAAAGGTAATTAAAATTTTTAATGAATTTCCCCTCTGCCGGGGTCTACCAGCAAGGAAACAATCTCATCTTCTCGCTTGCCAAAGATTCAACTTCTTAAAGAAGGTCTCCTTAAGTCATTGTCAATTGGTCCACTTATTACTGAGGGGTATTTAGTTGGGGACACACCACAACAGAGAAGCCAAGTAAGTTGCCTCAACGGGAACCCAAATTGGTTCTCTTTCTTACCTAACTTGCACGAAGAAACTTGAGAGAAGAACCAGCGCCGATGCCGATGATAACACCGATAATGATGGTGATGATGATGATGATGATGATGATGATGATGATGACGATGATGAAACATTGTCACTGAATGCTTTGGAACGGCGCAGTGCAGCCCAAGACAAACTCTTCGCGAGCACCCGGTAGCCGGGGTTGTGTTTTTTGGGGAGGCGAGCGACCGGAGAAGAAAGAAAATCTCTGTAAATAACAATAACAAAACTTAAGCAGTGGCGCCCTAAGTGGTCGTTGGACCGCTTGGTCGCGACCGTGCAGGTCAGCTTCCCACGGGGCAAATGAGTGGGTGAGTTGAACGGCACGCTGAAAGCATGAAAAATGGAAGCCGGTGTGAGAGTTTTTCCCGCCAGTCTTTCCCATTTTTTTGGGAATCCGCAGTCCGGCCCAAATATTAGGTCAGCCGTTTCGAAGGAGCCGAGCGATGGAAGTGGTTGTGAGGTGGTGAGGTTGTGTTGATATGTTAAATACGAAGCCGCCAGGGAAGGCGGAATAAAACGCGAATAAAACTGTCCCTTTTTGCTGTTCTATGACTCTTTTTTTCTCTCTTTCTCTTCCGTGCTGAATAGCTGGGATTAGAGATAAGGTTTAATTTTGGTTGAATTTGATGAAAATATGAATTTCTCGCCCCGGTCTCCTAGAAGCGCATTTCGGGAGGACTTTCTTAGAAAAAGCAAAATGAAGGCAACACAAAACAAAAAATGGGACAAAACTTTTCACTCGCTCTGCCCGCTCCGGACTCCGGTAGCTCTGTTCTCCCCCTCCGGGCTGGCACTGGGGACAGTAAACAACTGGCCAAAATGTTCAGTTCCTCCTGCAGCGAGCAGCTTGATCAAAAGGCCCCGCGCGGAAAGGCCTCGTAAAAATGGCAAAGTAAAAGTAATTAAGCAGCAAAATTGAATAAACAGTCTTAGAATGAAGTTTGGCCGAGGGTTTTGACGCTGATTGGAGCAGGGGCGGGGAGATAAAAAGAAAAAAAGCTTGAAGAGTGAATTTATTTGTCGTTGAAAAACTGGACAAGAAGATGAAGAAATGAAGCGAAAAGAAACAGAAAGTGCCTGTGGCGACGGCGCTTGAGAACGATTGACAGAAGACAAATGCAGGCGAGATGAATGGGTCAGGGGGCAAATGAGGTATGCAAATTGGTCGTTGAAATTGCAATTAAGAAGACATTGTTTTTTGTTTATTGCAAGATTTTTGTGTACCTTAAGTGGGGGGGGGGGGGGGGGTCAAAGTGTATTCTGACGCATTAAAAGCACAACGTTTAATAGTTGTCCTTTCAAACTCACATCGTTATTCGAATAAACATCAAAACTATCATCTTGAATCTTTTTTTAATCCTTTTTAAAGATATCCCCAAACCACTGATTACAATTCAAGCGCCTTTGAAGCCTTCTTCTGTCTCTCTCACACACCCTATCAATTAGACAACCTCCTCACTGATTGCTGCTTCACGCACGAATACACATGTTTTTCCTCCGGCAGTCCCGCTTCATCCTGCCAGAGCCCGGAAGCGATGAAAAATGTCTTCCCACACCTTGCTTGTCTAGCGGAAGCTTTCTCTCACTTGAGTCGTAAACTTTCCACCCTTCCCCGGCAAAGCAAACCAGTCCAACCCAGTCCCAGAATTGTGAATGTGCACGAGCATCACATTTTTAATGAAACTCTCAATTGGGCAATAAATATAAAAGTTAATTGTAGTTTTATTTTCTTTCCCGCCCTGGCTTTCTCCGCACACACATTTATGCCGCTCCTCCCGTTGCATTGGATCTTTTCCGGGACGCTTCCTTCCCGGGTTTGGAGCCCGTCTTGTGAATCGACTTCATTTACACCAGCCTCAAAATTACCGCACAATGTCTTGTACCGCGCAGTGTCTGTCATGCCGTCTGAGGTGAAACGGCGCGGTGTGTGGTGCATGCAACTTTTCCTCGAGCCAGGAGTTTTATGAAACCCAATTTGAGGTGCGAGAGAGGGGTACAAAACAGGCAACGGGGGGTAAAAAGGTGGTGGTAGAAATTTTCTCTCCGATTTACTACCGATTCCCTTCGCTTGCTTGCATTTCAATTGCTTCCACCTCCCCTTCTAAAGCGCCCCCTGGATGGCGGTGATGCGCCCAAAGAAGAAGTTTGTCTATAGCTCGGGCGCAGAAACGGTGGCATTAGATAAGAGATGAACCTGCCGATAGGTTTGGCTTTGGAGTGAAAAGTTGCTTGCGCCCGCAGGTGTCCGGGGTGTTGCGAGGCGGGGAGGGACGGCAGTTCACCCGCCATGTTCTGTGTTGCGGCCCGATGCAAGCGAATGTCAGAAACACATCGAAACACACCCAGCGCCGGAAACTGGGCGCATCCGGGAAGAAGGAGTTATGATTAAAAATACTTTATTATACGACTTCCTTTCAAGAGAGAGGTGTGGACAGGAAAGGGAAGAGAAGGGAAGGGAAGGGATAGATCACCTCGCTTGTGCCGACAGGCTGCAACTCGGCGGAAAACAACGTTGCTGACGATGTTGATGCATGCCGCAAGCGAGCGAACACTTCTGCTCTGGTAGGTAGAAAGCGCTACCAAGTTTTATCCTCCTGTCTCTCTCTCTCTATATATATCTCTCTCGCTTTCTTGTTGTCTCTTGGTTGGACGCCAACAGGCTGGGATGGGAAGGGATAGGGAAGGTGGTGCAGTCGGTGCAATTTGAAAAGCAAGAAACATTTTCCTCACTTTTGTGCTAAACGAGCGTCAGCGAAAAAGTTGCTCTCACACTGCTTTTCTCCCTCATTCTCTCTCTCTCTCTCTCTCTCTCTCTCTCTCTCTCTCTCTCTTCTTCTCATACTGCTGCCACCCAAAACCTTGGGGTTTAGCTGAAGCCAAAAATTTAACGGGTCAAATCATTTGCAATACCACACCTTCCCCTCGCCTAGCGTCACCCGTTTGTGCCCGAAGAAAAGGACGGTGGTTACCAAGGTGGCCGAAAAGTTTTCCGCTTCGAGGAAGGATGCAACAAGCGCCTAACGAGTGTGTGCGTTAAGTCTTTGGCCAAAACCTGTGGGCGAACGTGGCTTTGGATGGAGGGAGAGAGAGAGAGAGAGCGGAGATAGTGGATGGACGGAAAAATGTTTATAATGTTCCTTTAATTGGAGGTAACCTTTCTGCCTTCGCTTTTCCTTCACTCGGCACCTGGTTACACTCGTGCACGCGCTCCAACAGCTTAAAGGGGCGAGAGCGAAACTGATCGGTTTTGCTTAAGCTTTAAGGCTAGTTGGTTATTTCCATGCATTTTTATTTGCAACGGGTTTCAATGCGCTGCTTACGGATCATGTCTCGTACGGTTGCTAACCACTGTGACATAATTAAAACCCTCGTAATCTTCTTATAACGCTCCAGCCAGCTTTCATTCACTCGGTCGGTGATGTTGCTTGGTAGTTGTCTGTGGTTTTAAGCATGCCGTTAGGCACCCTGCTGGGAGTTTTGTTTCTTCCTTATAATTATTTAACATTTTCTGATATTTCTTCTATGATTTAAATTGCTCTTATTTAAGGAGTTGTAGCGTAATATCCTACAATAATTAGCATCCTACAATAATTCATTCATTATTTCTAAAAATAAAACTACAGTAAATTGATTCTTCCGGTGACATAACCTCTTACCCAGTACAGCATAATTATGAAAATTAAATTCCAATGCAGCGGTTGGAGCACTCCTGCAGGCAGCGAATCGAAAAGGATTAAGTGTGCCGGAAGAGCAGCGCTGCAAAATGGAAAGCAAAAAAAAGAAAAAAAGAATCCTCTCCCGGCCCGGTCCGCTCCGCAGCCCATTCCTGTTCCGATTAGCTCTTATCGCACCGCTGCAGTGCTATTTACATTTCGAAAGGATTACTCGTAGTAAGTTAATTAGATTAAAATAATTACGCTGCAGCCTTTTGTGCGCGGAATTCCGGGAAACGGCCTGTCGGTTCGTTTCGCATCGCGCTTTCTTCCGCGACGCTACTTCACGGCTGCCTCCCGGTAATCCACGAAAGAAGCGAAGAAAGGTTCAAGAGATCTGTTCCATTTCGTTCTCCTTACAGCATGGTAGGATTTCATAACTTGTTGTGCAGCAGGCGCAGCTTTTCGCTATTGTTGTGAAGTTATTAATTTGCTCCGCGCACGTGCTCGATATCGTCTTACCGGTCTTACCGGCTGGGTGGACCTTGAACTTACTTTTAATTGTACGCGCTGGTCAGATGGGGTGAACAATTTGACCAAAACGATGATAACACTAGCACTAGTAATGATATGGAGCGCTCGGGACGGTTATTATCTTACCGCAGCAGCATAGAAGACAAGAACGATGACTGATAACGTGCTCTAATGTGTGTCTGTCGGCGTTCTACCGCTACCGCACCCGACAATGACAATGATGAGCTGCTCGTTAATTAGTGTGACTTTTATTAGATGAGTCTCGCCGGAGTCGCAAACCGAATGTGCGATGAATGTAGCGAGCGAGCTCAAAGCACATACACACCACACCACATCATCCAGAACTTTCGGCCTGGCAAAGTTTTGTTGTGCAAGGTTGCGCAAGGCTGGCAAGCGTATGATGGAGTGCCGCGAGTACTGCGAACTCCATCACCTCCAGCCACCAAAACCTGGTGGATGATTTTCCCACCCCACCGAAAACCGAACTATTTCGGCTGGCTAATGATCGTGCGCGTAATGAAGAACAAGAACGGCGTGGCAAGCATTCCTGCACGAGACGGCACATAATATTCTCTCGCGGGAACTTTCGTCACCTTCGAACTCGCCTTCCTTTGGCGGTAATCATCAACGGCCCCCGGAGAGGGACGTGGCAAGGGGTCAAAGCTCTTCATTAGTGGGGCGATGTTTGATCTAATTAATTTATAACATACTCACGATTTGTGCGCTCTTAGCGAGGATGTGGTAAGGTGCAAAAAGTCCCCCAAGGGGTTCACCAAAGCATGCTCAAATTCCTGCAATCAAGAGCTCTCAGAATAACGCTGATGCTAGGAACCATTTCTAAGACAAAGCAGAGATTATTACACGCTTTTAGAAATAGCTTTAAACGCCTTCATTCCTTAAACGCCAATTCCTTAAGATTCCTTCTAATGAGGGCGTTTGGATTTAAACTGTCCTTTTAAACCATGATACGCCCAAGAATCTCACCACTGGCTGCCTACGTTCCAGGAACTGTTTGCCGACAAAGTGTGGGACGGGACAAATATTGACCGTACGGATTAAGCCTCATTTTTGTGTCTCCTGGGTAACGATAGCTAATTTGATTGATAGCAAGCTCCGCTCCGCATATCTCCGTGACGATAGATATTCAAAACAAGTAACAACTGCGGGACACGACATCTGTGTAAGATGGTTAGTTAAACACGGCCCGCAACGAAACCTTGCCAGATAGTACGCGGCGGTAGTTTTCTGCTGGTTGGGGCTCTGCCAGCGAGGCAAACGATCTGGGAAGATGGCGAGACATCGACCTAAGACATCCGAAGGAAGGAGCTGACATCCACCCACTCCACTCTGGGGCAACTTTTTCTTGTCACAATGCTGCCTCTGTCTCTCTCTCTCGTGCTTGTGCTCGCCAGCTCTTCGACACTGTCAGACGTCTGACGCGCTCCGTTTCCTGCTGCTGGCAAGTGAAACGAACATCAATCAGTAAAATAAATAATCTGAAAATTAAACAAAACTGATTGCGCTTCCTCTTCCACACATACACACACACACAGACACACAGAAAACAGCATCTTCGGAACCGGGCATTCCCTTGGCCGGGATAGTGAGCTGCTCGTTGCTGCCGTTTGCCATTACCTTCGATTAAAGTATGCTTTCTTCCGACAAGCGACAAGGTTGCCCTCATCGTTCTCATCCTTGCAACGCCAGAGTATTTGTAACCCTATCCCCGTAGTTTATCGTGTTGCATCACAGGTTGAAAATCACATAGTCCGTGTGTGTGTGTGTGTGTGTATTTGTTGCGAAACTGTTTGAAGCTTTCAATCAGCTGCGAAACGTTCTGAAAATCGACTGCTGCGCTGCCGGTGATGGAGGTGCTGGTGCGTCGGCTCGCCCAGGAACCAAGAACCAAGGGAGTGAACATTGATCCTTTGACTTGTAATTTCCTGCCGTGTCACGGGCAGGACGATAAACTAGCGTCACGCGTCGTAGCGGATCGTAAATTGCTTGTCGTTCGGATTGCCCGCTTTAAGGGTGAGCTTGCAGGAAGAAGTTATTTCGCGAATGTTTTAGTACTTTCGTATGTTAGTTTGTGTAAGCTGGGTAGCTCATACAAATTTGCTTTAAGATCTTGAGATAAAAATGAAGTTTTTAGATACCTTTCAATAAGGAACCATTTTGGATGCCTGCTTTACGATATCTTGTTTAGTAATAATTCCAAGGAAAAAGAAAGTACAACATAAACATTCCCGGCGAACATTGTTTGCATGTGTTTCTGCTAATTGAAAGTAATGTTTGTACTGCAAATTGCTCCATCCATCCATGCACAATCTCCACCATAATCGTCAGCAAAAACGGCACTCCCTCGCCCATAATTTCATTGCAGTTGGAAATTGAATTTCCTTCCGCTGAGGTAATAACCGGCGTCGAATCGCTTAAATGCTTCGTCCACTTGCTCACCTACAAGTGCGGGTAACGGTTTCCCGTTTGACGATTGAAAAACGCGTAAACATTCACAACGCAACGTCACATTGGCAAACTGTCCTTAAGGGGTCCGTAATGTATACATTGAAAAGTAATCGAACGACTCTTGGAGAAGAGAAAAAAAAATATATACAGACCACACACAGGACAAACTTCAAAGACGATTTTGCATTTCCATCGAAGATGTGGGAGGAAAAATAGGAAAAGCGGAAAGGAGGAAAAAAAACCCACCACCGTAAAGATAACGAACGTCGGCCGCGCTCCGCAAGAAACGGCGCATTCGGATCATGTTGATATTGATAATCGAAGCTGGAATAAATTTAAATAAATATCGTTTGAAGTCCTGTTGTTGACTTGTTTCCCATCTGTCGCCGGGCACATGCTAATGGCTGGCAGGAAACAGGAGCGCCCTGCGGGTGTACGGGTACAACCGCCGTGGTTGGACAAACAATGTCTAAGACGCCATATTTTCCATCCACTCATTGCTGCCGCGGTGTCCGCGTCGCCACGTTTCAGCAAGATGATGATGGTTTTTCTGACCAACCTGTGAGCGGCGCACCATTTGCCATTGCCGTTTAAACAGCGCAATTTTGTGGAACTTTTTTGGATGGCTTGGGTTGTTTATTTCCTCTCTCTCTCTCTCTCTCTTACTTTCTCCGGACCTTGTACATCCTCCCTGTAATGGTTTCCGTAGAAATGTTGCCGGGGAGGATCGCCACCAAACGTCGCTTTTAGGTGATGTGATGTGGCTTACAGATAAATTACAATATTCCGATTCGCCCCTAACGACAACCATAAGGGTCGTGTCTCGCGATGGCATCGGAATGGAAATTGATGTTTGCTTACGTGTCACGGCACTGTTTGTGGCGCGGAAACAGTGGCGGGTAAATATAATTACGCCATCGAAAAACTTTCCCCCAGAAAATGATGATACTACCCCCCCCAAATGGATCTTCTACGCCGGCAGGAGTGCGAGTGGCAATATCGGAAAGCAATGATAATGTTTCAATAAGAAAATCAAACAACCTCGCCGCTAGCAAGAGTGGGCAGGATATGCAGAAGGAGCAAAACTGCAACCGTCTGCAAGATTGCCGAATTCCCTTATGCGAGTAGCAACTAAGGAAGGAGTGAAATTATTTCCTCGTTCTTATAGTTACGCTTATCCAACCGGATCTTGCTAGAATGCTGCATTTGAGGGGGGATTTCTGAGCAGGGTTTGGGAAGAATGAAAGGAAAATAGTTTGCTGGTCGTTGCTGGTAGTGAGCGGACAACAAAACAAAAAATCTGGTCAGTCTGGTGTCTAGCAAGGCTATGCAAAAACCTCCTGCGTCCAGCTTACCTTTTTGCAGCGTGTCTGGCTGCTCTGTGCAGGCCCAAACCAATTTCAGTTAGGGAGTTTCATAAACCAGAGCAGAAAGTTAATACAAATTTATTGTTATCAGAAAAGTTTTTTGATTAAACGCACCCTACGGCTGGGTGGGGAGGAGGGGGAAGGAACTGCAGGGTTAGTTGTGGAAGGTGAGTTTTTTCCCCCTCTCTGTGTCTGTGTGCTGTTTTGACTTGTGGTTTGTGTCCGTGGTTAGCTTGTGGCTAAGAAAATCGTGAAAAAAAAGCTTCCACCCAAGAAGTTTATGATAGGTTCAGTAAGAATATTTATCGTTCTTATCTTGTTGTACAACGAACAAATGAAGGGAAACTCAATTCTGATTAAAAGTTTGCAACACAAAAATCGCTCCATTTATTTGCTTTGGTTTTGTCTTAAAGCTGTTTCCAAGGTTTGCTTAAAATCATTCTTTTTGCTCAATTTTAAAGCAAACTTTCAATTCTTAGGCCACACTTCTGGTCCAGGCTACACCTCTGTGAAGAAACTTCGACATTGGAATCTCATTTCTCGCGGGTAATTTCATGACTTTCAGGTTTTTTTGCATTCCCGACATCCCGGAGTCGCAAACACCGTGCAACTTCCCCACTGACGCGTCATCTCATTTACACACAAATGACTTTTGTTCTATTGGTAGTGCAAATGAATTTGTTTTTACTTCTCCTTGGAGTTTACCTGGAAAAACTGTGCGCAAACCTCAACCGCCCAAGTCGTTCTTATAGTTGAGGTGTTTTTTTGTTGGAAATATAAAGATCGAAAGTTAACGTTAACCAACACCAGTGTAAAGATATCACTAAGGTGAACTAGAACCTCAATGGCGCCGTGTTCACTGATTCACACAGTTGCCTCTAGCACGCCACACGATTCGGATAATCGCAGGTGCTTGTGGCAATATTGAAGTACAGCCCGTTCAAGCAGGTGTATTTCCAGCTGGTAAAGAACGATCTGCAGTGAGGAGGATTAAAAATGGAATTAGTCCAAATAGAGATCAACCAATACCAGAGAGCAATTCATTCTTACCCATTCGGAATGCATCGATAGTAGACGCTGCAGTTGGTTGGATCACGAACGTATCCATTCCTAGGACATGTTGTTGGCAGAACAGGCGGCGAAGCAGTGGTTGTCGTCGTAGCTCTCGTCGTTGTAGTGGTGGTCGTTGGTGCTCTGGTGGTCGCCGTAGTGGTTGTCGTTGTTGCCTTCGTAGTGGTCGTCGTGCCGGAAGACTCACCATCCGGGATCCTTCGTCCCAGTCCCGTATTAACACCTCTCAGCAGTGGATAAAAGCCCTTCCCGCAGAGATTCTTCACATCATCGTTCTCCATATCGTACAGCGCCATGCCCGCCAGTCCGCGCGTTATAATGTACGAACCCTTCAGCTGCACCGTCTGTACCTCATCGTAGGTGGCCCACGAGATTTTGTTGGTGGCGTAGAATGATTCCTGCGTCCGGTCGAGCACCGTCTCCCATCCTGCTTTCGCTCGCTCCAGACACAGCTCGGGGTAGGACATGATGCCCTCGGTCGTTGTGTACTGGCCCATATCACCCCGGCCAGCCGTTCGTGCACCGATGCCGCTATCGTTCGCTGCGTACAGCTTCATAATGTTCGCCGTCGGAGTAACTCCAAGGATGAGCTTCGCGGCTGGTGCACCTTCCGCGATCCACCCGGTAATGACGGCGTCCACATTGAGCTGGGCTTCATAGAGGGACGTTTCCTTGCCGCTAGCGTACAGCGCACTTTGATGGCCCGTCTTGCCGTCCCAGTAGTGGTGCATATTGAACGCCATCACGTTGAAGTAGTCGACGTACCGCACCAAACTCGGCACGTTGTAGCTGCCCATGAAGAAGTCGCTCGTCGGCGCAACACTGAGCGTCAGCAGCAGCCCGTACATGTGCAGATTGGCGGACAGTTCCGAGATGAAGGTGACAAAGTTGAACCGATCCTCGGGATTGCCGCCTTTCAGCACGGGATACTGCCAGTAAAAGTCGAGCCCATCGAACTGGTACTGCTGGATGAGAAAGCTCAGGATGGAGGAGACGGCCGCCTGGCGGGTGACGGTGTTGTTCATGAGGGTGGAAAATGGGCTCGAGCCGGACTGGAGACTGTTCAGCCCGATCATGCACTTGACGGCGGGTGCACGCTGGCAGACGCTTTTGAAGCGTGCAAACCCGCCATTCGTGACGTCGGCATAGCTGTCGAGCAGCTTGATGCTGCCGGTGGACGTGAGCGTGATCGAGCTGTAGACGATGTGTGTGCAGAGGTTGGGATTGATGTCCTCGACCGTCACCTTACCATCGCCCACGCGGTACGTGGCCTTGTTGTCGAAGAAGCAGAACACCTTATCTGAAATGAGGACGGTAAATTGATCAGTTATTTGTCTACACTAAACAGGACTATGAAGCTTGGTCCAAAATATGCAACACAAAATAGCCAACAAGCGTTTTAGGAAGGAATATGGTTTTATTAAATAAAAAGGTTTTCGAGAGATTTCTTAGTGCTAGACAGTGGTGATTCGCTTAAACTGTACAGTCCGTATTGAAGAGGTACGTGCAAACGTTAGCCGTCGGGTCAAAGTATAGACCTGAAGGACATCTTAACAACCAGTTTTCTTGAATCGGCCTGAAACAAAGAGAGAGAGAGAGAGAGAGAGAGAGAGAGAGAGAGAGAGAGAGAGCAAGAGACAGCAGTTGCCAATTAGTAAACAGTAAGTAGTGCTTAATTCATTCAAACTCTACTCACAGTCCCGGATAACACTGGTAGAATTGGGCGCAGTTGTTTGGATCCCGCAGGAAACCACTTGCAGGACAGACCAGCTTTTGGGTCGGCCTTGCAGTCGTAGTAGTGGTGGTGGTCCTGTACATAGTGGTGGTCGTGGTTAACGGTCGTTGCGTTGTTGTGGTCGTGATCGGTCGTGCCGTGCTTGTAGTGGTAGTGGTGGTCTTCGCTGTAGTTGTAGTTGTTCCCGGTGTTGGAGCTACCGTTCCAAACACTTCCCTGTACACGGCCGACGTGATTGGATGCTGTCCCTCACCGCAGATTCCTCGCGCATCATCAGACTCAATAGACCACACCATGATGCCGCCCAGGTTCATACGCTTCGCGTACTGTACCTTGATCGCAATCGAGTTGACATCGTCGTACGATATCCACTGGTTGCCACTGTACGCGTACGGCACCTGCTGAACACTGCTGAACGCTTTCGTGTACCCACCAGCAGCTAGCTTTTCACAGATTTCCAGATAGGAGAGGGTGCCCGGTTCCAGTGTGTACGGACCGGCATCTCCCGGACCGATAGTTGGTGCACCGATGCGAGTGTCCGAGGTAGAGGACAGTTTGAAGGTGTGTCCATAGACGGGCACGCCAAGAACAAGCTTCGAAGGATCCAAACCGGCACCCAACCAAGCCTTAACGCAAGCGTCCTGTAATTCAAGTTAATGTCCTCTGTAGAGTTCTGATGAAATGATCTACTGTCGCCTTGTCTTTACTTACCACATTCAACATACTGGAGGTATAGCCCGTCTCCCAAGAGTTCGGATACATCGGTGCATTCGCACCGGTCTGAGCGTCCCAGTACGCGTGCAAATCGTATGCCATCAAGTTAACAAAGTGTACGTACTTGTTAATCTCCGGCACGTCATACGCCGATCTCAGATAGTCCGCCGTCGCCGCAGTCGCAATCGACAGCAGCAGCCCTTCTTGATCGAACCGGGCGCGAAGATCGCGCAATAGCTTGACAAAGCCAACTCGATCGTCCACCGAACCGCCGCGCAGTGTCGGATACTCCCAGTCCACGTCGAACCCGTCAAATCCGTATCGCTTAACGAACGCAACGGCCGACTCGACGAACACCGCACGCAGCAGGTCCGAGTTGGCCATCGTCGAGTAGGAGGCGGATCCTTCGTTCCAGCCTCCGATTGCGACCATTAGCTTCACGTTCGGGTTGCGTTGCTTCAGCTGGATGAAGCGCGAATAGCCACCGAGACTGATGTCCAGCCAGCTGTCCAGTATCTTCACATTGCCCTTCGTATCTAGGCCCACGAACGTGTACACGATGTGCGTACAGAGGTTGGGATTGATGCTCTCCACGTCGTACTTGCCATTGCCAATGCGGTAGGTAGCCCAGCTACCAAAATAGCACACGATACGATCTACGAGAGTTGAAGACGGGGAAAGAAAATAATCACACACATAAGAATGGATTAATCGTCTTGAAGTAACAGCACTGAGTTAAGGTCGAATATTTGAATGCTATTGCAATGAAAACTTTCCTTATTAATAGTCCACCACAGAAAGATCGAGTACCAAGGTACTTCATTTCAAAACACAACACAACCAAAACGAACGAACTGTAGGAAGCGACAGCTCCACAGTCGATAGTCACGTGAGTTCTCACTTTGTACGTCGTGATCATCGAGCACAGCGGATTATTCCGTACATTTGCAGACAGAATTGACAGAACACAGTTTGTGACAGCTCTACAGGATTTACCCTTTCTCTAAGGTTATCACACTTAGTCTAGTTTTAGGATCGGTTCATTGAAGTTTGCTCATACCGGTAGCGGCGTTAATGCTAGCAACGCTGATCAGCAGCAATCCAGCTACCGCGGCAACCTTCATTGCTGACGGTGGTTTGCGTGCGTTCTACACGTTCCAGAATCGGGGAGAAATTCACAATCACTCGGTTTAAGATGAAAAACTCTCTCACACAAACACACGGAAGAAACAGGTTGCACTAACTTGCACTGTTTTTTTTTCTTCAGAATAACTTGCCAAGAACTTGCAGCCTGTGTGCGCGTGTTCACTTTCCGCAATCGGGACGGAACTGAACTGAACCAGCAGAGCGGTGGCGACAGAGTCTTTTATACATTTGTCGAGGACCATGATTAACGTGCAATTTGAGTTGGTGCCAAATTTGCGGAGCTGATAAGACAGTTTGGGGAGCGAATGGACAAAAATCTGTCTTATCTGGCGTGATCTGCAAAAGCGCTATGAGATCGTGTTTGTTCTGTGTGTTTGGTGTATAAAAAAATGTGGGTATCTTCCTATTTGACCTAAGCAAACATGTAGACTGTGTCTTTCAGTGTAGAAACTCAGGTGTCCGATCATGAGTCTGTTCATGGCGATAGCACCTCTGGATATTAACGAACAGTTGACCGGACGGAAGTTTTTTAGGCTTCAGACAACAGTGAGACTTATTTTTGGATGCAATAAAAAAGTGTCAATTTCAACCAAACTTTGTTGATCTTGTCTCAGTCAAAACAATAAACTTCAGCTTCTTGACGAATGGTTCTTTTTCGTTGAGATCCTTAATATTCTTAATTTAAGTATTCTCTCCTAATAATTTGGATTCTTAAATCAAATCATCTAATATTTTCACTCTTTGGACATCACAAATGGTTTTTTTCCTCTTTTTTCCTGTTTCCCTTGCCCTCTTTTCTGCGTATATCACACGCCCTCTTTTCTAATCCCCGCTAATTGGATCCCAGGAGAGCCCAGCAGAGTCACTCATCGACATCCCGGTGAGCTGTCGAGGGCTGCACATGGTCGGGCACGTGTCCTGATTAAATCGAATCGAGGTGCGATTTGCAAAGCCATTCGCATCACACGATTGATTCGGCATCCCAATGCTATGGGGTATGGAAATAATTGGAAAGCGACAGCAGTGGTGTTATGGGGGTGGAAACTTCATTAAATTTATCTTTAATACTACTTCAATGCACGCAAAAAAAAAACAAATTAAGAACACAGCTGTCTGTGAAAACTAGAAATTAATTTGTGTTTTTTCTCTCTTCTTCTCATTTCAGGTATGTAGCTTGAAGCGATTGTCACGGCTTTGACTCGTTAAACTATTTCTTAACCTCGTTGCCTTTCACTTAAAAAGGTAAACATGTAATTAATTGTTGCTAAATTTAATCATGTTCGGAGTAAAACCTCTTGTGCACAACAAAACATCCCGTTGAAACCACCGGAAAATCAATAGATTAAATAGCAACCGTAACATGTGGTAAGGCAGAGCATAGAAGAAGAAAAAAGTCTCCACAAGATAAGGAAAAACTCTTCCTCCACCCAGCTCCACCAGCGTATGCAAATTCTTCGCTCGGGAAACTTGTTAGACAGCACAGTCGTCATATTTCCTCGAAGTCATATTTCAAACTTTTCTTACCTAGCCGAACGAGTTCGAAGCGCGCCGTCGGTGCCCGTTCCCCGCCCGAGATGCTCGAGCAAAAATTGTTCTTGTGGGTTTTGCACTCAAACCGTCTTCCGCCATCCCCCTTCCCATGTGTCTCTTCAATTTGCATTGCGGTCGTCTTCCATTCGGCGAAGTTCTTCCCGCAAGATAGGTTTTCAATGTACCGCCGAAGACGGTGGCAGTGCAGAGACAGAGACAGAGAGAGAGCGTGTGGAAAGCGACACCAGAATACGCATGGAATAAACAATGGGGCAAAAAAGCCGGCCAAGCTTCGCACCAATTTGTCCTTTCGGTTTGAAAGTTTTCCACCCTCATCCTCACCTCGACTGTCGAGGGGAGGAAACACAGGCACACGCTTTCCGCAGGCGCTCCGAAGGATGTTTGCTAAGACATACCCGATCTTGTGCTACGATCCGGACATGTATCGTTGGAGCTGGGGTCCTTTTTTTCACCCCTCTCCTGGCTTGTGTTTGTGCGGTCGTTACACCCGAACCCTGGGGGGAGGAGGACACAGAGGGAAGGAGTGTTGCTTCTTAAGCAGCGTGAAACTAAACCATCAACAGGAAGTCTCACCATTGCTCTGGGAAAGAAGGCCCCGGGACGCCAGTACAAGTAGTAGTGGAAAACCAATCCTTATCGTTGCGCCGCGTTGCTTTGCAAAAAGCAGAAGAAAATGTTTTGTGACCAAGCCGAGGGAGGGAAGAGCGGGAGAAATATGCACAAATGCCAGTCTTTTCTTGTGGTAGTGGATTTAAAAGGGAAGAGCCGCGCGTGTTGCGGGTACGAGGTACGAGATGAGATTTTTAAGTTTTTCCACCCGCGATGCCACCGACAAATCCTGCTCCCCTTGACCCCCCAGCACAGTTTGCTTGCGCACAGGGACAACTTGTTGGTTGTAACGAGTTTTGAAGTTTTGTCGCATAGTTTCATGCTGCTTCGCCTGTTGTTATCACTCACTCCCACGACCCAACGTCCACCCACCCTATCCGAGGGGGAACATCTTTCTACCATCGTTAGTTTTGCCTATTTTGTCCTCCGTAATACGTGTGTGTGTGTGTGTGTGTGTGTGTGTGTGTGTGTGGTGAGAGTGGGATGGTTTCTTTTCTTTCTTTTTTTAATTCCGCATTCACTTCACCAACATTGTTTTCTAACTCGGCTCCACACATGCATATCGCATATCTGGCGGCGCACGCTCGCTGTTTTGCGGTCTCGCAAGGTCTCGATCTTTTTTTAATCTACGACGTGGAAACGGGGCAGACCTTTTTCCTCGAAATATGCGCGCATATGATTAAACCTTATCAGTCGGCAAACAATGTCTGCTCATGTAGGGCACATCAGACACACACACACGCACACACCGTCAGTGTCGGGAGGGGGGCTAAGATGAGTTGTTTTGTTCTCATTCCCATTGTACTGCGCCAACAATTTCAGCAGATGATGCGTTCATTCATATGTGTGTTTCTAGGTGTGGTTTGTTTTTCCTCTTTGCAAGATAAAGGGTACGATCATCTGCGACATTCGGAGGTCTACGCGTCCGTGACATTGGTAGATTACTGTTACGGTTGAAGAGAAGACAGTTAGACTTCCTTATATTTATTTAAGTTTTTATTCAAATAATTTGTTGTTACTTTGTAGGAATAAAAAGAAAACTCTCCTTCACCATAAAAAATACTCCAAATGTTCCCTACAAACGGCTAAAGCAAATGGATTTGCTTCCGAAGCCAACCGCCATTGCTGAATTTAATCGATTTTGTCGCATTTTCTTGCATCACCCGTAGGAAATGGAAACTAATCGAGCCATGAAATTGATACTGCGCCATGTGTCAGTTGGAAGGAAATATTGCGTAGGCCTTAAATTTAGTCTTTAAAAATCATTGCCTGGGGGTATTTAAGGGATGATTTATTCCCAGCCTATTGAGGTGCTTAAGCGTTGTGATCCTTTGTCGATTTTTTTTGTTCAATTTAAATGTACAAGGAATGTTAAAAAAGGGCTTATTTTTAGTATCATCCATTCGACTTGACCTACCTTAGAGTAAAGAATGAAATTTTTGGGTGTTATACAATCTTTGCCGCTAAATTTTGACTCTAACTCACCTATTTTTGTCCCGAAGGCATCAATTTTTGACAGCGTGTCACGATTTTTGTCTCAAAGGCAACAATTTTTGACAGTGCGCATCAATTTTTGCCTAGAAGGCATCAATTTTTGACTGTACGTCAATCGCTTTATTTACAAAATTTTACGAATTTTCTGAAACTGTGTGTTCTGAAATGATTGGAATTAAGTTAAGTAGCGAATAATTTTATTGGTAGAATTTAAAATAAATTAATTCTTTTGCCAATTTTGGATTTTTGAATGGAGTAAAAAATATTGGCATGTATTTTCAGCTGTAAACAAAAGCTTTAGAATTTCTAAAATTTAATCATTTTTTCTCAAGAAACAATCAATTCACACAGTTTTTGTATTTTTTTTTATGAGATATGGAATAACAATTATTAAAAATCTGCTTAAATACCTTTTAAAATTGTCATGATTCCTTCAAGGGTATAAAATTGATGACTTACAGACAAAAATAGATGCGTTAGAGTCAAAAATTGATGCGCACTGTCAAAATTGGATGCCTTAGAGGCAAAAATTGATGCGCACTGTCATTTATTGTCATTTGTTATTTTATTGGCAAAAATTGATACCTTATTGCCAAAATTAGGTGGCAACGACTGTAAGAATGCCATTACAATGACTTTTATTTTTTTCTTTTTTTGTACATTATCTTTTTATCTATATCTACACAGATTCATTGTCTGGCCATAACTTGTCGTCTCTTTAGCCACTTTTAGCTTCATTCATACTTTTACAAAGTGTATTATATTACATAAGCTTCCAACATCATATTGCAAGGTAGATGAAACAAAGAAACACTCATTTCAAAACACGAAAAGGCGTTGAATTCTTCGAACCTAACTTACTTTATATTACTTCGCTCGGCATTGTCATCCCCTGCCGCAGTGTGTGTGTGTGTGCTTTGTTCCAAGAATTCACTGTACGGTTGATTTGATTTGTGGTTTGAATCGATGAAAGACGTCCTTTGCTTCTCATCTTTTGGCTC
Source organism: Anopheles merus (assembly GCF_017562075.2). Classification (NCBI taxonomy): domain Eukaryota; kingdom Metazoa; phylum Arthropoda; class Insecta; order Diptera; family Culicidae; genus Anopheles; species Anopheles merus. The sequence continues at coordinate 13,724,418 of NC_054085.1, forward strand.
ATTGTTTCTTTCACGAAATTCCAGGCACACGTATCTTTAAGAAGAGAAAAAATACCATCAACTTGCACACGAGCAGGAAAAACTGGGCAGAAAACTTCTGCCTAGCAAAGCGTGTTTTGTTGTAACATCAGATCCGTCAACAAAAGTGGCCGGCCTTGAGTGTAAGTGCTCCCATACACACAGACATATCGAAAAACACACATACACACACACACACGCACACACATGTGGCTGTGTCAGCATCGTGTCGCTTGCTCGTCATATTTACATTCATAACTAAATTACCGAGTGATTTGCCATTTTGCGAAACTTTGGACCGAAAAAAGCAGGGCTGCGGAGCCCCCAGAACGGAGACAAGGTACCAACCCCCGAATGGTGACCTTTTCCTTGCGGGTTTTGGGGTGCGTTCGTTCGCTCGCTTGTAGCAGCAGATAGTAAGTGGTAAGCGCCAGCAGCAATGCGAAACGTCGAACCGGCACTTGCTAGACGCGCGGGTTGAAAGAGTCACGTGAAAGTGATTTATTCAAATTTCTCCCCACCAGAAAACCTCTTCCAAACCATTATTCGATGACGAGCAATGCGTATGCGAGAGTGTTTGTGTGGTTCCCCCCCATCCTCCCTTCCCCCTCCGAGGTTACTTCTCACTGCACACGGAATGCGCGTCGGTGGAGTGTTTGCCAAGTTTATCAAATTTTGTGTTGGCAAATTGAAAATTTGTTTCAGCACCGTCCTAGGAGTGTTTGGGGATGAAGTTGGCAAAAAAGCGAGGAACCATTCTGTTCCGTTGTGTTGCATATTTTGCGCTTGATTTTGCCACTTTGCGTCGTTGCACATAAATATTGCTTTAATGTTCATACTTTCTCATCACAAAATCCTGCAAGTGCTTGAATAAGCAGTTTTAAAATTGTGAAATTCAAACCCAAAACTGCTGCATCACATTTAGTTGCGTCACCCACAAAAAAAACAAGATCATAAATAACGAGGAGGAAAAGTGGAGCACGGAAATCGTTTTCGCAAATGATGAATATTAACCGAAGCGAGAAGTCATTTTTATTTTAATGAATTGCCACCAGCACTACAGTCGAGCACACAGACACACACACACACACACACAACCGACACCCCAATTTTACGCGAAGAAATTAACATTCTTGTATTCTCACCCTCAGCTACCTCGCCACGGCAGTTTTTTTTTACTATCATACTCCACACACTTATTGGAATACTCCCTCGCAGCGTCTTGAGAAGGATGGAAGTAGATGCAGTGGAAATAGGAGAGAAAAAAAAACAGTTCACTTACCCAAAGGCAAAAAAGAAGGAAGGTTTTCCCTGCTCGTCACTCGACGCGCATTACACGAGGGAGTTGTACGGCGAACCAAATGCGAATGTAATCAATTTTAAATGCGAAATAAAATGATTCCATTTTCGCCCCCAACTCCATTCCACCCACCCATTGGCATAGCCGTCTCCTCATCCCTCGCGAAGGACGACAGTTGGTCACGGTGTCATTTATGGATGCGCCTGTGTGCGCACACCGGCGTCCTCGTCCTCGTCCTCGTCGTCCTGCTCAAACTCGAAATGGGCTAATCTTTGTCGCACTGTGGAGTGTTTGCTCTTTAAGCAGTGTTGCTGAGAGTGTTGGGAGGAGATTTTTACTTTACTTCTTTTTGCCGTTAATACCGTTGGCCGTCCCGCAAACTCTGGCGGTCGGGAACCGGGAACCGTTTGAAGATGTCACCGTGTAAGCGTCAGCCCGAAAGATAACCGAAAAAGGGGACTCGGTGCGCGCGCGGCAATGATTAATGGGTCGCGGGCGGACCGAAGACGGCAAGCAAGCAAGCTGTGGCTTGTGTTAGGAAAGGGGACAGTTTGCAGCTGCCGTGATTTTTGCCACGTTGCGCATTTTGCGCTTTGGAGCGGGGTTTAAGGCGCGCGCAAAAAGGTAAGAAAAGTTGGCCGAGAGGGAAAGTGTGCATAATAAGCGAAAGAGCGATGGGTGTGACATGCGCGCGGAAGGTCTGCGGGTAGAGTTTGATGGAACGAAGTGGCACGTTACTGGCACAAATCAAGGCGTCAAGGTGTGTGCTGGCAGTAAAGAGATAAGAAAATGGTTGGAATTGATTTTGGACTTGCTGTAAAAATGCTTCGCTAATTAGCGGGATCGTTATTTAAACCAAAGTTTGAAGAAAAAATTATGATGAACTTTACAGGTCAGTTAGGACAAATTCAGACACTCAGAGACACTCGCCAATGGACAGAGTGCTGGAAGTCCCAAAGATTACATATTGATTGCTCTCTTAGAATCAAAATCAAGGAGTATGCGCCTTGTATGTTTTTGGGGTGCAAAGAAGTTTCTAAAATCTGTAATCTATTTCTGATGCATTCTTCCTGTGATATGCATTCTTTGATGGTCAGTATTTATAATATCATGTGTCTCTAAGGAGAATATCTCCTAATTATCAAATGAGGTGAGCCAAATATCCTCCAAAGAGAGTTCTTCTAAGTTATAAATGCAATATGGCTGTAGGGGAAGTCAGGGTTGGTTCGACACTGTGGGTAAGTTCGACACCTTGCTTTTTTAATATTTATAGAACTTTTTGAAGAATAAAAAAAATGTACACATTATTTATGTTAACTTTTTCGAGTATTTGAGTCACATTTCACTGATCAGAAACCTGTCAATTGTCAAAAACAACAAAATAAACACATGGTGGTTCTGATTGACAGCCGATGTAATTTTTTTGCTGCTGGAACTTAAGGAATTGTGGCGTTTATTCAACAAAATTATAGTTTCCGTGTCAATAGTATTGTTTTATAAATACCATTGATTAGTTCTGTATCAAATGGCGTAATTTTTATAATAAACTATATAGTATAAAATGTCCCTAAAACTTGTGTGGCCAATGGGGTAAAATCGACACCACACTCGGTAGTAGTGTAATGCTTATTTGTAACATGTTAAATTTTTATATATAGTAATTGGAAAGTGCTTATATTTTCTACAGATGTCCCTGAACTTTGTACGATAAACTTAATGATCATGCCGAGCAAACACGCAATTAAAAATACCGTAGAAGCTTTAAAATTCACGATGTCAATAAATCAAGGAAGTTATAATTATGGAATTTAGCTATCATTCTCTCATAGAACGTTTACCAAACTCGGACTCAAAACATGTATATGTACAAGTACAATATATGGTTTAGACTTATTAAAATTAATATTGTTATGGCTTTGACCGTATTTTAGGTTTACTTTAGGCCGGTTTAGGCTTAACTGAAGAAAAAAAAGAGAGTTTGGAATTACATTGATCGTTGTTCGACTTTTGGCTTTCGAGTTGGCAGAGAAAAATATAATTGAACACCCTTCGATTTTATGAAAAAAAAGAAAAAAAAAGAAAAAGATTCCACGCAGCTTCCACTATATGGAGTCTGGTCCGATGTTATTTGTAATGAAAATTTGATCTTGCTTATAACTTTATTTCTTTCGCATATTTCAATAATGTTTTCTGTTAATATTTCTTAAAATTGGAACGAAACACTTTGTTGAACTTAAATGAAAACCAACCGGCCATCAGAGTTTGTTATTTTAAAGTTATAGCCAATGTGTCGTAATCACCCCACAAGGTGTCGATTTTACCCCATCATGGTGTCGATCTTACCCGCACTGCAGTTGTGATGCAACAAAAAATACAGTTTTTTTTATTTTTATCAAAATGTTATCAAAATCAGTCCAGGAACCGTAGTTTCTTGTACATAATGGTACATAAATGGTACATAATGAATCAAAAAAGCTTTTTCGATGTCTACTACTAAGTTTACATTGGCAGAAGTATTGCAATCAGGGGAAACCTTAAGGTGTCGAAACTACCCCCAGTTCCCCTATTGCTACATTTTAAAATATGAATTTTTCAGCTCTCCAAGGCTAGATGTTACGACAGTTCTTGGAAATAAAATATTTATTTAAATTTATTAGTTCGAATTCGAATTATGAAATGAATTCAGGTTAGTTAGAAATGGGCTCGTAGGAATAAATTTAGGTAGCAAATTGATTGGCGCAAAGGACACAACGGCCTTATCAATACTCTTTGCTTTTCGGCAATCCGTATATCACAGCCAGCAATTTAGTGATTATTTATCACAACAGTTTTGCTCAATACTCATCTCTCTAAATGTTGAATATTTTCGAAGCTCAGCGTGACTTCACTTCCGGCAGTTCTGACAGGCAAATTTAACAAACAGCTCTATTTTTCTTTTAAATCAAAATTTTCACCATAACGCTACTCCAAACTGCTACCCAAAACATCCCAAAACATCGCCCAACCCGTGCGAAATCTTGCCATCGACAGAATCCAATCTACTAATCTACTCGCGCGCGCAAAGAGGCTGAAAATATGTTCATTTTTCTGAAGCACCACTTCAAAACCCTCCGTTGGGCCGGGGCGGAGCGTTTGCTTGCGCACTTAAGCGCTTCGGCCGTTGATGACTAATTTTGCGACGTGCTGCTGCTTCGGTGAGAGTGTGCGAGTCCACACGTTCTCGATTAGGGCCACTGCGCCGCGTTCGATCGGATCGGCAGGCTGACAAAATGCCAACACGAGACGGTAAAGGGGTCCGTCCGGCCTCCCGTTTTGCGTTCCGCTCAATCTATCAATCATGCGAATCGAGCGAATAAGGGAAGGGTTGACGCGTTATTAGATTCCGCATTCAAGGAGAAGCATGCGGAAGGGCGTGTTGTGTGTGTGTGTGTGTGTGTGTGTGTGTGTGTGTGTGTGTGTGCGTGCGTTGATTTCAACCGAATTTGTGCCCCCAAGTTTTCGCAGAAGCTTACCTTTCGGCCGGGTTTTCGCTTTTTGCCCACTTTTCTAGTGGCGGATGTTTCGGCAAAGTGTACGTAGCACGTAGTTTTCGAGCCGTTTTTTTTCCTGCCCCTACCCTGTACAAAGCGGCCTGCCAGCCGAGGGGTACGGAAAATGTGTCGATTCACGGGACACTCATGTTCCGGTTATTTGCAAAATCACGTTCGTCGACCGTGAAAATTGAACCTGTCAGCCACTTCAGACGCAAGGTGGAGAGCTCAAACCAACCAAACCAAAAACGAGCCACCCTACGACATTTTAATACACCAATATGCTGCCAATGGTGTTTGGGTATGGCAAAAAAACAGGCCAGCTACTCGCGATTGGCACGTACGGTGAGCCCCGTCCCAAGTGAGCCCTTCCAGTGCGGCGCGTCTCGTTGCCGCGAACGATATTAATAATGAAACTAACTATCGCTTTGAATCAGTTGATTGAAATTTTATAAAACTCGCACTCGGTAGGGAAGGCACCGGACGGATAGGTAACCTGCTTATACCGGGCACAATTGTTTCCGTTTGCGAGCAAGGGAGCGAACTTACCCAAGAAACCCGTGGACGATAAATACGTGCACGTGCTGGAATGACACTTTGCCAACGCCACTGTGCATCAAGCAAAACATTATCCTGCTTCCTTTTTTTGTGCTTGTCCCGGTCCCGCTTGTGGTGCCAAACCTGGAACAGAGTGCCATGGAGCATATTGTTGGCCACGCGAGTTAATAAAACTAAAATGAATTGTAGTTCGCATTTCGTTCAGAAAATCGAAACAAAAACATAAAAATGCCACGACACAGAACAAAACAGAGCGAACCCAGGAAATGGACGGGAAGCTAAAGTTTTTCCGTAATTTGACATTACTTGTCCGAAAAATGAGCCAAATTGGTGTGAGTGTGTTTGGCCCCTTTTTTTTGCTGGCCAGCTGCTGGCAAGCTGCACCAAAACCCATAAAAGTAATGTAAAAATGTTAGTTACATTTTATTGGATTGCTGCCTTCCTCGGGTTTGTCGCTTGCTTTTTGTGTTCTTTCGCCAATTCTCTTGTTTTCCGTATCGTGCTCCGGGCTGCTGTTGGAGGTAGTGGAGCACGCTGCAATTCGGTCATTGCGTTTTCCCGTATGTGTGTGTGTATGTGTGGCTCTGTGTGTTTTGGCGCAATTGCGCAACACTGCGCCCAAGTTTAATGTAGTTTTGTATCGCAGTTCGTTTACTGCGTCCTGTTTACTTTCTTTCTATTTTCGCTTGTCGGCGCTTTTTTCTCGCTCTGCTTCGTTTCGCTGATCCTCCTGCATCTCTGAGCGAGCGTTTACTGGTTTCCTTCCTGATTTTATCCCCTTCTCCCGTTTACTAGCCCGACTGACTGACTTTCTATCTGGGAAGTTAACTTCCGTGGTTCAGTATTGCGATGTGTCCGTTTTTTTTTTTTTGTTGCTCTATTAACACTTTTGTCATTTCGCTCTTTTTTGCTCATTTCATTAGTTTATGGAAGTTTTGCCGGGAATTTAATTTTTCTATTGAAAAGTAATTTTATCGCTACCGCTTTCTGTCTTTCCTCGCAACACGTTTGGCGGTGACAGTCGATCGGTAGACTTACTTTTTGTTCCCGTCACTACGGCTTGGCGTTTGGCTCTGCATTGAATGGAGCGCATTCGTTACTGATTGCGTTGTTATACTGTTTCATTGTATTGTTTTTTACTCATATTTTGAGATGGCTCTAACCAACTTAAGATTGGCTTTTCAAAACGACGACTTTGACTTACTGCACCTGTCCCATACTTTCCTGTAAGTAACCGGAAATGGGTGCACACTGTTCAAATGTGAGGAAATAAAACTGCCAACACGGTACAAAACCCTACAATGGAGAAAAAAGGGCGAAAAAAAGCTGCACTGCTCCAGCTGACAGCTCTAGTCGCGTTGCGAAAAGGTTGATAGTGATCGGGCGACGTTCACAGATTTTCCTGGTTACATATGTCTGCTGTATCGGTTGCTGCTCCCGTTTTTATTGCTTACCGTCGCCGTGAAGACTGGCGCTGGCAATGTATTTGTTTTGTGCACTTTTGCTTCCGCGAATGATGAAATGTGGTTTCCAGTTTTATGCTGGATCATAGGGTTTGTGTGTGTGTGTGTGTGTGTGTGTGTGTGTGTGTGTGGTGTGTGTGTGTGTGGTGTGTGTGTGTGTGTGTGTGTGTGTGTGTGTGTGTGTGTGTGTGTGTGTGTGTGTGTGTGTGTGTGTGTGTGTGTGTGTGTGTGTGTGTGTGTGTGTGCGTTTCTGGCTTCCCACCCAACATTCTTATCTATTGCTATTTTTGTCTTATTTTTCTTTCACTTTCTATTTGCTAAGTATGGCGGTGGAAACAGGAAGCTTCAATAGTGCTTGGGTAGTCCATTTGGTGATGATATGAGTCGTTGCTAGTTGCCAAAAATGTTACATCGAAAGCAGGTTACGTTGTGCAGTGGCAGAATTTGGGTTGCTTTTTTTTACATTTTTTTTGGAAGATTGTGCTCAATGTATTCAATTCAAGCAAGAAAAGGCGAATCAATGATTTTTTCGCCTTATTTCCGCTCTTCAAGAAACTTTTATGTCTAAAAACATTTACCTTCATTGTTGTAAATGAATTCAAAAATGGGATTATATCAGATGAGCTGAAACACTCTTCTTGTTCAGGTTTTTGTTAGTGTCGTAAAATATGGAATGTATTTATTATCAAAAAAGAAGTAAAAAGTAATTTCAACTCTACTAGCTGAACGATTACGCTTTGATAAATACATCTCATTTGTGTGCCAATCAACGAGTCCTCCTTCAGAGGTGTCACAAAAGTAATAAAGAAACATACACAAACCATCAATGCGATGTACATAGAGAATGAAAAAGTGAGACAGAAATATGAGAGAATCTATCCACATCGACCACATTAGCGGGCATTAGCATCGAAAAGTGGCCAGCAAAATATTACCCCAAAACGACCGTACCGTTGACATTGACGGCCATTATTCAATGGGGTAATGTTGTGTACCCCTTTCTCTGGCGTGGATAGGAAGGAAATGGGTTACTGGAATACGGTTCGATTGGCCGACCCAGGAGCCATTTAGCTGTCTGGCTGTGGGCAGGGAGCAAAATGGAAGCAATGGAAACCTCATCAAGTGGAAACGGCTGATCATGGAATAGTTTTCCACAGGGAATGAGCGATGGGGACAGTTCCTATGGCAGGCATACTTATCGGGATCCCATCGAAAGGGTGGCATGTTTTGCTTTGTTAAGTTGTTGTGTGGGACACATCGGTTCGGTAGATGGTGATTGAAACGATAAGATCCATTACTGCCTGAGTGGTGAGGATACATTACCGATTGAAGAGCTTTTTGATCTCGTCGATGCGCTGTTGTAGGTGTAGGTAAAGCGATTCACATGAGTATATTTCATTAGTATTCATTTGTTCGTTTATTCACTGTACTATAAATCAATTATTTAACCGAATGCATTGACATAGCTTTGTCTCAATCGTTTATTATCATGAAATCAATTAAAACACCTTGAAAACAGTTTACAACAGACCGAAAAGAAATCTATCAGCTGCTGATGTATTAAACATGACATACATTTTCCACCAGCGTCGCCATTACTGATGAGGCACGTCCTGGTCGAATGTGTCCCCAGCAAATCTAAGCCCTCCCATCCGAGCACGTCATGCCGGATGGAAGAAATGGAATCATAAATTTTTATTGATTTCTGTCGAAAGCCGCCGTTATATACCTGTTCCTACCTCAAGAGCCTACAGCCCGAACAGGAGCTCCAAATTGGCAAAGCAGCCCCCTTCCCGGAAGCCAACGAAGCGAAACACTTTCCAGTGCCCCAGACGGACGGACAAGGAATGGGCGGCAGGGCAAAAAAAGGTTGGTCAGCCTTTTAATTCCACACCAACCAGAACCACCGGACCAACCGGGAGGTCGACTCGATCGGTCTTTGTGCAGATTTTCCGGCTGATTTGGTCCGAAGGGATTTTCCAGCACAGAGATGAGATGGAAGGGAGGGCAGTAAAAAAGCCAACCCGGTGCCCTGACGAACGGTAACGATGTTGTGTTGCTTGGTTTATTTTTTTCGAGTGCAGTTCAGAAGGTGAGTTGGGTAAGACAGCAGCAGCAAGCTCGGGGTTGTGCTCGGCGCGGATAGAAAGCACATACGAACACACACACATACAGGTATGAAGCATTTATTTGTGTATCGAATTTATTGTCCGGATAACCGTCCGAAAGATCGATTGAATTGCCAGAATCGTAAGAGGCACAGGGCTTCACGATTGCTGAAAAAGGTTAGATTCGGTGCCCTCCGAGCACACACTGAGAGTGTAGGAGAGGCAGAAAGAAGTACGGCTTGTGCGGTTGCGGTGTGCGAGGGACAGGGAAAGAAACCATCCAATCCGATCCTCCCATTCGGATCGGAATCGAATGCGACGGATCGGTGCTATAATATGTAAAATCTCACAGGAAAAACGCTCCCATCGTCCCGTCGTCCCGTTCCGATGCTCTTTACGATTCCGTACACTGCAGGGCTTAAGTTTACCGATGAAATTGGATACTGACCAGTGACTGGCCCGTGTACGGTGTACGCCAAGGATCCAGGATTTATTACATCTCATTGAATGAGTCGCGCCAGCCCAGGCTCTCGGGGAACGGGACGGTAGCGAAAGGCGAAGAAATCGTACGACTTTGTCCGACCATATTGGCGGCTACCGACCACAATAACGAGACGCGCTCGGATCGATATCCTTATTGCTGGGCAGTGAAATGTGGAAAAAAGCCGGCTCCAACGTGGTGGTGGTGGTGGTGCTGTTGGGGTGGTCAACAAGTAAACTAATATTTTCTTTTGTGCACCATTGGTTGAGCTTTTTGCTTCGCTTCCTATACTTCCGGATTTCTTTTACCGAAGCTTCCAATCTTCTTCTGCGAGCCCCCAACAATGCCTGCGCCAAAAAAGAAAAAAATGGTGGAAATCCTACAAGCAAACGGCCGCCCATCCCCATCGCACCCCGTATTGGCCACCCCGCACTGTTACGGAACCGGAGAAAATCAAACAGAAACAGTGCCCCGGAAAAAGTGACAGCGACAGGTAGCAGAAAAAAAGCGAGCGAGCGCACACAATCTTGAGAAGCCGTCCGAGGAAGGAAAAGCGATCCATCCCGCTTGCGCTTGCGGTGGCAAACGGGGGACAGTTTTTGTTCTGTCCGCGCCGTGCGCGCGCGTGTTTGTGTGCGGGAGCAAAGTTAAACACAAAAGCTAAAGCTGGATTTATCAAACTCCACTAACAATATTATCCGCAAATATTTGCCAGTGTGCTTTTTTGTTTTGTTTTGTTTTTTTTTTTGCTCTGGCAGGACGTTTTTCTCTCCCTTCGTGTGTTCGTTTTGTTTCGTTAGCGTAGCGAGATGAAAACGCTTTTTGGAGACGTTTTGGAATAATGAGACAGTTTGATGTTTGAGAAGGAACGAATATATTCAAGAGGGGCAGACATTTTGGATGAAAATAGCTTAAATGATGTTAAAAAAAAACATATTTGAATAGTTTTGGTTCATATCATCTAATAAAAGAAATGTTACATAACTTCCTATTAAAACCCGTTAAGCTGTTGAAAGATTCTTCTTCTTCTTTGGCTCAACAACCGATGTCGGTCAAGGCTTGCCTGTACCCACTTGTGGGCTTGGCTTTCAGTGACTAATTGATCCCCCCCCATAGCAGGATAGTCAGTCCTACGTATGGCGGCGCGGTCTATTTGGGGATTGAACCCATGACGGGCATGTTGTTAAGTCGTACGAGTTGACGACTGTACTACGAGACCGGCGGTTGAAAGATTAAAATGTAATTAAAGCTACAGCTGCTTCACGACCTATCACAGCCAATGGGACAAAATAATAACATTGCTGCAAACGTCAAGGTAGTGACGTATGCTAACAAGATCGACCTGTCATGAGCTTCCACGCTCTTCGATCCGGGCAGACAGAACAAGTAACAACCAAACAGAAGTGCGTCAGGCGAAATTACTTATCGACGAATGCCAAAGTCCCCTCCCGTTTTTAGTTTTAACAGTTTGATTTCTCTTCCTCCCCCAAAAGGTGAATGTAACCATTTATGATTCGTTTTGCCTCGCTTGATTTCATGCGTTCTCTCCGCTTGAAAACGCCAAACGCCACCGGCCCCCAATTTAACAGTCTTGACAGTTCAATTCCTTTGATAGAACGGGCGACGTTCTTCCCCGAGCATGGCAATTTGAGTTTGAAAATCACCTCAAACCGTTCTTCCTTCACTGTCTGTATCTTCTGCATGTGTACCGTAACCGTTTGTAAGGGGTTCGACTGTACCAAAAGGCCCCGTACGGCACGTCCTGGGGAGAAGGCACGGATAAACGCCGAAAGCAAAATTACACACTCCGCGAAAACACCTTCCAGCAGCTTGCCTGTGATTTTACGCTCACCCGTACGGGACCTGCCAACGTACACAGAATGTGACATGTAAATGATTAATGATTGTATTTCGTGGAAGAAAATTATCTTCCCTTGCTACCATCTTCCTTGCCGGTGGCGCTGAAGACATGTTTGCCGAAAACCGTTTACCGCTTGCTACACAACGCTTGTCTGTCGATGCCGAGCTATGCTAGCTGGTGGTGTATATTGCGCCTGTTTGTGATAGGATGTATGGAGGCATTATGGCTTTCTTTCGCTACGCATCAGCCATTCGACGAGTCAGCATTTATTGGTACGATGGAGGTGGTTTGAGGCCTGACGGTACTCCACACAGGTACTGTAGGTACTCCCCGAAGGATTCTTGATGAAGATAAAGCTTCATTCGATCGAAGATGGCGGTGTTGACGGAACCGCGCTGGTGGTGCACAAAAACGGAAGTACCGTAAATCACCAGCGCCAGCCTGCTCGAAAGGAAACATGCTGCCGGTAACACCAGCTACAAAAGAGCCACAAACACACACATGTGTATGTTATGCGTGGACAGGGAACGTCTTTTGAGCGCGGGTGTCCTCTTTGCATCAGAAAGCCGTTGATGTCACCTACACGCCGTCAGCCGACACTGTCAACCGATACAAGGAAGTCAACCCGCACCGAGCGACAGCGCCCAGTGACGTGGTCGGGGACCCAAGCCATGACAGTAGCAAGCGCATATGTCAGCGTTCGGGTAAAGGACCGCATGCAGCGGTCCTCCTTCCTGTCGTTCAGCGATGAAGAGTGACCGGGGACAAATCCCTGAAACTGTCCACTCCCTTCTCCCTTGCTGCTTTGAAACCTGAAAAACGAGCGGGGCTCGATGGGAAATGTACAACATCTTCCCCCTTTTCCTGTTTGCTGCGACGGGGCTGAGACATTGGCAGGCCGGCTGGGGCCGTGTGTCGCTCCAGCCTTGATTGACGGGGAACAGCAGGAGTCGAGCCGGTTTGGATTTGGGTGAAATTATCAAAGGATATGCACGCGTCAACTTTCGCTCGGTACCGACGGAAACGGTAAAGTTGCGCCCAGTTTCACCGTGTAAAGCGGGAAAGAAGTTGTAAAATGCAGTGATTTATGTTTACGACAGCAAATGGTTCCCCTTTGAGCGTGGTAGGGAAGACGAAGAAGCTTGTTTGAAGCGTCAGTCCTTAAATCGATTCCACGGGAAAATAAAACTATCATAATGCTTCCTAGCAGCACGTAGTAAAGCAGTTTAATTGAGTGTTTCATACTGGTTCGATGGTTTTATGGGGTGGAATAAAAATATTCCCAGCTCTGGGGGACATTCGCAAGTGTCTAGACATTTTTGTTGTATTGGAAATTGATAGTTGTGATATCGTTTTAGCTCAAAGACGGCTCTTAACTTATCAAAATCGAAGCTAAGAGACATTTGAGCTATAATTTCTGTAGGGGAAAGCGGGGCAAAATGGGCATGTGGGGTAAAATGGGCACGCTCTATTTAAGCATTATTTGAGTACAAAGATACTTTCCAATGCTCAAAATGTATTCATTAGAGTGTTCTATGAACACCATGTAAGTTTCATAACCCTTACGTAACAAATAACTAAGAAAAATGCAAAATAAGGTTTAGCAGCATATTGATGTAATTTTTGCCACTTCGAACATAAGCTTAAACGAGTGTCACAAGGATGCGTTGAAGTTTTTCATGATATATTTTTAAAGATATGATATTTATTTACAATTTGTCTCAAGAAAGCAGGGCGATTGAATGCGCATTTTTACTAATATAACAAAAAATACAAAAATGCTTCACGTGGGGCAAAATGGGCAGTTACGCTTGGGGCAAAGTGGGCAGATGCTTTTGACATACGGCGCTTGGTGAGGCTATGGTGATGTATTTGTTGCCTCAATAATGATAACAGGCACAGCTTCAAAAGATTCGATTTTGTAGATTTAAACGTTTACACTCGTTTTAATTTTGATAACATATTTTTGGAAGAATTTTAAGGGCTTTTCTGACAACCAAATCAAAAGAAAGAACGAAAAATACATTTCACGAAACGTGCGCAAAAGCATAGACCATTACCTATGCGCAGTTGTTGTGGCCCATATTGCCCCAGTGTTTTGACGTTTCACAGTTTGTTTACATATGCCCATTTTGCCCCAGGGCTATGCCCATTTTACCCCACGTGTCAAAATAACTTCTCGTAAAACATCAACTTTTATTTTGCATTATTTTCTTGTTTTTAAGTTGTTTTTATTTTATGTGGCAATTTTAATCCATAGATAAATGATGGAGGCATACAATAATGAAAGAAAAATTGTGTTTTGTGGCATATTCAAAGGAATATTCAGGAAACTGCTTAACATGTCCATTTTGCCAGCTTTCCCCTATTTTACATGGTTATTGCTTAATGCAAAATACAAAGTCAATCATCACGTGGAGGACAATTTTCTTTGGAATCGTAAGGATATTATAGCACCGATCCGTCGCATTCGATTCCAATCTGAAATGTGAGGAATCGTTCATTGGAAAATTCTTCTATAAAAACTGTCAACTTTCTATTATTTTGTGAGTTTAGTAGAATCATTTTCATTCGAATTCATAAACACTCTATCAATTCTACGAACAATGCTGCTTAAAATATGAAACAAACAAATCAATAAACTGCTTTGTGGCATTTAAAATTCCAAGAATGCACCGCAATTAAAGCTACATTAAACCCGTACCCTCACTACATCCTATCATACCAGCTCAGCAGGAAACACGCTTACCATCGATCATATCGCTCCGCCCGTGCCTTCAATTATTCACACATTCACCTTCAAAACCCGATTTTAACGTTACATGTTTTTGCATCGCTTCCCGCTTATGAAATGCTGCTCAATCATAGTCTGCCATCAGCAGGAGCAGCAGCACCACCACCGTGCACAGTAGTCCGAACGGATTCGAGCGAAAATCCTGCAAGCACCATGGATGTTAGCTGTACATCGTTATGTTTGCAGGTGTGAAAACTATCATACAAATCACTTCCCTTTCACCTGACGCCCAACCGTGCCCAACCGTGCCCAACCACAATACCCATGTTGCACCATTACCATTGACTACTGCTGCTACTACTCCTACCTGGAAAACGGGAGTAAAAAAAAAGAACCAACCGGAAAGCTAGAAGAAAGGGCACCACGGAGATAACCGCTGCAAACGAGAATGGCGATGCGCAGTGCAAAATGCAAGGGAAAAAAAACAGCGCCACCGGCGTACAAATAACAACTGTAACATTTCTATCAAACATTTCCGAGCGAATAAGTTTACGAGCAATCGAATTGTTTCCAGCGACCACAATGCTAACCCAACTGCCCGATCTTCCTCCCCCCCCCTCTCTCTCTCTCTCTCTCTCTCTCTCTCTCTCTCTCTCTCTCTCTCTCTCTCTCTCTCCCTCTCCATTCCCCAGCCAACGAATTGAGAACTCGGGTTGCGGGTTTTGTGGAAAGTTCAGTCTGCCGGAAAAAGCTGCAATGCATCCTGCACTCTCGTCGCTTCTCCGTGCGTGTGTTCTTCTCCAAGCTCGGGATGCAACACAATCCACACGCTATGGATGCAATGTAGGTGGTTGAGGTGTGTGTGTGTTTTTTTACGGAGGAATTTTATAGCCAAGTGGAGCGAGTGGTGCTGAAAGTGGAGAGCAGTGGGACTGATGATTACAGATTCATTGCCAGAAGGGATTTTTCTTGCGAGCTTGGTTGCGGTTTTCCACACCACACTGCCTGGTCCCGGTATCGCGTTCGCGTATCGTACGATCGGAAGAGATGCGAACAATTACACTGGTACGCTGGGAGCGGGTAGTTTTTCACAGTAAAGCAGGTAGTTTCGTTTTCCACCTCTCGCAATCAAACGGAAACGCTTCTTATCTTCAGGCAAAAATGCTTGACTTATTGCGTTTGTCGCTTAGCGATGTCCTGTTTCATCGGAAAGCCATAAAGATCGGGATTTTCCTTTAACAATAATTACATTAAAGTATTAAAGTTTTTCGTAAAAAGCCCCGTTTGAAGTGTGCATTAAAAAAAAACAGGAAACCACACTCTGATTACCACGATAAATCATGCCTTACCTTTCCCGCTTTGCATTAACCATCACGGCACGAATGGGCGATGCTTATCGTTTATGCGTTGCACTCATGCAACTCGTGCTGCAGGTCTGAGGTTCAACAAAACGCACACACACACACAGAAAAAACAACTGCAACATACACCTTGCAGCCTGCGTAGCACAATAAACCTACGTTGCTTTTATTCACGCTGGCGTAGGAAGGGCAGCTTGGCGTTAAATCGATGCCTTTTTGCCAGGAGTGAACGATATATGCTAGACGTTCCTTTTTTAGTACCCCGTTCCTTCGTCAGCAGGTTTGTGGTGCGTTTCGTAAATTAACACTTGTAAAGCTGTGAATTATGAAATAAGTGCCTTGCAATCGAGTTCTGTTCAACGGTGGATAGAAGGTGGTGTACATACATTGTAGTGGAAGTGGTAGTTAGGAGCATAAAATTGGAGCATGATGTATGATTGCTTTATTACCTGACAGAAGACAGGTCGGACGGACAAACCGTACGGTCTCACCGATAGTTTACTAGTTTGTTTATTTAAATTTGAAAAAGAAAGAGTTTAAATGAAGAACTCAGGGCAAGATACAAGTAAGTTTTGTCACAAATTTCTGTGAAAGTATGAAGAATTTTGTGTCCCCCAAATGTGAATGATTTAACACAATGACAGAGGGAAACCATAGTATTTCTTTTGACAAATTATCAGATTATGTCCGGAGCAAATTACATTACGATTGATTTATGTACACCGTTCAGGGCAAGCCGTTGCGAAAGCAGAGCAAAAAAACAAAACAAAGGCACATCCATTTGTTCTGCATATGCACCACCTGCTGTAGGCACATTTTTTAAAACCCTTCCTTGCCCATTTGCCCACCCATATCGATGCGAAAGTGAGGAAAGGATATTTAAATATTGATTTTCAAAATTAAAAATGATATTCCCGTTTTTTTTTTCGCCTGCTGGACGCTCCAGTCCAGTCACCATGTCACCGTCATGTGTTGAATGTTTAATAATGTTCCCCCAAAAAAATCCCCATTGCAAAAGCATTTGGTTACCTTCATTTTACGATACGGGAAAGTGTTGAATCAAAAGGAGTGGAGAATTTTGAAGGGAAACAAAGAATGAGTAATATCAACATGATGGTGCAACCTCAGCCTGTTTCGCTCCACACGATCATCACCTCGTCGGATTGGTTGGAGGTCAAACCTAAAAGAATGAAGGATCAAAGAGTCGACAAGAAGGGGAGAGAACATGCAAAAAAGAACATACAAATTCCAACACTAGCGAAACATCCTGCCTCTTACAGTCGATCGAGCGAAATCCCCGAGAGTGATGAAGAATGGTCCCAACGAGAAGCAAAAAAAAAAACCCTCGGACTAACTTAGGGCCACTTTGACGTGTAAAAAAAGGATACAAGGTGCAGAGAGCGACCAAGTGGTAATGACAAAGTGTGTAGAGGGAGAAGCACAAGAGAGAGAGAAAAAAGCCAGCAAGACCCACAGGCATGAAACATTTGCCGTAATTTGTCTCAAAATCAAAGCACTTTCTCATCAAGTATCCAAATATTTTCCCAACCATCGGGACGACCGTCCTGCGACAGAGGGCGGAAGGTTGAAGGTTAAGGTCCTGTCAGTTTGTGTCAGAAAAATCGACACGTTCCATTCCGAGCGGGCCCCAACCGGGCCTTGGCCATGCTTCTCTTCTGTTTTATCTTGCCAGCGCGTGGGGTTTTTTTTGTGTGTGTGCTGCTTTTGCCACCGTAATGGAAAATCCCTCGTGAGCCACTGAAATGAGTGAACGAAATGGTTAAATGCTTGAACGAAACAAACTGCAACAAAAAAGAATGCTGTGTAAAGAAACATGCTGCATGCAAAAAATGACAGCCAGGGCAAATGCTGTCAATAGAAGAGAAGGAAAAAAAATCCCAGCATCACAAGAACCACGCATGGAATGCTTGGGCGGGGAAATCCACGCTCATGGAGGAGTAGCGAAATATTTACATAGACGGGTCATTAATAACAACATGCTGGGGAAGACTTGGGAACAGGGCAGAGAGCGCTACGCGCTCGATATAGACAGAGAGAGAGTAAGCGAACACGAGAAACACATCGACACTTCATCCAGCTTGCCCATCGTTCACCATTTATAAATGTTAGAATGTAAGTGTCTGGACTTTTTTTGTTGTTGTCTGCCATTGCTTTTGTCGGCTGTGTTCGCTACTTTAACATGATACTTTTGCTTCGTTCCAATGGCCACAGCTCTCTCTCTCTCTCTCTCTCTCTCTCTCTCTCTCTCTCGTTGGACACACTGGAATGTCATGGCATTTTCGCGAAAAAACAGACCATTTTGCTACCGTGGAGCGAGCGACGTTCTTTATCTTGCCCAACCGGGCCAATCTTTTCTGGTCTGAGCTCAAGGGAGCTGGTTGCCCTGGTCTGTCCAATAAAGCCCGGTGTGATGTTCATGCTATTAGATACCCACCGACACAGTGACACCCAAGCCCGGCCGTGGGGAAGGCAAGCAAGAGAGTCCGCTTAATGACCTTAAGTATTCGATGTCATCCTTGATTTGTGTTGCCACTAGAGGGCGAAATTCATGGGCTGGCACGGGGAATGAATCACGGAGCTGGGTGGAGTCCGGCCAGTCTCAAGAAGGCTCTCGATGTAGTGGAACGACATTCTTTTTGAGGGTGTGTTTTTTCACAAAATTTTTCAATTGCCTATCGCGCGGATGCTCAAGCACACTTCGGCTTCGAACACGTGTAAGTGTCGACACGAACATGCTGCTTTTGCTAAAGAGGTTATGTTTGCTACGGGTATGATTTGTGCTTCTCCCTGCGTAGCGCTATCATTCCATTTGCTTGCCACATACACACCTCAATTGATTGATGATCGACCCCATTTACAATAATTCACAGGGAGGATTTTAGTGTCCACCTTTGGACGGGACCTCCTCCACACGGCCCCCACCACCCAATGTGAATCCGTCGCGCCAGGGGTCCATCCTTTATTTGACCAATAGGTGCGCGACAGATGACGTGGCTAGCACCCAGCAGGGCTTCTTCCTGCGCCCCACCAAGGAAGGTGTCCTTTCGTCCAAAAAACCCCAACAAGGTGCAACCACAGGAAAAGCTGACCGGATGGGAACCCCTAGAGGGCAACCCATGTGAATGTGTGTGTGTGTTTCATTGTGTCGTTCTTTCTACGATCTTTTCTCGCCCCACAGACACACTTTCCTCTGCCAGCTCTGCGCTTGCGGATCACTTCATTGTAATTTATTTCCCATTGCTCGCAGTACAGGCCCCGTTGCCGGAGACATTCGGGAGGATTTTATTTCCCATTCTCCTGCTCGAGCCATTTGCGCAAGTGTTGGTTGTGCTTGGGTGTACCTTTCCCTTTGCCGATTCGCTTTTGAATGGGACCACTAGACGGGTGTTTTTTCGGTGGGTTTCCGGTTTCCGGTTCTTCTTGCTTCATCTTTTCATTCAGCGAATCGTTCGTTTGAATCGGGTACGTCAGGCGGCGGGAACGACGGCTTTCGTGTTGCTTCCATTGCCGAAAATAATGAGGATGTCAGGGGGAGATATATTAACTTGAAATTATTTCCTGACAGGTTCGGGCAGAGCCCTTTTGCCAGGGAATGGAAAGTGCAACAGCAAGAGGACGAATACCATCAATGAAAATACATGTAAAGACAGAATGAGTTTTGCATTCCAAAATTCGTACATTAAATGGCATGACTGATTTTTAAATTTTCATTTGACCAATGTCCTCAAAGCACTTTACTTATTACTCCATAAAGAAAAAAAAATAAATCCTTTTAAAGATTTCAGAAAATTCCAGTAAAAAAATCAAACAAACTAAAAACCTCGTCCTCGCACAATTTATTTCCACCAGCACTAGGTTAAGAGCGCACCTTCCATTTTTCTCCGTCAAGCATTTTGTGTTTGTTTTTCCGTTTCCCTCATTCGCCGTTACTCAAGCCACCGAAAGGACAACGACTTCCGTACCTTCCGCAAGCGCGTAATGAGCAGCCCGCGGTCAACCAGTGCCCGCGTGTCCAGGAGGGCACGGGGTTGGTCACTCTTTCTGGCCACACCGGATGTGGAGTGCTTACAACAAAGCAATTTAATATTCATATTTGCTCGCTCCTTCTCTCCTAGCGAAGGCTTCGTGCCCTTGCAGCCAGCAGGGAAAACCAACAAGTCGTATAGTGTGTTGCTCCCTGCTGCCGTCGGGAAGCAAAGCATTCAGCAAATAGCGAGTGCTTGGACTCACACAACCCCGCACACAGAGAGAGCGAGAGAGACTGGGAGCCAGGGGTAAAAGCGTACCGTTCATGCAAATGTAACAAATTTAGCCAAATCACGCGAGATGATTGTTTTAATTCGCTCAGTAAATAGTAGCAAAAAAAAAAGCAATGGCTTCTTGGTGCGCTCTGTGAAGGTGGATGGAAAGCGTTTCACTCTCCGCCTGCCCTGTGTGCACCGTGCTGTGGCTTCAAAATAATTGCAAGCAAAAATTCAAATGTCCACCGAGTCCAAACGAACCAACGACAAGCAACACAGCAACCCCAGCGAACGGACCCGGAATTGCTACCAAGCTGTACTGTTTTGCCTGTGGTTTGGATTCGTATGGTTCGTTTTTGTTATACGGGTTGGGTTTGGTTGGCATGGCTGGCTAGAAACATTCCTAACATTTCCGGCACAACTACCGTGCGAATGCCGTGATAGCACCCGCGACCTGGCCAATGTGGGTCGCCTGTGGAGCGTGCGCGATTTTTGGTGGTCCAACAATTGGCAACTTGTGACGCTGGTTGATGATACTGTGACGGGTTTATTTATTGAGCCGCTCCGTTTTCGCGTGAAGGGTCTTCCGGGGGGGTGCGGTGGTTTATTTGTTTTGCTTTACATGCTTTCGTGCTTTCCCAAGCCCCTTTTCATCGACCTGTTGGCAACTGTTGGAGTTCATCGAACATGCAAGAGTGAAGTGTCTTGTTCGATATTGATTTGGAAATAGATTTTAAATTAAGGAGTCATTAATATTATTGACAGAATTTTAATTGGAACGAATTGAGCTGTTCAGTGGTTTGTTTTAAGGAATAGAATACGTTAAAAATATGTTATTGTGATCAATAATACAATTTCCTGATTGAAAGCGTTCCAGCTTTGATTGATGAACTATCGGCGAGAAGAATAAACCCATTTGACAAGCAACTCATATTTCTTCGATTGTGTGCGTTTTAGTTTGCTCCATTAGGTGCGCCAAACCAAACCAGCACGAAAAGAATGGAAGATCCCCTGTACCGAATACATGCACATTTGCACCTCATTTCTTTTCAATTTCGGAACCCTTGTGGAAAGTTTTACGCCACTGCCGGATCAAAGGACGACGAGCCGGGGAAGACAAATTCGTTTCGCTTCATCAACATCGTGTACCGTGCGCCTCATCGCAACGAGGTGGCGAACGGGGGAAAACCTTATATCCCGATATCGTCCGGCTCCACATTCCCTGTCCCTGCTGCGGTGGCCCTATCAATTGGGAAAAGATTCATCCATTTTTATCCCAACTGCCAACCCCCGGGAGAAAGTAGTCGCCACATCCACTGGGGAAGTATAATAGAACCGGAAAACCTCCACCAGTACCACCACCACCACCACCACACACAACACACACAGTAGGTGGCATAATTTGTACGCATTTGCAACAAAACTTTTTTCCTCCTCCTAGGGCGCCAAACCGATTGCGTTAATCCATTGAAGAATGGGGGGTGAATGGTTTTGTGCGCCTTACTTCGCCCCGTTTCGGCAGCGCTGGGCGGGTTTCACGCTTGCGGAACTCAAAATAATGATGTCTTTTACCAGAGCAGACGTTCAATTTATTTCGTATCAATAGAATAGCTGTGCGCTTGGAGGAGGGAGCATATCTCTCTAGCACATTGGGGTGAGATGTGATGGTCGTATTGTTGTTGCTGTGAGGATTCATTTTTGGATTTGCTGTACGGGACGGAAACGGTTCTTGCATACCGGAAGTGGTGTAGTGGGTTTAATAATAAGTGGGAGGAAGCGGGTAAAAGGAAGGCAATAGAAATGGGAATGCGATAAGAGAATCGATTGCAGGCTGTTCGTTTACGTATCGTAACAGAAATAATTGAGCGTGTGTATCTAAATGTGGTTCAATTTTCTTCGTTATTGAACTTTTGCCTGATTGAAGTTGTTTGAGGGTATGTGAAGGAAGCATTTTGTGAAGATATTGTTGAAAAATTAAGTTTATTTCTGTTGTGTCAAGAAGGATAAGAGACTTTTCAGCAGTTTTACTGATAAAGTTTAAATGATTTCAACTCAACATTGTATGTCATTTTAGGTTGAAAAAACTTATTAAAGTATTATTTGCGTTTTACCGCAGCAAATGTTATTCCCTTCGTCGGCAACGGTCTTCTTTCCGCTGCTACCGTCATCTTAAGCTGTCAACTTTTAGATTCACACCTTTTCTTAACCTCAAAGCCAATGAGCAAAAATAAGGAAAAAAAAGAAGGAATCCCAAGACCGACAGAAATGTTATTAAATCTACTGCGCAGCTTGCAAAAAGCTAGCAAATGCTACTTCCTCTAGTAGAATGAAGGAAGTGAAGGTAGAAAAACCTCAAAACAAAAAAAACACACAAAAAAAAAAGAACCGACAAGACACAAACCTCCGCGTTGGCACCCGTTGATGGACCCGAAGGATAAAAAAGTTTTCTTTTCACGCTTTTAATGAATATTAATGGAGTGCGCAGTGTATGGTGAGATGGACGTCTCGGCGGCAAAATGGTGATCGGCGAGTCTTCCCGGTTCTTGCGGTAAGGAAGAAGCAAGCCGGGCGATGGAAAATGGTGGCATCTAGCCAGAAAACACCAAATGGCAACATCTCCTATGCTAAAAAGCTATCTGAATAGTGTTCACATACACACACACACACACACAGGCACAAAGGACGGGCAAAAGAGAGGATCGAGACTAGGCAAGCACCTGCACTAAACGATGTGCATTCAAAGGTGAAGCTTTCCGGTGCGCGGTCTTAAAGTGCTGCTGAATTCATTTATTTCTTTTCCTTGGTATTAAAAGCTGACCTGCTCTTCAGCAGCGGAGTGAGAAAGAGAGGGAGAGAGCATTTGTAGCAAAATTCTTGCTACTTATCGTGCAGCAATAGGAAAATGGAGGATTTCGTACTATTACCCCATTGTTTTTGTAACGTTTTTTTCTTCTTCTTTTTTTCGATTTGCAGAAGGATTTAAATTCCTTTCTTCGCTCGTCAAAGCTTTGCATTCACTTTTGGTTGCTTGGTGTTGGGAGTCAGCAAGACAGCTTTTGGCCATGACA
The DNA here is from genome assembly GCF_017562075.2 of Anopheles merus. Classification (NCBI taxonomy): domain Eukaryota; kingdom Metazoa; phylum Arthropoda; class Insecta; order Diptera; family Culicidae; genus Anopheles; species Anopheles merus. The sequence continues at coordinate 13,747,162 of NC_054085.1, forward strand.
GCACTGGGGGATGCCACTGGCTTTCTTTGCGTGAGTTATTCGAGTGCACTAAAATGACAGTTGAATCATTCATCCGTTGGTCGTTGTCTTGAGTGGCAAATTTTGGAGTCGAGCCATGCGAAAGGTCGTTTTATTCACTGAGACGAAGAGCTTATGCTGTTTAAGATACGCCAAGTGACAGGATTGCAATGTGCATAAGAGTGACGTTGAAAAAGAAATTGCATTTCAATGTCAAATATTTCGATTATAGGACAAAAGTTAGTTTGATATTTGACAAAAAATTTGGTTTGAATGGTTGTTTTATTTTATTTCCAATATCAGGAATAAAATCGAACATCAAAATCCTTCCCTCGCTCTAATGTGCAATATCATATAAACCTTGGAAACACTCCCGAGCTCTAGCAATCGTATCCATTCGCAGGGTATGCTTTTGCATTCTCAACACACTCCCAGTTTACCCAGTGCGAAATGGAACGCTGCTCGGTGACATTCCGTGCGAACGCGTCCTGCAACGATCCGTTTGATGATCCACCTGAATCCACTAATACCGCTCTGAACGCAAACTACGAGTTGCCGGGGGAGAGAGGGATCACGCATTAGAAGGGATAAAACACACCGTCCTCCTGTGTGTGTGTGCGCTTATGGCCGTATGTGCAGCTATGCAAATGCAGCTGGGAGTACATAAAACACGGGCAGCTGCAAACGATTCGAGCCGGAATGTGAGGCTCGTTGCATGTGGATGACATTTTCAATCAGCGTGTGACACGCTCAAGACGAGTCCCGGTACCGGTTGACGGGTGACGAGCAGCAAGGCCTGCAATCGAAGCCTGCACACACCGCGATGTTGGTGTGTGTGAAACAGGTTCCATTGCAATGAGCGGGGGAGGGTTTTTCGCTTGACGACTGCCATCGTCGTTTTGCAAACCGTCACCGTGAATCAGAAATTAAATTTTTAAACATTGAATTTTGCGCTTCGCGTGTTCCCTGGTTGGTTGGTTGAGTTAGTTGGGGACAAGTTTTTGAATTATTCTTAGGTTTGGGCGTCTTTTTGGTAGCTTGAGGGGCTCGAGTAGCATAGGACATGAAGCGTTTTTAATTTTAATCAACAATTCCACTTTACGCATTAAACCGTTGCACGTTTTATGGAGAACTTTGTTTCAAGATCGATCTCATTAATTCCACCATCACTCAATAGAAAGCGACTGCTCTTACACACCACAAACCACAATGACAACACATTAAAAACAAAACACCGAAAGTGTTTTAGTGAGGCGCAAAGCAACGCAACAGAAAAAAGACTTCTGCTTGACATAACCGCACTTAACACCCTCCGCACGCTTTTATTCCCTTCGCTCGATGCGGGTTGTATAATCGATTATGATCGGCTAATGGCCACACCGCGGGGTCAGTCATTCGGGTGTGCGACGAGATTCGGCGCTCGAATGCTTGCGGCTTAGATGTAGGCGTTAATTCGATCATCATTTCGGCCGGAGTCGTTAGTTTTAATGAGCGACCGTTCGAAGGGAAACGGATCTCATCCCACACTGCCTAATCGAACCCCGAGCCAGGTTTTGCCTTTGTCTTTCGAACTATAGCCACGTTGGTTGTTGTTTTTCTGCTCTTACCAAACGGGTACGAAAATTGTCACTTTTAATTAAGATAAAATGAGAAATGATGAGAAATCGAAATCTTAAACCCATCGTCCATCGACTTCACATCCGAGTGAGGTGAACTGGAAGAGGGAGATAAAAACAACAACAAAAATCCAAACTTCTACCTACGATGGGTCGATCAAACTCTGTGGGCGAGCTTGAGTGTGGAGTTAAATAGAGTAAGAAATTCCCAATAGAGGGAAACAGAAGCGCATTCTTTATGGAAAATATTTTTTTGTTTGGGATACCGATAGAAGCGTTAAAACTTTATGAGATGCATATTGAAGGAAGGTCCCAAACGTAGTGCATTCCCGTATGGTGCAGGATGTGATCATATACTAAATTTTAAATTAGCGACCGGGTTTCGCATGTTCAACAGAGATTGATTGATATTGATGAATGCATATAAATTGGACGTACACACTGATGTATTATTTGAGGAATGTTACCCTCTCTATTTTGAAGCCTATTTTAACAAGCTGGATTTGGGTTTAATACATCCTTTTTTAAATTGTGAATGAAAATTACGTGTTAAGCAGCATGCTGAGTTGATTTGTATAATTCGAGATTCGAAAAAGCATCAAATCGTTCGTTGAAACCATTCTCTGTTTTAGGAATTTTCTCTTAAGCATTTCTAAAAATTCTTTGCTACACATTTCATCTAAGCAAAAGGCACGCTCTCCCCAGAACCCAATAAGCATGAAAATATTCCCATTCAAATTGCATCCATCCATTTTCGTTAGCGTACCGACATTCATTCTAATAATTTCTGCTCCATTAATATCAATCCCAGGCATTCGAGCAGTTCCTGCTTCCTTCAAAGTGTGAATCACGAAACAGTTTAGCAAATCCTAGACCGATTCTTTGTAAAATCTAATCGAAAAAAAACAAAAAGCAGAACTAAACCATTGCATTGCTCCTCGCGGAAAGCAATCAAACATCAAAGATTTGAAATTTATTGCAGATGGTGGAATGTTTCCACCAGCACCGATCGACAAACTTTAACTGTTTGCTCCTGCTTTTGTTTTGACAGTTTGCTGCCATCGATGGGTTTTGAGATTTTGCTCGAGGTTTTTGCATCCACTCCCGCTTTTCGACTCGTCCGGGAAAAGGCACGCGTAGGACATAAACCGTTTGTGTTTTTTTCTTTCTTTTTGCTTCCTGCGTTTGTCTGTGTGCAGGTCCGCGTATCGGAAAAGTAAATCTTGCCAATGCCATCCCCGCCCGAATGACCATAACGAATCGAAATAATGCGTTTTTATTACCGACAATCGGCTCCCCGGCCCCGCGTCGAGCTCGTTTCCCATCCTCCCATTGCACAGAGATGCCCAGGCGAATGCGAGAGTGGTGCGAGGACCCGGTTGATCTCACGTTTTTATGAACTTCAACCTTTTCCTCGGTAGGGCCCAGCGGACGAAAGCGAAAGGAAAGTGACCGTATACGTTGCACGAATTATGGCGAAAGGAGATATTGGGACGGGGCCGGATCGATTTGATTTGGACGCTTCTAATGCTCAAACTCCATCGGAAAAAAATGGAATGTCTTTAGCCGTCACCCCGAACCGAAACGCCATCGTCCAACACGGCTCTCGACGCACGTACAGCGGCGAGTGGCTGGACGGGGTCGTGTCCTTTCTGCGCTGCGAGAATGGGCATTTATTTGGGTAAATAGTTTGTCCCCACTTTTCTCGAAGAATAGCTATTTTCGCATCGGCAGAGAAGTAAGAATCGTAATAATTTTAATGTTTATCCACACAGCGGATCCCTTTTCGATTTCGCTTCACACGTGGGTGACTTCTAAAAGTCATTTGGAGAGGTTAAGCTATCAGATGAGGTTTTTTTTCGGTTTGTGCCTTTTCTGCTTGATGGAGAAAAAAGATAGTAAAATAAATAATCGGAAAGTGGCGGAGTGTGTTTATCTGAGTGGATATAAGAGTTCGCAGAATCTTTATGCATTGGATTATTCGTGTCTTATTTTTTTTTCAAAAAGAAAAAGTTCCCAAACAATTCCTGCACTGTATGGCCGTTGATCTGAACATGTGTTTCCTTTTTTGTATCGATATGCCCTGCAGATATGTCAAATAGCCTGCGGGAGCCTGTCGGTCGCCCTTCGGAAGCAACTCCCTGCGGTACTTGCCCGCTTGTTTGGTCCATTTGACTTTTGTAGCATTAAGAAGGAAGTCGGAATAGCTGCGGAGAGATGAAATATGGTATTTGCCCAGCGGCTACACAAAAGGTCCGGAACGAGTCTTTCAATCTTCACGCTCCAAGTTTGGAATAAATAGGATAAATAGAAAATTTCATATTCCAAACATGTTTCGCACTATCAGTGGAAAGGAAAAAAGATTTTTTTTGCGCTTCGCAAAGATCCTGAGGGTCAGGTGCTGTAACAGGTCAATGACTTGCTGTACTTTGGAAGAAAAGCGGGCTCATTCTTGTTGCTTCCTACACTTTATCCATTCAATGAAATGCCGGTAGCGGAGGAGAAAAGGTTTTTCTTACCCCCGTCCCAGCACGTAACTTGAACCCTTTCTCAGGTTATTTGTGCCATTTTCCAAACACAAGATGTAGACGAAAATCTCGTTCTTATCCGTAATGAAATAAGCATGCAAAATTGATTGCAGAAACACGATCCACTCAGTGAAGTGAAGGCGAAGATCGGGTCCTTCGAATTTCGGGACCATGAGCTTGGAAGCTTTCCTACCTACCCGCAGCACCTTGCGAAGTAAATCAACTCAAGAGAAATAAAGAAGGTGACAAGCGGTACCGAAAAGGAGTGATGATAGATGGAACGATGCTTTTGGGAAACAGGTTTACTTCTTTCCCTTTTTTGTTCAGTTCACTGTCATCTTTCCCTCATCGGACATTGGAGAGTGGCACTACCGGCACTCTGGGGCAGTGTTTTCTGTGTTCCGAGTGTATATATATTGGACACGGGACCTCTTTCTTTCGTAGACCGGTAAGTGCCGGTATGGCCAAACGGGCGTAAACTGTGTCCGAGAGCGTGATGAACTGTCTTGTTCAACAAAACCCGAAAAATGGACCTTCACTTCTGTCTCATCCAAAAACGTAGCGTCTAAATTGAATACCAAAAGCACCGAGCGTGACACAGAAAGAGAGAGAGAGAGAGAGAATGATGACACAAGACACCAGCAAAGAACCAGAATCCATCTTAACCCATCTGTTATCTTTCTTCGCTTTTGGCTCGTGCGATAAAGAAGCGTTTATCTTACCCTCGGAAGCATCCACGGGGCCATGCAACTGGAGGTGGACGGTGGAAGTGTTTGTCACGAAGCACGAAAACGTTCAAACTACAGCCGAGAAAGCACCAACAAAACACTACAGACTGCACTTACCGCCCCAAGGAGCATTTTGGAGGCTTCTCTGTCTAGCGGTTCTTAGCGAAGTCGAAGGAGGACGCACAGTGTGGCAAAGAAAGGATAAAGCAAGCACATTAAATCCAGCAGCAGCAATATCTGAGGTCTTTGCGGAGCTTTTCCGGCAAAAGGATATCTTAATTTTGTTTGTGTTCCGTGTCTTTTGTTGTTGGTGCAGGACTGGCCACAGCGTTTATGGTCACCGGGGTTGTTGTCGCTGTCGTGCGCGCAATTTATCTCTTGACATGCATCTCGAAATGGTGAAGTGAAGTACGCGAGTGGGCGTAGAACAACGCAAAGAGCATTCTCAAGTGGGTTTGTGCGCTATGCAAGTTGGTTAGGAATTTCGGACAGTTTGCGGGCGGGAGCCGGCACTGAAGATTGAATGAAAATGGGATGAAAGGCTTGACTAGGGCGCTTCATTTTCATTTCGGATAAGCAGCCGAAAATTGAATCTAGTGACTTTTTCAGGACAAACAGATAAAGAAAGGGGGGTTGGTCTTCTGTTTTCAAGGTTTTGGGAGCATTTTATTTTTATTGATTTGTTTTTTTAAAAAACTTAAATGACATGATCTAGAATTTTTTGTAGTTATTCTTCGACGACCATTCACTTTAAAAATTAAAAATAAAAACCTTGAGCTCCTCTATAGGGAATAATTCGGGTTTTTCCCAGCACAGATGCACCACTGAAATGCACAGATGCATCAACACAACAGAGCGTAATGCTATCGATTGAAAGGCATCAAACAGCAGGAGCACTGCAGGAACTGTATTCCCTCACTCGACGTCGGTCCGAGTCCTCGTCACGAAGGGAAACGTTGCATGAACCAGAACTTACTCCCTGGGACTGCTTGTACCCGAAAGTGTATCATACATTTTCAATGTGGGAAACGCAAAATATGTGCCAACCAATCCAGTGCGCCCGCCGGGATGCACCCGGACCCGGAAACACACACACACATTCCCAAACGGCCTGACGCTTTTCCAGCTCATTCCGACGCCGGTGGTGAGAATTTTGCGAAACGATGGTGATAGTCCACGTTGTTTCGAGGTGGGTTTCGTTTTTCCCTGGGATTGATTGCGAACGGCGAACAGACACTACCTAAGGACATGGGCTTCGGGGTTGCAGGAAAGCTTACGCGTACCCATTAGCATCGTGGTGACACCCATCACCCTTTGGGTGGTGACGGTCCGAACCAGTCTTGCAGCAAATGAACACAAAATTGTACAACGGTCGTTTTTTATTGGTGTTTTGTGCAAATACATTTTGGATGTTTTTGAAAGCGTTTCTTTCGTATTTTAATTTTTATTATCTTAAAGCGCATTTAAATGTCACATTTTCAAACCATTTCTACCCAAAAGTTACTATTTTGTACATTTTCCATCATTTTATGTTGTTTGTTCAAACGTCTCGCTTATGCAAAGCCTTCAAACTTATTTCGTCCCGAATGATAGTATCATGGAGCTTAAGTTTGATAGCCAGTTGGCTGCTAAATAATTGAAACTCTCTGCAAAACAGCATCGTTCAGTTGCTTAAAACTTATTTCGTGGTTGAAAAACACAGCAACTACAAACAAAAAAAACCCCAGCCGTCAGTGCTCAGATTCTTCTCGGCAGTACCTCAACAGGATCTTAAAAATACCACACTGTTCTTGTTTTTCGAGTTTCCACAAAACTCGCAAGCAGCGACATCACACGCAAGCAGTAGACACAAAAAACTACCACCACCACCACAGCGAACCACGATTGAACCACCCCCCCCCCCCCCTTTTCTGGAGCAAAGCTTTGTGCGGCTCGTGGTGCCAGAATGATGTTCGATGTTGGATGCGGTTTTTGCTCCGGCATTTCTTCCGGGAGCACCCCTGTCGAAGCACTTCCGGTATCTGTGGGTCGGTGGGTTTTGGGAAGCGCGGTTTTCGGAAACTTTCATTTTAAATATTTCACGCTAACGCCCGAATGCAAACAAACTACTTTCGAGCCTGGCAGCCGCGTCTATCTGTCGGCAACGGGTGCCACTGCGGTGAGGGCGCACTCGTTTGTGGTTGTTTCGGAGGCTGCGGAGTGAAGCGATCTTGCTACACCTAATGCGCCGCGAAACACCGAATCGGAAGTACGGCAGGAATTAATTCGTACTGAAAGTGTGCATTATTGAAGATAGTTTGAAACAAAGCTTTCAAGAAATGTGAATTTATGCTTTACACGTTAGGTTAAGAGTCTTTAACTGCAATGTATCGTCTCATCATTTATTGATTTTTCTCTCTTATTACAGGTAAGGATCGGCGAAAAATCAGTCTATTGGTAACGTACTATATACTCCATTAATCAAGAATGTGTGCAAAAAAAAAAAAATTAAGAAACCTCAATATTAATTAGTATCGACAGCTGTGTCGATGTTTCTTTTTGCCACTCAATGTCATTCTTGCTGAAACCACAAATTTTAATTTCATTTCAGTCATTTTTAACACGCTTTGGAGCACATTTTCAACTAAAAGAAAAAAAGGTAGTGACAATTCACGAACCTAACTCCCTGAAACCCAGTCTTTTAAGGCATGAATGAGATCAACCTCCATGAAGAATAGGAAAACACAATGACCTACTATCGGTGTGTTTTAAATTGATTTAATTTCTATCTCGTCTACTGTGAACATTCAACATAAGAGAAGAGAGGTACACCACCCAAGATGCAACTGGAGATGAAAATTAGAGTGTCGATAAAGTCGGTGAATTGCTTCATCCGACGCTAGAGCAAGAGTATCACGATGAACAGCTGTATTGGCTTTGATCAGAGTGTTTTAATGATCGTATCAGTCACCATGGCGAAGTCTTGATTGCAAATCTAATTAAAGAAAATAGCCTGGTTTTTATTCGATTACCGTGCAATGATTAAGTGTCTAACAGGACGGTTTGAGGGAATGATGAATGATATAAAAACTCCATAGCTTATAAAATTCTTACCTTACCTCAATAGGTAGAGTCTGCCACTCAGCACAAGCTTAACTTTCACAACCTTGGCAAGACAGTTTCTGCCAACCAGTAGCTCGCCCGGTAACCGAATACGCATCACGCCACATCTACCCTCAGCATAGAGGTAACTGATATGAATGGTAAAAGCTTTTACTTTGACTTTCATTCGGAAGATTTTCTCTTCGTCTACCTATTCCTGCCCCACCCAGTGTGCAACAATCCACTGCATTCGGAAGCATCTGTAGAAGTAAAGCCAGTCCCGCTGCTCGCAGTAGGTTTCGAATTTGTCTTCCACTTGCGTGCACTTGTCAGTGCGCGAAGATCAGGTGTCCGGACGACTCTACCTGACGGTTAGCGGTAATGTGGAAATGCTGTTCGCTGTTCCGTTTTCTTACAGTTGAGTTGTCAAGGGAATGGTGGTTCCAGTGTGTGTGTGTTTTTTTTTGTTGGTTCTCTCTGTTGGGATAACGAAAAGAATCAAGAAAGAAAAGCACCAGCCACCAGCTGGTGCAAAGCGTATGTGAAATCAACCAGTCAGCCCCAATGTTGCGCCACATTGTTGTATGCGAGTGTGCAGTCTTGTTTGCGTTTTGAAAGTTTAATAATACTCAGCGTAAGTAGCTACACCGGCAGCTGCAACGAGTCTTATCGTCTTTCGTTGGAGCATCAAAGAGCATTTGCTCACATTCGCGTACAAGCGGTCCCACGCATTTCAAAAAATATGGAATCAGTTTTTGGAGTTTTTTTTTCTGCTGGTAAAGAATTTTTCTTCTTCTTATAAGATGCCATGAGTAGTTGAACGTGTAGCATGCTGGTGCTGTGGTGAAGGGGAATGTAGTTTGTCAGTTGTTCCCCGATGACTGACGGGCGAATGATAATGCACCAGCGACCAAAACGTATGCTCGTTCGCGGGAGGACACATCCTATTTTGGCACACAAACACAATACGTACATTGATCGACGTTTACCATATTTTCCGACTCGCGTATGACAATAATCAAGGTGAGAGTGCAAAAATATTGTGTTTATTTTAGTTCTGTGTTGAAGTGAAGATGGAAATAGCTCGGCACTCGTATTGTACAGTTCTGTGAATAAATGTCGTTTTTATGTGTCTGCGAATAAGAATACCTCACAAAAGATTAGTGAAACGCAATCTGCTGTACAAAGCGAAGGAATCGTCCAAATAGGTGTAACAACTCATCAAACCCCACCTGATCACTGCGTGCGTTAGTTTTGGGCGGGTTTTAGTGTATTTCGATGAGAATTCGATTGAAACCGTCCAAAACTGAGGCTGGCAGATGGTCACAGTTCATCAAACACAAGTGATATAAGTAATGGAGTGAGTTTAATTTCTACAACTCTAATGGGATAAGCAGTGATTACTTTCAGAATACAATAATCTAATTTTATTTTATCATTTTTACCGAAGCGGAACCCTTAGCAGAGTAGCAAGTGAAGAAATGCCCTTTGTTCATGATCAGTTTTCTCTAGCACTGACGCTTACTATTTTTAGAGTCTTGGCATTTAAAACGTGATATAAAATTTCTGATATAATCCCACCTTTCAAATGAGATACTTTACCTTTTACCTCCATAAATTGTACATAAAATCTGAGCATGAGCCGATGCTCTCATTCTCAGCCGAACAGATTGCTTTGCCATGGGACTTTACAAAAGAAATAGGTACGACCGCTGCTTCCCTTAAAATCCCATATCGTAACCTGCAGTGCCCTCCCGTTTCACGGCAACAATCGTAAGCAAATCGTGTAAAAGTAAATTAAGTTCCGCCCGTGTTGACGTGGCATTTTCCCACTTGGCAAAGACAGTTGCACCAGACATGTATATTTTCTTTTTAATTACACCAGAAGACAATGAAGGAGCGTCGCACGACGAGCGTTTTGCATTATATTTCAATTTCAATTGAAGGATGTGTCGGGAAGGAACCCGCTGCCGCTCGAGCAGGCTGGCGGAACGCGGAAAATTACCGGAAGAATACCTCGGGACGATTGTGCGCCAAGTGCGATGTAGAGTGATGCAGATGTGTGTGATTGTTTGTGTGCTTTCCACTCTTACCTCTTTGGTTCTACCCGCTCCTGTTCTCAAAGGGTACCAATTTGTGGATTTAATTATTTTATAATTGTCCCCATACACACACACACACACCACGCAGTAGAGACAACACCGGTGCGGTAATTGTTTCGATGTTGACAAGTTGCCAACGAGAATGGAAGAATTTGTGCCATCAGTTTTTTCGTTACTACCATTTTGTTGCCGTTTTACGATTCGCTGCTAGACGCAAGACAAGGCATTATGGTGTGTCTTTCCGTTGTCAGATTCATTCAAATTAAACGAGCTGCTTAAGAGGGTGGTTGGTCTGGGAAAACAATTAAACAAGACTTAAGGCACCGCAGCGGGATGTAAATGTGATCAAAATACAATAAAATGCTCGGTAAATAGTATCCATGGCGTTGTATCTTCGAGGAAATGAGCGAGTTTTCGTGATCCAGCGAGATCTTCACACTTTTTGAGGAAGTACGCAAAAGTTGAGAAATTGTGAAACGTTTGTTACATGATGTTGTAGCCTTGCATATCACAAATGAAGCGTATCTCAAGGTATATCAAATTTCATCAATTCACCTGACGTCCTCTCTACTACTTTTCCTGCCTTACCTTGGATGTTTTCAAGCGTTTGATCAACATCAAATCGATCGTCTCTTTTCCGGCCAAAATCGACATCTAACTGCAGTTCCTAGTGCCCTCTGTGTGTGAAGCTTCCTGGAAACAGTCTTATCAGCAGCACCGATAAATCTTAACTAACTTTTGCCCTCCCCAAAAGTCATCATCGCCAATGGTGATCACCTGCCCAGGCTCCAAACTCACACGGTGGTTTCACATTTGTTCCAGCACGGTAGAATTGTTCCACGACCGGGGACGAAGGTATCGTTTGCGGTACGCTCTTATCATTCCATTTGCTGCCCGTTAGTACGAGCACCTTACCTTGTGAAAATCGTATAAATCTTTCGCCCCTCTCTTATCTGTCAGGCTTTTGTAAATGGGAAAGGAAACTATTCCCAACTTTTCAGCCGAGCCGGGTCGAAAATAGTTCTGGGAACTCTATCATGTCTGTCAAAGCGTCTTCTCGCCCGTCCCGACCGTGCCAAACTCGCTTCTGATAGAGGTTTTGTGCGGGAGTGAGGTGTGAAAAATGCTCGCTGTGGGCATGAACTTACTGGAGCAAGGGATGGGATAAGAGCTGATAGTGTCGGCCAGAAATTGTTACCTGAAATTGATAACGAGTATGCGAGGTTCATTACATTTCAAGCGAAGTTAAAGATAGCAATCGTTTGAAGCTTTTATTCATCCCTCATTGATTCTTTGATTTGATGTTTATTTTTTCTCATTTTCTGTTAAAACTGCTTTGTAGTTTGCTTGCTCTATCTATCGCATACTTTATTCATTTTAATAGTTCATAGGCTCACGTTTTACTTAAAACAAAAATCATTTCTACAAACCTCTTTTATTTTTTTTTTCTTTTAGTTCGATGTTCCATTCATAAAAGCCCCCTTTTGCCCAGAAGTAACACTCAAAAAAGCTTTTACAGAGTAAAAATCCACTCCCGGCGAAAGGGGCAAAAGCAGGAGCAGCCGAGAAAACCCCGTGCCGGAACCGAAAGTGGATATATTTTATTTGACGTTTTTATGAAAATAATCGAAATTTACTAGATCATTATGAATTCATGATTATAATGCGATGATTTATTGCCTTTCGCTATGAATGCGTTCGCTTTACCTTGTTCGCGCTGCGGCGACGAGCCGATCCCGAGCAGCGCTCGAACGGGGAAAGTGGCACAGCCTGACGCTGGCTGCTGGGAAAGGAAATGAAAAAGGCACTCGTTCGAGGTTCGCGTCAGTACTTTGTGGTGGTTGCAGGCAATAGAGAGAGTAAAAAAGGTCGGTTCAAAACGGGAAGACCCTGAAATGATAACCATTTTTCCATACTCGATCTTAAGCATTTTTCCAGAACAAAAAAAAAGAGGCACCCAGATACCGGAGAGTGACTCCTAATTTGAGCTTCTACATCGCGTGGGTTTTGTGCGAGCCGACGCTCAGAGCAGACATCAATGAAACGCGCCAACCAGTGAGATGGAAGAAAACTTTCCACTTAACCAAAATCCCGCCCATCCGGCTACGTCAGGCGGAAAATGGAAACTTCAGACGAGCGCCCGTTCGAGCGGGACACTTGATTCTGGCAGCCTTTGGTAACCGGTCGAGTGTGTTTGGGTAGACGTGGTGGTTTGAATGTAAAAGAGTTTGATGCACGAGATTTCATCTTCGAGGATGTATTTATGCAGTTTTTTATTATCCATTTGGGTGTAGTGTTCCATCAAGAAGCGTTTGGAGGTGAAAGTTACATGTTTTCGTAACTTTTTAATTGCTGCTAGTCGAAAACTCTGAAAACGATATCACATCAAACTACAAGTTTTTTTAAAGGCTAGACAGGTGTGAGGCACGAAACAACTTCAATAAAATTGTTCAAAGATGAGTTCATTTAGTTAATATCAATAAACTGATTCTGTGGCAGCCGATGAGGCAGTTTGATAATCGATTATTTATAGCTTGACAAATCTCATTGATGTTTAAAAAGTGATCCAGTTTGGTGAAGACTTGACATTGATAAATAAAAAAAATGCTTTTCGAAATTCATTCTTTTCGCTGAAAACTGTGACGCGAAGCTACACACTGATTTGCGTTCCAAAACTCATTCCCACCAACACCGGGCTGCTGTTAATACTTTAATCAATAACAAACACTCAACGGCCAAAACTCCACTTCTATTTACCTTTTTCGTCCCTTGCAGCAGCACAGGCATCTACAAAACTCGCCAGACTGTGACGAAAGATTGAGAGTGTTCGATGGTACGAAAATACTGTCCCAAACGCAGCCTGCAAACAAAAAATCAGCTCGCCTCTTGACAGCTACTCTGCGCGCTACATTCACTGACTTTGCTGAATGTCCACCGTTAAGGAAGTTCGTGCCGCCTAGAACACATTGCAAAGCTAAGAAAAGCAGAGAAAAACAACTGCGAATCCTCGCAAGCCCGTAGGTTTAGTTACAAAGTTTAACCACGAACCATGGCATTAGGGCACGTTCGTTCATCGATAGCCAGCCATCCTCCTGGCGGTTGAGGCATTTTCCAATCATTGGAAAAATTCACTCTCCAAAGCAAGAGGAAAGTGCAATCTGCTGTACACAGACGGGTGAGGTTGCGTCTGTGTGGAAAAGGTCTGGAATCAGTGAACCGATGTACTTGTAGAAAGCAGAGCAAAAGGTACTCCAAAACGAGATGGTTCAAGGGAAGTACGTGCAAAGGTGGATGGGTGGATGGTTTTTTTCCTCCTCTCCTTCTGCTTCTGGGGAGGTTTTGTATTTGCATGGCAAAGTGTAAATAAAGAACGGTGCAATAGGGCAGTAACGGCAGCAGCAGCAGCAGTATGAAAAGTGTGGCGGGCGCCAAAACAGAAGAATACAACTACATTTTTGAAGAGGTTTTAAGCAGCAAGTGAGTGTAAAATTTATCTTTAGTTAAGCTGGAGTCTACTTAGACAACGGTGGATTGAAGTTTGATTGAAAACAACAACAAGAATCATAGCTCTCGTTTACCTAGATCTAGAAAAATAATATGAAACGAGAAACATTGTTAATTGTTTTGTTTAGTTTGGTTTTTAGGCGTAAGTTTAATCACAGCGTCTTAATAAAAGTGTTGTTTGATGCTCAGAGAAGACTAACAGTTGAGAATCATCGAATGAGGCGTCAATTCGGTCTTGCTTTCAATGACTTATTTCACTATTTTATTTCATTATTTCACTAAAGCATCTTATAGTTACCAATCATCATTCAGAAACCCAAGTAAAACCATACAAGATCTGAAAAAACCTGGTCCTTCGGTTCTAATTTGGATCAGCGATCTTTCAATTGCAATCCTATAGCAATTTAGCACTGCAAAGCTACCGTTGCCCATTCTTCCCAGTTGAATCCTTAAGAAATGTTATCTACCTGTGTTTATCTAATCAATTATTTGTAATTGCATTTTTTCCCTTCTCCCACCCGTTGCATTAATCACTTGCGCTACAATGATAAGTGCTCGCAATTACACATGGTGTAACAAGCGCCATTTTTCCCCCGACTTCCGACGGCAAACAATCAATCTAAAGCACACCATTTCCACCGGGTCGCTTTAATCTCGTTACAATCACGCTACGTTCGGTGCTGCCGGATGCGAACCAAACCGGAACCTGAAAAATGATAACCAATTTAGCAAGCCTACCATTTAATTGCTTTAAATTATATCAGTAAGGACAGGCACAGGGGCACAACCGGTAGCAGCGTACGGACAAGGTTACGCAAAAGGTAGAGCATCTCTTTCTCTGGGCCTGGCCAATGAGGCGTAAAAAAAGGAAACAAGAAAACCACCGGCAACAAACGGAAAAGCGCGATACATCAACCAGGTTAAACCTTCCATTGCACACACACACACTCATACATTTACTCACACGGTAGGAGCAGATATAATGAAAATGTCACAGAAAGAAATTAGAAATGAAAACGAGCGAGCAGCAACGCAACGCGCACGCCGTTTTGGAAGAATGGTAAAAAGCGCAGAAAGCTAACGAGAACGCAGTCTGGGAAGAAAGGAAGGAAGGGGAGATTCGGCATCCACCAGCACTACTGGCGAAAACCGATTAAGGTGCGACCGATGTGAATGCCACTGAAGGTGGGAGTTGGAAGAGAAAAAGAAGAGAAAAAATACAGTTCGCCCAAGAAAAACTGACGCCTTTCCCATTTCCGGTGATCCAATTAAAAAAGGACTCGCTTCGCTGCGTATTTCCGTGCTCGGGTGTATGTGTGTGTATGTGTGTTCAGAGCTTCAGTGTTTAGAGTCCTTGCGCTTAAATGGTGGGGTCGTATGGGGTGTCTGCATTTTCCACCTGAGCACACCACCATGGACGCTTGTCGTGTTGTTTTAGCAAAGAACGAAGCACCATTTGAGGATTGATAAATGTGCTTGTGTGTGTGTGTGTGTGTGTGTGGGCTGGGAAGGACTCATTTCAATTTTTCCACCAACACAACAGTGTAACCGTCCGATAAGGTTGTCGATCGATGCGCAACCGGCCGAAGAAGGAAGCCCGCTCCAAAACAGAGAAGTCAATCGGATCGGTGCAAAAGCGTTACGAGATTGGAAATAGATTGGAATTCATTAGAATCATAATTACATTCTAATTTTACATTCGTTCCCATTCCGTCCTTCGCTCGTATGTGTCGCTTCGGTTGCTCTCTGAAGTCTGATAGGAAAGACAATTTGTTTATCAACCTCCCATCCTGCACGACGCTCTGTGTATCCTTCGGGGCAGGAGTCTATTTGCAGTGGATAACGTACTGCACCATCAGTCGCAAGCCCTTGACGCGGCCGCTGTCGGAGGGTTGACGATAAGCTAGCACGGAAGGTGATAAATCACCTTAAACGAATTGTCTTTTCCCGTTTTCTTGCCGTCTCGCGCTGCGTGATGTGATTGGCCTTATCGAACAGCCCGGATGACACCGGAGCGGTTGGGCGGAAGGCCTGGAACGACACGAATAATAAAGCCATATTTTACGTTGGCGGGGCGACATTTTTCACCGTGCAAAGCATTATTCTCTCCACGCTGATGAGTTTGTGCATGAGCTACAAAGATCAAAGTTCGACGAGGATTGGTCGTTGGTTGATTTAAAGTTGTCTTGTGTGATACACTAAAAAAAAGGAAAAATTGGAATAAGTTCTTTAAGCGCTTCCTTAGTGTTATCGTTTTTTTGCCATTTTTCTACACCTTTTACCTCATACAGAAGGAGTTTGTGGTAATATTCCATTTGCACGTTCGCATTAGCAACCCTTAGCCGGTGTTGGATGGTTTTCAAACCGTTTCGTGCCCTTTTTTTGTTGTGCTTCAATGCGTTCGAGCAAACCATTACCCCAAACGTAACCTGCAGAAGATATCCGCGTCGCTACCAACATGCGTCTTAATTATGTGCTTTTGCTTGATGGTAGAAAAAACACCATTAGCAGAGTAAACAATGGAATGTGCTTTCCGTTGTGCGTTTTGTGCGGTTTTTTTTTGTTTCTGTTTTTTTTAGACAAGTCTGAGGTGAAGGTGCGAGGTGTAAGCATTAAAATGCAGCTGAAAGAAAGGTGAGTGATTTCCTTACGCTAAGAGTGGCGTTTAGAGTGTTTGGAGATGGGCTTTTCTTAAGGTATTTGTGTTGAAGATTGAGCAAAAACCTGTTTGGAAATATTATTTTGCTTGATTTTATTTGGAAAGCGTTGCAATGGCTTTTGAGACGTATATAAAACAGCCATAAAACGAGCGAAATTGCATTATTTCCCATTTATTTGCGTGAAATAATTTCCACGAAACGCTCCTCCTTTACCGTACTTGAACACGATTGACTCTGCATAGCTGTGGCGGAATAGTAATGCCGGTATGGATTTCACTTTATCAAACCATTATAAACCTTTCATCTTTCTCTCTGCCGCTTTTCCACCTCCTCGACTTCCTGCTTTCCGTGCAAAATCGTTTCATCCAAAAACGGCTGGGCCCATTTGAAAAAAAAAACGGAGCAATCTCATTAGTATAACCAAAAAACCCAACCCAAACGTTGCTGCGCTTGGCTGCAGCTCGCTCCTAGACGGCCCTTTCGGGCAGCTTTCAGACGTGGGTCTTGAGGAGGCAACGAAAGGGGGGGGGGAGAGAGGGCATCATTTCGCGTCCATGCATGAGTGCAAATCCGGGGTTTTCCCCAGTTTTGCACTGCGCATCTTTTAGTTCGCCGCTTTGGCCCGCCGGTCGCTGGAAAAAAGGCAAACCCCAAAACCTCGATCCGATCTTCAAAGACGTCGCTGTCTGTGTTTGGCCCGGGTCCTGGGAGTCTTTGTAACGGAAGTGGGGGGAGCAACCATGTGGTCCATCTGGGCAACGGGGAGCGAAATCCTTCCGACGATTGCTGCGAGAAAAGACGCTTCTGTTTACGTCTTTCATCATTCATGGCGTTGGATCAGCCGGCGTCCGAGGTCGGTCTGCTTTCCTGCCACCGCGAGCGTCGAGATTAAATTGCGAGCTCGGTGCGGTGTGTTGCTTTCGGTGGAGTGAAAGGATGACGCTGAGGACAGGTTTTTGCTGGTACATTTCTTAGAATTTACGAGCAGTGTAAGGAGGCAAAAAAAGTGAAAGCGTAAATTCTATCAATGTCGCTTCATCTTGAGCAACCAAGCAGCGGTCCAGGAAATATGAATATGTTTCCAGTCGGTTAACTTTGCCTTTACGGCTTAAATGTTTTGTGCAGTTTTAATATCTCCGCTTTTGGTTGTGTCTTATATTGCTTTGGGAGATTTCATCCATTGAAACGGGGTTTAATAGTTTTGTGCCAGGAAAAAGTTATAATTTTGTTTTATTATATTTTGCGCCTCCTTTTTTGGGGATTTGCAAAAAATGAGCCGTTACTAAACTGTCCAAAAAGTATGTCAATCATTGCCTAAACTCTTGATTTATCAATCCAGAAAGTAAAAAAGGAATTGATTTCTTTGCGGCACGTGTTGGCAATCATGTTGCAACGAATCATTTCACATCAGATCGTTTCATTTTTTCTCCCCTTTTGGCTAAACAAACACATAAAAATCTCATTTTTCTCTACAACCCTAATCCCTTTCGCTCCCGAAATATGGGCTCGTAGATAGCTATCACCTGCAAAGCACTTCATCTTTATAGTGCAAGTTTTTTTTCTTCCTCTCCTTGAGACACAGGCAAAGCAACGGCAGACCTGCCAGACAAGTCAGTTTGTAGCTTCGAAATTCGTGTACGATAGCTTTTACCCTTTCGAATCACAGCGCAATACACCCGTAGCTGAGGCACACAGGTTTTGGTCAATCATTTCCTTCCGCTTGCTTAACTGTAACGTGAACTATATTTACTAATTTCCTCTTATAAAAAAAAAAAACAAAATGACTCTTGCAAATGGGGAGAAGGATAAAAAAATCAGTAAAACTGCCACCCGGAATTTCCGTTTCGGTTTCGTTAAAGGTGCGTCCATTAATGGCTTTTCACCGTTCGTTTTTTTGTCTATTTTTCCCCTTTCTTGTGCTGGTTGAAACTAAGGCCCAGCACGAAGGATTTTTCCGAGCAGATATCACATCATATCACAACGTCTATGGGTAGGGCTTCGATGGTTTTTCTTTCTCATTATGAAGAAAGTTCCTTCTCCGCTGTTAACTTGTGAATGGGAAAGTCACATCGAAATTCCCCCAAAAAAAAAGAACTAAGACTAAAACAACAAGCAAAAGACTAAGGCTATTTCTTGAAGGCTATATCAGAGACAATGACGAGTGAGATAACGGAACGGTGTGCTAATGAAGGAGTAAGGTGCACGAGCAAAAAAAAATCGAAGAAATGCGTTCTTTTATTCCCCCCTAGCCTTTTTGCTGTCCCATTTGGCCCATTGGCATTTGATTACTGGGAAGGACGTTTAGCCTTTTTTGTGTGTGTGTGTTTTAGTAAATGTTTGGAGTGAAGAAGAAAAAAAAACGCCTTCACCCGGAAAGGGTGTGCTATAGTTCATGTCGTTTTGTGAAGCAAACGTTTCCTGCTTCATTTTGGGGATTTGTTTGATAAGGAATGAATAACCTTTGACACAATTTAGCACGTCATTCTCTATCGATGCAATCATGATTTAGAGCGAAAAAAGAGCTTAGGTGCTATCACTTTTTTTAGGTTTTTATATTAAGATGTTCATTTATTTTTAAAGTGTTTATTTTGCACGCACAATAATTTCATAAAAGTTTCTAGTTGCTTATACCTTTATTTTGTGTGCATATTTTTCCCTCCACCGAGCGGCTTTCTGCTAGCGACACAATGTTAACTGTGGCGACGATTTCTTCACCACGCTTGAAAACGACAGTTTTGCTACAGTTTGTTGTAAAACTTTCGCCGAATGTGACCACCGCCGGCAATGTGGACGAAACAGTAGCGCCACCTTGGCTGGACAAAACTATAAAACAGCCTCCGGGAGTGCCGGAGCAGCCGTAAAACTTTGAATGGAAATAAACGAAAGCGAAATGTGCGGCGTGGACAAGGGCAACAGTGGCGGACGGTTTTTATTGCTAAAAGTAGGTTTGGCTTAAGCGTGCAAAGTAGTTTCTACGGGGAAGATAATGAGGCAAACAGTGTTTTTTGCCGATAGCACCAGAAGGCTGTTTAACAACAAAGAGTAACAATGTTGCAACGGTTTTACTTTATGCTCTTTTGTAATCATTTCAACCGAGCAGTTTTGTTGCTAAAACTATTAAAGCATTTATTTTTCTTCTCGTTTCAGGTAAGCATCCTTGTGCCATTTGTGTAATACAATTCCGTAAGTAGAATCTTGTTGGCAATGCTAATAAGCATTGAGTCTGATCGATCCAAATGATTACAATTCCTTTTAGAAATACATTGAACGTTAACTACAGTGAGCAAAGCGTCACATAGCGTCATGACGTGTTGACAGGCTGGTGACAGCTAGTGTTCGTACAGATAGAGAGTGAAGCTTTAAGCTGAACTTAGCTACTCAACAAAGGCGTTTGTTCGTTTGGAATTTGATCAGTCGCTGCTCTAGAATGACTACAACTACTCCAACTTCCATTAAAAAAAAACTGCCAGCATTACGTCCTTTCAACACATATCCACCTTAATTTCTCAAATTTTACCACTAAACGGTGTCAGCTGCAATCGAGTTTCAGCGAGCATCAATCATCTATAGCCGCTAGAAGCGTTGCCGTTAAATCACTCTTGTTCAACAGGATAGAGTGAAAAACTTTTCAAATTTGCTCGGTTACTTCATCGAACGTTTTCAAGCTGCTCGTGGAGCGTCAGATGTTTTGAATTGGGCTCTTATCGGGTGGAACGCTGATTGAGAGAGGAATTGTTTATGCAGGACCACCTTTTTACATTCTGATGTGCAAATTATGTTGCTCGAAAGGCAAGCTGACATGCTGAACCTTATTTACTACAGTTTTTGTGTAGTTTAAATGCTTCAAAGACGCTCTTGCACTATTCGTTTATATGAGACATGAAAATATTATTAGAAAATGAGTGTTTAAACCAGTGTATTTGTGTTGAAAATCATGCATAATCCTTCAACATTCTATTTTTTACACATTACCCCAGGGAAAACATTAGAAATTCCACTTCCACCACTTCAACCCCTGCTCGTATCGTTACAGAGATCGATTCATTAAAAAATATCCAAATTAAATACTATCAACGGATCAAAAACCATCCATTTCGACCGCTTCAATCGCGAGTCATGCTATCACGGAAACTAGATAACCATCAGCGAGACATAAACACCCAACTTTCCGTCGCCCCTGCCATATTGCGCATTGCTGCCAGGGACATTACCCACTGCCTAGCATCTGTGACGGTTCGTTTTTTATTATTCCATTTCCCTTCCCTCAACCCTCATCCGGAAAGACCACAAGATCCCGCCGAGTCATTCGGTAGTCATTTCTGCATTCGATACAGCTAATGGGAATCCATAAGCGCACATCCGCGTGTGGCCGCGCGTTTATGCCTTTATCTTTGGCGCATTTTTCCCCTTTGCGCACTTTGACTTTTCGATCGATCCAGCCCGTGTACAAGGCGAGTAAGGGTAGCAACAAAAAAAAAAAAAAAAAACAAAAAACAAATTGAACGTCGGGTGTTGTGTTCTCTGTAACCCCTTCGGTCGCATCGGCACAAAGGCAAATGTCGGTGGACTCATGTTGCAGTGGCGCGCATCCGTCATTCGGGGCGACGGATTTTCCTTCACAGCGGCAATGTTTTGCTGCAAAAAAGTGCAGCATCATGTTGCAGCAACCGCCACCGTCCGTCTGTCACCGTTTTGGTTCGTAGTGGTTCGTTGTAAAAGCTGCCTAATGGCCACTACCCGCCGCCAGGGTTGGTGGTTTGTGCTGGTTTTTTTGTTCATTAAACGGATCCCATGCTTGTCGTTGCATTCGGGAACCCTTCTATCCAGCCTTAGCCCGGTTGGGAGTGCAGGAAAATTGGAACAGTCCCAAACCATCAAGGGCTAACTATCACTAGCACAAAGAACACTCACAAAAAATAAAATTCCCCCAACGGGTGTCTATTGATGAATAATCATTATTTTATGATGAATGGCTGTTTAATCGATAGTGACGAATGAGAATGGCGAAATGAGTTGTGGCTGATAATAATGTACTTTTTGCCTGTCCCGTACGGCTTGCGCTGTTACTTTGCGCTGTATTTCAGGTTTGTATTTCCGGTTTTTTTGTTGTTGCTATAAAGACTCCCAATAGAAACGAGTTGTGGAAGCAGACGTAAGGGAAAACGCTCCCGAGCTCGAGTGAAGACAAGTGACTCAGGATAATTTACCACCGTCTGGCGGTAATCCTGCGGCAAAACACTCATCCACAAGGCACACACCCAGACGGCGGGCGTATCGCGTTGCCAAGCCTCCCACCCTCCCTCCGCAAGTTGGCGGACCGCACCGGGGGCTAGTTAAGTCAGATAACAATAAATCACCTCCGCTACTCATATAAAATGTAAATTTATTTTTCAATTTTAAATCTTCCACGTAGCACCACTATCGCGCGCTGCTTTGTTTTAAACCGCCCACACATTCATATACGCCCGCCGAGAGCGTTTGCCGCTGTGGAATAGGAAAATTTCCCCCGAAGAAAATCCCCAGGACTCTCGGCTGTTTCCGGGAAGGGGAGAGGGGGGGGGGGAGTTCGCGGTGTTATGATACTTTTCCGCTCTGCCTAGAGTCTTTTCTGCCACCCAGGCCAGGGTGTGCGATTGTAAAAACATATGCTTGATATGTGTGTGTGCGTGTTCCCCACCGGTAGGTCTGGTGGGCGCGTCTACGTCTCTCGGCGCGCAATGGTTAGCAATCGTGCTTTTAATTTCACGCGGAAAATGGGCCCCCCTCCACACCGCATCGGATGGGAGGCGACGAAACAAATCATACCCACGTCCTGCCTCCGCTTTCGAAAGGGCTCGTTGCACTTTTCTGCCAGTTCTTGTTTAGGGGCCGTATCAGTTCTGTGGATTGAAAGGTTTGTGGAATTGATAAAGGGGAGTTTTCTCTTATTGATTATCTTATTCTCTTAAGCTTTAATTTTTCAACGTCAGTACCGTACTGCTTGGAATTACGGACACTCAAGACGTATTTGGCATTCAATATTTTTTTTAATAATTCAATTTTAATCAGTCAAACGTCTGTATTACTCACTTCACTTAAGCAAACCTTCCACATTTGAGAAAAACATAAAGATTTTCAATAATTTTACTGCTCATGTCAGTCTGGACAGTTGATTCTGTATGTTGGTGTCCTCCTAGACCGATAGAGCGCCGGTCTTGAATACAACGGGGTTTGGGTGCTGTTTTTCTCTTGTACTCGTAGATGCATAGAACTGAAGAACTGCTACGCGAATTGACAGTCTTTCCTGTAGGCCATCAATGCATTTGTCACATACATATTCAAACATCGTTGTTTCTTGTTATTGTTAGTGTCTAAAAAAAGTTTGTTTAATAAATCACAATTAACAATATTCTGTCCGGAATTAAAAATAAGATAAAAAAATCCGGACAGAATTAAATACGAGTTTTAATGAAATTCAGAGCACAAAATGTCAAAACACTATTATTTTTACGTTGATAACTACTTCCACTATAGGCTTCGATGTATTGCAATGCACGTGGACGCGAATAATAAAAATTATCGAAGAAATAACATTGACGTTGGTTTTTATTAAACCTGCTAAAAATGGCTCTGGTGGTGAACTGACTGACAGAAAATAATTATTTATTGTGGCACCAAGACCTACTAAGGGTCAGACACAATTTAAAGTTATTCTAGTATATCATGAAAATCATACAAAATTAAAAAGCGGTATGCCCAGAGACTAGATATGAAGCAATTTAAGAAAAACATGTCCAAAATTTGAAGTTGTCCATAATTTGAACCATAACGCTATTTCAATATCAGTAGTTTCATATCACCTATAGAATTTTACTTCTTGCATGGCTTACTGAGAAGTATGATTCTCTGTGTATGTCTGGAATCTAAGTCCATTGTTTTAATTTGAAATTTTTACAAATTACCAAGCAATTTAAACATAACATTCAAAACATTCAATAATAGTCAGAAGACATTTTCTAGTTATTTTAGAGCAACTATTTTATTGCAATTGTGATATTTAGCTACACATTTGTTACAACATTGCCAAATAACTACATTTAGTTCAGTTCAAAACAAGTTCCATACAATTCAAAATGAAAACAAAATATTTTCTGTAATATTCTTCTAATAATTGACAAATACTTACCAACCACCCGGAAAGGGATTGTTGCTGAAAATGAGCTTAACGATCAGCGCGCGTACGATTTGCCCAAGCACTCTGCTTTGCTCGCACTGTCCATTTCGCCTATCTGAGCCCTTCCTTCCCTGGAGTCAGCACCTCAGTGGGGGCTCCGCTGAGTTCCCCCACAACCCACCAACTAATCATTCGAAGGCGTCAACGACCGAAAAGGGATGGGGATGTATCGTATTTTATGCCACACATACAAACACACATACACACACAAAAACCGAACCCCACTTGAGTTTATGTCCTCTCCCGAGCGTTCCTTCCCCAGGTCATCTAGGAAAGCGTGTGGAGTCGTAAATTGTTGCACCGTCCTGCCAGCTTACACCATTCCACGGATCAGATCGACTCTTTCTCTCACTCTTTCTATCTCTCTTTGGGTCTCTTTGTTGGCAAATTTGGTCGATGCATCCGTTTAGCGCGGTGGGTGGACCAATAAAACGAGTGGGTTGTGTACGCCGTCTAGTTTATTACCAACGCGCTGTTATTCATGGTAGCAGTGGGCACCGTGGCAAACGACCGGTGGGTTGCGAAACGACGCCGTATCCTGATTTATCTATGCCCGCTAAGCGTGGGTTATGCGTAGAGCAGATGCACTTTTAAAAGATGGATAATGAGATATGCAAAGTACGCAAAACAGAGCCTTATTTCCTGGCCCATTCAGGTGGGCTTGCAACCAGCCCGAAAGCATTTTTTATTTTTTATTTTAACATCATAATGTCCCCCATTCTTAGGACAGACACGCTAAATTTATTGAAAACGACTCACAGCTCTAATTTGTAGCATCACTTTCATCCCGTGGCCCCCATTATCCTTCCAAATGACGTCCAATTTGTCAACTGGCTCAATCTACCCCTTCAAAATTAGGGACAAATCAACGTGAGGCGGACATTTTTCATTTTCTAACTCATAAACCGTTTTGTCCAACAGCGAAAACAAAAACGCGATCAAACCACTCTTGAAATCCCAATTTTGTACCACGGCAGCACCACTCGCCCTCGGACGGTTTGTCACGGTTTGTTTGTTGGCAAATCTCGTCAAAAACCTCACTGCTGACCATCTGGTGTTTTAGTGCTCTGCTCCGTGGTCCCTTTGGGTTTTCCGATCGGTCCGGTCTGCCCCGGGTGCCACCTACAACACGTACGCATGAACGTGACGGAAAGGTGGTGGTAGCACCGATGTAAAACTCCCTCCCAACGGCCCACGGCTGCTGTAAGAGTTTTCCACGCACCAGTGCAATCCAAGCGGTCGTTGACGACACACGTTTTCCCTCCCGTCCGGCCCGTTTGCCGCTCAACGCTGGGGCGAGATTTTTTTTTACAATCGTACGGGCGGCATGTTTTCAGGGGGGGATGGTGATTTGTGAAATCATTTTAAATTTAATATAATTCACCAGCAAACCGTTTGGTGCCTTTGTGCACGCCCTAAGCTCGGACCATTCTGTCCATTTCGGGCACGAATTGATCGTGTTTAGTTACAATGACTGTTTTTTCCTCTTTTCCGACTGTCCAGGCATGACACATAGAAAGGGAGATAAGGAAGGGACGGGTCAAAACTAACTGAAATTGAGTTGATCACAATTTATACCGAGACGTCTGTCTGGATCAGGCAAATGTAGAAAAGTAAAGTTTTTTTTTCTTCCAAAAATCGGGACAAAATAAACTTTTCACCCCCTGCAGTGGTGGGTGAAATTTTATTTCTCTTCTTCTCTCCATAGTATCCACTAACACACACACACACAGACACATACACACTCATACAGCATCCGGGAACGAGGTGAAAGAAAACAAATCCAAGCTTCATTTTAGTGCTGTGTCAACAGATTGAAATCAACCGGAAGGAGCTTCTGAGCTGTTACGATAAAGTTCCCCAAAGTCTCTCACTCTCTCTTCCTCTCTCTCGTTCTCTCTCTGTCTGCTTCTTGTCACCTTTACTTCCCACAAGAAGCTGAGATTGGAGACTGCTTCTTGAGAAGGTTCCGGAACAGCATTTTTCCGCACAATCGAGTAAGACGGTCACAGTGCCGGTGACACGAGCATGGCACAGGAAGTCCATGGAAAAGGGGTCGAAAATGTTCCTTCAAAA
The DNA here is from genome assembly GCF_017562075.2 of Anopheles merus. Lineage (NCBI taxonomy): Eukaryota > Metazoa > Arthropoda > Insecta > Diptera > Culicidae > Anopheles > Anopheles merus. Next base: position 13,772,688 of record NC_054085.1, read on the forward strand.
ATATCCCGAGCCAGAGGTTTTGGGTGGACCCACTGCACCAGCTGGTGTGCTGCCTTTCCGGCTTTCCCAGCTTTCCACTTTTCGGTTTCAGCTGAAGATGATGGGTCGATTAAGTGCCAGCTGGTGCCAGCGGTCGGTACGGGACGGTCTTTCGCTCACTGGTGACGTGCTGATGGACACTGGAGAGTAATCCAAAATTTAATTTTTGGATTAGAACAAGCAGTGAAACGCTCCGATCCTTGTACTTCATGTGATGCGCTGAAGCATGTGTAACAGGTGGCGGACAATCAGATAGAGAAAGAATTGATCGAAACGTGGCTTAGACATGGCTGTCAAAATTAAAGTCCAAATTCAAATAAACCCAGCGTGAAGTAGGCTTGGAGGTTGAGGCCAGCGATGCAAGATGATTAAATTCAATCAATGATAAATGTATACTTGTTAAACAGACTTTTTTTCATCAAGCCTAGATGCGTTCTGCATCATGAAAATGCAATTTAACATGCAAAGCTATTCAATTTCAAATAGATTAAAACACATTGAATGCAAGAAGGAATCATCCAGTTTGTTTCTGCTCCACGGCCTCATTGATCCAGCCTCATCCTGTCAGCCGCATTAAGCACGACAAAGTAACGACAGCAAAGGAGCAGAAGCATGGAGAACACAAAAATAAAACAAAAACCATAGAACCCCAAGCACATCCACAACACAGGCAACTTAATTCGAAGCCTCGGTTTGCCGGCTTATTCGAACGTAATTATTTCACTGCGTCCGGAAACACGAAACAATCCTTTTGCCGGCTCCCGCGTGAGAGCCCGTTTGGCAATGGGTGGGGGGGAAGAATAGGAGGAGATGAAGAAGAAGCACAAGCATAGACGTGAGATCAAGGAAACACCGGCCACCGGCGGGTGGGATCGATTTCGATTGCACCCGGATTTAAGACCCCGAGCACCGCCACCTCCGCGCCACTGGCAAAGCGAAGGAAATTCTCCGGAAAATCGGCCTACCGCCCCTGGCACCAGAGGTGTGTGTGTGTGTGAGTGTGCATGTACGCCTACCTTACTCATCACCATCACCACCAGCGCCCCGTGAGGCACTCGACTTTGGTGTAGGATTAATTAACGGAAATAAAGGCAAAAGCAGCGCCTTTTGCGCGCTAAGCGGATTATCATAATTGTTATCGATTGCAGTGGCTTTTCATCGAATCTCCACCCTCTGGGGAGGGAGGCGGGAAAGGAACGGCGAGGCAAACCGCTGGGAATGTACCGAGACCTGCTTTTTGGGCTTCCTCCTGGGCCCGGCAGTAAATCCCTTTCCCGGTTGAACGATTCCGGGCACAAAGCGTTGTCCTCGTCGCTGTCGGGCGGGTAGGTGGGCGGTGGGCAGGAAAGGCGTCGATGATAGCATCGATCGAAATGCTTAATACGCTAACGTACAATTCGATGATTGATTCGATTAAAGGATCACGTCCGCTTGCGCAAAACCTTCAAACGGTAAAATCACAACAGATGTAGACGGTGTGCGTATGGCACATATGTGTGTGTGTATGTGAGCTGGTCGTATTTGCACAAGGCTACGGGGTATGGTCAGCGGGCGTAGGGTATGCTGATCGGTAGGTTTGATTGTTGTTTATTTGAAGAACCCCATTTTTAGCGAAAAATAAATAAAGAAAGACCAGTGGAAAAAATGAAATCAACTAAAACACCACAACCTGCTTATCAAATTTCCAGATTGGTAAAGGAGCCTCGAACAAGGCATCGCTGATGCCATTCAAAGAAGGTTGGGGTAATTTAATAGAAAAAAAACGAGACCCAACAAAACCTCATTGTTGATTACACAGATTATATCACGTTTGCTTCAGATTCGGTGACAAGCGACGGGAATAAAATCAAAGATTCGTTCGGGATTCGCCCCCGGACCAGAGAGTGCACCCTCCTTTGAAGCTACTGCAATGCCCATCCGGCAGAGCGTCTAGCGACAACCCTACTTGCGACCATATTAAGGATCGATTCAATTTCCGAAAATGAAGCGTCCGGTCAAGCGTGGAGGAAGGAATTGATTTGCGCACTGGGAAAGTGATTTCCTAGGAGGTAATATTATGGAAATAGAAATTTATTGTTTTGCTGCAAGGCGGCAGAGCTAGACAGACCGATGCTGGCTGAAGCAGTGGTGCGTGTGCGGGCTGGAATTGCATTGAATGAGAAAGTAAAGTAGTGTGTCAGAATGTTGATTTTATTCACTTGGCAGATTGGTAATTTACGTCTAACGATAGGAGAAATTGGAATCATACGAAATACGAAGCAGTTATTTTTATCCTAGCAAGAAGCGAATCTAGATCCTTTGTCGTACCTGGAAGACACCTGCGTTTATTTTTGTGAAATGATTTTCATTTGATAATATCAACAAGTAAGATTATCTTGAAAAATTGAAAAGATTTAGATATTCATGAAGACTGAAGGGCAAAATTGTTCTTTCTGTTACAAACCTTGTTATGAAAAGCGATAAGAAATGCTCTTGTTTGATACATGTTCTTCCAGATGAGCCAATTTTAGTTAATCATTCACGCAATTCGAACAATTTCGGTCAGAAACGCTTTACATTTTGAATGAAGCGTACATCTTGAGGTACAACACTATGGAATGATATAGTAAAGCATGTCTTTATTTTACACGAAAATGCGCCAAGAATCTTGTAGATTATTTAGCTTTTCTATATGATTCTCTATATACTGTAATTGGCAAAAAGAAAGTGTAGTATATCTACAATACAGAACTTATTATAATAGACACACTCAATTAAAGATAGTTCTAAAGATTGCTAACACACTTTGGAAAGCCAAATCACACTATGGCAACACATTCAGCAAATCAATCCACACACTAACAACACACCCAGCCCATACCGTTGATATAAAAAAAAAACAATTCAGACACATTTATCGAAAAACAACCGAAACGCGCGTCATAACACTTCGTTAACTGATTGTGCGCGTCTACAGGGTTACATCGACTGTTTTAATGTTTGGTGTAACTCCAACGGCCTTATTCTGTCTCCGGATAAATGTTGTGGGATTTCATATGGCCGTTCGGCCAATAAAATCGAGCTTGATTACGGTCTTTGTGACACTATACTTCTTCTTCTTCTTCTTCTTCTTCTTCTTCTTCTGCTTCTTCTTCTTTTGGTTCAAGAACCGTTGTCGGTCAAGGCCTGCCTGTACCACTACTTGGGGGGTTGGCTTTCAGTGACTTATTGATAGCAGGATAGTCAGTCCTACGTAGTCAGTCCCCCATAGCAGGATAGTCAGTCCTACGTATGGCGGCACGGTCTATTTGAGACTTGAACCCATGACGGGCATGTTTTTAAATCGTACGAGTTGACGGCTGTACCATGAGACCAGCTCCTTAACACTATACTTAACAGAGTTAATGTCACAAAAACCTTGGAGTATGGAATGACGAGAAACTCTCGTTTCAAGAACACATTGAAATCATCCTTAATAAGGCCACTAAAATGCTCGGTCTCATTGTTCGTATATGCTCTGAAATTACTGACCCTAGGTGTTTAAAGTCCCTGTACAGCTGTTGGGTCCGCCCGATACTTGAGAATGCGTCGGTAGTTTGGTGGCCTGCAGGCCTAACAATGATCGTTTTCTTGGACGATCGGATCAAATTCCTTCGTATCCTATCCGATGCCGTTTGCTCGGGCTAGAGTCATTGAGAATGCGCAACTCTCACATCCAGTCATACATCATTGCCTGTCTCCTTTCCAACGACCTGGATATTCCCACCTTCCTATCCTCGATTCCTATCTATATTCCCTCACGTCGCCTTCGTAACAGACCCCCGCTTCTTATTTCTTCCCGCCAAACACGTCATGGCCAAAATGACCATTTCTTGCGCGCTCTTTCTGCATTTAACGACTCGTATCACTTATTCGACTTCAACGTCCCAGTTTCCCAATTCCGCTCCCGTCTTCGTGATTTCTCATCGCATATGTTTTCCTAGATTAAAATAACACATTTGTAAAACCCTAGAAGCCTACAAATTAATAAATAAGTATACAAATAAAGAAATAAACAATTCAAGAGTTACTGCAGGAAAGTAGACAAACTTTGGTTATAACAGTCTAAACTTTCCCGAACCTTAGTAAAAAGAGCATCATAGGCACATAATGACAGATACCTCACTCCGATACAATGTATAAATTACACCTCATATCAATAACCTTCAATTGGAACAAAAACATATTCCAAAACCAAATGTACGAAACCTATTGAGTATAAATAATAATAAATATATTCGTTCAGACTGTCAAGATAGGACTTTACGCTGCCCAAAAACTTCGCATTCCAACTTATTTCAAGAGTTTAGTTATGTCCCCATTCCCAAGGTAAGGCTTCTAAACTCCAACGTTTCCAGTAAGGGAAACACCTTCCGAGTGTCCAAGATCGCCTGGACGATCGAGTGTTGAAAAGTCCGCTTCCACCAAAGTTTTATTCTACCTCGATACATGTCAGCGAAACACTGATCTACCGTGACGGTACTCGATGATCAGTTGTGCCGTTTGTACGCTCATCACATTAAATGACGACCGTATTCAAAATCGAACATATTACATGGCGACCGTTTCTTCCGAACTCATTACAACTCCGACCGTAGCTTCTCAGAACGCATTACAAAAGCAATAATTTCCATTCATTTTCAAGAACAAAAAGGTCCCTAGTCGTCCTGATATTCATCACACTTTCACATCTAACTCATTAAAAGCATCAAAAAGCTCCAATCAAGCTCCCTGCTTTCATCCAAATCAATCTATTTACGATCGATTTTGGGTAACAATCATTGCAAAGCCCACGCTCAATGTATCGTTCCGCTTCAAATTCCTTCTCTTTACGGCGAATGCAGAGCAGAAATCCAACCGCTCATCGTCAAATCTACGCACGCACCCTGCTGCAGCATATCCTTTCACCTTCACCGCAAACCATTTTTCGATTACCCGCACCGCATCAATTTTCCGCGAAAGCTCACAATCGGCCCATCACACCCGGCACCGCCAATCAGCGGACGATCAAAATAATCATGCAAAATTTCGGGGCGCTTTTTTGGTGCCAACCCTCACGGGAAACAGACGCGGTTTTGCGTGTACGCAACGAAAAGACGGCCGCTCGATGTACGTGTTTATTTTATTTCCATCTCATTGCTGGAGCGCCTCGCCTGGTGTGTTACGAGGTCGGCAACGCACGGCGCTTTTTTTTCTTTCTTTCTGCGGATTTACACGTGAAAATCCTTATCATTTCTAGCGCAATCATCATTATCACCATCATCATCGTTGCGCTGCTTCGTGTAATGCCGTGTTGCACGGAAAAAAGGCGGACAAGAAATACGTTTTGCGTTTTCCGCACGGAACGGGAGGAAATTTATTGTCTTCGATCAATTCCACCGAGCAAGCCTTCGAGCCAGTGGAATAAAAGCGACACACGGGCGGAGGAGATCTCCCCCGAGGCACCATAACCCCTTGCTGAGAAAATGTGATTCTTTTCGCTGTGTGTATTGCCTAACTTTGCAGCGAGCCACACTCTCGCTTTACAGTGAAAAAGTGCCCATAAAGCAAGAACAACCAATTTCCGAGCGGCGCGAAATAAAAAGCGAACCATTTCACGTCCCGGAAACCCTTTCCAGTGCCCCACCGGGGTCTCACCGAAAGCAAGGAAACCTCGTGCCTGTGATACAATTCTGTTTTATTTGAGGATGATTTTTATGTTCACCGTTCGAGTTCGACGATTATTGTCATCCGATCCAGTACGGTGGTGTGGGCCTTTCCCTTTGCTTCCTCTTTGCACTTTTCACTGGCATTTCTCGGGGATTGGGTTCGCTTTTCACTCGGGCTTTGCGCGAAAATCATTCAACTGTTGCAGACAGAACGTCGGCAAAGAAAGGGCTCCCGCGGGCTCGAAGTCGCGACAGGTTTGACGAAAAGCAGAAGGACATGCGATTTTTACAATGATCATAAATTTAGATTGAAAATTGTCGCCTCCTAAGTGTGAACTGCCTTGGCCGTTTGGTTTGGTTTGGCAACTCGCGGGAACATTATCCAGAGGGGGCTCTGGATGTAGAGACGTGAGCAAAAACGTGAGCAAATAAATCTTTAAGAAGCAACAACGATTTTGGGCATGTTTTTGGGCTAAGTGAGACGTGATGTACAGCGATGCTGAAAAAGGGGTTGTAAACATTTGCTAAATGGATCAACATATTAGGGGCAGCCTATAATTTGTTGGCCACCTTTTATTGGGCAATTGCTTTTGGGGACACTTTTCCTTGTGCGAGTTACACTGTCATGCAATCCTTTGAGCCATTTTTCGATGTAGTAGGTAAGAAAGAGGTTGCTTGTTGTACATAAATGACATGGTCCATATGAAAATAGCAAATTGATCTGATATTATGTGAATTCTGATAATTGAGCCACATTGGCTTAGAGACTCAACATCAATAAAACAATATTGGGTGATGGATAAAACGTGAAAATAGAAGCTTGACATGTTTGACATTTGCTTATCAATAAAGAGCTTTTTCATGTCCAATGAGCGAACGGGTTGAATCTTACTAGCTATTTTCAATTCCGATCAAATGATTCGTGCGGCAATGGCAGTGAATGTATGAACCCAACACTAGTTCCATATTAAACACGAACACCGACATTTCGTACAGTCCTGTGTCACACCGATAACAAGAACAACCGGCTGATGATCATGCCGATGATGATGAAACCGTGGCCACCTTGTTAAAGTGGAATCTTTATGCGACAGAAGCACCCTGATTTTTAATGCCGTCCTCAAATGTGTGTGTGTGACGGTGGCCACGCGACATGGGCGTAAAGGATAAAACACTCCGTTACGTATGCCACTCGCACAACCATTTCCGAACGAGGCACCATTATTGACCGAAAGCAGAACGGCAGAGGACCAACCGACCAAACGGGCCGAGCGCGACTGTATCACAATCAATTTTCGCTGAAATGAGCTCATTTTCGTTGCCGCACGCCACGGGACACCAGCGCACCTTCCATTTTATTTGGGTGCAATTTACCCTTTCTTCCCTGCCAAGTTTCACCGATGGCACAATGAGCAGGATGGCCCTGAAGGATGGCCGTTGTTATGTTGCCGGACCCGGTCCGCGTTTGCTTCTCCCGAGCACTCACGCCCAGCGCTGGTTTGCACGATTTGCAGTCGCAGTAGAAATAATCAACCTCCAAAATTATCAGCTCCGGAGACAACAAAAGCAACGGATGGGCGAGCTGGGCCGGCGAAGTCAACGAAGCGTAAGCAACCGGTCGCTGCTCCGAGGCGGTTTTTCGCAGTCCAATGATGTGGTGTCGTTTATTTTCCCCCGACCGCCCAGCCGCCAGTTCATCGTACGTGCCACGACCGGTGGAGGTGGTGGGCGTCAGATGAAATGAACGGAAAATTATATGTTCAACACAGGTTCGATGGAAAACAACAGTCGGAATGTGTAGCGTGGGTACGCTGGTGTGCAACACACTGACTGGTGTGTTGTAGCGACCGAAAACTGCTGGACTGGAATTGGTTCGGTTGTGTGTTTTAGGAGTTGTTGTAGCTGTCTACTGTCGGGGTTTTTTTGGTACATGTTCGCTTTATTTTTAGCAGTGCGGGACGCCATCGAGCTTGATGGTGGTTTAAACGGTGTCTGCTAAATCAGTTCGCTTTTGGCAGATCGCTTGGGAGGACGGGTTGCTATGGTAACACTTTCACTTGCTAGGGAGAGGACATTTTCATGCCAACGGCCGATAATGTTTCGAGGACGAGATTGGAGCATTTCCATTGACAATGGACATACGGTAGCACGAATTGTGTTTATGTCATTGGTTAGCGCTGCTTGCTGCAACAGGAGACCATCATCAAATGCAGTAAATGTTCTGAACTTTAAAAATGATTTATTTTATCTAACTATTGCAAATAAAATACGAGCAAATGAGTGTTTTAAAGCGAATGACAATGAGCTCTTCAAATGTTTGGTAAAATGCTACGCTTTAAAAGGTACATTGGTATCATTTAACTGTCAAAATTGAGCTTATTTTATTAATCAAAGTTGATCATTTTTAAGTAAAGTGGTTTCAAAGTGGTTGTATCTTATATTGTTTTTATACAAGATTTTATAGACAAACTAACTTACTTACTTATCCGGCGCTACAACCGCTTTGCGGTCTTGGCCTACCTCAGGAGTTTCCGAAACCGCTTGCGGTCTCGCGCCTTCGTTTGCCAGTCCGTTATCCCGACCTTAATGGTGGACGCCTCCACGCCATCTTGCCACCTCAATTTGGGCCTACCACGCTTCCTCTGTCCTTGTGGACGGCCTAAAAAGACTTTACGGGCTGGGTCGTCCATTTCCATGCGTACAACATGGCCAGTCTACCGGAGCCTGGTGAGGTCGCCGTACATCTCGTATAGCTCATCATTATAGCGGCTCCTCCATTGTCCTTCCACACATACAGGGCCAAGTATCCTTCAGAGCATCTTCCTCTCGAACGCGGCTAAGAGGGTTTCGTCATATTTGGACAGTATCCATGTCTCAGAGACGTATGTGAGTACCGGTACTATATAGGTACTATATAGTCCCAGCTTCGTCCGTCGCGACAGGTTCTTTGAATTGAACTGATTTTTCAGGCTGTAGAATGACCGGTTGGCAACCAGCATCCTTGCGCCCAACTCAGCTACTATGCTATTGTCGTTGCTGACCTTTGACCCTAGATAGATGAATTGGGGAACGTCTTCAAAAGTGTGTTCACCTATCCGTACGTCACGCTCACGTCACGTCAGGCTTTCTACCACCTGCTCGATCCCTTGGTAGGCTTCTGCTACATAGGAGAGCCGCAGACCAATGATGTCTACATCATCAGCGTATGTCAGGATCTAGGTTGACTTATAGAAGATGGTTCCCGTAGTCTCCACCCTCGAGTCGCGGATGGCCCTCTCTAACGCCAGGTTGAATTGGTGGTAGCCAAAGGCCCTGAGAGTTTTATATTCCCCTTCACCTGGCAAGTGACGTTGGTCATAGTCATTATTACTAGCCTTATTAGTTTGGCCAGGATTCCAAAAGAGCTTACAGCGTCATACAATTTTACCCTGGCTATGCTATCAAATGCGGTTTTGAAGTCAATGAAAAGATGGTATGTGTCGTGTCTGAATTCAGCCATCTTCTCCAAGATCTGCCGCATGGTGAAGATCTGATCAGTGGTTGATTTTCCGTTTCGTAATTTTCTTATATAGTTTTCATATATCTTTTCGATGTGAGGGATAAGTCAATCCTGAAGGAACAGGGAGTATATCTTATAGGCGATATTCAACACCGTAATATCCCTGTAGTTGTTGCAGTCCAACAGATGGAGTAGATGATGCCGATATTCCAATCACAAGGCATCGATTCGCTATTCCTGGACAAATGATAAATATCAACCAGCAAGTCATCAGTAGACTCCTGAAGCGAATTATATTCAATTCAGCTTCAATATGTAACATTTTTAGCGTTTGAAGGTGCCTCCAATCAGATTGCTTTAATTCAAAACAAGAGAAAGGCAACGAATTCTTTCACTCAAACCGACATTTTCTTCCCTCCATACTTTACGAGCATAGATTGTAGATTGAAAATTTGTCAAATCGTTATCACCTCGTAACTGCGCTCTCTCTCTAATCGTCCCATTTCGATCCGTTATTAAATACAAATAGCCACCGCTCGATTCCATTCGTACCCTTTAGAAAGCGAAAGCAGCACACACGTTTGGCCGGGAGGGCGTTAGGACGGAACGGGGTGGTTGAAAAATATTGTATTCTTATTTTACGACTTGCAAAATCCCCAAACTCTCTGCTCCTCAGACGTTTCCTGCTTGCTTCATCATGGTTAGAAGTAAACATGCACAGCGAAAGATTCTATCCGGCGCTTTCGGCACCGAGCTAGTGCGAGCTGCTCGTAAAAGCCAGTACAGCCACATATGCCGTCTGTGTTTCTGTGCTGCTGTGCTAACGATATTTGCAACATGCAAAGACGCCGTGTGGCTCGAAACGGTTACGCTCTAGCAGGAGCGACTTCTTCGCCAGGTGGCTCCGATGGTCTTTCGAGTGTTTGCCTCAAAAAGCGCGCTGGTTTTCGGCGGTGCCAGAGCGGGGTCGGTGAGCAAATAAACGTCATAAAATCTAACGCTCGCTTACGTCGGAGGGACGGTCCAAAATTTGAACTCTTCGAACGTTTTCGGGGCAGTGTTTGGCCCTTGGCCCTGCTTAAACTATGCTGAGCATGTGGTAATCCGCGTGAATGGAAAGAAAACTGCACCACCACCACCGAATTGTGCTGCATGAGGACGAAAAAGGAAGATTGTACCGGGTGTTCCTACTGTCTTTCCGAAGGTGTGTGCGGTTTGTGTTTGTACGCGCTCTGCCCTTTGCAGCAAACGGCCAAGTGACAACTGGAACTGACACCCTTGCCAGCCAAGTGCACCTCACCACACCTCGGGCCGCTGCGTAACGCCACAAGTGCAACGTAATATCGCACCCAACTCCCTCGTACATTCGCACGGACAAGAAATACGCTACGAATGTCACCGTATTAAAATAAACGACCTCAATTTATACGTCACCACGCGCGCACACACACGCACACACCAACACATATATATGAAATATTTAATAATATATACAATATTGCACTTTTATTCATACGTTCATTACGGTGCCCGCTTTATGACAACGCACCACCACACCGTGCAACCGTGCGTGTTCATATGCGTGAGGGGGTTTTAGCGACATGAAATAAACCGAAGGTGTATTAAATGTGCCAAAAGGGAGGGTGTTTGCGATGTTGGGCAAAATGTTGCAATACGAAGAAGAAAAAAAAAACACAAAAATCCACAGAATAATGTTGCATTCCCGGGACAGTCGTGGGGGTCACATTAGTGTAGCTAATGCAGGCAGCGTATGTTACCGCACGTCGTCGATAAATACATTCGCTGCGGTGAATAACCTTAGCGAATTTAATTCAATTATGATCCATCACAAAGTACATTAAAGACGGGCAATATCAAGGAACAAAGGAAATGTCGAATTATATGCCGTTAGGTTGGAGTAACGGTATTAAGAGTTTTTTTTTTAATTAAACGGCTTCAACAACCTTTTTTACCACTGATATTTATTTAGTTTTGCGAAAACGAATTTCTATCTAAATCTATTTCCAAACTTACTCAATTTATTGCAAGTTTCAAACGTTGAGGCAATGATATTCCATTAAAACTATAAGAATAGACTGGTTGAACATCATTTTGACGAAATAAAACATAATGTATGGCATAATATAAATAAAAATATCCTTTTTTTGCAATAAACACTTACGTTCTATTCGAAATGGGAGCACTTCAGCAAGTCTAGCCAGCGCTATCACACAGCTTTCTGTACCTTTATGTACAGCATGGAAAAGTTCGATTTGCAATTATGAAAATTGATTTGGACAAAGCATCAAACCCATCAAACATTCACTCGTTACGATCCATTCAGCCTGGTACCGAGCCGTGATCAAAGCGAACGAATTTGGAATGTTTTCTACCTACAACCCAGAAGGCCAGTTTCAGTGTAAGCATCAGCTTCAGTGCTTCCGGTGTGTGTGTGGCCGAAAGGCAACCGGAAGCAATGGCCGCTCGCTCCTGTTTCAGTTTTGAATTTCTATAAAGTTTTCGTAGGAAGCGTACGGCGTGTGCGAAGGTTGCAAGGTTGCGACCGGTTGCTCGATTTGACGGTCCATGGACGAACAACTGGTACAGGAATTGTTCGGCAGACTGATTGCCTTGAGTTCTAGGGAGGCAATGCAAGGACACAGTACGCCCAAAAGACACGATATTTTGGTAAAAATAGCTCTGTTAATGTATGCATTTTTTTTTTTGATAATTCATTAACTATAAAAATGTATAAATGTCTTCTGATAAAATTGCAATTACAGAATTTTATGGATTTTATCTTTCAAAATTAAAAAAACCAAGCATCCGATACACTATGCTCCAAGCCCGCTGTGCGCCCTGACTTTCACCGGAATTCAATAATATCGTGTTTGATTGATTACTCGAACTTGTTGTAAATAATTTATGCAACCTTACCCCCGATTGCGGCCTCAACCCGGAAGGCAGGCAAACCTGCGTTGGACGTTGATGGTTCGCTTCACCTATTGGCGGCTGGGCGTAGAAGTGCAGCCAGCCAGCCCAAGCCAAGAGTTTGTTTGTTCGTGCTGAAGCTGCAAAAGGATTTAACCACCCTGCTCACCTCGCAAAGCTGTACAACATTCTGCAACGATATCGATAGTGTTGCTGGCTGTACCATCCACTGCGGGTGCGTGTGTGCCACTTCAAGAGCCTTTAGGAAATTGTGGCCAGTTTTAATGAAAAAAAAACACTCTCCACCCTTTACTGCGTCCGTACGCATTTAGTTATCGAGCGCAAGCATGCAGTGTACTGCAGGTGCTCCGTCACTGTTTTTTTTAATGTATTTTGCACTGAAGGCAGGAAATTTCATCAGTCTGATTGCTTTATTATTAAAATACGTCCATCAAAAATCTCCCCGATCAGCGTGCGAGCCAGCAGGCAAGCAGGATCGAGCAAATCCTGCGTTGCGTGAACGAAAAGACTAACTTCCGGCTCGGCCCGTCGACCAGGATAGGAAAGAAGAGGAGGAAAAAGAGAGGTAAAAATACAGGCTACTGTGGCATCTTTTCATGCCGTCGATCGTCTCGGTAGCCGTGTGGACGAACCAAGGTCGAAAAACATGCCCAAAAGCCGTCGCTCCTCTTTTTTTTATCAACGCTCACGATGTGTGTGTGCGTATCGGCGCAAAAGTTAGACAGGAAATTTTGACCACCCAGACCGTGTCCTTCTTCTGTCGCTAACGACCACACTGACCGAAAACCCTCAGGTCGGTCGATGCATAGTAGCACACAGGGCTACCACCGTTCGGAAAAATCCCTTTTTAATCATCATCAAACAGATTTCCGCTGCCTTTATTCAATCAACGGAAGTCAAGGAAAAATCTCGCCCTGTCCCTTTCTCCCCCTCCTTCCCTTCTCCCTTGCTTGCTTTCGACCTCGTCCGTCCGCTTCACTTCCTGACGAGACAAGTTCCACTTAGTTCGCTTGGTTCGACAGCAAGCTACGGCTGGCTTGCTACAGGACGATGGATGGGCTGTACAACAGCACTGAAAAGTTGGCTGAAAACTCCACAGCCAAGAAAAGCATGCAGCATGGTTGGTCAGTTCCGGTTCGGAGCGGTGGTGATGTAGAATGTTGGTGGAAAACGGAAAGTTAATATTTTTAATTAGCATTATGATAGAAAACAATCAACCGAAAGTTGAGGCCGGCTGCGATGGTAAGGGGAAATAAATTGGTGATGGTGGTGGGGAGGTCTGATAGAAGCCTTAAAAGATGAGGTTGTTTATTGTTAGGGCGTTGTTTCGATGAGTAATACAAAAATTGCAACTCATTCATGGGGTAGGAACATGAGCGATGTTTTGTATAGTTTTTGGATCGAAATCAAACGATGGCTACGAGCTACGAGTCTTGTGTTGTTATGAGAAGTCTGTATACTTAACCGTGGGGAAATGAAGAAAACCATTATAGGATTAAAATTAGTTTCAGCAAATGCGTTAAGATTAAAATAAATTGTTCAAACACTCTGTAAAAGGATTGTTTAGAATATAACAATACAACAAGGTACATGTTTCAGTAATTAAATTGGCAAACAGGAATCATTCTGTACAGTGGTGTTAAAAACGGGTCTTTTTGAAGAACAACTCAGTTCCGGTTCATTCATAAAGATGATCCTGATCATTTTGATCGGATCAATCAATCAATTGTTCGTTCTCTGCTAAACTTGTCAGTTAATGTCAAATATACAGTCAAAGAGAAATAAGAACATCCTAGGACTCTACCAAGGTTTATTGGTTGTTTCCCAAATTGTTTTGGATGATTCGCATAGTTTTTTTTTATCTCGTTCCCACAATTTATTGAACGCTACTTATTTTTTTTAAAATTAGATTGGATTGATGTCCAATAGGACGATATCAAAATTATGAGAACACTAAAAAAATGTATGGAAAACGGTGAATAAACCGTGAGAGGAACACACAAGATTACAGGAATCACGAGGCGAAGAGATGCAGTACGTGTTAACGAGCGAACGAGGTTGTCAGTTATATTTTCATCATCATTTTCGAGTGTAAAATACGCTAAACATATCGCTAAAGCTGCATCTACACCAGAGATGTCAAACTGATGGGCTTGGGCCTAAATTTATGTATAGAGCATTTCTGCTTCGATAGTACATGTCAGTCAATTCTGGACTCCGGAAATATTAAACAGAGCTTTTAATTTTGCGCAATTTTAGTAAAATGGTTTAGAAAGTCAATGTAAACTATGTCAAACCCTTTCCGATGGTTAAATTTTGTTAGCAACAAATATAAACAAAACAATTCTTAACAGAAACAAATCACGTTTTAGTTTCAACCTCATTCAAAATCGTGAATGTCTTACTCATATGTATGTAGTTTAGGAACATTAATTTTTTTGTTAAGCCATCACTCAAGGCACTTGGCGATCAATTACGCAATTAATAAAAGAAAAAATCCTTGTGGAAAGTAACAAAATTACTCAGCCAACAGGAATTAAAAACGCAAATTCTCACTCTTTTTTGAAAATTGTGAAAATGAAGATCTGAACTGAACTGGACGTCCTGTTGTAATTTATGGACTTTAGACATCATCAAAAGTAGGAATTCGCTTCTTCGATTCCAGCATAAATATATTGATAGTCAAAATGACACCAATATCAACTTTAGATACCAAAATATACTTCTCTGTATTGTTCTTCTTTTTGGCTCAATGACCGTGGTCGGTCAAGACTTCTCTGTATTAGAACTGTGGAATTCTAAGTTAGTTGTCATGAAACTTTGCAAATATTGGAAATACCAGAGCCCTATGACGAATCAAAAATAATCTACTACAGATATTTTTTTATTACTTTTTTACGTCAAAGACTTAACTTTTGTGACGTAACTATAATCCCAAAATGAAGTAAAAAGATCTTCAAACGGCCTGATTTTTGTATCAGATAATATCATGTAAAAACTAGGCTGTGGCTCGTGCTCGCGGGGTCAAATGAGTTTGACATCGCTGATCTACACGATTAGCATAAAAGAGTGAAGGTGTCAAATTTAATATGGAACCTCGATGCTTCGCACGCTGATTTCTCCATACGATTGCACATTGTGAACAGATATGCTATTCGTGTATACACGCCTTAAAACACATGGGTGGTCGAATTCAAAGCACGGGTCCGATCGGAGCGGTGTCACCAGGATTTCTCGTTTTGGTATAAATAATCACACACAACACACACACGTCTGATCTGCTATCTGAAGAGATCTGAAGAAATGGTGATCTGAAAATGATATCCGAAATCCTGCTCACTTTGGCGCTTTCGAGCAATCGCCTGAGTTTCTCCAAGGGAAACGATGATCCTGATCATTCAATAACTGATGTATGTTTCAGTCGCTCAATTCACTGATCCGAATCATTTGAACGACCCCGGAACTAGTCTTCACCCCTATCGTGCACACAAATAATGCGCAATTCTCGTTTAAACTTATATTTTCTCATTGAAATTGAATCAGAGTTTATTAAAAAAATAGGAAATGAGGAAAATGTTGACTTGATCCAATCATTTTTAACATTATCATTTTAACGTGGTATATACAGTACATTTTTGTTATTTTAGTGTGTGTATAGAAGGAATGTCTTTAAAAGCTTCTTTAACATCCTGTTGAGCACGTTAAAGCCAGAACCTAAAATATGCTTCAAAATATTTCCGCAACACGTTTCCCTTTTGCCACAATACCCACGATACCATTCAGCATTCGTAACTCAAAAATTGTTAACATACGGCCGCCCCAATCTGACCCCTGAACATCCCGACGCTTAAAGTGCTCAAAAACACACATGCCAACACAAAAACAAAAAACCGAACACCGAATCACCGTACTCTCAAACGAACCCTTAGTGGTCATGTTTGACAAGTCCCCAGTGAAAGGTTTCTGCTTTAAACGGTGTGTGCGTTTTTTCCACAATGCCTTTTGCAGCGGTTTTTGGAAAATAAATCCCGCCACGATAGACAGTGCCACAGTGTTTTTCCTTTGATTCTACAACAGCCTGTAACGCAGTTGTAAAAACTCATGTCAAACGTTTTGATCAAAAAAAAAAAAAAAACCACCCCAGCACAAGATGAAAACACTAAAACGTTACCTTTTTTTTGCTTTCAAGTCAAGTACTGTGCTGTGCAATGTTTCGAATCCCTCCATATATGCAATAAAACTATTAAAGAAAGCGGAAAATTTTACACCTAATCGTGCAATCACCCTGCCAAGGCAATAGGTGCACGGGCCGAACTTCTGGCCGGCGCGATTTGCATACGAATACAGCACCGGGCTTCAGCGTTTCCGGGAGTTTGTGTCCTTTGCTGTATCCTTTATCTCTCTCTCTCTCTCTCTCTTTTACACACACATGTTTTCGATTAATTGAAGTCCAGCGTGTACAGCGAGTGCAGAAATATGGCCGTGGAGAGGATCGAACTCACAGTCACTAGGTTTGTGTGTGTGTCGGTGTGCGGTACGGTTGGAAAACTAGATTTACGACCCCGACAAGCGGTTCTAGCGGTCCCTTTTTTAGCCTAGCTCAGGCGCTGGCAGTGTAGTGCCTGCCCAGTACCTTTGCCCGCCTGGAGCGCGTTGGGCTGGGGCGAATGTTAGAAGCCATTGATCAGCCCTCAACCCCAATCCGGTCCGGTGTGTCGGTTACGGTACATGCATTAAATTGCCGTAATATATAAATTTCAATAAAGGACAGCCATGGATTTTCACTCCACCTTCTGCTGGAAAGTACTTGTCCCTCCCCTTCGAGGCAAACCGTATAGGTTGTCATCGTGCCACATGAAACACTAATTACATTAGGCCTGTATTTTATGTAGATTTAGCAGACAGCATCGAGCAAAAACTTGACCAGCTCTTTCACTTTCTCTCTCTCTCTCTCTCTCGTTCGTTTGGGCTGCCTTTATCACATCCATATTGAAACTGTCCAATAGGTGGGCAAGGTTTACCGATTTTTGATGACCACCGTTGTTGCGTTTGGGAGTTCCGAGGTTTCTTTCCACCGTTTTCCAAAGGGTCATTCGGACCGCTCTCTCTCGCTCTCCATTAACGGGCTCTCCTTCCCCTCCAATTAGATCCAAACTGTGCTCCATTCTACGGTTGATTTGCCGGGTTCCGTGCACCGGGGGAAGGATAGTAGTTCATTGATGGGGTATGATTTTTACATCGAACGTCTGTCTTGTGGGGCGTGCGGGAAGCAGTTTATCTAGCAGGCAGTTTGGCCCATTCCATCGAGAGCCATCAGTGCCAGGAAACGAGGTGTGATTTATTGTAAGTGTCCAATGACAGGAGGAGAAGGAGGAGTTTGCATGCAGCACCGACATAAGAGTGGTCCCTTTTTGCTGGAAAAGCCTCCCGTAACGAATAGCGAAAGCGGAAATGTTTCCCCCTGGACGGCAAGCAAGAAGGGCCCTAGTCTCCTTAGGGTTACATGGAAAGGCTTTTTCGAGTGGGGAGGGGTAATAAAGAAAGAAAGGCAAAAAATGTGTTAACGAAACAATGTTTAATGAATAATCAGCACAAAACCCACAGGCCAGGCTGGGCCGAGATCAAGCCAAAAGGTTGCGATTTATATTCTGAGCCTAATTTTTTCTTGCCTTTCTTGTTGTGAGGGTTTGCAGCTAATGAGACACGGATCGTATCGAAGAATGGAAGGAAAAAGTCAGGGAGTGACTCACCTCGCCAGGCAGGCGAGAAAAAGAAATAAAGAAATGGGTGTCAAAATGCAAGGGGTCCAAGCACTGTGGCTAAGCTCTGTGGCGAATGGGAGTTTGATTAACTTCTCCAATGATGGGCAAATCGTCCTGCTCGGGGCATTGGCAGAAAGGCACGCCGCACAAAATGAAGCGCAAAACTTTGACACTTGCTCGGTGGTGATGGTAGTTTTGCTATGGGAATAAAACGCAGCCAGACTGACAGAGGGACGTTGGCTGAAGATAATTATTATACACACAGCACAGCACAGCGGGCACACACGTGTGTCCAGGGTGTCCTGTCCTGCCTGCCACCGTACGTGACGTCGTGGGGCGCTGATCATAGAGTCGTTGGTGCGTAATTGCTTCGTTAATGAAATACGACCAGGGGCTTTTGCTCTGCTGTATTGAGCTGTTACTGACCAAAGCAACACATACAAATTACATACACGGGAGCAAAAAATAAAACACAGATTGCTTGTTACAGTAATTTGGATGGTTAATGTTAACGAGACATTATTTTTACACAATCATCACTAATTGATGTTGCTGGTGGTTTAATTCTTTCCGTTCATTATTTACGCGCTAAAATAAAATTTGCACAGAGAAGAAGAGAATGAAATCTTAACGAATTTCTTTAGCAACAAAACCTTTCAGTATTATGCTTCTTCTTCTTATTTATATTATTATCATTATTATTGTTATTATTATTATTGTTATCATTTTTATTATTATTATTATTATTATCATTATTATCATTATTATCATTATTATTACTACTATTATTATTATTGTTATTATAATTATTATTTTTATTATTATTATTATCATTATTATTATTACTATTATTATTATTATTATTATTATTATTATTATTATTATTATTATTATTATTATTATTATTATTATTATATTATTATTATTATTATTATTATTATTATTATTATTATTATTATTATTATTATTATTATTATTATTATTATTATTATTATTATTATTATTATTATTATTATTATTATTATTACTATTATATATTATTATTATTATTATTATTATAATTATTATTATTACTATTATTATTATTTTTATTATTATTATGATTATTATTATTATTATGATTATTATTATTATTATTATTATTATTATTATTATTATTATTATTATTATTATTATTATTATTATTATTATTATTATTATTATTATTATTATTATTATTATTATTATTATTATTATTATTTTCACTATTATTATTAGTTTTATTATTATTATTGTTATTATTATTTTATTTTATTTTTTTTGTCTGACATTTTGACTAAGGAAAAAGTCCTTTGATTCCTTTCTGTTTTATGTTTGTTCTTATGCATTACATATGCCAAGTTTCATGCATTTCTTTACTGTTTCAGGGAGGGTTTCAAACTTTTACAAATAGCACATTAATACAAACTGTACCTGATGTAGTTTTCATCAATCAACTTTTTGAAATTGTTCAATTTTTCCTGTTATGATTTTTCCTTTTTAACTTAAGAGTATTATATTTCTTAAATTTTAATTGATTTTTCACTTAACAACATGACTTCAAAAAAGCAATGTATAAAAACGTCTCATAAGGAATCACGTCACGTGCCTCGCATCGAGCTGCATCGTTGCATTCCAGTGTGTGTGTGTGTGTTTTTTTGTTCTTCTCCTTTTGATCCTCCTTTTTATCGCAAGCGTGTCCCGATGAGCTGCTAGACAACTGCCAAAAGCAAGCGAGTTGGATCACCGAATCAACCACTCGACGAAGCACTCTCTGTCCCGACTGGAAGCCATCACGTATCGTATCAAACTGCACTTCCTCGTCCCAATCCCGCCCTGCGTCTCATCGATTGATTCGGTTGATCATTACCCATCGATAGAGAATACCAAAACGGCGGCAGTTTATTGCTTGCCGGTTCATAAATTAAGGACAATTTACGAGCTTGATAGTAGGAAAAACACACAAAAAAGCAAGAAAGAGTGAAATACATTTACACTGCCAATAACAGGATTGACCGTATCGGAGATGAGTGCAGCAGGAAAAAAAAATCTGCACAACACAAGTAGTGATGTGAAATCGATGCAACCCAATCGTGCCATCGCTGCAATAATGCATCACAATGCAAGCGAGACAAATGACAGCAAATGGGTAACGGATATGGGCGCTTAACCTTGCTTATTTATTTGTAGCTGTGGTGTGTTTCTTTTTTCCTCCTTTTCCTATCGGAGGCTTAATAAAGCATGGAAATATTCGTTCTGCGGAGCAAAAAAAAAAAAAACACTGGACCATTCCGAGCAAATAGGGCTGGCTTTCGTGATCTTTCTGTAAACGTGCGCGCACACACAATCAAAACGGAGGTGGTGGTTGGTAGTAATTGAAGGATTTATGGAAATCGGCATGCAATCGTTATTTATGAAGTGATTTTAAGGCAATCATGAACTGTATAGGGTTAATGCGAGCCTGTAATCATTAAATTGTCGGTCTATAAACACTCATTGCCTTCGGGAGTTGGCCGAACGTTCAAAGGTGCTCAAAGGTCTGTAGTAATGGGTAATGGATTGGATGGAATTCATCAACTTCCAAAAATTTTAACATATTTGACCTACTCACTGGGGCGCTAGCTTAAATAAACAGGAGTTTTATATGTTTCGCGCTTCAGTTGCGCTGCTTAACCACGTATTTTAGCAAAAAATAGCTCTCCGATCGTAAATTGTTCCATCCACAAACTTCTTTTTTCCTTTTTTTGTAGTGGATTGAGTGCCACGATAGAAGCGTCACATCTTGCGGCCGCTCGAGCTGGGTAAAGTTTTAATTTTGAAAGTCGTTTTAAAGTCAATTTATTTGCCTGTGTCCTGGCAGTTCCTAGCGCACGGTGGCGGTGATGTGCAATGGTCTGTTAGCCGTGGAACGTGACCGGAAGGAAGCCTTTGAGCAGCCTGTGCAGCAGACACACTTTAACCGATTCGATTGGATATCATCTTATCGGCCCTCGGCTGCTTTGGATGAAGAGACCATCCATCGTCGGACGCCGTCGGACGCCGTTGGCGCAGCTTGGGAGGCAAAGTTTTCCGCCAAAAACCCTCCGCGCTCCGAAAATCAGTAATCGGTCGTGATTGCGTGCACCGTGCAGCGCTCTTTGAACTCGTGTGCTCCCGGGCGGATGGGTGCTCTTCACCGGCGGTCACGGGTTCGCACAGGATGCACTTTCAATTTTCCCCCTTGATTTTTTGGGATTTGTGCTGGTGTGCACGTCGGCGCTTGCACTCGCTGCCCTGAATGTCGCTGCTGCGCTTCGGACAGGACAGCGGATCGTTGTCGTCGTCGTCGTCGTCGTCGATGTCTCCTCGCGTATGCTAATGTGATTATCGTGATTTATGTGCATGACATGTTAAATATGTACTTTATCGCAAATTTGTGTGTTAGCGCGCGAGCGCTCTCTCTCTCTCTCTCTCCGTCTGTCTACAAGCTGGATGCACTCTCTTTTGCCCACTTTTGCTCGTATTCGTGGGATGCACTTTTGGGATTTAGTTTAGTTCCTGATGGGTTTCCATCGTTTTTTTGGTGTGTGTGTGCATCGTTTGCATGGTACAGAGCGCTCGCTTGATGAAGGTTTTCCTCTTCCTGTTTTTTTTTTTGCTGTTGCTCTGAATGTGTGGATTTTTTGTTCACTTGTGCCAGCTGCACATATGGCACCCTCTGCTCGCGCTGGGCAAGTTTTAATGCAGTTTTATTACTGCATCGTCATAGATCTTCATTCGCTCCATCGGGCCCCCGCTCGCTGGGCGCTGTGATTATGCAATTTTTCTTTGCGAGGAACTTTTTTCCACACCTAATCGGCAAGGGGTTAGGGCCGTCGTTGTTGGGTGTTTTATGAGTTTTAAGGAAGCAAACGTAGCGAAATAAATCAACGGTTGCAAGTGGAAGGATGGTTTTCAGCTGCAATGTTCTATTAGTTCTAGGGACAGGTCGTGTTTGTACATTTACAAATAATTTAAGATTATTGCATTTTTAATTAAAATATGCATTCCTGAATTCTCATTAATATTAAATAACGAACAATGCCTTTATGGATTGTTTCAAAGATTTATGACCTCTTAACGTTTATTGTTTTTATTACACAAACAAAACAAATTAACCCAAACGCTGTTTAATAAAATGCACTAAAAGTACTTCCCCAAACTCTACTAACATATTTTGACTACTCCTTCTCTCTCTTGCATACTTTCAGGTAAGGCTTAAATGGCTCGTTTTATCTTCTCCTGTAACTATTTCACCATCACCAAGACACATGCCGTAAGTATAAACCGGTACCAGTACAATTTTGCCCGAAGAGCTAGTTTTGTCAAGCCGCTAGGACATCAACATTCATCGTTCTTCGTCACCCGCCCAACCTTTTATCTAACTATGCTCCTGGTGACTCCTTGCGGAAGGAGGCACGCTGCCCATGGTTGCATCACCGTTTGGTTTCGAAAATTTATCCATCTCGGTGCGCAGTTACGAGCGCTCTGTCATTACGGAACTTCTCATTATGGTTATGGGCAAAAGTTTCGACCATCGGAACCATCGGCACCTCTCTGACTCTGTGTGTGTGTATGTGTATGCGTCGCCGACGGACGGTGGACTTTTTGCCCCTAAAATACCCAAATCAAAATGACAAGCTGGCTTACCACCAACGGCCAGGAGCGGACCTAGACACACCATACCGTTTGAGTGGCGTTTTGAGCGGGCGTGAAGTTAACGAAGCACCTTGGTGTACTTTTCGCTTCGGTTTGGATTGAGCAGTAGTCCCGCCGGCACGGCACAAGTTCGTTGGTGTTGATGGAAAATTATACCTTTCCCTGCCGTGGCACTCTCCGTCCCAACAAACCAGTCTTGCATAATGGTATGCTCTGGTTAAGGTGTGCTATTAGGTGTGCTAAACTCGCACAAAAATGTCCCAGCAGGAATGTTAATCTGTTGTATTGCTGTGGAGCTGGTTTGGGGAAGTTTTGCCTCAGGATGTTTGTTGGTAGGTGGCACACGTTTTGCTGGCGTTGTATTGGAAAAATGCATAACTTGCTTGGCAATGTAGCTATAAAATTGAATTATCTGCTTCCATTCAACATTGAGCCATCTGTGATGGTAACAGGTTATGTTATTTGTTTAGAAAAATAGAACTCAGTAATAGAAACACTGAGAAAATCGAAAAGAAACTTAGTTTATACCAAGTTTCTAAGTAATTACATCGTTTCAAAAATTTCCTGCAATTTATTCATCACATACGTAAGCTGAAGTTGTATTTAATTTGCTTCTTAGAGCGTTGGAGAAATAGACACAGTGTACATTTTAACTCAACCATAGAAAATACGGTTATGAATCTTCAAAATTTTAATCATTTCTAAGTGATACTACGAATAAGAATACAACTTGTCTTCCAAGCCAATTTTTCACCATAATGAACTCGGATGAATTTTGCTATTAGATTTTCTGAAACTTTATTCAAATTAGAATTTGGCTTGATATTTGTAAAGCATTCGATGCATAATTGAATTATTCTACGAAAACGTAATGATCCCTCCGTTCTAGAATAAAATGTTACCCTCATCAGAATACTGTTCATCTCATAATATCCTGATCAAGATAGAGAAAGAAAGAAAGAGAGAGAGAGAAAGATTGATACAGATAAAGAGATGGAGAGAGAGAGAGGAAACATATTGAATTGAGGAAACTAAAATGCATATGTGTACTCAGCACTTGACTGCAGTTGTTCGAGGAAATGCCCTGCCCGTCTGTAATGCCTTCTGCCATCTTTCAACCTGTCTGTGTGGGTTAACTTTGCACAAACGCAGCTGAAAATCCATGACGAAATGTGCACGTATGCGTTTTGCGTCGATGGACCTACCGCCACCGAGCCCAAACGCTCAAAGCATTGCAAATTTTCACTAATAATTAAACTCATCAAATGCATCTCCCTTTCCACCGGGGCACTCGTCGGGACGCCGCTTCCATTTGCTTCGCTTCCGCCCACAACCCCAAAAGACAAACACAAATGCAGGCAGCGGAGGAGGATTTCATAGTGTTCTGTTTTATGGTTCAGCTGCGCTGCTGATTGCATTCGGCTTCCGCACGCAATGGGATGGGATGCGTGGCGGTGCCACGTTCCATTTGCGATGCACTTTGACTGGAAGTGCCCTTGAAGAATGCACACACGTGTGTAGAAACTACCGCATGAGAAATGTCTCATTGTAACAGCAGTGTTTGGCACCAAAAATTTTGGGATGCAAATGGCTACCGTCTGGCAGGAAGTCAGCACTCGAAATAAATGCAAATAGCTCTTCTTCGGTTCGGTGGATAGCTCGGCAATGGAATAGCGAGTTCGATTAAGCAGTGCACAGTACAGTACGGCAAGGGAGCCCATATTGCAAATGGGCGTGAAAATGCAAACAACCAGTAAAGTGCAGTTTGTTTGATGTCGGAAGAGTTTAAATTGATTTGAAAAGTATTTTGCAACCCAAAGACGATGATGCTTTTAGCAGCAGCATTACTTACTGGAAACTACACACTTCTTTCATCGTTCTTCAAACAAACCTGTCGTACGGAAATTTCCCCACAATTGGATGGTATTGCCCTCCCCGCGGCCGAACCGGAACGATTTATTTTCACACCTTGCCAACCAAAGGGAAGGACCAAAAAATGAAGACAAATATGATTGCACTTTATACTGCTGAGGCTGCTCGTCGTCGTCGCTTACCCGAGAGAGCGATGTTTAGCAAAGCACTCCCGATACACAAATGGACGGGGAAACGTTGTCTTCAAAGACAAATTCAACGGTTCCGTCCATCCGTGGCGTGATCTCTCGTCATGCGTTTCGGGAAAGAAAAACCCGCCCCCGGTTGGCGCAAATGTTTTACCATTTATCATCTTCACATACACAATTCGCAGCGTACCCAGCGTTGAGCTGACGATGGCTAGCACGGTGGAGAAGATGAAGGAAGACGATCCTCCAGTGGTTTAATGCTGAGGAAAGAGGGCATATTGTGCTCGAAGGGATCAGTGTGCAGTTCGGTGTGTATTTTTATTTTCCGTTTGCCGCCTGCCACCATTCGGCAAAACCATTCTTCTGGAAGGAAAGGAATACGATATCCACCTTCCCTGTGTCTTCTTTTTCTCGTGTTTTCCCCTTCGTCTTGGGCAAAAAAAAAGCATGGTGGTGGTAATCATAATAAACGAAAATAAATTGTAATCGTCATGCATATGTAATTTGTGCATCGTTTTTCTCGCGGTTCTATTCGATCGTTTTTTACATCTAGCTTTAAACCATTGTGTGGTGCTTCTTTCGATGCTGAAAACCCCGCAGGAATGGAAGTCTTGCTGACAGGATGAGTGATATAGACACTTTTAAGTTCTTTTTGAAACCTAAAATAGAGCAAGCAATGATAAAAAGGATGCAAAATTTAAATTGTTGAAATAGACAACAAAGTTTGGGAAGAATAACGATAAGATGAATAAAATGCATCGTTTTATTGCTTCAATTTTCACGTTCTTCCATAAAAGAACTACTACACAGCGTACACCTTGCAGCACCTCCGCTAAACGTTATGGATATTTCAACCGAAATGATCATAAATACAATTTTCTACCCACTCCAGACCGCAGACACAGACAAACAGCCCCCTTCCGAACGATACAGCGATGTCTAAGGAAAATGGGAAGATATTTGAGAGCACTTTTCAAACAGCACACACACAAACAGTCATACATAGTTGCTACTTTGTGCTCGCTTTGGCTCGGTCCATTCCGTCGACAGCAGACGCGCCAGGCCCTGGAAGAAGAGTCGAGATGATCGAGTGTGGGCTGCGCTGGGTTTCTATGATGCTGCATCGTTCGAGTGCAATTGTGAAGTAAAATATTCTCCAGTGGATTTATACGGCTAGCGTGCGTTGTCTGTGTGCATGGATGCTGATAAGAAAATGTTACTTTCTTGCTGAGTTTGAGCCACAGCAGGGAAAAATGCTTGAATGCTCCAGAGCAGCTCTTTGTTTTGAAGCGAGTGATGTACACAACGGAAGGAAGCATGGTTTTTGAATATTTGAGCTTAATTTTTGAATAAATATAACTCTTCTCTCAGCTACACTTTGGTTTTTGAAGTGAGAATAATTATTAAAAATGCTGGAAAAACGAATATTTATTACAAACATTTGCTAAAACTCAATGCATTCCTTTGCCAAATTCCTTCTTTTTATGTTTTCACACTTTTCGTTTAAATCGTGCGCAATTGTTCTGCAGTGCAATTTTCACCTCAACCACGCGTGCCGCCTTATTCATTCACCCTCGCTAACCAGAATCATATTTCCCCTGCCCGTTCCATTGCCCGCTTTGTTTTCCTTTTATGTCCAATTTTACTTCAGAGCACCAGCTTCGCTAGCGCAAACAATTCTTGCCAAAATGGCTCCGATACCAAAATAAAAACCCTCATGCCCACAAAGCGATACAGCAAGACACCTTCCGGTGGGGTAGGAAAAAGTACACCCCAACCCCCAACCATGAGCATTGGGCATGAATTTATTTGTTTCTGATGTGACGATAAGAATTTTGATTATTTTCTTTTGCGCTAACGCTTCGAACGCCTACTCCCGCACTCCTTGGGCCGCACACACACACACACAGCCACACCGTACTGGGAAGTAGACGACTAGCGCCAAAACATTATGCCTCGCATAAACATGCCGTCTGGGCACATTTTTTCGGCAACTCATCTTTTTCCTTTCTCATTGGATTGTCTCCCTGAATGGGAAGAAAGTTCGCTCAGTCTGGAAGAAAGCAGTCCATCCTTTTTTCTTCTTCTTCTTCTGCATGAAGGGGCACGCTGATCTCGGGGAAAGGAAAAACAAATACACAGCTACACACATTCAAATGGAGGACCGGAAACGATAAATTTGATTCACTTGCATTTTCCGCTTCCCTTCCAGAGCTGAAGAAGAAAGCAGAAGGAAGGAACTGGCTAAACAGTTGAACGTTTTTCCTCGAAGAATGGAAGGGAGTGGAAATTCTTCTCCCAAAGAGAGAGATAGAGCGTAAAAACAAACCCACTCGGAACGAAAACGAAAGCGAATTGCAGTGACTTGTTTGAAATTATTTGACCCCCAACCAACCAACGACTCTCCCAGCCGCTCGTGAAGGACTGACGATCCTTTATCTCTCGGGTTCGGGGTGATAAAAACAATACGCACGATTTGGGACCCGATTTTGTTTCGTTCGGTCATATTTTTTCGGAATGCCCGTATTATCACAACAAACCCCAACCAACGTTTTGCCAGTTAGGCTTTCGAGTTCGGCATGATAACAACATCGAAAAAAAAAAGGAAATCCCATCAGTACACGCTGACCAATTCCGACCGGGATAATAATCAAAAGCGGACCAAACTTCGCCCGTGCACCAATTCGTTCCAACTCGATACGGTGTGTAATTTGATTGATGTGATTTCGGTAGCGAGATTATCGAGAGCCGGCCAAATGAATGTTTAGCATAAGAAACAATAAAAGAATAATCGATGGGAAACGGGTGCGCCGGGTGCGGTGCGGATACCATCCACGTTGGGTATCGGCAGTGGAAAATTTGCCTACCTCATCGCTTCCGCATCTTTTGCGTTTATAGGGGGGGCAGGTGGAGGAAAAGGTAATGATGAGGCAAAAAGGATGAGTAAAAAAAATCAGACGAAGCGCTCGCACGCGGTACGATTTGCATGATTGCTCCCAAAAGGAATATTCGTTTGATCATTTCGATCAGACAAGTGGGATCGAGAGGGAAGATAAAGGTTTGAATACAAAAAAACGCGTCCGCTCCATAATTGAAGAGGGAAATAAATAATGTATCTATCGCTAGAGCCGGTTGTGACTGATGTGCTGATTTGATGAAGGGGATACTAATGAATGGTTTATCCTTTATTATACTTTCACTTATTTTGATTCAATTATTTCATTTTTTCTATTTTTAAATAGTAATATAGAAGCTGTTTTGTACTATTTCCAAACTGAAATGTCACCAAAACATAAATCAATTTGACTGCTTTTAAATTCCTTTCCTTAACTTCATCACAGATTGTCCCCCCGAAAACCTCCAGCTTTAAGGTTTGCCTTCAAAACTCATCATGCGTCTCCATCGTCCGTCGGATTGCATACATTCAGGCGGATTTCAGCAAAGCTCCTAACACACTCCGTCTTTACTTCATCTCAAACATCAAATCCATTAGTCACGTTGGCCAGATCAGAGGGAATTTCTTCCTCATCCGAATGCTGCACACAAATACCGCCACACAGTGCATGCATTCCGTCACACATCTAACATACCAAAATTGAGATAATCATTAAACTCTCATCACGTAATTCGTCCAAACGAATCCGGCGAGGATTCGGACCGTCGGGAAGGGGTGTCTTTTTGCTGCAAGCCACCCCCAGCACGGTAGAGTGCATCAGACAAATCAAGATGTGATCAGCTGCAGTCAACCGTGCACCTAAAGGTGTGTCAGTATGTGTGTCCAACCTCTTCCTTGCTGGA
Organism: Anopheles merus; assembly: GCF_017562075.2. Taxonomy (NCBI): domain Eukaryota; kingdom Metazoa; phylum Arthropoda; class Insecta; order Diptera; family Culicidae; genus Anopheles; species Anopheles merus. The sequence goes on from NC_054085.1 coordinate 13,801,159, forward strand.
CATCAACTAGCCGGGGCGTCAGCAAAGTGCTCTCCCGGGGAGAAGAAAAGCTAAAACAACACAACTCGGCAACGAAAACCCGATGGCATCAAAATTATGTTCATGAACATTTCATCAACCCCCGGACAGCATCGGTGCACCTTGGCCGAAATCAAGCAACAAAACTGTTTGAAGCCTGACGCCTGGACCAGTCGTCGTCATGATGCTGAAAACCGTCCTGCCCGCTTGTCCGCTGGAACATGTCGGAATTTATTACTGCTGCTGGATGTTGTTCCGACATGCTACCACCACGCCATTACTTTTTGGCAAGAGCAACAAATACAACGGCCAACCGAAGGCAAATGAATGTCCATTTTTATTGACGCATAATGTTGCTGAAGGCGGAGGAAAGTTGTTCCGTGTTAAGCCATGACTTTGGCGAGACGGGCACAAGGATTTGTCCGTGTTGTGTTGTGCGCTGTGTTCCGAAATTAATTACTTGATAAAATAAATTCCCATCCACTCCCCTGCCCTGCCATTGCCTAATGGGTTAGTTTGTGCCGGTGGAGCTGGTACGGTTGATGCTGTTTTATGACTTTTCTCTCACTCGACCGCAATGGGGCGGGAAAGCCGAGGATGATGAGTGAAGCAAATTTATGAAAAATTATGACTCACGAATTTTTGTGTGCACCCCATCCGGAGAGGGAGACAAAAAACACTGTTTGTGTGTGTGCTGTTTGCATTTTCAACGAGTCTGGCTGTTCGCTTTTGTATCGCTTTTAAAGCACTTTCTCCCGCTCCCGCTCTTCTTTTCGCTTCGTTTCTGGTTTGCTGGCGGTACATTTGATGATGACGGTAATGATGACGTTGCACAACGTTGCAGGCAAACTGGCAGGGAAATGCATTCGATGGTGCTCTCCCTGAGCTACAAGCAGACTGTTACGGACCCGGTTTTTCCTTGCCACTTTTCCAAAGGGAGCTTCAGAGTAAGCAGCAGCAGTGGTAGTAACAGCAACAGCAGCAGCATGACATCGATGGTGATTGCCGTCGCACGGGCTGACGCGATGACGGATGAGGGTTGGTGTGTTGCGTTTTTTGGTAAATCCCTTAATCGAGCTCGGGGTGAACTTGACTGGTCATGGGTCGGAGGATTACAGAGACTCACTTCGAGGGTGGGGGAAGAAGTTTGCTAGGTGTCGTTAGATGAGCCCGTAGGGGAATGGCTCTTATGTGCATTTCATGCACAGCCGGATCAGAAGTGAAGACCTGGCTGAGTCGTCGAGACGCAATGGTTGTTGATCGCGTCGGGGCGACAAGCAGAGGGCCAGCCCGAAAGCAGCACAATGATACAGCACAATGTTTGACGCAAAAAGAGCGGGACGAAATCTACGAATTTAAAACTTCCATCATAAGGTGTTTTTGAGAAAATGGAAAACTTGTACAATCCTTGAACGTTTCTAATCTCAGCGCTCCCGCGTAAGATGAGTGATGAGCGAGGGGCTCAAACTTCGGACCGCTTGCCTGCCATCAGCCATTGCTCACCTATTATGCTTGCTGATTGTTGAGGGAGCGTAACGCAATCGCTTTGGGAGTTCCCTTTCAACGCCAACGCCGCTTTCGTCAGCAGTTTTTCCTTCGTCATCGTAGTCAAAACTCATGCACGTTGGTGGGTATAGCTTGGGCTGAGACGGGCTGATTCATTCGTTCACTGTCTGGAAGACGAGCACGCTAGTAAAAGACGCCGGTTACAGCTTTATTGCAGAAAATTCATCAACAAACTGTATCGTGCACTAGCCTCGCCGGAGTCGATGATGAGTCGTAGCTGGTTTAGGGGCATCTGGAGAACACTCGGAGTGAAGGCACTGTGCTGATCCATCGATTAATTGATCCGGTGGGAGTTTTAGATAAAGTTGCTGAAACACAAAGCCGTGATGGGAATGCAAAAATAGGAGCAACATATGATGTACTTATACAACTTTATAGAGGTTAGCGTACATGGATGAAGCGTTTATGCTTGAGGATTTTCAAGTATTCTGGTCTATAAACGTACATGCAGTGTTTAGCCCAGCTCTTAACGTATTAAGGAGATCTGCAGTTATTACATTTTACCTTACATGATTTAAATAATATAAAATGACATGACATTTCCAGCCTTCAAACTGATAAATCTTAGATCTAGGTGTCTCAATGTTCAAAACCCAATGCCTTTTCAAGCTACAGGTTACAGGCTACAGTCTACGGCTACATAAAAGATTGGTCATCGTATCTAGCCAAATTGTTTTAGAAGCAAAATTAAGAGGTACATTCGTTCGTTTTTTGGGTTCAGACTACTTGAGGATTAATATTTATCTGACCACAATTCAACGTTTGAAAGTGACTGAATTATTCATATTTTTAATTGCCACTACGCTTCCCTTTGATGTGCTTTAAAATCATTCTAGAAGGGATAACATTGCTTTTAAAAACCAGAAACGAAGTGTCAACAAACATGTCTGGCTGGCTGGAGCTCTTTTAACTCACTTTGATTTCTATAAGCATATTAAAAGGATACTTCACGGAATATACATTAAAGGTTGAAAAGGTGAAGATGCACTCACCATTATCATGGAACTGACTCGGACAGTCCTTTGCTCATTATCTATGATAACTATCCATTCAAAAGAGCACAACCTTTTGGTTATAAATACATTTTATTCTTTTTTAAATAAAATTCCATTTTCAATGCACACCTTTCTTTCCTAGCAAAGGACAACAGGCGTTCCCCTTAATAGATGCTTGTTTTTTTGCCATCACTGCACCACAATCACCACCGCCATCGGCCAGTCGACGGAATGATTAATGAGCCCATCTATTATATCTTTTCCGACACGTTCGAATCACACGGCTGCTCGAGGTCCCCCCATTGCTGATGCCAATTCTGCACAGCGATCCACATATAATACTGTAGCAAGCTATTTGTCCATTTCCTTCCGCGCCTTCCTGCCCTCAGCTCCTCAGCTCGTCCGTCGCACGACGAAGGACTAAAATAAAAAGGCCACCCGTTCTCGACGTCGAAACTTTGCGTGACGGGAAGTTTTTAAGGACGGTAAGATTTCAATAAGTAGCTCCTTCCGGGTGTCCACTAGGCAGCATTTTCCGGGGGTGAGAGTATGGAAAATCCAACACCGAAAGGTGTGTTCCTGCATTTGTGGAGTGAACATTTTTGGTCATTTCCTTTATCCCTTTTCGGCTTGACCGTTTCGGTACTCTGCCCACCCCAAAATACGCTAATGCTCTTCACCCCCGGCAATGTAAGAGTTTTTTTTAACTTGCCGGAAGACTTGCGGTGGTATCTCCGGCAAAAACTGCTCCCGAATGTGTCAACCAAATGCCTATGCAAACACAGCAGGCTGGTCGGGGCAAATGGCCGGAGGGAATTACTCACCGTGCCATTTTTCGGGGGAGTGTATCGCCCACCCTGATACTGATCATGATGTATTAGGTCCATTTTGGGGACTGACATCGCACCGCTCCACCCGATACACATCGGGACGGATTCATTGACGAGGGATGGAGAGCATGGGGGAGGGGGGGGGGAGGGGGGACTGTTGTTATCCTACCCCGGGCGCGGAACGTGGACACGGGAAGCTCAGATTTTCCGTATCGTGATACAGTGTCATTCATTCGTCTGTTTGCTTATTCATTGAGTGTTGTCAGATACTCTCCTCTCCTCCTTTGCTGCAAACGACAAACCCCGGCTTGCATGGCGAGTGTGTATGTGTGTGTGTGTGTGTGTGTGTGTGTGGGAGACGAGGAACGTATCGATAGAATATTTGCATAGGACGACGGCTTTTGGAGTTACAGAGAAGAATTGACACAATATTGAAGTTATTGGAGAGCATAAAAGCGATTTCCTTTCGTTGCTGTTTAAGCAAATGCTTTAAAGAATTAAAATACTATTTTTTGTGGAAAAAAATTCTTCATGTTCTAACGTTTGTCCAACGTGTCCCACTGTGCCAGTCCTGCATCCCGTGAGGCGGCTAATGAAGCGAAAAGACCAAACCATCCACTCCGTTGGCAGGAAAGTTGAAAGCGCATCAGCGCACGATAATAAAGAGACATGGCGGGAATGGTGCATGGTGAATGGTGCTCCCTCTCCACCACAGCTGACACACGAACGGTCGCTGATGGGTGATGTTAATGATGACGTCGTTTGATGAGGAATTGCAATCACCGTCATTGCAACCCCTGCCGGCCCACACAGACCCGGAGCCAGTGAGTCGGTAGTTGGTGCGTATTCTGTACCTTCTTTCGCATCACTTTTGGCTCATCATTGTCACTCGCTTTTCTCTTTTTTCTTCACACCCACGGACACGGACGTGTCCTTTAGCAACCCTTGAGTCCGACAAACCATTCCAGGACGGAACCAGCCGATGCTCTCCACCCATCATTAGCTGTCACGTTAGGTGTGTCATTCTCCATTGTCTGGTTCTCACCCCTTGCTGGCTGTGCGGTGCGCTACTGGTCTCTTCTTCATTCTCATGCCTCTTATCCCCTAAGGCTGTTGATGGGCCGTTGTGAAGCAGACTAGCGGAACTAACTCGGCATGACAATAAACACAGATTTCCCCCAACATTTTGCACCTTCAACCATTGGGCTTTGGGTCGCGCCGATTTGATGGACGCGTCAACAGAACTAATGAGTGGTCATATTTTAAATGCGCTCCCGGAATGGAATAATTACCTCTGCCCGCAACAAAAAAGCACACAAAAATCCAACCTCCCTTGTTCAATCCACCCAAAGTTCGAGATCACATCGTGCGGGGAGAGCAAATCAATATCCCTTCAGGCCGATCGGTCAAATCAATCGGTAAATGTTTGATAAAGTTCGCCCGAAACCGAGGATTCCGTGAGTGAGTGATCCCTTCGGGTCGGGTTCGTCGCTCGCCTGCACAAACACACACGCTTATGACCCGGAGGACAATCAGCTAAATCGATTGGCATTATGCTTGCTTGGCAGGGGTGGGAGGGTTGTTTTCTGCATTGCAAAAGGTTGCCTCGGTAAACAGTGCGTCCCTTGGTGCGCCGTTTCTGAAGGCTGTTTTTCTTCCAGCAAGCAAAGGAAATGCAAACTTTGATGAGTGTCCTGCGTGGTACCGGGGAGTTGTTGCCAATTTTTCGACTGCATGTGTTTGTGTGTGTCTGGGACTATGTAGAGCAGCTCATCAAATAGCCTCGGGAGGTCGGGATGGTCCGCATCGGAAATTTTGTTATTCAGTGATTGAATGGCCATACGGCGCTTGATTAAGTGGTTTTTTGGTTTATTACGATGTGATGAAGTGTTTGGTTTGCTGTTCAATTATTTGAATCATTTAATTATGTTTGGACTACGATTAGGACGACGAGTCAACGGGTTGAGTGGGTCTGCTTTTTCGATAGTAATGTAACGCATATTTAAAGAGCTTTTTATAATGGCTTCCAATGACACATTCAAAAGCTTCTTCAAATAATGTTTTTAGTGTGAAAGTATTGAGTATGTTAAACTCTACTTACTTTTATCGTTAAAGAAGATAACTGAATTTTTTGTTTACTCTTTTAGTAATGTCCTTTCTAGCATCATACGTGATACAATGATGAATTATTTAAAGATATATTGCAAACATCAAATCATTAGAACGTACCCTATCGCACCCTCATTGTACGCTGCATCGCCAAAGTGCACTTCATACCTCACGTGTATGTGTGTGTGTGTTTGAATGAATATCTCATTCATTTGACGTTTTGGCGTTCGTCGCTTACATAGCCCCCATATTTCCCATTGCTCGAGCTGACAAAACGACAGTACGGAATGGACAGTGGCTGCCATCAAATATCACGGAACCGCAGCATGCAATCATGCAACTTCAGCCATTTCCCCACGCTTCCACACCGCTTCCGTGGTCGGACTGCACACACTTGATTTGTATTTGCGCCATCCCGCCCGGGCGCCGTCCGGAGGCACCCGGGACCGTTTCCATGGTCAACCATGGGTACGTGCCTGTAGCCTGACCACCGGTTCATCCCGGCCTGACTGACAGCGACATGAAGCGTAACATGACAGTGCAAATTAAATGTGTTTGATTTTTAACCACCAGCGGCGAGAATGCATCGACACACGAGACGCTAGCACGCGCATCCTCACACTCATTTTTCTAATGACCTTCACCCTCGACGGGAGAGCAAATTTCCATCGCCAGCATCGCCCAAACGAGCCGGATGCTTCCCTTGGGGCGGCTGAAAATTTTATACCGATATTTGCCATTACAACATTAGCTTCCGCGTCGGCAGGAGTTGATGTTTTAAAGAGTTGCTGTATTGTTTGTTTTTTTTTCTGCCACCATTACCCGTCTCATCTGCCATAATTAATGCATTGCGAATTGACTCATTACTATGCGGTGGTGAAAGAGAGACGTTTTTATACGACAATTATTGAAACCCATTCAAACTAATGGGCAGGCTTGTTGGCTGGCAAGCAACCTGGGTTGGTTCGGGATGAACTGCACAAACTGGTAAAGTCTTCGCGAAGTGGCACTTCATTTTAACGATACTTAAAATGCTCTTTCACCCTTTAAATGTCTATGGAAACATAAATTTTCCATCAACCAAGAAACGAGTGTTTGACTATTAAAGGAGGATTGGGTAACGAAGGACCACTGCCCTGGTGAAACAATCCGATTTTGAAAGATGCTTTATGTTTTTAAAAGATTTTTTTTTAGACTTTTTGCTTGATTCAAAATACTTAACTGACAATCTTACAACACAATATTAATGACGCAAACTTGTAAATTTCATCCCAAATAAAATAATTTTAATAACATCAAATTTACATAGAATGAAATGGAACTTGTTTTACATAAAATGAAACCAAAACTACGAAACGTTAAACTGGAAAACCCACAGACGAGACAGCAGGCCCTTTCCTGTTTGTCTATTCCATTCGTCTTGGGGACAAAAGCAAGCGCACAGGACATTATAGATAATTTATTTCACATTTTCAAACTCCTCTCATCCTTTCCCTGACACCCCAGTGTGTGTGTGTGCGTGTATCTTTGTATCTTCCTGCAACGTAAAAGGGGGTGACGCGTCCACCCAGACACGGTAAAGTAGCCGTATTTTACTCACTTGCCAAATAAGTGAAACCAAAACATTTAGTTCCCCCTTGGCGTGCCCAACAGAAGGATCGTTAAAGTGAGTGACAAAATAAAATTAATGAACCCAATTCAAGATGCAATAACTCTTCCTCAGATGTGTGTGTGTGTGTGTGTGTGTGTGTGTGTGTTTATTTATGTTGGTTGTATGTGGTTGTAGGAAGATGGTCAAGAGGTATTTAAGCAGAGACGAGAGAGATAAATTCTTGCAAGCAGCGAATATTTTACACTCATACCATACGTTTGCGTTTAGCATAAAGTTTATGTTTGTGATGTTGCTTAGACTTACACCAATTTTAAAATCATTTCAGTTAATCCATCGGCTTGTTTTGTTATTTGTGGGTCAAACATAAATACTTGTACCCGTGTATTGCAGCACACTGCATCGACATTTCCCTTACGAACATTAGGAACATTAGGAACAGAACTAGAACTAGAACATTAGGAAGACCACACAATACACGCATATCGGATTACAAGGCCCTTTCATTCCGTAAGAAGGACCACGCACCACCAAGAAGGACCAGAAGGGACGCACAGGATGAAGAGGAAGGTCTCCCGAAGCTTCCGAAATCCGATCGACATCTTAATGCACAACATGTGTAGTGATGCGAAAGGTCTTTCGTGTGCTGCTGCTGCTGCTGCTGCGCTTTTGCTTTGTTGCGTAGAATTTCTGTGTTTACAGCATGCGCATTCTTCTTTTCTCCTCGATGTAACGCAATCCGGCAGCATATGGTTCCAAACGGTGAAGCTGTTTTTTTCTCATCGTTTTCTTACTGATCACAATCGATACGCGCGTGTGTGTGTGTGTGACGTTTCTTTAGCCGTTGATGCGAAGATTGAGCTAGCTTTCTTATTCAAAAATCCTTCGAGATTACCGCACCATTTGCCGAAACTCTCCAAGGTGCAATGGTTGCAAATGGTGATGGCATTGTTTGAACCGATGCACCTGGAGCAAACAAGCAAGAAAGAGAGCGAGAGAGACAGCACTGCGGATTGAGGAGCGCAAGATTGCAACGAGACGCAGCAGAACCAGAAGAAACGCCCTTTCGCTTATCGTTACGGGTTCGTTCATTGATTTTGATCACAACACAGGTATATTGTACAAAAAGGAACGCAGCGTAAGACCCAAAGACACATCCGATGGGAAGCTCACGGGGATGGAATTTACGAGCCATTCCCAGCGGAAGCGTTACTCTGGTCTGCTCTTGGAACTGAACCCAGAGTTCAGAGGGCAGGTCAAAGAGAACGTACGATTTTCTCTGTGTTAAAGGACGATTCTTCGGGTGAAAGGAGCCATTTTCAATAGATTCACGAGCTTAAACGTTATTTGCACCAGAAAGAGTCGATGGAGACTTAAAGGCATTGCTTTAAAATTTTGATGTTACAGAAGAAATCACAGCTCAATTATTTTGAATTCCAAATTTCAAGACGATTGTTCAGAATAATTAAGTTCAATTTGTATACTAGAACAATCCTACCCTTTTGAAAACCAAAATAATAGGACAGAAAAGTCTGAAATATCTGCTTCTTTTATCTTAATTTAAATACAATAAAATTCAAGCAAAACACGGGCATGGATTTGAAGTGCGATGCTTAACAGCCGTCAACTTATTCTAATAAATACCTGCCATCTAAGATTCCATGCCGATGATGATAAGAAGTAAATTACGGAACGCTTCGCTTCCACCAGAAGAGCACCCAGCCAACCGAAACTCATTCACAGCCACCGGCTCAATATTCATCATCACCTCTCCAAACCATAATGACCGAAATCAGAACGACCGCAGCAAATAAGACAGATTAATCATCACCGCTCAATCTCCGGGCCAGCCAGACCGTAAGCCAAATCCTACACCCTGTCGAGCACAACTCTAGCGACGTTATCAACCCCTTTCGCTGAGCTTGTCCATACCCCCGTCATCCGGCTGGCCCAGTCAAATGGAAAGGCTTCTTCTGGCACTCTGGACCGACCGAGTGAAAGTGACAAAAAAAAAAGAATGAAACGAATCCTTCAAGAACCGTTTGGGCTTCATTTCGGGAAAAACGGTTCCGGAGGCTTCAAGAAGAAGTAACTTTCCAAATCACATTATCTCCCATTAGAGATGCTTCCGCATCGCTCAAAGGGTTTGACTCCGGCTGGTGGAGGGGTAAAGTTTTCGGTGAAAATATGGAGCAGAAAGGAACCTGGGGCGGGAGGAATGAGAGATATAATGAATTATCAATTTCTTATCGGATTTGCTCGGCGTCGGAAGAACCATCGTCAGGGGCGTGTCTTTTTTCTTTTGCTCTGCTTGTTTCTTGTTTCTACAGAGCCGTCTTGTCTCGGAGACCACTTCATTCGGGACATATCATCCATCAGTAAATCCTTTTCCCGTCGGTCCGTCTCGGCAGTCCGTCTCCGTCCGCTTCCGTTTCCATACCATTGAGCCGAATTTCGATTTAATTATTATTACGACGATCAATTCATTACATTTCCTCTTGCCGGAGGAGTGTATTTGCCTTTTCTTTTCTTAAGAGCAAGTGGTTTTTGTACCGGTCGCCTACGAGTGCTAGACACTGGCGTGTTGATGATTTATTGCTGATGAAATAACACGTTTAAGAACCTTTTTTGCGAAATGTAGGAATTAATGAAAATTTTAAAAAATATTTCAATACGTGCATTTCAAAATAAAGTTCAATTTGTTTCATTTCAGTTTAGCAGTTAAGCGCTGTTCAATAAAAAGTAGACCATTGAACATTCCTTAATGACTGTATTTTTTTGTATGACGCATTCATTTCCAATTCAAAATGTTCTCTTTTCTCCGAAAGCATTCAGCTTGGGAACCATTAACCCTGTTACAATTGCTTGCCAAAGGAATTTCGATTTCCCACACTTGCCCCACCTGTACACGTGTATGCAACCTGTGTGTGCAATGTTTCGAGGTTCATCAACACTGCTGCGGGAAGCACTCTATCCATGCACGAGTGCCTCATCGGCTATCTGCAGCGCCATAAATCGTGATAAACTTCATCATCAATTTTCCGTTCGATGAAGCTAAAGAAATTGGTGCTACTGACATTGGGAACGCCGTAGACAATTGCACAGCTGGGCAAACCTCAAGCTCGTTTTGCAGCGTACGGTGGTGAATCCATTTCGGGACAGTGGAGATTTTTTTTTTTTGGTTATAATCTGATGGTGCAGGATTTTGCTTTGGAATGATGGCAAGATTCGATTTCTGTGTCTGCAATGAGGTTATTTTAACTCATCGTCTAGACTTTGGAGTTCGATTGGAGATTGAGTTCAGCTTGGGTTTTTTTTTGTTTTGCTAGAATGCAAGCATGAATGTATTTTTATATAATATCATTATAGGCTACATGCTCTTTATATTCCAATATTTGCATTTCCAAAACCAAAATCCAAGATCAGTGTCGCCGTGAGGTTTATTTTGATACTGATTCTAAGAATAAGCCGTCATATCCTGCTTTACATCGGATCTACTACAGGTTCTACTACACTTCTTCACCCATACTTACCGCATGATCATTGCAGATTACGAAAGATAAACTGTTTATTGTGGGCTACTCGTGAAGAGAAAGAATAGCCTCTTCCTCCCCCATTTTACTTTTTCTTTCAGTTTCCGCGAAATATTGAAGAGCCTTCCAGGAAGCTTCCCCTCCTGGCTTTCTTGTTTCACACCAGCACCAACCAGCACCACCTGCAGCACATGGCGAGGGCCCCATCAAGACAGTTGACGTGCGCGAGGCAAGATAAAAATTACAATGAACGAGATAAATTTACAACTTTTAATGTAATCACCCTCACGTGCGTATTATTTTCTTCTCCTAACCGCCGAGCAAACGCTCCCAGTGGCGCCCTATTCGAAAACGCACTGCGTTTAGTGCTCTTGCAGAAGTTCTCCTGTGCCGGGTGTCGATGTACACTCTCCTCCCTCGTGAAGCAGCGTCCGAAATGGGGGAGAAGGATGAAAATTCCCCAAGGCATAATCATTGCCGACACCTTTCCCTGGTTCGCTCGGCCGACTTTTCACTGGACGGATGCTGTCGAGGCGGAGATTTTCACTCTCGTCAGAACGAGTGTTGCAAAGCCCTCGCCACACTGAGAGTTCTGGGTGGCCAGACACAAGCATCATAATTAAAAAGGCAAAAACGCATCCAAGTGCGGAGCGAGCTCTTTGGGGGAAGACTTTGGACACTTTATGGATGTGTTCCTGCACACCAACGAGCTCCGGGAAGGAACAGAACAGAAACAAGGCAACAGTGTACACTTCTGCCCGGAGGGTTGCCTAGCTGTCCGAGCCGGCAGGGTAAGCCCCATAATCTGTGGAAACGGTCATCACACGGCGCACAGTGTATTAAGCGCTTTTCTCCTCGATGGGTGGGATTTTTCGAATTAAAACTTTTGATTACTTACACGAAGATGGCACACGGGAGAGACACTCCAACGAGGGGACCAGTGCCAGCAGAATGGGATGTGTTGGAATAGGGAGGAATTGGTTACTCGCTTTCCTATTTTCTATGACTGCCAATCTTCTGCCGGCTCGAATCGTTTAAAGGAGTCTTACCGGAAACTACCATTCGAAGATAGTAAAGCTAGTGCGAACAGATAGGCTGCCGTGCGTTTGACAGCTGAATCCTCATAATCCCGCCGCTAATTAATCAGATCAAGACTCTCACGGTGAAGGTGAAAAGTATTACCACAAGGCTAGAACGCTGCTTCCATTGCATGCGAGGGGCTTAATCTGTTCCCTATTCCTTGTTAAAAAAAGAAGACACTTTTCGCATTCTCAACCACAGCGTAGAACCTCATTTTCAATAGAAAATATAATCCACCAGAACGAAGAACCAAAACACACAAAATAAAACAAGACGCTCCCGTCTCTTTCAGCGTGGCTGTACCGTGAAAAATATCCACCACTGCCGCGATGGGCGATGAGAGTGCTAAATTCCGCGTGAATCCGCCTAAGCTGCCGCGTTCCGCTTCCGTCCCGGGGACGGTGCCCCCCTCCCCTCCCCCCGCCAAACCCTGACCAAAAAGGTGGTTAAATTCCGTACATTTTCCAGCTCGCTGTGTGTCGGCCCACATTCCACGGCATTCCAGTAATAGAAGTGGAAGTGACGGAGAGAGAGAGAGGGAGAGAAAGAGAGAGAGAGAGAGAGAGAGAGAGAGAGAGAGAGAGAGAGAGAGAGAGAGGCAGAGACAAAACAAACGGCAGAACACTCTTCCGGGTAACCAGGTAAAATGCGGAGATAACGTAATCTGCCCCGGATTACGTCCGAATGGTGATTGAGCAGTAGACAAGTACAATCCCAATGCAGCGGTGTTGTTGTTTTTTTCCTTCGCCCGGCCCGTAGCCATGAAGACTTCAAGCGGCAGCGGGAACGGGAATATTTCTTTCAAACCGGCTCCGTTTCCCGGGGTTTCCCTAAAGCTACTAAATTTTGCAGCTCGTTTTTCAATTTCATCGGTCAGATTTGTGCAGTTTTTTTTTGTTTTGATTGCTGGCCATCAGTGCAGCCCGCAGCTGGTAGCATTGTTCGAGGATTAGTGACCTTGGAAACAGGGAATAAATAATGAGTGGTCAGCGTAGTGGATTTTTTTTTCGCTCGTGAAAAAGTGGACATTTATAGCAGGTTAAATGGAGATTTGAGAGAAGCAAGCACACAAGCTTTATAAATTATCCAAAAATTGTTTGAATAGGGTTGGAAATACACAAAGTTTTGACAGTGGTATTTGATGTTTTGAAAGACAATTTTACGAATATCAAGGAATCAAATAAAAATTATAAATGATTCGGATAAAAAAGATAAAGAGAAAAATAATCGTCAAATAAAAGTAAACGAACTGACAGACACTCAAAACAAGATACATGAACATGAACAAAACAATTTAAAAAGTGAAAAACTGGAAATAAGTTAATTTTATAACTAAACAAAAAACAAACAAAACTCATATACAAGAAAATTAAGGTTTTTAATACAACACAATAAAATAAAATAACAAACAAAAAAAGCTCTTGTAAGTTCATCACAATTATAAATAAATGAGAAACCTAATAAAAAATCAACAAAGAAAGATTAAATTTGCTTGGAAAACAGATCAATCAATACGCTGAAAGTAATTATCAAAAAGACAGTCCAAAAGCGCTATTTACACTTAAAGAGTCTTTTTCTCCAAATGAAAATCAACCAAAAACAACAATTTTCAAGTCAAACTAACTCCCAAAAACCCTCCTTACCGGTGGATTCTTTGTTTGCTGTAAATTACATCGCCTTTCCTTTGCTTCCGCCATTCTCCCACTGTGTTCTTGTATACTTAACTAATGACGTTCAAGTGGGGTCATCCTGTGTGCATTCGGGGTCGTAAACATAGCCGACCAGCCCCCCGTCCGCATCCACCGACCAACCACCGATCCACCTGCAATGATAATGATTATTCGGTGAGACTTTTGCCGGTTAAATGAAGTGCAATCGCAAATGATTAGCCTGCTCCAAGGGGCAGTGCTGCTGCCCATACCTTTCGGGCTAGCGGCACTAATCACCATCCACGCCCAACCTATTCCACCAACTCGGGCTCGGAATATTACTGTAACGCACCGAAAACCGGACAGTAAAAACGGTATGAAAGTATTTCTTGTCACCGGATGCAATAAAATCTCCCCTGCCCACCTTTCACCACCCTGTGCGCCCGTGGTGGTGCCCGTGGTGGTGATCCTGCCTTTGCACGGGTGGACGCACGGGACCGTGCGATTGGGGCGCATTCGTTTGTTTCCGAGTCCTTTCTTCTCCGGAAGTCATTATCTACCAGCGCGTTACGCAACAGCTCGTAAAACGTAGGCAAAACCCCTTGTAAGAACCAATAAGAAGCAGAAAAAATACACATGAAGGGGTGGAAGTAAAACCATCCTTCCCCAAAAATTGCCCAGTGGGAATGGACAGCAGAAATCGGAAATATCGGGGGGGAAGACGGAGGTCTCGGAGAGTTCGATGTAATTTATTTCAAGAACGTACGCATTCACATTCCAGCTCGGTTGCGGGAAGTGCTCCTTTGAGTATTGATCCTTTTGCCCAGGTTCTATATTGTTGGTCGAGTTTAAGGGGGCAGGGCAGGAGTAAAGCAGGAGGGCATTGAGGCTACTTTCACGCGCTTGGGTTTTGATTCTCCCGCCAGACGCAGAAGGAGGAAATGCATTAAAACGGGGGGAAAAGGTTTCTCGCTTCTGAAGAAGAATGGGAAAAACAACCAACCGTCGCTCAATGAGTAACTCCTTTGTTTTTCCACGTTGGCCACAGCGATGGTGGTAGTGGTGGTGGTCATCAAAACAAGTCCAGCCAGAATATAACTTCGCGGCGCAGTTGAGCATTGTGTTTGTGGATGGAAATGAAATCTTTTGTGATGTTGCCTTAAGAGAAATACAAAAATTAAAAATATTTTATTTTGACTTTCTTTTCTCTTTCTCATTGTACTGTTAAATGAAAATAACAAATTAAAGATAGATATGTTGAAAATTGCCAACACAACCATTTTAATACTTTCAAGGTGTGTTAAAATTGAACGCATTTACACACCATCCAACCTTTAATTGACTTTGTAAAACAGTTCTAGCCGCACTGAATCGTCAACAATCAAGAGCAAACACTTGGCAAAGTGAAAACGAGCGCAACATCAAATCGAGCAAACGAGCTCGCTCGACCCGTTCCATTGCATTGCTGAAGAAAACATCAAAACGCCCCCCCATGGGAAGCTCCCGAAGGAATAGTCTCCGCATTCAGTCGGGTCCATCAGCTAGTCGTGCTAGTCTTCCGCTTCAAAATCCGCTTTTCCGATTGTTTCCCCGTTCCCGCTGCACCACTCGCTGCACCACCCTCCGATGCACCGATTCCAACCCGTCCCAACGTGAAAGATTAATTGCTCTGTGCCGGGGCTATAAATTTTGAATTTTCACCCCGAGTTTTCCCGAGTTCTTTAGCTGGTGGCCGTGGCAGCTCGGGCTAGGGCGCTTCTTTTTCTACGACCTGGGTTGGGCATGGTAGAGTTTTTCTTTTCTGCCCTTTTTTATGGTGAGCTGCCCTTATCGGGGCACACAAACATTGTGTAGCCGCTGACCATGGTATCCCATTGGGGGAAGGAGTATCGGAAGAGTCCTTCCGAACGCTCGAAGTGCATGTAATTGTGCGCCGACACCGCAGCAGTGACAGTGTGTGAGAACCCTGAGCGCTCAAGTGACCAGTCCGTCCGTGACGCGGGTCTTTGCATCGCTGCAGGACGGCTTGGCCTTTCCCCCCTCCCCCCCAGCACCACCGGCACAGTCACCACGACCCCATTCACCACAACAATCGAATTCCAGACGAGAAGGTGATGACCGTACACCGGCTCTTTCGTTTGCAGAAGCGAAGGATCAAATCGAGAGTGAGGATTAATTGCTGCGGTGGAATTTTTCACGGCCCTTTAGTGAGGGCTGAAAGCAGATGAAAGCGAGGCCACAGTGAGGGCAAGGGAGAAGGAAAAAAGCTTACCAAGAACAAAGCATACTCTACTGTACGGTGAGCTAGTGCTTTTTTGTCCTCATTTTCATCCTTCTTTGCTGAAAGAGAGAGAGAGGGAGAGAGCCGGCAGCGAACGAGAAAAAAAGCAGCTGGAAAATCAGCCCACACTGGCATATTTCCCTCGGTTGGAGCATTCCCTGGGCGGTTCGAATAGTCCAGCGTGTGCTCGGAATGTGTGCTCGGCCCCCTTTCCGGGCCGGGGGTACGATTGATTGGTGTCGTATCGTAAAAGCGTATTGATGGACCTTCCGTTTACTTGGACCGGCTTGAACCGGCAGAAACATGCCCGGATCGTGCAGAATGCAGCATCAGCAGCATCGATCGGTCGCATCATCAGCTGTGGGAAAACCATTCTAAGGCAGGATGGGTGGCAAAGGAACAGAGAGAAGAGAGAGAAAAAAACACCACAGGAAGGTGAACCCACCGGTAAGCTGTGGAAATATTTTTGCCCATCCATCACACGTTCGGTTGCGCGCTGAGCGCTTGATGCAACCGGGTTTGATTGGATTTACCTACGGCAGCGGTGGCAGGAATTTGTATTTAAATTTTAACTTTTCTCCTTAAACGGAACGCTTTTTCAGATGCAATGTACGTCTTGGGATCTATCCGTTGGTTTGTTTGGTGTGTCTGTGTGCATTATGCCCGAGATATGCTGTCCAAAATGAAAATTTTGTGAATTTAAATAAAACACCACTGTCGATGCTTCAAAGGAAAAATGTGCAACGGGGAAAGAAGTTTTATTGCAGCTTTAAGTTGCATTTAAGTTGCAGCAAATGAGATTGAAAGGCATTGAGATAAACAGCAAAAAGTTTGTATAATATTGGTTTAAACATATTTGGTAGCCCATTAGGATTTAGTGCCACAATAGTAGGATGTCATCACAATTTAAACTTCTTCACACGTGGTTAAAACTCTTTACACCTTGTTAACCTTTACATAAAATTGCACCTTTATTTATTTAATTATCACTTTAAAGTTTTACGCTTTACTTTTTGCGTTGAAGCTTCGTAGTGGCGATTAGAAGTGGAACTTGCTTCCTTTTTTCCGGGGATCCCTAATTAAATGAAATTATTCCTACAGAGGCTTATGGTACGCTTATAGTTTCTATTGTGCGATATGCTATCCCTGTTCGTTCAATCCTAATACTGATTGCAATCCCTGTCCATTTTACTAGTTTTGAATTTGTTTGCGTGTATAATCCTACTGCGCATTTAAATGAACTTTTCTAGATATTTATGCCTAAATGTATTTGTTAACAATGAGGCCCTTCACGATTCTAGTCAGCTTTTTGTATTGAGTTTGACAGTTGAAGGCAATTTTCAGTCTAGATTATTCTAGCCTCAAAGCTAGAATTGGATTCAAGAATCTGCTCGAAAAAATGGCAAAACAAGGTGATGTTTACATTTATAACAAGGTGCATTAAAGAGATCTTACTTACTTACTTACTTATCCGGCGCTACGACCGCTTTGCGATGTTGGCCTGCCTCAGGATTTTTCAAAACCGCTCATTGTCTCGCGCCTTCTGGCAGACCGTTATCCCGGCCTTAATGGCGGACGTTTTCACGCCATCTTGCCACCTTAATTTGGGTCTACTACGCCTCCTCTGTCCTTGTGGACGGCCTTAAAAGACTTTACGGGCTGGGTCGTCCGCTTCCATGCGTACTACATGGCCAGCCCACTGGAGCCTGGCGTGCTTGATACGCTGTACGACAGTGAGGTCGGCGTACATCTCGTATAGCTCGTCATCATAGCGGCTCCTCCATTGTCCTTCCACACTTACTGGGCCAAGTATCCTTCTGAGCATTAAAGAGATCAGGTGATGGAATATAGAATCAAAGTTGTTGTATTTCAGGTGGTCTCATAGCATGTGTTTAATAACTAAATTTGAACATCACTTTTTGACAGAACGGGTGAAAACTTTTGCTCAAACAATCTTTCTGGAAGCTTTCTGTGAGGCCCCTTGGGATAAGCCCACCTGTATATTATACCGACATAGAAAGCTGCTCGAAAACTGCTCTACAATGCAAACAGCTGACAGGATGAAATTTCAGCCTACGAACTTAAAACGGAAAGGGCCCCAATATTGTATTTTTATGTATGCTTATGCTATCTGTAAAACTGTTGTATTTATTTTACTTCTTAAAGTTTAATATAAAATATATTAAATAAGAATTTATTTTTATTTCTATGTGCTGGATGGGAATTTGCTATGTATCGACTTCCCCTGCTTTCATTCATGATTTCTCCTCCAATTCCGAAAGATAGCTCAAGGTCTTTATCCTTATGCTCCTGATTCACGATTTCATGAGTTTAATGCCGTATGTTCATTATTAATTTGGCACAGGTGTTCATTGCACTTAATTTGAGTAGTTCATCTTGAGTTCATCTTCTAACTAAATGTTCACGCGCTACTGAACTGTAGAACTGTATATCACACATGTTCTCAAGGTTGATATTCTAGTGAAGCAATGTTTAGAGGTACCGTGAGTTTTAGATGGTACATGATTGACTAGGTCAATTGACATAATAATTGACCTAATTGATAATAATTGCCACAGTTATTGATAATAATTAATAATAGATAATTGAACAACGACTATCAAAAGAGGTTTTAAATGGAAAATAAAGCTTACTATGTTAAGTTGCCCAAAGAACTTCCGGTTTGCTTTAATGGAAACAAGTCTACATTAACCTGCAGCAAGTCAATTGTAAACGGACCATGAAATGTGTTTAACAAACATTTCTTCCTATCAAATGTTCTTGCAAAAAGTTAAAAAAACGCATCCAAATGACTTTATTTCACCACTGCACCAACACACAACCAACGCTGCTCGAAGAAAGGCGCGCGCCACGAAACGCAAATAGAGAGCACCTTAATAATGCAAACACAATTTAGCGTCAACTTCGTTGTCACCCTTTTCCGGTTTCAGTTAACGATCGGTTGGTGTGTGGGGGGTGTGGAGATGAAAAAAATCTTTAACCATCGTCAAGATGTCACATTCATCTTCCAGCTTCCGATGGTTTGGTGAAACAGGCACCACCACCGTCGTGGTGCCGCAAACGCATTCAATGTGAAAAGCGTCCTGATTCACTGTCCTCCACTGGAAACGGTGGTGACCGATATCAAACGCAGTGAGTGAGTGAGCATTTTCGCAGCAAAAATCTTATCATGCACTTTCCCCCCGTTGGCGTTTTTCCCGTCGACCAACACTCCCGATTCGTTGAGGGGAGAGTGGTTGGCGTAAGGATTTGTTCTGTTCGGTTCGGGGCAAGTGATAGCTTCGTGTTCGGTGTGCCGTTTTATTTCCCGCTCTCTCTCTCTCTCTCTCTCTCTCTCTCTCTGCTTTCTCTCCATCGGTCACTGGCTGTTTCCGCTTGCCGATGCCGGAAGCGGAAGTGCCACCGGATGGCCAGGAAGTGACTGCTGCTGTAGCGGCACTGTGGCTATGATACACTTTTAGTTCGCGAGGGACGAACAGCGACGCGAGCACCCCTTTTTCTGGTGCCTGATGGAGGTGGTGGGTGGAAAACCAAAACCCCGGCAGCGTTCTCGAATGATAATAAATGAATGTGACTGAATGAAAAACGCGCCCGGTTGCTCGGTTGCAGAACCTTAAGATCATAATGGTAGCGGCGAGTAAGCGCAATGGCCGTGTTTAAGGCGAATAGTTTTTTTGAGATTTTTTCTTTTGCTTTGCTTTGCTTTGCCACCTCTGTCGGTCGCTCTTGTCAAGAAAAACTCTTGCTCATTCGCTCACTGTTATCTTTCGCCACGATGTTCTGAGTTCTTTTTTCACTAACTTTTTTGTGTGCTTGTATTTTTTTCTTCTTTTCCTCTCTTGCAGGTAAGATGATGGAATCCATTAAGAAAATTGCAATTCCTTACGGTCCTTCTGGTAGTTCGGTCTCCTCCGGGGGAGAAGAGAAAACCCCACTACAACAGTGAAATAAAAAAAAAAACAACTGCATCTTACTAACGGTGAGTGCATACTTGCATTGACAAAACTGTGAAAGATCAATATCGGTGAGTATAAAATAGAGGAGCCGCATGATTGTGGGTCCTTGTAGAAAAGTTTCCACCCGGCCCGAGTTGAACTACAATTCCGGTGAGATTCTTTATTTACTTCTCCGTCGTAGGGTTTGTAAAGGAAGCTCTGCTACTGCTCTCGAATGCGGCCATAAAGGAATGTAGAAAGGGTGAAACTTAATTCTTTTGTACACATTTTCTCTGTGTTATCGGTGATTGCAGTTTGGTGGCATCAAAGGACGCACCCTCGCGGATTTCCTATCAACGCATCGCTTTTTGATGGGTTGGAAACATCGGAACCAAACAAAAAAGCAAAACTTTTCCACCTTTTTGCCACTGGCCAGCAATTCCGGGACCGTCAACTAGGAGCTCATTCACCCGCTCCAAAAAAAAGATGAATGACTATAAAGTGAAAGTTCTGTAACTAGAAATAGAAACCTTTTCATTCGTGTTTTTTTGCTCACCAATCTCAACTTTACTGAAAAAAAGTAATTTCAACCAGCGCGTGTGTATGTGTGTGTGTCCTGGTGTGTTATCGTTGCGTTGAGTGAGAATGCGCTCAGCACTCTGTTTGTGTCGTCAGGAAGATAAAGTTTCATGTGTAATCAAAAGATTAGCCAACAATGATTCCACTCGAATTGCAAGCTTAACTTTCGGTATCTGTGTGTGGGTGTGTTGCTTCCAGATGAGATCAGCCGGCCAACGAATCACTTGCTGGATAGTTATTCCTGGATGCTTGGTTTCAGAGACGCTTCGAAAGAACGTTAGGAAACTGGACAAATGAAAGACATCACAAGTAACTGATTAGATTTAAAGCATTTAAATATGTGTCCAGAAGCATATTGTGTTAATGAAGGCATTGTAAGCCGCTATTAACCAGTGCTGCTAAATGTCACTGTCAATGTCATAAAAAATCTGACTGAATCATTATCCATATCAGCGTCACGTACTCAATTGTGATAATCAGAAGTGATACTCAGAACGGTTGGTGTGACCAATACATGCTAATGAAATGTTTGCGACCATCGCTTGGTCAATCATTTTGTCACGACCATTTTTTTTTTTTTGCTGTGAATAGTTTTGAAAAATGTCACTGACATAGTCATGACAAATTCCGGCTGAAACAAAATCATGTCAGCGTCACGAGCTCCACTGTGATGATCAGGGGCGAGCCTCAAACAGTTGGTGCGACCATCACATGCTTGGTGACATTGTGTGCAATCAACTTTTGGTCAGTCACTTGGTCGCGACATTTTAAGTGATCATCGCCGTGGGAGATATGCGATGCATGCGAGTGGTTCCCAGAAACAAAATGTTTTCTCGCTCTATTTGGCCCCACAGATAATCAAAACAGATAGAGGGAGAAAGCATGCTTATTTTGTTGTTAGGGCCCACGCGCCAAGTATATTCCAATAATGTCATGATTATTGCCGACAAAAATGTCATAACCAAGTGAGTGACCAAAAGTTGGGTGCTAATCAAAATGTCAACAAACATGTGATTGATCTTTCAACGGTTTGAGTCACTGATCATCTCAGTTGTGTACGTAATCTGATTTGAGCTTCGTTGCATTCATGAGAGTTGATGACTCAAACAGTGGCAGCACTGTTCACAGCCAGAAAAAAATATGATTATGAGTATCGCTTTGTACTCAAGAATTCACAAGTCGACATGCTGACACACTTTTATTGAGTATCAGCAATGTGATACTCATGACATTTTGCAGCAATGCTATTAAAATACTAAAGAAAATATGCAGCAATTTTACTTCAAATTTTCCTCAAAAACCTTACATCATTCGAGACCATGAAAAAAAAACACAATCTTCAACGGTGAAACCATCCCTTTTAGGAACATTATCATCAAGTGGCAAACACTTAAATCCCCTGCGATACGCTTTATCTCCTCGTGAGTAACTTGAATTTGTTTCCAACTCCCTCCACAACAATGTGCGCGCGATGCTCCACACGGACTCCACACCAGTCGAGTGTCACTCGAAGGACAAGTGACAGGGAGCCGGTACCGAAAAGCGGGAGCAAACCCATGTCCCGTCCCTCGCCAAGCAGGATGTCACCGACGAAATATTTATTACCTTACGCGCGCGTATGGTTCACGCTTGTCAGCCAGCGTGTGCCAGCGATGCAGTTGTGTTGCAGCAGGCGAGGTTAGGAGTGAGATTGGACGTGGTTTTATGTTGTTGTTTTTTTGTTTTTGTTCACACCTCTTGTGTACGTGTGTACGGCGGGAAAGGATACTTTCTTTGCGCTGTGTAACGAAGAGAACGTACACCCAATCGTACGCGAGCGAAAAAGGGAGGTAAATCCGCGCCGAAGGATAAACTGTCCCATTTAACTCCCCCGCTGTGGGTGTGTGTATGGGCCACTCAAATGCATATGCTACCGAGATGTGGCAAAGAGATGTGTAGGTATATGCACTGGTGGTATATGGTGGTTGGGCTAATAAAGCACTCACCGGCAGCTGGCGACACTTTCGCGGGTCGATGATTGTGTAATAACTGGAACAAAGGGAATACTGAGACAGCCTGTGCGCTTCTTGACGCGCGGTTACAACATTTCACGTGACGGTTGGTGTTTAAACTGTTGCAAAGCGTTTTGGTTTGCACTAGCAGAGAAGCATTTGTATATTTTAAACCAATGGTATTGCTTTATTCAATGTTTTATTTCGTTTGAAATTAAATATCATATTTTAACGAAAGTTTGATAGGAGGTATTTGATTAGTTTATGAAAAACCTTTGAGTTTTGTGCTACACAACCTATTCAATTCTGTTTTTAGTTTCAACTGTATTCAACTATTTAAAGTTTTATTAACTATTTTTTCATCTTTTAGTACATACATTTACATTTTACATTTTCTCAATTTTTTTAAGGTTCTGTCATCCTTTTTTTGTCTTCATTTTTAGATCTTACCACTTTTAGAAACGGTTGCATCAGATCAATTATCGGTTATGCAAATCCTTTTATATTATGAACAATAATTTCAAGGCTCGTCTGACTTATTATCTGAATAAAGATTTTTCCAATTTTATCTGCTAAATTGTCTGCAGAGCATTATGTTTCCGAAACGTCTTCTTTCACCAAAAGCACATTATCAGTTATGTAAATCACTGGAGTGCCGACAAAACAAACACCCTTACCTAAAATCCTTTACAATCCTTTCCCTTACACGACGTCGAGCAACAAATGCGAACAACCACCCCTGGATTGGAAAAATTGAAAGACTCTTCACCGCTCAAAATGAAGACATCCTCCCGTCCCTGGGACTTTCACCCGGGGCAAACCCGAAACGATTAGAATCGTATCACTCGCCCAACCACGGCCTGTGGTAGCGTTCCTCGCCCCCCCAGGGGGAAAAACCCGTACCGATGATCGCTCTGCTCTGGAGTCATTTTTCATCGATGCCACACCGCACCGCACCGAAAAACGCACCCGAGGATCAAATTTCTTACAAGAACGGCGCGCTATCCCTATCGCATCCGCCAAATGGAAATGGTCCTTCTGCGTTACGCCTGTAAGGCACCCACGGTACACAATCACGAAACAGCTGTTGACGGCTCTGGGCCCTCAAAGGGCCACCCTTTCACCGCTCACCGCCACGTACGCACGCACGTGAGATTATTCCCCGCTGCAATATATCATTTTTTATTGCATCCCGATGCAAGGGCTTTATGCTTTTCGGTCGGGTCTTTCATCGATCCCGGAGACTGCGGAGTGAATCGTCCCGCACCGGTCCCTCGAGGCTAGGCAGCAAGGGGTGTAAGAAAGACGATGGTATCGAGACGCACCGGATCGGATCCTTTCACCGGGCCCGGCCGGATGCGCTGCGGTGGATGTGGACTGTGCAAATCTGGCGAGCAAAGATATCTGCCCTGCGTTCCCTGTGACGTTTGCAGTGGCAGTACCGATTGCGAAAATCGAACGTTTCGAACACGCCCGGTGCCAAGTTGTCTGTTGCGATGCCACACCGTGTGGGTGAGCGTTTTTTGCTTGCGAACGTGACTGCAGCGCTGTCCAGCAGGAGCAGGGTGAGTGCCCATACCCGACCGCAGCCACGTACGGTGGCTTCCCGCGGACGGTGGTGATGCAATTACGGCGCCATCCAGGCGTTCATTTTTTGACAAATTAAATGACCTATCTGCCCCTATGCGGTCCATTTTTGTGGTCTGCGTGTAATGTTTCCACTACTTTTCTGTCCTGCGATTGGTGAATCACATTTAATGAACAGTGGACAACATGATTAAGCATCGGCGGGGATGTTACGGAAGTATTTTCCCAGCTGGAATGTGTGTAACTGTGTTGGAGTGGGAGAGCAAAAAAGTTGACGAATGAAAAGGCACAATTACAAAATTCAATAGCATTTTAAAGTCTGAAAACGAGTTGAATGCTTTGAAGACATTAAAAGTCATCTGCCGTAATAACAGCTTTAACTATCGTTCATTACTTGGCTCTCTTTGATGAACATATTCACTATTTCAAAGCTAATAAGAGCTATAACTGCTACTTACTTGACATTTTCATAATTCCATGCAAAGTTTGAAGCCTAAACAAGCTGAAAATTGATTTAATTCCTTTAATATGCTCTGGATCTCTCAAGAAATAAGCTCTCCACTGCAACTATTTTTATTTTTATTTTCATCTCGTGCTCTAGCGCATCCACTTTCTATCCCAACGAGCATTAACGTGAGCCTTCAAACGACGTCGTTCGTGCTTTGAAGTACGCCCGAGCACGGGTACACACGATTGCAATATTCTCACCATGCTCACAAAATTGCCCTCCAACCACTGGCTGCCATTCTAATGCCGTTTGATTCACGACCACTCGAAACACTTGCCCGTGCTCGCGGTGTGCAGTGTCATAAATTAAATATTGAGTGTGACATTTTATTTCAACCAGCAACCAAACCCACAAGGTGTATGTCACTAGGTGTGTGTATGTGTTTGTGGGAAGCGACTGCAGAGACACCCACCACGACCACGGAGGGCACGTGTTTAACAGTGTGAAAAATCCACCCGAAGCATCTTCGCGCTCGCGCAAGATGAGGAATTTAATAAGCGGATCGTCGCATATTTGCACATTCCACCTGTGCGAGAAGCTGGTGGCTCCCGACCGCCGACGTCCTCGAAAGCGCGACAGCGAAACGCCGTGGCCGACATCTTAAGCTGCAGGTTATTGGCCTGCTTGCGCGTGGTGGATGAAGAACTTTACCGCTCGCAAAAGGATGCCGGGTTCTTTTTTTTCTGACGCATAAATTATCCACCGTTCGGGAACACACACACACACACACACACACACACACACACACACACACGCTGATTCGCGCGACCTGTCCCAGTTACGGGCTCTTGGGTTCTTTAAAACACGGAACGGACCGGTACCGTCCACCGGTTTGACGTGTTGGTATGCTTGGTGGTATTTTTCGGATGGGATAAGACGAACGGTACTAGCACGAGCGCCGCTGGATTGCTCGCAAGTAGATACTTAAGCGCACCCGAGTGCGAGTTGAAAGGAGCATGGGAAGACTACTTAAAACCAGCATACTGGGACACATGCATGATGGCGTCACGGTGATGAAACGAACCATTTCGCCTGAGTACAAATAAAAGGGCAAGCTTGAAAGTTATATTAGATTTCTAAGCGGCATGGCTATTTGAGACTTGAGAAGTAAGTCAAGTATTTTCGTCTACTAAATTTCTTGGAAGTGAGCAAATGATCTAAACCTAAGCAAAGGGTTTGTTTTCTATTATTTTAGAATTCTTGGGAAAATGATAACTTCTTCTTTGTAGCTTTGAACGAATTCAAAATGCTTTCAGACAGGGTTTGTAGCGTTCGTGAAAAGGAAATTCTTTCCCCTTTAGGACTCTCAACCCATTCATTCACGGGCCAGAACATGAATGAGTCTAGTCGTATGATGTTTTCTTTTCCTGTTCAAGTGCAAGGTTTTTATTTTCTTGTCATAAGGGAATGCTAAAGTTACCTTGGGATGAAATGTTTTCATAGCTTCCACGTAGGTCTACCTTCTATTTTAACATGAATGGACAGGTTTGTGCTTTGCTTTGAATCATAGAGACGAATTATCCGCATTTGTCATACATTTCCACTGAGGTCCTCTCCATGTATCTTTTGAGTTTTGATTTTCATTTTCATTTGTGAGGGCACACATTGAGTAATGAGTTTTGAATAATTCAACGGGACTGTTGTAGCGCTACATTGAAGTCTGAATTAATTCAAATTTCAAACTACATTGTAAACATCAGTAAATATAAGAAAAATCTCTTCTCAATAAAATGGGATAGTTTCGAAAAACAAATAATTCTCTCAGGATATCCCTCGAGCCCCTGTAGGAACTCCTAAAGATATGCTCAAGATGAAATCACCATGTAATTTTAACTTTCCAGACAACCAGTTAGACCAAATTAATTTCCCTTCTCCCGTGGACACCGCTCGAATTAAGAAATCGTTCAATAAACTAACTCGCTCCTGGGACATTATGTGTCATTAACTATGCAGAACTATCGCTACGTGATTGCCATGATACTGAGAACCCCCTACATGTCTTAGAATGTCATCCCTGGAGTGTAACCTTCATGGAGTGAGTAATCCTACCAAGAAGATTTTTCTGATTTAAAACTCGTACTTCTACAAGATTCTTACCCGCTCACAGCCCGTATCGACCCCATCAGATCGGCCATATCGTGTTCTTAAAATGATGGACTTAAAATCCTTCCTTCACTCTCTCTCTCTCTCTTTCTTTCTCTTTGTATAAAACTTTCCCACTTTCCTCGAGCGCGCCCGGAGGAGCATGGACGTGCAGGAACTTGGTAGCAATTTTTGGAACGGGACACGGGACGGAAGTAAATTCCAACTTCGATTGATAATGGCCTCCCTCCATCTCCTATCAAACGTGGAAGTGTGTGTGTGCAGTGGGGATGCAGCTTTAAAAAATTCCATCCTTTTTGCTCACCTCCTTCCCAACGCCATTGCGGGAATACACAAAAAAATCGATCCAAGACATCGATCTCGGCTGTAATAAATTGAGCGCAATTATTTAAACTTTGCCATTGGGACCGATGAGCGGACCTGCCGCTTCCTCCTACCGTTCGCAGGAATCCCGAGCCATTCTCGAGCTGTTCGCGGTGTACTCAGTCTTCCAGGCCAGGCACTCTGCACCTACTCTCACACCGGCGGACTCGAGCCAAACAGTTTGGTCAGAAGTTGTGCTGTGCAAATGTTGTGCGGCAACGAGAGTTTATTTTTCCCCCCCCGTTTGGCTGGGCTTTGGTTGGGATTTTTCCGGTGGATATTTTTGGTCGCTCCGGGAAGGCATGGTTTTTTCTGCTTCTCTTGATTCTGCCCCTGCCGGGGCATGGGTGGTTTCAATCTGGTCCAGTTTCGGTCCACTTGAGCTGGAAAACGATTTGTTCGTGTTCGGAATTGCTAAAACTGAAAAGTTGATGCTTCCTGGTACGGGCGATTCCTGGTGCCCGAAAAAACTTACCAAACCACGGGTACAAGCGCTGTTTGCTTGATGGGTTATGGTTAAAGCGCGACTTCGTTGGGCAAAAATACCACGAATCGATGAAAATAAAATGCCCAAACTTTTGAACAGTTAACAGTGCACGCTGCTGAAATTGTGCTGAGAAGAGCATCACTTTTCTGACCCACCTTGGAAATCGAAAAACAAAAATCGAGTTGAAAATGGAATTGAATGCAAATATAAATCGATAACATTATTAAAAGTGTTTTAAAAATTTCATAATTTACATTTCAATACCAAAGAAACACACACTAACCAGACGGCAGCACTGCTTACAGCGGCGGCGCATAATATGCAGCAAAGTGGAAGCAATCTCACTCCCGATTGCTAAAGTTGGCCATTTCAAACGCCCCCCGGAGAAGGAGGCGAACATCCTTTCCATCGTTGCTTCCTTTTTTTTATTTTTTCGCCTTTTACTTTCCATTCACCATCTATAATAATTCAATTCATTAGCATATTCAAATAGAAAGTTTTTCCCTGCATCTTTCGGAGCGATTTTTTTCTCTTTTGTTGCCTGCTTGCGATCTTCCCTAAGGTTTGGTGCCGACGCCTTGTTGTGGTCCGCGCCACACGATTATATTTCCACTATTCACCGCAACCGCTGCGGGGTGAGTTGAAACCGATCCTTGCCCACCAAAAGGTGTAGCAGGGTGGTGGAAAGTGAGAAAAAACAGTTCCACAATCTGTTCATGGGGCAAATTTTTCAAACTTGACGAGCAGGGCTTCCTTTCTGCAGAAGAAAACCCAAAGCGTTGAGTGAACAAAAGGAAGAAAATTCCGGTCTCTATACAAAAAAAAACCAAATCTACTGAACAAGTGCCGTGGAACCGGAGCGGAGAGTTCGGCGGACTGGAATTTGATTAAAAATGATAATCACACAAGACGCACCAACCGAGCAGTGCGCTGCCCTCACGCACTGAGCCTTTATTAGTCGCCATTTTCACGGCGTTCCAAAGCGGGCAGTGGTGCGGTTTTCCCTCTTTACGGTTGGCGTTGGTGATTGCGAGATGGAAAGGATTTTTCCACACGAAAAGATTCGAACAAGTAATGCCGCATAACGGAAGGCAAAACGCTGGCGCGGCGCCGCGGATCAGACTGCTGGAAGCGGTGGCAATTTTTCCGCTGGAAAAGTTTCTTTGTGTCGTCATGTTTATTCATTTCCCGCTGGCAAACGGGAATCTGTCTAATTTGAATCGTTTTAAAATTAAGTGAAAGTGATTCACGGCCCGCGAGGACGGGCATCGGTTGACGTCCGGCGCACGAAATGTGCCCGAAATCGGAACGATGAGCAAAATTGACATAAAAGCGTGGTACGTGCCGCGTACGATTACTGCCACGGTCCACTGGCGGCAGGGAGAAGTTATCATTGCCCTTGTCATCATTATCATTCTGGCCTGCGAGCGCGAAGCGCCCGGCGATATCGCATTTGCCGCCCAGGCAAGCGGCGGCTCATTTACAAACGACAGCGGATCGGAGACAAAACATGACACGGGGGTGGAAAAAGTTACGCCAGGAATCAATTGCTCGCGAGTTCACGGTAAATGGTTGGATTTACATGATGAATTAGTTAACGGTGGCGCATACCAAGTAGGCGAAATGGAGACGACGCGTTTTCCAATTTCCAAGCGGTGGCGTTTTGTTTGTCTCGTTTGGACGTGATTTGGGGCACGAGGTTTGGCAGTTGTCTTTGCTGCGGTGACAGTGAAAAGAAAGTGAAAAAGGATCTTAAAAGCTCATCAAACAGGGACTGATCGTCGATTGGAGCGTGAATGTATCGATGAGTGAAATGTATTTTAACGCAAATGTCTTACAGATTGAAATTTGGGACACGTCTGTCCAGTGGTTTGTTGAGTTGCTTTGGAATATTTGTCCGACTATGATTTCATCTTAAAGCTTATTTGTCTATTAGATCATGTTTTTGAATGATTAAATGCCATTCGACGTCATATAACTTCAATAAATATCAAAGTATGTATTTAAAAGCATAATTTGTATTGATTTTACTAATATCATGCAAAAATGGGCAACCAGTGCGTTGATAAAGTGTCATCAATTAATATAATTACAATCAAGCCCATAACACCAATAATGGGCTCGATGTGGTTGTTTCGTTCGTCACTGTTACTAAACAGGCTCGCCCTTTACCCAACCCTTACGCTTCGATTACGCTTCGATTACAGCGATTACGCTCGCGTGAAAAGTATTTTCAAATTGATGAGCTCGATTTAGAGCCGTCCCACCGAGCTGTCTGGTGCTCGGGAATGTAGGCTTTGCCCACTGTTTTCCACCCAACCTACAGAGGAACATTTTCCACCCGCGGCGGTTCAATTTCTTCCAACGCAGAACGCTTCAATTGCTTTGATTGGTAAAGCGCTTCGCGGGAGCGATGGTTTTAATTTCATAAGGCTTTACCGTAACGCTGCCTACGCGTACCACTTAATCGAATACTCCGAATCGTGCGTTTTAGTGCTCTCAATCAGCCGGCCTGCCATCAGTCACTTGCGTTAATTTGTGCCGCCAACTTTTCGGCCAGCCAAATAGATCGAATATTTGAATTTCATTCACTCCACTCGAAGGGTGGATGGGGCGGAGATTAACCCCCGCAGAAGAATTCACCGAACGCATGGAGTGGAATATTGGGCCGATAAGTTTTCGCAAGTATTGGAATGGAATATTTTCCACCCCCAAATGGAAGGGGGAAACCGCAACCGCAAAAAAACAAGAATGAGCCCTTGTTGTTGGCGAAATATTAAAAATTGGCAGCATTCGAGCAAATTCAGCGACGATACGCCATTCCGCACACTTCATCGCGCAATAGAATTGGGAAGTTCGAATCCGTTTTTTGTATTGTGTTTTTCTCGGGAAAAGGAGGGAAAAGTGGGATAAATTTCATTAGAGCATAATTATTCACGCCATGGCTACAACTGATGGGTAAACGCGGTTTTGATGGATTCCCTTTTTGTTCCGCGCCAAAAAACACGCGAACCCTCGCTGCTTCCACATAGCTTCAGCATTCCAACATTCCATTCGTGGAATTCTTTTATCTTTCCTGAAATAGATTAACGCGATAGGATGGTCTACGGAATGGAACATTATTATTTTTCTGGAAAAAACGGATTTATATCTATCAATTTTATGTAACCAGTGGACTGGCGATTGAAACAGTTTTAACATAAATAACTAAAATTCTACGCCAACAGTAACAAACAAGAACACAATTGAATACATTCCACGTCGCATTAAACGCTCAACCTTAATTTAAAGCCCAGCTCTATGTTCAACATTCTCAGAACTCAACGGTGCATATGTTTAACGGCCCCATCAGACAGATCAATAACTGAGCAACTCGGTTACAACTCGGAAGGAACAACCTTCTTTTTGCTTTGTCCCCCGTTCCACCTCTTTACACGTCAAACCAAGCGCCATGTCTTCACACCTCGTGCCTCTCGCCATGCGTACCAGCATCCCGACCAGCATCATCTTTCGAGGCCCAACAACCCGCGACAATTAATCATTCGCACGAATGCACACGTGTGGGGAGGCGTTGTCCCCGGCCTGTCAATGAGTTATGAGTTCCCATAATGCATCACATTATCAGAAACAATTAATCAAACTGTCGTTCACACCTTCCGTCACGTTGTCCGTTGTCAAGCCACCTTTGCATCCGAAACGACTCCTCTCGTGCTGCTCACTCTATCGATCGAATCTTTTACGCTGATGTAAACTTCAACTATTTTCAAACCCCCTGGGCAAAGGGGACTGATGGGGGCTCCGTAGCTACAGCTCCTTCCCGGAAATGGAAAACTGATTTTGACACCTACCTAATCGGGGTTTGCCCACCTCGAAGAAGGAATCGAGGAAACCAAAAAAAAACAAAAACGACGCCGAAAAACTGCTTCTTTTGTCTTGACAGCGTGTATGGTTAAGCTAGGACAGCAGCTCACAAGGAACACGTGTGCCACGGGCATAATAGATCATTATTCCACTGTTTTTTTCCCCTCACTCTCATCTGAAGCGGACATGGTCTCTCGATGCTGGAGGGTTGGTTGTCTTTTTTAAGTGAATCTTTGCTGCAGCGATCGAAGCCGTTCATTAGCCACGTTCGCGCCGCTTGCACAGGAGCGCGCGTGTGGATGCAACCGCCAGGAAGTCGAAGGTGCCAATGATGATGACTTGTGTAAACGACTACGCCAATTACTAACTTTTCTTTGTGTTTCCTCGCTGACGCGGACGGATGGGACGGGGATGGGCTAGATCATCGGTCGCTCGCATTAACCTCGCTTCGGAGAAGAGCGGAGGGAGCGAACAAAAAATCCAGCAAGGGCGATAATAAAAGCGATCAAGAGATAAACCCTTTTGTCGTTCAACACTCTTTGGCTTTTGACAGCGCTAACGAACGACTTGCAGCGCGTTTGGCTCTCTTTTTGAACGTCTTTGTTTGTACAAAGACGGTGGGGGATTAGCTTCTAGACGTTAACCGCGCGCTGCCTTCGTCTTTCGTCCCCAGTTTGACGGCTGCTAATGGAATAAGGATCAGAAGGTTGATGTTTGAAGTTGTGAAGAGTGCAAACAAAAACTCACATTCACAGCGAAGTGAATTGAAGTGTTACAGTTTGTCGTTTAAAGCAAATAAAGCGTCTTTCACAATACTGTTTTAGAAAGCTATTTGTACATACATCTCATGGTGGACAATTATCTTTTTATCAAGAAACGCATCCGAACGGTCACAAATCAACGCATCGTCGCCTTGTAACGGATACGCCTCACTATCGATCAGATAATGGCATTACATTTTGCTGACATTTTTGCCCCAGCAAACAGATGCCCCAGAGCGTCCTCCAGTTTTCGGCTGCTGCTGCTGCTGCTCAGCCAAGCACGGCACTGAAGCACACAACAATAATTTGCAGAAAATCTTGATTTTTCCCTTCCCGCAGCAAATGTCTTAGGCTTAACCCGAAAGACAAACATCATCACTGATAAACCGGCACAGCAAATCCTATCGTGTGACCCATCCCAGGCCAACCACAACGAAAAAAAGGCTAACAATAATGTTGCTTTCAGGCAGGACCTTCCTCGACCCCTTAAAAGGTCAACGTAGCTACAGTGCAGCAGGTCACTGAGGGGGTGGGAGCGCTGGTAAATCGATGTGGTAAAGTTTACCGAGCCCTGTAAGAACCCGTTTCGTGGACCGGGGGAATGGGTGGGATAAAATTGGGTTCGACAGCCCAAGGACGGGGAGGCTGGGTAGTAATCGAATACGTAGTACCGAACCCGCGCCCGATAGCGTCCCTATCTTTCCGGGCATTAATTGCACCCTTTGTCCTGGTCCTGGGCGTTGGAAACGGCGCCCATTCCAGGCTCCGTTTTGGTTTCTGTGTGCATTCTTGCGTAAGAGAGCCTGTGTGTCGGTGTCGGTGGCGTCTTCTCGGTGGCGATAGATGAGACAACAAAATTCGAAGCCTGTTATCATGGCCCGGGAAGTAAACTAGGCCGGCGTAACGTTGCATTTCCGTTCGCTTGCGGGAGCAAGGAGAGGAACCAATGGGGGAAACATTTTCTCGATACAAGACGGTATAAATCTCCGAACATACTAATTCATGGTGACTGGTGGCTCGGGACGGCATCGGTAGGACGTTTGTCTTGTATGTGGTGTGGTGGGAGTGGGTGATAGTAACTGGTACCAGCGCAACCGTACAGCGAGTGCTGTTTATTTACAACTCATAGGTTTATATGGCTCTTAACAGGATTTTTGTGTCATTTGAACGGAAGTGTCATAGAATAATTCCAGATATCGTAATTATTCCTACAAAATGTTTCTCTATACGCTTAAAAGCATAATTTCCCTCTATGAGTTTACACTTGCTAGAACGTCCCGCACTGTAAAATGGCAACAGCAGGGGCGATTCACACTACCCCCGCACAACCCCCAGCGCAAGTATCGCAAGTACGCAAATAAACCCGAACCGAAACCGTACACTTTTCGCAATAAATCACAATCATCGACCATTTATAGAGTACGGGCGGCATCTTGGTTGTCCCGTGCATGGCCATAGTGCCTTGCGTCGTGCCACGCTATCTGACTCCTTTCACCCCCCGATGCTTTATATTGCGCTCGCGCTCATTCATTATCGTGTGCAATATGTGTGTGTGGGTGTGTGTGCCGACTGCTTTTTCTTCCATTTTTTCCTTTGCATTTTTGCCACCAAACGCTTATGCAGCCCAAAACTGTCATGTTGCGCAAAGGATGTTGCACAGTGTTAACGTAACAGTATTCATTTCCCCAAAAAACGAATGCCACAGCAATTCAGCCATTTTCCACGGTTTCGATTGTGTCAGTTGTGACAGTTTCTGCGCTCTTATCGCACCTTTCGATGGGAAGGAAGTCCCAGGATGCGGTCTCCGTGGATGCGTCCTAGATGTGCTCCATTTGCCCTTCAAAATCCACGTCGGATGGAGGTAATAGATGCTGTTTGTTCGTAAAGTTTTGCTGAAAATTTCCTTCACCATTTATTGGTTTATTTCCTGCGGATAGAGAGAGAGAGAGAGAAAAACACACCATTTATTGTGATTAAAATGTGCGAAGCCGACGCTTCATCGTGCAGGCTATTGTTGGGGAATCCACCCGAAGCATATGTCTGCCGCAATTCTCCACAAAGTGCCTTGACGCTTACCCACTCGGCACGGCTCATTGCCTTTTTTGGCGTTCAACCACCATGGGGAATGATCAACCACCCGCTAAAGTTTCTGCAAATGCTGCCGAGTAAAAGCTTTCCCAAAAGTACACGGGGCGGCTCACCACAGCTCACAGATTGCTACACGTATGAAGCATGAAACAAAACAGACACAACAGGATTCTAAGCGAGCGACGGATCGGGCGGAAAATACAGGCATCGCTAACTTCACTCCAGAGTGGCGTGAAAACGGCAACGTTTTCCCCCAAAACCAAAACAGCGAATGAGCCGTGTACCGGTGGCTTTGTATTTATTTTTATAACATTTCGCATTATTATTGTTACTTCTTGAGCGCAGCACTCGCCACCATCCGGTCCGGTGATATGATATGCATTGTTTTGTGCCCTGTCTGCGATGGGTGGAATTTGGCGTGTGTGAAATGTGTTAAAAATATGCTCCAGCAAGCATAACAGTCTTTTCCGTTGTGTTGTCTCTTTAACTTTGAAGCAGCTTTTGGAGCCTTGTGTTTGTTTCAATTTGTATTAGACAACGCACGTTTTTCCTTCCTAAAATAATACAAAAACATAAGCAAATACATTTAAACTTATTCTCACTCAACATAATAAATGCCGAATGCTACTCCGCTATCTATTGCCAATCCATCAACTACTGTTACAATCGTCCGAGCGCTATTTTCATTAAAACCCCCCACCAACCTACAATTAAACCAACATAAAGTGCAATATTTGTCTTTTTTTTGTGTCTTGTCCTCTGTGTTCCCCAGCGCTTCCCTCGCTCCGTTGCTCGGGCTGGGGTGCTTAAGCGCAGAAATAAATTGAATTCCACTTGCGTGTACGTGCACACAGGAACCGCGCATGAAACACGCTGCAATCTTCGCACTCCAAAACTACATCTCCCGCGATCGCTACCACTCTGGGGGCCTGGAGGTTGAAGTAGTGCACGCGTGTGAGTGTAGTTTTGTGAAAATTCATTTCCTCAAACAATACCCACCACAGTGCAGTCCGGCTGGCTGGCGATAGCATCACACACAAACCGAATTGTCGCGCAAACGAAATAAAAACAACAACACAGCGCTTTGCAGCAGCAGGATCACAATTGCTGGTAATGGGAAATGAAATAAAACAGCAACTCGGATGCAGCAGCAAAAGCAAATGAACTAAAGATAGAGCAACAACAGGGAGGTGGAAAAAAGGGTAAAACAAACCCGTTTTTGCAAAGCTCATGTTCACGCAAAGCGGCAAAGCGCTTTGCCAATGGAAAGCGTAATTCCTCTGGATACTAATAGCAATCATGAAACCCACCCAAAAAGGGGTGCAGTGCAAGTCCGGTCCGGTATTTGCATTTTGACCAACAACACCAACACTAGCGCAGTGCTTTATCTTATCAGATCCGGGAAAATCTCGCATGGAAATTGTCGTCCTGTTACACCGAAAATAACAGCAAAATACAACCAATTGAAAATGAAACAAATATTTTTACAAGAGACCAATTGATGGCTTTCGATGATGATCTAACGAATGTAGTATGTGTCTCGCTCTGTGCATGTGTTTCGCTGACGAGGACGATTCCCATTCGTTTGCCATTGTTTATGATCTTGCGCTCCAAATGGACGGCACGACGAAAGGAAGGAAAGCACGGCGAATGAACGATTTTCATTACGAACCATTCATATCCGGCGATAAGGGGGCGGGTTGGGTCCGCGTAGATTGCCATCGATTGCTGGCGTGCGGGAGCATTGTTGGCGTTGCTTCCCAAAAATAAAACCAACCCAAAATGTGGCCGTGTGTGAAGGTCCCTTTTCGGCTAGATTGTAATATACAAACAACAATAAAATAATCAGTAAAACAATAAACATTCATCAACCCGCAGCAAGGTGTACACACACAAATACACATACACGTCCCATGCGAGGTCTAATGGGTGGGAAAAAGCACGGGGAAATTCCTCCACAAACGAGCAGCTGCCCCCCGTGTGGCGTGGTTGGGTTTGGCTTAATTGCGAAAATACCATAGACCGTTATCGAAACGTTTTTTTTGTCATTTTCTCTTTCTTTCTCTTCCATTTTGTAGTAACAGGACGTACCGCCATTCGTTGTAGGTCCTTTTTGCTTTTAACTTTATTGTTTATTTCATTCACCATACAAAAAGGAAAATAATCAAACAGGTAAATAAGCAAACAAGTCAAACTGGTTGGGCTGGTACTCGATTGGGCTGAAAATGTTGGTTAACCTTTTAACGCCCGATTAAAGAGAGGAGGAGTTCTTTGTGTACAAAATGCTGACAAAGTATTCCTTGATTTTCATCTGTAAAACTGCGTTGTTCTCATTTAATGTAATAAAAAACAAGTAATATAATTTTCTACAGAAAACTTGAAAACGGATAAAGCAATGTACCGAAAAAAGTATTCTTTCCCCTAAAATACCTTTCTTTTTCTCCCCTTTTGAGGTAGCAATCCCATTCACTGGGCTCCCCAAATTGGTCGTTTTGAATTAGTGCGCTGATTTGTTTTATTGCTAAATGTTTTATGGCTTGCCCCGAACGTCTTTCCTCCCTGGCGGGCGCACGCACCATCGCTCTGCAATGGCGGGGAAAGCGCAATGAAAACAAAAGCCTAATGGGCATCACCTTTTCTTCCTCCTTGCTCTCTCTCTCTCTCCCTCTATTTCTCCCCACTGGTTTTTGCCTAAATTGATCGCACGCAACGCGGGAAACCGGGCGGACACGAAAACGCACGTGGTTCAAAGCAAGAGAGCGAAATTAATGCTTCCCTGTAACAGGTCCAAGCTTGGTGTATTTTGAGCAAGAAATTGCCCAGTTCAGCAAGCCAAACTTCGTTGACACACTGTTGAAAGCACCATGCGTATGCATTATGCTTCATTTCTTCGAATGGGGAAAAATAGAAACAAAAATACTAAAACAACCCTTACGGGGTGAAAAAAAACGAAACAATACGAAGCAGAGCCTATTTTTGGGGCTGCGATAATAGCTAGCTACACCCTTTTGAAGGCAGGGGACGGTGCACAGTGGGTCGAATAATTTTGCACCCTTCTGTGCGCCATTAGCAAAAGCGGTACGGAAAATGTGTATATATATTCCATTATTTATTTGGAGGTAATTTTTATGCGCTGAACGTGATGGAAATATAAATCGATTCTGCCCAACTGGCCGGTAGAACGATGGAATGCTTTAGTTTGGATTGCAAGGCTTTGAATGGTGGTGGGAAAAGGCAACCCATAATGACTTGGAAAGAAAATATAAGGCAAAAAAAAACGGCCAAATGCAATGGCACAGAATCCTTTTTTGATAATTACTAGGTTTTTAGGGAAATTTTACTGAATTAAATTCAGTTCAGTTCTATAATGTCTTTTTCGTTAATGTGTATTCAGTCATCAAAAGGCTACATGTGTTTCTGTAACACTCAAAGCTTCCAATTGTTGTTTGTTTTTGCACGGAACTACAAATCAAACCTTTTGCACAGCAAATTGTCCCTCACATCCTTCTAAACAATCCTTTTATTTGAACGTCACTTTGGCATTCAACTTTTGCAAACTTTCCCTTACAACACCGCGAGATGGTAAGGATAGCATACATTGCTGATTCGTGTAAAATCCACCCAAGAGCAAAATCCCGATCACCCTCTGCTCCGGTGAGTCCCACCCATTGGACCGTCGTCATCGAGATTGCCAAGTTATGAATACATTGTTATCATAAATCATCTGGGAATCCATTCTGCTTGACTTTCTGGCTTCGCGTGTAGCCCTCTGCCCCCGTGTGCCACAAGCACAAGAGTGCGAGGGTCGAAAGATATGGAAACCTCTTCATGAAAACACATACACACCGGAGCGAAAGATGACTAGGATCTAAGAGGCGAAGGGTAAGAGTAAGAGATGCAGCGATGGAGAGAGACGCACAGAGCATGAAAAACTCCTTCACAATGGTGCACGCACACGCGATTTTCGCGAAAGTACCAGTGCCCGTCCCTCTATTTTTGCTGGCCCCGTGGGGAGGCAGAAACGTTGATTGTGACAACTTGCGTCTTGATCGTTCCGGGAGAATCACACTCGAGTGTCTCCGATATCTCTCCCTCCTTACCAGAGCAATTGAGCTATTACGAGGAAGTGTTTTTGCTCCAGAGCTGCGTGTTGCTCCATCTCCAACGCCTTTTGAAACGCCGTTTGCCCGCGGTTTTTCTCGACGTGTTTTATCCCAAGAAGGTCGAGACGCATCCCCCTGGCACCTCAACTGCAGTGTTTGTCGAGGAAAAATCGAGCGATGGGAGGGTAAAACTTTTCTTATTAACATTTAAAATGAAAACATTGTTACAGTGTCGTGGTTGGCACGATTTGGAACATTTATCCATTGGGTGTGTTTTTGATGTCCTACGCATTTCAATGGGAGTTTTGCACAGAAATGTGTTGTAGGAGGTTTTTATGGTTGTGTTTTTCAATCATTACTCGAGCGAAGGTACTGAGAGGACAATTAAATGAAATTTTAACAGTCTTGCAGAATCCTTTTTTTGTAAAAAACAAACAAAAATAGAAACTACTCAACATTTGCAATGTGTTACTAAAAGTAAAGGAAGAAAATGTAATAAGAAAAACAATGAAAAAACTACACGAATAAAGATTAAAATGATCTAAAATGACGAAAGAAAAAGAAAATTAAAACATAAAATAATAAAATACATAAAAATAAAAAACAAAACTAGGTAAAAATGAACGAATAAAGAACAATGAAGAAAGAAGAACTTCTCTTGCTGCTTCATTGCTGAAAACAGATTGAAATTTTCTAAAAGAACGAAAGAAAAATAAAACTAAAACTTAACATAGGAAAAATCAAACACAATAACTAGATAAAAATGAACGAATAAAGAAAAATGAAGAAAGTAGAACTTCTCTTGCTGCTTCATTGCACATAAAATCGAAACTTACTTGATGAATCTATTTCGCTTGAAGATACTTCAACAATAACAAACTGTACACAAAAATACACCACAAACTACTCATACACACACACACTCATAGAACGTCCTGGCACACCTCGCCGACAATGCGCGCGCGGCAAGGTGAAACGGGCCTCGAACTGCGCGCCAAACGGCACTCGGTGGATAAATTTAAATAATTTATTCATGAATTCTTATTAACATAGCTTTTTCGGTGATCGTAGGTTTTTGTAACCCGTCCCCATCGGAAAAGGAAGGTGAGGGAAACCCTATTCCTCCCCCACCTCCCTTGCGCAGTTTTCCAATAGATCGTCAAGTGAGTTTTGGTGCCTTTGGAACGTTTCGAGAAGCTGCTGCTACTGCTGCTACTGCTGCTACTAGTTAGCTGAGGCACTATTGAAAATGCTTCCCTTGTGCAGCAAGATGCCATTTAAAAAAAACTATCCAAGCGAAAGGAGGTAAGGGACGAAAACTAACCAAGTAGAGTTCATGCGCTCGCGAGGCAAACCGAAAGGTAGTAAAAGAGTTTGAGCACCGAGAGGTTTTTCTCAAACTGACGAGGGGCTTGAGGTTTCTTTTTTCTCCATCACTCTCCCGTTTTCATTCACACCACAGCCACAGTCCTCTTGAGCTAATTTCCAGCCGATTTTAGTTCTTCATTTTCCCGCCAACACGGTGTGGTGTTGGCTCGCGCTTAACTAGCGCAAAAATATAGCGCACTAGCGGATGGAAAGTTCACCCTCGCGGGGGATTCCGACTTTTTTTCCTCTTCCTATTTTTTGTTTGGTTAGTTTGGTTTTGGTTCGGTTGCTTGTTCTTGTTAGAAGTGGTCTCGTGAACGATTTCCACCGAACTCGCTAGAATTTTCACCTCAACCTCGCCAGCGGGAGCTGGTAGCACCACCCAACTTTTGACGTGAATGCATTGCCCACGTTCGGTGCGCTTTCCGGGACTCATAAATTTGATGGTTTAAGGTTGTTTTCCACTTCCGCTGAGCCTTCGGTATGTTCGCCCGTTCGTTAGCATGCATTTGTTTGTACATGTGTGTGAATGTGTGTGTGTGTTTTGTTGCGGGGAGGAAGGAGAGGATCGGTTGTTTTTCCTACCTATAAACTCACCGGTACGCCTACAAGCTAACCCGACGCAAACACAGTTAGTTCGTTTGCTTTACGTGCGTGTTAAGGTTCCCGGCTCGTTTGGTTTTTATGTGTGTGTGTGTGTGTGTGTATGTGTGGAGTGTTTTCTAGTTTTAGAACTGATTGACCACACATCAACACACACACAAACACACATAGGCACACTCTTAACACTCAGTAAGGTCGCCCGGGAGCAGTTAGCCGCCCTTCTGCAGCAAAAACTCTGCTAAGCATTTTCACCTTTTGTGACCCGCACATGGGTCAGGGAGACCATTGGAGGCAACGCATCGTGGAAAGCCTTGACATTTTCTCACCCAACGAACCCGTCCGAATTAGGTTGCGCAAATGTTCCTACCGAGCTTCGTTCTGGATGAATTTCAAACACACGCTGCTGCCGCTGTAGGCTTGCTTTCCCCTGGGTTTGTCGATCGGGCAGGGAAAAGAAAATCAACCAGACCTTCAAAACCTCAAACATTTATGCTGCACTGGATTGAAGCAACAGAAAAAAAACCTGTAAACCTTTTCCCTGTTGGTTTTGGGGAGCAGATGGGGTGTGGGGAAAAAAGGAAAAGAAATAAAAAAAATCGAGCAGATACACACACATATGTTCGTGCAGGAAAAGTCATCAGAACGATGAGTTCTCGTCGCAATAAATTTTCCATTCCGCTTGTTGACATTTCGACGACACATGTTTCCCCCAACACACCCCCCCCCCCCTGGAAGTGGGTTGGCATTTCCCTCTCCAGGAAGTCAAAAATTCACGGAAAAGCTCCGAGTGGAGTGTGGCTTTTAGATTTTTATACTCTCCGGGTGTTCCTCTTGTTTGCGTTTTCTCTCTGTTCTCTCGCTATTTCTGTATCTTTTGCTTTCCTTTTCGACCCATTTTCCTATGCTTTGCGAAGGAGTGGATCATCTTTTCTGGGAGAGGGCAGCGTTTAACTGCACATCGCTTGGGGGAAATCAAGATCGCACGCGGGAATGGAAAACGGTTTCTTCCTAGCAGAAGCTTTTTTTGTCTACCGAACACCCGGAATCACTTCAAGCGCCGGGAGAGCAGAAGCGTTGTGGTGATGGTGGTGACGACCCATCAGGACGTATGTCATTTGTCGTTTTGATGAGGCTGCTCCGGTCGGGGTTGCGTCCTCGGTCCGCATCGCAATGGATCGTATGTATTATGCATACAAATCGTTTAGCAGCGACAGCAAAACCATGCCAACGGTATCAATGGCGATGGTATTCGAGGGACCCTGTTTTTTCATATTTCAGTCTCGATGATGGAAAAGCTCTCTAAGCAAGGTTTTTTTTGGAAAATATTTGCCAGCGTTTCACACGATATGTTTAGTTTATGAATTTCCAATGAAATGGACCAACGACGATTGCAATACATCTCTATGAAGTTCTAGTAATCTGAACAACAGTTTGCAATGTCTTCCTTTTGGAATAAGGTGAAACAAGGCTTCTTACTGTTAGATCGTTCATTCACTCTGTATTGATAGGACCGAAATTCAAAGATAACAGAATAGCTGAAGAGATTGAAGGTACAATTATGGGTTCATTTGAATAAAAAATGCCTTAATACTTACTCTAAACAATACTACACAGTAAAAGCATTCTAGCTCATCAAGTATTCCATATGATCTTTTTGCGAATAAAGAACCTCAGAGATCTTCATGTGACTTGTTGACACATTGGACCGATATATTACGCCAGAATGTGTACTTTCAAATAGCTTTTAAGTTATGATATTAGAATTGACTCAACTGATCAATGAATGTTCCAGTTTTATATTTAGCTAAGGTATCTTCAAACTAATGCAAAGCTCCAAAAAGTCTTACCAACAAGAGTCAGATATTGATTTTGGACCTAGGAATATCCTAGGTCTATATGATGTCTGCCATTCCCCTTAAAATAGGTATAACAGTTCCTGAAGCATATCTAGAGATCTTTTAGCTGTACATGTTGTTCCTATTAATTAGATTATCAATTAAGGTTTATACAGGGTTAGGACTCCAAAATAAAGACCAAACTGTTAGATAAAATATTTCTCTCAAATGTTGTACAAAGATGTTCCTGAACTTCAGATCATCAACGGACAAAATTCCACAGTTCTTCTCCGCTGTCGACACAACTCTTCCCTTCTAGCTACTCGATGCTACGCCAGTTTCATTAGAAGCTACAAGTACAATATCTTAAGGCTCAACACCAGAACGAATTTCTTACTCGGAACTGTATTGTACTGGCTAATGAGCTTTCCTTCCCCCCCCCCTCCTTTGGACGCCCTACATCCGTCCTTCTGGTTGAGCTTGAGTTTGTACTCCATCCTGTCACGTGTGTATGCACCTCCATATAAGCCCAGCCTAACCGTATCGGAAAAGTTGTGTTTCTGTTTCAAGAGGCCTACCAAAGTAGTGCCAAACTGCGCGGGTAGGAAGGCGCACACACACACACATACAAACATCCCGCCAGAACAAGAACAAAACCCCGGCGACACATCGCAAGCGGGGTTGAAGCTTAGAGCGTTATGCTTCTGCCCGGTTCGCGGAAGCGTGGGCGCTCTCGTGTGTGCAGAAATGGAAGAAGTGCAAAAAAAAGAGAGAATAGCACCATCGTTTCTACCACGGCAAACATCGCGCCAAACCGAACGACCGAAGAGGAAAATTATGCAGAAACAAATAAACATACAAAGCGAAGTAAGGGACTGAGGAGGAGGGGCGCCGGTTCCGTTGCTGTGGACCAGCGGCATTGGCAAGCTCGCATGTTTGCCGCGGTTTGGGAAGTGAACCGGCGCGAACCGTATGCTCGTTATTTTAATTCCGCGACTAAATACGGCTCCGCTACCATGTAACGCGGGAGTGGGTTGGCGCAATTGGATGGCTCGCCCCGTGCCAGTTGACTTCTGGCGCAAACTAAAACAAAAGTATTAAAATTCCTCTTCCTCCTCCTACCGGCATGCGCGAGCTCGCACGAGCCGGCGGAACAAACGGAGTGGGATGCTACGAAAACACAAACCATGACATGAGCTTCCTTCCAAGGACACAAGCCTGCTTGCTCGTTCTTCGACGCACAAAGCTCTGCCACAGTAGCGGCAACGGGTGTGCGTGTGTGTTTGTTGTGGTGAGTTTATTGAAGAGATGTTCGTTGTTTGCCCTGCTTAATGTTGCAGGTTCCTCTAGCTATTTTCTAGTCGCTCTAGCCATAACACGGCTTCTTGGTGCCGTGCTGGAAAGTTCAGAATATCTTCCCGCCTCCCCAACCGGCGATTGTTTTGAAGACCTCGGAATAAATTACACACTCGAGTTGCTACGAGCGAGATGATGGGCTCGTTTTCGCCTGCAAAAATTGGTTCTGATGAAATTTCGTCACCAAGAATCCCAAGCCCCCGATCGAACCTTTCACCCAAAGTTATCGTTTTCTTCAACAACCAACCCGGGGCTCGGTAGGCTTATTTTGTCATTCACCGCGCACTGAAAACGCCTCTTTTAAAAAAGCAATAAAGACGCCACACTTCCACGCTCGTAATCTCTCTCACGGTAGCTCGTTCCTGTTGAACTTTGCCGCAAAAACTCCC
The DNA here is from genome assembly GCF_017562075.2 of Anopheles merus. Taxonomy (NCBI): domain Eukaryota; kingdom Metazoa; phylum Arthropoda; class Insecta; order Diptera; family Culicidae; genus Anopheles; species Anopheles merus. Next base: position 13,844,767 of record NC_054085.1, read on the forward strand.
AATTTCCGGGAAGTGAAAAGACCTCCCTGTTCTCGTATTCTTCCATCAGTATCGAAAGTTTTGCCAATAAGATGCAACGAAGGTGAAAGTCTTTCAATGTAACTAATTCAGAGTGCCCAGAGTTTAATGTCTTTCAGGCTACTTGACCCAACACGGCAGACCGGCACCGATGGCATGAGATGCTGCCCGGTTGCTCATTTATGAGGCAACCCTTTTTCCAGTTGGGGTCCTGTGATGTCCTACCCGTACCCACGCGTGTATATTAAAACCAGCGCTAGCGGGCAGGAGTGATGGTTGAAGTGATTTAAAAATCAAACTAACGGGTGACGCTGAAGACGAAAGGAAAGTTTATGAACCCAATCACTTGAGCCAGTGAGTCAACCTGATTGGCCCTATGAAAACCCTTCTCAAGGAAGGACTGCTTTAAGGGTGTGTTGAGGAGCGGAATGCGAGATGGGTAGCTTTATTTCGGTGTCAATTTGAGTGTTTGGTTTTATATATATATGCGCATTTATGTATGACAAGGGGTTTAATCTGGTTAGGCGCTTTAAAGCTTGTAGAGATTTGGAGTGATTGGGTTGAGTAAGTAAAGTAAACTACTTAAAATTGTAATATATTAACCTTAAAACATACATTTGCACAATTTGAAGAATTCATGGAAACCTTTAACGAATCTAATGGCATAAGCTTGGAGACTTCAGAATTTTGGAAGAAGCACACAATCTCACACACAAAGCAAATCTGGAACCAAGAAGTGAAATCACTCATTGTATCCCGAAATCATCTCACATCCCTAGCAATTTTCTTGCAATTAAACGTACAGCAAGCTTACCACTCAAACCCGACCCGTTTTCAGCTTTTTGGCTCAATCGTATCGAAGCGAAACCACAATTACAACCAAATCTTCCCATTCGTTACTACTGACATCCCCTGCGGGGTCATTTACGGGGAGAGAGTCCTTACTTTTTCGGTGCAAAAGATGCTCCCAAGTCTACCCAACTGACGGTATTCGATTTAAAGCACACTCAAACACTCCTCAGATAACAAGCATCTCCGTCCCCGGAACACATCTGCCAAGGGGAGGAAGGTGGGGGAAACAAAGTGAATTTCCTGATTAACACTTTCAGACTTTATGAATATACATGCGGTTTTTACACGGATGTGAGCTACGGGGCAAGCTGCCATAATTTAATTTGATTTACTTTTTGACCGAACGTACTCGACCGCCAGGGGCTTCCAGGGGATCTAGTTGGAACGGCAACCGGGAGCATCATCCATGTTACCTTATTTCAGAATTTGAGGTTTTTCTCGCACCAATAGTTGCGCACCAAACCTAATGCTTCCCCCCGGGGTGCGGTGGCGTCGGTAACAACGAGACCACCGGATCACAGACCCGATGGATCTTTCTGTTTGCTCGGAAGACTGAAGAATGTATTCTCGTGCTCGTGCTAGAGGATACAGTGTACTTCATGTAACACGAACGGAGAGTCGACCCCTTTCATACCGGATGCACTTTCACCGTCCAATCCGAAACTGGGTTTTTGGGAGCTGAATTCGGGACTTTCGGATCACTCGGGGCGGTTTTTCCAGCTGTCAGCTTCATCGTCACGTTAGCAAAAGGTGGCAAAACGGGATAATGTTGCTACGGTACGCTACGAACTTAAGGAATGCTCCGCAGGGACTAGTTAGTCATGTCTAGTTGCCAGCAAGCGCAAGGAACTTTGTCCGGTTGGTTGAAAACGAGACAGGGGAGGCGGTCCCTGGTTTCGAAGGTGTTGGCACGTCTGGTGTGTAGCTCGCACTTGGGCTAGATAGTCAAAGTTAGTTTCCGTCGTCCACTCAACCGACCGTTTCTCCCTGGTTCTGAGGGGTTTTGTGGGTGGTTGAATAGAACATCTCCTACCATCGCCCAGCCCAGCGAATCGACTTCTCTTCATCAACGCATCAACGCGTCCGAATCTTCCGCAAAGTTCAAAGCGTTCATTTCATTCCTGAGCGTTCGCCCCACGTCCGCACCGACAGCCGTCCTTGGAACAATGGTCACAGAGATATTCGGTAGATATCTGTTCTAACGCGCGGACGACAAAGTCTTCCTACCGTCACGTTGCCACGCAACGCCGTACCAGCTTATGGTTACTGTAAACCACTCGCTCGATCCCCAAGAAGCTGCTCCCCGATGGCAAACCTGTGCGCACAACACATCCAGCATTCACAAGCTTCACGGGAGTGCTCGGCAATGCGCCCGCCGAAACGCAGCTGGTCTTACGGGGAACGCAAATTATCGAGCATAAATTCGGTCGATGCGTGTTTGGCAAAGTTTTGGACGCGGTGCCTTGGCTTCTTGGCAGAGGGTACACGCGTCCGTGCCGGGCCCCGGGACATGCGGATTAATTATGATGCGGGTGATTTCTACACGGGCAAGAGTTTCTTACACCTAACTACTTCTACCCACATCGCCAGATGTGGCCGCGGCAGTATGAATGCCTTTGGAGCCAGTTGCAGCGCAGTGCTCACGTTTCATTCGAAGAACGCACATGTGTTGAGGGTTGAGCATTTGAGCGAAGTTTTTTCTTATTATCTGTACTCAGCTGAAGTTTGAGAATTGCTCAGAATTGAAGACAGAATGCTTTACAACATTGGACCCAGGGAATTAGTAAGTTGCATAGGGTGACGTTGAGGTGTAAATCCAGAATGTTCACCTGCAAGATGCTGCAAGGCGTTCTTGTACCGAGTGCTATCAGTTAGTGTTAATCACCTGATGCTCGTGAGGATGTTTGAGAATAAGTAAGCAGAATCCAATACGATGTTACTGAACAACATTTAAGCATTTAAGCGGCTTTTTGATTGAAACACATCACAAATAAATTTTCAATGCTGAAATCTGATCAAAAATTGCTCAATTTTTAACCTTTCCGGACATGATGCATGACCTTTTTCCTGTCATGAATACTACAGACTGATTTTCTCGGACATAGGTTTTTTATCCCCTCCTCATAGCGTTCCCTTTTGAATAATGCAAGTAGAAACAATAAATAAAACACACATTCACCCTGCCATGGGGAATCATTGTGCTGAGGTGACCGTAGATGACATGCTACCAAAAAAAAAAAACAAGTTGAGTATGCATTTCATGAAGTTGAGCTGAAACCAAAAGACTTTCTTGTTCGCTTTTTTGCTGCTGCGCTCAAAAACTGGGGCCTAGACTTGAACCTAGACACATTTTTGCACCAATGCGTTTGGAGTTTAGAACAAACACACACCCACAAAAAAAACCGTAAAAACGCCACCATCAACAGCAGACAAGCAGGCGGCAGCCTACCGTGGGCAACCAGGCAACATGGCGGTATGTTTTATGTATCCGCATGAAATAAATTTCAAACTCAATGAAATCCTCCACCGCAAACGGTACGACAGCCGCGCGACGTATCGTTCAGTTCCGGGCGGGCGATGGCCATGGCCAATGTACTCCTGCCACAAAATCCTCCCGACCTCCGGCATGTGTGCATGTGTGCAGGGTACCCGGTTTGTACGCTGATTTCCGGTTTGCCATCTGCAAAGGCAACGTAACGCAAGCTCTCCCAGCGTCCACTGCGTTGCAACGTTTCGGGCCATTGTGCCGACCTTAGGCCGGGGGTACTTTTTTGCCACCGCCTCGGGCCGTGCCATTTTGCATCAGTAAAACAGTGGATAAACCTGCCTCCCCGGACTGACGATGTGTCTCCGGCGTGGCCTGGCCGAGCTCACGTAAAGCTTGCCCTATTGACGAGAACGGTCCGGCTCCGTAAAAAGCCTACGTCCGTCGCCCTTTTTTTCTCTGTCTCGTTCGTCAAAAGGTTAGATCAACATTGTTCTTTGGTAGCTTGCCGGATGTGCAACGGTGCTGCTGCAGCTTGGTTTCGGGGCTACTGCCAGATGTGTTACCTTACTGCGTGGGGAGAGCATATACACAATTCGTGCCAGTGAAGCTTATTATCATTCTTCTGCCGCAAGGGAAAGCAAAAGCTTTGCTGGAGGAAATTGTCATACTTTATGTGTGCTTGTGCAACTTCTGGCCTCTGCTGTTCAGTGCGTTAAAAACCGATGAATAGACCGACACATTTTACGGGCTTTATCGTTTTCAGAGGCGATGCTATGCATGTGAGACATGTGTTAATTCTTCTTGGAAGGATTTAAGAATTTACGGAGATAAACTGTGTGATAAAGTTGTGAGGTTTTCATTACATTAAATCATCTCTTGACTGTAGTTTCATTGTTCTGCCAACTTGGCTCTCTCTCTCTCTCCCTCTCTCTCTCGCTCTCTCTCTCTCTCTCTCTCTCTCTCTCTCTCTCTCTTATCTGGTATTTGGTTCTGTTCTCCAAAACATGAAATTCAATATTAGAAACATAATGAAAGCAAAGCATTAACAAGTTTGCAAATTTCCGCCGATACTGCTCACATGCTTCACTGCAACAGGTATGGTTTATTTTCCCTCTAAAAATCCATTCAGAAGATCAAAGACTATGTTTTGGCACATCCTCGGAAATAGGTCCACAAGATTAAAGGGAAACCACGCGCTTGACCTTTCGCTTTCCACACAAGCGCTGCCGTAAAAGTTATTTTTTCCCAACCCTTCCGAACCATTCATAGCCATGACGGTCAGATGGGCACGAAACGCTTCACGCTTGTCCGAGTACGGTGAAAATGTTATGTTACATCCCTCCCTTCTAAACATTTTTGGTGATTTCAATGACCATAAAAGCGGCATGAACTGTATATTTTTAGGCTTTTTAGTTCGACAAAAATTTAAATAAATTAAATCAAATAATTTCTTTTCTGGCAACAGTTTCGGTGACTTTTCTATGCAACCCAGACTAAATATATGCTCATTCCTTAGCATTTTAATCCCAACCCAACCAGGCTCCAGGAGATTATATTTTCAATTTCACCTCCCACAAGGGAATTCTCATGAGGTCTGCAATGAATCAGGACTTTCTCGATGTCGGCCCACTGGGGAAAGCATTTTTTCACCTGCAAGATGATCCACCGCCAACTCCGCCACAACTACAGGATCCAAAGTTTTTGCTTTATCGCCATAGAGTTCGCCACTGGTTGGCCAAGTGGTTGGCAGGGATTTAATTCTTTCATCAAGAACAAAACAAACAAAAAAAGATATCTCTCAGTGAAAATTTGCTAAATCGTTGATAGTGGAAAAGGGTGGGCAAGGATTTATTATCCATTTCGCGCTGTGATATTGTGTGGCCCAAGAGATCACGGTGACACGGGAGGGAGGCTGTCCAACGTCCTCCAAGCGCACTGGACGCTGATTGTTGTTTTTTCTTTATTTCTTCAACAATTTTCTTTTCCTTTTTTTTATGTGATTATGGAAATCCTGCTCGCTTAGCCGAACTCTGCCCGAGCACAAACCTCGACAACAATTCATTACCCTAACGGCAACGGTGTGTGGGTGTGAGAGAAGGAGGAATGGTGAGTCCAATAACACTGACGCACCTTTTGGTAGCCGAGGCGTAGCGCTAAATAGCTATCATAAAATTCAAACTTTAGCTTTCAAAATGCCCCTCGCGACCAACCGCGACCAACAAACAACAAAAAAAAAAACTGAAGGTTCTCACGAAGCGCACACGCAAATGGTTTAGGTGATTTGCAAAAGCGTGCAGCAGATGGAAAAGTGTTGAAGTGTGTGTTGGTATACTTTTTCGTTCTTTGTCGAGCCAGCATGGCAGCATTTAGTGTTTTCGGTGTTTTTTGGATATTTGGTTGGCTGGTGGGTTTTGGTAGGTCCGCCCTCTATACCTACAAGCATATAATCCTAGCCCCTTTTGTTGCTACTGAAGGCAGTGGTAGTGGTGGAGCAGCAGAAAAGGTAACGAACGGTTGAGAGGTACGACGACTGTGTTGTGGATCATAAAAGTCCTCATAAAAGCGGGTAATTTTGCAGTCCTGAAACGAGCTGTAAATCAACGGCGATAAATTAAAATTAAAATTTACAAAATTTCAACCACCGTTCCCCAGTTGCGATTTCTCTCTCACGCTCCCTTCGGAAGTGATCGGGAAGTTTGTGGAACAATAATGTGGTGCTCCAGAGCGTAGCAACTCCCCGCTGGTGAAGGTTCTACTTGGTACGACTGCGGGTAACAGCACTAGGCAAAAGGAGGGAAAAGCTCAAACTTTTCTCATACACCACAGGTTGTGGAAACTGATTGCAGCAAAGGGAGTGGCAATTGGGATGGAAAAGGCAGGGAAATTGCTGTTGAAGTGATTGCTATAAATTTATAGCAGCTGAAAATAGAAAACATGTGTACCGGATGCCTCACCCAAACTCGCTGCCAAAGCGCTGCATGGTGCGTGAAAATACAGACTGACCAGTGTAAAACTGCTGCAAAACGAGTCCCAAATGTTTGCAAAACCCCGAGCAACATAGTTTGAAATGATTTTTTTCCTCTTTTCTGTCTCCCATCTCTCAATTCATCATTCGGCATTGAAAAACCGTTTTCGCTAACGGTGTACGGATGGCTTGAATGACTTCAATCTCGTCCGGTAATTAACACACAAAGCTAATCGCCGTGCTCGGTGCTCCCGGGAAAGTGAGTTTAATTTTATCCTCCCCTGCTTCCATCCCTGCATCACTGCGCATTCTGCTCGCTGCTTATTAATCATCAACAGCACGTACTGCGTTTGATGGACTTTCCCGGAGTGCAAAATTAAACACAAAAAAACATTCTATCGCCCGTTGAAATGAAAGCAGCCGAGCGACCTATTTATGCCACCAGAAATGCTTTTCAACTGGCTTTAACGAGCGTGTTCACCGGGGCACCGGGTTCGGGACATTTTATAGCTCCGGCAGAAAACACTGCACAAACTACCTGATGAAATTGTAGCCCAAATAGGCACCCATTAAGCGTGTTCCCGTGTATGTGTAGAGGAATAAAACTGGCCAAAAGGCGAAGCTTAACTCGTTTTTAGGAGAGCTTTTAAAAAAATGTACTACACTCTTCATGGTGCGAGGGAGGACGGCAACTGCACGAAAGGGGGGAAATTAATTAATAGAACGCACCTATTAATACGGCACTCAAAATTTCGCAAACGTTCTCGCATTGCATGGGAGCTATTTTTATGACGGTTTTTTGGGGAGGGGGAGACGAAATTAATTCAAACAACGAGCAGAGCTACAAGCGCGTTTACGAGTTTCTAATGAGCGAATCTAGTTCAAATGACATGCAGCGGTCATTTCGATTTATTGTCACAGTTTTATGATTTTCATACATTTTCAAAAGTATTATTTACGTGTGGGACGTATAATTGCCTAACTTTTAGTTATATTGGCCAACTCACACAACCATACATAAATTGGTATTGCAAGCTTACAGTCCATTGCCTTTTATATCTACAATTGTTTTATTTGCTTGAGTAAAGCAAAAGAATGTAAAATTCTTATTTGATAAGAAGAATATAATGTTTGGAACTACTTTCCCTAGCCTTGAATTTCTGAAACACTTTCAACCACCACCGTGCACATTCTATGGACAATTTCACTAATCCGATAATTTGCACTGAATATTTCAAACTGTCCGCCGGCCAACATCGACTTCCACCCAGCAAGTAAATTGCAATGGAGGCGCTCTGCTCGCTATAATAAATTCAGCCCAACCAGGACTGCCCGGGCGCTGATAGCGTTGGTTCGGCGAGCCGGTCTCAGACTCAGAATTGCAGAACCAGCAGCACTCAGTCAAGAAAGGACAACAGAGCAGTCAGTGCGCGCCGTCCGTTTTACATAATTACCTGTAATCAAGTGAACATTGTTTGATTGTCCGCACAACTGGATCTGGGCTGTACTGGATCGAACAATGGATGCGCATTAGACTGTGTGTGTGTGTGTGTGTGTGTGTGTGTGTCATTCTAACTGTGCTTGGTCGTACTGGCAGAATTGTCCCCGTGTGCGTAACGCTTCACTGCAGCCGACTTTTGTGCAGGGCGGGCGGCCGGTTCGCTTCGGTGACTTCCCATTCACATGGGCCTGGTGCTGTTATAATTTCTATAATTTCGACAGTTTTGCCTCACAACGATGGGCCAAACGGCCACGTTGGAAGCTGCATTGTTTGGGTTGCAATTTAGCCTCGGCGCCGTTTCCGCAATCGTACGCGGAAGAATTGTTAATCCGCGTGTGAAATAATTCCACCCGCCAAAAATGATTCCACCAGTGTGAAAGACTAAATCGGATTCCGGGGAAAAAATGCAACAATTGATTGTTCAAACAATTGTCCCATAAGCACAGCGAAAGAATCGCGCCACGTGAACGCAATCTCTCTGCCGACAACGGTGGCTTATTATTAGTTGCATCGATTGCGACGATTATTGCCCTCATCATTACGTCGCCAGTCGTGGCCAATTATGAACGTTAAAGTTTTTAAATCATTATCATTACCATAGAATTGTGTCCTGCCGGTCGCATGATAAACGAACTCCAAACATTCCAGCTACACAATACAAATTACAACCACCAGAAACCCCCCGAAACGATTGAAGCAGAAAATTGGGCCATCCAATTGGCGTGCCGGTGCGCTGGGCGGTGAGCCTAAAAATGATAACGATTTTCCCGTAAAGTAATACCCGGCTTAGCCCCGGACTTGGACACTGCTTGGTGGAAGGGGAGTGGAAAATATCAATTATTTTGTCGCAGATCAAGTTGCTGATTTGACTATTGCGCGTTTGGTCTGTTCCGCCGGCACCGGAAACCGGTTCGCGGTGGTTGAGAACGCAACGTGTCCCGCACCAAAAACCCGCAAACCACCAACCACTGGGGGCCTGGGGTGGCTCTAGGGGTAGTAATTTTAGATGATTTTAAATTGCAAATTAACCCCCGAAACCCTTCGCAATCACAACCTATCGTGACAGCGCAACAGCCAAAGGTTAACGCAACTAATTGGGCTACCGCGCGCAAGGCTCCGAGGCTACCGAGCGTCCTGATCGATTTCGGGGGAGCAAAGCCGCGCGATGTCACAGCGGTTCACCAAAAGCTCGTTTCAACGGTTTACTGCTTCATTTTAAAACGCGTTGCGATTTTACATGGTAGTGGGCGCTTCGGGGTGGCGAAATGAAAACGGAGGACCATCGCAACGGTGTCGATTGCGCGTGAAATTGTTTCTGGGACGGGGAAAAATGCTGCAATGCATAGTCAAGCCTTCCGGAGCCTTCGGCTCGGTATTGGGTCGTGCTGTGTTGCTATATGTTTGCATTTTCGAAGCAGTTTAAATGCGTTTCAATGTGTGCAATAATGTACAGTAGAATCGGGGATATCGGTTTCGATGGAAAATAAAAGATGAAAGGACACGGTAAAATCACGCTTTTATCGTCCATTGTTTTAATATAATTGGTCTGATTCATTTCATCATTTACAAGCGAAATGGTTCTGATTGCAAAATAAAATATTATTTAACCTACAGCTAATTAAACGTTTCAATCGTACAGTTAGGCATCGTTGGGTTTCTAATTCACCATAAGCTGTTAGATCTAAGCTTCAATCGACAATAAACTATTATTTTTTCAATTTATTTTTTACAATATTTTTTGCACAAAAATCTACAAAAAAAAACCCCACAATATCATCCAGCTAGCTGCAAGATAATGGAAAACAGTTTCCCTCTCTACGAGATCTGTAACTCAATTCCAAACCTAACGAAATCGAAATCAAAACGAATACATCATCCCCAAATCATCAACACAAATCAATGTCCATCAGGCGAAAAACCTGCAAAAGCTTGCCTCGTCAAATCACAATTCCTTTACTGCACCTGTCCCACTTAGTTGTTCCGTTCCCCCGTTCCGTTGGTTGCTTCTCAGCTACCGCAACTGCAGAAAGAGCCGGCTCATCTGCTTATCTGCTGTCAATTTGCCAAAAACTTGCATCATCGAGCATCATGCACCGACAGCAGCAGTAGCAGCAGTGGCATCACCAGGGCCAACAACCGTACTCTATCTATGGGACACACACACACACACACATGCAGAGCAAAGAAATGAAAAAGGAGCAAGTAAAAATAACCATGTCATAAACAAAGCGGCACCGGTGCAGTGGCAAACATTTCAGGGTTCGCCCGGAGCTTAGAAACATTCGGCAGCAGCAGGGAAGGCGACCGTTTTGTGCTTCGATTATCTTTCATTGCTGTGACATCTTCGAATTTATCTGGCTTCTGGATGGAGCTACGGTCGGACGGAATCGGATTTTGCAAATCCATCCATGTTGTGGGGTAAGCGGGTGAAGAAGATAAAGAGATTCGAGGTGAGTCTGGCGGTTATAACCTGTCCCAACGGCGGCTGGACGGGTACGGCAGCTTCCTGCAGTGGCCATTGCGAACGCAGGACAATCCTCTTGAGCGGATAATTTTTGCCTCTGCAGCTTGCTTCAGAGTTCTATCCAGAGAGCGAGAGAGAGAGAGAGAGAGAGAGAGAGAGAGAGAGAGAGAGAGAAAGAAAAAGAGATTTTCCCAACGCCAAACGCCCAGCCACATGTTCATCACCGTTCCCCAGATGGCGCCCCAAACCAGTCATGAACGTTCCTAATACCCAATTCACAATTCTTCCACATCAGCTCGTCCAAGGGTTGGTCTCTCCACCCTCCCAGACCCGCAACACAATATGAGCGCTTGGCAAAAAGGTGAAGAAATTGCTGACAGGAAAAAGGGCATCGACGAGAAACCAGCAGAGCACATGAACGAGCCGGCCGAAGGAAATGGCTGTTGCAGTGGCTAGTGCACCACCACCACACGACGTTTCCCTTGCTCGTCCTTTCGTCTTGCTCTCCCCGCTACCACTGCAAGGCTGCATCCTGCGCAACCAAACAAACGAACACCGGCCGAACGTCAGTGAGTACACCGTGGTTGCATCAGAAAACTGCAACAAAGAGCAAACCACCACCGTACCTCCCGTACCTCTGATGCAGTACATCCTTTTTCCCCCTCGCTAGTGTGCCCCGAAGGGGGTTGAAGTGTAGAAGCGAAGCAACGGGAGAGCAGCAACAAAAAACGGGAGCAAGTTGAATCGAAATTGAATAAAGTGTTATGGATTTTGTCGTTTCCGTCCGTACGAATATAAGGTTACTACTCCCTTCTGGTCAGGAGCTGGCCGGAAAGAATGGAACACTTTTCACCCACCTTGGGGGTGGGGTGGAGACAAAAAAAAAACAAGAGACATCGGTAAAGGAACACGGAAGGTGGTTTCCTCGGGCAACCGTACCGACGAGCAACGGTTGCCCCGTTCACAGGGCACGGAACGATAAATAAAAATTTTATTTCTAATTCTTTGCTATTTATGAGTCGATGGTCTTCTACCACTTTCTCCCGCGTCCCTTCACACACACATTGGACGGTGTTTGATCAAAAGGTTGTGTTTCTTTTTTGATTGTTTTTGTATGCCGTTGGGTACTACCCGGTAGCTTTGTTCGCTTATCGGAATGGTGGAGCGTTAAGTGCATTCTCGGAAAATTTACAACGACACACAATCGAAGGTGTGGCGGGGCAGTGGAAATTAATTTGCTTTGTCCTTTGTCGATGTGTCGGTGTGGAAGGGGGGGATAAAAATTGCAACGACAATGCTCTTTTCCTTCTCGCGCTGGAAGAAAAGTGTGTATGCACGACAAAAGACCGGCGGAACCGGTGCAGTGATTCATTAGGTGTTATTTATTTGGCTGCCGATAGATGCTGGCTGCTGCTAGAGCGGTAGTTGGCTGCACTCAAGCGCTGGAAGGCGCTGACCAGAACTGCTTGCGACCGGTGACGGTTGACGAGCTTCAATAAATGTCGAAGCGATTGCATTGTTACCATTTTGTTGCTATCGGGAGCGATAGAATGGCGTCTCAGAGATTGTAACCGTGATCGTGTTTGTTTCATTTACAATTACAACTTGTTAAGAAAGTTAGTTCGCTCGCGGAAGCTTTAGGTTGGACGAAGAAATTACTCTTTATTGATCTGTATTGAAACAATTATGATGAATTTTAAGAGACATTTGAAAGTTGTTATTTCTGTGATTAATTTGCTGATACTTACTTACTTACTTTTCCGGCGCTACAACCGCTTTGCGGTCTTGGCCTGCCTCAGGAGTGTCCGAAACCGCTCACGGTCTCGCGCCTTCGTCTGTCAGTCCGTTATCCCGGCCTTAATGGCGGACGCCTCCACGCCATCTTGCCACCTCAATTTGGGCCTACCACGCCTCCTCTGTCCTTGTGGACGGCCTAAAAAGACTTTACGGGCTGGGTCGTCCGTTTCCATGCGTATAACATGGCCAGCCCACCGGAGCCTGGCGAGCTTGATATGCTGCATGACAGTGAGGTCGGCGTACATCTCGTATAGCTCGTCATTATAACGGCTCCTTCATTGTCCTTCCACACATACTGGGGCAAGTATCCTTCTGAGCATCTTCCTCTCGAACGTAGCTAAGAGAATTTCGTCAGATTTGGATAGTGTCCATGTCTCAGAGGCGTATGTGCGTACCGGTACTATATAGATACTATGTAGTCCCAGCTTCGTCCGTCGCGACAGGTTCTTCGAATTGAACTGATTTTTCAAGCTGTAGAATGACAGGCAACATCCTTGCGTGCAACTCAGCTACTATGCTATTGTCGTTGCTGATCTTTGACCCCAGATAGATGAATACTGAGACGACTTAAAAAGTGCGTTCACCTATCTGTACATCACGCCTACGTAGATTCTGATTATTCATTGGTAAGCTCGCTGATGGTGTCACCATCAGTTTGGTCTTTGCCTCATTTATCTGCCACCTTCATTCTCTGCCGCCTGCTCGAACCCTTGATAGGCTTCTGCTACATAGGAGCGCAGACCAATGATTTCTATATCAACAGCGTATGCCAGGATGGGTGAAATTATAAAAGATGGTTCCCGTAGTCTCCACCCTCGAGATCCTGATGTCCCTCTCTAGCACCAGGTTGAACAGGAGACAGACAAACCAGTCCTCCTGGTGTAGGTCCTTGGTGGTAGCCAAAGGTCCTGAGAGTTTTCCATCCACACTCACCTGGCAAGTGATGTTAGTCATAGTCATTATTACTAGCCTTATTAGTTTGGCCGGGATTCCAAAAGAGCTTACAGCGTCATACAGTTTTACCCTGGGTATGCTATCCTATGCAGCTTTGAAGTCAATGAAAAGATGATACGTGTTGTGTCTGCATTCAGCCATATTCTCCAAGATCTGCCGTATGGTGAAGATCTGATCAGTGGTTGATTTTCCATTTCGGAATCCTCTTTGATAGTTTCAATTTGCTGAAAGATGGGAATAAACTACTCATTAAAGCCAGAAAACAATTGAACTTAGCTTAAACGTTTTCCTTGAAACAAGTTATTTGAATGAAAGATCTAAATACCAGTCAGTAATGCATCATCCAATCGACGCTGCTGGTGTATCGCTACATGGCGCACTGTAAGTAGAGGACTTGGGCCAAACCTGCAGTGATTTTCCACCTTCATCTGAAACTAATTCAATCTTACTTAAGTTTGTTTGCTCTTTGCTATTGCTTCAACTCCAGGGAATCTATCCCCAACCAAATGATCTCATTAAAAAAATGTTGCAAATGTGTAATAGAAGTTTTAAAAAAAAGTAATAAAACCAGTAATCTTACCTACACTTTGTAGTTAGTCTCTACCAACGAGGTCGACAAACAGAACTTATTCCTTCTTTCATCAGTGTATCAGCAGCACAACACTGGTCCCTTTTTCATACGGCCCAACTGCAACTAAGTGCAACTTCATTAGTGACACCGGCAATTGCACCAAAGGTTAAGCACACACACACACACACACACACACACACACACACACACACACACACACACACACACACACACACACACACACACACACACACACTCTGTATCGCATTTCTGCAGTCAGAGCTAGTCCTTGTTGCTGCATTTCCTCCATTCACACATGGCACCTCATTTGGAGAGACTTATTCAAATGAAGCTCCACTTGAACGAGACAACTCCTTCACTGCCATTGGATGGATGGATGCAAGCACCAGGGAGCGGAAATTCACACACAGCAGATCCCTGCTAGATCCGTGCGCAGTGTGTATCACATGATGCGACAGAACAGCGAGTTGGAAATTAGACCATCCAAAGGGTGTGCAAAAAAGGAAAGGGATTAAAAATGTCACAAATCTCCTAGAAAAAAAAGGCAAGACAGATAAATACACAGAGCACACATTTTGTAGCGAAAAGAAGAGAAGAAAAATGTATAGTTCACCCAAAAAAAACGGATGGTGTTCAGCGGGATTTATTTTAGCTAACGAAGTCGCTATCGCCTGCATGATCCTGCCGCTTCTTGCTCTGTCTGGTGCGCCGCCCGACCACCCAGATGAAATGATGCCGTTTTAGTTAAGTCAATATGTGCACGGGGGGGTGCTAGCTTTTCGCCTTTCCGATTGGAACGTCGCTTTGCGAGATGAGTTTCTTGTTCAGAGTTTCCCTGTTTTTTTGTTTTGTTGGTTTGTGCTCATTCTAATTTGAGATTAAATAGAAATGATAAATAGCTGCATTTCTTTCAGCTCTTTTTGGGCACTCGTTTTACCAACTTGGAGCGTTCCTAGCAGCAGTCACAGTCACTCTGTTGACTGATACGTACAGCTCATTTACATTAGGTCACGGGCATTAGAATGAAGCTATTTTTGAACTCCACGATCTTTTGATCTCCGTTTATATGTCGTTTGCTCGAGGTGTTCCGTCCCCTTTTCTGCAGTACAAAATACACATTGATACACCACCGGAATGATGCGACAGCGGAATGCAATGCTGCTGCGAGTTGCAAGAGGTGTTGCCGAAGATTTATCACGTCACGTTCCACAAATCCCACCGCGCTCTTTTGCTTCGCACTTCGTCTAATGAACTCCCAAACCTTTTTGTGCGTTCTTGCGAATTCCAATAGTTAATTAGGCGGTGTACGAGACCCCGGGATAGCGCGTGTATGTGCGCATCTCAATCAGCTCACCTCGGCGGGTTTTGTCACTCCCTAATATCCGTCAATCGAACCGGCATACGGTGCAAATGCAGCTGAGTTTTCTTTTTAACCAACCCAGACTATTGTAACATGGGCTGAAACATTCCTGGAATGTGCTGTTGCGTGCATCGAAACACATTCCTGAAGTTACTGGGAAGAGAGAAAATGAAAGAGTTTCGGAATGTGTGTGTGTGTGTGTGTGTCTCGAGTGGTAGGTTTTGAATGAACTCGGCCTCAAACATGTGCGGGACCGTTTGACCTTCTTCGCGTGCTAATTAACGACCCATTAGACGCTCGTGCCAGCGTGGGGCGAGTGAGTTCGTAAAGAAGCATTATCATTTCGCAACAGTGACAGCATCCGTGTGCATCAGTGATGCGTGAGTGCCTTCTGCATAGCTGTGCGTGTGTGTGGCAAATAGCTGAATGAAACCAAAACCTCATACTCATTCACGAACGCGAAACAAAGATTCTTGGAATGTCTGCGTGGAAACGATTGCCTCAAAAATAGCTTAGAATGAGGCCAAAAATAAATCTGACCTTTTAATGTGGTTTGGGAAACGTTTGCTCCACCACCCGAAAACACCTCATTATTGAGCCACCATTTTAATGTTTATTTTCTTTCACTATTACACTCTCGTTCCAGGTAAATATCGTCCATGAAATGTTGAAAATAACTCACCCCTCGATAGACCGAACGCAGCACACGCAGCGAGGTAATTATTTATATTTGAAAACCCATTAACATTGGCATATTTATGGGGGTTTGCTAGCCACCCTCCGTTGCCTGCTGGTCGTGCTGCTCGCGTCCGTCCTGCAAATGGGTCAATTATCGTAAAAAGAGCTTAACATGGGTGACTTCTTGGTTGCATTTTCACCAATTCTCGCATCAACAACAAATCGTAAAGATACCGGAGAAGAATAGGAAACTGTTCCTCAATGCCCTAAAGTTGTCCGTTGCGGAGAGACTCGAATGGGTTCCCGAAAAAAAAAAACAACTGTGAAGCTCTCCGTTCGATCGTCGAACGATGTCGATCGATGGAATGTCAGCCGAAGTGGAACGAACAAAACTATTGTGGTCGTGGCACTAGTGGAAGCAACAGAGTAATCACCATTCGACTGGGATTAACACCTCGTAAATTAAGACAGCATGGTGGTGGTGGTGGTGTGTGTACGGTCCCTCCAAGACGGGAGTGACGGGAGCTGCTCACTTCGCAGTTGCAGGATGCCCCTGAGGACAGTTTTCCAGTGGGAAAACTTTACCTACACTTTACGATTGCTTCGTGCTACAATGTGACAAATGTGTTTACTGTGTCTTTGGTGGAGCAGAAACAGTGACCGACAAGTCTATTGAGTCGGAGGAATTGCAAAGATTCTATTTTGATTAGTGTTTGGATACTTTTCCCAAAGTATTTTGTAGTTTATAACGTTTTGGATCGATGTTTGGAATTGATCGTTTTAGAAGAGGAAACTAACGTCTCGGATCTTGAAGGAGACCTATTCGATGCAATTCCCCATATTCTTGGTGCTGCCAATTTCTATTCCACACTGTTGATTCGATCTACAGCGAAAAAGTAAAGCTGATCAACGAGCCGATGATGACACTTGAACCACGGTGACGATCACTCTCCCTTCCCACGGCGAGTAAAAATGTTTTGTCGCATTGCGTCAATCTGTTTGGCATCTACGGACGGTGCGCTGTCATCGCGCTGTAAAATACATCTCCCCCTCGGCACAACGTTCATTACATAACGCAAACGACACTAGCCCGACACATCTGACAGGGACCCCACACACCAAAAAAAATTGCATCTGCATCTGTAAGACCGTTCGACAGGGCGCGTGTGTGTCAAGCGTTGCGTTGGCGTTAATAGGTCTCATAAATTCTAGACTCAGCTCAGGTTCGAGCTCAACCGTGCGCTGTTTAAATCGTCCCCGTGCGTCGTGGCCAGTCTGTTCCAGCAAGCTCACGACAGGAATTTACGATCGCACCTAGGTGCGGGAGAGGATCGTTAAAACTGTGCAGCTCTAGCAGGCCCCAGGTAAACCCGGGCAAGATGCACCCAGAGTTAGCGATTGTAAAGGAATTAAAGCGATCCGCGTCCGTTTTTTTTTTCGGAAAAGGGTCATAGAACAAGACTAGGGAATCGATTTTACGACCCCAATGCTGCCAGATATGGCGGTGGAAGTGTTTTCTTGCGATTTTTATAGTCCCAAAGCGCCCACAACAAAGTCTGTTCTTGGGAGCCGAAACAAGTACAGTACTCCCTCGCTTTGCTTACTTTTCAGGTGAAATCGATTCTACTGTGCTGTAGTCCCCCTGAAGGTAAATCGAGCTCCAACTCCTTCATTACTTGCCGCATGTTGTGTGTGTGCGGGTAGGTGCTATTTTTAACACCAACAACTCCCCCCATCTGCTGTCGTAAATGCCTTTTTCTAAGGGCCCAGCGTGCGCGAGGTGTTAAATCAATTTTTATGTCCGCTCGGGAAGCGCCGTCGAAACACTTTTCGAGGGTGCTCTAACGCTTGCACCGGTAATTCTTGCCACTTCCCTCAAAGAGTGAGAAAAAAACCTCCCCAGTAGGAATCCATTTTGCGCAACCCTTGAGTTGGTAGAGAAGAGTTTAAAAATGTAAAAACCTTCCTTAAAGGGGGGAACCCCGTTTGTTGATAGCATCTTATCACCGTGAAGCGATTATTGCCCGCATCACTTCCGGGGGCGAGAGTCCTTTCGGTGCGGATGATCATATGTCAGTCTCACGTTCACTTAACGCCACGGAACCCCTTTTTTCCCTGTTTATGAACCTTTTTTTTTGTCGTTGTTACTAACCAGACACAATGCATCACTTCTTAGCAGTTAAAAAACGCACTTCGGAAATGGTGTGACTCGTCAAATGGGGGATGGCATAAGGACAACCCGTTCCCTCGATGCAGCTACTTAAGACACAGCGCTTCCTGTATTGGTTCCACACGCGTGGGAAGCGGTATTATTCGTAGTGTGTGCGTGCGTGTGTAAAAAAACCTAAACAACCCACGTCATAAGTGCGTACGCATATTGCGCTCAAGTGAATCGTGTGCATTATTGCACCCCCTACCCAGGTTGGTATGGTTTTTACTTCCCCTTTTTAAGCGTCTTTGTGCGAGCGTATATTTTTGCTAAATGGAAGAAAATAATGTCGGATTGGATTTTCTATTGTTGAGCATACAAAGAGCAATCGTTTTTAAGGCAAAGAGTGGTAAGGCTAAGAAGATCTTGGCAGGAAACATTTTTTAACGTTGATTTGAAATTTTATCACATCAAAAAGAAGTCTTGTTTAAGAGACGATATAATACTAATCCAGTCCTTCGAATTACAATGTAACAAAATTTGTCCAAAAATAAATTTAACATCACAAAATGCCTTTCCATAAACACTTCAAAACGATGATAACTTACATTTCATAAGAACAACGTCACAACTCACCCAGAAACTGTCACCGCCCTGCTTGATTTAAGTGAATGCATTTTAATGGCATTTTTAAAGATATCTACTCCCCAAAATACATCTCTCTTCCTCCATATTCGTTCCAGCCTTCCTTAGCCCACCTGTTTCTTAAACCATAAATTGTCTGTCCCGTTTCCAGGCGCTTGTCAGTGCTTCATCAAAAGCTCTGCACACGCGTGTGTGTTGTGTCCCGAAACATCGAAGCAGGCTGCGACCGAAGCGAAGAACCATAAGAAATGATAAAATCGGCTCATAAAAATCGAAATCATCTTCATCCACACTCGAGCCCGAAAGCCGTCCACCTTATAAGTGCGCGAATATGTCATTCTTGAACTCTCACGCTGATGGTCCGTTTCTTTAAAGAAAAAAGCAATCGAACACTCGTACGCCGACCACGGGGATCCATTTACATTCCATCTTTGTGTGTGTGTATGAGTCTTTCTGTGGATGGTTTTATGCTTTTAATGCGGTGTGTGTGCTTTATTCCACCGTTTACATTAATTAAATAATGACTCTTTAGTGGCAGTGGCGTCGTTGAGTTTGATGTGAGGCCGTTTTTATGGTGGTTGTTTGCGAGCCATTTTCAGGATTTTATTGCAATGCATTTCCTCCCTGCTCATACACCCCCTGTTCCAGGTGAAGTAGGCTTTACATGTCTTTTAATTCGTTTCAATTTTGATAAGATGCATCTTAAGAACAAAATCCTTTTACTACTCCCGTACCCTTAAAAGGCATTGCACAGTCTTTCAATAATATTGAGTCACGACTATAAGTGTTTCTTTTTTTGTCGAAAAGCGCAGCCAAATCCACCAATAAGCTGCATAGAGACGTATCGCTGTCACACACAAAAAAGAGCCACAAAACACGTACACACACACACATACAGCTCAACCGTTCGAAATGCATCGTAAATAAGATAAATTGCAAACGATGTCAGGTTTTATGATTATGGATTTTGGTAATAAATCCTGTTCGCGCGGCTCGGATGCCGAATGCAAATGGAGCCGCTCTTCAATTCAACCACACATGTCGAATCCCGAAACATCCCTGATGCTCCTGCCCTGTACAGTACAGACACACTGTTTTGCTGGCGGAAAAAAATGATAGATTCGGTTTGCGCTGTCAGGAGGTTGACGCCATTAGGGACACGATAGCTTACCTCACTGTCAAATTAGTGTATTTTTATGCAGGAAAAGGTCCCTCTAATACGCCCTTTTTTCTATCTACACTACAAACTATATTGGATGGAATTTTTCGCAGCTGTAAGATAAAGCGTAATTGACAGCTCGGTCGGCGCACACTGAGGGAAGGTTTTAAAGACTTTAAAGCAGATGGCCGACGCCGATGGAGTGTTGCGCCGGACGGCAAATGGTTGTAGTTAATGGTGCATTGCACCGTTGACATGTTGTGATGACTGTCCCGATGTGCATTTTCCCACCAGAATATGCCCCCTGCATCACGACGTTCGATTGATTATTGCTCCTGCTGCTGCTACTGCTGCTTACAAACCTCCGGGCGTGCTCCCAAGGCCCAAAACCGGGCACTGCCGGCGCACCGAGCGACCTCTGCTGTTGTTGCGGTTTATGTAGCCGACTCCCGCTTCCGATACTTTTGATTGATTAACCCGCTGACTGATTGATGGGTTGCGTAGGTCGTGATTAATTACGCAGCTCCCGCCGCGGGCTCGAAGTCTGCAATAGCCTGCAGACGCCAGCGGGCAACGGTTTGTAAGCGAGCAATCCAAACTCCTGGTTCGCGTTTCGGCGATGCCCCCTGAAGGAATGAATCTTCATCATGGATTTCGCGAAATGATTCCCCATATAACACGCATCCACCCGCCCCGTCCATTGATGATCCCGCAGCACTGAAGAGCGTGGAATCGCAAAAGACTCACTTCAATCGTCG
The DNA here is from genome assembly GCF_017562075.2 of Anopheles merus. Classification (NCBI taxonomy): domain Eukaryota; kingdom Metazoa; phylum Arthropoda; class Insecta; order Diptera; family Culicidae; genus Anopheles; species Anopheles merus. Next base: position 13,865,147 of record NC_054085.1, read on the forward strand.
TCGTCGTCATCGTCCCGGTCAATTACTTCTGTGGATGGCGGCAATAATTCAGCCGTTCAGCTCGCGTCTAGGCAGCGGACCCCGGCAGAGGACGTGGGTGACATTTTAACAGAAACCGGACATATTTATTGCCATCATTGTCGATCGATTTGTTATGGGATGAGGTTCGGGTGAGCGAAGCAAAAAAAAAAGAAGAGCTAAGCAAACCACGCAAAGATGCCAAAGCTGCGGAGCGATCGGGCCCAGCAGCGGGGCGAAGATCGTATGTCAAACATCGATCAGTTGCTGATACTGAGCTTGTTGTAGCATTAGCCTACGCAGGGGGTTTCGGATCGGATTTCAAACTTTTCTGAAGCAAAACATTTGTTTCTGTGACAGGTAGGGGTAGGATGGGGGAGAGAGGAGGGGCCTTCCCGTGCGGGTGGAAACGTGATAAATTTTTCAATCTCGGTGTTGAATGTCAGACATTCTCGGAACTACCGTTTGGCGCTGAGCTTTGGGGCTCAGCCGTTTGATTCGTTTGATCTGGGCGCGTGGCGTAGGCTGCAGGAAGGTGCTGAATGTGTTTGAATGTGTTTGAATTAATTTTAAATCAACGCAAATCAGTTCTATGGAAATTGGATGATAGAAGCAGCCGGTTGTGCTTGTTGGTGGATTTTGGGCATTAAATAATACGGTGAACTAGCTGTTGGGTTGATGACTGCGTGCAGTGTTGTACCGTGGGGTACATACCTTTTTACCCGTAATTTGTTTTTTGGTTTTTTACCAGGTTTTTACCATTTTCGTTTTAACCGGGGTAAATATTAAGTATTTTCGATTGAATTTAATTTGTAATGCTGTTTATCACTATTGGAAATATTTCTGCAAAGTTTACATAAAATAGACTTTTCCATTTCCGTATGTGCAGTTTGAGTTAATACAAGGTTTATTTACCTACATATTTAATAAATGTTATTCTTTTGCTAACAAGACTATTATGCAACACCTATTTTTTTCATTTAAGATGTTTTGCAAACGATCTGTTCGATCAAAACATTCAAAAAGACAATTTGATATTTAACAAAGTGTTCAACATCTTCTATCAACAAGTGCAAATACGATTTCTTCGAATTGAGAACTATTTTCAAACAATAAGCTGAAGCACGGTTGATCAAAGCGTTTTAACCGATACATTTGACATTCTCCAAATTAAATTTTATTAAAGGTAGGGGCGGTCCCGTGCTACAGTCGTCAACTCGAACGACTCAATAACATGCCCGTCACGGGTTAAAGCCTAGACTGGACCGTCCTCCCGTAGCGAGGATTGTGACTATACGATTACGTGGTAATGAAAGAAGTCTCGAAAGCCTGTATAAGATCTGATACAGGGTATTCTGATATAACTCAAGACCGCAGAGGACACTTTGATGAAACGGCGGGAGTCAATCGCAAGACTGCGGAACGATATGTCAAAACGTTGACAATACCGGGATCTGCGGATTTGTATCGCAAATCTGCGTCACATTTTTTGAACACATTGTCAACTTTCAGGGATATATGGTCTGACAGCAGGGAGTTTTGAATTTAAGATTTTGGGCGCTTACTGGTTAGGTTTTGACTAACTGTATTGGCTTTTTATTTGTTTGAAAGCGAATTAATTAGCGACACTCTTAAAATATTTATTCTCATCGGCTGCGAATTCGGGTAAGGTATTAAACCTACTTCTCGCAACTACTGATAATTCGGGTCAACCCGGACTCCCTGGACCCACGACTGATCCTACCTTTGCTTGACCCGATCCGAAATCGTTGGTAAATCGTTGGGTTGAAGTCGTTTATGCTGTCTTGCATTTACCGGAATCGTTGCACCGATTGAACCTACCTAATGTACTTTTCGGGTCGACTCGTACGACTCCGGGTCGCTTACGGATGGCTCCGGCCCTGTAGGTTTGAGTTGACCCACCCATCACTAATACAAGTTGTTAAGCGTTTTCTGTTAGGAGTTGTAGCTTTGATGTTTTCAATGTTGAAGATATGTTCTACTGGAATCACTTAAATTTCGTGCATCCATGCTTGGCACTCTCACTGCAAATTTCCTTCGGATACCGTTCCATCGTAGCCATGTCATAGGATTGTTGGATTTTTTTTTCCCGAAATTGAAAATACCCGATATGGTACATCCTGCGTGTCATTAATAGCATTTATTTCTTTCTTGAAACACACAAACGATGGATTTTAAGCAATATTTAGTAAATTAGCTTTCATCATGATGCTGTTCAAACATCTTTTTTATTGTTATCCATGTCAAACGTCACTTCAAGGCCGTGCGTATTCTCTAAATAAAAGTATTAATGGTAATAATTGAAACCAACCCCTCCAACAAGGCGTGATACATAGCAGATAACAGCAAAACAAAAAAGGGGTAGAGAGCCTGCACCACTTTGCAATTAAAACGGTGGCAAAGAAGGCAAAGTGCACACCAAACCTATCCAATTCATAGGCAATTCGTGTCAGAACACGATAAAACCCACTGCCGCAGGATTAACTGTGCAGCGTGCACAATATTTTCAACACGTGGCAATATTAAGGAACAAAGTACAGTACCACACAAAAAAAGCCACACAACAGCAGAATCCTTTATTTGTCACATCACGCAACCAACCCACCCACACACAAACACGGTAGAATTGAAGGGAAAACCTGTCAAAAGCAATTTCGGAAACGTGTTGTCGTGCAGGCGCGAGGGCAAGATAAAAGTGTGTCAATGCAGGCAAATGCGAGTGCATTATGCGTGAAATGAAAACAGATAGATACAACAAAACAAAAAAAAAAAGAACGGCCCACAAAAAAGGGGTTAAAAAGGATAAAGAGCAACGCAAAGCGCGTCTTAGGGCATAACCGCACGCAAAACCACAAGTGGACAGTCGGGACAAAAAAGAGAGCACAGCCCCCCTCGCGCAAGGGAAAAACAATAAAACAATGCGTTGGTTTCACCCCTTGGCTGGTGGTGAGATTAAAACGAGTACGGAGGTTTGTTTGATGACGTTTTGCTGAAGTATTGTGCTGTACAGCCACCCTGACAGCCTTTGATAATTGGTTGAGCTGTTTTAACGGATGAGTGTTATTAATTTTTAAATAAAGTTTTGTGCCATTTTTTGACCCCATTTAACTCTTATTGTCAAAAAAAAATTATTATTGTACCTCAGCACTTGCATTCAATAGTCACTTCAAAACGTCAGACTCTCTTTAGTAAGCGCACTGTTCCGCATTCGTCGTTTGCATTTATGCATCAGATCATTGTTTTGCGTGATTGCACACGCCTCGGTCGCACCCCTTTTCCCTAGAACACACACACACATACACAGACCCGCTCTTGACTTAAGCCGTTCGATGTTTCCTGCGGCAAGCGTTACTTCCCACTCTCATTGGCCACCCTCTCGGGAGGCCCGCGGGTGACGAAAAAGGGTTAATTAATCATGATGTTGGGCAAACATGATAACATTCACACGCGCCCGACGCGTCGTGTAAGATGCTGCGGTGTGTGCGTGTTCGCATCGCCCGGGAGACGATTTGCATCCCCCCTTCTCCGGGACGGAGTGCGGGGGATGTATGTCCCTAAAGGTACACCGGTGCCAAGAACATGCTGTTCATCAGCGGAGCCATCGCCGCGTGCGCTCACACTGTGCGATGGCGTTTGCGACCGCTCGTAAATGATTATATATGCTAAGTAGGTGAATGGTATTAGAATAATTGATAACGGAACGGTGTTTATTTAAAGGAAAATCGGTTCTCGGAACAGTTGTCCGTCAGTGTGGGCCAGCAAAGGCATTGTAAGATTGTAATAGGTTTACTGCAAATTATTCCAACATTATTCCAACAAATCGTTTGGTTTTATTAAACATTTTTCTTTACATAAAGACAATTTATTCTAATATTAATTCTAGTCATACATATACCACATTTCATTTCAAAACACTCAATCCCCTTTTCTTCTGTGCCATTATCCAATCGAGTGCACCAAGACGCGATTCTTCCCCCGTGTTCCCTTTCCCGCCGATTCTTCAAAAGAAGAACATCATCTGCAGAACATCAGATTCAGCCATTCAAATTGCACTGCCGTAACCCCCCGGCCCCGAGCTAGACCCCGGAAGTATGCCTTCCTCCTCAGCGTTCGGCCAATTGCTCCCGGAGGACAATCGGTGCTCATTAATAAATTCAACCCCATCTCCACTGCCTTTTCCCCCCGAGCGCTCCGTTAAATGTGCAAAACCGAGCACCAGCACCAGCAGCAGCAGCAGCCAGTCGAAGCGTTGTCATCGCTTGCCATTTTTGCGTGGCAGAGCCATTACCGGGCGGTTGAATCCTTTTCACTGCCAATATGCTTCTTCCTCCGCTTCCGTCGCCGTTCAGTAGCACCGGGGGTTGAAGGATTCTTGCCCTACACCCTTCCCTTCCCCCCTTGCCATTGGTTTTCGGCACCAGCGCGGATTAGCCAGAAGAATAGCGAGTAAATAAATTACACGCGCACTGTTCCCATCCTTCGGCCGCGCAAAGTGTACGGATGCTGCCCTGTCCGGAAATTATGAAATATTCCCTTTCACACAGCGACTCACAGGGACGGAGTTTTTTTTTTGTTGTGTGTGCTGCTGCTGTTGTTGCAGTTTCAATAAGGAAATACTGTCCTCCAGTTCGGCGTCCCTTCTTCGTTTGTCCTACTGGGGAATAGCACGCAATCGCTGCCGCTCTGCGCGGGAGACAACGAATTTAATTAGCGTTCAATGGGGGTGAGCGACATTATTGACGTGAATTGAGTCGGACGGCGGATGCGAATTGTGCGAGTTGAGTTCATTTCAGAATCCTTCCGGTGGGCGATGAGGGGAGGGATCGGGGGGGGGGGAGATTTGATGAGTCACTGGAGCGCTAAAAAGCCAAGCCGCGCCCGAGACAGTCGGCAATGCAGTAATCAGTTTAAGAAGCGTTGCCAATTTTAAGACTGCTTGTGCTTCTAACTGCGCAATCGATAGCGAAGTGGGAGTGTCAGAGTAAAAATGAGGATTTAGTTTTCAAAATTAAAACACAGAATCATTTATTTTCCATCAAAAGTTGTAACAAGGTACAAAATACATTCAATGTGTAATTATTTCCCGGAGAAAGTTGGCGCACCAAGGGACACACTGTGGAGAACAATCTCGTGTCAAGCTCGTTACAATTCTGCTTCTTAGAAGTGGACAGAAAAGGACGCACAGACACACAGAGCAGAAATAAACTCCGAATGTAACGCGCGGGAAATCGTCTGTAAAAAGGGCTGCCTCGGAAGTGCCTCGTTTTCCATTCATACTCGCTCGGTAGCATAATTAAACCAAAGACCCCAAACGGACCCCGGGTTCGCTGCCATCCCCCGTACAGAAGAGGGGGGGGGGAGGGGGCTATTTGTATGTTTGTGTATGTTGCTCTCATCGCCGTAAAGGCAACAAACAAGCCGAGGGATCGTGCTGCAGTCCTCCGGAAGCACGGAAAGGACAGATTTACATCAAATGATGAAAGGATAACAGTCGAGGGCCGTGTGTGTGTGTGTGTGTCTGTGTGTGTATTCAGTACAGAGAATGAGGAGGGAATACAAACTGCATTGAAAGCAAAACTATTCTGCATCAGCCTTCGTATCCCTCCCGCTGCTGCTCTTCGAGTTTGTGCAAAAAGGTCTCTCAACGGCGTCAATAGTGTAAAAGGACTCCGTTTTCAATAGCGAGCGCATGTGTACATGTGTGGATTTGTGTCTTTTCTTTTTTTTCTCTTTCTCTCTCCCCATTCCTTCCTGCAAGGTGTGCCGGTTGGAATGAATGTTGCAAATAACTGATCGGGCGCACCAAGTGGCGGTGGGGTTCACCAGCATAAAAGTGGGGTTATGTTTCAATTTAAAAACACATGCCTTTACTGTACCTGCAGTCCACCCCCGGAGGGCGTACCGAGCGCTGTCCCCACTTCTACTGCTATTCAGCATTCGTCCTTAGAGTGCAGGATTGGGGCACTCGTCTGTCCCTTTTGCTGTGATTGTGCAGGATGTGTTTGTGTATGTGTTTATCAATGGAAGTGCTGCTGTGCTACTTCATTAAAAAATAAAACTAGAAAGCACTAGTGCCGATGGCGGAGAGTAGCACACTATTCACACCCGCACAATCTCGATGCTGGTCATCTAGAAAAGAAAGCGGGGGCTGGAGACGACGGGGAAGTAAAGGTACGGGAGCAGCCTAGTGGCAGATTGCCGCTTGGAGATTTTTAATGAAACCGAACCGGTGACACACTGGTTCGCTGTAAATGAGTTTTGCCGATAGAAATCGCTCGGCAGTGGGAGTTCATTCGTAAAGAGATGTTTCATTCGCTGCTGTCATTTACATTTGCTGCAGTTGATTTACGGTTTGGAGTACCGAACAGTTTTGTAATAAATGTTTTTTTTTGTTTTATTACACTTTTTGTTTACCCTTTTTTCAAAGGTTTAATTTTTTTGATTTTGATTTCATTTCAGTGTATATCTTGCAGTTTTATGTATACCCAGGTTATATTTGTCTTGCTTATATGCATTATTAGATTTATTATCAACTTTTTATCTTTTTTCGTGGTATTTGGTATTTGAAGTTTCTCTTTTCCTCTTAAAAAAAATCCTCTTTTTTATATTTTCTTTTACAATGTTCTAATGACTGTCTAAGATTAAAAGGCTTTCTTTCTCTTTTTAATTTTTGGTGTTCCTTCAAGTGTATGTCACTGAACGTCAGTAAGTGCTCGGTTATTTCGTTTACTCGTGCGAGAACTCCTTTATGTTTTAATTATGTACTTTCTGACAGTTCATTGCCTCGATCTGAAACTGTTAGGAACTTGGGCATTATATTAGACAAGAAACTGTGTTTAAACAAACAATTTGACGATGTTATTGTTAGGGCTATCAGGACCCTCGGACTCGTAATTAGAAGTATCAAAATGTATCATGACCCTGTCTGCTTAAAATCACTTTACTGTTGCCTTGTTCGTCCTTCGATTGAGTACGCTTCAGTTGCTTGGTTTCCAGAGCAAGTTACTAGAATTGTGAGGCTTGAAAGGATCCAGCGAAAATTTACCCGTGTAGCTATAAAGCGGCTTCCTTGGAGACATAACGACATGGTACCATCTTTTCGTACGAGGTGTCAGTTGTTAGGGATTGAAACTCTTGAAAAATGAAGAATGATTGCCCAATGAATGTTTATGTTTAAACTGTAAACTGGACGAATTGATGCACCTTTATTGCTAAATAATGTAATTTGTTATGTCCCTATTAGGCCTTTAAGAACTCGAAAATTTTTAATTACTGGTTTTCGTTATCGTATTTTATGTGCTAGGGATCCGCTATTATGGATGTCTAAGAATTTTTATCTATATTCAAATTTTATTGACTTATCCTTTAGTGGACCGAAAAGTACAAGTGTCAAACGAGACTGCATTACGTCTAATTTTAGGAACACATAGTTTATAAGACATTAGTTGTAATTGTGTATGTGGGTCATGGAGGCTCGATACCTTAATAATAAGTAAATAAGTAAATATTTTAATCTTTTCTTTACTTGTTCTTTATTTAATTGCCTAATTAGAAATTGAAATGATAATTCACTTTAATCAATTATTTTACCATTGACAATGTAGACTTCAATCAATATGCTGAGTTGTTGATCGCCACAGCTTTTCCCTGTTCCTTCAACGCTCCACAGAACGATCAAATTTCGAAGCATACAAAAAAAATCATGAATGAAGCTTCATCGTCACTCACTCACGCGCAAAACAACAAGCAAAGCTCATGTAAAAAAAAATTTGGCTCTGCCAAAATGAGACATACGAAGAGACATGAGGATCTGCACGGCCGAAACACACACACACACACATACATACACACACACACACACGAAGTCACTCGCTGCAACCAATTAAAATCAATTAAAACAATTATTCCAATTTGTTCAATTACACGAAAACAGAAATCATAATAATCATCCCCGGCTCGTCATTCGGCGCGTGAGGAGGGATGCATGTTTTCAGCGAGGTGGACCATTGGCGCCAGCCACCCCGTTCGACGTGTGTAGTGTTCGTCGTCCGTTGTCGTTTGAAGTCGAGTGTTATTACACTTGCCCTGCCGGTTCCATCGCTGCCGTTCTTAACCGGAGCTTACCCTTGTCCTCGGGGCCATTGAAAAGCTGGGAATCAATTTTCGAACGTTAGAGTGTTCCCGCTCTTCTTGTTGCGTCCGTTATTCTGTTATTTCGTCCAATTCAAATTCTAATTGGAGCCCATTGAACCCCGTCGAACGCAAACGTTCTAATTTCTATGTTTTGTTTGGGCTTGTCTGCTGTTACGCTGTTAACAGCTGAATGGGACTCACGCTTTAACTCTTTTTCGATCCGTCGGTCCGGCGGGAGGCGAATTGATCCAAAGGCCTGACCTCGCCCGCTGTGCCATGACCGCAGGTCACTTCGAAATTTGCAAATTTTTTTTCCGACTGTGGACACGGGCGACTCAACAAAACCAACCCCAAAATAAAAGAAAAAGCAAACCATCGCACAACAGCTTGGTCGTTGATTGAAATTTAACAAGTCACAAGTGCGAGGGATTGCAAACATGCCTTTACAAGGCGTTTTTGTTTTGTTTTTCGTTATCAGCATTTTGCACGATTGCATTTTGTTTCAGCTCCGATGAATTGTAATGATTTAATTTTACGATGGTTTTCTCCTGCTACTGCTGCTGCTGCTGGGCTGGGTGCAATGCATTCCACATTGGCTTTTTGCATGTTGGTAAAACATTCCTACAGTGTGTTTAACTTTTATGCGAACATTTTTCCCACGTTTTCATCAGCGCCGTAAGAATTTCGATAAAAATGGATCAAGCAAATCGCTGCATTTTACGTGTCATTGATTAACATTGGAGCTTATTTTTACAGCAGTTGTGCTTTCACGAATCGTTTGCCCGCAAAAAGCTGCCTTTAAGATAGCTTATCTGAAATTGGGCAGTCTCGTATAGAAACACAGACCGTGTTTGAATAAAAAGGGTACAATATTTCCAATTCGATTCTTTTTTTCGTATAAGGATACTTGTTTTCCACTCCAATGATCTGCCTGATTTTATCATGTTCAACAAGTGAGTGAAATGGAGAAGATAAAAACTTGACTAGCTTTTAAAGACGTCATTCAAAACCTTTAAAATGGCTTTAGAAAAAAAATATTGTCCCTAAATACTTAAAATATGCTTGAGTAAATAAATAAACTCATACCAAAAAAGTAAAAGAAACGCACTGCACAAAGAATTTTTCCCCATCATATACTGCAATCGAGAACAAGAAAAAAAAAATCAAACCTCCCGCAGTAAACGAAGCATAGATTTCTTCGCTTCCAGCATGGCGGAAAACACACACAGAAGCAGCAAAAGAATGCACAACAAAGGCACCCATTTGCCCGTCGATTGAAGTCAATCGAATGCGTTCCCCCGTTTTGCAGCACCGGCACACCGGATGGTGCATCCCTCCAGCCGGTGCCTGGAGACGCTCGGCAAAACTCCAATTTAAATTACGGGAATCATTGCATTAGTTCCGATCATGTGCATTATGCGCAATTTTCCTGCTCATCTTCTTCGTCCCCCGTCGTCGTTCGCTTGATTGCATTCTGGCCCACGGCTGGTGGGTGGGAGAAGGATGTCGGGTGGCAAACGGGCGAAAGAAAACATACCATTTTTGCATACACACTGCTGCTGCCCTCTGGGGCAGTGGGGGAAGCTTGCCCGATCGCACGCTCGTTCGCTCGTTTCGGTTGGAGTGTAAGTGCATTTGCTCGTTGATAATCTTGTCTTTTACGGGGATAAACTTTTGCCTTACACAATCATCGAGCACGCGCTCGACAGCACGTACCGTGTGCTATTGTGGGGGAAATGGGTGAATTGTGTGTACAATCAAGGGCGGTTTGTTGGTTCATTTTTTTCAATATGTTGGAACGAAAGTTGTCTCAAGTTGTAAATGTTTAGGGTATGAGTAACGATTTACTCATTTTTATTATTACTTAAATAACTTTGCAAGAAAACGTCGTTGCATATCATGGAAATGTATAGCTACATGCCTAGGTTTACTATGCCCAAACATGAACCAAATCCTCCATCTACAAAGTCAGTAGAATCCAAAACGACACACGCAAACATCATTTAACTATCATGAAAGGAACACACATTTCGGAACCATCTCCCCGAAAAAACAACAACTTCTGTCCGTTTCAGCTTCCTCATATTCGAGCCGCTGAGATGACAGAACTGTTCCAAAGAGCTATTCACAGTTTCGGTACAGATTTACGTTAGCGCTTTGATTCAATTTGATGCCAACCCGGCCAACCGTATGTACAACATCCCACACACACACACATACACACACGGTGGTGATACGGTTCAGGTTCGGTTTTGTCCCCGACGGGGAAATCTCTTTTGCATCGTGTCCATCGTGTCCGAGCCTAAAACGTTGCTCAAAGCGATGGCACCGATGGGTTTAGGCAAAATTTGGTTAATACCGATTGACATGACATTCCACTGCTGCTGCTGGCACTGTTACAGTGGGACAGTCAACAGCAGTTACAATCCATCCCTGGCAAGGCATATTGTGCAGTTTTGGGCAAAATCCTAGCTGTGGCTACCGATCAAACCACCTTTGCTGCCGGGTATTGCCTTCATTAGGACACGATGCTGGACACTGGACGTCTGCTGTCGGTTGTGTCCTGGAATGTCCATCAATCGATGACCTGATTTGTGGACCATAGAAGCAGAGTTTTGCTCATCCATGACTGCCATTTTCCATGGACGGATGAAAAACAGTCTGGCTTTTTGAATTTCAAAGAATCGGTACTTTGTTGAAAGCCGAAATGATGCTAAAACTAACCTCAAATCATGTTCCTATTCCTTGTTGCTGGAGGTAGTTCGTTTTTGCATTGAAAGTTTTCTTGCACCTGAGCGTTATGAGTAATCCGGCAGGCAGCCAGCGCCCTCCCCCCCCCCCATGTTGCTGTCATACAGTAATGATGCCAAATAGACAGATTTGCATTTCACAGCATTTGCGTGGCGTTAAGCGCTCGCCGTACGAGCAAACGCTAATTTGTGTCAATTTGTCTTTCTACATCTGATTGGCTAGGACGTGTATTCGTCAGCTGTATGCACATTCCATCACTTTATCATCCTACCGAATGCACCATTGGTCAATGCGTGTTACTTCAACCAAGCATGTTACGTGTCATTTTCTTACACATTTCAGCAACTATTACATCAATTTTAAATTATTTTAATTTATACCACATTTTCTGTTAATATGGGTTAAAACAACTTCCAACTTGTTTCTGCCGCTCATCGAAAGAGAAAGGAATTCTCATGCCATCGACAATACATTACCCTTACATAAACCGAACATAGCCTGAACCCTGTTTCCCCCAAAACCAAAAATCCATAGTCCCCGTCCCGAAAGCGACCGTGACCTAAACTAAGCCACGGTACCGATACGGCACGATTTCCACCCTGAACTTCCATAATTGGTAAATTACAGTCCGCTCTCCGTTATCGCTCGCTCCGCGATCGATCGATCGTTCACGGGCGGAGAGAACCCATTTTTTCAACGATCGACTGCACAGCACACACTCACGCTCGGAAATTACTTAATAAGGAACCGACCACCCAACCAGTTTGACGGGGACGACGCTTAATGGGTCGGTGGTGCAGTTTCTTAGCTTGGCAGGGCTTTCTCTTTCGTGCTACAGTTGCTGCCCGGGGACCTATTAATATTGCGATCAGAATTTATGTCTTTTTCGAAGATGTTCATCCCATTGACGGATAGTGCAGTGCTGTGGAAGTGCATCTGAGCTAGATAGAGAGAGAGAGAGAGAGAGGAGCTATAAATTTCTCACAATTGTGTGCACATTTTGAAACAAAAATGAGTCCGTTCAGGCTAGCGCTAAAGTCACAACTCTAACATGCTATTAAAAGCAAAGGTTCCGATAAGACGTCCAATATCCGAATGCACTTATCGCTAATGCTGCGATGTTCATCCACCGATTAGGTCGTGTTCGATGTCGAAAACAGATGTATTACACCCATTGCCAGTAAGAGGCAGTTACAGGGCAGCGTAGTCTTCTGATGCACATCCCACACAACAGCGCTTGGGTCCGAAAACCAACAAAAGCTTCTAAAGAAAATGTCCATAAACGAGCAGCAGAAGCAGCATTGCCACTTCAGAGTTCCAGAGACACTCGGGCTGTAATGAATTTATGTTCATTAGCGATTCTTTTTCCACTCTTTCTCTCTCACACATACTCTCTCTCTCTCTCTCTCTCTCTCGCTGGATCTGATCTAAAACCAAAAGCCGGATGAGTTTTGGGAGGGACAGTGGGGTTTGTCCATTGCTTTTCTTGTCGCCTGCGCTCGACGCTCGTTATGCTCCCACCAAAAGTGGCATAACCTCAAACTCCGGGACCCAGCGCCCTGACCACACAGCGACCGGGTGCGACCGGGGGGGGGGACGCATCATCCCCACGATGCTAGAACGATTTTCCGAGAGCGCGGGCCCGCACACACACAAACACATACAGAGTGTCCAGCGCCAAACACCGTGTCCAGCCATACGTCGATAGTCCATAAATTACCCTTCATTTGCATAAATAATTAACGGATATTGGGAAGGCAGAATTTATCGCATTCTTGCTCTGCTGTGTGCCCCTTTTCGCAGGTCAGACGACGGCGGCTAGCGTCAGAGGTTTGTGTCCGGTAATCCTGGTATGATGCCGACGACGACGAGGACCAAGCGAAGCCGAGAGCTACCGGAGCTACCGAACACACACAACATATTGTTATCCAGTGCCCGTAGGGCACATTACTGAGCCTGAGTGTTGGAGGAGTGGCAGCTCAGCAGCTCATGGGTGAGCGCCGGTGGGGTATTTGGTTGGAAGAAATCATCTGACATTGTCTGGAGCGCTGTGGTCCGGTAGTGTCATTGGAATTGGTGATGACATCGATGAAAGATAGCCCTGATCAGTGCTTCTTAAATCAATTAACGAGTAAATCAGCCAGCAGGGAGGCTCTGGAAGGCAAAAAAGTTAGGTACTCGCTGGAACACAACTTCAAGGTCGTTTAATTTTATTTTTTTAAACAAGCAGTACAATACAAGTTTAAATCTAAAAAAAAAACAAGAAAGATAATTGATACAGACAAATTTAAATGAAAAATAACATATTTCAATTATAATACAAATAAAGGAATTAAATGCTCCTGAAACACTGGCCTAGAGTGCCAACTTTTGCGTCAGCTGATTGCCAACTTGCGACCTTTGTCGCTTGTCCCTTTTTCCGTTCCCTTTCAGTTCCGTAGCATTTGGCTTAAGGATAGTCTCTTTCTCTGGCAATCGTATCGAGTGCCGATTGGCAGGCGAGAAGATTCGATTTGCAAGTAATTGGTTTTATGAATTTTTCATCAATAATTATACGACGCTCCGGGCTCCTTTCGCCCTGCTTTTCTACACTGTCAGGCCCTGGTCAGCTTCATCTGTTTGCCGCATGGCCGGATGTCTCTATTGTTCAGGCTCCAAGCCAGTCAGAAAGGATAAAAAGAAGCCACACGTGAATGATTGAAGCGCAAGAAAATTGCGCATAATATAAGCAGGGCTAAACGAATTATGAGCGATAGTGGCGATGCGATGATGTGCGTTTGTTCGTAATTGGTTTGGGGGAGAACGGAGAGCGCATGAAGGGAGAGTTATTTCCGATTCCGTTCGAACACCAGACGGTGCAAATTTGTTTGTTCGCAAATTGATTGTATCTTTATGGCAAATAATGAACAACTCCTTCCCTGTACGGTAGCCATCTGGTGGCAGCAAGGGAAGTAGCAGTTTGTTTTACCTGTTTTACCTCGAGAGCAAGATAATTGATCAAGTTAGTGGCTTTAATTAAATAAAGCAAGTCAACGTTCTGCTAAGTGCATATTGGGTAAAATTTCTGCTTCCCAACAAGTACCCCCAAAACTCCGCAACCGATCGACTCAAGATCAATCAAAAACCGCGAACTCATAATCACTTTTATTGCTTACCTTTTGCTCTCCACGCTCCTTCCCTGCTTCCAGTGCACATGGTAAAACTTTTGCAACCCGCAAGTGCGCCTTATTTCGAAGCGAGAAAGCTTCCTTCCGCTTTGCCGGTGGACGGGAGGAGGTAACTTTGCAAAATCACGAGAGCACATTATTTTAACTGAAATAAATCGCAAATATTCAAAGCAAATCCCGGGTTCCCCGCTTGCACACCTGGCGACGGCATCTTCCGCCGCCGACACACACACACACACACACCAGCTGCATCGTAAGAAATCCAATGCAAATATGAGGTGTAGTAAGAAAGAGTGAAGGAAGCAGTGCGGATGGGAAGGTCGTGGAATTGAGCGGGCAAACTCACAAACCCCACCAGGCAAACTTCAAACCGACGATTGGTTTACATATTTTTCCACTGTACTGCATGCGGCAGAAGTTTTAATTAAAAAACTTTCGCTACATGGCGCTGCGCCGATTCCGAGCGCTTTGGAAAGTGTGGTAAGAAGGGGATGGAGCGCTATATTTTTTCCTCTCCTTGGAAGCTTTCAACCCGTCCGCCAGCACTCGGGCCCGCCACGATATTGCAGGAAGCTTTTTTTCCACAAGAAGCAAATCCGCACATACACACGATTGATGCGTAACGCAAGACGGCGCACTTCCGCTTACGCCAACATGCTGATGTGAGCGCGTGTATGCGTGCTAGACGTAAATCCTTCCCTTTGCTGGCTTCGATAGCGACGTTGCAGGGGCCGCTCTTGTTTGACAGGTTGACTGTGGTGTTTTGCCGATCGCGCCGAACGTTGAGCAGAAGGGTGGCAAGCTGAGGTTGCATTTGCTGCTGCACAAGTTTCATCACACATCGCATACGGCGTTTGGGTAAATAGGGTAAATGTTGCCTCCCCCAAACAAACGAAACATTGTATCAATTGGCGGACAAAGAGTTTTGGGAAGAAGGCATCAATTTGAGTACAGAGTTGCGTTGACTGTTTGTTTTAACAGGAACATACCGAGAAGGAAGAGGTGAGGACTATTGTTTTTCCTGCTGGATGCCCTTTGAATTGTGTTGAATCAATTTTATTCCTTTGTCGAGATAGACTCATGTAAAAATGTATTTAAAAACCAACTCACAGTAATTTTTTAAGATGAACTTGAGACGAAACATGACTGTTTGAATAATGAAATTGTTTCTATTTTCTTTCCCATTTCAGGTAAGTGTCTTCGCTCAGAAAATTGCCCACCCAAATAGTACATACGTTCAGCCCAGAGTTGGGGCAAGTCAACTCACGCCCAACGTTGCGTGAAAGGAATCGAGAAGCAGCTACATTGTTTTTCAAATCGACCCACAGTCTGGCACGGTTCTGGCTCCCACCGAGCCTTCTAGTTCGTTCCAACCAAGCACTAGCCAGCATTAGCATGTGTGGCACGTTGAGGAGCAGTGCAACCACATGGCTGTACTATTTTCGGCACCAGCAAGAGGTATCCTTTTAGTGTGCGCTACATAATTTAGCTAGACACGGTATTCGTTTTAAGCAGCCACCGAAGACGCACTAACAGAGCTGGAGTGCGTGTCTAAGCGATTGAGGCTATTTTTAAACCAGACATAGCAATGGTGATATCACTGCAATTTTGCTTAGAGCCAGGAATTGAATGGGAATGATTCGAATGAGACAAACACAATGTATAAAGTAAGACCTTTGGAATCGCTAACAGTGTCTAGCATAAATGTCAAATAGGATGTAGAAAAATCCCTTTCAAAATGACCCAAATATGCTTCCTTTTTGCACTTCGTTCTTTCCTTATTTATTATCCCTCTGTGCCTCAATTGAGATGAGTCAACCACTTTACTTCACCTGATCAAATCGCCCATCTGACGTCCTAAAGCATACATAATGTCTTCCACCTCACCGAACCAGAATCTCCATTTTCGCGTCTGCAGCCATTAAAATCGCGAATGACCGTATCGTTCATGTACCCTATGCCTGAAATAACCCCACCTAAAACACACACCACCACTCCCTAAGCTCCCATGTCCTAGCCCTCTTGCTGGAAGAAGAGAAAAAACCAGAGGCGGCTGCTTAAAAATCCTCTTTACGCCACAACACATGGAGAACGATAAATTACGGATTTAATATTATCCTCAACCGAGACACACCAAACAGAGTCCCACCTCCGGGGTTCGTGCTGCGGTACGACGATGTGGTTTATTTGATCGGGCGAGTCGGGAGAGCGTCAAACACAGGAAAACCGCGGCGGTAACGGAGGGGGGGAATTGATGAGGACATTTCAAGCTAACGTCCATTTTCCATCCATTTCAGGGCGCGGGCACTCCGGTAGGCAAACACACACACACACACACACACACACACACACACACACACACACACACACACACACACACACACACACACACACACACACACACACACACACACACCACACACACACACACACACACACACACACACACACACACACACACACACACACACACACACACACACACACACACACACTCGCACACGGTGGCGGCTAATTAATGATTTATTTTAGCTAATGCAAACAAAATATAAAAAGCATAAAATGTTTAATGCACGTAGCAAGGTGCCTTTGCCGGTCCAATCCGTTCGAAAGGGGGAGCAATTTTATGGCGCACATGGGTTCCGGGGTTTGCTGGAATGGACTTTGCCGAGCTTGAGTGGCATTTTTAAGGGTATTTTTGAGGATAAGATTCACCACTACACCATTTTTTGTTAAGTAACTCAAAGGAACAGTCTATTAGGGTTTGTCAAGTGGTACAAATGCTTGTCATTTTAAATCAGTTTTCAGTCTCAAGAGTATATTACTTACTGTTGCGGAACGTGTTTTTTATGTCCTTCAACGGTTGCGTAGCGTGTGAAGAACTCTTTTTAAGAAGTTCTGAAAATCCTACCGGTTTATTTATTTTCATGTAATCGGTCGCGTTTGAATTTACTCAAGGTTAAAAAGAAATTCAGATCAGAACCTGTTTGTTGAACTATTTTTTCATCGCGAAAGATGTAGCTAACTTTATTCAAAAATACTATAACTGTACGTATTATTCAATATGTGTATACAAAAAAATTGTTGTGGGCAAAATGATGAAAGAGACAGTTTCTTCATAACTTCCTAATGTTATTTTAATGAGAATTTCTTTAAAATGAAGTGCAAAACTAGTTATCATCAACAAGAAGTCTAGCATGACGCTTAACAATCTCCACATCGTACACTCTCTGACTGGATATTTACTCCGTTGCAGTTGAAGGTAAGAATGAGGCGTACATTTCATGTTGCAAACCAATGAGGAACATCAACAGAAAAGGATGCGTCCTGAAATCGACTGCATCAGCAGCACCAGCAGCCGGAAATGACTTCAATGCAGTTTATAATTGCTAGCTAGCAGAAAAACCAGAATTTTCTGCTCGTCAGGACAGGCTGAGAGGATTAAAGCATCTCTAGAGTTGTTTTATAATTTCGACAAAGAAAAGCTCAATTGAAGAATGTTATTTTTTCTCTCAAGAATTGATTTTTAAAATATTCATATCCTGCTTTTGATAACTTTTCCCTCCACCCCACAATACCTCTTTCTTGTTAGGACGCAAACGACCAAGTCTGCTTGTATTTCCACAAAACACAACACAACATTATCACTGATGCACTCGGGTGTACTGCGGTGCACACTTAGCCCGAGCTAAACGATCAATTGACTTCAACAATTGCTTCCCTTTTCCCGGCACATCCGTACGTTCCACTCTTTCCCTCTTCACCTCCCTCCCCTTTCTCTGCATGCCACCAGGAAAGCCATTCGCCCGGGGGACAGTCATTCTGCAAAATAATTGCATTCTTAATCAATTGACCTCAATCTGCGCTGCGGCCAGTGCCGGTGTTTAAGGCCGGGGCTTTGCCGTTAAGTTGGTCAGCCTGACGGCAGCGCTCGGTATCCCTCGGTATGTAGATTTGCGCAGCACAGCAAATTCTCTTACTCCCCCTCACCCCTTCCTTTTCCTTCACTCAGGAAGAAGCTTTTCGTCCCCATCGATCACCGAAACAATGGGGTGCCGCTGACGCATAAAGGGGAAAGGAGAAAGTCACCAGTCTTCGTCCAAACGGGCTGTAGAATAGGACCCCATCGGGCACACACAAACACACAGGCAACACTAATCGGCCCCTAAGCATCTTTGCACTCGCCGTGAATCGGTCGAATCTCGGTGCACCGGTGAGCCGGTGGTGTCTAAGCCGGAGATGAAAAACGGCGGGACAGGATTTTCGCTCACATGCCTCGGTTGGCCACGGAGATCGAGGGGTTGCTCCTTTCCATGTGGGGTTCGGTTGGACGCGGCAGTCCCTGATGCCAGACAGACTGATGCACACTGCCTGCCACACAACCACGGGCACGGTTCGGTATCGGAGTACGATGAGCAGAAGTAAAACTGTGGTCTCTCACCCGCATCGCTATTGACTGCTTATCTTCAGTGCATTAGCGGAGTGACACAGTGATTGACAGAATGTTTGACGCTTTTGAGATTTAGAAAAATCAGTTTGATACCTGGGACACGATTTAGTTGTTGATCTAAAGTGAATTGAAGCATAAATAAACATAAAAAATCACAAAAGCTTCTACAGACCATGAAAGTATCAACTCCAAAAGTGGACTAAATGTTTGTTATGGAATTCTTACACATCCTATATAGACGTCCACTACTGTACTCCCTCATCGCTACGGTGCTGCACAAAATCGCATCGCTGCCCGGAGTGGTGAAGTTTTTAATCCTCCGGAAAATCCCCCGTTAAGGCCAACTAGCGGATCGGCCCCACATCTTTCGGCGATAGCGCACAGAAGAGGGGCCGGCCAGCCCTAAACCGGCTAGACGCACCAAGGTATGCACTGTCTCTCTCACCGCGGCGCCTACCTTTTCCCAATCAATTACAATTGTCCCTTCCTCCCGGTTTGCGGAGATTGCGGAAAACCTCTCCCCTAGCACGGGCACATCCCACGCCGATGCAATCGTGCGGGCCCCGTGTGCCAACGGGAGATATTAAATGCATTTTAATAGCGCATTAACCACATTCGATGCATCGCGGATGCAAGTCGCGTTTCGCGAATCGATGCAATCGCTCGCACAGCTTTTCGACTCTATGGGTGGGGATAGGAGGATGAGTGGAAGCGATGAAACTAAGTGCCAAGGCTGCCGACAGAGAGAGAGAGAGAGAGAGAGAGAGAGAGAGAGAGCGCGAACAGGGAATAACAATACGTGTTCGATAGGTCGGATGGTTTCGCAGCGCGGATGAAGCATAATGGCCGAAATGCGGGTGGTTCGTCTTTCGCCGTGGCACTACACGTGTGGTGAAGGGACTAGTCACAGGCCGCGGGAAGCAACCGAAGGTCTCGTGCGCTTATGCCGAACAGGGTTGGCCGGGAAGGCCACCGTTTGATTTAAGGCGAGTGAAACCGCTTGTGCGGACAGGCATGGTGCCCATTGTTTCCATCGGCCATGCCCTGGACTATTAGTGATCGAAGTGATGATTATCCTGGAGCGACGTGCCGGGACGCAAAACACAGAGAGAAAGAGTAGACATGCACACACACAGAAAAAAAAACGCCCGTAAATGGAAAGGAGGAAGAGATTTGCTCATCCCGATTATTTCTCTCCGCTCCGTGTTTTGTGTCATCCCTTGGTTGGACGGAGCTTTCGGGGCGGTTTGTATGTTGCTCCAACACGATATCTGACCGGGGACTGTCACCAGGCGACGGCGTTTGGCGATCGAGACGATGAGCTCCGACGTCAATCCACCGATCGTCTTCTGTTGCGTTCTGGGCCGACATCCACAGCTCGTTCGTTAAGCTGTCCGCCGACTGCAGGTCCACTTTGAATATCCCCGATGACACTGTACGACACACGGGTCTGGCATCGGACGTGACTGTGCGAAGATGCGTCGCTGCATCAAGAAGAGCTGCAGTGGGAAAATAATTATTTTCGGTACGTGAGGGTTTTGATTAAGCCGAACCTGGGGAAGTATTGTAAGCTGTGAGTTCGTTTTCGGAGAAGCATTAAATTTGCGTCACATCGTGAAGATGGTTTGATAATGTGTGAGTGGTTTGTAATGAAGAGGATGAAATGGATGCGAATAATTGCTTTTGAATAAGCTTGAAATTGATAAAAACACGTTAACGTTATGGAATGCCATGCAGGTGCAACATTCAAACGTTGATTTATTTCATAACTGGTAGAATTCTGAAGAGTTTCATACTAAAGAGTCTATTAGTTAAAGGAGTTAGGAGCTGCTTTAGAAGAGAAGTGTTTGAAGTTTTCAACGTTTGCCTAATTAAGAGAATTGAGTAACCTCCAAAGTCTTTCCAAGGCATAGATCCACTTCAAGTTGCAAGTTCCGCTTAAATCCTTTGCTTCCTGAAAGAGTCCTAAGACCATTACATGATCGTATTGAAGTTTTCTACGTTTGTCTAATTAGAAGATCTGAGTAACCTCCAAAGTCTTTCCAAGGCTTGGATCCAAGCCAAGTTCCAAGTTCCGTTTAAATGCTTTATTTCCTGAAAGAGTCCTAAGACCATTCCATGATCATTTTGTAGTTTTCATCGTATGTCTAATTAGAAGATCCTAGTAAATTCCAAAGTCTTCCCAAGGCCTGGATCCAAGTCAAGTTCCAAGCTCCGTTTAAATCCTTTGTTTCTTGAAAAAGTCCTAAGATCGTTCCATAATCGTTTTAAAGTTTTCATCGAATGTCTAATTAGAAGATTAGACGTCTTTCCAAGGCCTGGATCCAATTCAAGTTCCAAGATCCGTTTAAATGCTTTGCTTCCTGAATGAGTCCTCTTTATAGAAAAAATTCTTTATAGAAAAAATTGAATATTCAGCAACCGTAAGCCAAAGGTATCCATTATCCAGGATATACTCCGAACATTCTGATAAATTCTTCAAGACTCGCGAATCTTGAATATTAATATTCAAATCTTTCAATATGCTCAACTATGCAGCATTGACAGGTAATTGGTACATGAACAACGAATTGAAAAGCTACATGAATCCTTAACTCTTCCTCAACAGGCTTCTGTCGACTAAACGAAATTTCCTCAATGCTCCAGATTCCTAAAGCTGCAAGATTTTGCTGCATTGCATCTTTGTTACAGCTGTTCTTCGATTCTTTTGTGGCATGACATAAAACATTGGCTCCCGTCTTAAGGAAATCCATCGCAAAGAAAAACAAAGCTCCAGTGTGGAAAATAAGCCACGGCTGGCTGGCTGTACACTGGTCAGCCCGGAAGCTTCCCAGTGCCAAGTTTTGCTACTCCTTTCGCCAACGAGAAACCCCTTGGCAAAGCAACCAGGGGTAATAAATGGATTCCGGCGTTACACAGTCTTAATTACCCTTTAAACAATACCAGCAGCAATTAATTTTTCATTGCAACAGCCAAGCGCCAACTGCCCAGATAAGATTGTAGCAGATAGATTTTTTCCGTGTAAGCTTGCCTTTGCTTTTACAACGCGGTGCTGCAGTGAGCAATAATAAAATATAAAACATGTATGAGTAGTACATTTAAATACATCCCTGCTTAAGCACATGTTGTGTATTTTTAGAAGTTAATTTTATTCCCCACTTTTCACTTGTTCCCGTAGTTCAACCGAAAACAGGCCTGTTGTAGATCTACAAAATCATCATCGATAAATTTGCTCGCTCTTGTTCTCGTCTTCTCCCCCAGGAGTTGTGCCCCTTCTTAAGCATTGCGCGACATGGTTCCTACCCGGCTCAGCACTGGCCCGACAACCGGTGGCGGACACAATTGCTCCCCAGCCGCGGGTGCCGAGAGTGTCCTGTCATGCGTTCGGTTCGCTCGGCACTTGATTCCTTATCTTTGCTCCTCCGACTGTCGAGTGAATTGTTCCCTCGGCGATGGCGTTCCCGTGCTTTGCCACGGACCTCCCGTGCACACCTTCGAAAGGGTCCTGAACCACACTCCATTTTGTTGCCATTTGACCCTTGCGAAACCGACGGGGGAAAACACTCATACGGTCGACGAAAACTGTCTACCATTATCTAATGCCAAACCGGCTCGTACACACCGTCAATCCTGGGCCACGGCAACGGCACGGCAAGAAAGACGGCCCAGCGAACGGCTACAGAACGCCCCGACCGGAGACCGGGCGAGAATGATAGTTTGTCTGTCTGGTGCCGGTGCTCGATTTGTATTTTCTTTTCGCTTCCCGCTCGAGGGCATCGCTCGGCATTGTCTCACATTTTTAACAATTTATTACTCCCGAAGAAAAGCAGCCTGGCGAATGAAGCGTCGGGTGCAAATGTGCGGGGGAAAAACCTTTTCCTTGTGCAAGAACGTACCGCACCCAGCGCGCCGCCAGCACGCCGGAGCCGCTCTGCGAAGGACGAGAATGTGCGGAGATAATTTCCTCCAGCCTTACATGACGCGCGTGCAGCAGAAAAACAAGGAAAAACGCCCTCCCATCACAAGTCTCCCCGGTCTGGGACAGGCATTTGCGAAGAGGCGCGCGCGAGCCGGCCCATTGGAAGGCGAAATTTATTGTTTCTCATTTCACTACCGCTCCCCGTGCCGCTGCCTCATTACACCCGGAGCGTCTGGTGGGACGGTGTAGTAACATTTGCTCTGCCCAGTCGTTTGCAAACACCATTTTCCCGACAGCCAGCTCAGTGTGGCTGTGTGTGTGCGCGCGCGACATCAGGGCTAGGTTTTCGCGTTCGCGTTGCCGCCAGGATGAGGTGAGTCTCATTAAATTTACACTCTTTGCGCCTTGCGTCCACATACACACACACACACACATACTCACACGTTCGCTCGAAGGTATCTTGAAGGTGAGGTTAAAGTTTCTGCAATGCTTTCCATCTTTCGCTGCTTCCTTAAGCACCCGTCCCTTCGCCAACGCACACCACTCGCCGAGAGTGAGAGTCACCACCTCACCTCGAGGGCAGGAATTAATGGACCGGAAACAGGAAAAGAAAACTCACCCCGAAGGAATGCGCCATGCAGCCCGGCTTCGGTTTGGTTGCAATGATTTTCCGGAATGCAAAAAGGAAAAAAAAACACACGGGAAAATCCAAAGAGAGAGAACGAAAAAACCAACCATGATGTGTGTGAGTGTATTTGTCGTAGGAAATGTAAAAAGGGATGTGAGGAAAGGAGGGAGGGCAGAGAGACGTTTATGGAGATTACACACGAGCTGAAGCGATAAAAAAAGTTTGCTTCCATCAATTTTACGAAGCGTTGGTTGGCAGCCAACGTGACCTTTTTCTTTGCTGCGATCCGGCGGGAGGACATTTTGCCGGGTTTTTTTTTCTTCGGAACAGTTCGGAAGAGACATTATGTATGCTGGAGACATTTGAAATAGTTTTCGGCTAAATTGTTACAGTTTGTACTGATTATCTGTTAAGAAGTAGGGGACGACGGTTGGCGGGTGTTTGTCTAATGTTTAGTTCTACGTTGGACTGAGATTCTTTTGGCATTTATTCAGCTTTTACGCCTACAGTTAGGCAATGTGTACGGAATGGTCCTTCGAACCGGATTTTTGATATTTAAAGCTGTTTCTACCAAATAGATTGATAGAATTGATAGTTCTTTGACAAATTTTGACAGAAAAAAGTCTTCGTATCGATGTTTTCGTACCAGTTTGTGCTGTAAATATTGAATTTAAATTTGCAATGAATGTAATTAAAAATTGCAATGCCCCAGAGCATATTTACTCGACTGGGGAGTCATAAATCATGATTTTTTAACTCACTTCTGCATGTCCATGTTCTTTTCATCGACTGTTCTGATTTTTCTTCGGAAATATATAAAGCAAAACCATGTTGCGACGATTTTTAATGCCGCGTGCAGCTATTAAACAACTTTCACCAATGTGCTTGTCGTTCGATTTAAATATTATCTTATCGCTTCACCTACCGGTCACTGTACGCTCCAAACCGTTTTTGCATACAAATGTTCCTGAAGATCTCTGGAGCTTCTGCTTCAATCGCTTCTGATTCTAGCTCTCGACTCGCCCGGTTGTGCATTGCAACAATGTATCCAGATGCAGGGAGCATTGCGTTTGCCATCCGTTTTAAGATTTATCACCACCTATCGACATTTGCTCACAATAGCAGCAGCAGCAGCAGCAACGTTTCCAATAAGCAACACGCGCTGGGAATTTTGTCTTCCAACTTCGGTGCCCTCAGTCGGCACCATAAATGCCATCTTTTCGCTGCCAATGGACACGGCTGGGGTTTGGCTGACCGAGCTCGGCCAAATCCACCGCAGGGATAACCATCTTCCTTCGGTCCAGTTACCGGTAGTTACCGTTTTTGCAAAATCAAACAAACGCACGCAATGGCCGGGCAGCTTTGGCGTCGTTTCGCTTAAAAAGTCATTCTCCGGGTTGCTTGATAAGCCCCGCTCGGGGGTCAGTCGCTCGTTCCGTTTTGCCGTGCGTTAAACCACGCGTTGAATAATCACCCATTAACCGTAATGAACACGCAAGGCCGGCTTTTCGGCCGGTACGCCCGTACATTCCCGATGCGCCCCCATTATTGCAGCTGATTATCTCGGTGCGAAAACGCTCAGAAGTGCAGCAGCAGTGGCATGCGGAGTGCGCTTTTGTCCCGTTGCGCTTGCATTACAAGCTCGGTTAAAAAGGCAACCCAGCGCTCTTTGCAAGAAGCTGCGGCGTAGGAAAGGGGTGAGATTAATTTCTTCATTTAATTGAAAATGTTTACAGTAAGCACAGCCTGGACCGTTCTAGCGTTCTTCTCTGTATGTGGATGCAACCGCTGTACGGCTGCTACCGAGTCGAACAATGAACAGGTTACATATGGCGCTCGATTTAGCTACACCTACGGTTCCGTTGCAGCTCTGAAAGGTTGAAAAGGAAAAAAACGAGCTATTTGTTTGGGGTCATCTTCGATAAGCCGCCTGGAAGATTTGCATTACTAGCCTGAACCGATGGTTGCCGTCTTCGCCGTGGAAGTGACGTGAGCATTAAAAACCTTAGGAGCCCACATTATGCTCCTGTTTCGATCGCGCAACAAAGATGCTCACAGCGAAAGGGATAAAGAAATAAAAAGGAATGGCTATACGGTTAAATATTACCCCGACCGATAAAAATAACATAATAAGCGAATAAATTACCTACGAACGGTTCCATTCGGACCTGGCAGAGAGACTGCTTGCGAGAAGCGCACCGCGAGAAGCGCCCAACAATCGATGGTGCGTTAAATTGAAAAGATGCTTTCTGCACACCTCGCCCCGTGCTTTATTGGCATGCCCGAAGGATGCGTTTTTCTATTGATCTTATGTGGCTTTGGCGGCCCAAAATTCAGTCATTACAAACACTTCCACCGAGCACACGGCTCAACGTGCTCATTACGCACCCTTCCTCGCGTGTGCGCACATCAAGCCGTCTGAAACGGAAATGGGAGAAGGAGGGCATTGTGCAATCATTCAATCAGGTTTCGGTGCGCTTTTGTCGAGACGCCCACGAACTCTGCACGCTACGGGAACGCAAATTTTCGTATCGTGGTTCGCGGATCGATCCGACTTTAGATTTTTGGGGATACAAGATCGCAACAGATCGCGATCCAGGGCCCCGTTTGCTGGAAGGCATCGATCAGCGCGACGATGTTGGATGTCGACGGGTGTGGTGCGTGGTGAAACTCGAAGATCGCCAGGCACTGATTGGGCAAGACCACCGCCCACCAACTGCACTGTTGGTGGCTGCAGGGGACAAGGGAATAAATTGCAATCCCCCCCTTTTTTGCTGTTTTTACTCATGGCATGGAACGACGCAACACGGAACTTGAATGGACTACAGTGTGGTGGAAGAGTTTGAGCAGATCTTGACTCTCATAAATTTGGAAGTCTGATTAATTATGATATAAAGCTGAACAAAATATAGAAAATTGACATCATTCTGTAGACAAGCAAGGACCCTTTTTAATCTCAAATACATTCGTCGTAATTATTCATTGAATTATTGATTTTGTGACGTCATTTGCTCAATTGTAGTACGCACACCCAAGGAACGTTTTAAATCTTATCCTAGTTTTAACGATGTTGCTACGGAAATTCCATTAAGCCTTCTTTTTCATTTGAAAGTCGTGTATGACCTCATAAGACTAAAATAAAACTAACTTAAGACTGAAAGGGCCCATCTACAGAACTCTGTTAAGACTACTAGTTAAACCCATTTCTAGACCTTTAAAACGTGAGGCGCCAATAAACTATCAAAATAACAACATATTGCTATGGATATGTTCTTCAGATGGCAATGAAGCATTGAATATGAAGTCATAATAATGGTTGAGAGTTATTTGCGAATTTTTATGTTGTATTGATATTTTTTCTGTTGATCTCGCTCGCATACGAGCAGAAATCCATGGCAAGAAAATTTCACTGTTGAAATACACTATAATAATTTGAAAAATATCAAAGCGCCTCAATAATATGCAGCGTTTTTGTTTAAAAATAGATTATTAAAACATACAGATTCATTTTAAACGACCTCAATCTGCACCAAAAGGAGTGTCGTAATAAACATGAGGTGAAGGTCGTTTTGGAAATTGCCATCTTTTTCTATTTGTCATGTAAACTAAGAATTTGTTTATCAAAATATCACATGGCTGACACATATTGCACACACAAATGAACAATCATATTAATAAAAATTAATTTTATTGGCTTAAGATCAGAATGATAAAAGTGATGAAAGTAATGCAATATGTGTGGCTAAGATCTTTTTAAACAGCAGATAGCTATAGGAACCGTTTGTGCAGACTAATAAGTTTTAAGAATCTCCTCGTACAGGCAGTGTCAGAGATACGCGGAATCTGGTACACGCATATTTACATAATCGTGATTTGCTCAGTTTTATCTATTTTCATTTAATAACAAAATTAGAAATACATCTAATAACCTTTGCAGGGGATAAAATCACCCACTACAAGCAAAAGGAAAATAAAATTAAATATTGTTGGGCTGAAAATCCCAGAATACAATTTACGAAGAAGTTAGAAATACTCGGCTTATCAACGTTTTTCGTTTATAGCGTATTTCAAGTACAACCTGTATAGCCTGTTTCAAGTTCCTTTCGTCCAAGACTTAATATGCATTTAATAAGATCAATTGATATCGATGCTTCAGTCTCAAATAACGAGTTTTGAAACGTGGTTAAGAATACATTTACAGGTTGATTAAAACCAGCCATAAAAACGATAATTTTAGTTTTATCAGACAGTCTTATAAGCGACTTCAGAACGTTTTAAAGGTTTTACAACTTTAAAGACTGTTAAGCATCTTCAAAAGATATGTTAAAACTATGTGGTTCAGTATACTCATAGTAAAGAATGTTTTAAAACAAGTTTTAGTATAAAAGGAATGGAAAATGTTTCTTGGGACAAATCAAGTGATATTTTCTAGAAAAAAAATGAACTGGAGCCTAAAACACATAACTTTGTAGCTTTAATGGAAATTGATTCGAAAAAGATTATGTTTTGATTTAAATCTTATTAACTAGCTGTAATGTTAAAATAAATAAAGTCTACTAAAATTAATGTCTAATCGTATATTGAAGAAACTTTGTTGTCTTACCAGTAATTTGCCTGGAACCTACTACACTACAAGAGGACTAAAATCTACGATTATGAAGTGATAGTCGATAAATAATTCACCAACTCCTCTTTGTAACCATTACATTTCTTATTCCATGAACGAGCGTTACACCACATAAGCACCATATCGGCAAATGCTTTATTCCACACTGTTTGCCCAAGATCGTTCGCATACAGCTCAACCATCCGCTGGCACAAGTCCGCCCGTGCTGCAGGTAATTTGCAGCATACGAAAACGTAAATCGTTACCTGTGCCTTCGCTTCCCCCGCACGTCCTTTCGCAGACCACTTTATTCGCCATAATCTTACCACTTTTCCTCCCGCTCCACATTCTGGCGCCCTTTAATCCAGCCCCTCTTCCCCCAAACGCCGCTGTATGCAAGCCATGTGCAGAGCCACACATGCGAACGGCTGTGCATGCTAAATCATGCGGCCGGGCTCTCCCGAATGTAAGACCGCGCGCGGGCCGTGCGCTTCAGGAGGGAATAAAATAATTCCGACAATTCTTCATCGCATTTTATGAACTCCTAAAGGGCATATTGTATGAAAATAACATCGCGTCCCCCGTCATCATCATCATCATCATCATCATCACCGTCGTCGGAATCATGATCAGGCCCTCAATCAGGCGCACGATGCGACTGCACGCGAACGCGTCTTCCTTTTCTTGTGTCTTGGCTGGCGTGTGTGTGTGTGAACAACGAAGACGATTGCAACGACGAATGTTTAAAATTCGCTTCAGGCTGCTTTGCTTCCAGGGGCTCGGTTTGAGAGGGAGAGTGGGAAATTGATTCCGAAATCAAATGTATTAACAGCAGAAATGTCAAACCACCTGAGCGGTGGGTGCAAGGCGCGGATACTTCCCGGTGGTTTGTCCGTGCTTGTATCCGTCGCACGTAGGTGGACAGGATCGCTTCGGGGACATTGTGTGCATATTTTGTAGCGACGATGTGATCCTCTTGTATTCAATTAGAGAACAAATGTGTATGGTCCAGGAAATGGTGGGCTGGACTGTTAAATTTGATTACAACGAGACTACTTCCTGCATCAGAGTAATTTCTTTTAGGTTGGATTTTAAAAACCAACGTCTAAATACTTAAATAGTAAAAAATACATCTTACAATAGCTTTAAAAACAATATCATTTTCAACATTCAAATACAATTGAATGCATATAAAACAAAAAGCAAGTCCTTTCTTCAAATTTGTTACATCTTCATCGGTGTCATATGCCTTGCAAATTCCATGCATTCTTCCCATATTTGCTGTTTGCACACTCACAGCGAACGTAATTTTCTTTGCTTTAGCATATTCAACCAGACCCACTCATGCTCTAAACCTTTTTGTATGTGTGTATGTCTATGTCTGGTAAAACGAGCTTTTTTTAAATTGAAACGCGAATAGAATCAACCTTCGGAATACTCCACCTCCGAAACCACCGATTTTCATCCTTTAGCCATCGCCAACGACTCAATCAGACGTCCCCGTTATGGATATGAAAAATTCATAGATCGCGTTTCTATTTTGCGTTGAATATTACTATCAGTTGGCGTGTGGCTGGGCGCGCGACACCATCTTCGCGGGGATGTTTTCCGTTTTGTGCGAGCTGGCGGCTTCTTTGTTCCTGCGTGAAGTTTTCCTTCCTCCCAGGGTCACTTCCGCGCGAAGGTGACAAGGCCGGAATCGCTTCAATCCACCCCGTTTTTCAGCCGATATTTCAATTTCGCTTTCTACACTCCGCACACACAACAACACTGAATAGATATTTTTGGTACAGGGCGCGCGTCTTGTACCAATATATATTGGCATTTTGCTGTTTTGAGACGCGCAAATGGAGGATTTTGGTTGGTGCGTGATTCGACTCGTCTAGCAACATGTTTGCGCCCGTATGCATCCCTCCCCGGGGATGGGCTTCCCGATTGTCTGCGCGGCTGGTGAGGAAAAAAATGGCGGATTGATTTGCGATTTGATGAGCATTTCGAATCTGCATATCAAAAGGCGCCCTTGGGCTAGTGTCTGTACGGCACCGAATCGGTACGATGTGCGATCCCCTCTGTGTCGGTGGATGCTTGTCCCAGGTGCCTACGGGTTTTGAATGGAGAAAAAAAAACATCTTTAAGGTGAATACAAAGGCACTTGAGGAAAAATATATCTTCCTGGATGGTGACGATGTGTTTGGCGTGTGAAGAATTTGCAATTTGTCGGCATGCAAAAGGTTGTTTTTTGAAATTCTATGCTCCAATACAGATATGGAGACCAAACTTGGTTTTATTGTTGGGCTTATCAATTGTAAGAATCATTCTGCTCTTTCTAGAAATAGCTCTCTAGTTGTTTGGAAATAATCAATACTTGTTCGAATCGATCCTACGACCTGCAATGAAAGCTCTCAGGAAGGGTTGAGGCGTCTTTCTTTGGGATGTTCCACCACTGCATGCCGCTCAATTATACACATGTACAAATAAATTTAACCTGAACAAACATGATTAAATGCTCGAGTTGCGTCGGTTATTTTCAGCTTTCTTTTACGACCCACGCAGTAAACTGCAAACATTAAAACATTAAACGCAGGGCTTTCGTTCCCATTTCCGTTCCGAAAGCTCGAGCCGAACCACCTTTAACACCCATTGCGTGAAACGATACCCGAGACTAAGAAAACAAATAATTTTATGAACTCTGCAAATGAAGGCAGCAATGCTTTATTTTATCTTTTAACAATTCCGAGAAATAATTGATATCATTCCGCGATGCTTTGTATGAGAAAGAGAGAGAAAGAGAGAGTGCAAGAACCTCCTTGCAAGAACCCATTTTGCAGCCAATTAAAGCCGATAATTACTTGCTTTGCGTTCCTTTTGCAAGCTCTCCTTAAGCAGCAGCTCTGCAAAGCAGAAAATAAACCTCAACCTTCCCGCTTTTGCGTAGGACGCGCTCCGCATGCAAAAGATCCTGCCAAGCGAGCGGCATCGTACCGACGCCTGCACACCCGCAAAATAAATACGTCAGTCAGTTTTGAGCGGTCCTGCCAGTGCTCACCGACCGCTCGGGTCCCGCGAGCTATTTGCGCTTGTAAATTAACCGATATTTGTTTCGGCCACTCATTCGCACGGAGCATCAAACGCAACGGAGCAGGAGCCTTTGCCTTCACCTTCTTATCCATCCACGGGTTCACGCCGCCCTGTGCGTTTCGACAAATGAAGAGGTTGCACACGATCGCGCTTAATGCACCGAGCGGAGCCGGCCGCATAACAACCACGGAAAGCATAAATTTATATCCAATCATTAAATAGCTGTAAATGGGCTGTAAATCAAAAGTGCAGCGCGCGAGAGAGGCGATTTTTAGTACGAAAGCTATGCTGGGGCTATTTTTATTTCGGCGTTTCGTACACGCCGGCGAGCCCTCATTTTTATATTTCGGTGCCGTTTTACTGCCGGCACAAACGAGGCGCCCATTTTGCGCGTTTTAAAACGGTTGCAGAAATGGGGGGATTTTCGGGGGGAGGGAAAGGATGTACCGGGACAGAACGCTCGCTTAATGGGGGTGTGTACACCTTGCACACGGTTATGTTGCGTATTTTGTCCGGGCTTGTTGTTACAACCTCCACTCCACGAGTTGACCTTCACCTGCGTGTGCGTTGGAAGGAATGTGGCCTCAAACAGTGAGAAAAGGACAAGGTGTGACGAGAATTTTATGCCGCCAGTGTCCGCCACTCTCGGGTCGGGTCGGCAAAAAGAAACGTTCCTAAGTGAAGGTGATACATCACGCTTGGTGGAACAACAACGTTTTCGGTCAGTTGTGGGATGAAACATGAAACGTTTTTCGACTGGCGGTCCAAAAATACCGCCAATAAAACTCGCTCCACTGTGATCGCTGAGACATTTGCGGCCGGCGGACGTGTAATACACAATTTAACCACAAGGGTATCACCAACATATCCTTGCGCTTACTCGGAAGTATCACGAAAATGCACACCGACAGTCAGTTTTGTCACGTACGACGTTCAATTTGAGCGTTCTGCCGCTTTAGCGATGATTCGTCGTCATCATTAATTTCGGCCCCCGGCCTCGCTCTTCTCCCGAATGCAGCTGCTTGCCTTATTTAAGTTCCGCTTTTAAGACACTCGAGGGGACGAAAGAAGGCACTCTCCTAGACATCAAAATCGGGGAAATATTCTTCCAAACCGACGCTGGCCGCTGTCTGCAAACTTGATCACGGGACGAGATTCGCCCCAGCAACGGATTAAAATTCTAGACACATCCGGGGATGCCGGGACCAACCCCTGAAACCTGTGAGACCTTTAATTTATAGCCCGAGTCGAAAATGACTCCCCCCCGGACGGTGGATCGATAAAGTGCTGCTGGTCATTTCGATTTCATTCCGCGCGGCTGTTTCCTCCTTTTTTTTTGTTGGGAGGATATTCACTGGATTTTAGTGTCTCAGGTATGCAGGAAGAAACCGATCCACCGGTGGGAGTTTGCGATTGCTCAGCTGCGCTGGTGGGACGGAGAATTAATACAAAAAATCTGCCAATCACAATTGATTGGCA
Organism: Anopheles merus; assembly: GCF_017562075.2. Taxonomy (NCBI): domain Eukaryota; kingdom Metazoa; phylum Arthropoda; class Insecta; order Diptera; family Culicidae; genus Anopheles; species Anopheles merus. Next base: position 13,897,397 of record NC_054085.1, read on the forward strand.
GTAAAATTGTGTACCGCCTCGGGGTAAGCACAGCGTGTTATGCCCCACAAGGGACAAGGTGTACCACTTGCTTCGGCTGGGAGTTGCCGTTTTGATGCTGCAATTTATGGCACGGAATTTATCTTTAGCACTTAAAAATTCGCCCAGAATTGCGTTGGAAATAGGGTTTTAAGTAATAATTTAGCTCCAGCAGTCTTTCTTTGGCCACTTTTCACACTGAGCGAACTTCAATGAGATAAAGCTTTTTATCTGAAACGTTACATGACTCGTTTGACGTAGTTAGTTCGATTCTAGTCAACTTCAAACGACAGTCATTCTATTAAGCCGTACAAAAGCAAACAAGACCCTTGTGCAGCTTTTCAGCCTCATCGACCAGAGCAACCAATGGTTGAGGGAGGGAGAAAATGCCACTTCAAACCTTCGCAAATGTCTTCACAACAGTAAACCTGGTGCTACGGACGTCTCGAGAATGGCGGCGTCCCAATCAAGCCATCAGCCCGTTTCTGAATGGCCAAGCAGAACCGGGAGACTTGCGGCGTCAAGCTGGACGCAATGAGTCAGCCATCAAGCGCTCCTACGCTGCCAACAATGTACTCATAATTGACGGATTAGAATGACATTGTTCATGCCGCACGGGTGTAGCGAGAGCGAAGAAGCGTTTAACTTTCCACTGCTGGACGACGGTGGACAATGGTGACCTCGTGCTCGTGCAGATACAGTTATGTTTATTCAACTGGGCATCTTCATGGGGCCCTTTAAAGCACCAGGCTCTCCTTTTTTGTGGGATCTTGATTGGGCTAATTCTGTTGACAGAGGCACATTCCTGCGGGGTCTAAGAAATTCAGTTTCAAATCGCTACTTAAGCAGATACGTGTGTTAATTAAAGGAAGTGAGTTGTGGATTTTCTTCTACCTTTCGTTTGTTCATCTTATTCGGCTAGTGATGCCTGTATCTTACAATCAGTGAGAAATGCTTCTACACATCCTCGGCTCTGATGATGTCACGGGTCGTGTCAGCACGAATTGTTTAGAACAGTTTTTCTGAGCAGGATAGAACATTCAAATTTTCATTACTTCCCATCCAGCCCGTGGAACACTGCTAATCGATTCCGACTATACTCCGCCAAACTCCCCACTGCATCATCCATCTTTCCACTCGGAAATCCAACAACCGTACAATATTAATTCAAAGTTCAGCAGCATATAAATGCAAAGCTCTCCAAGAACCACAAACACGCGACGACACGGACGGATTTATCAAATTGCGCTCTCTCTCTCTCTCTCTCTCTCTCTCTCTCTCTCTCTCTCTCTCTCTCTCTCTCTCTCTCTCTCTCTCTCTGTCTTTTACTCACTGTACGAGCCCGAAATTGCCACTCGACGCTTTGATTGAGCAGCACCGGGACAGCAGGAACAAATTGACATTCTGGTCGTTCTGCTGTGATGTTCCAAGCAATTTTGCTCGTATGAATATTTTCCGGTTCTCGCAATTTCGTTCGTTACTGATGCGGTCGTCCCGTTGCCGTGAGCGACCGTTCAATAAATTCATCTGCATCGTGGGCAGGGAGGGGCGCGGCACAGTAAAAGCAATGTCCAACCGTCCGGCACTAATCAAATAGATTTCTCAACCGGCCCGGGACTCCAACTGATGCCACTGAGCAGCAGCACAAGGAAGGTTGACCACAATCGTAAACAGTAATTTAATTTGCGATTATAACGACCGGCAGTCCGGGGCTCCTGTGAAAGTGTGGTCCTAAGCCCACGAAGTACAAAGGATTTCCTCTCGTTTTGAAAAAAAAAAATGCTGGAAAATGCTGGGAAAATCTGAAAAACCTCCCTCACGTTCGGGGGTTTGTGAGACGCAACGGGTGCTACAAAAATCAATTCATCCACTGCCATTTGTCTCGAAACTGGACAAAACGTGTCCGTTTAGTGATCGGAAAGGGGGGGACTGAGAAAGAGAGAAACGAAGCAGTACTAGGACGATGGATTTCATTCAGCCGAAGAAGACACCACCGGAGCTTTGATGTTGCGCCATTGTCCAGTGGTCCTCCAGCCGTGCCCGGCTACTTTATGAAGTTCTGCGGAGATGACAAACGACGATTGGGACAAAAATACGAACAAGATACGGGCAGCAGCCGGACGAAGATGCTGACATCCGCAAGCAACCGAAGAAGAGCAGGACGCTCCCACTGCAGATGAAATAACTCGCTGAACGGCGCGCCGCTTGTGTGAGTGTGATTTGTGCGGTCCGGCGCGCTAAACGGGAAGCAGGGATAAAAATACCCATAAGCAGACACCCGCTGGCCAAAACGATGCCATTTCCGGCCCTCCGGAAGCGGAGCGAAGATCCGGGTGGATCTATTGTATCGCTTCCGTAGGAAGGGAATTGACGGAAAGACACAAAACTACTGCTGGATTGAAAGGGATACGGAGGGAGCACCGGGTGGAGCAGCTGGGAGTTGAACGTTTCACTTCCTCTGCCCCGTGGGTGGAAGAGCGGCGGCTCAGTGGACACACGGTAGCCACTTTTAGCGTCAAAGACAATCGTCACTGCTGCGCCACTGGGGTGAAGTCTCCACTGCGGATTCTTAATTTTATTATCACCATTGATTTATTGCGGGTGTTTATCGTCGCATTTGTCTCCCTGGTTGCGGAGAGCTCCTGCGGTGGACGTGTTGATTGGCTCACGCGCCCGGACCTTTATGATCGGGTTTGTCAATACGAATCAATTACGATGAATTTCTGCTGTGAACGCTGTTTGAAGATTGCAAATACTTGATTGGCGATTTTAAATTATTCTTTATAATAGCTTGATTTGTTCGGTCAGCTTTTTAAGAGTGAATAGCAATAGCATTCATGTTTTGAGTCTCACTTTCTTACTTTTACCTCATGTTATGTGTTTTATTATTATTTATGATCATCGGTTAACTAGGCAACCTCGAAAGATGCTTTTCAATTAACTTATACTCTTTTTTCTCATTTTTGAAGATTTATTTCACCAAGTTTTTTTAACTTTCTATATTCTTTGTTCTTCATTTATTGTGCTTCTTCTTCTGATTGTAATGCCTCTTATTTCAAGTACTCTTCTTCTTCTTCTTCTTCTTCTTCTTCTTCTTCTTCTTCTTCTTCTTCTTCTTCTTCTTCTTCTTCTTCTTCTTCTTCTTCTTCTTCTTCTTCTTCTTCTTCTTCTTCTTTTTCTTCTTTTTCTTCTTCTTTTTCTGTTTCTTCTTTTCTTCTTCTTCTTCTTCTTCTTCACAGTTTGCAAAACTATACCCTTAAAACATCTTCTTTTCTTTAAAGTTTTAGATTTTTCAATTAATTTTATGTTCTAAACTCATTTTAACATCGTTTCCAACACCTGAATTCCACCTGCAAATCACTGCTGAGAATCGTCTCACATCGTCCAATCCAAACGAGCAAAATCGATCTCCGTTAAACACAATTATCGCCGTTATTAAATCGTTTACTATTCCATCATATTCCCCCTCACACACTCACACATCTCGAACAGCACAGTAGCGTAATAATCCTTCGCCAAGGACACGGCACCGATTGCACGTAATCACCATTTACAGCAAAATGTAGGAATGCTCCGCAATGGCAGGGAGGGTGCTTGCACAGATCGCTATCCAAAATCTCATTTTCACCTCTCAAAATGGTGCCTTCCCGATCCCTTCCCATCGGTACCTTTCCACCATTGGGGCAACTAATCAAAATGAAATCGATTTTGACACCTGAGAACGCCGGCCAAAGGATTGCCACACGCGCACCGGTTACGGAAGGATGTTCGTACTCTACACTTAACGATGTGGCTGTGCCGAGCTTTCCTCCACGTGTGTGTGTAAAAATCCTTCATCTGCTGCGGTATCACGTCTTCACAGATACCTTCGTGGTGAAAGAACATGGTATTCGTTTTATTCTACAATCGAATAAAGAAACGATTGAGCGAGTGAGTGAGAGAGAGAGAGAAGGGACACAACATGAAACACAAAACCGAATGTGAAGGAATTTTCTCGCTCGATGAATAAAGCACGGAGGAGGATAAAGGGTACGGTGTTGGCTTTTGTTTCCTCTTCCCCCGTTGTAAACGATGGTCGAACAGACAAGATGGTAAGAGATGCTTTGTAATCGCGTTTTGTTCCGCGTTACTGAGCTCTATGCAAGCGTTCCACGCGCCCGTTTGAAGATCGAAACGCTTCTCTCCGCTCTCCGTTCGATACGCCGATCCATAACCCCTTGAGAAGCTTTCGGGCGAGAACCGTACCCATATCGGTTGTATTTATTATTTATCCTGACCGCCTCCCTTATTGGCTTTATTATGATTTCCGTCTTGTCGATGTGTTTCGATCGAACCGCGAACACGCGGTGCATGTAAGGTTCGTCTTCTGCTCCTTCACCCTCACATTTCTAATGCCCTTTTGGGTACGGAACAGCATAAACGTCGAATGAAGGCGCCTCGACCGTCTACCTCCTCACACACACACGCTACTGCAGCACGTCAGCAGAAATAGGGTTACAGCAAGGTTTGGTGAAGGTTTTTCCCCCCTGTTTTATTGTTGCCCCACTGCTCCTTCAATCGATGACGACCGCAACCGAACGCCTTCTCGCGGGAAACGCCTTCAAATCACCATTCAATACACTTCAATAATACAGCATAATAACACGTTAAATATTTGAAGAATAGTTATTCATACGATTTCATACGAGTTCACACTGTGCATGCTGCGCCTGGTGCGGGGCCAGCCGCAAAAGAGGGAAAGAAACATCATGTTTCTTCGGCGAAATGAAAATAATAATCACCATCCATGGTTGGGATTTCCGAGCCGTGCCGGACCGCTGCTCTATTGACTGGTGCGTGATTGTACGATTTTTCTTGCCCCACCAGCAACAATGATTCGTCCAAAAAAGGGAGCTTGCGGGTGTTGGTCGCAGCGAACGTTACCGTCTTGCAGTGTGGGGCAACCTGTTCCGCTTACAACTTTCAGCTGACCGGCCGAACCTGCATCGGCGAGGATGTGGTCTTTTCCATTCTGCTGCTGCTTGCTGCAACTGCGGTGGGTGGTGAAAGGGTGTATAAAAATAGGACGACGGACCAGGAAGCAGCCAAGCGTAACGGTATACTCACTGACCTTCGATCGGCCGGTCAGCGAATCGATGGATGCGACTGTGCAGCCCTTCGGCTTGTTATGATTATTGCAACATTCGGCTTCGTTAGGGGGCCGAAAGCTGACCGCATGATTTATAGGTAGGTAGGTAAGGCAAAATTAGCCATCCAGGACGTCCTCGCCCAAGGGGACGGACGTGCGCGAGTCGGCCGAGATCATTACGCGCCCTTTTTCTTCTTGCTCAGGAATGTTAATATTTAATGATTCTCGTTCTTTCGCCCGCACTGCAAGCGAAGGTAATGGTCACGTATGCTCACACGGAAATCGTCATTTCAGTTTCTTTCCCCTATTTGTGCTTTTGGGAAGCGCAGTGCGTTATTGTTCATTCAGGTCTTGTGAATTCTTCGCATTATTAATGGGGGTAAATTAATCGGAGATGGTATCTCTCCGGCGGAGCCAGTTTGCAAATGCAAATCAATGCATGAGAATCGTGCCAATCGGTACGCTAATAGGATGTTTGGAAAATTCTGAGAAAGCACGCACAAATGCACTTGTGATTGCAACAGGGAAAGTGAAACAGATGGCGGTGTCGATGTTCGAGCAGGTTGGTTCAAGCTATTAATGATTGCCTATCTATCTTTACGGTTAGTTGGCATGATAATGGATCTGTTTTGATATAATTGACCGTTATGCATGCAGCGATCGTGTGAAATCTATTG